>NW_027362988.1:0-2400000 GCF_046119375.1 Phyllobates terribilis | reverse complement strand
ATTATTTAATGACTCTGCTGGGGTATTTAAGGACTCTGCTGCATTATTTAAGGGCTTTGCTGCATTATTTAAGGACTCTGCTGCAGTATTTAAGGACTCTGCTGCATTATTTAAGGACTTTGATGCATTATTTAAGGACGCTGCTGCAGAATTTAAGGAATCTGCTGCATTATTTAAGGACTTTTTTGCATTATTTAAGGACTATGCTGCATTATGTAAGGACTCTGCTGCATTATTTAAGGACTTTGCTGCATTATTTAATTACTCTGCTGCATTATTTAAGGACTTTGTTGCATTATTTAAGGACTCTGCTGCATTATTTAAGGACTTTGCTGCATTATTTAAGGACTTTGATGCATTATTTAAGGACGCTGCTGCAGAATTTAAGTAATCTGCTGCATTATTTAAGGACTCTGCTGCATTATTTAAGGACTTTGCTGCATTATTTAAGGACTCTGCTGCATTATTTAAGGACTTTGTTGCATTATTTAATGACTCTGCTGCGGTATTTAAGGACTCTGCTGCATTATTTAAGGACTTTGCTGCATTATTTAAGGACTTTGCTGCAGTAATTAAGGAATCTGCTGCATTATTTAAGGACTTTGTTGCATTATTTAAGGACTGTGCTGCATTGCTTAAGGACTCTGCTGCATTATTTAAGGACTTTGCTGCATTATTTAAGGACTTTGTTGCATTATTTAAGGACTCTGCTGCATTATTTAAGGACTTTGTTGCATTATTTAAGGACTCTGTTGCATTATTTAAGGACTTTGCTGCATTATTTAAGTACTCTGGTGCATTATTTAAGGACTTTGTTGCATTATTTAAGGACTCTGCTGCATTATTTAAGGACTATGTTGCATTATTTAAGGACTCTGTTGCATTATTTAAGGACTTTGCTGCATTATTTAAGTACTCTGGTGCATTATTTAAGGACTTTGTTGCATTATTTAAGGACTCTGTTGCATTATTTAAGGACTTTGCTGCATTATTTAAGTACTCTGGTGCATTATTTAAGGACTTTGTTGCATTATTTAAGGACTCTGCTGCATTATTTAAGGACTTTGTTGCATTATTTAAGGACTCTGCTGCATTATTTAAGGACTTTGCTGCATTATTTAAGGACTCTGTTGCATTATTTAAGGACTTTGCTGCATTATTTAAGGACTCTGCTGCATTATTTAAGGACTCGGCTGCATTATTTAAATACCTTGCTGCATTATTTAAGGATTTTATTGCATTATTTAAGGACTCTGCTGCATTATTTAATGAATTTGCTGCATTATTTAAGGACTCTGCTGCATTATTTAAGGACTCTGCTGGGGTATTTTAGGACTCTGCTGCATTATATAAGGACTCTGCTGCATTATTTAAGGACTTTGCTGCATTATTTAAGGACTTTGCGGCAGTAATTAAGGAATCTGCTGCATTATTTAAGGACTTTGTTGCATTATTTAAGGACTGTGCTGCATTGCTTAAGGACTCTGCTGCATTATTTAAGGACGTTGCTGCATTATTTAAGGACTTTGTTGCATTATTTAAGGACTCTGCTGCATTATTTAAGGACTTTGTTGCATTATTTAAGGACTCTGTTGCATTATTTAAGGACTTTGCTGCATTATTTAAGTACTCTGGTGCATTATTTAAGGACTTTGTTGCATTATTTAAGGACTCTGCTGCATTATTTAAGGACTTTGTTGCATTATTTAAGGACTCTGCTGCATTATTTAAGGACTTTGCTGCATTATTTAAGTATGCTGCTGCGGTATTTAAGGCCTCTGCTGCATTATTTAAGGACTTTGCTGCATTATTTAAGGACTCTTCTGCATTATTAAGGACGGTGCTGCATTATTTAAGTACTTTATTGCATTATTTAAGGATTCTGCTGCATTATTTAAGGAATTTGCTGCATTATTTAAGGACTCTGCTGCATTATTTAAGGACTTTGTTGCATCATTTAATGACTCTGCTGCAGTATTTAAGGACTCTGTTGCATTATTTAAGGACTTTGATGCATTATTTAAGGAGGCTGCTGCAGAATTTAAGGAATCTGCTGCATTATTTAAGGACTTTGTTGCATTATTTAAGGACTCTGCTGCATTATTTAAGGACGCTGCTGCAGTATTTAAGACCTCTTCTGCATTATTTAAGGATTTTGCTGCATTATTTAAGGACTCTACTGCATTATTAAGGACGTTGCTGCATTATTTAAGGACTTTATTGCATTATTTAAGGATTCTGCTGCATTATTTAAGGAATTAGCTGCATTATTTAAGTACTCTGCTGCATTATTTAAGGACTTTGCTGCATTATTTAAGTATGCTGCTGCAGTATTTAAGGCCTCTGCTGCATTATTTAAGGACTCTGCTGCATTATTAAGGACGTTGCTGCATTATTTAAGGACTTTATTGCATTATTTAAGGATTCTGCTGCATTATTTAAGGAATTTGCTGCATTATTTAAGGACTCTGCTGGGGTATTTAAGGACTCTGCTGCATTATTTAAGGACTTTGTTGCATTATTTAAGGACTCTGCTGCATTATTTAAGGACTTTGCTGCATTATTTAAGGACTTTGATGCATTATTTAAGGACGCTGCTGCAGAATTTAAGTAATCTGCTGCATTATTTAAGGACTCTGCTGCATTATTTAAGGACTTTGCTGCATTATTTAAGGACTCTGCTGCATTATTTAAGGACTTTGTTGCATTATTTAATGACTCTGCTGCGGTATTTAAGGACTCTGCTGTATTATTTAAGGACTTTGCTGCATTATTTAAGGACTCTGCTTCATTATTTAAGGACTTTGTTGCATTATTTAAGGACTCTGCTGCATTATTTAAGGACTTCGTTGCATTATTTAAGGACTCTGCTGCATTATTTAAAGACTTTGCTGCATTATTTAAGTACTCTGGTGCATTATTTAAGGACTCGGCTGCATTATTTAAAGACTTTGCTGCATTATTTAAGTACTCTGGTGCATTATTTAAGGACTCTGCTGCATTATTTAAGGACTTTGCTGCATTATTTAAGGACTCTGCTGCATTATTTAAGGACTTTGCTGCATTATTTAAGTATGCTGCTGCGGTATTTAAGGCCTCTGCTGCATTATTTAAGGACTCTGCTGCATTATTAAGGACGTTGCTGCATTATTTAAGGACTTTATTGCATTATTTAAGGATTCTGCTGCATTATTTAAGGAATTTGCTGCATTATTTAAGGACTCTGCTGTATTATTTAAGGACTTTGTTGCATTATTTAATGACTCTGCTGGGGTATTTAAGGACTCTGCTGCATTATTTAAGGGCTTTGCTGCATTATTTAAGGACTCTGCTGCAGTATTTAAGGACTCTGCTGCATTATTTAAGGACTTTGATGCATTATTTAAGGACGCTGCTGCAGAATTTAAGGAATCTGCTGCATTATTTAAGGACTTTGTTGCATTATTTAAGGACTATGCTGCATTATGTAAGGACTCTGCTGCATTATTTAAGGACTTTGCTGCATTATTTAATTACTCTGCTGCATTATTTAAGGACTTTGTTGCATTATTTAAGGACTCTGCTGCATTATTTAAGGACTTTGCTGCATTATTTAAGGACTTTGATGCATTATTTAAGGACGCTGCTGCAGAATTTAAGTAATCTGCTGCATTATTTAAGGACTCTGTTGCATTATTTAAGGACTTTGCTGCATTATTTAAGGACTCTGCTGCATTATTTAAGGACTTTGTTGCATTATTTAATGACTCTGCTGCGGTATTTAAGGACTCTGCTGCATTATTTAAGGACTTTGCTGCATTATTTAAGGACTTTGCTGCAGTAATTAAGGAATCTGCTGCATTATTTAAGGACTTTGTTGCATTATTTAAGGACTGTGCTGCATTGCTTAAGGACTCTGCTGCATTATTTAAGGACTTTGCTGCATTATTTAAGGACTTTGTTGCATTATTTAAGGACTCTGCTGCATTATTTAAGGACTTTGTTGCATTATTTAAGGACTCTGTTGCATTATTTAAGGACTTTGCTGCATTATTTAAGTACTCTGGTGCATTATTTAAGGACTTTGTTGCATTATTTAAGGACTCTGCTGCATTATTTAAGGACTTTGTTGCATTATTTAAGGACTCTGTTGCATTATTTAAGGACTTTGCTGCATTATTTAAGTACTCTGGTGCATTATTTAAGGACTCTGCTGCATTATTTAAGGACTTTGTTGCATTATTTAAGGACTCTGCTGCATTATTTAAGGACTTTGCTGCATTATTTAAGGACTCTGTTGCATTATTTAAGGACTTTGCTGCATTATTTAAGTACTCTGGTGCATTATTTAAGGACTTTATTGCATTATTTAAGGATTCTGCTGCATTATTTAAGGAATTTGCTGCATTATTTAAGAACTTTGCTGCAGTATTTAAGGACTCTGCTGCATTATTTAAGGACTTTATTGCATTATTTAAGGACCCTGCTGCAGAATTTAAGGAATCTGCTGCATTACTTAAGGACTTTGTTGCATTATTTAAGGACTCTGCTGCATTATTTAAGGACTTTGCTGCATTATTTAAGGACTTTGATGCATTATTTAAGGACGCCGCTGCAGAATTTAAGTAATCTGCTGCATTATTTAAGGACTCTGCTGCATTATTTAAGGACTTTGCTGCATTATTTAAGGACTCTGCTGTATTATTAAGCACGTTGCTGCATTAATCAAGGACTTTATTGCATTATTTAAGGAATTTGATGCATTATTTAAGGACTCTGCTGCATTATTTAAGGACTTTGCTGCATTATTTAAGGACTCTGCTTCATTATTTAAGGACTTTGTTGCATTATTTAAGGACTCTGCTGCATTATTTAAGGACTTTGTTGCATTATTTAAGGACTCTGCTGCATTATTTAAAGACTTTGCTGCATTATTTAAGTACTCTGGTGCATTATTTAAGGACTCTGCTGCATTATTTAAAGACTTTGCTGCATTATTTAAGTACTCTGGTGCATTATTTAAGGACTTTGTTGCTTTATTTAAGGACTTTGCTGCATTATTTAAGGACTTTGTTGCATTATTTAATGACTCTGCTGCATTATTTAAGGACTTTGCTGCATTATTTAAGTATGCTGCTGCAGTATTTAAGGCCTCTGCTGCATTATTTAAGGACTCTGCTGCATTTTTAAGGACGTTGCTGCATTATTTAAGGACTTTATTGCATTATTTAAGGATTCTGCTGCATTATTTAAGGAATTTGCTGCATTATTTAAGGACTCTGCTGCATTATTTAAGGACTTTGTTTCATTATTTAATGACTCTGCTGGGGTATTTAAGGACTCTGCTGCATTATTTAAGGACTTTGTTGCATTACTTAAGGACTCTGCTGCATTATTTAAGGACTTTGCTGCATTATTTAAGGACTTTATTGCATTATTTAAGGATTCTGCTGCATTATTTAAGGAATTAGCTGCATTATTTAAGTACTCTGCTGCATTATTTAAGGACTTTGCTGCATTATTTAAGTATGCTGCTGCAGTATTTAAGGCCTCTGCTGCATTATTTAAGGACTCTGCTGCATTATTAAGGACGTTGCTGCATTATTTAAGGACTTTATTGCATTATTTAAGGATTCTGCTGCATTATTTAAGGAATTTGCTGCATTATTTAAGGACTCTGCTGCATTATTTAAGGACTTTGTTGCATTATTTAATGACTCTGCTGGGGTATTTAAGGACTCTGCTGCATTATTTAAGGACTGTGTTGCATTATTTAAGGACTCTGCTGCATTATTTAAGGACTTTGCTGCATTATTTAAGGACTTTGATGCATTATTTAAGGACGCTGCTGCAGAATTTAAGTAATCTGCTGCATTATTTAAGGACTCTGCTGCATTATTTAAGGACTTTGCTGCATTATTTAAGGACTCTGCTGCATTATTTAAGGACTTTGTTGCATTATTTAATGACTCTGCTGCGGTATTTAAGGACTCTGCTGTATTATTTAAGGACTTTGCTGAATTATTTAAGGACTCTGCTTCATTATTTAAGGACTTTGTTGCATTATTTAAGGACTCTGCTGCATTATTTAAGGACTTCGTTGCATTATTTAAGGACTCTGCTGCATTATTTAAAGACTTTGCTGCATTATTTAAGTACTCTGGTGCATTATTTAAGGACTCGGCTGCATTATTTAAAGACTTTGCTGCATTATTTAAGTACTCTGGTGCATTATTTAAGGACTCTGCTGCATTATTTAAGGACTTTGCTGCATTATTTAAGGACTCTGCTGCATTATTTAAGGACTCTGCTGCATTATTTAAGGACTTTGCTGCATTATTTAAGTATGCTGCTGCGGTATTTAAGGCCTCTGCTGCATTATTTAAGGACTCTGCTGCATTATTAAGGACGTTGCTGCATTATTTAAGGACTTTATTGCATTATTTAAGGATTCTGCTGCATTATTTAAGGAATTTGCTGCATTATTTAAGGACTCTGCTGTATTATTTAAGGACTTTGTTGCATTATTTAATGACTCTGCTGGGGTATTTAAGGACTCTGCTGCATTATTTAAGGGCTTTGCTGCATTATTTAAGGACTCTGCTGCAGTATTTAAGGACTCTGCTGCATTATTTAAGGACTTTGATGCATTATTTAAGGACGCTGCTGCAGAATTTAAGGAATCTGCTGCATTATTTAAGGACTTTGTTGCATTATTTAAGGACTATGCTGCATTATGTAAGGACTCTGCTGCATTATTTAAGGACTATGCTGCATTATTTAATTACTCTGCTGCATTATTTAAGGACTTTGTTGCATTATTTAAGGACTCTGCTGCATTATTTAAGGACTTTGCTGCATTATTTAAGGACTTTATTGCATTATTTAAGGATTCTGCTGCATTATTTAAGGAATTAGCTGCATTATTTAAGTACTCTGCTGCATTATTTAAGGACTTTGCTGCATTATTTAAGTATGCTGCTGCAGTATTTAAGGCCTCTGCTGCATTATTTAAGGACTCTGCTGCATTATTAAGGACGTTGCTGCATTATTTAAGGACTTTGTTGCATTATTTAATGACTCTGCTGGGGTATTTAAGGACTCTGCTGCATTATTTAAGGACTTTGTTGCATTATTTAAGGACTCTGCTGCATTATTTAAGGACTTTGCTGCATTATTTAAGGACTTTGATGCATTATTTAAGGACGCTGCTGCAGAATTTAAGTAATCTGCTGCATTATTTAAGGACTCTGCTGCATTATTTAAGGACTTTGCTGCATTATTTAAGGACTCTGCTGCATTATTTAAGGACTTTGTTGCATTATTTAATGACTCTGCTGCGGTATTTAAGGACTCTGCTGTATTATTTAAGGACTTTGCTGAATTATTTAAGGACTCTGCTTCATTATTTAAGGACTTTGTTGCATTATTTAAGGACTCTGCTGCATTATTTAAGGACTTCGTTGCATTATTTAAGTACTCTGGTGCATTATTTAAGGACTCGGCTGCATTATTTAAAGACTTTGCTGCATTATTTAAGTACTCTGGTGCATTATTTAAGGACTCTGCTGCATTATTTAAGGACTTTGCTGCATTATTTAAGGACTCTGCTGCATTATTTAAGGACTTTGCTGCATTATTTAAGTATGCTGCTGCGGTATTTAAGGCCTCTGCTGCATTATTTAAGGACTCTGCTGCATTATTAAGGACGTTGCTGCATTATTTAAGGACTTTATTGCATTATTTAAGGATTCTGCTGCATTATTTAAGGAATTTGCTGCATTATTTAAGGACTCTGCTGTATTATTTAAGGACTTTGTTGCATTATTTAATGACTCTGCTGGGGTATTTAAGGACTCTGCTGCATTATTTAAGGGCTTTGCTGCATTATTTAAGGACTCTGCTGCAGTATTTAAGGACTCTGCTGCATTATTTAAGGACTTTGATGCATTATTTAAGGACGCTGCTGCAGAATTTAAGGAATCTGCTGCATTATTTAAGGACTTTGTTGCATTATTTAAGGACTATGCTGCATTATGTAAGGACTCTGCTGCATTATTTAAGGACTTTGCTGCATTATTTAATTACTCTGCTGCATTATTTAAGGACTTTGTTGCATTATTTAAGGACTCTGCTGCATTATTTAAGGACTTTGCTGCATTATTTAAGGACTTTGATGCATTATTTAAGGACGCTGCTGCAGAATTTAAGTAATCTGCTGCATTATTTAAGGACTCTGTTGCATTATTTAAGGACTTTGCTGCATTATTTAAGGACTCTGCTGCATTATTTAAGGACTTTGTTGCATTATTTAATGACTCTGCTGCGGTATTTAAGGACTCTGCTGCATTATTTAAGGACTTTGCTGCATTATTTAAGGACTTTGCTGCAGTAATTAAGGAATCTGCTGCATTATTTAAGGACTTTGTTGCATTATTTAAGGACTGTGCTGCATTGCTTAAGGACTCTGCTGCATTATTTAAGGACTTTGCTGCATTATTTAAGGACTTTGTTGCATTATTTAAGGACTCTGCTGCATTATTTAAGGACTTTGTTGCATTATTTAAGGACTCTGTTGCATTATTTAAGGACTTTGCTGCATTATTTAAGTACTCTGGTGCATTATTTAAGGACTTTGTTGCATTATTTAAGGACTCTGCTGCATTATTTAAGGACTTTGTTGCATTATTTAAGGACTCTGTTGCATTATTTAAGGACTTTGCTGCATTATTTAAGTACTCTGGTGCATTATTTAAGGACTTTGTTGCATTATTTAAGGACTCTGCTGCATTATTTAAGGACTTTGTTGCATTATTTAAGGACTCTGCTGCATTATTTAAGGACTTTGCTGCATTATTTAAGGACTCTGTTGCATTATTTAAGGACTTTGCTGCATTATTTAAGGACTCTGCTGCATTATTTAAGGACTCGGCTGCATTATTTAAATACCTTGCTGCATTATTTAAGGATTTTATTGCATTATTTAAGGACTCTGCTGCATTATTTAATGAATTTGCTGCATTATTTAAGGACTCTGCTGCATTATTTAAGGACTCTGCTGGGGTATTTTAGGACTCTGCTGCATTATATAAGGACTCTGCTGCATTATTTAAGGACTTTGCTGCATTATTTAAGGACTTTGCGGCAGTAATTAAGGAATCTGCTGCATTATTTAAGGACTTTGTTGCATTATTTAAGGACTGTGCTGCATTGCTTAAGGACTCTGCTGCATTATTTAAGGACGTTGCTGCATTATTTAAGGACTTTGTTGCATTATTTAAGGACTCTGCTGTATTATTTAAGGACTTTGTTGCATTATTTAAGGACTCTGTTGCATTATTTAAGGACTTTGCTGCATTATTTAAGTACTCTGGTGCATTATTTAAGGACTTTGTTGCATTATTTAAGGACTCTGCTGCATTATTTAAGGACTTTGTTGCATTATTTAAGGACTCTGCTGCATTATTTAAGGACTTTGCTGCATTATTTAAGTATGCTGCTGCGGTATTTAAGGCCTCTGCTGCATTATTTAAGGACTTTGCTGCATTATTTAAGGACTCTTCTGCATTATTAAGGACGGTGCTGCATTATTTAAGTACTTTATTGCATTATTTAAGGATTCTGCTGCATTATTTAAGGAATTTGCTGCATTATTTAAGGACTCTGCTGGGGTATTTAAGGACTCTGCTGCATTATTTAAGGACTTTGTTGCATTATTTAAGGACTCTGCTGCATTATTTAAGGACTTTGCTGCATTATTTAAGGACTTTGATGCATTATTTAAGGACGCTGCTGCAGAATTTATGTAATCTGCTGCATTATTTAAGGACTCTGCTGCATTATTTAAGGACTTTGCTGCATTATTTA
Source organism: Phyllobates terribilis (assembly GCF_046119375.1). NCBI lineage: Eukaryota > Metazoa > Chordata > Amphibia > Anura > Dendrobatidae > Phyllobates > Phyllobates terribilis. The sequence continues at coordinate 2,390,154 of NW_027362988.1, read as the reverse complement.
AGGACTCTGCTGCATTATTTAAGGACTTTGTTGCATTATTTAATGACTCTGCTGCGGTATTTAAGGACTCTGCTGTATTATTTAAGGACTTTGCTGCATTATTTAAGGACTCTGCTTCATTATTTAAGGACTTTGTTGCATTATTTAAGGACTCTGCTGCATTATTTAAGGACTTCGTTGCATTATTTAAGGACTCTGCTGCATTATTTAAAGACTTTGCTGCATTATTTAAGTACTCTGGTGCATTATTTAAGGACTCGGCTGCATTATTTAAAGACTTTGCTGCATTATTTAAGTACTCTGGTGCATTATTTAAGGACTCTGCTGCATTATTTAAGGACTTTGCTGCATTATTTAAGGACTCTGCTGCATTATTTAAGGACTTTGCTGCATTATTTAAGTATGCTGCTGCGGTATTTAAGGCCTCTGCTGCATTATTTAAGGACTCTGCTGCATTATTAAGGACGTTGCTGCATTATTTAAGGACTTTATTGCATTATTTAAGGATTCTGCTGCATTATTTAAGGAATTTGCTGCATTATTTAAGGACTCTGCTGGGGTATTTAAGGACTCTGCTGCATTATTTAAGGACTTTGTTGCATTATTTAAGGACTCTGCTGCATTATTTAAGGACTTTGCTGCATTATTTAAGGACTTTGATGCATTATTTAAGGACGCTGCTGCAGAATTTAAGTAATCTGCTGCATTATTTAAGGACTCTGCTGCATTATTTAAGGACTTTGCTGCATTATTTAAGGACTCTGCTGCATTATTTAAGGACTTTGTTGCATTATTTAATGACTCTGCTGCGGTATTTAAGGACTCTGCTGTATTATTTAAGGACTTTGCTGCATTATTTAAGGACTCTGCTTCATTATTTAAGGACTTTGTTGCATTATTTAAGGACTCTGCTGCATTATTTAAGGACTTCGTTGCATTATTTAAGGACTCTGCTGCATTATTTAAAGACTTTGCTGCATTATTTAAGTACTCTGGTGCATTATTTAAGGACTCGGCTGCATTATTTAAAGACTTTGCTGCATTATTTAAGTACTCTGGTGCATTATTTAAGGACTCTGCTGCATTATTTAAGGACTTTGCTGCATTATTTAAGGACTCTGCTGCATTATTTAAGGACTTTGCTGCATTATTTAAGTATGCTGCTGCGGTATTTAAGGCCTCTGCTGCATTATTTAAGGACTCTGCTGCATTATTAAGGAAGTTGCTGCATTATTTAAGGACTTTATTGCATTATTTAAGGATTCTGCTGCATTATTTAAGGAATTTGCTGCATTATTTAAGGACTCTGCTGTATTATTTAAGGACTTTGTTGCATTATTTAATGACTCTGCTGGGGTATTTAAGGACTCTGCTGCATTATTTAAGGGCTTTGCTGCATTATTTAAGGACTCTGCTGCAGTATTTAAGGACTCTGCTGCATTATTTAAGGACTTTGATGCATTATTTAAGGACGCTGCTGCAGAATTTAAGGAATCTGCTGCATTATTTAAGGACTTTGTTGCATTATTTAAGGACTATGCTGCATTATGTAAGGACTCTGCTGCATTATTTAAGGACTTTGCTGCATTATTTAATTACTCTGCTGCATTATTTAAGGACTTTGTTGCATTATTTAAGGACTCTGCTGCATTATTTAAGGACTTTGCTGCATTATTTAAGGACTTTGATGCATTATTTAAGGACGCTGCTGCAGAATTTAAGTAATCTGCTGCATTATTTAAGGACTCTGTTGCATTATTTAAGGACTTTGCTGCATTATTTAAGGACTCTGCTGCATTATTTAAGGACTTTGTTGCATTATTTAATGACTCTGCTGCGGTATTTAAGGACTCTGCTGCATTATTTAAGGACTTTGCTGCATTATTTAAGGACTTTGCTGCAGTAATTAAGGAATCTGCTGCATTATTTAAGGACTTTGTTGCATTATTTAAGGACTGTGCTGCATTGCTTAAGGACTCTGCTGCATTATTTAAGGACTTTGCTGCATTATTTAAGGACTTTGTTGCATTATTTAAGGACTCTGCTGCATTATTTAAGGACTTTGTTGCATTATTTAAGGACTCTGTTGCATTATTTAAGGACTTTGCTGCATTATTTAAGTACTCTGGTGCATTATTTAAGGACTTTGTTGCATTATTTAAGGACTCTGCTGCATTATTTAAGGACTTTGTTGCATTATTTAAGGACTCTGTTGCATTATTTAAGGACTTTGCTGCATTATTTAAGTACTCTGGTGCATTATTTAAGGACTTTGTTGCATTATTTAAGGACTCTGCTGCATTATTTAAGGACTTTGTTGCATTATTTAAGGACTCTGCTGCATTATTTAAGGACTTTGCTGCATTATTTAAGGACTCTGTTGCATTATTTAAGGACTTTGCTGCATTATTTAAGTACTCTGGTGCATTATTTAAGGACTTTATTGCATTATTTAAGGATTCTGCTGCATTATTTAAGGAATTTGCTGCATTATTTAAGAACTTTGCTGCAGTATTTAAGGACTCTGCTGCATTATTTAAGGACTTTATTGCATTATTTAAGGACCCTGCTGCAGAATTTAAGGAATCTGCTGCATTACTTAAGGACTTTGTTGCATTATTTAAGGACTCTGCTGCATTATTTAAGGACTTTGCTGCATTATTTAAGGACTTTGATGCATTATTTAAGGACGCCGCTGCAGAATTTAAGTAATCTGCTGCATTATTTAAGGACTCTGCTGCATTATTTAAGGACTTTGCTGCATTATTTAAGGACTCTGCTGTATTATTAAGCACGTTGCTGCATTAATCAAGGACTTTATTGCATTATTTAAGGAATTTGATGCATTATTTAAGGACTCTGCTGCATTATTTAAGGACTTTGCTGCATTATTTAAGGACTCTGCTTCATTATTTAAGGACTTTGTTGCATTATTTAAGGACTCTGCTGCATTATTTAAGGACTTTGTTGCATTATTTAAGGACTCTGCTGCATTATTTAAAGACTTTGCTGCATTATTTAAGTACTCTGGTGCATTATTTAAGGACTCTGCTGCATTATTTAAAGACTTTGCTGCATTATTTAAGTACTCTGGTGCATTATTTAAGGACTTTGTTGCTTTATTTAAGGACTTTGCTGCATTATTTAAGGACTTTGTTGCATTATTTAATGACTCTGCTGCATTATTTAAGGACTTTGCTGCATTATTTAAGTATGCTGCTGCAGTATTTAAGGCCTCTGCTGCATTATTTAAGGACTCTGCTGCATTTTTAAGGACGTTGCTGCATTATTTAAGGACTTTATTGCATTATTTAAGGATTCTGCTGCATTATTTAAGGAATTTGCTGCATTATTTAAGGACTCTGCTGCATTATTTAAGGACTTTGTTTCATTATTTAATGACTCTGCTGGGGTATTTAAGGACTCTGCTGCATTATTTAAGGACTTTGTTGCATTACTTAAGGACTCTGCTGCATTATTTAAGGACTTTGCTGCATTATTTAAGGACTTTATTGCATTATTTAAGGATTCTGCTGCATTATTTAAGGAATTAGCTGCATTATTTAAGTACTCTGCTGCATTATTTAAGGACTTTGCTGCATTATTTAAGTATGCTGCTGCAGTATTTAAGGCCTCTGCTGCATTATTTAAGGACTCTGCTGCATTATTAAGGACGTTGCTGCATTATTTAAGGACTTTATTGCATTATTTAAGGATTCTGCTGCATTATTTAAGGAATTTGCTGCATTATTTAAGGACTCTGCTGCATTATTTAAGGACTTTGTTGCATTATTTAATGACTCTGCTGGGGTATTTAAGGACTCTGCTGCATTATTTAAGGACTGTGTTGCATTATTTAAGGACTCTGCTGCATTATTTAAGGACTTTGCTGCATTATTTAAGGACTTTGATGCATTATTTAAGGACGCTGCTGCAGAATTTAAGTAATCTGCTGCATTATTTAAGGACTCTGCTGCATTATTTAAGGACTTTGCTGCATTATTTAAGGACTCTGCTGCATTATTTAAGGACTTTGTTGCATTATTTAATGACTCTGCTGCGGTATTTAAGGACTCTGCTGTATTATTTAAGGACTTTGCTGAATTATTTAAGGACTCTGCTTCATTATTTAAGGACTTTGTTGCATTATTTAAGGACTCTGCTGCATTATTTAAGGACTTCGTTGCATTATTTAAGGACTCTGCTGCATTATTTAAAGACTTTGCTGCATTATTTAAGTACTCTGGTGCATTATTTAAGGACTCGGCTGCATTATTTAAAGACTTTGCTGCATTATTTAAGTACTCTGGTGCATTATTTAAGGACTCTGCTGCATTATTTAAGGACTTTGCTGCATTATTTAAGGACTCTGCTGCATTATTTAAGGACTCTGCTGCATTATTTAAGGACTTTGCTGCATTATTTAAGTATGCTGCTGCGGTATTTAAGGCCTCTGCTGCATTATTTAAGGACTCTGCTGCATTATTAAGGACGTTGCTGCATTATTTAAGGACTTTATTGCATTATTTAAGGATTCTGCTGCATTATTTAAGGAATTTGCTGCATTATTTAAGGACTCTGCTGTATTATTTAAGGACTTTGTTGCATTATTTAATGACTCTGCTGGGGTATTTAAGGACTCTGCTGCATTATTTAAGGGCTTTGCTGCATTATTTAAGGACTCTGCTGCAGTATTTAAGGACTCTGCTGCATTATTTAAGGACTTTGATGCATTATTTAAGGACGCTGCTGCAGAATTTAAGGAATCTGCTGCATTATTTAAGGACTTTGTTGCATTATTTAAGGACTATGCTGCATTATGTAAGGACTCTGCTGCATTATTTAAGGACTATGCTGCATTATTTAATTACTCTGCTGCATTATTTAAGGACTTTGTTGCATTATTTAAGGACTCTGCTGCATTATTTAAGGACTTTGCTGCATTATTTAAGGACTTTATTGCATTATTTAAGGATTCTGCTGCATTATTTAAGGAATTAGCTGCATTATTTAAGTACTCTGCTGCATTATTTAAGGACTTTGCTGCATTATTTAAGTATGCTGCTGCAGTATTTAAGGCCTCTGCTGCATTATTTAAGGACTCTGCTGCATTATTAAGGACGTTGCTGCATTATTTAAGGACTTTATTGCATTATTTAAGGATTCTGCTGCATTATTTAAGGAATTTGCTGCATTATTTAAGGACTCTGCTGCATTATTTAAGGACTTTGTTGCATTATTTAATGACTCTGCTGGGGTATTTAAGGACTCTGCTGCATTATTTAAGGACTTTGTTGCATTATTTAAGGACTCTGCTGCATTATTTAAGGACTTTGCTGCATTATTTAAGGACTTTGATGCATTATTTAAGGACGCTGCTGCAGAATTTAAGTAATCTGCTGCATTATTTAAGGACTCTGCTGCATTATTTAAGGACTTTGCTGCATTATTTAAGGACTCTGCTGCATTATTTAAGGACTTTGTTGCATTATTTAATGACTCTGCTGCGGTATTTAAGGACTCTGCTGTATTATTTAAGGACTTTGCTGAATTATTTAAGGACTCTGCTTCATTATTTAAGGACTTTGTTGCATTATTTAAGGACTCTGCTGCATTATTTAAGGACTTCGTTGCATTATTTAAGTACTCTGGTGCATTATTTAAGGACTCGGCTGCATTATTTAAAGACTTTGCTGCATTATTTAAGTACTCTGGTGCATTATTTAAGGACTCTGCTGCATTATTTAAGGACTTTGCTGCATTATTTAAGGACTCTGCTGCATTATTTAAGGACTTTGCTGCATTATTTAAGTATGCTGCTGCGGTATTTAAGGCCTCTGCTGCATTATTTAAGGACTCTGCTGCATTATTAAGGACGTTGCTGCATTATTTAAGGACTTTATTGCATTATTTAAGGATTCTGCTGCATTATTTAAGGAATTTGCTGCATTATTTAAGGACTCTGCTGTATTATTTAAGGACTTTGTTGCATTATTTAATGACTCTGCTGGGGTATTTAAGGACTCTGCTGCATTATTTAAGGGCTTTGCTGCATTATTTAAGGACTCTGCTGCAGTATTTAAGGACTCTGCTGCATTATTTAAGGACTTTGATGCATTATTTAAGGACGCTGCTGCAGAATTTAAGGAATCTGCTGCATTATTTAAGGACTTTGTTGCATTATTTAAGGACTATGCTGCATTATGTAAGGACTCTGCTGCATTATTTAAGGACTTTGCTGCATTATTTAATTACTCTGCTGCATTATTTAAGGACTTTGTTGCATTATTTAAGGACTCTGCTGCATTATTTAAGGACTTTGCTGCATTATTTAAGGACTTTGATGCATTATTTAAGGACGCTGCTGCAGAATTTAAGTAATCTGCTGCATTATTTAAGGACTCTGTTGCATTATTTAAGGACTTTGCTGCATTATTTAAGGACTCTGCTGCATTATTTAAGGACTTTGTTGCATTATTTAATGACTCTGCTGCGGTATTTAAGGACTCTGCTGCATTATTTAAGGACTTTGCTGCATTATTTAAGGACTTTGCTGCAGTAATTAAGGAATCTGCTGCATTATTTAAGGACTTTGTTGCATTATTTAAGGACTGTGCTGCATTGCTTAAGGACTCTGCTGCATTATTTAAGGACTTTGCTGCATTATTTAAGGACTTTGTTGCATTATTTAAGGACTCTGCTGCATTATTTAAGGACTTTGTTGCATTATTTAAGGACTCTGTTGCATTATTTAAGGACTTTGCTGCATTATTTAAGTACTCTGGTGCATTATTTAAGGACTTTGTTGCATTATTTAAGGACTCTGCTGCATTATTTAAGGACTTTGTTGCATTATTTAAGGACTCTGTTGCATTATTTAAGGACTTTGCTGCATTATTTAAGTACTCTGGTGCATTATTTAAGGACTTTGTTGCATTATTTAAGGACTCTGCTGCATTATTTAAGGACTTTGTTGCATTATTTAAGGACTCTGCTGCATTATTTAAGGACTTTGCTGCATTATTTAAGGACTCTGTTGCATTATTTAAGGACTTTGCTGCATTATTTAAGTACTCTGGTGCATTATTTAAGGACTTTATTGCATTATTTAAGGATTCTGCTGCATTATTTAAGGAATTTGCTGCATTATTTAAGAACTTTGCTGCAGTATTTAAGGACTCTGCTGCATTATTTAAGGACTTTATTGCATTATTTAAGGACCCTGCTGCAGAATTTAAGGAATCTGCTGCATTACTTAAGGACTTTGTTGCATTATTTAAGGACTCTGCTGCATTATTTAAGGACTTTGCTGCATTATTTAAGGACTTTGATGCATTATTTAAGGACGCCGCTGCAGAATTTAAGTAATCTGCTGCATTATTTAAGGACTCTGCTGCATTATTTAAGGACTTTGCTGCATTATTTAAGGACTCTGCTGTATTATTAAGCACGTTGCTGCATTAATCAAGGACTTTATTGCATTATTTAAGGAATTTGATGCATTATTTAAGGACTCTGCTGCATTATTTAAGGACTTTGCTGCATTATTTAAGGACTCTGCTTCATTATTTAAGGACTTTGTTGCATTATTTAAGGACTCTGCTGCATTATTTAAGGACTTTGTTGCATTATTTAAGGACTCTGCTGCATTATTTAAAGACTTTGCTGCATTATTTAAGTACTCTGGTGCATTATTTAAGGACTCTGCTGCATTATTTAAAGACTTTGCTGCATTATTTAAGTACTCTGGTGCATTATTTAAGGACTTTGTTGCTTTATTTAAGGACTTTGCTGCATTATTTAAGGACTTTGTTGCATTATTTAATGACTCTGCTGCATTATTTAAGGACTTTGCTGCATTATTTAAGTATGCTGCTGCAGTATTTAAGGCCTCTGCTGCATTATTTAAGGACTCTGCTGCATTTTTAAGGACGTTGCTGCATTATTTAAGGACTTTATTGCATTATTTAAGGATTCTGCTGCATTATTTAAGGAATTTGCTGCATTATTTAAGGACTCTGCTGCATTATTTAAGGACTTTGTTTCATTATTTAATGACTCTGCTGGGGTATTTAAGGACTCTGCTGCATTATTTAAGGACTTTGTTGCATTACTTAAGGACTCTGCTGCATTATTTAAGGACTTTGCTGCATTATTTAAGGACTTTATTGCATTATTTAAGGATTCTGCTGCATTATTTAAGGAATTAGCTGCATTATTTAAGTACTCTGCTGCATTATTTAAGGACTTTGCTGCATTATTTAAGTATGCTGCTGCAGTATTTAAGGCCTCTGCTGCATTATTTAAGGACTCTGCTGCATTATTAAGGACGTTGCTGCATTATTTAAGGACTTTATTGCATTATTTAAGGATTCTGCTGCATTATTTAAGGAATTTGCTGCATTATTTAAGGACTCTGCTGCATTATTTAAGGACTTTGTTGCATTATTTAATGACTCTGCTGGGGTATTTAAGGACTCTGCTGCATTATTTAAGGACTGTGTTGCATTATTTAAGGACTCTGCTGCATTATTTAAGGACTTTGCTGCATTATTTAAGGACTTTGATGCATTATTTAAGGACGCTGCTGCAGAATTTAAGTAATCTGCTGCATTATTTAAGGACTCTGCTGCATTATTTAAGGACTTTGCTGCATTATTTAAGGACTCTGCTGCATTATTTAAGGACTTTGTTGCATTATTTAATGACTCTGCTGCGGTATTTAAGGACTCTGCTGTATTATTTAAGGACTTTGCTGAATTATTTAAGGACTCTGCTTCATTATTTAAGGACTTTGTTGCATTATTTAAGGACTCTGCTGCATTATTTAAGGACTTCGTTGCATTATTTAAGGACTCTGCTGCATTATTTAAAGACTTTGCTGCATTATTTAAGTACTCTGGTGCATTATTTAAGGACTCGGCTGCATTATTTAAAGACTTTGCTGCATTATTTAAGTACTCTGGTGCATTATTTAAGGACTCTGCTGCATTATTTAAGGACTTTGCTGCATTATTTAAGGACTCTGCTGCATTATTTAAGGACTCTGCTGCATTATTTAAGGACTTTGCTGCATTATTTAAGTATGCTGCTGCGGTATTTAAGGCCTCTGCTGCATTATTTAAGGACTCTGCTGCATTATTAAGGACGTTGCTGCATTATTTAAGGACTTTATTGCATTATTTAAGGATTCTGCTGCATTATTTAAGGAATTTGCTGCATTATTTAAGGACTCTGCTGTATTATTTAAGGACTTTGTTGCATTATTTAATGACTCTGCTGGGGTATTTAAGGACTCTGCTGCATTATTTAAGGGCTTTGCTGCATTATTTAAGGACTCTGCTGCAGTATTTAAGGACTCTGCTGCATTATTTAAGGACTTTGATGCATTATTTAAGGACGCTGCTGCAGAATTTAAGGAATCTGCTGCATTATTTAAGGACTTTGTTGCATTATTTAAGGACTATGCTGCATTATGTAAGGACTCTGCTGCATTATTTAAGGACTATGCTGCATTATTTAATTACTCTGCTGCATTATTTAAGGACTTTGTTGCATTATTTAAGGACTCTGCTGCATTATTTAAGGACTTTGCTGCATTATTTAAGGACTTTATTGCATTATTTAAGGATTCTGCTGCATTATTTAAGGAATTAGCTGCATTATTTAAGTACTCTGCTGCATTATTTAAGGACTTTGCTGCATTATTTAAGTATGCTGCTGCAGTATTTAAGGCCTCTGCTGCATTATTTAAGGACTCTGCTGCATTATTAAGGACGTTGCTGCATTATTTAAGGACTTTATTGCATTATTTAAGGATTCTGCTGCATTATTTAAGGAATTTGCTGCATTATTTAAGGACTCTGCTGCATTATTTAAGGACTTTGTTGCATTATTTAATGACTCTGCTGGGGTATTTAAGGACTCTGCTGCATTATTTAAGGACTTTGTTGCATTATTTAAGGACTCTGCTGCATTATTTAAGGACTTTGCTGCATTATTTAAGGACTTTGATGCATTATTTAAGGACGCTGCTGCAGAATTTAAGTAATCTGCTGCATTATTTAAGGACTCTGCTGCATTATTTAAGGACTTTGCTGCATTATTTAAGGACTCTGCTGCATTATTTAAGGACTTTGTTGCATTATTTAATGACTCTGCTGCGGTATTTAAGGACTCTGCTGTATTATTTAAGGACTTTGCTGAATTATTTAAGGACTCTGCTTCATTATTTAAGGACTTTGTTGCATTATTTAAGGACTCTGCTGCATTATTTAAGGACTTCGTTGCATTATTTAAGTACTCTGGTGCATTATTTAAGGACTCGGCTGCATTATTTAAAGACTTTGCTGCATTATTTAAGTACTCTGGTGCATTATTTAAGGACTCTGCTGCATTATTTAAGGACTTTGCTGCATTATTTAAGGACTCTGCTGCATTATTTAAGGACTTTGCTGCATTATTTAAGTATGCTGCTGCGGTATTTAAGGCCTCTGCTGCATTATTTAAGGACTCTGCTGCATTATTAAGGACGTTGCTGCATTATTTAAGGACTTTATTGCATTATTTAAGGATTCTGCTGCATTATTTAAGGAATTTGCTGCATTATTTAAGGACTCTGCTGTATTATTTAAGGACTTTGTTGCATTATTTAATGACTCTGCTGGGGTATTTAAGGACTCTGCTGCATTATTTAAGGGCTTTGCTGCATTATTTAAGGACTCTGCTGCAGTATTTAAGGACTCTGCTGCATTATTTAAGGACTTTGATGCATTATTTAAGGACGCTGCTGCAGAATTTAAGGAATCTGCTGCATTATTTAAGGACTTTGTTGCATTATTTAAGGACTATGCTGCATTATGTAAGGACTCTGCTGCATTATTTAAGGACTTTGCTGCATTATTTAATTACTCTGCTGCATTATTTAAGGACTTTGTTGCATTATTTAAGGACTCTGCTGCATTATTTAAGGACTTTGCTGCATTATTTAAGGACTTTGATGCATTATTTAAGGACGCTGCTGCAGAATTTAAGTAATCTGCTGCATTATTTAAGGACTCTGTTGCATTATTTAAGGACTTTGCTGCATTATTTAAGGACTTTGTTGCATTATTTAATGACTCTGCTGCGGTATTTAAGGACTCTGCTGCATTATTTAAGGACTTTGCTGCATTATTTAAGGACTTTGCTGCAGTAATTAAGGAATCTGCTGCATTATTTAAGGACTTTGTTGCATTATTTAAGGACTGTGCTGCATTGCTTAAGGACTCTGCTGCATTATTTAAGGACTTTGCTGCATTATTTAAGGACTTTGTTGCATTATTTAAGGACTCTGCTGCATTATTTAAGGACTTTGTTGCATTATTTAAGGACTCTGTTGCATTATTTAAGGACTTTGCTGCATTATTTAAGTACTCTGGTGCATTATTTAAGGACTTTGTTGCATTATTTAAGGACTCTGCTGCATTATTTAAGGACTTTGTTGCATTATTTAAGGACTCTGTTGCATTATTTAAGGACTTTGCTGCATTATTTAAGTACTCTGGTGCATTATTTAAGGACTTTGTTGCATTATTTAATGACTCTGCTGCGGTATTTAAGGACTCTGCTGTATTATTTAAGGACTTTGCTGAATTATTTAAGGACTCTGCTTCATTATTTAAGGACTTTGTTGCATTATTTAAGGACTCTGCTGCATTATTTAAGGACTTCGTTGCATTATTTAAGTACTCTGGTGCATTATTTAAGGACTCGGCTGCATTATTTAAAGACTTTGCTGCATTATTTAAGTACTCTGGTGCATTATTTAAGGACTCTGCTGCATTATTTAAGGACTTTGCTGCATTATTTAAGGACTCTGCTGCATTATTTAAGGACTTTGCTGCATTATTTAAGTATGCTGCTGCGGTATTTAAGGCCTCTGCTGCATTATTTAAGGACTCTGCTGCATTATTAAGGACGTTGCTGCATTATTTAAGGACTTTATTGCATTATTTAAGGATTCTGCTGCATTATTTAAGGAATTTGCTGCATTATTTAAGGACTCTGCTGTATTATTTAAGGACTTTGTTGCATTATTTAATGACTCTGCTGGGGTATTTAAGGACTCTGCTGCATTATTTAAGGGCTTTGCTGCATTATTTAAGGACTCTGCTGCAGTATTTAAGGACTCTGCTGCATTATTTAAGGACTTTGATGCATTATTTAAGGACGCTGCTGCAGAATTTAAGGAATCTGCTGCATTATTTAAGGACTTTGTTGCATTATTTAAGGACTATGCTGCATTATGTAAGGACTCTGCTGCATTATTTAAGGACTTTGCTGCATTATTTAATTACTCTGCTGCATTATTTAAGGACTTTGTTGCATTATTTAAGGACTCTGCTGCATTATTTAAGGACTTTGCTGCATTATTTAAGGACTTTGATGCATTATTTAAGGACGCTGCTGCAGAATTTAAGTAATCTGCTGCATTATTTAAGGACTCTGTTGCATTATTTAAGGACTTTGCTGCATTATTTAAGGACTCTGCTGCATTATTTAAGGACTTTGTTGCATTATTTAATGACTCTGCTGCGGTATTTAAGGACTCTGCTGCATTATTTAAGGACTTTGCTGCATTATTTAAGGACTTTGCTGCAGTAATTAAGGAATCTGCTGCATTATTTAAGGACTTTGTTGCATTATTTAAGGACTGTGCTGCATTGCTTAAGGACTCTGCTGCATTATTTAAGGACTTTGCTGCATTATTTAAGGACTTTGTTGCATTATTTAAGGACTCTGCTGCATTATTTAAGGACTTTGTTGCATTATTTAAGGACTCTGTTGCATTATTTAAGGACTTTGCTGCATTATTTAAGTACTCTGGTGCATTATTTAAGGACTTTGTTGCATTATTTAAGGACTCTGCTGCATTATTTAAGGACTTTGTTGCATTATTTAAGGACTCTGTTGCATTATTTAAGGACTTTGCTGCATTATTTAAGTACTCTGGTGCATTATTTAAGGACTTTGTTGCATTATTTAAGGACTCTGCTGCATTATTTAAGGACTTTGTTGCATTATTTAAGGACTCTGCTGCATTATTTAAGGACTTTGCTGCATTATTTAAGGACTCTGTTGCATTATTTAAGGACTTTGCTGCATTATTTAAGTACTCTGGTGCATTATTTAAGGACTTTATTGCATTATTTAAGGATTCTGCTGCATTATTTAAGGAATTTGCTGCATTATTTAAGAACTTTGCTGCAGTATTTAAGGACTCTGCTGCATTATTTAAGGACTTTATTGCATTATTTAAGGACCCTGCTGCAGAATTTAAGGAATCTGCTGCATTACTTAAGGACTTTGTTGCATTATTTAAGGACTCTGCTGCATTATTTAAGGACTTTGCTGCATTATTTAAGGACTTTGATGCATTATTTAAGGACGCCGCTGCAGAATTTAAGTAATCTGCTGCATTATTTAAGGACTCTGCTGCATTATTTAAGGACTTTGCTGCATTATTTAAGGACTCTGCTGTATTATTAAGCACGTTGCTGCATTAATCAAGGACTTTATTGCATTATTTAAGGAATTTGATGCATTATTTAAGGACTCTGCTGCATTATTTAAGGACTTTGCTGCATTATTTAAGGACTCTGCTTCATTATTTAAGGACTTTGTTGCATTATTTAAGGACTCTGCTGCATTATTTAAGGACTTTGTTGCATTATTTAAGGACTCTGCTGCATTATTTAAAGACTTTGCTGCATTATTTAAGTACTCTGGTGCATTATTTAAGGACTCTGCTGCATTATTTAAAGACTTTGCTGCATTATTTAAGTACTCTGGTGCATTATTTAAGGACTTTGTTGCTTTATTTAAGGACTTTGCTGCATTATTTAAGGACTTTGTTGCATTATTTAATGACTCTGCTGCATTATTTAAGGACTTTGCTGCATTATTTAAGTATGCTGCTGCAGTATTTAAGGCCTCTGCTGCATTATTTAAGGACTCTGCTGCATTTTTAAGGACGTTGCTGCATTATTTAAGGACTTTATTGCATTATTTAAGGATTCTGCTGCATTATTTAAGGAATTTGCTGCATTATTTAAGGACTCTGCTGCATTATTTAAGGACTTTGTTTCATTATTTAATGACTCTGCTGGGGTATTTAAGGACTCTGCTGCATTATTTAAGGACTTTGTTGCATTACTTAAGGACTCTGCTGCATTATTTAAGGACTTTGCTGCATTATTTAAGGACTTTATTGCATTATTTAAGGATTCTGCTGCATTATTTAAGGAATTAGCTGCATTATTTAAGTACTCTGCTGCATTATTTAAGGACTTTGCTGCATTATTTAAGTATGCTGCTGCAGTATTTAAGGCCTCTGCTGCATTATTTAAGGACTCTGCTGCATTATTAAGGACGTTGCTGCATTATTTAAGGACTTTATTGCATTATTTAAGGATTCTGCTGCATTATTTAAGGAATTTGCTGCATTATTTAAGGACTCTGCTGCATTATTTAAGGACTTTGTTGCATTATTTAATGACTCTGCTGGGGTATTTAAGGACTCTGCTGCATTATTTAAGGACTGTGTTGCATTATTTAAGGACTCTGCTGCATTATTTAAGGACTTTGCTGCATTATTTAAGGACTTTGATGCATTATTTAAGGACGCTGCTGCAGAATTTAAGTAATCTGCTGCATTATTTAAGGACTCTGCTGCATTATTTAAGGACTTTGCTGCATTATTTAAGGACTCTGCTGCATTATTTAAGGACTTTGTTGCATTATTTAATGACTCTGCTGCGGTATTTAAGGACTCTGCTGTATTATTTAAGGACTTTGCTGAATTATTTAAGGACTCTGCTTCATTATTTAAGGACTTTGTTGCATTATTTAAGGACTCTGCTGCATTATTTAAGGACTTCGTTGCATTATTTAAGGACTCTGCTGCATTATTTAAAGACTTTGCTGCATTATTTAAGTACTCTGGTGCATTATTTAAGGACTCGGCTGCATTATTTAAAGACTTTGCTGCATTATTTAAGTACTCTGGTGCATTATTTAAGGACTCTGCTGCATTATTTAAGGACTTTGCTGCATTATTTAAGGACTCTGCTGCATTATTTAAGGACTCTGCTGCATTATTTAAGGACTTTGCTGCATTATTTAAGTATGCTGCTGCGGTATTTAAGGCCTCTGCTGCATTATTTAAGGACTCTGCTGCATTATTAAGGACGTTGCTGCATTATTTAAGGACTTTATTGCATTATTTAAGGATTCTGCTGCATTATTTAAGGAATTTGCTGCATTATTTAAGGACTCTGCTGTATTATTTAAGGACTTTGTTGCATTATTTAATGACTCTGCTGGGGTATTTAAGGACTCTGCTGCATTATTTAAGGGCTTTGCTGCATTATTTAAGGACTCTGCTGCAGTATTTAAGGACTCTGCTGCATTATTTAAGGACTTTGATGCATTATTTAAGGACGCTGCTGCAGAATTTAAGGAATCTGCTGCATTATTTAAGGACTTTGTTGCATTATTTAAGGACTATGCTGCATTATGTAAGGACTCTGCTGCATTATTTAAGGACTATGCTGCATTATTTAATTACTCTGCTGCATTATTTAAGGACTTTGTTGCATTATTTAAGGACTCTGCTGCATTATTTAAGGACTTTGCTGCATTATTTAAGGACTTTATTGCATTATTTAAGGATTCTGCTGCATTATTTAAGGAATTAGCTGCATTATTTAAGTACTCTGCTGCATTATTTAAGGACTTTGCTGCATTATTTAAGTATGCTGCTGCAGTATTTAAGGCCTCTGCTGCATTATTTAAGGACTCTGCTGCATTATTAAGGACGTTGCTGCATTATTTAAGGACTTTATTGCATTATTTAAGGATTCTGCTGCATTATTTAAGGAATTTGCTGCATTATTTAAGGACTCTGCTGCATTATTTAAGGACTTTGTTGCATTATTTAATGACTCTGCTGGGGTATTTAAGGACTCTGCTGCATTATTTAAGGACTTTGTTGCATTATTTAAGGACTCTGCTGCATTATTTAAGGACTTTGCTGCATTATTTAAGGACTTTGATGCATTATTTAAGGACGCTGCTGCAGAATTTAAGTAATCTGCTGCATTATTTAAGGACTCTGCTGCATTATTTAAGGACTTTGCTGCATTATTTAAGGACTCTGCTGCATTATTTAAGGACTTTGTTGCATTATTTAATGACTCTGCTGCGGTATTTAAGGACTCTGCTGTATTATTTAAGGACTTTGCTGAATTATTTAAGGACTCTGCTTCATTATTTAAGGACTTTGTTGCATTATTTAAGGACTCTGCTGCATTATTTAAGGACTTCGTTGCATTATTTAAGTACTCTGGTGCATTATTTAAGGACTCGGCTGCATTATTTAAAGACTTTGCTGCATTATTTAAGTACTCTGGTGCATTATTTAAGGACTCTGCTGCATTATTTAAGGACTTTGCTGCATTATTTAAGGACTCTGCTGCATTATTTAAGGACTTTGCTGCATTATTTAAGTATGCTGCTGCGGTATTTAAGGCCTCTGCTGCATTATTTAAGGACTCTGCTGCATTATTAAGGACGTTGCTGCATTATTTAAGGACTTTATTGCATTATTTAAGGATTCTGCTGCATTATTTAAGGAATTTGCTGCATTATTTAAGGACTCTGCTGTATTATTTAAGGACTTTGTTGCATTATTTAATGACTCTGCTGGGGTATTTAAGGACTCTGCTGCATTATTTAAGGGCTTTGCTGCATTATTTAAGGACTCTGCTGCAGTATTTAAGGACTCTGCTGCATTATTTAAGGACTTTGATGCATTATTTAAGGACGCTGCTGCAGAATTTAAGGAATCTGCTGCATTATTTAAGGACTTTGTTGCATTATTTAAGGACTATGCTGCATTATGTAAGGACTCTGCTGCATTATTTAAGGACTTTGCTGCATTATTTAATTACTCTGCTGCATTATTTAAGGACTTTGTTGCATTATTTAAGGACTCTGCTGCATTATTTAAGGACTTTGCTGCATTATTTAAGGACTTTGATGCATTATTTAAGGACGCTGCTGCAGAATTTAAGTAATCTGCTGCATTATTTAAGGACTCTGTTGCATTATTTAAGGACTTTGCTGCATTATTTAAGGACTTTGTTGCATTATTTAATGACTCTGCTGCGGTATTTAAGGACTCTGCTGCATTATTTAAGGACTTTGCTGCATTATTTAAGGACTTTGCTGCAGTAATTAAGGAATCTGCTGCATTATTTAAGGACTTTGTTGCATTATTTAAGGACTGTGCTGCATTGCTTAAGGACTCTGCTGCATTATTTAAGGACTTTGCTGCATTATTTAAGGACTTTGTTGCATTATTTAAGGACTCTGCTGCATTATTTAAGGACTTTGTTGCATTATTTAAGGACTCTGTTGCATTATTTAAGGACTTTGCTGCATTATTTAAGTACTCTGGTGCATTATTTAAGGACTTTGTTGCATTATTTAAGGACTCTGCTGCATTATTTAAGGACTTTGTTGCATTATTTAAGGACTCTGTTGCATTATTTAAGGACTTTGCTGCATTATTTAAGTACTCTGGTGCATTATTTAAGGACTTTGTTGCATTATTTAAGGACTCTGCTGCATTATTTAAGGACTTTGTTGCATTATTTAAGGACTCTGCTGCATTATTTAAGGACTTTGCTGCATTATTTAAGGACTCTGTTGCATTATTTAAGGACTTTGCTGCATTATTTAAGGACTCTGCTGCATTATTTAAGGACTCGGCTGCATTATTTAAATACCTTGCTGCATTATTTAAGGATTTTATTGCATTATTTAAGGACTCTGCTGCATTATTTAATGAATTTGCTGCATTATTTAAGGACTCTGCTGCATTATTTAAGGACTCTGCTGGGGTATTTTAGGACTCTGCTGCATTATATAAGGACTCTGCTGCATTATTTAAGGACTTTGCTGCATTATTTAAGGACTTTGCGGCAGTAATTAAGGAATCTGCTGCATTATTTAAGGACTTTGTTGCATTATTTAAGGACTGTGCTGCATTGCTTAAGGACTCTGCTGCATTATTTAAGGACGTTGCTGCATTATTTAAGGACTTTGTTGCATTATTTAAGGACTCTGCTGTATTATTTAAGGACTTTGTTGCATTATTTAAGGACTCTGTTGCATTATTTAAGGACTTTGCTGCATTATTTAAGTACTCTGGTGCATTATTTAAGGACTTTGTTGCATTATTTAAGGACTCTGCTGCATTATTTAAGGACTTTGTTGCATTATTTAAGGACTCTGCTGCATTATTTAAGGACTTTGCTGCATTATTTAAGTATGCTGCTGCGGTATTTAAGGCCTCTGCTGCATTATTTAAGGACTTTGCTGCATTATTTAAGGACTCTTCTGCATTATTAAGGACGGTGCTGCATTATTTAAGTACTTTATTGCATTATTTAAGGATTCTGCTGCATTATTTAAGGAATTTGCTGCATTATTTAAGGACTCTGCTGCATTATTTAAGGACGTTGCTGCATTATTTAAGTATGCTGCTGCAGTATTTAAGGCCTCTGCTGCATTATTTAAGGACTCTGCTGCATTATTAAGGACGTTGCTGCATTATTTAAGGACTTTATTGCATTATTTAAGGATTCTGCTGCATTATTTAAGGAATTTGCTGCATTATTTAAGGACTCTGCTGGGGTATTTAAGGACTCTGCTGCATTATTTAAGGACTTTGTTGCATTATTTAAGGACTCTGCTGCATTATTTAAGGACTTTGCTGCATTATTTAAGGACTTTGATGCATTATTTAAGGACGCTGCTGCAGAATTTATGTAATCTGCTGCATTATTTAAGGACTCTGCTGCATTATTTAAGGACTTTGCTGCATTATTTAAGGACTCTGCTGCATTATTTAAGGACTTTGTTGCATTATTTAATGACTCTGCTGCGGTATTTAAGGACTCTGCTGTATTATTTAAGGACTTTGCTGCATTATTTAAGGACTCTGCTTCATTATTTAAGGACTTTGTTGCATTATTTAAGGACTCTGCTGCATTATTTAAGGACTTCGTTGCATTATTTAAGGACTCTGCTGCATTATTTAAAGACTTTGCTGCATTATTTAAGTACTCTGGTGCATTATTTAAGGACTCGGCTGCATTATTTAAAGACTTTGCTGCATTATTTAAGTACTCTGGTGCATTATTTAAGGACTCTGCTGCATTATTTAAGGACTTTGCTGCATTATTTAAGGACTCTGCTGCATTATTTAAGGACTTTGCTGCATTATTTAAGTATGCTGCTGCGGTATTTAAGGCCTCTGCTGCATTATTTAAGGACTCTGCTGCATTATTAAGGACGTTGCTGCATTATTTAAGGACTTTATTGCATTATTTAAGGATTCTGCTGCATTATTTAAGGAATTTGCTGCATTATTTAAGGACTCTGCTGTATTATTTAAGGACTTTGCCGCATTATTTAATTACTCTGCTGCATTATTTAAGGACTTTGTTGCATTATTTAAGGACTCTGCTGCATTATTTAAGGACTTTGCTGCATTATTTAAGGACTTTGATGCATTATTTAAGGACGCTGCTGCAGAATTTAAGTAATCTGCTGCATTATTTAAGGACTCTGCTGCATTATTTAAGGACTTTGCTGCATTATTTAAGGACTCTGCTGCATTATTTAAGGACTTTGTTGCATTATTTAATGACTCTGCTGCGGTATTTAAGGACTCTGCTGCATTATTTAAGGACTTTGCTGCATTATTTAAGGACTTTGCTGCAGTAATTAAGGAATCTGCTGCATTATTTAAGGACTTTGTTGCATTATTTAAGGACTGTGCTGCATTGCTTAAGGACTCTGCTGCATTATTTAAGGACTTTGCTGCATTATTTAAGGACTTTGTTGCATTATTTAAGGACTCTGCTGCATTATTTAAGGACTTTGTTGCATTATTTAAGGACTCTGTTGCATTATTTAAGGACTTTGCTGCATTATTTAAGTACTCTGGTGCATTATTTAAGGACTTTGTTGCATTATTTAAGGACTCTTCTGCATTATTTAAGGACTATGTTGCATTATTTAAGGACTCTGTTGCATTATTTAAGGACTTTGCTGCATTATTTAAGTACTCTGGTGCATTATTTAAGGACTTTGTTGCATTATTTAAGGACTCTGCTGCATTATTTAAGGACTTTGTTGCATTATTTAAGGACTCTGCTGCATTATTTAAGGACTTTGCTGCATTATTTAAGGACTCTGTTGCATTATTTAAGGACTTTGCTGCATTATTTAAGTACTCTGGTGCATTATTTAAGGACTTTATTGCATTATTTAAGGATTCTGCTGCATTATTTAAGGAATTTGCTGCATTATTTAAGAACTTTGCTGCAGTATTTAAGGACTCTGCTGCATTATTTAAGGACTTTATTGCATTATTTAAGGACCCTGCTGCAGAATTTAAGGAATCTGCTGCATTACTTAAGGACTTTGTTGCATTATTTAAGGACTCTGCTGCATTATTTAAGGACTTTGCTGCATTATTTAAGGACTTTGATGCATTATTTAAGGACGCCGCTGCAGAATTTAAGTAATCTGCTGCATTATTTAAGGACTCTGCTGCATTATTTAAGGACTTTGCTGCATTATTTAAGGACTCTGCTGTATTATTAAGCACGTTGCTGCATTAATTAAGGACTTTATTGCATTATTTAAGGAATTTGATGCATTATTTAAGGACTCTGCTGCATTATTTAAGGACTTTGCTGCATTATTTAAGGACTCTGCTTCATTATTTAAGGACTTTGTTGCATTATTTAAGGACTCTGCTGCATTATTTAAGGACTTTGTTGCATTATTTAAGGACTCTGCTGCATTATTTAAAGACTTTGCTGCATTATTTAAGTACTCTGGTGCATTATTTAAGGACTCTGCTGCATTATTTAAAGACTTTGCTGCATTATTTAAGTACTCTGGTGCATTATTTAAGGACTTTGTTGCTTTATTTAAGGACTTTGCTGCATTATTTAAGGACTTTGTTGCATTATTTAATGACTCTGCTGCATTATTTAAGGACTTTGCTGCATTATTTAAGTATGCTGCTGCAGTATTTAAGGCCTCTGCTGCATTATTTAAGGACTCTGCTGCATTTTTAAGGACGTTGCTGCATTATCTAAGGACTTTATTGCATTATTTAAGGATTCTGCTGCATTATTTAAGGAATTTGCTGCATTATTTAAGGACTCTGCTGGATTATTTAAGGACTTTGTTTCATTATTTAATGACTCTGCTGGGGTATTTAAGGACTCTGCTGCATTATTTAAGGACTTTGTTGCATTATTTAAGGACTCTGCTGCATTATTTAAGGACTTTGCTGCATTATTTAAGGACTTTGATGCATTATTTAAGGACGCTGCTGCAGAATTTAAGTAATCTGCTGCATTATTTAAGGACTCTGCTGCATTATTTAAGGACTTTGCTGCATTATTTAAGGACTCTGCTGCATTATTTAAGGACTTTGTTGCATTATTTAATGACTCTGCTGCGGTATTTAAGGACTCTGCTGTATTATTTAAGGACTTTGCTGCATTATTTAAGGACTCTGCTTCATTATTTAAGGACTTTGTTGCATTATTTAAGGACTCTGCTGCATTATTTAAGGATTTTGCTGCATTATTTAAGGACTCTACTGCATTATTAAGGACGTTGCTGCATTATTTAAGGACTTTATTGCATTATTTAAGGATTCTGCTGCATTATTTAAGGAATTAGCTGCATTATTTAAGTAATCTGCTGCATTATTTAAGGACTTTGCTGCATTATTTAAGTATGCTGCTGCAGTATTTAAGGCCTCTGCTGCATTATTTAAGGACTCTGCTGCATTATTAAGGACGTTGCTGTATTATTTAAGGACTTTATTGCATTATTTAAGGATTCTGCTGCATTATTTAAGGAATTTGCTGCATTATTTAAGGACTCTGCTGCATTATTTAAGGACTTTGTTGCATTATTTAATGACTCTGCTGGGGTATTTAAGGACTCTGCTGCATTATTTAAGGACTTTGTTGCATTATTTAAGGAATCTGCTGCATTATTTAAGGACTTTGCTGCATTATTTAAGGACTTTGATGCATTATTTAAGGACGCTGCTGCAGAATTTAAGTAATCTGCTGCATTATTTAAGGACTCTGCTGCATTATTTAAGGACTTTGCTGCATTATTTAAGGACTCTGCTGCATTATTTAAGGACTTTGTTGCATTATTTAATGACTCTGCTGCGGTATTTAAGGACTCTGCTGTATTATTTAAGGACTTTGCTGAATTATTTAAGGACTCTGCTTCATTATTTAAGGACTTTGTTGCATTATTTAAGGACTCTGCTGCATTATTTAAGGACTTCGTTGCATTATTTAAGGACTCTGCTGCATTATTTAAAGACTTTGCTGCATTATTTAAGTACTCTGGTGCATTATTTAAGGACTCGGCTGCATT
This sequence comes from Phyllobates terribilis, assembly GCF_046119375.1. NCBI lineage: Eukaryota > Metazoa > Chordata > Amphibia > Anura > Dendrobatidae > Phyllobates > Phyllobates terribilis. The sequence goes on along the minus strand of NW_027362988.1, from coordinate 2,367,612 downwards.
ATTTAAAGACTTTGCTGCATTATTTAAGTACTCTGGTGCATTATTTAAGGACTCTGCTGCATTATTTAAGGACTTTGCTGCATTATTTAAGGACTCTGCTGCATTATTTAAGGACTCTGCTGCATTATTTAAGGACTTTGTTTCATTATTTAATGACTCTGCTGGGGTATTTAAGGACTCTGCTGCATTATTTAAGGACTTTGTTGCATTATTTAAGGACTCTGCTGCATTATTTAAGGACTTTGCTGCATTATTTAAGGACTTTGATGCATTATTTAAGGACGCTGCTGCAGAATTTAAGTAATCTGCTGCATTATTTAAGGACTCTGCAGCATTATTTAAGGACTTTGCTGCATTATTTAAGGACTCTGCTGCATTATTTAAGGACTTTGTTGCATTATTTAATGACTCTGCTGCGGTATTTAAGGACTCTGCTGTATTATTTAAGGACTTTGCTGCATTATTTAAGGACTCTGCTTCATTATTTAAGGACTTTGTTGCATTATTTAAGGACTCTGCTGCATTATTTAAGGATTTTGCTGCATTATTTAAGGACTCTACTGCATTATTAAGGACGTTGCTGCATTATTTAAGGACTTTATTGCATTATTTAAGGATTCTGCTGCATTATTTAAGGAATTAGCTGCATTATTTAAGTACTCTGCTGCATTATTTAAGGACTTTGCTGCATTATTTAAGTATGCTGCTGCAGTATTTAAGGCCTCTGCTGCATTATTTAAGGACTCTGCTGCATTATTAAGGACGTTGCTGCATTATTTAAGGACTTTATTGCATTATTTAATAATTCTGCTGCATTATTTAAGGAATTTGCTGCATTATTTAAGGACTCTGCTGCATTATTTAAGGACTTTGTTGCATTATTTAATGACTCTGCTGGGGTATTTAAGGACTCTGCTGCATTATTTAAGGACTTTGTTGCATTATTTAAGGAATCTGCTGCATTATTTAAGGACTTTGCTGCATTATTTAAGGACTTTGATGCATTATTTAAGGACGCTGCTGCAGAATTTAAGTAATCTGCTGCATTATTTAAGGACTCTGCTGCATTATTTAAGGACTTTGCTGCATTATTTAAGGACTCTGCTGCATTATTTAAGGACTTTGTTGCATTATTTAATGACTCTGCTGCGGTATTTAAGGACTCTGCTGTATTATTTAAGGACTTTGCTGAATTATTTAAGGACTCTGCTTCATTATTTAAGGACTTTGTTGCATTATTTAAGGACTCTGCTGCATTATTTAAGGACTTCGTTGCATTATTTAAGGACTCTGCTGCATTATTTAAAGACTTTGCTGCATTATTTAAGTACTCTGGTGCATTATTTAAGGACTCGGCTGCATTATTTAAAGACTTTGCTGCATTATTTAAGTACTCTGGTGCATTATTTAAGGACTCTGCTGCATTATTTAAGGACTTTGCTGCATTATTTAAGGACTCTGCTGCATTATTTAAGGACTCTGCTGCATTATTTAAGGACTTTGCTGCATTATTTAAGTATGCTGCTGCGGTATTTAAGGCCTCTGCTGCATTATTTAAGGACTCTGCTGCATTATTAAGGACGTTGCTGCATTATTTAAGGACTTTATTGCATTATTTAAGGATTCTGCTGCATTATTTAAGGAATTTGCTGCATTATTTAAGGACTCTGCTGTATTATTTAAGGACTTTGTTGCATTATTTAATGACTCTGCTGGGGTATTTAAGGACTCTGCTGCATTATTTAAGGGCTTTGCTGCATTATTTAAGGACTCTGCTGCAGTATTTAAGGACTCTGCTGCATTATTTAAGGACTTTGATGCATTATTTAAGGACGCTGCTGCAGAATTTAAGGAATCTGCTGCATTATTTAAGGACTTTGTTGCATTATTTAAGGACTATGCTGCATTATGTAAGGACTCTGCTGCATTATTTAAGGACTTTGCTGCATTATTTAATTACTCTGCTGCATTATTTAAGGACTTTGTTGCATTATTTAAGGACTCTGCTGCATTATTTAAGGACTTTGCTGCATTATTTAAGGACTTTGATGCATTATTTAAGGACGCTGCTGCAGAATTTAAGTAATCTGCTGCATTATTTAAGGACTCTGCTGCATTATTTAAGGACTTTGCTGCATTATTTAAGGACTCTGCTGCATTATTTAAGGACTTTGTTGCATTATTTAATGACTCTGCTGCGGTATTTAAGGACTCTGCTGCATTATTTAAGGACTTTGCTGCATTATTTAAGGACTTTGCTGCAGTAATTAAGGAATCTGCTGCATTATTTAAGGACTTTGTTGCATTATTTAAGGACTGTGCTGCATTGCTTAAGGACTCTGCTGCATTATTTAAGGACTTTGTTGCATTATTTAAGGACTTTGTTGCATTATTTAAGGACTCTGCTGCATTATTTAAGGACTTTGTTGCATTATTTAAGGACTCTGTTGCATTATTTAAGGACTTTGCTGCATTATTTAAGTACTCTGGTGCATTATTTAAGGACTTTGTTGCATTATTTAAGGACTCTGCTGCATTATTTAAGGACTTTGCTGCATTATTTAAGTACTCTGGTGCATTATTTAAGGACTTTGTTGCATTATTTAAGGACTCTGCTGCATTATTTAAGGATTTTGCTGCATTATTTAAGGACTCTACTGCATTATTAAGGACGTTGCTGCATTATTTAAGGACTTTATTGCATTATTTAAGGATTCTGCTGCATTATTTAAGGAATTTGCTGCATTATTTAAGGACTCTGCTGCATTATTTAAGGACTTTGTTGCATTATTTAAGGACTATGCTGCATTATGTAAGGACTCTGCTGCATTATTTAAGGACTTTGCTGCATTATTTAATTACTCTGCTGCATTATTTAAGGACTTTGTTGCATTATTTAAGGACTCTGCTGCATTATTTAAGGACTTTGCTGCATTATTTAAGGACTTTGATGCATTATTTAAGGACGCTGCTGCAGAATTTAAGTAATCTGCTGCATTATTTAAGGACTCTGCTGCATTATTTAAGGACTTTGCTGCATTATTTAAGGACTCTGCTGCATTATTTAAGGACTTTGTTGCATTATTTAATGACTCTGCTGCGGTATTTAAGGACTCTGCTGCATTATTTAAGGACTTTGCTGCATTATTTAAGGACTTTGCTGCAGTAATTAAGGAATCTGCTGCATTATTTAAGGACTTTGTTGCATTATTTAAGGACTGTGCTGCATTGCTTAAGGACTCTGCTGCATTATTTAAGGACTTTGCTGCATTATTTAAGGACTTTGTTGCATTATTTAAGGACTCTGCTGCATTATTTAAGGACTTTGTTGCATTATTTAAGGACTCTGTTGCATTATTTAAGGACTTTGCTGCATTATTTAAGTACTCTGGTGCATTATTTAAGGACTTTGTTGCATTATTTAAGGACTTTGCTGCATTATTTAAGTACTCTGGTGCATTATTTAAGGACTTTGTTGCATTATTTAAGGACTCTGCTGCATTATTTAAGGACTTTGTTGCATTATTTAAGGACTCTGCTGCATTATTTAAGGACTTTGCTGCATTATTTAAGGACTCTGCTGCATTATTTAAGGACTTTGTTGCATTATTTAATGACTCTGCTGCGGTATTTAAGGACTCTGCTGTATTATTTAAGGACTTTGCTGCATTATTTAAGGACTTTGCTTCATTATTTAAGGACTTTGTTGCATTATTTAAGGACTCTGCTGCATTATTTAAGGACTTCGTTGCATTATTTAAGGACTCTGCTGCATTATTTAAAGACTTTGCTGCATTATTTAAGTACTCTGGTGCATTATTTAAGGACTCGGCTGCATTATTTAAAGACTTTGCTGCATTATTTAAGTACTCTGGTGCATTATTTAAGGACTCTGCTGCATTATTTAAGGACTTTGCTGCATTATTTAAGGACTCTGCTGCATTATTTAAGGACTTTGCTGCATTATTTAAGTATGCTGCTGCGGTATTTAAGGCCTCTGCTGCATTATTTAAGGACTCTGCTGCATTATTAAGGACGTTGCTGCATTATTTAAGGACTTTATTGCATTATTTAAGGATTCTGCTGCATTATTTAAGGAATTTGCTGCATTATTTAAGGACTCTGCTGTATTATTTAAGGACTTTGTTGCATTATTTAATGACTCTGCTGGGGTATTTAAGGACTCTGCTGCATTATTTAAGGGCTTTGCTGCATTATTTAAGGACTCTGCTGCAGTATTTAAGGACTCTGCTGCATTATTTAAGGACTTTGATGCATTATTTAAGGACGCTGCTGCAGAATTTAAGGAATCTGCTGCATTATTTAAGGACTTTGTTGCATTATTTAAGGACTATGCTGCATTATGTAAGGACTCTGCTGCATTATTTAAGGACTTTGCTGCATTATTTAATTACTCTGCTGCATTATTTAAGGACTTTGTTGCATTATTTAAGGACTCTGCTGCATTATTTAAGGACTTTGCTGCATTATTTAAGGACTTTGATGCATTATTTAAGGACGCTGCTGCAGAATTTAAGTAATCTGCTGCATTATTTAAGGACTCTGCTGCATTATTTAAGGACTTTGCTGCATTATTTAAGGACTCTGCTGCATTATTTAAGGACTTTGTTGCATTATTTAATGACTCTGGTGCATTATTTAAGGACTCGGCTGCATTATTTAAAGACTTTGCTGCATTATTTAAGTACTCTGGTGCATTATTTAAGGACTCTGCTGCATTATTTAAGGACTTTGCTGCATTATTTAAGGACTCTGCTGCATTATTTAAGGACTCTGCTGCATTATTTAAGGACTTTGTTTCATTATTTAATGACTCTGCTGGGGTATTTAAGGACTCTGCTGCATTATTTAAGGACTTTGTTGCATTATTTAAGGACTCTGCTGCATTATTTAAGGACTTTGCTGCATTATTTAAGGACTTTGATGCATTATTTAAGGACGCTGCTGCAGAATTTAAGTAATCTGCTGCATTATTTAAGGACTCTGCAGCATTATTTAAGGACTTTGCTGCATTATTTAAGGACTCTGCTGCATTATTTAAGGACTTTGTTGCATTATTTAATGACTCTGCTGCGGTATTTAAGGACTCTGCTGTATTATTTAAGGACTTTGCTGCATTATTTAAGGACTCTGCTTCATTATTTAAGGACTTTGTTGCATTATTTAAGGACTCTGCTGCATTATTTAAGGATTTTGCTGCATTATTTAAGGACTCTACTGCATTATTAAGGACGTTGCTGCATTATTTAAGGACTTTATTGCATTATTTAAGGATTCTGCTGCATTATTTAAGGAATTAGCTGCATTATTTAAGTACTCTGCTGCATTATTTAAGGACTTTGCTGCATTATTTAAGTATGCTGCTGCAGTATTTAAGGCCTCTGCTGCATTATTTAAGGACTCTGCTGCATTATTAAGGACGTTGCTGCATTATTTAAGGACTTTATTGCATTATTTAATAATTCTGCTGCATTATTTAAGGAATTTGCTGCATTATTTAAGGACTCTGCTGCATTATTTAAGGACTTTGTTGCATTATTTAATGACTCTGCTGGGGTATTTAAGGACTCTGCTGCATTATTTAAGGACTTTGTTGCATTATTTAAGGAATCTGCTGCATTATTTAAGGACTTTGCTGCATTATTTAAGGACTTTGATGCATTATTTAAGGACGCTGCTGCAGAATTTAAGTAATCTGCTGCATTATTTAAGGACTCTGCTGCATTATTTAAGGACTTTGCTGCATTATTTAAGGACTCTGCTGCATTATTTAAGGACTTTGTTGCATTATTTAATGACTCTGCTGCGGTATTTAAGGACTCTGCTGTATTATTTAAGGACTTTGCTGAATTATTTAAGGACTCTGCTTCATTATTTAAGGACTTTGTTGCATTATTTAAGGACTCTGCTGCATTATTTAAGGACTTCGTTGCATTATTTAAGGACTCTGCTGCATTATTTAAAGACTTTGCTGCATTATTTAAGTACTCTGGTGCATTATTTAAGGACTCGGCTGCATTATTTAAAGACTTTGCTGCATTATTTAAGTACTCTGGTGCATTATTTAAGGACTCTGCTGCATTATTTAAGGACTTTGCTGCATTATTTAAGGACTCTGCTGCATTATTTAAGGACTCTGCTGCATTATTTAAGGACTTTGCTGCATTATTTAAGTATGCTGCTGCGGTATTTAAGGCCTCTGCTGCATTATTTAAGGACTCTGCTGCATTATTAAGGACGTTGCTGCATTATTTAAGGACTTTATTGCATTATTTAAGGATTCTGCTGCATTATTTAAGGAATTTGCTGCATTATTTAAGGACTCTGCTGTATTATTTAAGGACTTTGTTGCATTATTTAATGACTCTGCTGGGGTATTTAAGGACTCTGCTGCATTATTTAAGGGCTTTGCTGCATTATTTAAGGACTCTGCTGCAGTATTTAAGGACTCTGCTGCATTATTTAAGGACTTTGATGCATTATTTAAGGACGCTGCTGCAGAATTTAAGGAATCTGCTGCATTATTTAAGGACTTTGTTGCATTATTTAAGGACTATGCTGCATTATGTAAGGACTCTGCTGCATTATTTAAGGACTTTGCTGCATTATTTAATTACTCTGCTGCATTATTTAAGGACTTTGTTGCATTATTTAAGGACTCTGCTGCATTATTTAAGGACTTTGCTGCATTATTTAAGGACTTTGATGCATTATTTAAGGACGCTGCTGCAGAATTTAAGTAATCTGCTGCATTATTTAAGGACTCTGCTGCATTATTTAAGGACTTTGCTGCATTATTTAAGGACTCTGCTGCATTATTTAAGGACTTTGTTGCATTATTTAATGACTCTGCTGCGGTATTTAAGGACTCTGCTGCATTATTTAAGGACTTTGCTGCATTATTTAAGGACTTTGCTGCAGTAATTAAGGAATCTGCTGCATTATTTAAGGACTTTGTTGCATTATTTAAGGACTGTGCTGCATTGCTTAAGGACTCTGCTGCATTATTTAAGGACTTTGTTGCATTATTTAAGGACTTTGTTGCATTATTTAAGGACTCTGCTGCATTATTTAAGGACTTTGTTGCATTATTTAAGGACTCTGTTGCATTATTTAAGGACTTTGCTGCATTATTTAAGTACTCTGGTGCATTATTTAAGGACTTTGTTGCATTATTTAAGGACTCTGCTGCATTATTTAAGGACTTTGCTGCATTATTTAAGTACTCTGGTGCATTATTTAAGGACTTTGTTGCATTATTTAAGGACTCTGCTGCATTATTTAAGGATTTTGCTGCATTATTTAAGGACTCTACTGCATTATTAAGGACGTTGCTGCATTATTTAAGGACTTTATTGCATTATTTAAGGATTCTGCTGCATTATTTAAGGAATTTGCTGCATTATTTAAGGACTCTGCTGCATTATTTAAGGACTTTGTTGCATTATTTAAGGACTATGCTGCATTATGTAAGGACTCTGCTGCATTATTTAAGGACTTTGCTGCATTATTTAATTACTCTGCTGCATTATTTAAGGACTTTGTTGCATTATTTAAGGACTCTGCTGCATTATTTAAGGACTTTGCTGCATTATTTAAGGACTTTGATGCATTATTTAAGGACGCTGCTGCAGAATTTAAGTAATCTGCTGCATTATTTAAGGACTCTGCTGCATTATTTAAGGACTTTGCTGCATTATTTAAGGACTCTGCTGCATTATTTAAGGACTTTGTTGCATTATTTAATGACTCTGCTGCGGTATTTAAGGACTCTGCTGCATTATTTAAGGACTTTGCTGCATTATTTAAGGACTTTGCTGCAGTAATTAAGGAATCTGCTGCATTATTTAAGGACTTTGTTGCATTATTTAAGGACTGTGCTGCATTGCTTAAGGACTCTGCTGCATTATTTAAGGACTTTGCTGCATTATTTAAGGACTTTGTTGCATTATTTAAGGACTCTGCTGCATTATTTAAGGACTTTGTTGCATTATTTAAGGACTCTGTTGCATTATTTAAGGACTTTGCTGCATTATTTAAGTACTCTGGTGCATTATTTAAGGACTTTGTTGCATTATTTAAGGACTTTGCTGCATTATTTAAGTACTCTGGTGCATTATTTAAGGACTTTGTTGCATTATTTAAGGACTCTGCTGCATTATTTAAGGACTTTGTTGCATTATTTAAGGACTCTGCTGCATTATTTAAGGACTTTGCTGCATTATTTAAGGACTCTGCTGCATTATTTAAGGACTTTGTTGCATTATTTAATGACTCTGCTGCGGTATTTAAGGACTCTGCTGTATTATTTAAGGACTTTGCTGCATTATTTAAGGACTTTGCTTCATTATTTAAGGACTTTGTTGCATTATTTAAGGACTCTGCTGCATTATTTAAGGACTTCGTTGCATTATTTAAGGACTCTGCTGCATTATTTAAAGACTTTGCTGCATTATTTAAGTACTCTGGTGCATTATTTAAGGACTCGGCTGCATTATTTAAAGACTTTGCTGCATTATTTAAGTACTCTGGTGCATTATTTAAGGACTCTGCTGCATTATTTAAGGACTTTGCTGCATTATTTAAGGACTCTGCTGCATTATTTAAGGACTTTGCTGCATTATTTAAGTATGCTGCTGCGGTATTTAAGGCCTCTGCTGCATTATTTAAGGACTCTGCTGCATTATTAAGGACGTTGCTGCATTATTTAAGGACTTTATTGCATTATTTAAGGATTCTGCTGCATTATTTAAGGAATTTGCTGCATTATTTAAGGACTCTGCTGTATTATTTAAGGACTTTGTTGCATTATTTAATGACTCTGCTGGGGTATTTAAGGACTCTGCTGCATTATTTAAGGGCTTTGCTGCATTATTTAAGGACTCTGCTGCAGTATTTAAGGACTCTGCTGCATTATTTAAGGACTTTGATGCATTATTTAAGGACGCTGCTGCAGAATTTAAGGAATCTGCTGCATTATTTAAGGACTTTGTTGCATTATTTAAGGACTATGCTGCATTATGTAAGGACTCTGCTGCATTATTTAAGGACTTTGCTGCATTATTTAATTACTCTGCTGCATTATTTAAGGACTTTGTTGCATTATTTAAGGACTCTGCTGCATTATTTAAGGACTTTGCTGCATTATTTAAGGACTTTGATGCATTATTTAAGGACGCTGCTGCAGAATTTAAGTAATCTGCTGCATTATTTAAGGACTCTGCTGCATTATTTAAGGACTTTGCTGCATTATTTAAGGACTCTGCTGCATTATTTAAGGACTTTGTTGCATTATTTAATGACTCTGGTGCATTATTTAAGGACTCGGCTGCATTATTTAAAGACTTTGCTGCATTATTTAAGTACTCTGGTGCATTATTTAAGGACTCTGCTGCATTATTTAAGGACTTTGCTGCATTATTTAAGGACTCTGCTGCATTATTTAAGGACTCTGCTGCATTATTTAAGGACTTTGTTTCATTATTTAATGACTCTGCTGGGGTATTTAAGGACTCTGCTGCATTATTTAAGGACTTTGTTGCATTATTTAAGGACTCTGCTGCATTATTTAAGGACTTTGCTGCATTATTTAAGGACTTTGATGCATTATTTAAGGACGCTGCTGCAGAATTTAAGTAATCTGCTGCATTATTTAAGGACTCTGCAGCATTATTTAAGGACTTTGCTGCATTATTTAAGGACTCTGCTGCATTATTTAAGGACTTTGTTGCATTATTTAATGACTCTGCTGCGGTATTTAAGGACTCTGCTGTATTATTTAAGGACTTTGCTGCATTATTTAAGGACTCTGCTTCATTATTTAAGGACTTTGTTGCATTATTTAAGGACTCTGCTGCATTATTTAAGGATTTTGCTGCATTATTTAAGGACTCTACTGCATTATTAAGGACGTTGCTGCATTATTTAAGGACTTTATTGCATTATTTAAGGATTCTGCTGCATTATTTAAGGAATTAGCTGCATTATTTAAGTACTCTGCTGCATTATTTAAGGACTTTGCTGCATTATTTAAGTATGCTGCTGCAGTATTTAAGGCCTCTGCTGCATTATTTAAGGACTCTGCTGCATTATTAAGGACGTTGCTGCATTATTTAAGGACTTTATTGCATTATTTAATAATTCTGCTGCATTATTTAAGGAATTTGCTGCATTATTTAAGGACTCTGCTGCATTATTTAAGGACTTTGTTGCATTATTTAATGACTCTGCTGGGGTATTTAAGGACTCTGCTGCATTATTTAAGGACTTTGTTGCATTATTTAAGGAATCTGCTGCATTATTTAAGGACTTTGCTGCATTATTTAAGGACTTTGATGCATTATTTAAGGACGCTGCTGCAGAATTTAAGTAATCTGCTGCATTATTTAAGGACTCTGCTGCATTATTTAAGGACTTTGCTGCATTATTTAAGGACTCTGCTGCATTATTTAAGGACTTTGTTGCATTATTTAATGACTCTGCTGCGGTATTTAAGGACTCTGCTGTATTATTTAAGGACTTTGCTGAATTATTTAAGGACTCTGCTTCATTATTTAAGGACTTTGTTGCATTATTTAAGGACTCTGCTGCATTATTTAAGGACTTCGTTGCATTATTTAAGGACTCTGCTGCATTATTTAAAGACTTTGCTGCATTATTTAAGTACTCTGGTGCATTATTTAAGGACTCGGCTGCATTATTTAAAGACTTTGCTGCATTATTTAAGTACTCTGGTGCATTATTTAAGGACTCTGCTGCATTATTTAAGGACTTTGCTGCATTATTTAAGGACTCTGCTGCATTATTTAAGGACTCTGCTGCATTATTTAAGGACTTTGCTGCATTATTTAAGTATGCTGCTGCGGTATTTAAGGCCTCTGCTGCATTATTTAAGGACTCTGCTGCATTATTAAGGACGTTGCTGCATTATTTAAGGACTTTATTGCATTATTTAAGGATTCTGCTGCATTATTTAAGGAATTTGCTGCATTATTTAAGGACTCTGCTGTATTATTTAAGGACTTTGTTGCATTATTTAATGACTCTGCTGGGGTATTTAAGGACTCTGCTGCATTATTTAAGGGCTTTGCTGCATTATTTAAGGACTCTGCTGCAGTATTTAAGGACTCTGCTGCATTATTTAAGGACTTTGATGCATTATTTAAGGACGCTGCTGCAGAATTTAAGGAATCTGCTGCATTATTTAAGGACTTTGTTGCATTATTTAAGGACTATGCTGCATTATGTAAGGACTCTGCTGCATTATTTAAGGACTTTGCTGCATTATTTAATTACTCTGCTGCATTATTTAAGGACTTTGTTGCATTATTTAAGGACTCTGCTGCATTATTTAAGGACTTTGCTGCATTATTTAAGGACTTTGATGCATTATTTAAGGACGCTGCTGCAGAATTTAAGTAATCTGCTGCATTATTTAAGGACTCTGCTGCATTATTTAAGGACTTTGCTGCATTATTTAAGGACTCTGCTGCATTATTTAAGGACTTTGTTGCATTATTTAATGACTCTGCTGCGGTATTTAAGGACTCTGCTGCATTATTTAAGGACTTTGCTGCATTATTTAAGGACTTTGCTGCAGTAATTAAGGAATCTGCTGCATTATTTAAGGACTTTGTTGCATTATTTAAGGACTGTGCTGCATTGCTTAAGGACTCTGCTGCATTATTTAAGGACTTTGTTGCATTATTTAAGGACTTTGTTGCATTATTTAAGGACTCTGCTGCATTATTTAAGGACTTTGTTGCATTATTTAAGGACTCTGTTGCATTATTTAAGGACTTTGCTGCATTATTTAAGTACTCTGGTGCATTATTTAAGGACTTTGTTGCATTATTTAAGGACTCTGCTGCATTATTTAAGGACTTTGCTGCATTATTTAAGTACTCTGGTGCATTATTTAAGGACTTTGTTGCATTATTTAAGGACTCTGCTGCATTATTTAAGGATTTTGCTGCATTATTTAAGGACTCTACTGCATTATTAAGGACGTTGCTGCATTATTTAAGGACTTTATTGCATTATTTAAGGATTCTGCTGCATTATTTAAGGAATTTGCTGCATTATTTAAGGACTCTGCTGCATTATTTAAGGACTTTGTTGCATTATTTAAGGACTATGCTGCATTATGTAAGGACTCTGCTGCATTATTTAAGGACTTTGCTGCATTATTTAATTACTCTGCTGCATTATTTAAGGACTTTGTTGCATTATTTAAGGACTCTGCTGCATTATTTAAGGACTTTGCTGCATTATTTAAGGACTTTGATGCATTATTTAAGGACGCTGCTGCAGAATTTAAGTAATCTGCTGCATTATTTAAGGACTCTGCTGCATTATTTAAGGACTTTGCTGCATTATTTAAGGACTCTGCTGCATTATTTAAGGACTTTGTTGCATTATTTAATGACTCTGCTGCGGTATTTAAGGACTCTGCTGCATTATTTAAGGACTTTGCTGCATTATTTAAGGACTTTGCTGCAGTAATTAAGGAATCTGCTGCATTATTTAAGGACTTTGTTGCATTATTTAAGGACTGTGCTGCATTGCTTAAGGACTCTGCTGCATTATTTAAGGACTTTGCTGCATTATTTAAGGACTTTGTTGCATTATTTAAGGACTCTGCTGCATTATTTAAGGATTTTGCTGCATTATTTAAGGACTCTACTGCATTATTAAGGACGTTGCTGCATTATTTAAGGACTTTATTGCATTATTTAAGGATTCTGCTGCATTATTTAAGGAATTAGCTGCATTATTTAAGTACTCTGCTGCATTATTTAAGGACTTTGCTGCATTATTTAAGTATGCTGCTGCAGTATTTAAGGCCTCTGCTGCATTATTTAAGGACTCTGCTGCATTATTAAGGACGTTGCTGCATTATTTAAGGACTTTATTGCATTATTTAATAATTCTGCTGCATTATTTAAGGAATTTGCTGCATTATTTAAGGACTCTGCTGCATTATTTAAGGACTTTGTTGCATTATTTAATGACTCTGCTGGGGTATTTAAGGACTCTGCTGCATTATTTAAGGACTTTGTTGCATTATTTAAGGAATCTGCTGCATTATTTAAGGACTTTGCTGCATTATTTAAGGACTTTGATGCATTATTTAAGGACGCTGCTGCAGAATTTAAGTAATCTGCTGCATTATTTAAGGACTCTGCTGCATTATTTAAGGACTTTGCTGCATTATTTAAGGACTCTGCTGCATTATTTAAGGACTTTGTTGCATTATTTAATGACTCTGCTGCGGTATTTAAGGACTCTGCTGTATTATTTAAGGACTTTGCTGAATTATTTAAGGACTCTGCTTCATTATTTAAGGACTTTGTTGCATTATTTAAGGACTCTGCTGCATTATTTAAGGACTTCGTTGCATTATTTAAGGACTCTGCTGCATTATTTAAAGACTTTGCTGCATTATTTAAGTACTCTGGTGCATTATTTAAGGACTCGGCTGCATTATTTAAAGACTTTGCTGCATTATTTAAGTACTCTGGTGCATTATTTAAGGACTCTGCTGCATTATTTAAGGACTTTGCTGCATTATTTAAGGACTCTGCTGCATTATTTAAGGACTCTGCTGCATTATTTAAGGACTTTGCTGCATTATTTAAGTATGCTGCTGCGGTATTTAAGGCCTCTGCTGCATTATTTAAGGACTCTGCTGCATTATTAAGGACGTTGCTGCATTATTTAAGGACTTTATTGCATTATTTAAGGATTCTGCTGCATTATTTAAGGAATTTGCTGCATTATTTAAGGACTCTGCTGTATTATTTAAGGACTTTGTTGCATTATTTAATGACTCTGCTGGGGTATTTAAGGACTCTGCTGCATTATTTAAGGGCTTTGCTGCATTATTTAAGGACTCTGCTGCAGTATTTAAGGACTCTGCTGCATTATTTAAGGACTTTGATGCATTATTTAAGGACGCTGCTGCAGAATTTAAGGAATCTGCTGCATTATTTAAGGACTTTGTTGCATTATTTAAGGACTATGCTGCATTATGTAAGGACTCTGCTGCATTATTTAAGGACTTTGCTGCATTATTTAATTACTCTGCTGCATTATTTAAGGACTTTGTTGCATTATTTAAGGACTCTGCTGCATTATTTAAGGACTTTGCTGCATTATTTAAGGACTTTGATGCATTATTTAAGGACGCTGCTGCAGAATTTAAGTAATCTGCTGCATTATTTAAGGACTCTGCTGCATTATTTAAGGACTTTGCTGCATTATTTAAGGACTCTGCTGCATTATTTAAGGACTTTGTTGCATTATTTAATGACTCTGCTGCGGTATTTAAGGACTCTGCTGCATTATTTAAGGACTTTGCTGCATTATTTAAGGACTTTGCTGCAGTAATTAAGGAATCTGCTGCATTATTTAAGGACTTTGTTGCATTATTTAAGGACTGTGCTGCATTGCTTAAGGACTCTGCTGCATTATTTAAGGACTTTGTTGCATTATTTAAGGACTTTGTTGCATTATTTAAGGACTCTGCTGCATTATTTAAGGACTTTGTTGCATTATTTAAGGACTCTGTTGCATTATTTAAGGACTTTGCTGCATTATTTAAGTACTCTGGTGCATTATTTAAGGACTTTGTTGCATTATTTAAGGACTCTGCTGCATTATTTAAGGACTTTGCTGCATTATTTAAGTACTCTGGTGCATTATTTAAGGACTTTGTTGCATTATTTAAGGACTCTGCTGCATTATTTAAGGATTTTGCTGCATTATTTAAGGACTCTACTGCATTATTAAGGACGTTGCTGCATTATTTAAGGACTTTATTGCATTATTTAAGGATTCTGCTGCATTATTTAAGGAATTTGCTGCATTATTTAAGGACTCTGCTGCATTATTTAAGGACTTTGTTGCATTATTTAAGGACTATGCTGCATTATGTAAGGACTCTGCTGCATTATTTAAGGACTTTGCTGCATTATTTAATTACTCTGCTGCATTATTTAAGGACTTTGTTGCATTATTTAAGGACTCTGCTGCATTATTTAAGGACTTTGCTGCATTATTTAAGGACTTTGATGCATTATTTAAGGACGCTGCTGCAGAATTTAAGTAATCTGCTGCATTATTTAAGGACTCTGCTGCATTATTTAAGGACTTTGCTGCATTATTTAAGGACTCTGCTGCATTATTTAAGGACTTTGTTGCATTATTTAATGACTCTGCTGCGGTATTTAAGGACTCTGCTGCATTATTTAAGGACTTTGCTGCATTATTTAAGGACTTTGCTGCAGTAATTAAGGAATCTGCTGCATTATTTAAGGACTTTGTTGCATTATTTAAGGACTGTGCTGCATTGCTTAAGGACTCTGCTGCATTATTTAAGGACTTTGCTGCATTATTTAAGGACTTTGTTGCATTATTTAAGGACTCTGCTGCATTATTTAAGGACTTTGTTGCATTATTTAAGGACTCTGTTGCATTATTTAAGGACTTTGCTGCATTATTTAAGTACTCTGGTGCATTATTTAAGGACTTTGTTGCATTATTTAAGGACTTTGCTGCATTATTTAAGTACTCTGGTGCATTATTTAAGGACTTTGTTGCATTATTTAAGGACTCTGCTGCATTATTTAAGGACTTTGTTGCATTATTTAAGGACTCTGCTGCATTATTTAAGGACTTTGCTGCATTATTTAAGGACTCTGCTGCATTATTTAAGGACTTTGTTGCATTATTTAATGACTCTGCTGCGGTATTTAAGGACTCTGCTGTATTATTTAAGGACTTTGCTGCATTATTTAAGGACTTTGCTTCATTATTTAAGGACTTTGTTGCATTATTTAAGGACTCTGCTGCATTATTTAAGGACTTCGTTGCATTATTTAAGGACTCTGCTGCATTATTTAAAGACTTTGCTGCATTATTTAAGTACTCTGGTGCATTATTTAAGGACTCGGCTGCATTATTTAAAGACTTTGCTGCATTATTTAAGTACTCTGGTGCATTATTTAAGGACTCTGCTGCATTATTTAAGGACTTTGCTGCATTATTTAAGGACTCTGCTGCATTATTTAAGGACTTTGCTGCATTATTTAAGTATGCTGCTGCGGTATTTAAGGCCTCTGCTGCATTATTTAAGGACTCTGCTGCATTATTAAGGACGTTGCTGCATTATTTAAGGACTTTATTGCATTATTTAAGGATTCTGCTGCATTATTTAAGGAATTTGCTGCATTATTTAAGGACTCTGCTGTATTATTTAAGGACTTTGTTGCATTATTTAATGACTCTGCTGGGGTATTTAAGGACTCTGCTGCATTATTTAAGGGCTTTGCTGCATTATTTAAGGACTCTGCTGCAGTATTTAAGGACTCTGCTGCATTATTTAAGGACTTTGATGCATTATTTAAGGACGCTGCTGCAGAATTTAAGGAATCTGCTGCATTATTTAAGGACTTTGTTGCATTATTTAAGGACTATGCTGCATTATGTAAGGACTCTGCTGCATTATTTAAGGACTTTGCTGCATTATTTAATTACTCTGCTGCATTATTTAAGGACTTTGTTGCATTATTTAAGGACTCTGCTGCATTATTTAAGGACTTTGCTGCATTATTTAAGGACTTTGATGCATTATTTAAGGACGCTGCTGCAGAATTTAAGTAATCTGCTGCATTATTTAAGGACTCTGCTGCATTATTTAAGGACTTTGCTGCATTATTTAAGGACTCTGCTGCATTATTTAAGGACTTTGTTGCATTATTTAATGACTCTGGTGCATTATTTAAGGACTCGGCTGCATTATTTAAAGACTTTGCTGCATTATTTAAGTACTCTGGTGCATTATTTAAGGACTCTGCTGCATTATTTAAGGACTTTGCTGCATTATTTAAGGACTCTGCT
Source organism: Phyllobates terribilis (assembly GCF_046119375.1). Lineage (NCBI taxonomy): Eukaryota > Metazoa > Chordata > Amphibia > Anura > Dendrobatidae > Phyllobates > Phyllobates terribilis. Next base: position 2,350,689 of record NW_027362988.1, on the reverse strand, counting down.
GCATTATTTAAGGACTCTGCTGCATTATTTAAGGACTTTGTTTCATTATTTAATGACTCTGCTGGGGTATTTAAGGACTCTGCTGCATTATTTAAGGACTTTGTTGCATTATTTAAGGACTCTGCTGCATTATTTAAGGACTTTGCTGCATTATTTAAGGACTTTGATGCATTATTTAAGGACGCTGCTGCAGAATTTAAGTAATCTGCTGCATTATTTAAGGACTCTGCAGCATTATTTAAGGACTTTGCTGCATTATTTAAGGACTCTGCTGCATTATTTAAGGACTTTGTTGCATTATTTAATGACTCTGCTGCGGTATTTAAGGACTCTGCTGTATTATTTAAGGACTTTGCTGCATTATTTAAGGACTCTGCTTCATTATTTAAGGACTTTGTTGCATTATTTAAGGACTCTGCTGCATTATTTAAGGATTTTGCTGCATTATTTAAGGACTCTACTGCATTATTAAGGACGTTGCTGCATTATTTAAGGACTTTATTGCATTATTTAAGGATTCTGCTGCATTATTTAAGGAATTAGCTGCATTATTTAAGTACTCTGCTGCATTATTTAAGGACTTTGCTGCATTATTTAAGTATGCTGCTGCAGTATTTAAGGCCTCTGCTGCATTATTTAAGGACTCTGCTGCATTATTAAGGACGTTGCTGCATTATTTAAGGACTTTATTGCATTATTTAATAATTCTGCTGCATTATTTAAGGAATTTGCTGCATTATTTAAGGACTCTGCTGCATTATTTAAGGACTTTGTTGCATTATTTAATGACTCTGCTGGGGTATTTAAGGACTCTGCTGCATTATTTAAGGACTTTGTTGCATTATTTAAGGAATCTGCTGCATTATTTAAGGACTTTGCTGCATTATTTAAGGACTTTGATGCATTATTTAAGGACGCTGCTGCAGAATTTAAGTAATCTGCTGCATTATTTAAGGACTCTGCTGCATTATTTAAGGACTTTGCTGCATTATTTAAGGACTCTGCTGCATTATTTAAGGACTTTGTTGCATTATTTAATGACTCTGCTGCGGTATTTAAGGACTCTGCTGTATTATTTAAGGACTTTGCTGAATTATTTAAGGACTCTGCTTCATTATTTAAGGACTTTGTTGCATTATTTAAGGACTCTGCTGCATTATTTAAGGACTTCGTTGCATTATTTAAGGACTCTGCTGCATTATTTAAAGACTTTGCTGCATTATTTAAGTACTCTGGTGCATTATTTAAGGACTCGGCTGCATTATTTAAAGACTTTGCTGCATTATTTAAGTACTCTGGTGCATTATTTAAGGACTCTGCTGCATTATTTAAGGACTTTGCTGCATTATTTAAGGACTCTGCTGCATTATTTAAGGACTCTGCTGCATTATTTAAGGACTTTGCTGCATTATTTAAGTATGCTGCTGCGGTATTTAAGGCCTCTGCTGCATTATTTAAGGACTCTGCTGCATTATTAAGGACGTTGCTGCATTATTTAAGGACTTTATTGCATTATTTAAGGATTCTGCTGCATTATTTAAGGAATTTGCTGCATTATTTAAGGACTCTGCTGTATTATTTAAGGACTTTGTTGCATTATTTAATGACTCTGCTGGGGTATTTAAGGACTCTGCTGCATTATTTAAGGGCTTTGCTGCATTATTTAAGGACTCTGCTGCAGTATTTAAGGACTCTGCTGCATTATTTAAGGACTTTGATGCATTATTTAAGGACGCTGCTGCAGAATTTAAGGAATCTGCTGCATTATTTAAGGACTTTGTTGCATTATTTAAGGACTATGCTGCATTATGTAAGGACTCTGCTGCATTATTTAAGGACTTTGCTGCATTATTTAATTACTCTGCTGCATTATTTAAGGACTTTGTTGCATTATTTAAGGACTCTGCTGCATTATTTAAGGACTTTGCTGCATTATTTAAGGACTTTGATGCATTATTTAAGGACGCTGCTGCAGAATTTAAGTAATCTGCTGCATTATTTAAGGACTCTGCTGCATTATTTAAGGACTTTGCTGCATTATTTAAGGACTCTGCTGCATTATTTAAGGACTTTGTTGCATTATTTAATGACTCTGCTGCGGTATTTAAGGACTCTGCTGCATTATTTAAGGACTTTGCTGCATTATTTAAGGACTTTGCTGCAGTAATTAAGGAATCTGCTGCATTATTTAAGGACTTTGTTGCATTATTTAAGGACTGTGCTGCATTGCTTAAGGACTCTGCTGCATTATTTAAGGACTTTGTTGCATTATTTAAGGACTTTGTTGCATTATTTAAGGACTCTGCTGCATTATTTAAGGACTTTGTTGCATTATTTAAGGACTCTGTTGCATTATTTAAGGACTTTGCTGCATTATTTAAGTACTCTGGTGCATTATTTAAGGACTTTGTTGCATTATTTAAGGACTCTGCTGCATTATTTAAGGACTTTGCTGCATTATTTAAGTACTCTGGTGCATTATTTAAGGACTTTGTTGCATTATTTAAGGACTCTGCTGCATTATTTAAGGATTTTGCTGCATTATTTAAGGACTCTACTGCATTATTAAGGACGTTGCTGCATTATTTAAGGACTTTATTGCATTATTTAAGGATTCTGCTGCATTATTTAAGGAATTTGCTGCATTATTTAAGGACTCTGCTGCATTATTTAAGGACTTTGTTGCATTATTTAAGGACTATGCTGCATTATGTAAGGACTCTGCTGCATTATTTAAGGACTTTGCTGCATTATTTAATTACTCTGCTGCATTATTTAAGGACTTTGTTGCATTATTTAAGGACTCTGCTGCATTATTTAAGGACTTTGCTGCATTATTTAAGGACTTTGATGCATTATTTAAGGACGCTGCTGCAGAATTTAAGTAATCTGCTGCATTATTTAAGGACTCTGCTGCATTATTTAAGGACTTTGCTGCATTATTTAAGGACTCTGCTGCATTATTTAAGGACTTTGTTGCATTATTTAATGACTCTGCTGCGGTATTTAAGGACTCTGCTGCATTATTTAAGGACTTTGCTGCATTATTTAAGGACTTTGCTGCAGTAATTAAGGAATCTGCTGCATTATTTAAGGACTTTGTTGCATTATTTAAGGACTGTGCTGCATTGCTTAAGGACTCTGCTGCATTATTTAAGGACTTTGCTGCATTATTTAAGGACTTTGTTGCATTATTTAAGGACTCTGCTGCATTATTTAAGGACTTTGTTGCATTATTTAAGGACTCTGTTGCATTATTTAAGGACTTTGCTGCATTATTTAAGTACTCTGGTGCATTATTTAAGGACTTTGTTGCATTATTTAAGGACTTTGCTGCATTATTTAAGTACTCTGGTGCATTATTTAAGGACTTTGTTGCATTATTTAAGGACTCTGCTGCATTATTTAAGGACTTTGTTGCATTATTTAAGGACTCTGCTGCATTATTTAAGGACTTTGCTGCATTATTTAAGGACTCTGCTGCATTATTTAAGGACTTTGTTGCATTATTTAATGACTCTGCTGCGGTATTTAAGGACTCTGCTGTATTATTTAAGGACTTTGCTGCATTATTTAAGGACTTTGCTTCATTATTTAAGGACTTTGTTGCATTATTTAAGGACTCTGCTGCATTATTTAAGGACTTCGTTGCATTATTTAAGGACTCTGCTGCATTATTTAAAGACTTTGCTGCATTATTTAAGTACTCTGGTGCATTATTTAAGGACTCGGCTGCATTATTTAAAGACTTTGCTGCATTATTTAAGTACTCTGGTGCATTATTTAAGGACTCTGCTGCATTATTTAAGGACTTTGCTGCATTATTTAAGGACTCTGCTGCATTATTTAAGGACTTTGCTGCATTATTTAAGTATGCTGCTGCGGTATTTAAGGCCTCTGCTGCATTATTTAAGGACTCTGCTGCATTATTAAGGACGTTGCTGCATTATTTAAGGACTTTATTGCATTATTTAAGGATTCTGCTGCATTATTTAAGGAATTTGCTGCATTATTTAAGGACTCTGCTGTATTATTTAAGGACTTTGTTGCATTATTTAATGACTCTGCTGGGGTATTTAAGGACTCTGCTGCATTATTTAAGGGCTTTGCTGCATTATTTAAGGACTCTGCTGCAGTATTTAAGGACTCTGCTGCATTATTTAAGGACTTTGATGCATTATTTAAGGACGCTGCTGCAGAATTTAAGGAATCTGCTGCATTATTTAAGGACTTTGTTGCATTATTTAAGGACTATGCTGCATTATGTAAGGACTCTGCTGCATTATTTAAGGACTTTGCTGCATTATTTAATTACTCTGCTGCATTATTTAAGGACTTTGTTGCATTATTTAAGGACTCTGCTGCATTATTTAAGGACTTTGCTGCATTATTTAAGGACTTTGATGCATTATTTAAGGACGCTGCTGCAGAATTTAAGTAATCTGCTGCATTATTTAAGGACTCTGCTGCATTATTTAAGGACTCTGCTGCATTATTTAAGGACTTTGTTGCATTATTTAATGACTCTGGTGCATTATTTAAGGACTCGGCTGCATTATTTAAAGACTTTGCTGCATTATTTAAGTACTCTGGTGCATTATTTAAGGACTCTGCTGCATTATTTAAGGACTTTGCTGCATTATTTAAGGACTCTGCTGCATTATTTAAGGACTCTGCTGCATTATTTAAGGACTTTGTTTCATTATTTAATGACTCTGCTGGGGTATTTAAGGACTCTGCTGCATTATTTAAGGACTTTGTTGCATTATTTAAGGACTCTGCTGCATTATTTAAGGACTTTGCTGCATTATTTAAGGACTTTGATGCATTATTTAAGGACGCTGCTGCAGAATTTAAGTAATCTGCTGCATTATTTAAGGACTCTGCAGCATTATTTAAGGACTTTGCTGCATTATTTAAGGACTCTGCTGCATTATTTAAGGACTTTGTTGCATTATTTAATGACTCTGCTGCGGTATTTAAGGACTCTGCTGTATTATTTAAGGACTTTGCTGCATTATTTAAGGACTCTGCTTCATTATTTAAGGACTTTGTTGCATTATTTAAGGACTCTGCTGCATTATTTAAGGATTTTGCTGCATTATTTAAGGACTCTACTGCATTATTAAGGACGTTGCTGCATTATTTAAGGACTTTATTGCATTATTTAAGGATTCTGCTGCATTATTTAAGGAATTAGCTGCATTATTTAAGTACTCTGCTGCATTATTTAAGGACTTTGCTGCATTATTTAAGTATGCTGCTGCAGTATTTAAGGCCTCTGCTGCATTATTTAAGGACTCTGCTGCATTATTAAGGACGTTGCTGCATTATTTAAGGACTTTATTGCATTATTTAATAATTCTGCTGCATTATTTAAGGAATTTGCTGCATTATTTAAGGACTCTGCTGCATTATTTAAGGACTTTGTTGCATTATTTAATGACTCTGCTGGGGTATTTAAGGACTCTGCTGCATTATTTAAGGACTTTGTTGCATTATTTAAGGAATCTGCTGCATTATTTAAGGACTTTGCTGCATTATTTAAGGACTTTGATGCATTATTTAAGGACGCTGCTGCAGAATTTAAGTAATCTGCTGCATTATTTAAGGACTCTGCTGCATTATTTAAGGACTTTGCTGCATTATTTAAGGACTCTGCTGCATTATTTAAGGACTTTGTTGCATTATTTAATGACTCTGCTGCGGTATTTAAGGACTCTGCTGTATTATTTAAGGACTTTGCTGAATTATTTAAGGACTCTGCTTCATTATTTAAGGACTTTGTTGCATTATTTAAGGACTCTGCTGCATTATTTAAGGACTTCGTTGCATTATTTAAGGACTCTGCTGCATTATTTAAAGACTTTGCTGCATTATTTAAGTACTCTGGTGCATTATTTAAGGACTCGGCTGCATTATTTAAAGACTTTGCTGCATTATTTAAGTACTCTGGTGCATTATTTAAGGACTCTGCTGCATTATTTAAGGACTTTGCTGCATTATTTAAGGACTCTGCTGCATTATTTAAGGACTCTGCTGCATTATTTAAGGACTTTGCTGCATTATTTAAGTATGCTGCTGCGGTATTTAAGGCCTCTGCTGCATTATTTAAGGACTCTGCTGCATTATTAAGGACGTTGCTGCATTATTTAAGGACTTTATTGCATTATTTAAGGATTCTGCTGCATTATTTAAGGAATTTGCTGCATTATTTAAGGACTCTGCTGTATTATTTAAGGACTTTGTTGCATTATTTAATGACTCTGCTGGGGTATTTAAGGACTCTGCTGCATTATTTAAGGGCTTTGCTGCATTATTTAAGGACTCTGCTGCAGTATTTAAGGACTCTGCTGCATTATTTAAGGACTTTGATGCATTATTTAAGGACGCTGCTGCAGAATTTAAGGAATCTGCTGCATTATTTAAGGACTTTGTTGCATTATTTAAGGACTATGCTGCATTATGTAAGGACTCTGCTGCATTATTTAAGGACTTTGCTGCATTATTTAATTACTCTGCTGCATTATTTAAGGACTTTGTTGCATTATTTAAGGACTCTGCTGCATTATTTAAGGACTTTGCTGCATTATTTAAGGACTTTGATGCATTATTTAAGGACGCTGCTGCAGAATTTAAGTAATCTGCTGCATTATTTAAGGACTCTGCTGCATTATTTAAGGACTTTGCTGCATTATTTAAGGACTCTGCTGCATTATTTAAGGACTTTGTTGCATTATTTAATGACTCTGCTGCGGTATTTAAGGACTCTGCTGCATTATTTAAGGACTTTGCTGCATTATTTAAGGACTTTGCTGCAGTAATTAAGGAATCTGCTGCATTATTTAAGGACTTTGTTGCATTATTTAAGGACTGTGCTGCATTGCTTAAGGACTCTGCTGCATTATTTAAGGACTTTGTTGCATTATTTAAGGACTTTGTTGCATTATTTAAGGACTCTGCTGCATTATTTAAGGACTTTGTTGCATTATTTAAGGACTCTGTTGCATTATTTAAGGACTTTGCTGCATTATTTAAGTACTCTGGTGCATTATTTAAGGACTTTGTTGCATTATTTAAGGACTCTGCTGCATTATTTAAGGACTTTGCTGCATTATTTAAGTACTCTGGTGCATTATTTAAGGACTTTGTTGCATTATTTAAGGACTCTGCTGCATTATTTAAGGATTTTGCTGCATTATTTAAGGACTCTACTGCATTATTAAGGACGTTGCTGCATTATTTAAGGACTTTATTGCATTATTTAAGGATTCTGCTGCATTATTTAAGGAATTTGCTGCATTATTTAAGGACTCTGCTGCATTATTTAAGGACTTTGTTGCATTATTTAAGGACTATGCTGCATTATGTAAGGACTCTGCTGCATTATTTAAGGACTTTGCTGCATTATTTAATTACTCTGCTGCATTATTTAAGGACTTTGTTGCATTATTTAAGGACTCTGCTGCATTATTTAAGGACTTTGCTGCATTATTTAAGGACTTTGATGCATTATTTAAGGACGCTGCTGCAGAATTTAAGTAATCTGCTGCATTATTTAAGGACTCTGCTGCATTATTTAAGGACTTTGCTGCATTATTTAAGGACTCTGCTGCATTATTTAAGGACTTTGTTGCATTATTTAATGACTCTGCTGCGGTATTTAAGGACTCTGCTGCATTATTTAAGGACTTTGCTGCATTATTTAAGGACTTTGCTGCAGTAATTAAGGAATCTGCTGCATTATTTAAGGACTTTGTTGCATTATTTAAGGACTGTGCTGCATTGCTTAAGGACTCTGCTGCATTATTTAAGGACTTTGCTGCATTATTTAAGGACTTTGTTGCATTATTTAAGGACTCTGCTGCATTATTTAAGGACTTTGTTGCATTATTTAAGGACTCTGTTGCATTATTTAAGGACTTTGCTGCATTATTTAAGTACTCTGGTGCATTATTTAAGGACTTTGTTGCATTATTTAAGGACTCTGCTGCATTATTTAAGGACTTTGCTGCATTATTTAAGTACTCTGGTGCATTATTTAAGGACTTTGTTGCATTATTTAAGGACTCTGCTGCATTATTTAAGGACTTTGTTGCATTATTTAAGGACTCTGCTGCATTATTTAAGGACTTTGCTGCATTATTTAAGGACTCTGCTGCATTATTTAAGGACTTTGTTGCATTATTTAATGACTCTGCTGCGGTATTTAAGGACTCTGCTGTATTATTTAAGGACTTTGCTGCATTATTTAAGGACTTTGCTTCATTATTTAAGGACTTTGTTGCATTATTTAAGGACTCTGCTGCATTATTTAAGGACTTCGTTGCATTATTTAAGGACTCTGCTGCATTATTTAAAGACTTTGCTGCATTATTTAAGTACTCTGGTGCATTATTTAAGGACTCGGCTGCATTATTTAAAGACTTTGCTGCATTATTTAAGTACTCTGGTGCATTATTTAAGGACTCTGCTGCATTATTTAAGGACTTTGCTGCATTATTTAAGGACTCTGCTGCATTATTTAAGGACTTTGCTGCATTATTTAAGTATGCTGCTGCGGTATTTAAGGCCTCTGCTGCATTATTTAAGGACTCTGCTGCATTATTAAGGACGTTGCTGCATTATTTAAGGACTTTATTGCATTATTTAAGGATTCTGCTGCATTATTTAAGGAATTTGCTGCATTATTTAAGGACTCTGCTGTATTATTTAAGGACTTTGTTGCATTATTTAATGACTCTGCTGGGGTATTTAAGGACTCTGCTGCATTATTTAAGGGCTTTGCTGCATTATTTAAGGACTCTGCTGCAGTATTTAAGGACTCTGCTGCATTATTTAAGGACTTTGATGCATTATTTAAGGACGCTGCTGCAGAATTTAAGGAATCTGCTGCATTATTTAAGGACTTTGTTGCATTATTTAAGGACTATGCTGCATTATGTAAGGACTCTGCTGCATTATTTAAGGACTTTGCTGCATTATTTAATTACTCTGCTGCATTATTTAAGGACTTTGTTGCATTATTTAAGGACTCTGCTGCATTATTTAAGGACTTTGCTGCATTATTTAAGGACTTTGATGCATTATTTAAGGACGCTGCTGCAGAATTTAAGTAATCTGCTGCATTATTTAAGGACTCTGCTGCATTATTTAAGGACTTTGCTGCATTATTTAAGGACTCTGCTGCATTATTTAAGGACTTTGTTGCATTATTTAATGACTCTGCTGCGGTATTTAAGGACTCTGCTGCATTATTTAAGGACTTTGCTGCATTATTTAAGGACTTTGCTGCAGTAATTAAGGAATCTGCTGCATTATTTAAGGACTTTGTTGCATTATTTAAGGACTGTGCTGCATTGCTTAAGGACTCTGCTGCATTATTTAAGGACTTTGTTGCATTATTTAAGGACTTTGTTGCATTATTTAAGGACTCTGCTGCATTATTTAAGGACTTTGTTGCATTATTTAAGGACTCTGTTGCATTATTTAAGGACTTTGCTGCATTATTTAAGTACTCTGGTGCATTATTTAAGGACTTTGTTGCATTATTTAAGGACTCTGCTGCATTATTTAAGGACTTTGCTGCATTATTTAAGTACTCTGGTGCATTATTTAAGGACTTTGTTGCATTATTTAAGGACTCTGCTGCATTATTTAAGGATTTTGCTGCATTATTTAAGGACTCTACTGCATTATTAAGGACGTTGCTGCATTATTTAAGGACTTTATTGCATTATTTAAGGATTCTGCTGCATTATTTAAGGAATTAGCTGCATTATTTAAGTACTCTGCTGCATTATTTAAGGACTTTGCTGCATTATTTAAGTATGCTGCTGCAGTATTTAAGGCCTCTGCTGCATTATTTAAGGACTCTGCTGCATTATTAAGGACGTTGCTGCATTATTTAAGGACTTTATTGCATTATTTAAGGATTCTGCTGCATTATTTAAGGAATTTGCTGCATTATTTAAGGAATTTGCTGCATTATTTAAGGACTCTGCTGCATTATTTAAGGACTTTGTTGCATTATTTAATGACTCTGCTGGGGTATTTAAGGACTCTGCTGCATTATTTAAGGACTTTGTTGCATTATTTAAGGAATCTGCTGCATTATTTAAGGACTTTGCTGCATTATTTAAGGACTTTGATGCATTATTTAAGGACGCTGCTGCAGAATTTAAGTAATCTGCTGCATTATTTAAGGACTCTGCTGCATTATTTAAGGACTTTGCTGCATTATTTAAGGACTCTGCTGCATTATTTAAGGACTTTGTTGCATTATTTAATGACTCTGCTGCGGTATTTAAGGACTCTGCTGTATTATTTAAGGACTTTGCTGAATTATTTAAGGACTCTGCTTCATTATTTAAGGACTTTGTTGCATTATTTAAGGACTCTGCTGCATTATTTAAGGACTTCGTTGCATTATTTAAGGACTCTGCTGCATTATTTAAAGACTTTGCTGCATTATTTAAGTACTCTGGTGCATTATTTAAGGACTCGGCTGCATTATTTAAAGACTTTGCTGCATTATTTAAGTACTCTGGTGCATTATTTAAGGACTCTGCTGCATTATTTAAGGACTTTGCTGCATTATTTAAGGACTCTGCTGCATTATTTAAGGACTCTGCTGCATTATTTAAGGACTTTGCTGCATTATTTAAGTATGCTGCTGCGATATTTAAGGCCTCTGCTGCATTATTTAAGGACTCTGCTGCATTATTAAGGACGTTGCTGCATTATTTAAGGACTTTATTGCATTATTTAAGGATTCTGCTGCATTATTTAAGGAATTTGCTGCATTATTTAAGGACTCTGCTGTATTATTTAAGGACTTTGTTGCATTATTTAATGACTCTGCTGGGGTATTTAAGGACTCTGCTGCATTATTTAAGGGCTTTGCTGCATTATTTAAGGACTCTGCTGCAGTATTTAAGGACTCTGCTGCATTATTTAAGGACTTTGATGCATTATTTAAGGACGCTGCTGCAGAATTTAAGGAATCTGCTGCATTATTTAAGGACTTTGTTGCATTATTTAAGGACTATGCTGCATTATGTAAGGACTCTGCTGCATTATTTAAGGACTTTGCTGCATTATTTAATTACTCTGCTGCATTATTTAAGGACTTTGTTGCATTATTTAAGGACTCTGCTGCATTATTTAAGGACTTTGCTGCATTATTTAAGGACTTTGATGCATTATTTAAGGACGCTGCTGCAGAATTTAAGTAATCTGCTGCATTATTTAAGGACTCTGCTGCATTATTTAAGGACTTTGCTGCATTATTTAAGGACTCTGCTGCATTATTTAAGGACTTTGTTGCATTATTTAATGACTCTGCTGCGGTATTTAAGGACTCTGCTGCATTATTTAAGGACTTTGCTGCATTATTTAAGGACTTTGCTGCAGTAATTAAGGAATCTGCTGCATTATTTAAGGACTGTGTTGCATTATTTAAGGACTGTGCTGCATTGCTTAAGGACTCTGCTGCATTATTTAAGGACTTTGCTGCATTATTTAAGGACTTTGTTGCATTATTTAAGGACTCTGCTGCATTATTTAAGGACTTTGTTGCATTATTTAAGGACTCTGTTGCATTATTTAAGGACTTTGCTGCATTATTTAAGTACTCTGGTGCATTATTTAAGGACTTTGTTGCATTATTTAAGGACTCTGCTGCATTATTTAAGGACTTTGCTGCATTATTTAAGTACTCTGGTGCATTATTTAAGGACTTTGTTGCATTATTTAAGGACTCTGCTGCATTATTTAAGGACTTTGTTGCATTATTTAATGACTCTGCTGCGGTATTTAAGGACTCTGCTGCATTATTTAAGGACTTTGCTGCATTATTTAAGGACTTTGCTGCAGTAATTAAGGAATCTGCTGCATTATTTAAGGACTTTGTTGCATTATTTAAGGACTGTGCTGCATTGCTTAAGGACTCTGCTGCATTATTTAAGGACTTTGCTGCATTATTTAAGGACTTTGTTGCATTATTTAAGGACTCTGCTGCATTATTTAAGGACTTTGTTGCATTATTTAAGGACTCTGTTGCATTATTTAAGGACTTTGCTGCATTATTTAAGTACTCTGGTGCATTATTTAAGGACTTTGTTGCATTATTTAAGGACTCTGCTGCATTATTTAAGGACTTTGCTGCATTATTTAAGTACTCTGGTGCATTATTTAAGGACTTTGTTGCATTATTTAAGGACTCTGCTGCATTATTTAAGGACTTTGTTGCATTATTTAAGGACTCTGCTGCATTATTTAAGGACTTTGCTGCATTATTTAAGGACTCTGCTGCATTATTTAAGGACTTTGTTGCATTATTTAATGACTCTGCTGCGGTATTTAAGGACTCTGCTGTATTATTTAAGGACTTTGCTGCATTATTTAAGGACTTTGCTTCATTATTTAAGGACTTTGTTGCATTATTTAAGGACTCTGCTGCATTATTTAAGGACTTCGTTGCATTATTTAAGGACTCTGCTGCATTATTTAAAGACTTTGCTGCATTATTTAAGTACTCTGGTGCATTATTTAAGGACTCGGCTGCATTATTTAAAGACTTTGCTGCATTATTTAAGTACTCTGGTGCATTATTTAAGGACTCTGCTGCATTATTTAAGGACTTTGCTGCATTATTTAAGGACTCTGCTGCATTATTTAAGGACTTTGCTGCATTATTTAAGTATGCTGCTGCGGTATTTAAGGCCTCTGCTGCATTATTTAAGGACTCTGCTGCATTATTAAGGACGTTGCTGCATTATTTAAGGACTTTATTGCATTATTTAAGGATTCTGCTGCATTATTTAAGGAATTTGCTGCATTATTTAAGGACTCTGCTGTATTATTTAAGGACTTTGTTGCATTATTTAATGACTCTGCTGGGGTATTTAAGGACTCTGCTGCATTATTTAAGGGCTTTGCTGCATTATTTAAGGACTCTGCTGCAGTATTTAAGGACTCTGCTGCATTATTTAAGGACTTTGATGCATTATTTAAGGACGCTGCTGCAGAATTTAAGGAATCTGCTGCATTATTTAAGGACTTTGTTGCATTATTTAAGGACTATGCTGCATTATGTAAGGACTCTGCTGCATTATTTAAGGACTTTGCTGCATTATTTAATTACTCTGCTGCATTATTTAAGGACTTTGTTGCATTATTTAAGGACTCTGCTGCATTATTTAAGGACTTTGCTGCATTATTTAAGGACTTTGATGCATTATTTAAGGACGCTGCTGCAGAATTTAAGTAATCTGCTGCATTATTTAAGGACTCTGCTGCATTATTTAAGGACTTTGCTGCATTATTTAAGGACTCTGCTGCATTATTTAAGGACTTTGTTGCATTATTTAATGACTCTGCTGCGGTATTTAAGGACTCTGCTGCATTATTTAAGGACTTTGCTGCATTATTTAAGGACTTTGCTGCAGTAATTAAGGAATCTGCTGCATTATTTAAGGACTTTGTTGCATTATTTAAGGACTGTGCTGCATTGCTTAAGGACTCTGCTGCATTATTTAAGGACTTTGTTGCATTATTTAAGGACTTTGTTGCATTATTTAAGGACTCTGCTGCATTATTTAAGGACTTTGTTGCATTATTTAAGGACTCTGTTGCATTATTTAAGGACTTTGCTGCATTATTTAAGTACTCTGGTGCATTATTTAAGGACTTTGTTGCATTATTTAAGGACTCTGCTGCATTATTTAAGGACTTTGCTGCATTATTTAAGTACTCTGGTGCATTATTTAAGGACTTTGTTGCATTATTTAAGGACTCTGCTGCATTATTTAAGGATTTTGCTGCATTATTTAAGGACTCTACTGCATTATTAAGGACGTTGCTGCATTATTTAAGGACTTTATTGCATTATTTAAGGATTCTGCTGCATTATTTAAGGAATTAGCTGCATTATTTAAGTACTCTGCTGCATTATTTAAGGACTTTGCTGCATTATTTAAGTATGCTGCTGCAGTATTTAAGGCCTCTGCTGCATTATTTAAGGACTCTGCTGCATTATTAAGGACGTTGCTGCATTATTTAAGGACTTTATTGCATTATTTAAGGATTCTGCTGCATTATTTAAGGAATTTGCTGCATTATTTAAGGAATTTGCTGCATTATTTAAGGACTCTGCTGCATTATTTAAGGACTTTGTTGCATTATTTAATGACTCTGCTGGGGTATTTAAGGACTCTGCTGCATTATTTAAGGACTTTGTTGCATTATTTAAGGAATCTGCTGCATTATTTAAGGACTTTGCTGCATTATTTAAGGACTTTGATGCATTATTTAAGGACGCTGCTGCAGAATTTAAGTAATCTGCTGCATTATTTAAGGACTCTGCTGCATTATTTAAGGACTTTGCTGCATTATTTAAGGACTCTGCTGCATTATTTAAGGACTTTGTTGCATTATTTAATGACTCTGCTGCGGTATTTAAGGACTCTGCTGTATTATTTAAGGACTTTGCTGAATTATTTAAGGACTCTGCTTCATTATTTAAGGACTTTGTTGCATTATTTAAGGACTCTGCTGCATTATTTAAGGACTTCGTTGCATTATTTAAGGACTCTGCTGCATTATTTAAAGACTTTGCTGCATTATTTAAGTACTCTGGTGCATTATTTAAGGACTCGGCTGCATTATTTAAAGACTTTGCTGCATTATTTAAGTACTCTGGTGCATTATTTAAGGACTCTGCTGCATTATTTAAGGACTTTGCTGCATTATTTAAGGACTCTGCTGCATTATTTAAGGACTCTGCTGCATTATTTAAGGACTTTGCTGCATTATTTAAGTATGCTGCTGCGATATTTAAGGCCTCTGCTGCATTATTTAAGGACTCTGCTGCATTATTAAGGACGTTGCTGCATTATTTAAGGACTTTATTGCATTATTTAAGGATTCTGCTGCATTATTTAAGGAATTTGCTGCATTATTTAAGGACTCTGCTGTATTATTTAAGGACTTTGTTGCATTATTTAATGACTCTGCTGGGGTATTTAAGGACTCTGCTGCATTATTTAAGGGCTTTGCTGCATTATTTAAGGACTCTGCTGCAGTATTTAAGGACTCTGCTGCATTATTTAAGGACTTTGATGCATTATTTAAGGACGCTGCTGCAGAATTTAAGGAATCTGCTGCATTATTTAAGGACTTTGTTGCATTATTTAAGGACTATGCTGCATTATGTAAGGACTCTGCTGCATTATTTAAGGACTTTGCTGCATTATTTAATTACTCTGCTGCATTATTTAAGGACTTTGTTGCATTATTTAAGGACTCTGCTGCATTATTTAAGGACTTTGCTGCATTATTTAAGGACTTTGATGCATTATTTAAGGACGCTGCTGCAGAATTTAAGTAATCTGCTGCATTATTTAAGGACTCTGCTGCATTATTTAAGGACTTTGCTGCATTATTTAAGGACTCTGCTGCATTATTTAAGGACTTTGTTGCATTATTTAATGACTCTGCTGCGGTATTTAAGGACTCTGCTGCATTATTTAAGGACTTTGCTGCATTATTTAAGGACTTTGCTGCAGTAATTAAGGAATCTGCTGCATTATTTAAGGACTGTGTTGCATTATTTAAGGACTGTGCTGCATTGCTTAAGGACTCTGCTGCATTATTTAAGGACTTTGCTGCATTATTTAAGGACTTTGTTGCATTATTTAAGGACTCTGCTGCATTATTTAAGGACTTTGTTGCATTATTTAAGGACTCTGTTGCATTATTTAAGGACTTTGCTGCATTATTTAAGTACTCTGGTGCATTATTTAAGGACTTTGTTGCATTATTTAAGGACTCTGCTGCATTATTTAAGGACTTTGCTGCATTATTTAAGTACTCTGGTGCATTATTTAAGGACTTTGTTGCATTATTTAAGGACTCTGCTGCATTATTTAAGGACTTTGTTGCATTATTTAAGGACTCTGCTGCATTATTTAAGGACTTTGCTGCATTATTTAAGGACTCTGCTGCATTATTTAAGGACTTTGTTGCATTATTTAATGACTCTGCTGCGGTATTTAAGGACTCTGCTGTATTATTTAAGGACTTTGCTGCATTATTTAAGGACTCTGCTTCATTATTTAAGGACTTTGTTGCATTATTTAAGGACTCTGCTGCATTATTTAAGGACTTCGTTGCATTATTTAAGGACTCTGCTGCATTATTTAAAGACTTTGCTGCATTATTTAAGTACTCTGGTGCATTATTTAAGGACTCGGCTGCATTATTTAAAGACTTTGCTGCATTATTTAAGTACTCTGGTGCATTATTTAAGGACTCTGCTGCATTATTTAAGGACTTTGCTGCATTATTTAAGGACTCTGCTGCATTATTTAAGGACTTTGCTGCATTATTTAAGTATGCTGCTGCGGTATTTAAGGCCTCTGCTGCATTATTTAAGGACTCTGCTGCATTATTAAGGACGTTGCTGCATTATTTAAGGACTTTATTGCATTATTTAAGGATTCTGCTGCATTATTTAAGGAATTTGCTGCATTATTTAAGGACTCTGCTGTATTATTTAAGGACTTTGTTGCATTATTTAATGACTCTGCTGGGGTATTTAAGGACTCTGCTGCATTATTTAAGGGCTTTGCTGCATTATTTAAGGACTCTGCTGCAGTATTTAAGGACTCTGCTGCATTATTTAAGGACTTTGCTGCATTATTTAAGGACTTTGATGCATTATTTAAGGACGCTGCTGCAGAATTTAAGTAATCTGCTGCATTATTTAAGGACTCTGCTGCATTATTTAAGGACTTTGCTGCATTATTTAAGGACTCTGCTGCATTATTTAAGGACTTTGTTGCATTATTTAATGACTCTGCTGCGGTATTTAAGGACTCTGCTGCATTATTTAAGGACTTTGCTGCATTATTTAAGGACTTTGCTGCAGTAATTAAGGAATCTGCTGCATTATTTAAGGACTTTGTTGCATTATTTAAGGACTGTGCTGCATTGCTTAAGGACTCTGCTGCATTATTTAAGGACTTTGCTGCATTATTTAAGGACTTTGTTGCATTATTTAAGGACTCTGCTGCATTATTTAAGGACTTTGTTGCATTATTTAAGGACTCTGTTGCATTATTTAAGGACTTTGCTGCATTATTTAAGTACTCTGGTGCATTATTTAAGGACTTTGTTGCATTATTTAAGGACTCTGCTGCATTATTTAAGGACTTTGTTGCATTATTTAAGGACTCTGTTGCATTATTTAAGGACTTTGCTGCATTATTTAAGTACTCTGGTGCATTATTTAAGGACTTTGTTGCATTATTTAAGGACTCTGCTGCATTATTTAAGG
Source organism: Phyllobates terribilis (assembly GCF_046119375.1). Taxonomy (NCBI): domain Eukaryota; kingdom Metazoa; phylum Chordata; class Amphibia; order Anura; family Dendrobatidae; genus Phyllobates; species Phyllobates terribilis. The sequence goes on along the minus strand of NW_027362988.1, from coordinate 2,333,348 downwards.
ACTTTGTTGCATTATTTAAGGACTCTGCTGCATTATTTAAGGACTTTGCTGCATTATTTAAGGACTCTGTTGCATTATTTAAGGACTTTGCTGCATTATTTAAGTACTCTGGTGCATTATTTAAGGACTTTATTGCATTATTTAAGGATTCTGCTGCATTATTTAAGGAATTTGCTGCATTATTTAAGAACTTTGCTGCAGTATTTAAGGACTCTGCTGCATTATTTAAGGACTTTGTTGCATTATTTAATGACTCTGCTGCATTATTTAAGGACTTTGCTGCATTATTTAAGTATGCTGCTGCAGTATTTAAGGCCTCTGCTGCATTATTTAAGGACTCTGCTGCATTTTTAAGGACGTTGCTGCATTATTTAAGGACTTTATTGCATTATTTAAGGATTCTGCTGCATTATTTAAGGAATTTGCTGCATTATTTAAGGACTCTGCTGCATTATTTAAGGACTTTGTTTCATTATTTAATGACTCTGCTGGGGTATTTAAGGACTCTGCTGCATTATTTAAGGACTTTGTTGCATTATTTAAGGACTCTGCTGCATTATTTAAGGACTTTGCTGCATTATTTAAGGACTTTGATGCATTATTTAAGGACGCTGCTGCAGAATTTAAGTAATCTGCTGCATTATTTAAGGACTCTGCTGCATTATTTAAGGACTTTGCTGCATTATTTAAGGACTCTGCTGCATTATTTAAGGACTTTGTTGCATTATTTAATGACTCTGCTGCGGTATTTAAGGACTCTGCTGTATTATTTAAGGACTTTGCTGCATTATTTAAGGACTCTGCTTCATTATTTAAGGACTTTGTTGCATTATTTAAGGACTCTGCTGCATTATTTAAGGATTTTGCTGCATTATTTAAGGACTCTACTGCATTATTAAGGACGTTGCTGCATTATTTAAGGACTTTATTGCATTATTTAAGGATTCTGCTGCATTATTTAAGGAATTAGCTGCATTATTTAAGTACTCTGCTGCATTATTTAAGGACTTTGCTGCATTATTTAAGTATGCTGCTGCAGTATTTAAGGCCTCTGCTGCATTATTTAAGGACTCTGCTGCATTATTAAGGACGTTGCTGTATTATTTAAGGACTTTATTGCATTATTTAAGGATTCTGCTGCATTATTTAAGGAATTTGCTGCATTATTTAAGGACTCTGCTGCATTATTTAAGGACTTTGTTGCATTATTTAATGACTCTGCTGGGGTATTTAAGGACTCTGCTGCATTATTTAAGGACTTTGTTGCATTATTTAAGGAATCTGCTGCATTATTTAAGGACTTTGCTGCATTATTTAAGGACTTTGATGCATTATTTAAGGACGCTGCTGCAGAATTTAAGTAATCTGCTGCATTATTTAAGGACTCTGCTGCATTATTTAAGGACTTTGCTGCATTATTTAAGGACTCTGCTGCATTATTTAAGGACTTTGTTGCATTATTTAATGACTCTGCTGCGGTATTTAAGGACTCTGCTGTATTATTTAAGGACTTTGCTGAATTATTTAAGGACTCTGCTTCATTATTTAAGGACTTTGTTGCATTATTTAAGGACTCTGCTGCATTATTTAAGGACTTCGTTGCATTATTTAAGGACTCTGCTGCATTATTTAAAGACTTTGCTGCATTATTTAAGTACTCTGGTGCATTATTTAAGGACTCGGCTGCATTATTTAAAGACTTTGCTGCATTATTTAAGTACTCTGGTGCATTATTTAAGGACTCTGCTGCATTATTTAAGGACTTTGCTGCATTATTTAAGGACTCTGCTGCATTATTTAAGGACTCTGCTGCATTATTTAAGGACTTTGCTGCATTATTTAAGTATGCTGCTGCGGTATTTAAGGCCTCTGCTGCATTATTTAAGGACTCTGCTGCATTATTAAGGACGTTGCTGCATTATTTAAGGACTTTATTGCATTATTTAAGGATTCTGCTGCATTATTTAAGGAATTTGCTGCATTATTTAAGGACTCTGCTGTATTATTTAAGGACTTTGTTGCATTATTTAATGACTCTGCTGGGGTATTTAAGGACTCTGCTGCATTATTTAAGGGCTTTGCTGCATTATTTAAGGACTCTGCTGCAGTATTTAAGGACTCTGCTGCATTATTTAAGGACTTTGATGCATTATTTAAGGACGCTGCTGCAGAATTTAAGGAATCTGCTGCATTATTTAAGGACTTTGTTGCATTATTTAAGGACTATGCTGCATTATGTAAGGACTCTGCTGCATTATTTAAGGACTTTGCTGCATTATTTAATTACTCTGCTGCATTATTTAAGGACTTTGTTGCATTATTTAAGGACTCTGCTGCATTATTTAAGGACTTTGCTGCATTATTTAAGGACTTTGATGCATTATTTAAGGACGCTGCTGCAGAATTTAAGTAATCTGCTGCATTATTTAAGGACTCTGCTGCATTATTTAAGGACTTTGCTGCATTATTTAAGGACTCTGCTGCATTATTTAAGGACTTTGTTGCATTATTTAATGACTCTGCTGCGGTATTTAAGGACTCTGCTGCATTATTTAAGGACTTTGCTGCATTATTTAAGGACTTTGCTGCAGTAATTAAGGAATCTGCTGCATTATTTAAGGACTGTGTTGCATTATTTAAGGACTGTGCTGCATTGCTTAAGGACTCTGCTGCATTATTTAAGGACTTTGCTGCATTATTTAAGGACTTTGTTGCATTATTTAAGGACTCTGCTGCATTATTTAAGGACTTTGTTGCATTATTTAAGGACTCTGTTGCATTATTTAAGGACTTTGCTGCATTATTTAAGTACTCTGGTGCATTATTTAAGGACTTTGTTGCATTATTTAAGGACTCTGCTGCATTATTTAAGGACTTTGCTGCATTATTTAAGTACTCTGGTGCATTATTTAAGGACTTTGTTGCATTATTTAAGGACTCTGCTGCATTATTTAAGGACTTTGTTGCATTATTTAAGGACTCTGCTGCATTATTTAAGGACTTTGCTGCATTATTTAAGGACTCTGCTGCATTATTTAAGGACTTTGTTGCATTATTTAATGACTCTGCTGCGGTATTTAAGGACTCTGCTGTATTATTTAAGGACTTTGCTGCATTATTTAAGGACTCTGCTTCATTATTTAAGGACTTTGTTGCATTATTTAAGGACTCTGCTGCATTATTTAAGGACTTCGTTGCATTATTTAAGGACTCTGCTGCATTATTTAAAGACTTTGCTGCATTATTTAAGTACTCTGGTGCATTATTTAAGGACTCGGCTGCATTATTTAAAGACTTTGCTGCATTATTTAAGTACTCTGGTGCATTATTTAAGGACTCTGCTGCATTATTTAAGGACTTTGCTGCATTATTTAAGGACTCTGCTGCATTATTTAAGGACTTTGCTGCATTATTTAAGTATGCTGCTGCGGTATTTAAGGCCTCTGCTGCATTATTTAAGGACTCTGCTGCATTATTAAGGACGTTGCTGCATTATTTAAGGACTTTATTGCATTATTTAAGGATTCTGCTGCATTATTTAAGGAATTTGCTGCATTATTTAAGGACTCTGCTGTATTATTTAAGGACTTTGTTGCATTATTTAATGACTCTGCTGGGGTATTTAAGGACTCTGCTGCATTATTTAAGGGCTTTGCTGCATTATTTAAGGACTCTGCTGCAGTATTTAAGGACTCTGCTGCATTATTTAAGGACTTTGATGCATTATTTAAGCACGCTGCTGCAGAATTTAAGGAATCTGCTGCATTATTTAAGGACTTTGTTGCATTATTTAAGGACTATGCTGCATTATGTAAGGACTCTGCTGCATTATTTAAGGACTTTGCTGCATTATTTAATTACTCTGCTGCATTATTTAAGGACTTTGTTGCATTATTTAAGGACTCTGCTGCATTATTTAAGGACTTTGCTGCATTATTTAAGGACTTTGATGCATTATTTAAGGACGCTGCTGCAGAATTTAAGTAATCTGCTGCATTATTTAAGGACTCTGCTGCATTATTTAAGGACTTTGCTGCATTATTTAAGGACTCTGCTGCATTATTTAAGGACTTTGTTGCATTATTTAATGACTCTGCTGCGGTATTTAAGGACTCTGCTGCATTATTTAAGGACTTTGCTGCATTATTTAAGGACTTTGCTGCAGTAATTAAGGAATCTGCTGCATTATTTAAGGACTTTGTTGCATTATTTAAGGACTGTGCTGCATTGCTTAAGGACTCTGCTGCATTATTTAAGGACTTTGCTGCATTATTTAAGGACTTTGTTGCATTATTTAAGGACTCTGCTGCATTATTTAAGGACTTTGTTGCATTATTTAAGGACTCTGTTGCATTATTTAAGGACTTTGCTGCATTATTTAAGTACTCTGGTGCATTATTTAAGGACTTTGTTGCATTATTTAAGGACTCTGCTGCATTATTTAAGGACTTTGTTGCATTATTTAAGGACTCTGTTGCATTATTTAAGGACTTTGCTGCATTATTTAAGTACTCTGGTGCATTATTTAAGGACTTTGTTGCATTATTTAAGGACTCTGCTGCATTATTTAAGGACTTTGTTGCATTATTTAAGGACTCTGCTGCATTATTTAAGGACTTTGCTGCATTATTTAAGGACTCTGTTGCATTATTTAAGGACTTTGCTGCATTATTTAAGTACTCTGGTGCATTATTTAAGGACTTTATTGCATTATTTAAGGATTCTGCTGCATTATTTAAGGAATTTGCTGCATTATTTAAGAACTTTGCTGCAGTATTTAAGGACTCTGCTGCATTATTTAAGGACTTTGTTGCATTATTTAATGACTCTGCTGCATTATTTAAGGACTTTGCTGCATTATTTAAGTATGCTGCTGCAGTATTTAAGGCCTCTGCTGCATTATTTAAGGACTCTGCTGCATTTTTAAGGACGTTGCTGCATTATTTAAGGACTTTATTGCATTATTTAAGGATTCTGCTGCATTATTTAAGGAATTTGCTGCATTATTTAAGGACTCTGCTGCATTATTTAAGGACTTTGTTTCATTATTTAATGACTCTGCTGGGGTATTTAAGGACTCTGCTGCATTATTTAAGGACTTTGTTGCATTATTTAAGGACTCTGCTGCATTATTTAAGGACTTTGCTGCATTATTTAAGGACTTTGATGCATTATTTAAGGACGCTGCTGCAGAATTTAAGTAATCTGCTGCATTATTTAAGGACTCTGCTGCATTATTTAAGGACTTTGCTGCATTATTTAAGGACTCTGCTGCATTATTTAAGGACTTTGTTGCATTATTTAATGACTCTGCTGCGGTATTTAAGGACTCTGCTGTATTATTTAAGGACTTTGCTGCATTATTTAAGGACTCTGCTTCATTATTTAAGGACTTTGTTGCATTATTTAAGGACTCTGCTGCATTATTTAAGGATTTTGCTGCATTATTTAAGGACTCTACTGCATTATTAAGGACGTTGCTGCATTATTTAAGGACTTTATTGCATTATTTAAGGATTCTGCTGCATTATTTAAGGAATTAGCTGCATTATTTAAGTACTCTGCTGCATTATTTAAGGACTTTGCTGCATTATTTAAGTATGCTGCTGCAGTATTTAAGGCCTCTGCTGCATTATTTAAGGACTCTGCTGCATTATTAAGGACGTTGCTGTATTATTTAAGGACTTTATTGCATTATTTAAGGATTCTGCTGCATTATTTAAGGAATTTGCTGCATTATTTAAGGACTCTGCTGCATTATTTAAGGACTTTGTTGCATTATTTAATGACTCTGCTGGGGTATTTAAGGACTCTGCTGCATTATTTAAGGACTTTGTTGCATTATTTAAGGAATCTGCTGCATTATTTAAGGACTTTGCTGCATTATTTAAGGACTTTGATGCATTATTTAAGGACGCTGCTGCAGAATTTAAGTAATCTGCTGCATTATTTAAGGACTCTGCTGCATTATTTAAGGACTTTGCTGCATTATTTAAGGACTCTGCTGCATTATTTAAGGACTTTGTTGCATTATTTAATGACTCTGCTGCGGTATTTAAGGACTCTGCTGTATTATTTAAGGACTTTGCTGAATTATTTAAGGACTCTGCTTCATTATTTAAGGACTTTGTTGCATTATTTAAGGACTCTGCTGCATTATTTAAGGACTTCGTTGCATTATTTAAGGACTCTGCTGCATTATTTAAAGACTTTGCTGCATTATTTAAGTACTCTGGTGCATTATTTAAGGACTCGGCTGCATTATTTAAAGACTTTGCTGCATTATTTAAGTACTCTGGTGCATTATTTAAGGACTCTGCTGCATTATTTAAGGACTTTGCTGCATTATTTAAGGACTCTGCTGCATTATTTAAGGACTCTGCTGCATTATTTAAGGACTTTGCTGCATTATTTAAGTATGCTGCTGCGGTATTTAAGGCCTCTGCTGCATTATTTAAGGACTCTGCTGCATTATTAAGGACGTTGCTGCATTATTTAAGGACTTTATTGCATTATTTAAGGATTCTGCTGCATTATTTAAGGAATTTGCTGCATTATTTAAGGACTCTGCTGTATTATTTAAGGACTTTGTTGCATTATTTAATGACTCTGCTGGGGTATTTAAGGACTCTGCTGCATTATTTAAGGGCTTTGCTGCATTATTTAAGGACTCTGCTGCAGTATTTAAGGACTCTGCTGCATTATTTAAGGACTTTGATGCATTATTTAAGGACGCTGCTGCAGAATTTAAGGAATCTGCTGCATTATTTAAGGACTTTGTTGCATTATTTAAGGACTATGCTGCATTATGTAAGGACTCTGCTGCATTATTTAAGGACTTTGCTGCATTATTTAATTACTCTGCTGCATTATTTAAGGACTTTGTTGCATTATTTAAGGACTCTGCTGCATTATTTAAGGACTTTGCTGCATTATTTAAGGACTTTGATGCATTATTTAAGGACGCTGCTGCAGAATTTAAGTAATCTGCTGCATTATTTAAGGACTCTGCTGCATTATTTAAGGACTTTGCTGCATTATTTAAGGACTCTGCTGCATTATTTAAGGACTTTGTTGCATTATTTAATGACTCTGCTGCGGTATTTAAGGACTCTGCTGCATTATTTAAGGACTTTGCTGCATTATTTAAGGACTTTGCTGCAGTAATTAAGGAATCTGCTGCATTATTTAAGGACTTTGTTGCATTATTTAAGGACTGTGCTGCATTGCTTAAGGACTCTGCTGCATTATTTAAGGACTTTGCTGCATTATTTAAGGACTTTGTTGCATTATTTAAGGACTCTGCTGCATTATTTAAGGACTTTGTTGCATTATTTAAGGACTCTGTTGCATTATTTAAGGACTTTGCTGCATTATTTAAGTACTCTGGTGCATTATTTAAGGACTTTGTTGCATTATTTAAGGACTCTGCTGCATTATTTAAGGACTTTGCTGCATTATTTAAGTACTCTGGTGCATTATTTAAGGACTTTGTTGCATTATTTAAGGACTCTGCTGCATTATTTAAGGACTTTGTTGCATTATTTAAGGACTCTGCTGCATTATTTAAGGACTTTGCTGCATTATTTAAGGACTCTGCTGCATTATTTAAGGACTTTGTTGCATTATTTAATGACTCTGCTGCGGTATTTAAGGACTCTGCTGTATTATTTAAGGACTTTGCTGCATTATTTAAGGACTCTGCTTCATTATTTAAGGACTTTGTTGCATTATTTAAGGACTCTGCTGCATTATTTAAGGACTTCGTTGCATTATTTAAGGACTCTGCTGCATTATTTAAAGACTTTGCTGCATTATTTAAGTACTCTGGTGCATTATTTAAGGACTCGGCTGCATTATTTAAAGACTTTGCTGCATTATTTAAGTACTCTGGTGCATTGTTTAAGGACTCTGCTGCATTATTTAAGGACTTTGCTGCATTATTTAAGGACTCTGCTGCATTATTTAAGGACTTTGCTGCATTATTTAAGTATGCTGCTGCGGTATTTAAGGCCTCTGCTGCATTATTTAAGGACTCTGCTGCATTATTAAGGACGTTGCTGCATTATTTAAGGACTTTATTGCATTATTTAAGGATTCTGCTGCATTATTTAAGGAATTTGCTGCATTATTTAAGGACTCTGCTGTATTATTTAAGGACTTTGTTGCATTATTTAATGACTCTGCTGGGGTATTTAAGGACTCTGCTGCATTATTTAAGGGCTTTGCTGCATTATTTAAGGACTCTGCTGCAGTATTTAAGGACTCTGCTGCATTATTTAAGGACTTTGATGCATTATTTAAGGACGCTGCTGCAGAATTTAAGGAATCTGCTGCATTATTTAAGGACTTTGTTGCATTATTTAAGGACTATGCTGCATTATGTAAGGACTCTGCTGCATTATTTAAGGACTTTGCTGCATTATTTAATTACTCTGCTGCATTATTTAAGGAATTTGCTGCATTATTTAAGGACTCTGCTGCATTATTTAAGGACTTTGTTTCATTATTTAATGACTCTGCTGGGGTATTTAAGGACTCTGCTGCATTATTTAAGGACTTTGTTGCATTATTTAAGGACTCTGCTGCATTATTTAAGGACTTTGCTGCATTATTTAAGGACTTTGATGCATTATTTAAGGACGCTGCTGCAGAATTTAAGTAATCTGCTGCATTATTTAAGGACTCTGCTGCATTATTTAAGGACTTTGCTGCATTATTTAAGGACTCTGCTGCATTATTTAAGGACTTTGTTGCATTATTTAATGACTCTGCTGCGGTATTTAAGGACTCTGCTGTATTATTTAAGGACTTTGCTGCATTATTTAAGGACTCTGCTTCATTATTTAAGGACTTTGTTGCATTATTTAAGGACTCTGCTGCATTATTTAAGGATTTTGCTGCATTATTTAAGGACTCTACTGCATTATTAAGGACGTTGCTGCATTATTTAAGGACTTTATTGCATTATTTAAGGATTCTGCTGCATTATTTAAGGAATTAGCTGCATTATTTAAGTACTCTGCTGCATTATTTAAGGACTTTGCTGCATTATTTAAGTATGCTGCTGCAGTATTTAAGGCCTCTGCTGCATTATTTAAGGACTCTGCTGCATTATTAAGGACGTTGCTGTATTATTTAAGGACTTTATTGCATTATTTAAGGATTCTGCTGCATTATTTAAGGAATTTGCTGCATTATTTAAGGACTCTGCTGCATTATTTAAGGACTTTGTTGCATTATTTAATGACTCTGCTGGGGTATTTAAGGACTCTGCTGCATTATTTAAGGACTTTGTTGCATTATTTAAGGAATCTGCTGCATTATTTAAGGACTTTGCTGCATTATTTAAGGACTTTGATGCATTATTTAAGGACGCTGCTGCAGAATTTAAGTAATCTGCTGCATTATTTAAGGACTCTGCTGCATTATTTAAGGACTTTGCTGCATTATTTAAGGACTCTGCTGCATTATTTAAGGACTTTGTTGCATTATTTAATGACTCTGCTGCGGTATTTAAGGACTCTGCTGTATTATTTAAGGACTTTGCTGAATTATTTAAGGACTCTGCTTCATTATTTAAGGACTTTGTTGCATTATTTAAGGACTCTGCTGCATTATTTAAGGACTTCGTTGCATTATTTAAGGACTCTGCTGCATTATTTAAAGACTTTGCTGCATTATTTAAGTACTCTGGTGCATTATTTAAGGACTCGGCTGCATTATTTAAAGACTTTGCTGCATTATTTAAGTACTCTGGTGCATTATTTAAGGACTCTGCTGCATTATTTAAGGACTTTGCTGCATTATTTAAGGACTCTGCTGCATTATTTAAGGACTCTGCTGCATTATTTAAGGACTTTGCTGCATTATTTAAGTATGCTGCTGCGGTATTTAAGGCCTCTGCTGCATTATTTAAGGACTCTGCTGCATTATTAAGGACGTTGCTGCATTATTTAAGGACTTTATTGCATTATTTAAGGATTCTGCTGCATTATTTAAGGAATTTGCTGCATTATTTAAGGACTCTGCTGTATTATTTAAGGACTTTGTTGCATTATTTAATGACTCTGCTGGGGTATTTAAGGACTCTGCTGCATTATTTAAGGGCTTTGCTGCATTATTTAAGGACTCTGCTGCAGTATTTAAGGACTCTGCTGCATTATTTAAGGACTTTGATGCATTATTTAAGGACGCTGCTGCAGAATTTAAGGAATCTGCTGCATTATTTAAGGACTTTGTTGCATTATTTAAGGACTATGCTGCATTATGTAAGGACTCTGCTGCATTATTTAAGGACTTTGCTGCATTATTTAATTACTCTGCTGCATTATTTAAGGACTTTGTTGCATTATTTAAGGACTCTGCTGCATTATTTAAGGACTTTGCTGCATTATTTAAGGACTTTGATGCATTATTTAAGGACGCTGCTGCAGAATTTAAGTAATCTGCTGCATTATTTAAGGACTCTGCTGCATTATTTAAGGACTTTGCTGCATTATTTAAGGACTCTGCTGCATTATTTAAGGACTTTGTTGCATTATTTAATGACTCTGCTGCGGTATTTAAGGACTCTGCTGCATTATTTAAGGACTTTGCTGCATTATTTAAGGACTTTGCTGCAGTAATTAAGGAATCTGCTGCATTATTTAAGGACTGTGTTGCATTATTTAAGGACTGTGCTGCATTGCTTAAGGACTCTGCTGCATTATTTAAGGACTTTGCTGCATTATTTAAGGACTTTGTTGCATTATTTAAGGACTCTGCTGCATTATTTAAGGACTTTGTTGCATTATTTAAGGACTCTGTTGCATTATTTAAGGACTTTGCTGCATTATTTAAGTACTCTGGTGCATTATTTAAGGACTTTGTTGCATTATTTAAGGACTCTGCTGCATTATTTAAGGACTTTGCTGCATTATTTAAGTACTCTGGTGCATTATTTAAGGACTTTGTTGCATTATTTAAGGACTCTGCTGCATTATTTAAGGACTTTGTTGCATTATTTAAGGACTCTGCTGCATTATTTAAGGACTTTGCTGCATTATTTAAGGACTCTGCTGCATTATTTAAGGACTTTGTTGCATTATTTAATGACTCTGCTGCGGTATTTAAGGACTCTGCTGTATTATTTAAGGACTTTGCTGCATTATTTAAGGACTCTGCTTCATTATTTAAGGACTTTGTTGCATTATTTAAGGACTCTGCTGCATTATTTAAGGACTTCGTTGCATTATTTAAGGACTCTGCTGCATTATTTAAAGACTTTGCTGCATTATTTAAGTACTCTGGTGCATTATTTAAGGACTCGGCTGCATTATTTAAAGACTTTGCTGCATTATTTAAGTACTCTGGTGCATTATTTAAGGACTCTGCTGCATTATTTAAGGACTTTGCTGCATTATTTAAGGACTCTGCTGCATTATTTAAGGACTTTGCTGCATTATTTAAGTATGCTGCTGCGGTATTTAAGGCCTCTGCTGCATTATTTAAGGACTCTGCTGCATTATTAAGGACGTTGCTGCATTATTTAAGGACTTTATTGCATTATTTAAGGATTCTGCTGCATTATTTAAGGAATTTGCTGCATTATTTAAGGACTCTGCTGTATTATTTAAGGACTTTGTTGCATTATTTAATGACTCTGCTGGGGTATTTAAGGACTCTGCTGCATTATTTAAGGGCTTTGCTGCATTATTTAAGGACTCTGCTGCAGTATTTAAGGACTCTGCTGCATTATTTAAGGACTTTGATGCATTATTTAAGCACGCTGCTGCAGAATTTAAGGAATCTGCTGCATTATTTAAGGACTTTGTTGCATTATTTAAGGACTATGCTGCATTATGTAAGGACTCTGCTGCATTATTTAAGGACTTTGCTGCATTATTTAATTACTCTGCTGCATTATTTAAGGACTTTGTTGCATTATTTAAGGACTCTGCTGCATTATTTAAGGACTTTGCTGCATTATTTAAGGACTTTGATGCATTATTTAAGGACGCTGCTGCAGAATTTAAGTAATCTGCTGCATTATTTAAGGACTCTGCTGCATTATTTAAGGACTTTGCTGCATTATTTAAGGACTCTGCTGCATTATTTAAGGACTTTGTTGCATTATTTAATGACTCTGCTGCGGTATTTAAGGACTCTGCTGCATTATTTAAGGACTTTGCTGCATTATTTAAGGACTTTGCTGCAGTAATTAAGGAATCTGCTGCATTATTTAAGGACTTTGTTGCATTATTTAAGGACTGTGCTGCATTGCTTAAGGACTCTGCTGCATTATTTAAGGACTTTGCTGCATTATTTAAGGACTTTGTTGCATTATTTAAGGACTCTGCTGCATTATTTAAGGACTTTGTTGCATTATTTAAGGACTCTGTTGCATTATTTAAGGACTTTGCTGCATTATTTAAGTACTCTGGTGCATTATTTAAGGACTTTGTTGCATTATTTAAGGACTCTGCTGCATTATTTAAGGACTTTGTTGCATTATTTAAGGACTCTGTTGCATTATTTAAGGACTTTGCTGCATTATTTAAGTACTCTGGTGCATTATTTAAGGACTTTGTTGCATTATTTAAGGACTCTGCTGCATTATTTAAGGACTTTGTTGCATTATTTAAGGACTCTGCTGCATTATTTAAGGACTTTGCTGCATTATTTAAGGACTCTGTTGCATTATTTAAGGACTTTGCTGCATTATTTAAGTACTCTGGTGCATTATTTAAGGACTTTATTGCATTATTTAAGGATTCTGCTGCATTATTTAAGGAATTTGCTGCATTATTTAAGAACTTTGCTGCAGTATTTAAGGACTCTGCTGCATTATTTAAGGACTTTGTTGCATTATTTAATGACTCTGCTGCATTATTTAAGGACTTTGCTGCATTATTTAAGTATGCTGCTGCAGTATTTAAGGCCTCTGCTGCATTATTTAAGGACTCTGCTGCATTTTTAAGGACGTTGCTGCATTATTTAAGGACTTTATTGCATTATTTAAGGATTCTGCTGCATTATTTAAGGAATTTGCTGCATTATTTAAGGACTCTGCTGCATTATTTAAGGACTTTGTTTCATTATTTAATGACTCTGCTGGGGTATTTAAGGACTCTGCTGCATTATTTAAGGACTTTGTTGCATTATTTAAGGACTCTGCTGCATTATTTAAGGACTTTGCTGCATTATTTAAGGACTTTGATGCATTATTTAAGGACGCTGCTGCAGAATTTAAGTAATCTGCTGCATTATTTAAGGACTCTGCTGCATTATTTAAGGACTTTGCTGCATTATTTAAGGACTCTGCTGCATTATTTAAGGACTTTGTTGCATTATTTAATGACTCTGCTGCGGTATTTAAGGACTCTGCTGTATTATTTAAGGACTTTGCTGCATTATTTAAGGACTCTGCTTCATTATTTAAGGACTTTGTTGCATTATTTAAGGACTCTGCTGCATTATTTAAGGATTTTGCTGCATTATTTAAGGACTCTACTGCATTATTAAGGACGTTGCTGCATTATTTAAGGACTTTATTGCATTATTTAAGGATTCTGCTGCATTATTTAAGGAATTAGCTGCATTATTTAAGTACTCTGCTGCATTATTTAAGGACTTTGCTGCATTATTTAAGTATGCTGCTGCAGTATTTAAGGCCTCTGCTGCATTATTTAAGGACTCTGCTGCATTATTAAGGACGTTGCTGTATTATTTAAGGACTTTATTGCATTATTTAAGGATTCTGCTGCATTATTTAAGGAATTTGCTGCATTATTTAAGGACTCTGCTGCATTATTTAAGGACTTTGTTGCATTATTTAATGACTCTGCTGGGGTATTTAAGGACTCTGCTGCATTATTTAAGGACTTTGTTGCATTATTTAAGGAATCTGCTGCATTATTTAAGGACTTTGCTGCATTATTTAAGGACTTTGATGCATTATTTAAGGACGCTGCTGCAGAATTTAAGTAATCTGCTGCATTATTTAAGGACTCTGCTGCATTATTTAAGGACTTTGCTGCATTATTTAAGGACTCTGCTGCATTATTTAAGGACTTTGTTGCATTATTTAATGACTCTGCTGCGGTATTTAAGGACTCTGCTGTATTATTTAAGGACTTTGCTGAATTATTTAAGGACTCTGCTTCATTATTTAAGGACTTTGTTGCATTATTTAAGGACTCTGCTGCATTATTTAAGGACTTCGTTGCATTATTTAAGGACTCTGCTGCATTATTTAAAGACTTTGCTGCATTATTTAAGTACTCTGGTGCATTATTTAAGGACTCGGCTGCATTATTTAAAGACTTTGCTGCATTATTTAAGTACTCTGGTGCATTATTTAAGGACTCTGCTGCATTATTTAAGGACTTTGCTGCATTATTTAAGGACTCTGCTGCATTATTTAAGGACTCTGCTGCATTATTTAAGGACTTTGCTGCATTATTTAAGTATGCTGCTGCGGTATTTAAGGCCTCTGCTGCATTATTTAAGGACTCTGCTGCATTATTAAGGACGTTGCTGCATTATTTAAGGACTTTATTGCATTATTTAAGGATTCTGCTGCATTATTTAAGGAATTTGCTGCATTATTTAAGGACTCTGCTGTATTATTTAAGGACTTTGTTGCATTATTTAATGACTCTGCTGGGGTATTTAAGGACTCTGCTGCATTATTTAAGGGCTTTGCTGCATTATTTAAGGACTCTGCTGCAGTATTTAAGGACTCTGCTGCATTATTTAAGGACTTTGATGCATTATTTAAGGACGCTGCTGCAGAATTTAAGGAATCTGCTGCATTATTTAAGGACTTTGTTGCATTATTTAAGGACTATGCTGCATTATGTAAGGACTCTGCTGCATTATTTAAGGACTTTGCTGCATTATTTAATTACTCTGCTGCATTATTTAAGGACTTTGTTGCATTATTTAAGGACTCTGCTGCATTATTTAAGGACTTTGCTGCATTATTTAAGGACTTTGATGCATTATTTAAGGACGCTGCTGCAGAATTTAAGTAATCTGCTGCATTATTTAAGGACTCTGCTGCATTATTTAAGGACTTTGCTGCATTATTTAAGGACTCTGCTGCATTATTTAAGGACTTTGTTGCATTATTTAATGACTCTGCTGCGGTATTTAAGGACTCTGCTGCATTATTTAAGGACTTTGCTGCATTATTTAAGGACTTTGCTGCAGTAATTAAGGAATCTGCTGCATTATTTAAGGACTTTGTTGCATTATTTAAGGACTGTGCTGCATTGCTTAAGGACTCTGCTGCATTATTTAAGGACTTTGCTGCATTATTTAAGGACTTTGTTGCATTATTTAAGGACTCTGCTGCATTATTTAAGGACTTTGTTGCATTATTTAAGGACTCTGTTGCATTATTTAAGGACTTTGCTGCATTATTTAAGTACTCTGGTGCATTATTTAAGGACTTTGTTGCATTATTTAAGGACTCTGCTGCATTATTTAAGGACTTTGCTGCATTATTTAAGTACTCTGGTGCATTATTTAAGGACTTTGTTGCATTATTTAAGGACTCTGCTGCATTATTTAAGGACTTTGTTGCATTATTTAAGGACTCTGCTGCATTATTTAAGGACTTTGCTGCATTATTTAAGGACTCTGCTGCATTATTTAAGGACTTTGTTGCATTATTTAATGACTCTGCTGCGGTATTTAAGGACTCTGCTGTATTATTTAAGGACTTTGCTGCATTATTTAAGGACTCTGCTTCATTATTTAAGGACTTTGTTGCATTATTTAAGGACTCTGCTGCATTATTTAAGGACTTCGTTGCATTATTTAAGGACTCTGCTGCATTATTTAAAGACTTTGCTGCATTATTTAAGTACTCTGGTGCATTATTTAAGGACTCGGCTGCATTATTTAAAGACTTTGCTGCATTATTTAAGTACTCTGGTGCATTATTTAAGGACTCTGCTGCATTATTTAAGGACTTTGCTGCATTATTTAAGGACTCTGCTGCATTATTTAAGGACTTTGCTGCATTATTTAAGTATGCTGCTGCGGTATTTAAGGCCTCTGCTGCATTATTTAAGGACTCTGCTGCATTATTAAGGACGTTGCTGCATTATTTAAGGACTTTATTGCATTATTTAAGGATTCTGCTGCATTATTTAAGGAATTTGCTGCATTATTTAAGGACTCTGCTGTATTATTTAAGGACTTTGTTGCATTATTTAATGACTCTGCTGGGGTATTTAAGGACTCTGCTGCATTATTTAAGGGCTTTGCTGCATTATTTAAGGACTCTGCTGCAGTATTTAAGGACTCTGCTGCATTATTTAAGGACTTTGATGCATTATTTAAGCACGCTGCTGCAGAATTTAAGGAATCTGCTGCATTATTTAAGGACTTTGTTGCATTATTTAAGGACTATGCTGCATTATGTAAGGACTCTGCTGCATTATTTAAGGACTTTGCTGCATTATTTAATTACTCTGCTGCATTATTTAAGGACTTTGTTGCATTATTTAAGGACTCTGCTGCATTATTTAAGGACTTTGCTGCATTATTTAAGGACTTTGATGCATTATTTAAGGACGCTGCTGCAGAATTTAAGTAATCTGCTGCATTATTTAAGGACTCTGCTGCATTATTTAAGGACTTTGCTGCATTATTTAAGGACTCTGCTGCATTATTTAAGGACTTTGTTGCATTATTTAATGACTCTGCTGCGGTATTTAAGGACTCTGCTGCATTATTTAAGGACTTTGCTGCATTATTTAAGGACTTTGCTGCAGTAATTAAGGAATCTGCTGCATTATTTAAGGACTTTGTTGCATTATTTAAGGACTGTGCTGCATTGCTTAAGGACTCTGCTGCATTATTTAAGGACTTTGCTGCATTATTTAAGGACTTTGTTGCATTATTTAAGGACTCTGCTGCATTATTTAAGGACTTTGTTGCATTATTTAAGGACTCTGTTGCATTATTTAAGGACTTTGCTGCATTATTTAAGTACTCTGGTGCATTATTTAAGGACTTTGTTGCATTATTTAAGGACTCTGCTGCATTATTTAAGGACTTTGTTGCATTATTTAAGGACTCTGTTGCATTATTTAAGGACTTTGCTGCATTATTTAAGTACTCTGGTGCATTATTTAAGGACTTTGTTGCATTATTTAAGGACTCTGCTGCATTATTTAAGGACTTTGTTGCATTATTTAAGGACTCTGCTGCATTATTTAAGGACTTTGCTGCATTATTTAAGGACTCTGTTGCATTATTTAAGGACTTTGCTGCATTATTTAAGTACTCTGGTGCATTATTTAAGGACTTTATTGCATTATTTAAGGATTCTGCTGCATTATTTAAGGAATTTGCTGCATTATTTAAGAACTTTGCTGCAGTATTTAAGGACTCTGCTGCATTATTTAAGGACTTTGTTGCATTATTTAATGACTCTGCTGCATTATTTAAGGACTTTGCTGCATTATTTAAGTATGCTGCTGCAGTATTTAAGGCCTCTGCTGCATTATTTAAGGACTCTGCTGCATTTTTAAGGACGTTGCTGCATTATTTAAGGACTTTATTGCATTATTTAAGGATTCTGCTGCATTATTTAAGGAATTTGCTGCATTATTTAAGGACTCTGCTGCATTATTTAAGGACTTTGTTTCATTATTTAATGACTCTGCTGGGGTATTTAAGGACTCTGCTGCATTATTTAAGGACTTTGTTGCATTATTTAAGGACTCTGCTGCATTATTTAAGGACTTTGCTGCATTATTTAAGGACTTTGATGCATTATTTAAGGACGCTGCTGCAGAATTTAAGTAATCTGCTGCATTATTTAAGGACTCTGCTGCATTATTTAAGGACTTTGCTGCATTATTTAAGGACTCTGCTGCATTATTTAAGGACTTTGTTGCATTATTTAATGACTCTGCTGCGGTATTTAAGGACTCTGCTGTATTATTTAAGGACTTTGCTGCATTATTTAAGGACTCTGCTTCATTATTTAAGGACTTTGTTGCATTATTTAAGGACTCTGCTGCATTATTTAAGGATTTTGCTGCATTATTTAAGGACTCTACTGCATTATTAAGGACGTTGCTGCATTATTTAAGGACTTTATTGCATTATTTAAGGATTCTGCTGCATTATTTAAGGAATTAGCTGCATTATTTAAGTACTCTGCTGCATTATTTAAGGACTTTGCTGCATTATTTAAGTATGCTGCTGCAGTATTTAAGGCCTCTGCTGCATTATTTAAGGACTCTGCTGCATTATTAAGGACGTTGCTGTATTATTTAAGGACTTTATTGCATTATTTAAGGATTCTGCTGCATTATTTAAGGAATTTGCTGCATTATTTAAGGACTCTGCTGCATTATTTAAGGACTTTGTTGCATTATTTAATGACTCTGCTGGGGTATTTAAGGACTCTGCTGCATTATTTAAGGACTTTGTTGCATTATTTAAGGAATCTGCTGCATTATTTAAGGACTTTGCTGCATTATTTAAGGACTTTGATGCATTATTTAAGGACGCTGCTGCAGAATTTAAGTAATCTGCTGCATTATTTAAGGACTCTGCTGCATTATTTAAGGACTTTGCTGCATTATTTAAGGACTCTGCTGCATTATTTAAGGACTTTGTTGCATTATTTAATGACTCTGCTGCGGTATTTAAGGACTCTGCTGTATTATTTAAGGACTTTGCTGAATTATTTAAGGACTCTGCTTCATTATTTAAGGACTTTGTTGCATTATTTAAGGACTCTGCTGCATTATTTAAGGACTTCGTTGCATTATTTAAGGACTCTGCTGCATTATTTAAAGACTTTGCTGCATTATTTAAGTACTCTGGTGCATTATTTAAGGACTCGGCTGCATTATTTAAAGACTTTGCTGCATTATTTAAGTACTCTGGTGCATTATTTAAGGACTCTGCTGCATTATTTAAGGACTTTGCTGCATTATTTAAGGACTCTGCTGCATTATTTAAGGACTCTGCTGCATTATTTAAGGACTTTGCTGCATTATTTAAGTATGCTGCTGCGGTATTTAAGGCCTCTGCTGCATTATTTAAGGACTCTGCTGCATTATTAAGGACGTTGCTGCATTATTTAAGGACTTTATTGCATTATTTAAGGATTCTGCTGCATTATTTAAGGAATTTGCTGCATTATTTAAGGACTCTGCTGTATTATTTAAGGACTTTGTTGCATTATTTAATGACTCTGCTGGGGTATTTAAGGACTCTGCTGCATTATTTAAGGGCTTTGCTGCATTATTTAAGGACTCTGCTGCAGTATTTAAGGACTCTGCTGCATTATTTAAGGACTTTGATGCATTATTTAAGGACGCTGCTGCAGAATTTAAGGAATCTGCTGCATTATTTAAGGACTTTGTTGCATTATTTAAGGACTATGCTGCATTATGTAAGGACTCTGCTGCATTATTTAAGGACTTTGCTGCATTATTTAATTACTCTGCTGCATTATTTAAGGACTTTGTTGCATTATTTAAGGACTCTGCTGCATTATTTAAGGACTTTGCTGCATTATTTAAGGACTTTGATGCATTATTTAAGGACGCTGCTGCAGAATTTAAGTAATCTGCTGCATTATTTAAGGACTCTGCTGCATTATTTAAGGACTTTGCTGCATTATTTAAGGACTCTGCTGCATTATTTAAGGACTTTGTTGCATTATTTAATGACTCTGCTGCGGTATTTAAGGACTCTGCTGCATTATTTAAGGACTTTGCTGCATTATTTAAGGACTTTGCTGCAGTAATTAAGGAATCTGCTGCATTATTTAAGGACTTTGTTGCATTATTTAAGGACTGTGCTGCATTGCTTAAGGACTCTGCTGCATTATTTAAGGACTTTGCTGCATTATTTAAGGACTTTGTTGCATTATTTAAGGACTCTGCTGCATTATTTAAGGACTTTGTTGCATTATTTAAGGACTCTGTTGCATTATTTAAGGACTTTGCTGCATTATTTAAGTACTCTGGTGCATTATTTAAGGACTTTGTTGCATTATTTAAGGACTCTGCTGCATTATTTAAGGACTTTGCTGCATTATTTAAGTACTCTGGTGCATTATTTAAGGACTTTGTTGCATTATTTAAGGACTCTGCTGCATTATTTAAGGACTTTGTTGCATTATTTAAGGACTCTGCTGCATTATTTAAGGACTTTGCTGCATTATTTAAGGACTCTGCTGCATTATTTAAGGACTTTGTTGCATTATTTAATGACTCTGCTGCGGTATTTAAGGACTCTGCTGTATTATTTAAGGACTTTGCTGCATTATTTAAGGACTCTGCTTCATTATTTAAGGACTTTGTTGCATTATTTAAGGACTCTGCTGCATTATTTAAGGACTTCGTTGCATTATTTAAGGACTCTGCTGCATTATTTAAAGACTTTGCTGCATTATTTAAGTACTCTGGTGCATTATTTAAGGACTCGGCTGCATTATTTAAAGACTTTGCTGCATTATTTAAGTACTCTGGTGCATTATTTAAGGACTCTGCTGCATTATTTAAGGACTTTGCTGCATTATTTAAGGACTCTGCTGCATTATTTAAGGACTTTGCTGCATTATTTAAGTATGCTGCTGCGGTATTTAAGGCCTCTGCTGCATTATTTAAGGACTCTGCTGCATTATTAAGGACGTTGCTGCATTATTTAAGGACTTTATTGCATTATTTAAGGATTCTGCTGCATTATTTAAGGAATTTGCTGCATTATTTAAGGACTCTGCTGTATTATTTAAGGACTTTGTTGCATTATTTAATGACTCTGCTGGGGTATTTAAGGACTCTGCTGCATTATTTAAGGGCTTTGCTGCATTATTTAAGGACTCTGCTGCAGTATTTAAGGACTCTGCTGCATTATTTAAGGACTTTGATGCATTATTTAAGGACGCTGCTGCAGAATTTAAGGAATCTGCTGCATTATTTAAGGACTTTGTTGCATTATTTAAGGACTATGCTGCATTATGTAAGGACTCTGCTGCATTATTTAAGGACTTTGCTGCATTATTTAATTACTCTGCTGCATTATTTAAGGACTTTGTTGCATTATTTAAGGACTCTGCTGCATTATTTAAGGACTTTGCTGCATTATTTAAGGACTTTGATGCATTATTTAAGGACGCTGCTGCAGAATTTAAGTAATCTGCTGCATTATTTAAGGACTCTGCTGCATTATTTAAGGACTTTGCTGCATTATTTAAGGACTCTGCTGCATTATTTAAGGACTTTGTTGCATTATTTAATGACTCTGCTGCGGTATTTAAGGACTCTGCTGCATTATTTAAGGACTTTGCTGCATTATTTAAGGACTTTGCTGCAGTAATTAAGGAATCTGCTGCATTATTTAAGGACTTTGTTGCATTATTTAAGGACTGTGCTGCATTGCTTAAGGACTCTGCTGCATTATTTAAGGACTTTGTTGCATTATTTAAGGACTTTGTTGCATTATTTAAGGACTCTGCTGCATTATTTAAGGACTTTGTTGCAATATTTAAGGACTCTGTTGCATTATTTAAGGACTTTGCTGCATTATTTAAGTACTCTGGTGCATTATTTAAGGACTTTGTTGCATTATTTAAGGACTCTGCTGCATTATTTAAGGACTTTGCTGCATTATTTAAGTACTCTGGTGCATTATTTAAGGACTTTGTTGCATTATTTAAGGACTCTGCTGCATTATTTAAGGATTTTGCTGCATTATTTAAGGACTCTACTGCATTATTAAGGACGTTGCTGCATTATTTAAGGACTTTATTGCATTATTTAAGGATTCTGCTGCATTATTTAAGGAATTAGCTGCATTATTTAAGTACTCTGCTGCATTATTTAAGGACTTTGCTGCATTATTTAAGTATGCTGCTGCAGTATTTAAGGCCTCTGCTGCATTATTTAAGGACTCTGCTGCATTATTAAGGACGTTGCTGCATTATTTAAGGACTTTATTGCATTATTTAAGGATTCTGCTGCATTATTTAAGGAATTTGCTGCATTATTTAAGGACTCTGCTGCATTATTTAAGGACTTTGTTGCATTATTTAATGACTCTGCTGGGGTATTTAAGGACTCTGCTGCATTATTTAAGGACTTTGTTGCATTATTTAAGGAATCTGCTGCATTATTTAAGGACTTTGCTGCATTATTTAAGGACTTTGATGCATTATTTAAGGACGCTGCTGCAGAATTTAAGTAATCTGCTGCATTATTTAAGGACTCTGCTGCATTATTTAAGGACTTTGCTGCATTATTTAAGGACTCTGCTGCATTATTTAAGGACTTTGTTGCATTATTTAATGACTCTGCTGCGGTATTTAAGGACTCTGCTGTATTATTTAAGGACTTTGCTGAATTATTTAAGGACTCTGCTTCATTATTTAAGGACTTTGTTGCATTATTTAAGGACTCTGCTGCATTATTTAAGGACTTCGTTGCATTATTTAAGGACTCTGCTGCATTATTTAAAGACTTTGCTGCATTATTTAAGTACTCTGGTGCATTATTTAAGGACTCGGCTGCATTATTTAAAGACTTTGCTGCATTATTTAAGTACTCTGGTGCATTATTTAAGGACTCTGCTGCATTATTTAAGGACTTTGCTGCATTATTTAAGGACTCTGCTGCATTATTTAAGGACTCTGCTGCATTATTTAAGGCCTTTGCTGCATTATTTAAGTATGCTGCTGCGGTATTTAAGGCCTCTGCTGCATTATTTAAGGACTCTGCTGCATTATTAAGGACGTTGCTGCATTATTTAAGGACTTTATTGCATTATTTAAGGATTCTGCTGCATTATTTAAGGAATTTGCTGCATTATTTAAGGACTCTGCTGTATTATTTAAGGACTTTGTTGCATTATTTAATGACTCTGCTGGGGTATTTAAGGACTCTGCTGCATTATTTAAGGGCTTTGCTGCATTATTTAAGGACTCTGCTGCAGTATTTAAGGACTCTGCTGCATTATTTAAGGACTTTGATGCATTATTTAAGGACGCTGCTGCAGAATTTAAGGAATCTGCTGCATTATTTAAGGACTTTGTTGCATTATTTAAGGACTATGCTGCATTATGTAAGGACTCTGCTGCATTATTTAAGGACTTTGCTGCATTATTTAATTACTCTGCTGCATTATTTAAGGACTTTGTTGCATTATTTAAGGACTCTGCTGCATTATTTAAGGACTTTGCTGCATTATTTAAGGACTTTGATGCATTATTTAAGGACGCTGCTGCAGAATTTAAGTAATCTGCTGCATTATTTAAGGACTCTGCTGCATTATTTAAGGACTTTGCTGCATTATTTAAGGACTCTGCTGCATTATTTAAGGACTTTGTTGCATTATTTAATGACTCTGCTGCGGTATTTAAGGACTCTGCTGCATTATTTAAGGACTTTGCTGCATTATTTAAGGACTTTGCTGCAGTAATTAAGGAATCTGCTGCATTATTTAAGGACTGTGTTGCATTATTTAAGGACTGTGCTGCATTGCTTAAGGACTCTGCTGCATTATTTAAGGACTTTGCTGCATTATTTAAGGACTTTGTTGCATTATTTAAGGACTCTGCTGCATTATTTAAGGACTTTGTTGCATTATTTAAGGACTCTGTTGCATTATTTAAGGACTTTGCTGCATTATTTAAGTACTCTGGTGCATTATTTAAGGACTTTGTTGCATTATTTAAGGACTCTGCTGCATTATTTAAGGACTTTGCTGCATTATTTAAGTACTCTGGTGCATTATTTAAGGACTTTGTTGCATTATTTAAGGACTCTGCTGCATTATTTAAGGACTTTGTTGCATTATTTAATGACTCTGCTGCATTATTTAAGGACTTTGCTGCATTATTTAAGGACTCTGCTGCATTATTTAAGGACTTTGTTGCATTATTTAATGACTCTGCTGCGGTATTTAAGGACTCTGCTGTATTATTTAAGGACTTTGCTGCATTATTTAAGGACTCTGCTTCATTATTTAAGGACTTTGTTGCATTATTTAAGGACTCTGCTGCATTATTTAAGGACTTCGTTGCATTATTTAAGGACTCTGCTGCATTATTTAAAGACTTTGCTGCATTATTTAAGTACTCTGGTGCATTATTTAAGGACTCGGCTGCATTATTTAAAGACTTTGCTGCATTATTTAAGTACTCTGGTGCATTATTTAAGGACTCTGCTGCATTATTTAAGGACTTTGCTGCATTATTTAAGGACTCTGCTGCATTATTTAAGGACTTTGCTGCATTATTTAAGTATGCTGCTGCGGTATTTAAGGCCTCTGCTGCATTATTTAAGGACTCTGCTGCATTATTAAGGACGTTGCTGCATTATTTAAGGACTTTATTGCATTATTTAAGGATTCTGCTGCATTATTTAAGGAATTTGCTGCATTATTTAAGGACTCTGCTGTATTATTTAAGGACTTTGTTGCATTATTTAATGACTCTGCTGGGGTATTTAAGGACTCTGCTGCATTATTTAAGGGCTTTGCTGCATTATTTAAGGACTCTGCTGCAGTATTTAAGGACTCTGCTGCATTATTTAAGGACTTTGATGCATTATTTAAGCACGCTGCTGCAGAATTTAAGGAATCTGCTGCATTATTTAAGGACTTTGTTGCATTATTTAAGGACTATGCTGCATTATGTAAGGACTCTGCTGCATTATTTAAGGACTTTGCTGCATTATTTAATTACTCTGCTGCATTATTTAAGGACTTTGTTGCATTATTTAAGGACTCTGCTGCATTATTTAAGGACTTTGCTGCATTATTTAAGGACTTTGATGCATTATTTAAGGACGCTGCTGCAGAATTTAAGTAATCTGCTGCATTATTTAAGGACTCTGCTGCATTATTTAAGGACTTTGCTGCATTATTTAAGGACTCTGCTGCATTATTTAAGGACTTTGTTGCATTATTTAATGACTCTGCTGCGGTATTTAAGGACTCTGCTGCATTATTTAAGGACTTTGCTGCATTATTTAAGGACTTTGCTGCAGTAATTAAGGAATCTGCTGCATTATTTAAGGACTTTGTTGCATTATTTAAGGACTGTGCTGCATTGCTTAAGGACTCTGCTGCATTATTTAAGGACTTTGCTGCATTATTTAAGGACTTTGTTGCATTATTTAAGGACTCTGCTGCATTATTTAAGGACTTTGTTGCATTATTTAAGGACTCTGTTGCATTATTTAAGGACTTTGCTGCATTATTTAAGTACTCTGGTGCATTATTTAAGGACTTTGTTGCATTATTTAAGGACTCTGCTGCATTATTTAAGGACTTTGTTGCATTATTTAAGGACTCTGTTGCATTATTTAAGGACTTTGCTGCATTATTTAAGTACTCTGGTGCATTATTTAAGGACTTTGTTGCATTATTTAAGGACTCTGCTGCATTATTTAAGGACTTTGTTGCATTATTTAAGGACTCTGCTGCATTATTTAAGGACTTTGCTGCATTATTTAAGGACTCTGTTGCATTATTTAAGGACTTTGCTGCATTATTTAAGTACTCTGGTGCATTATTTAAGGACTTTATTGCATTATTTAAGGATTCTGCTGCATTATTTAAGGAATTTGCTGCATTATTTAAGAACTTTGCTGCAGTATTTAAGGACTCTGCTGCATTATTTAAGGACTTTGTTGCATTATTTAATGACTCTGCTGCATTATTTAAGGACTTTGCTGCATTATTTAAGTATGCTGCTGCAGTATTTAAGGCCTCTGCTGCATTATTTAAGGACTCTGCTGCATTTTTAAGGACGTTGCTGCATTATTTAAGGACTTTATTGCATTATTTAAGGATTCTGCTGCATTATTTAAGGAATTTGCTGCATTATTTAAGGACTCTGCTGCATTATTTAAGGACTTTGTTTCATTATTTAATGACTCTGCTGGGGTATTTAAGGACTCTGCTGCATTATTTAAGGACTTTGTTGCATTATTTAAGGACTCTGCTGCATTATTTAAGGACTTTGCTGCATTATTTAAGGACTTTGATGCATTATTTAAGGACGCTGCTGCAGAATTTAAGTAATCTGCTGCATTATTTAAGGACTCTGCTGCATTATTTAAGGACTTTGCTGCATTATTTAAGGACTCTGCTGCATTATTTAAGGACTTTGTTGCATTATTTAATGACTCTGCTGCGGTATTTAAGGACTCTGCTGTATTATTTAAGGACTTTGCTGCATTATTTAAGGACTCTGCTTCATTATTTAAGGACTTTGTTGCATTATTTAAGGACTTTGCTGCATTATTTAAGTATGCTGCTGCGGTATTTAAGGCCTCTGCTGCATTATTTAAGGACTCTGCTGCATTATTAAGGACGTTGCTGCATTATTTAAGGACTTTATTGCATTATTTAAGGATTCTGCTGCATTATTTAAGGAATTTGCTGCATTATTTAAGGACTCTGCTGTATTATTTAAGGACTTTGTTGCATTATTTAATGACTCTGCTGGGGTATTTAAGGACTCTGCTGCATTATTTAAGGGCTTTGCTGCATTATTTAAGGACTCTGCTGCAGTATTTAAGGACTCTGCTGCATTATTTAAGGACTTTGATGCATTATTTAAGGACGCTGCTGCAGAATTTAAGGAATCTGCTGCATTATTTAAGGACTTTGTTGCATTATTTAAGGACTATGCTGCATTATGTAAGGACTCTGCTGCATTATTTAAGGACTTTGCTGCATTATTTAATTACTCTGCTGCATTATTTAAGGACTTTGTTGCATTATTTAAGGACTCTGCTGCATTATTTAAGGACTTTGCTGCATTATTTAAGGACTTTGATGCATTATTTAAGGACGCTGCTGCAGAATTTAAGTAATCTGCTGCATTATTTAAGGACTCTGCTGCATTATTTAAGGACTTTGCTGCATTATTTAAGGACTCTGCTGCATTATTTAAGGACTTTGTTGCATTATTTAATGACTCTGCTGCGGTATTTAAGGACTCTGCTGCATTATTTAAGGACTTTGCTGCATTATTTAAGGACTTTGCTGCAGTAATTAAGGAATCTGCTGCATTATTTAAGGACTTTGTTGCATTATTTAAGGACTGTGCTGCATTGCTTAAGGACTCTGCTGCATTATTTAAGGACTTTGTTGCATTATTTAAGGACTTTGTTGCATTATTTAAGGACTCTGCTGCATTATTTAAGGACTTTGTTGCATTATTTAAGGACTCTGTTGCATTATTTAAGGACTTTGCTGCATTATTTAAGTACTCTGGTGCATTATTTAAGGACTTTGTTGCATTATTTAAGGACTCTGCTGCATTATTTAAGGACTTTGCTGCATTATTTAAGTACTCTGGTGCATTATTTAAGGACTTTGTTGCATTATTTAAGGACTCTGCTGCATTATTTAAGGATTTTGCTGCATTATTTAAGGACTCTACTGCATTATTAAGGACGTTGCTGCATTATTTAAGGACTTTATTGCATTATTTAAGGATTCTGCTGCATTATTTAAGGAATTAGCTGCATTATTTAAGTACTCTGCTGCATTATTTAAGGACTTTGCTGCATTATTTAAGTATGCTGCTGCAGTATTTAAGGCCTCTGCTGCATTATTTAAGGACTCTGCTGCATTATTAAGGACGTTGCTGCATTATTTAAGGACTTTATTGCATTATTTAAGGATTCTGCTGCATTATTTAAGGAATTTGCTGCATTATTTAAGGACTCTGCTGCATTATTTAAGGACTTTGTTGCATTATTTAATGACTCTGCTGGGGTATTTAAGGACTCTGCTGCATTATTTAAGGACTTTGTTGCATTATTTAAGGAATCTGCTGCATTATTTAAGGACTTTGCTGCATTATTTAAGGACTTTGATGCATTATTTAAGGACGCTGCTGCAGAATTTAAGTAATCTGCTGCATTATTTAAGGACTCTGCTGCATTATTTAAGGACTTTGCTGCATTATTTAAGGACTCTGCTGCATTATTTAAGGACTTTGTTGCATTATTTAATGACTCTGCTGCGGTATTTAAGGACTCTGCTGTATTATTTAAGGACTTTGCTGAATTATTTAAGGACTCTGCTTCATTATTTAAGGACTTTGTTGCATTATTTAAGGACTCTGCTGCATTATTTAAGGACTTCGTTGCATTATTTAAGGACTCTGCTGCATTATTTAAAGACTTTGCTGCATTATTTAAGTACTCTGGTGCATTATTTAAGGACTCGGCTGCATTATTTAAAGACTTTGCTGCATTATTTAAGTACTCTGGTGCATTATTTAAGGACTCTGCTGCATTATTTAAGGACTTTGCTGCATTATTTAAGGACTCTGCTGCATTATTTAAGGACTCTGCTGCATTATTTAAGGCCTTTGCTGCATTATTTAAGTATGCTGCTGCGGTATTTAAGGCCTCTGCTGCATTATTTAAGGACTCTGCTGCATTATTAAGGACGTTGCTGCATTATTTAAGGACTTTATTGCATTATTTAAGGATTCTGCTGCATTATTTAAGGAATTTGCTGCATTATTTAAGGACTCTGCTGTATTATTTAAGGACTTTGTTGCATTATTTAATGACTCTGCTGGGGTATTTAAGGACTCTGCTGCATTATTTAAGGGCTTTGCTGCATTATTTAAGGACTCTGCTGCAGTATTTAAGGACTCTGCTGCATTATTTAAGGACTTTGATGCATTATTTAAGGACGCTGCTGCAGAATTTAAGGAATCTGCTGCATTATTTAAGGACTTTGTTGCATTATTTAAGGACTATGCTGCATTATGTAAGGACTCTGCTGCATTATTTAAGGACTTTGCTGCATTATTTAATTACTCTGCTGCATTATTTAAGGACTTTGTTGCATTATTTAAGGACTCTGCTGCATTATTTAAGGACTTTGCTGCATTATTTAAGGACTTTGATGCATTATTTAAGGACGCTGCTGCAGAATTTAAGTAATCTGCTGCATTATTTAAGGACTCTGCTGCATTATTTAAGGACTTTGCTGCATTATTTAAGGACTCTGCTGCATTATTTAAGGACTTTGTTGCATTATTTAATGACTCTGCTGCGGTATTTAAGGACTCTGCTGCATTATTTAAGGACTTTGCTGCATTATTTAAGGACTTTGCTGCAGTAATTAAGGAATCTGCTGCATTATTTAAGGACTGTGTTGCATTATTTAAGGACTGTGCTGCATTGCTTAAGGACTCTGCTGCATTATTTAAGGACTTTGCTGCATTATTTAAGGACTTTGTTGCATTATTTAAGGACTCTGCTGCATTATTTAAGGACTTTGTTGCATTATTTAAGGACTCTGTTGCATTATTTAAGGACTTTGCTGCATTATTTAAGTACTCTGGTGCATTATTTAAGGACTTTGTTGCATTATTTAAGGACTCTGCTGCATTATTTAAGGACTTTGCTGCATTATTTAAGTACTCTGGTGCATTATTTAAGGACTTTGTTGCATTATTTAAGGACTCTGCTGCATTATTTAAGGACTTTGTTGCATTATTTAATGACTCTGCTGCATTATTTAAGGACTTTGCTGCATTATTTAAGGACTCTGCTGCATTATTTAAGGACTTTGTTGCATTATTTAATGACTCTGCTGCGGTATTTAAGGACTCTGCTGTATTATTTAAGGACTTTGCTGCATTATTTAAGGACTCTGCTTCATTATTTAAGGACTTTGTTGCATTATTTAAGGACTCTGCTGCATTATTTAAGGACTTCGTTGCATTATTTAAGGACTCTGCTGCATTATTTAAAGACTTTGCTGCATTATTTAAGTACTCTGGTGCATTATTTAAGGACTCGGCTGCATTATTTAAAGACTTTGCTGCATTATTTAAGTACTCTGGTGCATTATTTAAGGACTCTGCTGCATTATTTAAGGACTTTGCTGCATTATTTAAGGACTCTGCTGCATTATTTAAGGACTTTGCTGCATTATTTAAGTATGCTGCTGCGGTATTTAAGGCCTCTGCTGCATTATTTAAGGACTCTGCTGCATTATTAAGGACGTTGCTGCATTATTTAAGGACTTTATTGCATTATTTAAGGATTCTGCTGCATTATTTAAGGAATTTGCTGCATTATTTAAGGACTCTGCTGTATTATTTAAGGACTTTGTTGCATTATTTAATGACTCTGCTGGGGTATTTAAGGACTCTGCTGCATTATTTAAGGGCTTTGCTGCATTATTTAAGGACTCTGCTGCAGTATTTAAGGACTCTGCTGCATTATTTAAGGACTTT
This sequence comes from Phyllobates terribilis, assembly GCF_046119375.1. Lineage (NCBI taxonomy): Eukaryota > Metazoa > Chordata > Amphibia > Anura > Dendrobatidae > Phyllobates > Phyllobates terribilis. Next base: position 2,303,095 of record NW_027362988.1, on the reverse strand, counting down.
GATGCATTATTTAAGCACGCTGCTGCAGAATTTAAGGAATCTGCTGCATTATTTAAGGACTTTGTTGCATTATTTAAGGACTATGCTGCATTATGTAAGGACTCTGCTGCATTATTTAAGGACTTTGCTGCATTATTTAATTACTCTGCTGCATTATTTAAGGACTTTGTTGCATTATTTAAGGACTCTGCTGCATTATTTAAGGACTTTGCTGCATTATTTAAGGACTTTGATGCATTATTTAAGGACGCTGCTGCAGAATTTAAGTAATCTGCTGCATTATTTAAGGACTCTGCTGCATTATTTAAGGACTTTGCTGCATTATTTAAGGACTCTGCTGCATTATTTAAGGACTTTGTTGCATTATTTAATGACTCTGCTGCGGTATTTAAGGACTCTGCTGCATTATTTAAGGACTTTGCTGCATTATTTAAGGACTTTGCTGCAGTAATTAAGGAATCTGCTGCATTATTTAAGGACTTTGTTGCATTATTTAAGGACTGTGCTGCATTGCTTAAGGACTCTGCTGCATTATTTAAGGACTTTGCTGCATTATTTAAGGACTTTGTTGCATTATTTAAGGACTCTGCTGCATTATTTAAGGACTTTGTTGCATTATTTAAGGACTCTGTTGCATTATTTAAGGACTTTGCTGCATTATTTAAGTACTCTGGTGCATTATTTAAGGACTTTGTTGCATTATTTAAGGACTCTGCTGCATTATTTAAGGACTTTGTTGCATTATTTAAGGACTCTGTTGCATTATTTAAGGACTTTGCTGCATTATTTAAGTACTCTGGTGCATTATTTAAGGACTTTGTTGCATTATTTAAGGACTCTGCTGCATTATTTAAGGACTTTGTTGCATTATTTAAGGACTCTGCTGCATTATTTAAGGACTTTGCTGCATTATTTAAGGACTCTGTTGCATTATTTAAGGACTTTGCTGCATTATTTAAGTACTCTGGTGCATTATTTAAGGACTTTATTGCATTATTTAAGGATTCTGCTGCATTATTTAAGGAATTTGCTGCATTATTTAAGAACTTTGCTGCAGTATTTAAGGACTCTGCTGCATTATTTAAGGACTTTGTTGCATTATTTAATGACTCTGCTGCATTATTTAAGGACTTTGCTGCATTATTTAAGTATGCTGCTGCAGTATTTAAGGCCTCTGCTGCATTATTTAAGGACTCTGCTGCATTTTTAAGGACGTTGCTGCATTATTTAAGGACTTTATTGCATTATTTAAGGATTCTGCTGCATTATTTAAGGAATTTGCTGCATTATTTAAGGACTCTGCTGCATTATTTAAGGACTTTGTTTCATTATTTAATGACTCTGCTGGGGTATTTAAGGACTCTGCTGCATTATTTAAGGACTTTGTTGCATTATTTAAGGACTCTGCTGCATTATTTAAGGACTTTGCTGCATTATTTAAGGACTTTGATGCATTATTTAAGGACGCTGCTGCAGAATTTAAGTAATCTGCTGCATTATTTAAGGACTCTGCTGCATTATTTAAGGACTTTGCTGCATTATTTAAGGACTCTGCTGCATTATTTAAGGACTTTGTTGCATTATTTAATGACTCTGCTGCGGTATTTAAGGACTCTGCTGTATTATTTAAGGACTTTGCTGCATTATTTAAGGACTCTGCTTCATTATTTAAGGACTTTGTTGCATTATTTAAGGACTCTGCTGCATTATTTAAGGATTTTGCTGCATTATTTAAGGACTCTACTGCATTATTAAGGACGTTGCTGCATTATTTAAGGACTTTATTGCATTATTTAAGGATTCTGCTGCATTATTTAAGGAATTAGCTGCATTATTTAAGTACTCTGCTGCATTATTTAAGGACTTTGCTGCATTATTTAAGTATGCTGCTGCAGTATTTAAGGCCTCTGCTGCATTATTTAAGGACTCTGCTGCATTATTAAGGACGTTGCTGTATTATTTAAGGACTTTATTGCATTATTTAAGTATTCTGCTGCATTATTTAAGGAATTTGCTGCATTATTTAAGGACTCTGCTGCATTATTTAAGGACTTTGTTGCATTATTTAATGACTCTGCTGGGGTATTTAAGGACTCTGCTGCATTATTTAAGGACTTTGTTGCATTATTTAAGGAATCTGCTGCATTATTTAAGGACTTTGCTGCATTATTTAAGGACTTTGATGCATTATTTAAGGACGCTGCTGCAGAATTTAAGTAATCTGCTGCATTATTTAAGGACTCTGCTGCATTATTTAAGGACTTTGCTGCATTATTTAAGGACTCTGCTGCATTATTTAAGGACTTTGTTGCATTATTTAATGACTCTGCTGCGGTATTTAAGGACTCTGCTGTATTATTTAAGGACTTTGCTGAATTATTTAAGGACTCTGCTTCATTATTTAAGGACTTTGTTGCATTATTTAAGGACTCTGCTGCATTATTTAAGGACTTCGTTGCATTATTTAAGGACTCTGCTGCATTATTTAAAGACTTTGCTGCATTATTTAAGTACTCTGGTGCATTATTTAAGGACTCGGCTGCATTATTTAAAGACTTTGCTGCATTATTTAAGTACTCTGGTGCATTATTTAAGGACTCTGCTGCATTATTTAAGGACTTTGCTGCATTATTTAAGGACTCTGCTGCATTATTTAAGGACTCTGCTGCATTATTTAAGGACTTTGTTTCATTATTTAATGACTCTGCTGGGGTATTTAAGGACTCTGCTGCATTATTTAAGGACTTTGTTGCATTATTTAAGGACTCTGCTGCATTATTTAAGGACTTTGCTGCATTATTTAAGGACTTTGATGCATTATTTAAGGACGCTGCTGCAGAATTTAAGTAATCTGCTGCATTATTTAAGGACTCTGCTGCATTATTTAAGGACTTTGCTGCATTATTTAAGGACTCTGCTGCATTATTTAAGGACTTTGTTGCATTATTTAATGACTCTGCTGCGGTATTTAAGGACTCTGCTGTATTATTTAAGGACTTTGCTGCATTATTTAAGGACTCTGCTTCATTATTTAAGGACTTTGTTGCATTATTTAAGGACTCTGCTGCATTATTTAAGGATTTTGCTGCATTATTTAAGGACTCTACTGCATTATTAAGGACGTTGCTGCATTATTTAAGGACTTTATTGCATTATTTAAGGATTCTGCTGCATTATTTAAGGAATTAGCTGCATTATTTAAGTACTCTGCTGCATTATTTAAGGACTTTGCTGCATTATTTAAGTATGCTGCTGCAGTATTTAAGGCCTCTGCTGCATTATTTAAGGACTCTGCTGCATTATTAAGGACGTTGCTGCATTATTTAAGGACTTTATTGCATTATTTAAGGATTCTGCTGCATTATTTAAGGAATTTGCTGCATTATTTAAGGACTCTGCTGCATTATTTAAGGACTTTGTTGCATTATTTAATGACTCTGCTGGGGTATTTAAGGACTCTGCTGCATTATTTAAGGACTTTGTTGCATTATTTAAGGAATCTGCTGCATTATTTAAGGACTTTGCTGCATTATTTAAGGACTTTGATGCATTATTTAAGGACGCTGCTGCAGAATTTAAGTAATCTGCTGCATTATTTAAGGACTCTGCTGCATTATTTAAGGACTTTGCTGCATTATTTAAGGACTCTGCTGCATTATTTAAGGACTTTGTTGCATTATTTAATGACTCTGCTGCGGTATTTAAGGACTCTGCTGTATTATTTAAGGACTTTGCTGAATTATTTAAGGACTCTGCTTCATTATTTAAGGACTTTGTTGCATTATTTAAGGACTCTGCTGCATTATTTAAGGACTTCGTTGCATTATTTAAGGACTCTGCTGCATTATTTAAAGACTTTGCTGCATTATTTAAGTACTCTGGTGCATTATTTAAGGACTCGGCTGCATTATTTAAAGACTTTGCTGCATTATTTAAGTACTCTGGTGCATTATTTAAGGACTCTGCTGCATTATTTAAGGACTTTGCTGCATTATTTAAGGACTCTGCTGCATTATTTAAGGACTCTGCTGCATTATTTAAGGCCTTTGCTGCATTATTTAAGTATGCTGCTGCGGTATTTAAGGCCTCTGCTGCATTATTTAAGGACTCTGCTGCATTATTAAGGACGTTGCTGCATTATTTAAGGACTTTATTGCATTATTTAAGGATTCTGCTGCATTATTTAAGGAATTTGCTGCATTATTTAAGGACTCTGCTGTATTATTTAAGGACTTTGTTGCATTATTTAATGACTCTGCTGGGGTATTTAAGGACTCTGCTGCATTATTTAAGGGCTTTGCTGCATTATTTAAGGACTCTGCTGCAGTATTTAAGGACTCTGCTGCATTATTTAAGGACTTTGATGCATTATTTAAGGACGCTGCTGCAGAATTTAAGGAATCTGCTGCATTATTTAAGGACTTTGTTGCATTATTTAAGGACTATGCTGCATTATGTAAGGACTCTGCTGCATTATTTAAGGACTTTGCTGCATTATTTAATTACTCTGCTGCATTATTTAAGGACTTTGTTGCATTATTTAAGGACTCTGCTGCATTATTTAAGGACTTTGCTGCATTATTTAAGGACTTTGATGCATTATTTAAGGACGCTGCTGCAGAATTTAAGTAATCTGCTGCATTATTTAAGGACTCTGCTGCATTATTTAAGGACTTTGCTGCATTATTTAAGGACTCTGCTGCATTATTTAAGGACTTTGTTGCATTATTTAATGACTCTGCTGCGGTATTTAAGGACTCTGCTGCATTATTTAAGGACTTTGCTGCATTATTTAAGGACTTTGCTGCAGTAATTAAGGAATCTGCTGCATTATTTAAGGACTGTGTTGCATTATTTAAGGACTGTGCTGCATTGCTTAAGGACTCTGCTGCATTATTTAAGGACTTTGCTGCATTATTTAAGGACTTTGTTGCATTATTTAAGGACTCTGCTGCATTATTTAAGGACTTTGTTGCATTATTTAAGGACTCTGTTGCATTATTTAAGGACTTTGCTGCATTATTTAAGTACTCTGGTGCATTATTTAAGGACTTTGTTGCATTATTTAAGGAATCTGCTGCATTATTTAAGGACTTTGTTGCATTATTTAAGGACTGTGCTGCATTGCTTAAGGACTCTGCTGCATTATTTAAGGACTTTGTTGCATTATTTAAGGACTTTGTTGCATTATTTAAGGACTCTGCTGCATTATTTAAGGACTTTGTTGCATTATTTAAGGACTCTGTTGCATTATTTAAGGACTTTGCTGCATTATTTAAGTACTCTGGTGCATTATTTAAGGACTTTGTTGCATTATTTAAGGACTCTGCTGCATTATTTAAGGACTTTGCTGCATTATTTAAGTACTCTGGTGCATTATTTAAGGACTTTGTTGCATTATTTAAGGACTCTGCTGCATTATTTAAGGATTTTGCTGCATTATTTAAGGACTCTACTGCATTATTAAGGACGTTGCTGCATTATTTAAGGACTTTATTGCATTATTTAAGGATTCTGCTGCATTATTTAAGGAATTAGCTGCATTATTTAAGTACTCTGCTGCATTATTTAAGGACTTTGCTGCATTATTTAAGTATGCTGCTGCAGTATTTAAGGCCTCTGCTGCATTATTTAAGGACTCTGCTGCATTATTAAGGACGTTGCTGCATTATTTAAGGACTTTATTGCATTATTTAAGGATTCTGCTGCATTATTTAAGGAATTTGCTGCATTATTTAAGGACTCTGCTGCATTATTTAAGGACTTTATTGCATTATTTAAGGACTCTGCTGCAGTATTTAAGGACTCTGCTGCATTATTTAAGGACTTTGATGCATTATTTAAGGACGCTGCTGCAGAATTTAAGGAATCTGCTGCATTATTTAAGGACTTTGTTGCATTATTTAAGGACTATGCTGCATTATGTAAGGACTCTGCTGCATTATTTAAGGACTTTGCTGCATTATTTAATTACTCTGCTGCATTATTTAAGGACTTTGTTGCATTATTTAAGGACTCTGCTGCATTATTTAAGGACTTTGCTGCATTATTTAAGGACTTTGATGCATTATTTAAGGACGCTGCTGCAGAATTTAAGTAATCTGCTGCATTATTTAAGGACTCTGCTGCATTATTTAAGGACTTTGCTGCATTATTTAAGGACTCTGCTGCATTATTTAAGGACTTTGTTGCATTATTTAATGACTCTGCTGCGGTATTTAAGGACTCTGCTGCATTATTTAAGGACTTTGCTGCATTATTTAAGGACTTTGCTGCAGTAATTAAGGAATCTGCTGCATTATTTAAGGACTGTGTTGCATTATTTAAGGACTGTGCTGCATTGCTTAAGGACTCTGCTGCATTATTTAAGGACTTTGCTGCATTATTTAAGGACTTTGTTGCATTATTTAAGGACTCTGCTGCATTATTTAAGGACTTTGTTGCATTATTTAAGGACTCTGTTGCATTATTTAAGGACTTTGCTGCATTATTTAAGTACTCTGGTGCATTATTTAAGGACTTTGTTGCATTATTTAAGGAATCTGCTGCATTATTTAAGGACTTTGTTGCATTATTTAAGGACTGTGCTGCATTGCTTAAGGACTCTGCTGCATTATTTAAGGACTTTGTTGCATTATTTAAGGACTTTGTTGCATTATTTAAGGACTCTGCTGCATTATTTAAGGACTTTGTTGCATTATTTAAGGACTCTGTTGCATTATTTAAGGACTTTGCTGCATTATTTAAGTACTCTGGTGCATTATTTAAGGACTTTGTTGCATTATTTAAGGACTCTGCTGCATTATTTAAGGACTTTGCTGCATTATTTAAGTACTCTGGTGCATTATTTAAGGACTTTGTTGCATTATTTAAGGACTCTGCTGCATTATTTAAGGATTTTGCTGCATTATTTAAGGACTCTACTGCATTATTAAGGACGTTGCTGCATTATTTAAGGACTTTATTGCATTATTTAAGGATTCTGCTGCATTATTTAAGGAATTAGCTGCATTATTTAAGTACTCTGCTGCATTATTTAAGGACTTTGCTGCATTATTTAAGTATGCTGCTGCAGTATTTAAGGCCTCTGCTGCATTATTTAAGGACTCTGCTGCATTATTAAGGACGTTGCTGCATTATTTAAGGACTTTATTGCATTATTTAAGGATTCTGCTGCATTATTTAAGGAATTTGCTGCATTATTTAAGGACTCTGCTGCATTATTTAAGGACTTTGTTGCATTATTTAATGACTCTGCTGGGGTATTTAAGGACTCTGCTGCATTATTTAAGGACTTTGTTGCATTATTTAAGGAATCTGCTGCATTATTTAAGGACTTTGCTGCATTATTTAAGGACTTTGATGCATTATTTAAGGACGCTGCTGCAGAATTTAAGTAATCTGCTGCATTATTTAAGGACTCTGCTGCATTATTTAAGGACTTTGCTGCATTATTTAAGGACTCTGCTGCATTATTTAAGGACTTTGTTGCATTATTTAATGACTCTGCTGCGGTATTTAAGGACTCTGCTGTATTATTTAAGGACTTTGCTGAATTATTTAAGGACTCTGCTTCATTATTTAAGGACTTTGTTGCATTATTTAAGGACTCTGCTGCATTATTTAAGGACTTCGTTGCATTATTTAAGGACTCTGCTGCATTATTTAAAGACTTTGCTGCATTATTTAAGTACTCTGGTGCATTATTTAAGGACTCGGCTGCATTATTTAAAGACTTTGCTGCATTATTTAAGTACTCTGGTGCATTATTTAAGGACTCTGCTGCATTATTTAAGGACTTTGCTGCATTATTTAAGGACTCTGCTGCATTATTTAAGGACTCTGCTGCATTATTTAAGGCCTTTGCTGCATTATTTAAGTATGCTGCTGCGGTATTTAAGGCCTCTGCTGCATTATTTAAGGACTCTGCTGCATTATTAAGGACGTTGCTGCATTATTTAAGGACTTTATTGCATTATTTAAGGATTCTGCTGCATTATTTAAGGAATTTGCTGCATTATTTAAGGACTCTGCTGTATTATTTAAGGACTTTGTTGCATTATTTAATGACTCTGCTGGGGTATTTAAGGACTCTGCTGCATTATTTAAGGGCTTTGCTGCATTATTTAAGGACTCTGCTGCAGTATTTAAGGACTCTGCTGCATTATTTAAGGACTTTGATGCATTATTTAAGGACGCTGCTGCAGAATTTAAGGAATCTGCTGCATTATTTAAGGACTTTGTTGCATTATTTAAGGACTATGCTGCATTATGTAAGGACTCTGCTGCATTATTTAAGGACTTTGCTGCATTATTTAATTACTCTGCTGCATTATTTAAGGACTTTGTTGCATTATTTAAGGACTCTGCTGCATTATTTAAGGACTTTGCTGCATTATTTAAGGACTTTGATGCATTATTTAAGGACGCTGCTGCAGAATTTAAGTAATCTGCTGCATTATTTAAGGACTCTGCTGCATTATTTAAGGACTTTGCTGCATTATTTAAGGACTCTGCTGCATTATTTAAGGACTTTGTTGCATTATTTAATGACTCTGCTGCGGTATTTAAGGACTCTGCTGCATTATTTAAGGACTTTGCTGCATTATTTAAGGACTTTGCTGCAGTAATTAAGGAATCTGCTGCATTATTTAAGGACTGTGTTGCATTATTTAAGGACTGTGCTGCATTGCTTAAGGACTCTGCTGCATTATTTAAGGACTTTGCTGCATTATTTAAGGACTTTGTTGCATTATTTAAGGACTCTGCTGCATTATTTAAGGACTTTGTTGCATTATTTAAGGACTCTGTTGCATTATTTAAGGACTTTGCTGCATTATTTAAGTACTCTGGTGCATTATTTAAGGACTTTGTTGCATTATTTAAGGACTCTGCTGCATTATTTAAGGACTTTGCTGCATTATTTAAGTACTCTGGTGCATTATTTAAGGACTTTGTTGCATTATTTAAGGACTCTGCTGCATTATTTAAGGACTTTGTTGCATTATTTAATGACTCTGCTGCATTATTTAAGGACTTTGCTGCATTATTTAAGGACTCTGCTGCATTATTTAAGGACTTTGTTGCATTATTTAATGACTCTGCTGCGGTATTTAAGGACTCTGCTGTATTATTTAAGGACTTTGCTGCATTATTTAAGGACTCTGCTTCATTATTTAAGGACTTTGTTGCATTATTTAAGGACTCTGCTGCATTATTTAAGGACTTCGTTGCATTATTTAAGGACTCTGCTGCATTATTTAAAGACTTTGCTGCATTATTTAAGTACTCTGGTGCATTATTTAAGGACTCTGCTGCATTATTTAAGGACTTTGCTGCATTATTTAAGGACTTTGCTGCAGTAATTAAGGAATCTGCTGCATTATTTAAGGACTTTGTTGCATTATTTAAGGACTGTGCTGCATTGCTTAAGGACTCTGCTGCATTATTTAAGGACTTTGCTGCATTATTTAAGGACTTTGTTGCATTATTTAAGGACTCTGCTGCATTATTTAAGGACTTTGTTGCATTATTTAAGGACTCTGTTGCATTATTTAAGGACTTTGCTGCATTATTTAAGTACTCTGGTGCATTATTTAAGGACTTTGTTGCATTATTTAAGGACTCTGCTGCATTATTTAAGGACTTTGCTGCATTATTTAAGTACTCTGGTGCATTATTTAAGGACTTTGTTGCATTATTTAAGGACTCTGCTGCATTATTTAAGGATTTTGCTGCATTATTTAAGGACTCTACTGCATTATTAAGGACGTTGCTGCATTATTTAAGGACTTTATTGCATTATTTAAGGATTCTGCTGCATTATTTAAGGAATTAGCTGCATTATTTAAGTACTCTGCTGCATTATTTAAGGACTTTGCTGCATTATTTAAGTATGCTGCTGCAGTATTTAAGGCCTCTGCTGCATTATTTAAGGACTCTGCTGCATTATTAAGGACGTTGCTGCATTATTTAAGGACTTTATTGCATTATTTAAGGATTCTGCTGCATTATTTAAGGAATTTGCTGCATTATTTAAGGACTCTGCTGCATTATTTAAGGACTTTGTTGCATTATTTAAGGAATCTGCTGCATTATTTAAGGACTTTGCTGCATTATTTAAGGACTTTGATGCATTATTTAAGGACGCTGCTGCAGAATTTAAGTAATCTGCTGCATTATTTAAGGACTCTGCTGCATTATTTAAGGACTTTGCTGCATTATTTAAGGACTCTGCTGCATTATTTAAGGACTTTGTTGCATTATTTAATGACTCTGCTGCGGTATTTAAGGACTCTGCTGTATTATTTAAGGACTTTGCTGAATTATTTAAGGACTCTGCTTCATTATTTAAGGACTTTGTTGCATTATTTAAGGAATCTGCTGCATTATTTAAGGACTTTGCTGCATTATTTAAGTATGCTGCTGCAGTATTTAAGGCCTCTGCTGCATTATTTAAGGACTCTGCTGCATTTTTAAGGACGTTGCTGCATTATTTAAGGACTTTATTGCATTATTTAAGGATTCTGCTGCATTATTTAAGGAATTTGCTGCATTATTTAAGGACTCTGCTGCATTATTTAAGGACTTTGTTTCATTATTTAATGACTCTGCTGGGGTATTTAAGGACTCTGCTGCATTATTTAAGGACTTTGTTGCATTATTTAAGGACTCTGCTGCATTATTTAAGGACTTTGCTGCATTATTTAAGGACTTTGATGCATTATTTAAGGACGCTGCTGCAGAATTTAAGTAATCTGCTGCATTATTTAAGGACTCTGCTGCATTATTTAAGGACTTTGCTGCATTATTTAAGGACTCTGCTGCATTATTTAAGGACTTTGTTGCATTATTTAATGACTCTGCTGCGGTATTTAAGGACTCTGCTGTATTATTTAAGGACTTTGCTGCATTATTTAAGGACTCTGCTTCATTATTTAAGGACTTTGTTGCATTATTTAAGGACTCTGCTGCATTATTTAAGGATTTTGCTGCATTATTTAAGGACTCTACTGCATTATTAAGGACGTTGCTGCATTATTTAAGGACTTTATTGCATTATTTAAGGATTCTGCTGCATTATTTAAGGAATTAGCTGCATTATTTAAGTACTCTGCTGCATTATTTAAGGACTTTGCTGCATTATTTAAGTATGCTGCTGCAGTATTTAAGGCCTCTGCTGCATTATTTAAGGACTCTGCTGCATTATTAAGGACGTTGCTGTATTATTTAAGGACTTTATTGCATTATTTAAGTATTCTGCTGCATTATTTAAGGAATTTGCTGCATTATTTAAGGACTCTGCTGCATTATTTAAGGACTTTGTTGCATTATTTAATGACTCTGCTGGGGTATTTAAGGACTCTGCTGCATTATTTAAGGACTTTGTTGCATTATTTAAGGAATCTGCTGCATTATTTAAGGACTTTGCTGCATTATTTAAGGACTTTGATGCATTATTTAAGGACGCTGCTGCAGAATTTAAGTAATCTGCTGCATTATTTAAGGACTCTGCTGCATTATTTAAGGACTTTGCTGCATTATTTAAGGACTCTGCTGCATTATTTAAGGACTTTGTTGCATTATTTAATGACTCTGCTGCGGTATTTAAGGACTCTGCTGTATTATTTAAGGACTTTGCTGAATTATTTAAGGACTCTGCTTCATTATTTAAGGACTTTGTTGCATTATTTAAGGACTCTGCTGCATTATTTAAGGACTTCGTTGCATTATTTAAGGACTCTGCTGCATTATTTAAAGACTTTGCTGCATTATTTAAGTACTCTGGTGCATTATTTAAGGACTCGGCTGCATTATTTAAAGACTTTGCTGCATTATTTAAGTACTCTGGTGCATTATTTAAGGACTCTGCTGCATTATTTAAGGACTTTGCTGCATTATTTAAGGACTCTGCTGCATTATTTAAGGACTCTGCTGCATTATTTAAGGACTTTGTTTCATTATTTAATGACTCTGCTGGGGTATTTAAGGACTCTGCTGCATTATTTAAGGACTTTGTTGCATTATTTAAGGACTCTGCTGCATTATTTAAGGACTTTGCTGCATTATTTAAGGACTTTGATGCATTATTTAAGGACGCTGCTGCAGAATTTAAGTAATCTGCTGCATTATTTAAGGACTCTGCTGCATTATTTAAGGACTTTGCTGCATTATTTAAGGACTCTGCTGCATTATTTAAGGACTTTGTTGCATTATTTAATGACTCTGCTGCGGTATTTAAGGACTCTGCTGTATTATTTAAGGACTTTGCTGCATTATTTAAGGACTCTGCTTCATTATTTAAGGACTTTGTTGCATTATTTAAGGACTCTGCTGCATTATTTAAGGATTTTGCTGCATTATTTAAGGACTCTACTGCATTATTAAGGACGTTGCTGCATTATTTAAGGACTTTATTGCATTATTTAAGGATTCTGCTGCATTATTTAAGGAATTAGCTGCATTATTTAAGTACTCTGCTGCATTATTTAAGGACTTTGCTGCATTATTTAAGTATGCTGCTGCAGTATTTAAGGCCTCTGCTGCATTATTTAAGGACTCTGCTGCATTATTAAGGACGTTGCTGCATTATTTAAGGACTTTATTGCATTATTTAAGGATTCTGCTGCATTATTTAAGGAATTTGCTGCATTATTTAAGGACTCTGCTGCATTATTTAAGGACTTTGTTGCATTATTTAATGACTCTGCTGGGGTATTTAAGGACTCTGCTGCATTATTTAAGGACTTTGTTGCATTATTTAAGGAATCTGCTGCATTATTTAAGGACTTTGCTGCATTATTTAAGGACTTTGATGCATTATTTAAGGACGCTGCTGCAGAATTTAAGTAATCTGCTGCATTATTTAAGGACTCTGCTGCATTATTTAAGGACTTTGCTGCATTATTTAAGGACTCTGCTGCATTATTTAAGGACTTTGTTGCATTATTTAATGACTCTGCTGCGGTATTTAAGGACTCTGCTGTATTATTTAAGGACTTTGCTGAATTATTTAAGGACTCTGCTTCATTATTTAAGGACTTTGTTGCATTATTTAAGGACTCTGCTGCATTATTTAAGGACTTCGTTGCATTATTTAAGGACTCTGCTGCATTATTTAAAGACTTTGCTGCATTATTTAAGTACTCTGGTGCATTATTTAAGGACTCGGCTGCATTATTTAAAGACTTTGCTGCATTATTTAAGTACTCTGGTGCATTATTTAAGGACTCTGCTGCATTATTTAAGGACTTTGCTGCATTATTTAAGGACTCTGCTGCATTATTTAAGGACTCTGCTGCATTATTTAAGGCCTTTGCTGCATTATTTAAGTATGCTGCTGCGGTATTTAAGGCCTCTGCTGCATTATTTAAGGACTCTGCTGCATTATTAAGGACGTTGCTGCATTATTTAAGGACTTTATTGCATTATTTAAGGATTCTGCTGCATTATTTAAGGAATTTGCTGCATTATTTAAGGACTCTGCTGTATTATTTAAGGACTTTGTTGCATTATTTAATGACTCTGCTGGGGTATTTAAGGACTCTGCTGCATTATTTAAGGGCTTTGCTGCATTATTTAAGGACTCTGCTGCAGTATTTAAGGACTCTGCTGCATTATTTAAGGACTTTGATGCATTATTTAAGGACGCTGCTGCAGAATTTAAGGAATCTGCTGCATTATTTAAGGACTTTGTTGCATTATTTAAGGACTATGCTGCATTATGTAAGGACTCTGCTGCATTATTTAAGGACTTTGCTGCATTATTTAATTACTCTGCTGCATTATTTAAGGACTTTGTTGCATTATTTAAGGACTCTGCTGCATTATTTAAGGACTTTGCTGCATTATTTAAGGACTTTGATGCATTATTTAAGGACGCTGCTGCAGAATTTAAGTAATCTGCTGCATTATTTAAGGACTCTGCTGCATTATTTAAGGACTTTGCTGCATTATTTAAGGACTCTGCTGCATTATTTAAGGACTTTGTTGCATTATTTAATGACTCTGCTGCGGTATTTAAGGACTCTGCTGCATTATTTAAGGACTTTGCTGCATTATTTAAGGACTTTGCTGCAGTAATTAAGGAATCTGCTGCATTATTTAAGGACTGTGTTGCATTATTTAAGGACTGTGCTGCATTGCTTAAGGACTCTGCTGCATTATTTAAGGACTTTGCTGCATTATTTAAGGACTTTGTTGCATTATTTAAGGACTCTGCTGCATTATTTAAGGACTTTGTTGCATTATTTAAGGACTCTGTTGCATTATTTAAGGACTTTGCTGCATTATTTAAGTACTCTGGTGCATTATTTAAGGACTTTGTTGCATTATTTAAGGAATCTGCTGCATTATTTAAGGACTTTGTTGCATTATTTAAGGACTGTGCTGCATTGCTTAAGGACTCTGCTGCATTATTTAAGGACTTTGTTGCATTATTTAAGGACTTTGTTGCATTATTTAAGGACTCTGCTGCATTATTTAAGGACTTTGTTGCATTATTTAAGGACTCTGTTGCATTATTTAAGGACTTTGCTGCATTATTTAAGTACTCTGGTGCATTATTTAAGGACTTTGTTGCATTATTTAAGGACTCTGCTGCATTATTTAAGGACTTTGCTGCATTATTTAAGTACTCTGGTGCATTATTTAAGGACTTTGTTGCATTATTTAAGGACTCTGCTGCATTATTTAAGGATTTTGCTGCATTATTTAAGGACTCTACTGCATTATTAAGGACGTTGCTGCATTATTTAAGGACTTTATTGCATTATTTAAGGATTCTGCTGCATTATTTAAGGAATTAGCTGCATTATTTAAGTACTCTGCTGCATTATTTAAGGACTTTGCTGCATTATTTAAGTATGCTGCTGCAGTATTTAAGGCCTCTGCTGCATTATTTAAGGACTCTGCTGCATTATTAAGGACGTTGCTGCATTATTTAAGGACTTTATTGCATTATTTAAGGATTCTGCTGCATTATTTAAGGAATTTGCTGCATTATTTAAGGACTCTGCTGCATTATTTAAGGACTTTATTGCATTATTTAAGGACTCTGCTGCAGTATTTAAGGACTCTGCTGCATTATTTAAGGACTTTGATGCATTATTTAAGGACGCTGCTGCAGAATTTAAGGAATCTGCTGCATTATTTAAGGACTTTGTTGCATTATTTAAGGACTATGCTGCATTATGTAAGGACTCTGCTGCATTATTTAAGGACTTTGCTGCATTATTTAATTACTCTGCTGCATTATTTAAGGACTTTGTTGCATTATTTAAGGACTCTGCTGCATTATTTAAGGACTTTGCTGCATTATTTAAGGACTTTGATGCATTATTTAAGGACGCTGCTGCAGAATTTAAGTAATCTGCTGCATTATTTAAGGACTCTGCTGCATTATTTAAGGACTTTGCTGCATTATTTAAGGACTCTGCTGCATTATTTAAGGACTTTGTTGCATTATTTAATGACTCTGCTGCGGTATTTAAGGACTCTGCTGCATTATTTAAGGACTTTGCTGCATTATTTAAGGACTTTGCTGCAGTAATTAAGGAATCTGCTGCATTATTTAAGGACTGTGTTGCATTATTTAAGGACTGTGCTGCATTGCTTAAGGACTCTGCTGCATTATTTAAGGACTTTGCTGCATTATTTAAGGACTTTGTTGCATTATTTAAGGACTCTGCTGCATTATTTAAGGACTTTGTTGCATTATTTAAGGACTCTGTTGCATTATTTAAGGACTTTGCTGCATTATTTAAGTACTCTGGTGCATTATTTAAGGACTTTGTTGCATTATTTAAGGAATCTGCTGCATTATTTAAGGACTTTGTTGCATTATTTAAGGACTGTGCTGCATTGCTTAAGGACTCTGCTGCATTATTTAAGGACTTTGTTGCATTATTTAAGGACTTTGTTGCATTATTTAAGGACTCTGCTGCATTATTTAAGGACTTTGTTGCATTATTTAAGGACTCTGTTGCATTATTTAAGGACTTTGCTGCATTATTTAAGTACTCTGGTGCATTATTTAAGGACTTTGTTGCATTATTTAAGGACTCTGCTGCATTATTTAAGGACTTTGCTGCATTATTTAAGTACTCTGGTGCATTATTTAAGGACTTTGTTGCATTATTTAAGGACTCTGCTGCATTATTTAAGGATTTTGCTGCATTATTTAAGGACTCTACTGCATTATTAAGGACGTTGCTGCATTATTTAAGGACTTTATTGCATTATTTAAGGATTCTGCTGCATTATTTAAGGAATTAGCTGCATTATTTAAGTACTCTGCTGCATTATTTAAGGACTTTGCTGCATTATTTAAGTATGCTGCTGCAGTATTTAAGGCCTCTGCTGCATTATTTAAGGACTCTGCTGCATTATTAAGGACGTTGCTGCATTATTTAAGGACTTTATTGCATTATTTAAGGATTCTGCTGCATTATTTAAGGAATTTGCTGCATTATTTAAGGACTCTGCTGCATTATTTAAGGACTTTGTTGCATTATTTAATGACTCTGCTGGGGTATTTAAGGACTCTGCTGCATTATTTAAGGACTTTGTTGCATTATTTAAGGAATCTGCTGCATTATTTAAGGACTTTGCTGCATTATTTAAGGACTTTGATGCATTATTTAAGGACGCTGCTGCAGAATTTAAGTAATCTGCTGCATTATTTAAGGACTCTGCTGCATTATTTAAGGACTTTGCTGCATTATTTAAGGACTCTGCTGCATTATTTAAGGACTTTGTTGCATTATTTAATGACTCTGCTGCGGTATTTAAGGACTCTGCTGTATTATTTAAGGACTTTGCTGAATTATTTAAGGACTCTGCTTCATTATTTAAGGACTTTGTTGCATTATTTAAGGACTCTGCTGCATTATTTAAGGACTTCGTTGCATTATTTAAGGACTCTGCTGCATTATTTAAAGACTTTGCTGCATTATTTAAGTACTCTGGTGCATTATTTAAGGACTCGGCTGCATTATTTAAAGACTTTGCTGCATTATTTAAGTACTCTGGTGCATTATTTAAGGACTCTGCTGCATTATTTAAGGACTTTGCTGCATTATTTAAGGACTCTGCTGCATTATTTAAGGACTCTGCTGCATTATTTAAGGCCTTTGCTGCATTATTTAAGTATGCTGCTGCGGTATTTAAGGCCTCTGCTGCATTATTTAAGGACTCTGCTGCATTATTAAGGACGTTGCTGCATTATTTAAGGACTTTATTGCATTATTTAAGGATTCTGCTGCATTATTTAAGGAATTTGCTGCATTATTTAAGGACTCTGCTGTATTATTTAAGGACTTTGTTGCATTATTTAATGACTCTGCTGGGGTATTTAAGGACTCTGCTGCATTATTTAAGGGCTTTGCTGCATTATTTAAGGACTCTGCTGCAGTATTTAAGGACTCTGCTGCATTATTTAAGGACTTTGATGCATTATTTAAGGACGCTGCTGCAGAATTTAAGGAATCTGCTGCATTATTTAAGGACTTTGTTGCATTATTTAAGGACTATGCTGCATTATGTAAGGACTCTGCTGCATTATTTAAGGACTTTGCTGCATTATTTAATTACTCTGCTGCATTATTTAAGGACTTTGTTGCATTATTTAAGGACTCTGCTGCATTATTTAAGGACTTTGCTGCATTATTTAAGGACTTTGATGCATTATTTAAGGACGCTGCTGCAGAATTTAAGTAATCTGCTGCATTATTTAAGGACTCTGCTGCATTATTTAAGGACTTTGCTGCATTATTTAAGGACTCTGCTGCATTATTTAAGGACTTTGTTGCATTATTTAATGACTCTGCTGCGGTATTTAAGGACTCTGCTGCATTATTTAAGGACTTTGCTGCATTATTTAAGGACTTTGCTGCAGTAATTAAGGAATCTGCTGCATTATTTAAGGACTGTGTTGCATTATTTAAGGACTGTGCTGCATTGCTTAAGGACTCTGCTGCATTATTTAAGGACTTTGCTGCATTATTTAAGGACTTTGTTGCATTATTTAAGGACTCTGCTGCATTATTTAAGGACTTTGTTGCATTATTTAAGGACTCTGTTGCATTATTTAAGGACTTTGCTGCATTATTTAAGTACTCTGGTGCATTATTTAAGGACTTTGTTGCATTATTTAAGGACTCTGCTGCATTATTTAAGGACTTTGCTGCATTATTTAAGTACTCTGGTGCATTATTTAAGGACTTTGTTGCATTATTTAAGGACTCTGCTGCATTATTTAAGGACTTTGTTGCATTATTTAATGACTCTGCTGCATTATTTAAGGACTTTGCTGCATTATTTAAGGACTCTGCTGCATTATTTAAGGACTTTGTTGCATTATTTAATGACTCTGCTGCGGTATTTAAGGACTCTGCTGTATTATTTAAGGACTTTGCTGCATTATTTAAGGACTCTGCTTCATTATTTAAGGACTTTGTTGCATTATTTAAGGACTCTGCTGCATTATTTAAGGACTTCGTTGCATTATTTAAGGACTCTGCTGCATTATTTAAAGACTTTGCTGCATTATTTAAGTACTCTGGTGCATTATTTAAGGACTCTGCTGCATTATTTAAGGACTTTGCTGCATTATTTAAGGACTTTGCTGCAGTAATTAAGGAATCTGCTGCATTATTTAAGGACTTTGTTGCATTATTTAAGGACTGTGCTGCATTGCTTAAGGACTCTGCTGCATTATTTAAGGACTTTGCTGCATTATTTAAGGACTTTGTTGCATTATTTAAGGACTCTGCTGCATTATTTAAGGACTTTGTTGCATTATTTAAGGACTCTGTTGCATTATTTAAGGACTTTGCTGCATTATTTAAGTACTCTGGTGCATTATTTAAGGACTTTGTTGCATTATTTAAGGACTCTGCTGCATTATTTAAGGACTTTGCTGCATTATTTAAGTACTCTGGTGCATTATTTAAGGACTTTGTTGCATTATTTAAGGACTCTGCTGCATTATTTAAGGATTTTGCTGCATTATTTAAGGACTCTACTGCATTATTAAGGACGTTGCTGCATTATTTAAGGACTTTATTGCATTATTTAAGGATTCTGCTGCATTATTTAAGGAATTAGCTGCATTATTTAAGTACTCTGCTGCATTATTTAAGGACTTTGCTGCATTATTTAAGTATGCTGCTGCAGTATTTAAGGCCTCTGCTGCATTATTTAAGGACTCTGCTGCATTATTAAGGACGTTGCTGCATTATTTAAGGACTTTATTGCATTATTTAAGGATTCTGCTGCATTATTTAAGGAATTTGCTGCATTATTTAAGGACTCTGCTGCATTATTTAAGGACTTTGTTGCATTATTTAAGGAATCTGCTGCATTATTTAAGGACTTTGCTGCATTATTTAAGGACTTTGATGCATTATTTAAGGACGCTGCTGCAGAATTTAAGTAATCTGCTGCATTATTTAAGGACTCTGCTGCATTATTTAAGGACTTTGCTGCATTATTTAAGGACTCTGCTGCATTATTTAAGGACTTTGTTGCATTATTTAATGACTCTGCTGCGGTATTTAAGGACTCTGCTGTATTATTTAAGGACTTTGCTGAATTATTTAAGGACTCTGCTTCATTATTTAAGGACTTTGTTGCATTATTTAAGGACTCTGCTGCATTATTTAAGGACTTCGTTGCATTATTTAAGGACTCTGCTGCATTATTTAAAGACTTTGCTGCATTATTTAAGTACTCTGGTGCATTATTTAAGGACTCGGCTGCATTATTTAAAGACTTTGCTGCATTATTTAAGTACTCTGGTGCATTATTTAAGGACTCTGCTGCATTATTTAAGGACTTTGCTGCATTATTTAAGGACTCTGCTGCATTATTTAAGGACTCTGCTGCATTATTTAAGGACTTTGCTGCATTATTTAAGGACTCTGCTGCATTATTTAAGGACTCTGCTGCATTATTTAAGGCCTTTGCTGCATTATTTAAGTATGCTGCTGCGGTATTTAAGGCCTCTGCTGCATTATTTAAGGACTCTGCTGCATTATTAAGGACGTTGCTGCATTATTTAAGGACTTTATTGCATTATTTAAGGATTCTGCTGCATTATTTAAGGAATTTGCTGCATTATTTAAGGACTCTGCTGTATTATTTAAGGACTTTGTTGCATTATTTAATGACTCTGCTGGGGTATTTAAGGACTCTGCTGCATTATTTAAGGGCTTTGCTGCATTATTTAAGGACTCTGCTGCAGTATTTAAGGACTCTGCTGCATTATTTAAGGACTTTGATGCATTATTTAAGGACGCTGCTGCAGAATTTAAGGAATCTGCTGCATTATTTAAGGACTTTGTTGCATTATTTAAGGACTATGCTGCATTATGTAAGGACTCTGCTGCATTATTTAAGGACTTTGCTGCATTATTTAATTACTCTGCTGCATTATTTAAGGACTTTGTTGCATTATTTAAGGACTCTGCTGCATTATTTAAGGACTTTGCTGCATTATTTAAGGACTTTGATGCATTATTTAAGGACGCTGCTGCAGAATTTAAGTAATCTGCTGCATTATTTAAGGACTCTGCTGCATTATTTAAGGACTTTGCTGCATTATTTAAGGACTCTGCTGCATTATTTAAGGACTTTGTTGCATTATTTAATGACTCTGCTGCGGTATTTAAGGACTCTGCTGCATTATTTAAGGACTTTGCTGCATTATTTAAGGACTTTGCTGCAGTAATTAAGGAATCTGCTGCATTATTTAAGGACTGTGTTGCATTATTTAAGGACTGTGCTGCATTGCTTAAGGACTCTGCTGCATTATTTAAGGACTTTGCTGCATTATTTAAGGACTTTGTTGCATTATTTAAGGACTCTGCTGCATTATTTAAGGACTTTGTTGCATTATTTAAGGACTCTGTTGCATTATTTAAGGACTTTGCTGCATTATTTAAGTACTCTGGTGCATTATTTAAGGACTTTGTTGCATTATTTAAGGACTCTGCTGCATTATTTAAGGACTTTGCTGCATTATTTAAGTACTCTGGTGCATTATTTAAGGACTTTGTTGCATTATTTAAGGACTCTGCTGCATTATTTAAGGACTTTGTTGCATTATTTAATGACTCTGCTGCATTATTTAAGGACTTTGCTGCATTATTTAAGGACTCTGCTGCATTATTTAAGGACTTTGTTGCATTATTTAATGACTCTGCTGCGGTATTTAAGGACTCTGCTGTATTATTTAAGGACTTTGCTGCATTATTTAAGGACTCTGCTTCATTATTTAAGGACTTTGTTGCATTATTTAAGGACTCTGCTGCATTATTTAAGGACTTCGTTGCATTATTTAAGGACTCTGCTGCATTATTTAAAGACTTTGCTGCATTATTTAAGTACTCTGGTGCATTATTTAAGGACTCTGCTGCATTATTTAAGGACTTTGCTGCATTATTTAAGGACTTTGCTGCAGTAATTAAGGAATCTGCTGCATTATTTAAGGACTTTGTTGCATTATTTAAGGACTGTGCTGCATTGCTTAAGGACTCTGCTGCATTATTTAAGGACTTTGCTGCATTATTTAAGGACTTTGTTGCATTATTTAAGGACTCTGCTGCATTATTTAAGGACTTTGTTGCATTATTTAAGGACTCTGTTGCATTATTTAAGGACTTTGCTGCATTATTTAAGTACTCTGGTGCATTATTTAAGGACTTTGTTGCATTATTTAAGGACTCTGCTGCATTATTTAAGGACTTTGCTGCATTATTTAAGTACTCTGGTGCATTATTTAAGGACTTTGTTGCATTATTTAAGGACTCTGCTGCATTATTTAAGGATTTTGCTGCATTATTTAAGGACTCTACTGCATTATTAAGGACGTTGCTGCATTATTTAAGGACTTTATTGCATTATTTAAGGATTCTGCTGCATTATTTAAGGAATTAGCTGCATTATTTAAGTACTCTGCTGCATTATTTAAGGACTTTGCTGCATTATTTAAGTATGCTGCTGCAGTATTTAAGGCCTCTGCTGCATTATTTAAGGACTCTGCTGCATTATTAAGGACGTTGCTGCATTATTTAAGGACTTTATTGCATTATTTAAGGATTCTGCTGCATTATTTAAGGAATTTGCTGCATTATTTAAGGACTCTGCTGCATTATTTAAGGACTTTGTTGCATTATTTAAGGAATCTGCTGCATTATTTAAGGACTTTGCTGCATTATTTAAGGACTTTGATGCATTATTTAAGGACGCTGCTGCAGAATTTAAGTAATCTGCTGCATTATTTAAGGACTCTGCTGCATTATTTAAGGACTTTGCTGCATTATTTAAGGACTCTGCTGCATTATTTAAGGACTTTGTTGCATTATTTAATGACTCTGCTGCGGTATTTAAGGACTCTGCTGTATTATTTAAGGACTTTGCTGAATTATTTAAGGACTCTGCTTCATTATTTAAGGACTTTGTTGCATTATTTAAGGACTCTGCTGCATTATTTAAGGACTTCGTTGCATTATTTAAGGACTCTGCTGCATTATTTAAAGACTTTGCTGCATTATTTAAGTACTCTGGTGCATTATTTAAGGACTCGGCTGCATTATTTAAAGACTTTGCTGCATTATTTAAGTACTCTGGTGCATTATTTAAGGACTCTGCTGCATTATTTAAGGACTTTGCTGCATTATTTAAGGACTCTGCTGCATTATTTAAGGACTCTGCTGCATTATTTAAGGACTTTGCTGCATTATTTAAGTATGCTGCTGCGGTATTTAAGGCCTCTGCTGCATTATTTAAGGACTCTGCTGCATTATTAAGGACGTTGCTGCATTATTTAAGGACTTTATTGCATTATTTAAGGATTCTGCTGCATTATTTAAGGAATTTGCTGCATTATTTAAGGACTCTGCTGTATTATTTAAGGACTTTGTTGCATTATTTAATGACTCTGCTGGGGTATTTAAGGACTCTGCTGCATTATTTAAGGGCTTTGCTGCATTATTTAAGGACTCTGCTGCAGTATTTAAGGACTCTGCTGCATTATTTAAGGACTTTGATGCATTATTTAAGGACGCTGCTGCAGAATTTAAGGAATCTGCTGCATTATTTAAGGACTTTGTTGCATTATTTAAGGACTATGCTGCATTATGTAAGGACTCTGCTGCATTATTTAAGGACTTTGCTGCATTATTTAATTACTCTGCTGCATTATTTAAGGACTTTGTTGCATTATTTAAGGACTCTGCTGCATTATTTAAGGACTTTGCTGCATTATTTAAGGACTTTGATGCATTATTTAAGGACGCTGCTGCAGAATTTAAGTAATCTGCTGCATTATTTAAGGACTCTGCTGCATTATTTAAGGACTTTGCTGCATTATTTAAGGACTTTGTTGCATTATTTAAGGACTCTGCTGCATTATTTAAGGACTTTGTTGCATTATTTAAGGACTCTGTTGCATTATTTAAGGACTTTGCTGCATTATTTAAGTACTCTGGTGCATTATTTAAGGACTTTGTTGCATTATTTAAGGACTCTGCTGCATTATTTAAGGACTTTGCTGCATTATTTAAGTACTCTGGTGCATTATTTAAGGACTTTGTTGCATTATTTAAGGACTCTGCTGCATTATTTAAGGACTTTGTTGCATTATTTAAGGACTCTGCTGCATTATTTAAGGACTTTGCTGCATTATTTAAGGACTCTGCTGCATTATTTAAGGACTTTGTTGCATTATTTAATGACTCTGCTGCGGTATTTAAGGACTCTGCTGTATTATTTAAGGACTTTGCTGCATTATTTAAGGACTCTGCTTCATTATTTAAGGACTTTGTTGCATTATTTAAGGACTCTGCTGCATTATTTAAGGACTTCGTTGCATTATTTAAGGACTCTGCTGCATTATTTAAAGACTTTGCTGCATTATTTAAGTACTCTGGTGCATTATTTAAGGACTCGGCTGCATTATTTAAAGACTTTGCTGCATTATTTAAGTACTCTGGTGCATTATTTAAGGACTCTGCTGCATTATTTAAGGACTTTGCTGCATTATTTAAGGACTCTGCTGCATTATTTAAGGACTTTGCTGCATTATTTAAGTATGCTGCTGCGGTATTTAAGGCCTCTGCTGCATTATTTAAGGACTCTGCTGCATTATTAAGGACGTTGCTGCATTATTTAAGGACTTTATTGCATTATTTAAGGATTCTGCTGCATTATTTAAGGAATTTGCTGCATTATTTAAGGACTCTGCTGTATTATTTAAGGACTTTGTTGCATTATTTAATGACTCTGCTGGGGTATTTAAGGACTCTGCTGCATTATTTAAGGGCTTTGCTGCATTATTTAAGGACTCTGCTGCAGTATTTAAGGACTCTGCTGCATTATTTAAGGACTTTGATGCATTATTTAAGGACGCTGCTGCAGAATTTAAGGAATCTGCTGCATTATTTAAGGACTTTGTTGCATTATTTAAGGACTATGCTGCATTATGTAAGGACTCTGCTGCATTATTTAAGGACTTTGCTGCATTATTTAATTACTCTGCTGCATTATTTAAGGACTTTGTTGCATTATTTAAGGACTCTGCTGCATTATTTAAGGACTTTGCTGCATTATTTAAGGACTTTGATGCATTATTTAAGGACGCTGCTGCAGAATTTAAGTAATCTGCTGCATTATTTAAGGACTCTGCTGCATTATTTAAGGACTTTGCTGCATTATTTAAGGACTCTGCTGCATTATTTAAGGACTTTGTTGCATTATTTAATGACTCTGCTGCGGTATTTAAGGACTCTGCTGCATTATTTAAGGACTTTGCTGCATTATTTAAGGACTTTGCTGCAGTAATTAAGGAATCTGCTGCATTATTTAAGGACTTTGTTGCATTATTTAAGGACTGTGCTGCATTGCTTAAGGACTCTGCTGCATTATTTAAGGACTTTGCTGCATTATTTAAGGACTTTGTTGCATTATTTAAGGACTCTGCTGCATTATTTAAGGACTTTGTTGCATTATTTAAGGACTCTGTTGCATTATTTAAGGACTTTGCTGCATTATTTAAGTACTCTGGTGCATTATTTAAGGACTTTGTTGCATTATTTAAGGACTCTGCTGCATTATTTAAGGACTTTGTTGCATTATTTAAGGACTCTGTTGCATTATTTAAGGACTTTGCTGCATTATTTAAGTACTCTGGTGCATTATTTAAGGACTTTGTTGCATTATTTAAGGACTCTGCTGCATTATTTAAGGACTTTGTTGCATTATTTAAGGACTCTGCTGCATTATTTAAGGACTTTGCTGCATTATTTAAGGACTCTGTTGCATTATTTAAGGACTTTGCTGCATTATTTAAGTACTCTGGTGCATTATTTAAGGACTTTATTGCATTATTTAAGGATTCTGCTGCATTATTTAAGGAATTTGCTGCATTATTTAAGAACTTTGCTGCAGTATTTAAGGACTCTGCTGCATTATTTAAGGACTTTATTGCATTATTTAAGGACCCTGCTGCAGAATTTAAGGAATCTGCTGCATTACTTAAGGACTTTGTTGCATTATTTAAGGACTCTGCTGCATTATTTAAGGACTTTGCTGCATTATTTAAGGACTTTGATGCATTATTTAAGGACGCCGCTGCAGAATTTAAGTAATCTGCTGCATTATTTAAGGACTCTGCTGCATTATTTAAGGACTTTGCTGCATTATTTAAGGACTCTGCTGTATTATTAAGCACGTTGCTGCATTAATTAAGGACTTTATTGCATTATTTAAGGAATTTGATGCATTATTTAAGGACTCTGCTGCATTATTTAAGGACTTTGATGCATTATTTAAGGACGCTGCTGCAGAATTTAAGGAATCTGCTGCATTATTTAAGGACTTTGTTGCATTATTTAAGGACTATGCTGCATTATGTAAGGACTCTGCTGCATTATTTAAGGACTTTGCTGCATTATTTAATTACTCTGCTGCATTATTTAAGGACTTTGTTGCATTATTTAAGGACTCTGCTGCATTATTTAAGGACTTTGCTGCATTATTTAAGGACTTTGATGCATTATTTAAGGACGCTGCTGCAGAATTTAAGTAATCTGCTGCATTATTTAAGGACTCTGCTGCATTATTTAAGGACTTTGCTGCATTATTTAAGGACTCTGCTGCATTATTTAAGGACTTTGTTGCATTATTTAATGACTCTGCTGCGGTATTTAAGGACTCTGCTGCATTATTTAAGGACTTTGCTGCATTATTTAAGGACTTTGCTGCAGTAATTAAGGAATCTGCTGCATTATTTAAGGACTTTGTTGCATTATTTAAGGACTGTGCTGCATTGCTTAAGGACTCTGCTGCATTATTTAAGGACTTTGCTGCATTATTTAAGGACTTTGTTGCATTATTTAAGGACTCTGCTGCATTATTTAAGGACTTTGTTGCATTATTTAAGGACTCTGTTGCATTATTTAAGGACTTTGCTGCATTATTTAAGTACTCTGGTGCATTATTTAAGGACTTTGTTGCATTATTTAAGGACTCTGCTGCATTATTTAAGGACTTTGTTGCATTATTTAAGGACTCTGTTGCATTATTTAAGGACTTTGCTGCATTATTTAAGTACTCTGGTGCATTATTTAAGGACTTTGTTGCATTATTTAAGGACTCTGCTGCATTATTTAAGGACTTTGTTGCATTATTTAAGGACTCTGCTGCATTATTTAAGGACTTTGCTGCATTATTTAAGGACTCTGTTGCATTATTTAAGTACTCTGGTGCATTATTTAAGGACTTTATTGCATTATTTAAGGATTCTGCTGCATTATTTAAGGAATTTGCTGCATTATTTAAGAACTTTGCTGCAGTATTTAAGGACTCTGCTGCATTATTTAAGGACTTTGTTGCATTATTTAATGACTCTGCTGCATTATTTAAGGACTTTGCTGCATTATTTAAGTATGCTGCTGCAGTATTTAAGGCCTCTGCTGCATTATTTAAGGACTCTGCTGCATTTTTAAGGACGTTGCTGCATTATTTAAGGACTTTATTGCATTATTTAAGGATTCTGCTGCATTATTTAAGGAATTTGCTGCATTATTTAAGGACTCTGCTGCATTATTTAAGGACTTTGTTTCATTATTTAATGACTCTGCTGGGGTATTTAAGGACTCTGCTGCATTATTTAAGGACTTTGTTGCATTATTTAAGGACTCTGCTGCATTATTTAAGGACTTTGCTGCATTATTTAAGGACTTTGATGCATTATTTAAGGACGCTGCTGCAGAATTTAAGTAATCTGCTGCATTATTTAAGGACTCTGCTGCATTATTTAAGGACTTTGCTGCATTATTTAAGGACTCTGCTGCATTATTTAAGGACTTTGTTGCATTATTTAATGACTCTGCTGCGGTATTTAAGGACTCTGCTGTATTATTTAAGGACTTTTCTGCATTATTTAAGGATCTGCTTCATTATTTAAGGACTTTGTTGCATTATTTAAGGACTCTGCTGCATTATTTAAGGATTTTGCTGCATTATTTAAGGACTCTACTGCATTATTAAGGACGTTGCTGCATTATTTAAGGACTTTATTGCATTATTTAAGGATTCTGCTGCATTATTTAAGGAATTAGCTGCATTATTTAAGTACTCTGCTGCATTATTTAAGGACTTTGCTGCATTATTTAAGTATGCTGCTGCAGTATTTAAGGCCTCTGCTGCATTATTTAAGGACTCTGCTGCATTATTAAGGACGTTGCTGTATTATTTAAGGACGTTATTGCATTATTTAAGGATTCTGCTGCATTATTTAAGGAATTTGCTGCATTATTTAAGGACTCTGCTGCATTATTTAAGGACTTTGTTGCATTATTTAATGACTCTGCTGGGGTATTTAAGGACTCTGCTGCATTATTTAAGGACTTTGTTGCATTATTTAAGGAATCTGCTGCATTATTTAAGGACTTTGCTGCATTATTTAAGGACTTTGATGCATTATTTAAGGACGCTGCTGCAGAATTTAAGTAATCTGCTGCATTATTTAAGGACTCTGCTGCATTATTTAAGGACTTTGCTGCATTATTTAAGGACTCTGCTGCATTATTTAAGGACTTTGTTGCATTATTTAATGACTATGCTGCGGTATTTAAGGACTCTGCTGTATTATTTAAGGACTTTGCTGAATTATTTAAGGACTCTGCTTCATTATTTAAGGACTTTGTTGCATTATTTAAGGACTCTGCTGCATTATTTAAGGACTTCGTTGCATTATTTAAGGACTCTGCTGCATTATTTAAAGACTTTGCTGCATTATTTAAGTACTCTGGTGCATTATTTAAGGACTCGGCTGCATTATTTAAAGACTTTGCTGCATTATTTAAGTACTCTGGTGCATTATTTAAGGACTCTGCTGCATTATTTAAGGACTTTGCTGCATTATTTAAGGACTCTGCTGCATTATTTAAGGACTCTGCTGCATTATTTAAGGACTTTGCTGCATTATTTAAGTATGCTGCTGCGGTATTTAAGGCCTCTGCTGCATTATTTAAGGACTCTGCTGCATTATTAAGGACGTTGCTGCATTATTTAAGGACTTTATTGCATTATTTAAGGATTCTGCTGCATTATTTAAGGAATTTGCTGCATTATTTAAGGACTCTGCTGTATTATTTAAGGACTTTGTTGCATTATTTAATGACTCTGCTGGGGTATTTAAGGACTCTGCTGCATTATTTAAGGGCTTTGCTGCATTATTTAAGGACTCTGCTGCAGTATTTAAGGACTCTGCTGCATTATTTAAGGACTTTGATGCATTATTTAAGGACGCTGCTGCAGAATTTAAGGAATCTGCTGCATTATTTAAGGACTTTGTTGCATTATTTAAGGACTATGCTGCATTATGTAAGGACTCTGCTGCATTATTTAAGGACTTTGCTGCATTATTTAATTACTCTGCTGCATTATTTAAGGACTTTGTTGCATTATTTAAGGACTCTGCTGCATTATTTAAGGACTTTGCTGCATTATTTAAGGACTTTGATGCATTATTTAAGGACGCTGCTGCAGAATTTAAGTAATCTGCTGCATTATTTAAGGACTCTGCTGCATTATTTAAGGACTTTGCTGCATTATTTAAGGACTCTGCTGCATTATTTAAGGACTTTGTTGCATTATTTAATGACTCTGCTGCGGTATTTAAGGACTCTGCTGCATTATTTAAGGACTTTGCTGCATTATTTAAGGACTTTGCTGCAGTAATTAAGGAATCTGCTGCATTATTTAAGGACTTTGTTGCATTATTTAAGGACTGTGCTGCATTGCTTAAGGACTCTGCTGCATTATTTAAGGACTTTGCTGCATTATTTAAGGACTTTGTTGCATTATTTAAGGACTCTGCTGCATTATTTAAGGACTTTGTTGCATTATTTAAGGACTCTGTTGCATTATTTAAGGACTTTGCTGCATTATTTAAGTACTCTGGTGCATTATTTAAGGACTTTGTTGCATTATTTAAGGACTCTGCTGCATTATTTAAGGACTTTGCTGCATTATTTAAGTACTCTGGTGCATTATTTAAGGACTTTGTTGCATTATTTAAGGACTCTGCTGCATTATTTAAGGACTTTGTTGCATTATTTAAGGACTCTGCTGCATTATTTAAGGACTTTGCTGCATTATTTAAGGACTCTGCTGCATTATTTAAGGACTTTGTTGCATTATTTAATGACTCTGCTGCGGTATTTAAGGACTCTGCTGTATTATTTAAGGACTTTGCTGCATTATTTAAGGACTCTGCTTCATTATTTAAGGACTTTGTTGCATTATTTAAGGACTCTGCTGCATTATTTAAGGACTTCGTTGCATTATTTAAGGACTCTGCTGCATTATTTAAAGACTTTGCTGCATTATTTAAGTACTCTGGTGCATTATTTAAGGACTCGGCTGCATTATTTAAAGACTTTGCTGCATTATTTAAGTACTCTGGTGCATTATTTAAGGACTCTGCTGCATTATTTAAGGACTTTGCTGCATTATTTAAGGACTCTGCTGCATTATTTAAGGACTTTGCTGCATTACTTAAGTATGCTGCTGCGGTATTTAAGGCCTCTGCTGCATTATTTAAGGACTCTGCTGCATTATTAAGGACGTTGCTGCATTATTTAAGGACTTTATTGCATTATTTAAGGATTCTGCTGCATTATTTAAGGAATTTGCTGCATTATTTAAGGACTCTGCTGTATTATTTAAGGACTTTGTTGCATTATTTAATGACTCTGCTGGGGTATTTAAGGACTCTGCTGCATTATTTAAGGGCTTTGCTGCATTATTTAAGGACTCTGCTGCAGTATTTAAGGACTCTGCTGCATTATTTAAGGACTTTGATGCATTATTTAAGGACGCTGCTGCAGAATTTAAGGAATCTGCTGCATTATTTAAGGACTTTGTTGCATTATTTAAGGACTATGCTGCATTATGTAAGGACTCTGCTGCATTATTTAAGGACTTTGCTGCATTATTTAATTACTCTGCTGCATTATTTAAGGACTTTGTTGCATTATTTAAGGACTCTGCTGCATTATTTAAGGACTTTGCTGCATTATTTAAGGACTTTGATGCATTATTTAAGGACGCTGCTGCAGAATTTAAGTAATCTGCTGCATTATTTAAGGACTCTGCTGCATTATTTAAGGACTTTGCTGCATTATTTAAGGACTCTGCTGCATTATTTAAGGACTTTGTTGCATTATTTAATGACTCTGCTGCGGTATTTAAGGACTCTGCTGCATTATTTAAGGACTTTGCTGCATTATTTAAGGACTTTGCTGCAGTAATTAAGGAATCTGCTGCATTATTTAAGGACTTTGTTGCATTATTTAAGGACTGTGCTGCATTGCTTAAGGACTCTGCTGCATTATTTAAGGACTTTGTTGCATTATTTAAGGACTTTGTTGCATTATTTAAGGACTCTGCTGCATTATTTAAGGACTTTGTTGCATTATTTAAGGACTCTGTTGCATTATTTAAGGACTTTGCTGCATTATTTAAGTACTCTGGTGCATTATTTAAGGACTTTGTTGCATTATTTAAGGACTCTGCTGCATTATTTAAGGACTTTGCTGCATTATTTAAGTACTCTGGTGCATTATTTAAGGACTTTGTTGCATTATTTAAGGACTCTGCTGCATTATTTAAGGATTTTGCTGCATTATTTAAGGACTCTACTGCATTATTAAGGACGTTGCTGCATTATTTAAGGACTTTATTGCATTATTTAAGGATTCTGCTGCATTATTTAAGGAATTAGCTGCATTATTTAAGTACTCTGCTGCATTATTTAAGGACTTTGCTGCATTATTTAAGTATGCTGCTGCAGTATTTAAGGCCTCTGCTGCATTATTTAAGGACTCTGCTGCATTATTAAGGACGTTGCTGCATTATTTAAGGACTTTATTGCATTATTTAAGGATTCTGCTGCATTATTTAAGGAATTTGCTGCATTATTTAAGGACTCTGCTGCATTATTTAAGGACTTTGTTGCATTATTTAATGACTCTGCTGGGGTATTTAAGGACTCTGCTGCATTATTTAAGGACTTTGTTGCATTATTTAAGGAATCTGCTGCATTATTTAAGGACTTTGCTGCATTATTTAAGGACTTTGATGCATTATTTAAGGACGCTGCTGCAGAATTTAAGTAATCTGCTGCATTATTTAAGGACTCTGCTGCATTATTTAAGGACTTTGCTGCATTATTTAAGGACTCTGCTGCATTATTTAAGGACTTTGTTGCATTATTTAATGACTCTGCTGCGGTATTTAAGGACTCTGCTGTATTATTTAAGGACTTTGCTGAATTATTTAAGGACTCTGCTTCATTATTTAAGGACTTTGTTGCATTATTTAAGGACTCTGCTGCATTATTTAAGGACTTCGTTGCATTATTTAAGGACTCTGCTGCATTATTTAAAGACTTTGCTGCATTATTTAAGTACTCTGGTGCATTATTTAAGGACTCGGCTGCATTATTTAAAGACTTTGCTGCATTATTTAAGTACTCTGGTGCATTATTTAAGGACTCTGCTGCATTATTTAAGGACTTTGCTGCATTATTTAAGGACTCTGCTGCATTATTTAAGGACTCTGCTGCATTATTTAAGGACTTTGCTGCATTATTTAAGTATGCTGCTGCGGTATTTAAGGCCTCTGCTGCATTATTTAAGGACTCTGCTGCATTATTAAGGACGTTGCTGCATTATTTAAGGACTTTATTGCATTATTTAAGGATTCTGCTGCATTATTTAAGGAATTTGCTGCATTATTTAAGGACTCTGCTGTATTATTTAAGGACTTTGTTGCATTATTTAATGACTCTGCTGGGGTATTTAAGGACTCTGCTGCATTATTTAAGGGCTTTGCTGCATTATTTAAGGACTCTGCTGCAGTATTTAAGGACTCTGCTGCATTATTTAAGGACTTTGATGCATTATTTAAGGACGCTGCTGCAGAATTTAAGGAATCTGCTGCATTATTTAAGGACTTTGTTGCATTATTTAAGGACTATGCTGCATTATGTAAG
The DNA here is from genome assembly GCF_046119375.1 of Phyllobates terribilis. Classification (NCBI taxonomy): domain Eukaryota; kingdom Metazoa; phylum Chordata; class Amphibia; order Anura; family Dendrobatidae; genus Phyllobates; species Phyllobates terribilis. The sequence goes on along the minus strand of NW_027362988.1, from coordinate 2,270,529 downwards.
GACTCTGCTGCATTATTTAAGGACTTTGCTGCATTATTTAATTACTCTGCTGCATTATTTAAGGACTTTGTTGCATTATTTAAGGACTCTGCTGCATTATTTAAGGACTTTGCTGCATTATTTAAGGACTTTGATGCATTATTTAAGGACGCTGCTGCAGAATTTAAGTAATCTGCTGCATTATTTAAGGACTCTGCTGCATTATTTAAGGACTTTGCTGCATTATTTAAGGACTCTGCTGCATTATTTAAGGACTTTGTTGCATTATTTAATGACTCTGCTGCGGTATTTAAGGACTCTGCTGCATTATTTAAGGACTTTGCTGCATTATTTAAGGACTTTGCTGCAGTAATTAAGGAATCTGCTGCATTATTTAAGGACTGTGTTGCATTATTTAAGGACTGTGCTGCATTGCTTAAGGACTCTGCTGCATTATTTAAGGACTTTGCTGCATTATTTAAGGACTTTGTTGCATTATTTAAGGACTCTGCTGCATTATTTAAGGACTTTGTTGCATTATTTAAGGACTCTGTTGCATTATTTAAGGACTTTGCTGCATTATTTAAGTACTCTGGTGCATTATTTAAGGACTTTGTTGCATTATTTAAGGACTCTGCTGCATTATTTAAGGACTTTGCTGCATTATTTAAGTACTCTGGTGCATTATTTAAGGACTTTGTTGCATTATTTAAGGACTCTGCTGCATTATTTAAGGACTTTGCTGCATTATTTAAGGACTTTGTTGCATTATTTAAGGACTCTGCTGCATTATTTAAGGACTTTGTTGCATTATTTAAGGACTCTGTTGCATTATTTAAGGACTTTGCTGCATTATTTAAGTACTCTGGTGCATTATTTAAGGACTTTGTTGCATTATTTAAGGACTCTGCTGCATTATTTAAGGACTTTGCTGCATTATTTAAGTACTCTGGTGCATTATTTAAGGACTTTGTTGCATTATTTAAGGACTCTGCTGCATTATTTAAGGACTTTGTTGCATTATTTAAGGACTCTGCTGCATTATTTAAGGACTTTGCTGCATTATTTAAGGACTCTGCTGCATTATTTAAGGACTTTGTTGCATTATTTAATGACTCTGCTGCGGTATTTAAGGACTCTGCTGTATTATTTAAGGACTTTGCTGCATTATTTAAGGACTCTGCTTCATTATTTAAGGACTTTGTTGCATTATTTAAGGACTCTGCTGCATTATTTAAGGACTTCGTTGCATTATTTAAGGACTCTGCTGCATTATTTAAAGACTTTGCTGCATTATTTAAGTACTCTGGTGCATTATTTAAGGACTCGGCTGCATTATTTAAAGACTTTGCTGCATTATTTAAGTACTCTGGTGCATTATTTAAGGACTCTGCTGCATTATTTAAGGACTTTGCTGCATTATTTAAGGACTCTGCTGCATTATTTAAGGACTTTGCTGCATTATTTAAGTATGCTGCTGCGGTATTTAAGGCCTCTGCTGCATTATTTAAGGACTCTGCTGCATTATTAAGGACGTTGCTGCATTATTTAAGGACTTTATTGCATTATTTAAGGATTCTGCTGCATTATTTAAGGAATTTGCTGCATTATTTAAGGACTCTGCTGTATTATTTAAGGACTTTGTTGCATTATTTAATGACTCTGCTGGGGTATTTAAGGACTCTGCTGCATTATTTAAGGGCTTTGCTGCATTATTTAAGGACTCTGCTGCAGTATTTAAGGACTCTGCTGCATTATTTAAGGACTTTGATGCATTATTTAAGGACGCTGCTGCAGAATTTAAGGAATCTGCTGCATTATTTAAGGACTTTGTTGCATTATTTAAGGACTATGCTGCATTATGTAAGGACTCTGCTGCATTATTTAAGGACTTTGCTGCATTATTTAATTACTCTGCTGCATTATTTAAGGACTTTGTTGCATTATTTAAGGACTCTGCTGCATTATTTAAGGACTTTGCTGCATTATTTAAGGACTTTGATGCATTATTTAAGGACGCTGCTGCAGAATTTAAGTAATCTGCTGCATTATTTAAGGACTCTGCTGCATTATTTAAGGACTTTGCTGCATTATTTAAGGACTCTGCTGCATTATTTAAGGACTTTGTTGCATTATTTAATGACTCTGCTGCGGTATTTAAGGACTCTGCTGCATTATTTAAGGACTTTGCTGCATTATTTAAGGACTTTGCTGCAGTAATTAAGGAATCTGCTGCATTATTTAAGGACTTTGTTGCATTATTTAAGGACTGTGCTGCATTGCTTAAGGACTCTGCTGCATTATTTAAGGACTTTGTTGCATTATTTAAGGACTTGTTGCATTATTTAAGGACTCTGCTGCATTATTTAAGGACTTTGTTGCATTATTTAAGGACTCTGTTGCATTATTTAAGGACTTTGCTGCATTATTTAAGTACTCTGGTGCATTATTTAAGGACTTTGTTGCATTATTTAAGGACTCTGCTGCATTATTTAAGGACTTTGCTGCATTATTTAAGTACTCTGGTGCATTATTTAAGGACTTTGTTGCATTATTTAAGGACTCTGCTGCATTATTTAAGGATTTTGCTGCATTATTTAAGGACTCTACTGCATTATTAAGGACGTTGCTGCATTATTTAAGGACTTTATTGCATTATTTAAGGATTCTGCTGCATTATTTAAGGAATTAGCTGCATTATTTAAGTACTCTGCTGCATTATTTAAGGACTTTGCTGCATTATTTAAGTATGCTGCTGCAGTATTTAAGGCCTCTGCTGCATTATTTAAGGACTCTGCTGCATTATTAAGGACGTTGCTGCATTATTTAAGGACTTTATTGCATTATTTAAGGATTCTGCTGCATTATTTAAGGAATTTGCTGCATTATTTAAGGAATTTGCTGCATTATTTAAGGACTCTGCTGCATTATTTAAGGACTTTGTTGCATTATTTAATGACTCTGCTGGGGTATTTAAGGACTCTGCTGCATTATTTAAGGACTTTGTTGCATTATTTAAGGAATCTGCTGCATTATTTAAGGACTTTGCTGCATTATTTAAGGACTTTGATGCATTATTTAAGGACGCTGCTGCAGAATTTAAGTAATCTGCTGCATTATTTAAGGACTCTGCTGCATTATTTAAGGACTTTGCTGCATTATTTAAGGACTCTGCTGCATTATTTAAGGACTTTGTTGCATTATTTAATGACTCTGCTGCGGTATTTAAGGACTCTGCTGTATTATTTAAGGACTTTGCTGAATTATTTAAGGACTCTGCTTCATTATTTAAGGACTTTGTTGCATTATTTAAGGACTCTGCTGCATTATTTAAGGACTTCGTTGCATTATTTAAGGACTCTGCTGCATTATTTAAAGACTTTGCTGCATTATTTAAGTACTCTGGTGCATTATTTAAGGACTCGGCTGCATTATTTAAAGACTTTGCTGCATTATTTAAGTACTCTGGTGCATTATTTAAGGACTCTGCTGCATTATTTAAGGACTTTGCTGCATTATTTAAGGACTCTGCTGCATTATTTAAGGACTCTGCTGCATTATTTAAGGACTGTGCTGCATTATTTAAGTATGCTGCTGCGATATTTAAGGCCTCTGCTGCATTATTTAAGGACTCTGCTGCATTATTAAGGACGTTGCTGCATTATTTAAGGACTTTATTGCATTATTTAAGGATTCTGCTGCATTATTTAAGGAATTTGCTGCATTATTTAAGGACTCTGCTGTATTATTTAAGGACTTTGTTGCATTATTTAATGACTCTGCTGGGGTATTTAAGGACTCTGCTGCATTATTTAAGGGCTTTGCTGCATTATTTAAGGACTCTGCTGCAGTATTTAAGGACTCTGCTGCATTATTTAAGGACTTTGATGCATTATTTAAGGACGCTGCTGCAGAATTTAAGGAATCTGCTGCATTATTTAAGGACTTTGTTGCATTATTTAAGGACTATGCTGCATTATGTAAGGACTCTGCTGCATTATTTAAGGACTTTGCTGCATTATTTAATTACTCTGCTGCATTATTTAAGGACTTTGTTGCATTATTTAAGGACTCTGCTGCATTATTTAAGGACTTTGCTGCATTATTTAAGGACTTTGATGCATTATTTAAGGACGCTGCTGCAGAATTTAAGTAATCTGCTGCATTATTTAAGGACTCTGCTGCATTATTTAAGGACTTTGCTGCATTATTTAAGGACTCTGCTGCATTATTTAAGGACTTTGTTGCATTATTTAATGACTCTGCTGCGGTATTTAAGGACTCTGCTGCATTATTTAAGGACTTTGCTGCATTATTTAAGGACTTTGCTGCAGTAATTAAGGAATCTGCTGCATTATTTAAGGACTGTGTTGCATTATTTAAGGACTGTGCTGCATTGCTTAAGGACTCTGCTGCATTATTTAAGGACTTTGCTGCATTATTTAAGGACTTTGTTGCATTATTTAAGGACTCTGCTGCATTATTTAAGGACTTTGTTGCATTATTTAAGGACTCTGTTGTATTATTTAAGGACTTTGCTGCATTATTTAAGTACTCTGGTGCATTATTTAAGGACTTTGTTGCATTATTTAAGGACTCTGCTGCATTATTTAAGGACTTTGCTGCATTATTTAAGTACTCTGGTGCATTATTTAAGGACTTTGTTGCATTATTTAAGGACTCTGCTGCATTATTTAAGGACTTTGTTGCATTATTTAAGGACTCTGCTGCATTATTTAAGGACTTTGCTGCATTATTTAAGGACTCTGCTGCATTATTTAAGGACTTTGTTGCATTATTTAATGACTCTGCTGCGGTATTTAAGGACTCTGCTGTATTATTTAAGGACGTTGCTGCATTATTTAAGGACTCTGCTTCATTATTTAAGGACTTTGTTGCATTATTTAAGGACTCTGCTGCATTATTTAAGGACTTCGTTGCATTATTTAAGGACTCTGCTGCATTATTTAAAGACTTTGCTGCATTATTTAAGTACTCTGGTGCATTATTTAAGGACTCGGCTGCATTATTTAAAGACTTTGCTGCATTATTTAAGTACTCTGGTGCATTATTTAAGGACTCTGCTGCATTATTTAAGGACTTTGCTGCATTATTTAAGGACTCTGCTGCATTATTTAAGGACTTTGCTGCATTATTTAAGTATGCTGCTGCGGTATTTAAGGCCTCTGCTGCATTATTTAAGGACTCTGCTGCATTATTAAGGACGTTGCTGCATTATTTAAGGACTTTATTGCATTATTTAAGGATTCTGCTGCATTATTTAAGGAATTTGCTGCATTATTTAAGGACTCTGCTGTATTATTTAAGGACTTTGTTGCATTATTTAATGACTCTGCTGGGGTATTTAAGGACTCTGCTGCATTATTTAAGGGCTTTGCTGCATTATTTAAGGACTCTGCTGCAGTATTTAAGGACTCTGCTGCATTATTTAAGGACTTTGCTGCATTATTTAAGGACTTTGATGCATTATTTAAGGACGCTGCTGCAGAATTTAAGTAATCTGCTGCATTATTTAAGGACTCTGCTGCATTATTTAAGGACTTTGCTGCATTATTTAAGGACTCTGCTGCATTATTTAAGGACTTTGTTGCATTATTTAATGACTCTGCTGCGGTATTTAAGGACTCTGCTGCATTATTTAAGGACTTTGCTGCATTATTTAAGGACTTTGCTGCAGTAATTAAGGAATCTGCTGCATTATTTAAGGACTTTGTTGCATTATTTAAGGACTGTGCTGCATTGCTTAAGGACTCTGCTGCATTATTTAAGGACTTTGCTGCATTATTTAAGGACTTTGTTGCATTATTTAAGGACTCTGCTGCATTATTTAAGGACTTTGTTGCATTATTTAAGGACTCTGTTGCATTATTTAAGGACTTTGCTGCATTATTTAAGTACTCTGGTGCATTATTTAAGGACTTTGTTGCATTATTTAAGGACTCTGCTGCATTATTTAAGGACTTTGTTGCATTATTTAAGGACTCTGTTGCATTATTTAAGGACTTTGCTGCATTATTTAAGTACTCTGGTGCATTATTTAAGGACTTTGTTGCATTATTTAAGGACTCTGCTGCATTATTTAAGGACTTTGTTGCATTATTTAAGGACTCTGCTGCATTATTTAAGGACTTTGCTGCATTATTTAAGGACTCTGTTGCATTATTTAAGGACTTTGCTGCATTATTTAAGTACTCTGGTGCATTATTTAAGGACTTTATTGCATTATTTAAGGATTCTGCTGCATTATTTAAGGAATTTGCTGCATTATTTAAGAACTTTGCTGCAGTATTTAAGGACTCTGCTGCATTATTTAAGGACTTTGTTGCATTATTTAATGACTCTGCTGCATTATTTAAGGACTTTGCTGCATTATTTAAGTATGCTGCTGCAGTATTTAAGGCCTCTGCTGCATTATTTAAGGACTCTGCTGCATTTTTAAGGACGTTGCTGCATTATTTAAGGACTTTATTGCATTATTTAAGGATTCTGCTGCATTATTTAAGGAATTTGCTGCATTATTTAAGGACTCTGCTGCATTATTTAAGGACTTTGTTTCATTATTTAATGACTCTGCTGGGGTATTTAAGGACTCTGCTGCATTATTTAAGGACTTTGTTGCATTATTTAAGGACTCTGCTGCATTATTTAAGGACTTTGCTGCATTATTTAAGGACTTTGATGCATTATTTAAGGACGCTGCTGCAGAATTTAAGTAATCTGCTGCATTATTTAAGGACTCTGCTGCATTATTTAAGGACTTTGCTGCATTATTTAAGGACTCTGCTGCATTATTTAAGGACTTTGTTGCATTATTTAATGACTCTGCTGCGGTATTTAAGGACTCTGCTGTATTATTTAAGGACTTTGCTGCATTATTTAAGGACTCTGCTTCATTATTTAAGGACTTTGTTGCATTATTTAAGGACTCTGCTGCATTATTTAAGGATTTTGCTGCATTATTTAAGGACTCTACTGCATTATTAAGGACGTTGCTGCATTATTTAAGGACTTTATTGCATTATTTAAGGATTCTGCTGCATTATTTAAGGAATTAGCTGCATTATTTAAGTACTCTGCTGCATTATTTAAGGACTTTGCTGCATTATTTAAGTATGCTGCTGCAGTATTTAAGGCCTCTGCTGCATTATTTAAGGACTCTGCTGCATTATTAAGGACGTTGCTGTATTATTTAAGGACTTTATTGCATTATTTAAGGATTCTGCTGCATTATTTAAGGAATTTGCTGCATTATTTAAGGACTCTGCTGCATTATTTAAGGACTTTGTTGCATTATTTAATGACTCTGCTGGGGTATTTTAGGACTCTGCTGCATTATTTAAGGACTTTGTTGCATTATTTAAGGAATCTGCTGCATTATTTAAGGACTTTGCTGCATTATTTAAGGACTTTGATGCATTATTTAAGGACGCTGCTGCAGAATTTAAGTAATCTGCTGCATTATTTAAGGACTCTGCTGCATTATTTAAGGACTTTGCTGCATTATTTAAGGACTCTGCTGCATTATTTAAGGACTTTGTTGCATTATTTAATGACTCTGCTGCGGTATTTAAGGACTCTGCTGTATTATTTAAGGACTTTGCTGAATTATTTAAGGACTCTGCTTCATTATTTAAGGACTTTGTTGCATTATTTAAGGACTCTGCTGCATTATTTAAGGACTTCGTTGCATTATTTAAGGACTCTGCTGCATTATTTAAAGACTTTGCTGCATTATTTAAGTACTCTGGTGCATTATTTAAGGACTCGGCTGCATTATTTAAAGACTTTGCTGCATTATTTAAGTACTCTGGTGCATTATTTAAGGACTCTGCTGCATTATTTAAGGACTTTGCTGCATTATTTAAGGACTCTGCTGCATTATTTAAGGACTCTGCTGCATTATTTAAGGACTTTGCTGCATTATTTAAGTATGCTGCTGCGGTATTTAAGGCCTCTGCTGCATTATTTAAGGACTCTGCTGCATTATTAAGGACGTTGCTGCATTATTTAAGGACTTTATTGCATTATTTAAGGATTCTGCTGCATTATTTAAGGAATTTGCTGCATTATTTAAGGACTCTGCTGTATTATTTAAGGACTTTGTTGCATTATTTAATGACTCTGCTGGGGTATTTAAGGACTCTGCTGCATTATTTAAGGGCTTTGCTGCATTATTTAAGGACTCTGCTGCAGTATTTAAGGACTCTGCTGCATTATTTAAGGACTTTGATGCATTATTTAAGGACGCTGCTGCAGAATTTAAGGAATCTGCTGCATTATTTAAGGACTTTGTTGCATTATTTAAGGACTATGCTGCATTATGTAAGGACTCTGCTGCATTATTTAAGGACTTTGCTGCATTATTTAATTACTCTGCTGCATTATTTAAGGACTTTGTTGCATTATTTAAGGACTCTGCTGCATTATTTAAGGACTTTGCTGCATTATTTAAGGACTTTGATGCATTATTTAAGGACGCTGCTGCAGAATTTAAGTAATCTGCTGCATTATTTAAGGACTCTGCTGCATTATTTAAGGACTTTGCTGCATTATTTAAGGACTCTGCTGCATTATTTAAGGACTTTGTTGCATTATTTAATGACTCTGCTGCGGTATTTAAGGACTCTGCTGCATTATTTAAGGACTTTGCTGCATTATTTAAGGACTTTGCTGCAGTAATTAAGGAATCTGCTGCATTATTTAAGGACTGTGTTGCATTATTTAAGGACTGTGCTGCATTGCTTAAGGACTCTGCTGCATTATTTAAGGACTTTGCTGCATTATTTAAGGACTTTGTTGCATTATTTAAGGACTCTGCTGCATTATTTAAGGACTTTGTTGCATTATTTAAGGACTCTGTTGCATTATTTAAGGACTTTGCTGCATTATTTAAGTACTCTGGTGCATTATTTAAGGACTTTGTTGCATTATTTAAGGACTCTGCTGCATTATTTAAGGACTTTGCTGCATTATTTAAGTACTCTGGTGCATTATTTAAGGACTTTGTTGCATTATTTAAGGACTCTGCTGCATTATTTAAGGACTTTGTTGCATTATTTAAGGACTCTGCTGCATTATTTAAGGACTTTGCTGCATTATTTAAGGACTCTGCTGCATTATTTAAGGACTTTGTTGCATTATTTAATGACTCTGCTGCGGTATTTAAGGACTCTGCTGTATTATTTAAGGACTTTGCTGCATTATTTAAGGACTCTGCTTCATTATTTAAGGACTTTGTTGCATTATTTAAGGACTCTGCTGCATTATTTAAGGACTTCGTTGCATTATTTAAGGACTCTGCTGCATTATTTAAAGACTTTGCTGCATTATTTAAGTACTCTGGTGCATTATTTAAGGACTCGGCTGCATTATTTAAAGACTTTGCTGCATTATTTAAGTACTCTGGTGCATTATTTAAGGACTCTGCTGCATTATTTAAGGACTTTGCTGCATTATTTAAGGACTCTGCTGCATTATTTAAGGACTTTGCTGCATTATTTAAGTATGCTGCTGCGGTATTTAAGGCCTCTGCTGCATTATTTAAGGACTCTGCTGCATTATTAAGGACGTTGCTGCATTATTTAAGGACTTTATTGCATTATTTAAGGATTCTGCTGCATTATTTAAGGAATTTGCTGCATTATTTAAGGACTCTGCTGTATTATTTAAGGACTTTGTTGCATTATTTAATGACTCTGCTGGGGTATTTAAGGACTCTGCTGCATTATTTAAGGGCTTTGCTGCATTATTTAAGGACTCTGCTGCAGTATTTAAGGACTCTGCTGCATTATTTAAGGACTTTGATGCATTATTTAAGCACGCTGCTGCAGAATTTAAGGAATCTGCTGCATTATTTAAGGACTTTGTTGCATTATTTAAGGACTATGCTGCATTATGTAAGGACTCTGCTGCATTATTTAAGGACTTTGCTGCATTATTTAATTACTCTGCTGCATTATTTAAGGACTTTGTTGCATTATTTAAGGACTCTGCTGCATTATTTAAGGACTTTGCTGCATTATTTAAGGACTTTGATGCATTATTTAAGGACGCTGCTGCAGAATTTAAGTAATCTGCTGCATTATTTAAGGACTCTGCTGCATTATTTAAGGACTTTGCTGCATTATTTAAGGACTCTGCTGCATTATTTAAGGACTTTGTTGCATTATTTAATGACTCTGCTGCGGTATTTAAGGACTCTGCTGCATTATTTAAGGACTTTGCTGCATTATTTAAGGACTTTGCTGCAGTAATTAAGGAATCTGCTGCATTATTTAAGGACTTTGTTGCATTATTTAAGGACTGTGCTGCATTGCTTAAGGACTCTGCTGCATTATTTAAGGACTTTGCTGCATTATTTAAGGACTTTGTTGCATTATTTAAGGACTCTGCTGCATTATTTAAGGACTTTGTTGCATTATTTAAGGACTCTGTTGCATTATTTAAGGACTTTGCTGCATTATTTAAGTACTCTGGTGCATTATTTAAGGACTTTGTTGCATTATTTAAGGACTCTGCTGCATTATTTAAGGACTTTGTTGCATTATTTAAGGACTCTGTTGCATTATTTAAGGACTTTGCTGCATTATTTAAGTACTCTGCTGCATTATTTAAGGACTTTGTTGCATTATTTAAGGACTCTGCTGCATTATTTAAGGACTTTGCTGCATTATTTAAGGACTCTGCTGCATTATTTAAGGACTTTGTTGCATTATTTAATGACTCTGCTGCGGTATTTAAGGACTCTGCTGTATTATTTAAGGACTTTGCTGCATTATTTAAGGACTCTGCTTCATTATTTAAGGACTTTGTTGCATTATTTAAGGACTCTGCTGCATTATTTAAGGACTTCGTTGCATTATTTAAGGACTCTGCTGCATTATTTAAAGACTTTGCTGCATTATTTAAGTACTCTGGTGCATTATTTAAGGACTCGGCTGCATTATTTAAAGACTTTGCTGCATTATTTAAGTACTCTGGTGCATTATTTAAGGACTCTGCTGCATTATTTAAGGACTTTGCTGCATTATTTAAGGACTCTGCTGCATTATTTAAGGACTTTGCTGCATTATTTAAGTATGCTGCTGCGGTATTTAAGGCCTCTGCTGCATTATTTAAGGACTCTGCTGCATTATTAAGGACGTTGCTGCATTATTTAAGGACTTTATTGCATTATTTAAGGATTCTGCTGCATTATTTAAGGAATTTGCTGCATTATTTAAGGACTCTGCTGTATTATTTAAGGACTTTGTTGCATTATTTAATGACTCTGCTGGGGTATTTAAGGACTCTGCTGCATTATTTAAGGGCTTTGCTGCATTATTTAAGGACTCTGCTGCAGTATTTAAGGACTCTGCTGCATTATTTAAGGACTTTGATGCATTATTTAAGGACGCTGCTGCAGAATTTAAGGAATCTGCTGCATTATTTAAGGACTTTGTTGCATTATTTAAGGACTATGCTGCATTATGTAAGGACTCTGCTGCATTATTTAAGGACTTTGCTGCATTATTTAATTACTCTGCTGCATTATTTAAGGACTTTGTTGCATTATTTAAGGACTCTGCTGCATTATTTAAGGACTTTGCTGCATTATTTAAGGACTTTGATGCATTATTTAAGGACGCTGCTGCAGAATTTAAGTAATCTGCTGCATTATTTAAGGACTCTGCTGCATTATTTAAGGACTTTGCTGCATTATTTAAGGACTCTGCTGCATTATTTAAGGACTTTGTTGCATTATTTAATGACTCTGCTGCGGTATTTAAGGACTCTGCTGCATTATTTAAGGACTTTGCTGCATTATTTAAGGACTTTGCTGCAGTAATTAAGGAATCTGCTGCATTATTTAAGGACTTTGTTGCATTATTTAAGGACTGTGCTGCATTGCTTAAGGACTCTGCTGCATTATTTAAGGACTTTGTTGCATTATTTAAGGACTTTGTTGCATTATTTAAGGACTCTGCTGCATTATTTAAGGACTTTGTTGCATTATTTAAGGACTCTGTTGCATTATTTAAGGACTTTGCTGCATTATTTAAGTACTCTGGTGCATTATTTAAGGACTTTGTTGCATTATTTAAGGACTCTGCTGCATTATTTAAGGACTTTGCTGCATTATTTAAGTACTCTGGTGCATTATTTAAGGACTTTGTTGCATTATTTAAGGACTCTGCTGCATTATTTAAGGATTTTGCTGCATTATTTAAGGACTCTACTGCATTATTAAGGACGTTGCTGCATTATTTAAGGACTTTATTGCATTATTTAAGGATTCTGCTGCATTATTTAAGGAATTAGCTGCATTATTTAAGGATTCTGCTGCATTATTTAAGGAATTAGCTGCATTATTTAAGTACTCTGCTGCATTATTTAAGGACTTTGCTGCATTATTTAAGTATGCTGCTGCAGTATTTAAGGCCTCTGCTGCATTATTTAAGGACTCTGCTGCATTATTAAGGACGTTGCTGCATTATTTAAGGACTTTATTGCATTATTTAAGGATTCTGCTGCATTATTTAAGGAATTTGCTGCATTATTTAAGGACTCTGCTGCATTATTTAAGGACTTTGTTGCATTATTTAATGACTCTGCTGGGGTATTTAAGGACTCTGCTGCATTATTTAAGGACTTTGTTGCATTATTTAAGGAATCTGCTGCATTATTTAAGGACTTTGCTGCATTATTTAAGGACTTTGATGCATTATTTAAGGACGCTGCTGCAGAATTTAAGTAATCTGCTGCATTATTTAAGTACTCTGCTGCATTATTTAAGGACTTTGCTGCATTATTTAAGGACTCTGCTGCATTATTTAAGGACTTTGTTGCATTATTTAATGACTCTGCTGCGGTATTTAAGGACTCTGCTGTATTATTTAAGGACTTTGCTGAATTATTTAAGGACTCTGCTTCATTATTTAAGGACTTTGTTGCATTATTTAAGGACTCTGCTGCATTATTTAAGGACTTCGTTGCATTATTTAAGGACTCTGCTGCATTATTTAAAGACTTTGCTGCATTATTTAAGTACTCTGGTGCATTATTTAAGGACTCGGCTGCATTATTTAAAGACTTTGCTGCATTATTTAAGTACTCTGGTGCATTATTTAAGGACTCTGCTGCATTATTTAAGGACTTTGCTGCATTATTTAAGGACTCTGCTGCATTATTTAAGGACTCTGCTGCATTATTTAAGGCCTTTGCTGCATTATTTAAGTATGCTGCTGCGGTATTTAAGGCCTCTGCTGCATTATTTAAGGACTCTGCTGCATTATTAAGGACGTTGCTGCATTATTTAAGGACTTTATTGCATTATTTAAGGATTCTGCTGCATTATTTAAGGAATTTGCTGCATTATTTAAGGACTCTGCTGTATTATTTAAGGACTTTGTTGCATTATTTAATGACTCTGCTGGGGTATTTAAGGACTCTGCTGCATTATTTAAGGGCTTTGCTGCATTATTTAAGGACTCTGCTGCAGTATTTAAGGACTCTGCTGCATTATTTAAGGACTTTGATGCATTATTTAAGGACGCTGCTGCAGAATTTAAGGAATCTGCTGCATTATTTAAGGACTTTGTTGCATTATTTAAGGACTATGCTGCATTATGTAAGGACTCTGCTGCATTATTTAAGGACTTTGCTGCATTATTTAATTACTCTGCTGCATTATTTAAGGACTTTGTTGCATTATTTAAGGACTCTGCTGCATTATTTAAGGACTTTGCTGCATTATTTAAGGACTTTGATGCATTATTTAAGGACGCTGCTGCAGAATTTAAGTAATCTGCTGCATTATTTAAGGACTCTGCTGCATTATTTAAGGACTTTGCTGCATTATTTAAGGACTCTGCTGCATTATTTAAGGACTTTGTTGCATTATTTAATGACTCTGCTGCGGTATTTAAGGACTCTGCTGCATTATTTAAGGACTTTGCTGCATTATTTAAGGACTTTGCTGCAGTAATTAAGGAATCTGCTGCATTATTTAAGGACTGTGTTGCATTATTTAAGGACTGTGCTGCATTGCTTAAGGACTCTGCTGCATTATTTAAGGACTTTGCTGCATTATTTAAGGACTTTGTTGCATTATTTAAGGACTCTGCTGCATTATTTAAGGACTTTGTTGCATTATTTAAGGACTCTGTTGCATTATTTAAGGACTTTGCTGCATTATTTAAGTACTCTGGTGCATTATTTAAGGACTTTGTTGCATTATTTAAGGACTCTGCTGCATTATTTAAGGACTTTGCTGCATTATTTAAGTACTCTGGTGCATTATTTAAGGACTTTGTTGCATTATTTAAGGACTCTGCTGCATTATTTAAGGACTTTGTTGCATTATTTAATGACTCTGCTGCATTATTTAAGGACTTTGCTGCATTATTTAAGGACTCTGCTGCATTATTTAAGGACTTTGTTGCATTATTTAATGACTCTGCTGCGGTATTTAAGGACTCTGCTGTATTATTTAAGGACTTTGCTGCATTATTTAAGGACTCTGCTTCATTATTTAAGGACTTTGTTGCATTATTTAAGGACTCTGCTGCATTATTTAAGGACTTCGTTGCATTATTTAAGGACTCTGCTGCATTATTTAAAGACTTTGCTGCATTATTTAAGTACTCTGGTGCATTATTTAAGGACTCGGCTGCATTATTTAAAGACTTTGCTGCATTATTTAAGTACTCTGGTGCATTATTTAAGGACTCTGCTGCATTATTTAAGGACTTTGCTGCATTATTTAAGGACTCTGCTGCATTATTTAAGGACTTTGCTGCATTATTTAAGTATGCTGCTGCGGTATTTAAGGCCTCTGCTGCATTATTTAAGGACTCTGCTGCATTATTAAGGACGTTGCTGCATTATTTAAGGACTTTATTGCATTATTTAAGGATTCTGCTGCATTATTTAAGGAATTTGCTGCATTATTTAAGGACTCTGCTGTATTATTTAAGGACTTTGTTGCATTATTTAATGACTCTGCTGGGGTATTTAAGGACTCTGCTGCATTATTTAAGGGCTTTGCTGCATTATTTAAGGACTCTGCTGCAGTATTTAAGGACTCTGCTGCATTATTTAAGGACTTTGATGCATTATTTAAGCACGCTGCTGCAGAATTTAAGGAATCTGCTGCATTATTTAAGGACTTTGTTGCATTATTTAAGGACTATGCTGCATTATGTAAGGACTCTGCTGCATTATTTAAGGACTTTGCTGCATTATTTAATTACTCTGCTGCATTATTTAAGGACTTTGTTGCATTATTTAAGGACTCTGCTGCATTATTTAAGGACTTTGCTGCATTATTTAAGGACTTTGATGCATTATTTAAGGACGCTGCTGCAGAATTTAAGTAATCTGCTGCATTATTTAAGGACTCTGCTGCATTATTTAAGGACTTTGCTGCATTATTTAAGGACTCTGCTGCATTATTTAAGGACTTTGTTGCATTATTTAATGACTCTGCTGCGGTATTTAAGGACTCTGCTGCATTATTTAAGGACTTTGCTGCATTATTTAAGGACTTTGCTGCAGTAATTAAGGAATCTGCTGCATTATTTAAGGACTTTGTTGCATTATTTAAGGACTGTGCTGCATTGCTTAAGGACTCTGCTGCATTATTTAAGGACTTTGCTGCATTATTTAAGGACTTTGTTGCATTATTTAAGGACTCTGCTGCATTATTTAAGGACTTTGTTGCATTATTTAAGGACTCTGTTGCATTATTTAAGGACTTTGCTGCATTATTTAAGTACTCTGGTGCATTATTTAAGGACTTTGTTGCATTATTTAAGGACTCTGCTGCATTATTTAAGGACTTTGTTGCATTATTTAAGGACTCTGTTGCATTATTTAAGGACTTTGCTGCATTATTTAAGTACTCTGGTGCATTATTTAAGGACTTTGTTGCATTATTTAAGGACTCTGCTGCATTATTTAAGGACTTTGTTGCATTATTTAAGGACTCTGCTGCATTATTTAAGGACTTTGCTGCATTATTTAAGGACTCTGTTGCATTATTTAAGGACTTTGCTGCATTATTTAAGTACTCTGGTGCATTATTTAAGGACTTTATTGCATTATTTAAGGATTCTGCTGCATTATTTAAGGAATTTGCTGCATTATTTAAGAACTTTGCTGCAGTATTTAAGGACTCTGCTGCATTATTTAAGGACTTTGTTGCATTATTTAATGACTCTGCTGCATTATTTAAGGACTTTGCTGCATTATTTAAGTATGCTGCTGCAGTATTTAAGGCCTCTGCTGCATTATTTAAGGACTCTGCTGCATTTTTAAGGACGTTGCTGCATTATTTAAGGACTTTATTGCATTATTTAAGGATTCTGCTGCATTATTTAAGGAATTTGCTGCATTATTTAAGGACTCTGCTGCATTATTTAAGGACTTTGTTTCATTATTTAATGACTCTGCTGGGGTATTTAAGGACTCTGCTGCATTATTTAAGGACTTTGTTGCATTATTTAAGGACTCTGCTGCATTATTTAAGGACTTTGCTGCATTATTTAAGGACTTTGATGCATTATTTAAGGACGCTGCTGCAGAATTTAAGTAATCTGCTGCAT
The DNA here is from genome assembly GCF_046119375.1 of Phyllobates terribilis. NCBI lineage: Eukaryota > Metazoa > Chordata > Amphibia > Anura > Dendrobatidae > Phyllobates > Phyllobates terribilis. The sequence goes on along the minus strand of NW_027362988.1, from coordinate 2,253,943 downwards.
TATTTAAGGACTCTGCTGCATTATTTAAGGACTTTGCTGCATTATTTAAGGACTCTGCTGCATTATTTAAGGACTTTGTTGCATTATTTAATGACTCTGCTGCGGTATTTAAGGACTCTGCTGTATTATTTAAGGACTTTGCTGCATTATTTAAGGACTCTGCTTCATTATTTAAGGACTTTGTTGCATTATTTAAGGACTCTGCTGCATTATTTAAGGATTTTGCTGCATTATTTAAGGACTCTACTGCATTATTAAGGACGTTGCTGCATTATTTAAGGACTTTATTGCATTATTTAAGGATTCTGCTGCATTATTTAAGGAATTAGCTGCATTATTTAAGTACTCTGCTGCATTATTTAAGGACTTTGCTGCATTATTTAAGTATGCTGCTGCAGTATTTAAGGCCTCTGCTGCATTATTTAAGGACTCTGCTGCATTATTAAGGACGTTGCTGTATTATTTAAGGACTTTATTGCATTATTTAAGTATTCTGCTGCATTATTTAAGGAATTTGCTGCATTATTTAAGGACTCTGCTGCATTATTTAAGGACTTTGTTGCATTATTTAATGACTCTGCTGGGGTATTTAAGGACTCTGCTGCATTATTTAAGGACTTTGTTGCATTATTTAAGGAATCTGCTGCATTATTTAAGGACTTTGCTGCATTATTTAAGGACTTTGATGCATTATTTAAGGACGCTGCTGCAGAATTTAAGTAATCTGCTGCATTATTTAAGGACTCTGCTGCATTATTTAAGGACTTTGCTGCATTATTTAAGGACTCTGCTGCATTATTTAAGGACTTTGTTGCATTATTTAATGACTCTGCTGCGGTATTTAAGGACTCTGCTGTATTATTTAAGGACTTTGCTGAATTATTTAAGGACTCTGCTTCATTATTTAAGGACTTTGTTGCATTATTTAAGGACTCTGCTGCATTATTTAAGGACTTTGTTGCATTATTTAAGGACTCTGCTGCATTATTTAAAGACTTTGCTGCATTATTTAAGTACTCTGGTGCATTATTTAAGGACTCGGCTGCATTATTTAAAGACTTTGCTGCATTATTTAAGTACTCTGGTGCATTATTTAAGGACTCTGCTGCATTATTTAAGGACTTTGCTGCATTATTTAAGGACTCTGCTGCATTATTTAAGGACTCTGCTGCATTATTTAAGGACTTTGTTTCATTATTTAATGACTCTGCTGGGGTATTTAAGGACTCTGCTGCATTATTTAAGGACTTTGTTGCATTATTTAAGGACTCTGCTGCATTATTTAAGGACTTTGCTGCATTATTTAAGGACTTTGATGCATTATTTAAGGACGCTGCTGCAGAATTTAAGTAATCTGCTGCATTATTTAAGGACTCTGCTGCATTATTTAAGGACTTTGCTGCATTATTTAAGGACTCTGCTGCATTATTTAAGGACTTTGTTGCATTATTTAATGACTCTGCTGCGGTATTTAAGGACTCTGCTGTATTATTTAAGGACTTTGCTGCATTATTTAAGGACTCTGCTTCATTATTTAAGGACTTTGTTGCATTATTTAAGGACTCTGCTGCATTATTTAAGGATTTTGCTGCATTATTTAAGGACTCTACTGCATTATTAAGGACGTTGCTGCATTATTTAAGGACTTTATTGCATTATTTAAGGATTCTGCTGCATTATTTAAGGAATTAGCTGCATTATTTAAGTACTCTGCTGCATTATTTAAGGACTTTGCTGCATTATTTAAGTATGCTGCTGCAGTATTTAAGGCCTCTGCTGCATTATTTAAGGACTCTGCTGCATTATTAAGGACGTTGCTGCATTATTTAAGGACTTTATTGCATTATTTAAGGATTCTGCTGCATTATTTAAGGAATTTGCTGCATTATTTAAGGACTCTGCTGCATTATTTAAGGACTTTGTTGCATTATTTAATGACTCTGCTGGGGTATTTAAGGACTCTGCTGCATTATTTAAGGACTTTGTTGCATTATTTAAGGAATCTGCTGCATTATTTAAGGACTTTGCTGCATTATTTAAGGACTTTGATGCATTATTTAAGGACGCTGCTGCAGAATTTAAGTAATCTGCTGCATTATTTAAGGACTCTGCTGCATTATTTAAGGACTTTGCTGCATTATTTAAGGACTCTGCTGCATTATTTAAGGACTTTGTTGCATTATTTAATGACTCTGCTGCGGTATTTAAGGACTCTGCTGTATTATTTAAGGACTTTGCTGAATTATTTAAGGACTCTGCTTCATTATTTAAGGACTTTGTTGCATTATTTAAGGACTCTGCTGCATTATTTAAGGACTTCGTTGCATTATTTAAGGACTCTGCTGCATTATTTAAAGACTTTGCTGCATTATTTAAGTACTCTGGTGCATTATTTAAGGACTCGGCTGCATTATTTAAAGACTTTGCTGCATTATTTAAGTACTCTGGTGCATTATTTAAGGACTCTGCTGCATTATTTAAGGACTTTGCTGCATTATTTAAGGACTCTGCTGCATTATTTAAGGACTTTGCTGCATTATTTAAGGACTTTGATGCATTATTTAAGGACGCTGCTGCAGAATTTAAGTAATCTGCTGCATTATTTAAGGACTCTGCTGCATTATTTAAGGACTTTGCTGCATTATTTAAGGACTCTGCTGCATTATTTAAGGACTTTGTTGCATTATTTAATGACTCTGCTGCGGTATTTAAGGACTCTGCTGCATTATTTAAGGACTTTGCTGCATTATTTAAGGACTTTGCTGCAGTAATTAAGGAATCTGCTGCATTATTTAAGGACTTTGTTGCATTATTTAAGGACTGTGCTGCATTGCTTAAGGACTCTGCTGCATTATTTAAGGACTTTGCTGCATTATTTAAGGACTTTGTTGCATTATTTAAGGACTCTGCTGCATTATTTAAGGACTTTGTTGCATTATTTAAGGACTCTGTTGCATTATTTAAGGACTTTGCTGCATTATTTAAGTACTCTGGTGCATTATTTAAGGACTTTGTTGCATTATTTAAGGACTCTGCTGCATTATTTAAGGACTTTGCTGCATTATTTAAGTACTCTGGTGCATTATTTAAGGACTTTGTTGCATTATTTAAGGACTCTGCTGCATTATTTAAGGACTTTGTTGCATTATTTAAGGACTCTGCTGCATTATTTAAGGACTTTGCTGCATTATTTAAGGACTCTGCTGCATTATTTAAGGACTTTGTTGCATTATTTAATGACTCTGCTGCGGTATTTAAGGACTCTGCTGTATTATTTAAGGACTTTGCTGCATTATTTAAGGACTCTGCTTCATTATTTAAGGACTTTGTTGCATTATTTAAGGACTCTGCTGCATTATTTAAGGACTTCGTTGCATTATTTAAGGACTCTGCTGCATTATTTAAAGACTTTGCTGCATTATTTAAGTACTCTGGTGCATTATTTAAGGACTCGGCTGCATTATTTAAAGACTTTGCTGCATTATTTAAGTACTCTGGTGCATTATTTAAGGACTCTGCTGCATTATTTAAGGACTTTGCTGCATTATTTAAGGACTCTGCTGCATTATTTAAGGACTTTGCTGCATTATTTAAGTATGCTGCTGCGGTATTTAAGGCCTCTGCTGCATTATTTAAGGACTCTGCTGCATTATTAAGGACGTTGCTGCATTATTTAAGGACTTTATTGCATTATTTAAGGATTCTGCTGCATTATTTAAGGAATTTGCTGCATTATTTAAGGACTCTGCTGTATTATTTAAGGACTTTGTTGCATTATTTAATGACTCTGCTGGGGTATTTAAGGACTCTGCTGCATTATTTAAGGGCTTTGCTGCATTATTTAAGGACTCTGCTGCAGTATTTAAGGACTCTGCTGCATTATTTAAGGACTTTGATGCATTATTTAAGGACGCTGCTGCAGAATTTAAGGAATCTGCTGCATTATTTAAGGACTTTGTTGCATTATTTAAGGACTATGCTGCATTATGTAAGGACTCTGCTGCATTATTTAAGGACTTTGCTGCATTATTTAATTACTCTGCTGCATTATTTAAGGACTTTGTTGCATTATTTAAGGACTCTGCTGCATTATTTAAGGACTTTGCTGCATTATTTATGGACTTTGATGCATTATTTAAGGACGCTGCTGCAGAATTTAAGTAATCTGCTGCATTATTTAAGGACTCTGCTGCATTATTTAAGGACTTTGCTGCATTATTTAAGGACTCTGCTGCATTATTTAAGGACTTTGTTGCATTATTTAATGACTCTGCTGCGGTATTTAAGGACTCTGCTGCATTATTTAAGGACTTTGCTGCATTATTTAAGGACTTTGCTGCAGTAATTAAGGAATCTGCTGCATTATTTAAGGACTTTGTTGCATTATTTAAGGACTGTGCTGCATTGCTTAAGGACTCTGCTGCATTATTTAAGGACTTTGCTGCATTATTTAAGGACTTTGTTGCATTATTTAAGGACTCTGCTGCATTATTTAAGGACTTTGTTGCATTATTTAAGGACTCTGTTGCATTATTTAAGGACTTTGCTGCATTATTTAAGTACTCTGGTGCATTATTTAAGGACTTTGTTGCATTATTTAAGGACTCTGCTGCATTATTTAAGGACTTTGTTGCATTATTTAAGGACTCTGTTGCATTATTTAAGGACTTTGCTGCATTATTTAAGTACTCTGGTGCATTATTTAAGGACTTTGTTGCATTATTTAAGGACTCTGCTGCATTATTTAAGGACTTTGTTGCATTATTTAAGGACTCTGCTGCATTATTTAAGGACTTTGCTGCATTATTTAAGGACTCTGTTGCATTATTTAAGGACTTTGCTGCATTATTTAAGTACTCTGGTGCATTATTTAAGGACTTTATTGCATTATTTAAGGATTCTGCTGCATTATTTAAGGAATTTGCTGCATTATTTAAGAACTTTGCTGCAGTATTTAAGGACTCTGCTGCATTATTTAAGGACTTTATTGCATTATTTAAGGACCCTGCTGCAGAATTTAAGGAATCTGCTGCATTACTTAAGGACTTTGTTGCATTATTTAAGGACTCTGCTGCATTATTTAAGGACTTTGTTGCATTATTTAATGACTCTGCTGCGGTATTTAAGGACTCTGCTGTATTATTTAAGGACTTTGCTGCATTATTTAAGGACTCTGCTTCATTATTTAAGGACTTTGTTGCATTATTTAAGGACTCTGCTGCATTATTTAAGGATTTTGCTGCATTATTTAAGGACTCTACTGCATTATTAAGGACGTTGCTGCATTATTTAAGGACTTTATTGCATTATTTAAGGATTCTGCTGCATTATTTAAGGAATTAGCTGCATTATTTAAGTACTCTGCTGCATTATTTAAGGACTTTGCTGCATTATTTAAGTATGCTGCTGCAGTATTTAAGGCCTCTGCTGCATTATTTAAGGACTCTGCTGCATTATTAAGGACGTTGCTGTATTATTTAAGGACTTTATTGCATTATTTAAGTATTCTGCTGCATTATTTAAGGAATTTGCTGCATTATTTAAGGACTCTGCTGCATTATTTAAGGACTTTGTTGCATTATTTAATGACTCTGCTGGGGTATTTAAGGACTCTGCTGCATTATTTAAGGACTTTGTTGCATTATTTAAGGAATCTGCTGCATTATTTAAGGACTTTGCTGCATTATTTAAGGACTTTGATGCATTATTTAAGGACGCTGCTGCAGAATTTAAGTAATCTGCTGCATTATTTAAGGACTCTGCTGCATTATTTAAGGACTTTGCTGCATTATTTAAGGACTCTGCTGCATTATTTAAGGACTTTGTTGCATTATTTAATGACTCTGCTGCGGTATTTAAGGACTCTGCTGTATTATTTAAGGACTTTGCTGAATTATTTAAGGACTCTGCTTCATTATTTAAGGACTTTGTTGCATTATTTAAGGACTCTGCTGCATTATTTAAGGACTTTGTTGCATTATTTAAGGACTCTGCTGCATTATTTAAAGACTTTGCTGCATTATTTAAGTACTCTGGTGCATTATTTAAGGACTCGGCTGCATTATTTAAAGACTTTGCTGCATTATTTAAGTACTCTGGTGCATTATTTAAGGACTCTGCTGCATTATTTAAGGACTTTGCTGCATTATTTAAGGACTCTGCTGCATTATTTAAGGACTCTGCTGCATTATTTAAGGACTTTGTTTCATTATTTAATGACTCTGCTGGGGTATTTAAGGACTCTGCTGCATTATTTAAGGACTTTGTTGCATTATTTAAGGACTCTGCTGCATTATTTAAGGACTTTGCTGCATTATTTAAGGACTTTGATGCATTATTTAAGGACGCTGCTGCAGAATTTAAGTAATCTGCTGCATTATTTAAGGACTCTGCTGCATTATTTAAGGACTTTGCTGCATTATTTAAGGACTCTGCTGCATTATTTAAGGACTTTGTTGCATTATTTAATGACTCTGCTGCGGTATTTAAGGACTCTGCTGTATTATTTAAGGACTTTGCTGCATTATTTAAGGACTCTGCTTCATTATTTAAGGACTTTGTTGCATTATTTAAGGACTCTGCTGCATTATTTAAGGATTTTGCTGCATTATTTAAGGACTCTACTGCATTATTAAGGACGTTGCTGCATTATTTAAGGACTTTATTGCATTATTTAAGGATTCTGCTGCATTATTTAAGGAATTAGCTGCATTATTTAAGTACTCTGCTGCATTATTTAAGGACTTTGCTGCATTATTTAAGTATGCTGCTGCAGTATTTAAGGCCTCTGCTGCATTATTTAAGGACTCTGCTGCATTATTAAGGACGTTGCTGCATTATTTAAGGACTTTATTGCATTATTTAAGGATTCTGCTGCATTATTTAAGGAATTTGCTGCATTATTTAAGGACTCTGCTGCATTATTTAAGGACTTTGTTGCATTATTTAATGACTCTGCTGGGGTATTTAAGGACTCTGCTGCATTATTTAAGGACTTTGTTGCATTATTTAAGGAATCTGCTGCATTATTTAAGGACTTTGCTGCATTATTTAAGGACTTTGATGCATTATTTAAGGACGCTGCTGCAGAATTTAAGTAATCTGCTGCATTATTTAAGGACTCTGCTGCATTATTTAAGGACTTTGCTGCATTATTTAAGGACTCTGCTGCATTATTTAAGGACTTTGTTGCATTATTTAATGACTCTGCTGCGGTATTTAAGGACTCTGCTGTATTATTTAAGGACTTTGCTGAATTATTTAAGGACTCTGCTTCATTATTTAAGGACTTTGTTGCATTATTTAAGGACTCTGCTGCATTATTTAAGGACTTCGTTGCATTATTTAAGGACTCTGCTGCATTATTTAAAGACTTTGCTGCATTATTTAAGTACTCTGGTGCATTATTTAAGGACTCGGCTGCATTATTTAAAGACTTTGCTGCATTATTTAAGTACTCTGGTGCATTATTTAAGGACTCTGCTGCATTATTTAAGGACTTTGCTGCATTATTTAAGGACTCTGCTGCATTATTTAAGGACTTTGCTGCATTATTTAAGGACTTTGATGCATTATTTAAGGACGCTGCTGCAGAATTTAAGTAATCTGCTGCATTATTTAAGGACTCTGCTGCATTATTTAAGGACTTTGCTGCATTATTTAAGGACTCTGCTGCATTATTTAAGGACTTTGTTGCATTATTTAATGACTCTGCTGCGGTATTTAAGGACTCTGCTGCATTATTTAAGGACTTTGCTGCATTATTTAAGGACTTTGCTGCAGTAATTAAGGAATCTGCTGCATTATTTAAGGACTTTGTTGCATTATTTAAGGACTGTGCTGCATTGCTTAAGGACTCTGCTGCATTATTTAAGGACTTTGCTGCATTATTTAAGGACTTTGTTGCATTATTTAAGGACTCTGCTGCATTATTTAAGGACTTTGTTGCATTATTTAAGGACTCTGTTGCATTATTTAAGGACTTTGCTGCATTATTTAAGTACTCTGGTGCATTATTTAAGGACTTTGTTGCATTATTTAAGGACTCTGCTGCATTATTTAAGGACTTTGCTGCATTATTTAAGTACTCTGGTGCATTATTTAAGGACTTTGTTGCATTATTTAAGGACTCTGCTGCATTATTTAAGGACTTTGTTGCATTATTTAAGGACTCTGCTGCATTATTTAAGGACTTTGCTGCATTATTTAAGGACTCTGCTGCATTATTTAAGGACTTTGTTGCATTATTTAATGACTCTGCTGCGGTATTTAAGGACTCTGCTGTATTATTTAAGGACTTTGCTGCATTATTTAAGGACTCTGCTTCATTATTTAAGGACTTTGTTGCATTATTTAAGGACTCTGCTGCATTATTTAAGGACTTCGTTGCATTATTTAAGGACTCTGCTGCATTATTTAAAGACTTTGCTGCATTATTTAAGTACTCTGGTGCATTATTTAAGGACTCGGCTGCATTATTTAAAGACTTTGCTGCATTATTTAAGTACTCTGGTGCATTATTTAAGGACTCTGCTGCATTATTTAAGGACTTTGCTGCATTATTTAAGGACTCTGCTGCATTATTTAAGGACTTTGCTGCATTATTTAAGTATGCTGCTGCGGTATTTAAGGCCTCTGCTGCATTATTTAAGGACTCTGCTGCATTATTAAGGACGTTGCTGCATTATTTAAGGACTTTATTGCATTATTTAAGGATTCTGCTGCATTATTTAAGGAATTTGCTGCATTATTTAAGGACTCTGCTGTATTATTTAAGGACTTTGTTGCATTATTTAATGACTCTGCTGGGGTATTTAAGGACTCTGCTGCATTATTTAAGGGCTTTGCTGCATTATTTAAGGACTCTGCTGCAGTATTTAAGGACTCTGCTGCATTATTTAAGGACTTTGATGCATTATTTAAGGACGCTGCTGCAGAATTTAAGGAATCTGCTGCATTATTTAAGGACTTTGTTGCATTATTTAAGGACTATGCTGCATTATGTAAGGACTCTGCTGCATTATTTAAGGACTTTGCTGCATTATTTAATTACTCTGCTGCATTATTTAAGGACTTTGTTGCATTATTTAAGGACTCTGCTGCATTATTTAAGGACTTTGCTGCATTATTTAAGGACTTTGATGCATTATTTAAGGACGCTGCTGCAGAATTTAAGTAATCTGCTGCATTATTTAAGGACTCTGCTGCATTATTTAAGGACTTTGCTGCATTATTTAAGGACTCTGCTGCATTATTTAAGGACTTTGTTGCATTATTTAATGACTCTGCTGCGGTATTTAAGGACTCTGCTGCATTATTTAAGGACTTTGCTGCATTATTTAAGGACTTTGCTGCAGTAATTAAGGAATCTGCTGCATTATTTAAGGACTTTGTTGCATTATTTAAGGACTGTGCTGCATTGCTTAAGGACTCTGCTGCATTATTTAAGGACTTTGCTGCATTATTTAAGGACTTTGTTGCATTATTTAAGGACTCTGCTGCATTATTTAAGGACTTTGTTGCATTATTTAAGGACTCTGTTGCATTATTTAAGGACTTTGCTGCATTATTTAAGTACTCTGGTGCATTATTTAAGGACTTTGTTGCATTATTTAAGGACTCTGCTGCATTATTTAAGGACTTTGTTGCATTATTTAAGGACTCTGTTGCATTATTTAAGGACTTTGCTGCATTATTTAAGTACTCTGGTGCATTATTTAAGGACTTTGTTGCATTATTTAAGGACTCTGCTGCATTATTTAAGGACTTTGTTGCATTATTTAAGGACTCTGCTGCATTATTTAAGGACTTTGCTGCATTATTTAAGGACTCTGTTGCATTATTTAAGGACTTTGCTGCATTATTTAAGTACTCTGGTGCATTATTTAAGGACTTTATTGCATTATTTAAGGATTCTGCTGCATTATTTAAGGAATTTGCTGCATTATTTAAGAACTTTGCTGCAGTATTTAAGGACTCTGCTGCATTATTTAAGGACTTTATTGCATTATTTAAGGACCCTGCTGCAGAATTTAAGGAATCTGCTGCATTACTTAAGGACTTTGTTGCATTATTTAAGGACTCTGCTGCATTATTTAAGGACTTTGCTGCATTATTTAAGGACTTTGATGCATTATTTAAGGACGCCGCTGCAGAATTTAAGTAATCTGCTGCATTATTTAAGGACTCTGCTGCATTATTTAAGGACTTTGCTGCATTATTTAAGGACTCTGCTGTATTATTAAGCACGTTGCTGCATTAATTAAGGACTTTATTGCATTATTTAAGGAATTTGATGCATTATTTAAGGACTCTGCTGCATTATTTAAGGACTTTGATGCATTATTTAAGGACGCTGCTGCAGAATTTAAGGAATCTGCTGCATTATTTAAGGACTTTGTTGCATTATTTAAGGACTATGCTGCATTATGTAAGGACTCTGCTGCATTATTTAAGGACTTTGCTGCATTATTTAATTACTCTGCTGCATTATTTAAGGACTTTGTTGCATTATTTAAGGACTCTGCTGCATTATTTAAGGACTTTGCTGCATTATTTAAGGACTTTGATGCATTATTTAAGGACGCTGCTGCAGAATTTAAGTAATCTGCTGCATTATTTAAGGACTCTGCTGCATTATTTAAGGACTTTGCTGCATTATTTAAGGACTCTGCTGCATTATTTAAGGACTTTGTTGCATTATTTAATGACTCTGCTGCGGTATTTAAGGACTCTGCTGTATTATTTAAGGACTTTGCTGAATTATTTAAGGACTCTGCTTCATTATTTAAGGACTTTGTTGCATTATTTAAGAACTCTGCTGCATTATTTAAGGACTTCGTTGCATTATTTAAGGACTCTGCTGCATTATTTAAAGACTTTGCTGCATTATTTAAGTACTCTGGTGCATTATTTAAGGACTCGGCTGCATTATTTAAAGACTTTGCTGCATTATTTAAGTACTCTGGTGCATTATTTAAGGACTCTGCTGCATTATTTAAGGACTTTGCTGCATTATTTAAGGACTCTGCTGCATTATTTAAGGACTTTGCTGCATTATTTAAGGACTTTGATGCATTATTTAAGGACGCTGCTGCAGAATTTAAGTAATCTGCTGCATTATTTAAGGACTCTGCTGCATTATTTAAGGACTTTGCTGCATTATTTAAGGACTCTGCTGCATTATTTAAGGACTTTGTTGCATTATTTAATGACTCTGCTGCGGTATTTAAGGACTCTGCTGCATTATTTAAGGACTTTGCTGCATTATTTAAGGACTTTGCTGCAGTAATTAAGGAATCTGCTGCATTATTTAAGGACTTTGTTGCATTATTTAAGGACTGTGCTGCATTGCTTAAGGACTCTGCTGCATTATTTAAGGACTTTGCTGCATTATTTAAGGACTTTGTTGCATTATTTAAGGACTCTGCTGCATTATTTAAGGACTTTGTTGCATTATTTAAGGACTCTGTTGCATTATTTAAGGACTTTGCTGCATTATTTAAGTACTCTGGTGCATTATTTAAGGACTTTGTTGCATTATTTAAGGACTCTGCTGCATTATTTAAGGACTTTGCTGCATTATTTAAGTACTCTGGTGCATTATTTAAGGACTTTGTTGCATTATTTAAGGACTCTGCTGCATTATTTAAGGACTTTGTTGCATTATTTAAGGACTCTGCTGCATTATTTAAGGACTTTGCTGCATTATTTAAGGACTCTGCTGCATTATTTAAGGACTTTGTTGCATTATTTAATGACTCTGCTGCGGTATTTAAGGACTCTGCTGTATTATTTAAGGACTTTGCTGCATTATTTAAGGACTCTGCTTCATTATTTAAGGACTTTGTTGCATTATTTAAGGACTCTGCTGCATTATTTAAGGACTTCGTTGCATTATTTAAGGACTCTGCTGCATTATTTAAAGACTTTGCTGCATTATTTAAGTACTCTGGTGCATTATTTAAGGACTCGGCTGCATTATTTAAAGACTTTGCTGCATTATTTAAGTACTCTGGTGCATTATTTAAGGACTCTGCTGCATTATTTAAGGACTTTGCTGCATTATTTAAGGACTCTGCTGCATTATTTAAGGACTTTGCTGCATTATTTAAGTATGCTGCTGCGGTATTTAAGGCCTCTGCTGCATTATTTAAGGACTCTGCTGCATTATTAAGGACGTTGCTGCATTATTTAAGGACTTTATTGCATTATTTAAGGATTCTGCTGCATTATTTAAGGAATTTGCTGCATTATTTAAGGACTCTGCTGTATTATTTAAGGACTTTGTTGCATTATTTAATGACTCTGCTGGGGTATTTAAGGACTCTGCTGCATTATTTAAGGGCTTTGCTGCATTATTTAAGGACTCTGCTGCAGTATTTAAGGACTCTGCTGCATTATTTAAGGACTTTGATGCATTATTTAAGGACGCTGCTGCAGAATTTAAGGAATCTGCTGCATTATTTAAGGACTTTGTTGCATTATTTAAGGACTATGCTGCATTATGTAAGGACTCTGCTGCATTATTTAAGGACTTTGCTGCATTATTTAATTACTCTGCTGCATTATTTAAGGACTTTGTTGCATTATTTAAGGACTCTGCTGCATTATTTAAGGACTTTGCTGCATTATTTAAGGACTTTGATGCATTATTTAAGGACGCTGCTGCAGAATTTAAGTAATCTGCTGCATTATTTAAGGACTCTGCTGCATTATTTAAGGACTTTGCTGCATTATTTAAGGACTCTGCTGCATTATTTAAGGACTTTGTTGCATTATTTAATGACTCTGCTGCGGTATTTAAGGACTCTGCTGCATTATTTAAGGACTTTGCTGCATTATTTAAGGACTTTGCTGCAGTAATTAAGGAATCTGCTGCATTATTTAAGGACTTTGTTGCATTATTTAAGGACTGTGCTGCATTGCTTAAGGACTCTGCTGCATTATTTAAGGACTTTGCTGCATTATTTAAGGACTTTGTTGCATTATTTAAGGACTCTGCTGCATTATTTAAGGACTTTGTTGCATTATTTAAGGACTCTGTTGCATTATTTAAGGACTTTGCTGCATTATTTAAGTACTCTGGTGCATTATTTAAGGACTTTGTTGCATTATTTAAGGACTCTGCTGCATTATTTAAGGACTTTGTTGCATTATTTAAGGACTCTGTTGCATTATTTAAGGACTTTGCTGCATTATTTAAGTACTCTGGTGCATTATTTAAGGACTTTGTTGCATTATTTAAGGACTCTGCTGCATTATTTAAGGACTTTGTTGCATTATTTAAGGACTCTGCTGCATTATTTAAGGACTTTGCTGCATTATTTAAGGACTCTGTTGCATTATTTAAGGACTTTGCTGCATTATTTAAGTACTCTGGTGCATTATTTAAGGACTTTATTGCATTATTTAAGGATTCTGCTGCATTATTTAAGGAATTTGCTGCATTATTTAAGAACTTTGCTGCAGTATTTAAGGACTCTGCTGCATTATTTAAGGACTTTATTGCATTATTTAAGGACCCTGCTGCAGAATTTAAGGAATCTGCTGCATTACTTAAGGACTTTGTTGCATTATTTAAGGACTCTGCTGCATTATTTAAGGACTTTGCTGCATTATTTAAGGACTTTGATGCATTATTTAAGGACGCCGCTGCAGAATTTAAGTAATCTGCTGCATTATTTAAGGACTCTGCTGCATTATTTAAGGACTTTGCTGCATTATTTAAGGACTCTGCTGTATTATTAAGCACGTTGCTGCATTAATTAAGGACTTTATTGCATTATTTAAGGAATTTGATGCATTATTTAAGGACTCTGCTGCATTATTTAAGGACTTTGATGCATTATTTAAGGACGCTGCTGCAGAATTTAAGGAATCTGCTGCATTATTTAAGGACTTTGTTGCATTATTTAAGGACTATGCTGCATTATGTAAGGACTCTGCTGCATTATTTAAGGACTTTGCTGCATTATTTAATTACTCTGCTGCATTATTTAAGGACTTTGTTGCATTATTTAAGGACTCTGCTGCATTATTTAAGGACTTTGCTGCATTATTTAAGGACTTTGATGCATTATTTAAGGACGCTGCTGCAGAATTTAAGTAATCTGCTGCATTATTTAAGGACTCTGCTGCATTATTTAAGGACTTTGCTGCATTATTTAAGGACTCTGCTGCATTATTTAAGGACTTTGTTGCATTATTTAATGACTCTGCTGCGGTATTTAAGGACTCTGCTGCATTATTTAAGGACTTTGCTGCATTATTTAAGGACTTTGCTGCAGTAATTAAGGAATCTGCTGCATTATTTAAGGACTTTGTTGCATTATTTAAGGACTGTGCTGCATTGCTTAAGGACTCTGCTGCATTATTTAAGGACTTTGCTGCATTATTTAAGGACTTTGTTGCATTATTTAAGGACTCTGCTGCATTATTTAAGGACTTTGTTGCATTATTTAAGGACTCTGTTGCATTATTTAAGGACTTTGCTGCATTATTTAAGTACTCTGGTGCATTATTTAAGGACTTTGTTGCATTATTTAAGGACTCTGCTGCATTATTTAAGGACTTTGTTGCATTATTTAAGGACTCTGTTGCATTATTTAAGGACTTTGCTGCATTATTTAAGTACTCTGGTGCATTATTTAAGGACTTTGTTGCATTATTTAAGGACTCTGCTGCATTATTTAAGGACTTTGTTGCATTATTTAAGGACTCTGCTGCATTATTTAAGGACTTTGCTGCATTATTTAAGGACTCTGTTGCATTATTTAAGGACTTTGCTGCATTATTTAAGTACTCTGGTGCATTATTTAAGGACTTTATTGCATTATTTAAGGATTCTGCTGCATTATTTAAGGAATTTGCTGCATTATTTAAGAACTTTGCTGCAGTATTTAAGGACTCTGCTGCATTATTTAAGGACTTTGTTGCATTATTTAATGACTCTGCTGCATTATTTAAGGACTTTGCTGCATTATTTAAGTATGCTGCTGCAGTATTTAAGGCCTCTGCTGCATTATTTAAGGACTCTGCTGCATTTTTAAGGACGTTGCTGCATTATTTAAGGACTTTATTGCATTATTTAAGGATTCTGCTGCATTATTTAAGGAATTTGCTGCATTATTTAAGGACTCTGCTGCATTATTTAAGGACTTTGTTTCATTATTTAATGACTCTGCTGGGGTATTTAAGGACTCTGCTGCATTATTTAAGGACTGTGTTGCATTATTTAAGGACTCTGCTGCATTATTTAAGGACTTTGCTGCATTATTTAAGGACTTTGATGCATTATTTAAGGATTCTGCTGCATTATTTAAGGAATTTGCTGCATTATTTAAGGACTCTGCTGTATTATTTAAGGACTTTGTTGCATTATTTAATGACTCTGCTGGGGTATTTAAGGACTCTGCTGCATTATTTAAGGGCTTTGCTGCATTATTTAAGGACTCTGCTGCAGTATTTAAGGACTCTGCTGCATTATTTAAGGACTTTGATGCATTATTTAAGGACGCTGCTGCAGAATTTAAGGAATCTGCTGCATTATTTAAGGACTTTGTTGCATTATTTAAGGACTATGCTGCATTATGTAAGGACTCTGCTGCATTATTTAAGGACTTTGCTGCATTATTTAATTACTCTGCTGCATTATTTAAGGACTTTGTTGCATTATTTAAGGACTCTGCTGCATTATTTAAGGACTTTGCTGCATTATTTAAGGACTTTGATGCATTATTTAAGGACGCTGCTGCAGAATTTAAGTAATCTGCTGCATTATTTAAGGACTCTGCTGCATTATTTAAGGACTTTGCTGCATTATTTAAGGACTCTGCTGCATTATTTAAGGACTTTGTTGCATTATTTAATGACTCTGCTGCGGTATTTAAGGACTCTGCTGCATTATTTAAGGACTTTGCTGCATTATTTAAGGACTTTGCTGCAGTAATTAAGGAATCTGCTGCATTATTTAAGGACTTTGTTGCATTATTTAAGGACTGTGCTGCATTGCTTAAGGACTCTGCTGCATTATTTAAGGACTTTGCTGCATTATTTAAGGACTTTGTTGCATTATTTAAGGACTCTGCTGCATTATTTAAGGACTTTGTTGCATTATTTAAGGACTCTGTTGCATTATTTAAGGACTTTGCTGCATTATTTAAGTACTCTGGTGCATTATTTAAGGACTTTGTTGCATTATTTAAGGACTCTGCTGCATTATTTAAGGACTTTGTTGCATTATTTAAGGACTCTGTTGCATTATTTAAGGACTTTGCTGCATTATTTAAGTACTCTGGTGCATTATTTAAGGACTTTGTTGCATTATTTAAGGACTCTGCTGCATTATTTAAGGACTTTGTTGCATTATTTAAGGACTCTGCTGCATTATTTAAGGACTTCGTTGCATTATTTAAGGACTCTGCTGCATTATTTAAAGACTTTGCTGCATTATTTAAGTACTCTGGTGCATTATTTAAGGACTCGGCTGCATTATTTAAAGACTTTGCTGCATTATTTAAGTACTCTGGTGCATTATTTAAGGACTCTGCTGCATTATTTAAGGACTTTGCTGCATTATTTAAGGACTCTGCTGCATTATTTAAGGACTTTGCTGCATTATTTAAGGACTTTGATGCATTATTTAAGGACGCTGCTGCAGAATTTAAGTAATCTGCTGCATTATTTAAGGACTCTGCTGCATTATTTAAGGACTTTGCTGCATTATTTAAGGACTCTGCTGCATTATTTAAGGACTTTGTTGCATTATTTAATGACTCTGCTGCGGTATTTAAGGACTCTGCTGCATTATTTAAGGACTTTGCTGCATTATTTAAGGACTTTGCTGCAGTAATTAAGGAATCTGCTGCATTATTTAAGGACTTTGTTGCATTATTTAAGGACTGTGCTGCATTGCTTAAGGACTCTGCTGCATTATTTAAGGACTTTGCTGCATTATTTAAGGACTTTGTTGCATTATTTAAGGACTCTGCTGCATTATTTAAGGACTTTGTTGCATTATTTAAGGACTCTGTTGCATTATTTAAGGACTTTGCTGCATTATTTAAGTACTCTGGTGCATTATTTAAGGACTTTGTTGCATTATTTAAGGACTCTGCTGCATTATTTAAGGACTTTGCTGCATTATTTAAGTACTCTGGTGCATTATTTAAGGACTTTGTTGCATTATTTAAGGACTCTGCTGCATTATTTAAGGACTTTGTTGCATTATTTAAGGACTCTGCTGCATTATTTAAGGACTTTGCTGCATTATTTAAGGACTCTGCTGCATTATTTAAGGACTTTGTTGCATTATTTAATGACTCTGCTGCGGTATTTAAGGACTCTGCTGTATTTTTTAAGGACTTTGCTGCATTATTTAAGGACTCTGCTTCATTATTTAAGGACTTTGTTGCATTATTTAAGGACTCTGCTGCATTATTTAAGGACTTCGTTGCATTATTTAAGGACTCTGCTGCATTATTTAAAGACTTTGCTGCATTATTTAAGTACTCTGGTGCATTATTTAAGGACTCGGCTGCATTATTTAAAGACTTTGCTGCATTATTTAAGTACTCTGGTGCATTATTTAAGGACTCTGCTGCATTATTTAAGGACTTTGCTGCATTATTTAAGGACTCTGCTGCATTATTTAAGGACTTTGCTGCATTATTTAAGTATGCTGCTGCGGTATTTAAGGCCTCTGCTGCATTATTTAAGGACTCTGCTGCATTATTAAGGACGTTGCTGCATTATTTAAGGACTTTATTGCATTATTTAAGGATTCTGCTGCATTATTTAAGGAATTTGCTGCATTATTTAAGGACTCTGCTGTATTATTTAAGGACTTTGTTGCATTATTTAATGACTCTGCTGGGGTATTTAAGGACTCTGCTGCATTATTTAAGGGCTTTGCTGCATTATTTAAGGACTCTGCTGCAGTATTTAAGGACTCTGCTGCATTATTTAAGGACTTTGATGCATTATTTAAGGACGCTGCTGCAGAATTTAAGGAATCTGCTGCATTATTTAAGGACTTTGTTGCATTATTTAAGGACTATGCTGCATTATGTAAGGACTCTGCTGCATTATTTAAGGACTTTGCTGCATTATTTAATTACTCTGCTGCATTATTTAAGGACTTTGTTGCATTATTTAAGGACTCTGCTGCATTATTTAAGGACTTTGCTGCATTATTTAAGGACTTTGATGCATTATTTAAGGACGCTGCTGCAGAATTTAAGTAATCTGCTGCATTATTTAAGGACTCTGCTGCATTATTTAAGGACTTTGCTGCATTATTTAAGGACTCTGCTGCATTATTTAAGGACTTTGTTGCATTATTTAATGACTCTGCTGCGGTATTTAAGGACTCTGCTGCATTATTTAAGGACTTTGCTGCATTATTTAAGGACTTTGCTGCAGTAATTAAGGAATCTGCTGCATTATTTAAGGACTTTGTTGCATTATTTAAGGACTGTGCTGCATTGCTTAAGGACTCTGCTGCATTATTTAAGGACTTTGCTGCATTATTTAAGGACTTTGTTGCATTATTTAAGGACTCTGCTGCATTATTTAAGGACTTTGTTGCATTATTTAAGGACTCTGTTGCATTATTTAAGGACTTTGCTGCATTATTTAAGTACTCTGGTGCATTATTTAAGGACTTTGTTGCATTATTTAAGGACTCTGCTGCATTATTTAAGGACTTTGTTGCATTATTTAAGGACTCTGTTGCATTATTTAAGGACTTTGCTGCATTATTTAAGTACTCTGGTGCATTATTTAAGGACTTTGTTGCATTATTTAAGGACTCTGCTGCATTATTTAAGGACTTTGTTGCATTATTTAAGGACTCTGCTGCATTATTTAAGGACTTTGCTGCATTATTTAAGGACTCTGTTGCATTATTTAAGGACTTTGCTGCATTATTTAAGTACTCTGGTGCATTATTTAAGGACTTTATTGCATTATTTAAGGATTCTGCTGCATTATTTAAGGAATTTGCTGCATTATTTAAGAACTTTGCTGCAGTATTTAAGGACTCTGCTGCATTATTTAAGGACTTTATTGCATTATTTAAGGACCCTGCTGCAGAATTTAAGGAATCTGCTGCATTACTTAAGGACTTTGTTGCATTATTTAAGGACTCTGCTGCATTATTTAAGGACTTTGCTGCATTATTTAAGGACTTTGATGCATTATTTAAGGACGCCGCTGCAGAATTTAAGTAATCTGCTGCATTATTTAAGGACTCTGCTGCATTATTTAAGGACTTTGCTGCATTATTTAAGGACTCTGCTGTATTATTAAGCACGTTGCTGCATTAATTAAGGACTTTATTGCATTATTTAAGGAATTTGATGCATTATTTAAGGACTCTGCTGCATTATTTAAGGACTTTGATGCATTATTTAAGGACGCTGCTGCAGAATTTAAGGAATCTGCTGCATTATTTAAGGACTTTGTTGCATTATTTAAGGACTATGCTGCATTATGTAAGGACTCTGCTGCATTATTTAAGGACTTTGCTGCATTATTTAATTACTCTGCTGCATTATTTAAGGACTTTGTTGCATTATTTAAGGACTCTGCTGCATTATTTAAGGACTTTGCTGCATTATTTAAGGACTTTGATGCATTATTTAAGGACGCTGCTGCAGAATTTAAGTAATCTGCTGCATTATTTAAGGACTCTGCTGCATTATTTAAGGACTTTGCTGCATTATTTAAGGACTCTGCTGCATTATTTAAGGACTTTGTTGCATTATTTAATGACTCTGCTGCGGTATTTAAGGACTCTGCTGCATTATTTAAGGACTTTGCTGCATTATTTAAGGACTTTGCTGCAGTAATTAAGGAATCTGCTGCATTATTTAAGGACTTTGTTGCATTATTTAAGGACTGTGCTGCATTGCTTAAGGACTCTGCTGCATTATTTAAGGACTTTGCTGCATTATTTAAGGACTTTGTTGCATTATTTAAGGACTCTGCTGCATTATTTAAGGACTTTGTTGCATTATTTAAGGACTCTGTTGCATTATTTAAGGACTTTGCTGCATTATTTAAGTACTCTGGTGCATTATTTAAGGACTTTGTTGCATTATTTAAGGACTCTGCTGCATTATTTAAGGACTTTGTTGCATTATTTAAGGACTCTGTTGCATTATTTAAGGACTTTGCTGCATTATTTAAGTACTCTGGTGCATTATTTAAGGACTTTGTTGCATTATTTAAGGACTCTGCTGCATTATTTAAGGACTTTGTTGCATTATTTAAGGACTCTGCTGCATTATTTAAGGACTTTGCTGCATTATTTAAGGACTCTGTTGCATTATTTAAGGACTTTGCTGCATTATTTAAGTACTCTGGTGCATTATTTAAGGACTTTATTGCATTATTTAAGGATTCTGCTGCATTATTTAAGGAATTTGCTGCATTATTTAAGAACTTTGCTGCAGTATTTAAGGACTCTGCTGCATTATTTAAGGACTTTGTTGCATTATTTAATGACTCTGCTGCATTATTTAAGGACTTTGCTGCATTATTTAAGTATGCTGCTGCAGTATTTAAGGCCTCTGCTGCATTATTTAAGGACTCTGCTGCATTTTTAAGGACGTTGCTGCATTATTTAAGGACTTTATTGCATTATTTAAGGATTCTGCTGCATTATTTAAGGAATTTGCTGCATTATTTAAGGACTCTGCTGCATTATTTAAGGACTTTGTTTCATTATTTAATGACTCTGCTGGGGTATTTAAGGACTCTGCTGCATTATTTAAGGACTGTGTTGCATTATTTAAGGACTCTGCTGCATTATTTAAGGACTTTGCTGCATTATTTAAGGACTTTGATGCATTATTTAAGGATTCTGCTGCATTATTTAAGGAATTTGCTGCATTATTTAAGGACTCTGCTGTATTATTTAAGGACTTTGTTGCATTATTTAATGACTCTGCTGGGGTATTTAAGGACTCTGCTGCATTATTTAAGGGCTTTGCTGCATTATTTAAGGACTCTGCTGCAGTATTTAAGGACTCTGCTGCATTATTTAAGGACTTTGATGCATTATTTAAGGACGCTGCTGCAGAATTTAAGGAATCTGCTGCATTATTTAAGGACTTTGTTGCATTATTTAAGGACTATGCTGCATTATGTAAGGACTCTGCTGCATTATTTAAGGACTTTGCTGCATTATTTAATTACTCTGCTGCATTATTTAAGGACTTTGTTGCATTATTTAAGGACTCTGCTGCATTATTTAAGGACTTTGCTGCATTATTTAAGGACTTTGATGCATTATTTAAGGACGCTGCTGCAGAATTTAAGTAATCTGCTGCATTATTTAAGGACTCTGCTGCATTATTTAAGGACTTTGCTGCATTATTTAAGGACTCTGCTGCATTATTTAAGGACTTTGTTGCATTATTTAATGACTCTGCTGCGGTATTTAAGGACTCTGCTGCATTATTTAAGGACTTTGCTGCATTATTTAAGGACTTTGCTGCAGTAATTAAGGAATCTGCTGCATTATTTAAGGACTTTGTTGCATTATTTAAGGACTGTGCTGCATTGCTTAAGGACTCTGCTGCATTATTTAAGGACTTTGCTGCATTATTTAAGGACTTTGTTGCATTATTTAAGGACTCTGCTGCATTATTTAAGGACTTTGTTGCATTATTTAAGGACTCTGTTGCATTATTTAAGGACTTTGCTGCATTATTTAAGTACTCTGGTGCATTATTTAAGGACTTTGTTGCATTATTTAAGGACTCTGCTGCATTATTTAAGGACTTTGTTGCATTATTTAAGGACTCTGTTGCATTATTTAAGGACTTTGCTGCATTATTTAAGTACTCTGGTGCATTATTTAAGGACTTTGTTGCATTATTTAAGGACTCTGCTGCATTATTTAAGGACTTTGTTGCATTATTTAAGGACTCTGCTGCATTATTTAAGGACTTTGCTGCATTATTTAAGGACTCTGTTGCATTATTTAAGGACTTTGCTGCATTATTTAAGTACTCTGGTGCATTATTTAAGGACTTTATTGCATTATTTAAGGATTCTGCTGCATTATTTAAGGAATTTGCTGCATTATTTAAGAACTTTGCTGCAGTATTTAAGGACTCTGCTGCATTATTTAAGGACTTTATTGCATTATTTAAGGACCCTGCTGCAGAATTTAAGGAATCTGCTGCATTACTTAAGGACTTTGTTGCATTATTTAAGGACTCTGCTGCATTATTTAAGGACTTTGCTGCATTATTTAAGGACTTTGATGCATTATTTAAGGACGCCGCTGCAGAATTTAAGTAATCTGCTGCATTATTTAAGGACTCTGCTGCATTATTTAAGGACTTTGCTGCATTATTTAAGGACTCTGCTGTATTATTAAGCACGTTGCTGCATTAATTAAGGACTTTATTGCATTATTTAAGGAATTTGATGCATTATTTAAGGACTCTGCTGCATTATTTAAGGACTTTGATGCATTATTTAAGGACGCTGCTGCAGAATTTAAGGAATCTGCTGCATTATTTAAGGACTTTGTTGCATTATTTAAGGACTATGCTGCATTATGTAAGGACTCTGCTGCATTATTTAAGGACTTTGCTGCATTATTTAATTACTCTGCTGCATTATTTAAGGACTTTGTTGCATTATTTAAGGACTCTGCTGCATTATTTAAGGACTTTGCTGCATTATTTAAGGACTTTGATGCATTATTTAAGGACGCTGCTGCAGAATTTAAGTAATCTGCTGCATTATTTAAGGACTCTGCTGCATTATTTAAGGACTTTGCTGCATTATTTAAGGACTCTGCTGCATTATTTAAGGACTTTGTTGCATTATTTAATGACTCTGCTGCGGTATTTAAGGACTCTGCTGCATTATTTAAGGACTTTGCTGCATTATTTAAGGACTTTGCTGCAGTAATTAAGGAATCTGCTGCATTATTTAAGGACTTTGTTGCATTATTTAAGGACTGTGCTGCATTGCTTAAGGACTCTGCTGCATTATTTAAGGACTTTGCTGCATTATTTAAGGACTTTGTTGCATTATTTAAGGACTCTGCTGCATTATTTAAGGACTTTGTTGCATTATTTAAGGACTCTGTTGCATTATTTAAGGACTTTGCTGCATTATTTAAGTACTCTGGTGCATTATTTAAGGACTTTGTTGCATTATTTAAGGACTCTGCTGCATTATTTAAGGACTTTGTTGCATTATTTAAGGACTCTGTTGCATTATTTAAGGACTTTGCTGCATTATTTAAGTACTCTGGTGCATTATTTAAGGACTTTGTTGCATTATTTAAGGACTCTGCTGCATTATTTAAGGACTTTGTTGCATTATTTAAGGACTCTGCTGCATTATTTAAGGACTTTGCTGCATTATTTAAGGACTCTGTTGCATTATTTAAGGACTTTGCTGCATTATTTAAGTACTCTGGTGCATTATTTAAGGACTTTATTGCATTATTTAAGGATTCTGCTGCATTATTTAAGGAATTTGCTGCATTATTTAAGAACTTTGCTGCAGTATTTAAGGACTCTGCTGCATTATTTAAGGACTTTGTTGCATTATTTAATGACTCTGCTGCATTATTTAAGGACTTTGCTGCATTATTTAAGTATGCTGCTGCAGTATTTAAGGCCTCTGCTGCATTATTTAAGGACTCTGCTGCATTTTTAAGGACGTTGCTGCATTATTTAAGGACTTTATTGCATTATTTAAGGATTCTGCTGCATTATTTAAGGAATTTGCTGCATTATTTAAGGACTCTGCTGCATTATTTAAGGACTTTGTTTCATTATTTAATGACTCTGCTGGGGTATTTAAGGACTCTGCTGCATTATTTAAGGACTTTGTTGCATTATTTAAGGACTCTGCTGCATTATTTAAGGACTTTGCTGCATTATTTAAGGACTTTGATGCATTATTTAAGGACGCTGCTGCAGAATTTAAGTAATCTGCTGCATTATTTAAGGACTCTGCTGCATTATTTAAGGACTTTGCTGCATTATTTAAGGACTCTGCTGCATTATTTAAGGACTTTGTTGCATTATTTAATGACTCTGCTGCGGTATTTAAGGACTCTGCTGTATTATTTAAGGACTTTGCTGCATTATTTAAGGACTCTGCTTCATTATTTAAGGACTTTGTTGCATTATTTAAGGACTCTGCTGCATTATTTAAGGATTTTGCTGCATTATTTAAGGACTCTACTGCATTATTAAGGACGTTGCTGCATTATTTAAGGACTTTATTGCATTATTTAAGGATTCTGCTGCATTATTTAAGGAATTAGCTGCATTATTTAAGTACTCTGCTGCATTATTTAAGGACTTTGCTGCATTATTTAAGTATGCTGCTGCAGTATTTAAGGCCTCTGCTGCATTATTTAAGGACTCTGCTGCATTATTAAGGACGTTGCTGTATTATTTAAGGACTTTATTGCATTATTTAAGGATTCTGCTGCATTATTTAAGGAATTTGCTGCATTATTTAAGGACTCTGCTGCATTATTTAAGGACTTTGTTGCATTATTTAATGACTCTGCTGGGGTATTTAAGGACTCTGCTGCATTATTTAAGGACTTTGTTGCATTATTTAAGGAATCTGCTGCATTATTTAAGGACTTTGCTGCATTATTTAAGGACTTTGATGCATTATTTAAGGACGCTGCTGCAGAATTTAAGTAATCTGCTGCATTATTTAAGGACTCTGCTGCATTATTTAAGGACTTTGCTGCATTATTTAAGGACTCTGCTGCATTATTTAAGGACTTTGTTGCATTATTTAATGACTCTGCTGCGGTATTTAAGGACTCTGCTGTATTATTTAAGGACTTTGCTGAATTATTTAAGGACTCTGCTTCATTATTTAAGGACTTTGTTGCATTATTTAAGGACTCTGCTGCATTATTTAAGGACTTCGTTGCATTATTTAAGGACTCTGCTGCATTATTTAAAGACTTTGCTGCATTATTTAAGTACTCTGGTGCATTATTTAAGGACTCGGCTGCATTATTTAAAGACTTTGCTGCATTATTTAAGTACTCTGGTGCATTATTTAAGGACTCTGCTGCATTATTTAAGGACTTTGCTGCATTATTTAAGGACTCTGCTGCATTATTTAAGGACTCTGCTGCATTATTTAAGGACTTTGCTGCATTATTTAAGTATGCTGCTGCGGTATTTAAGGCCTCTGCTGCATTATTTAAGGACTCTGCTGCATTATTAAGGACGTTGCTGCATTATTTAAGGACTTTATTGCATTATTTAAGGATTCTGCTGCATTATTTAAGGAATTTGCTGCATTATTTAAGGACTCTGCTGTATTATTTAAGGACTTTGTTGCATTATTTAATGACTCTGCTGGGGTATTTAAGGACTCTGCTGCATTATTTAAGGGCTTTGCTGCATTATTTAAGGACTCTGCTGCAGTATTTAAGGACTCTGCTGCATTATTTAAGGACTTTGATGCATTATTTAAGGACGCTGCTGCAGAATTTAAGGAATCTGCTGCATTATTTAAGGACTTTGTTGCATTATTTAAGGACTATGCTGCATTATGTAAGGACTCTGCTGCATTATTTAAGGACTTTGCTGCATTATTTAATTACTCTGCTGCATTATTTAAGGACTTTGTTGCATTATTTAAGGACTCTGCTGCATTATTTAAGGACTTTGCTGCATTATTTAAGGACTTTGATGCATTATTTAAGGACGCTGCTGCAGAATTTAAGTAATCTGCTGCATTATTTAAGGACTCTGCTGCATTATTTAAGGACTTTGCTGCATTATTTAAGGACTCTGCTGCATTATTTAAGGACTTTGTTGCATTATTTAATGACTCTGCTGCGGTATTTAAGGACTCTGCTGCATTATTTAAGGACTTTGCTGCATTATTTAAGGACTTTGCTGCAGTAATTAAGGAATCTGCTGCATTATTTAAGGACTTTGTTGCATTATTTAAGGACTGTGCTGCATTGCTTAAGGACTCTGCTGCATTATTTAAGGACTTTGCTGCATTATTTAAGGACTTTGTTGCATTATTTAAGGACTCTGCTGCATTATTTAAGGACTTTGTTGCATTATTTAAGGACGCTGCTGCATTATTTAAGGACTTTGCTGCATTATTTAAGTACTCTGGTGCATTATTTAAGGACTTTGTTGCATTATTTAAGGACTCTTCTGCATTATTTAAGGACTTTGCTGCATTATTTAAGTACTCTGGTGCATTATTTAAGGACTTTGTTGCATTATTTAAGGACTCTGCTGCATTATTTAAGGACTTTGTTGCATTATTTAAGGACTCTGCTGCATTATTTAAGGACTTTGCTGCATTATTTAAGGACTCTGCTGCATTATTTAAGGACTTTGTTGCATTATTTAATGACTCTGCTGCGGTATTTAAGGACTCTGCTGTATTATTTAAGGACTTTGCTGCATTATTTAAGGACTCTGCTTCATTATTTAAGGACTTTGTTGCATTATTTAAGGACTCTGCTGCATTATTTAAGGACTTCGTTGCATTATTTAAGGACTCTGCTGCATTATTTAAAGACTTTGCTGCATTATTTAAGTACTCTGGTGCATTATTTAAGGACTCGGCTGCATTATTTAAAGACTTTGCTGCATTATTTAAGTACTCTGGTGCATTATTTAAGGACTCTGCTGCATTATTTAAGGACTTTGCTGCATTATTTAAGGACTCTGCTGCATTATTTAAGGACTTTGCTCCATTATTTAAGTATGCTGCTGCGGTATTTAAGGCCTCTGCTGCATTATTTAAGGACTCTGCTGCATTATTAAGGACGTTGCTGCATTATTTAAGGACTTTATTGCATTATTTAAGGATTCTGCTGCATTATTTAAGGAATTTGCTGCATTATTTAAGGACTCTGCTGTATTATTTAAGGACTTTGTTGCATTATTTAATGACTCTGCTGGGGTATTTAAGGACTCTGCTGCATTATTTAAGGGCTTTGCTGCATTATTTAAGGACTCTGCTGCAGTATTTAAGGACTCTGCTGCATTATTTAAGGACTTTGATGCATTATTTAAGGACGCTGCTGCAGAATTTAAGGAATCTGCTGCATTATTTAAGGACTTTGTTGCATTATTTAAGGACTATGCTGCATTATGTAAGGACTCTGCTGCATTATTTAAGGACTTTGCTGCATTATTTAATTACTCTGCTGCATTATTTAAGGACTTTGTTGCATTATTTAAGGACTCTGCTGCATTATTTAAGGACTTTGCTGCATTATTTAAGGACTTTGATGCATTATTTAAGGACGCTGCTGCAGAATTTAAGTAATCTGCTGCATTATTTAAGGACTCTGCTGCATTATTTAAGGACTTTGCTGCATTATTTAAGGACTCTGCTGCATTATTTAAGGACTTTGTTGCATTATTTAATGACTCTGCTGCGGTATTTAAGGACTCTGCTGCATTATTTAAGGACTTTGCTGCATTATTTAAGGACTTTGCTGCAGTAATTAAGGAATCTGCTGCATTATTTAAGGACTTTGTTGCATTATTTAAGGACTGTGCTGCATTGCTTAAGGACTCTGCTGCATTATTTAAGGACTTTGTTGCATTATTTAAGGACTTTGTTGCATTATTTAAGGACTCTGCTGCATTATTTAAGGACTTTGTTGCATTATTTAAGGACTCTGTTGCATTATTTAAGGACTTTGCTGCATTATTTAAGTACTCTGGTGCATTATTTAAGGACTTTGTTGCATTATTTAAGGACTCTGCTGCATTATTTAAGGACTTTGCTGCATTATTTAAGTACTCTGGTGCATTATTTAAGGACTTTGTTGCATTATTTAAGGACTCTGCTGCATTATTTAAGGATTTTGCTGCATTATTTAAGGACTCTACTGCATTATTAAGGACGTTGCTGCATTATTTAAGGACTTTATTGCATTATTTAAGGATTCTGCTGCATTATTTAAGGAATTAGCTGCATTATTTAAGTACTCTGCTGCATTATTTAAGGACTTTGCTGCATTATTTAAGTATGCTGCTGCAGTATTTAAGGCCTCTGCTGCATTATTTAAGGACTCTGCTGCATTATTAAGGACGTTGCTGCATTATTTAAGGACTTTATTGCATTATTTAAGGATTCTGCTGCATTATTTAAGGAATTTGCTGCATTATTTAAGGACTCTGCTGCATTATTTAAGGACTTTGTTGCATTATTTAATGACTCTGCTGGGGTATTTAAGGACTCTGCTGCATTATTTAAGGACTTTGTTGCATTATTTAAGGAATCTGCTGCATTATTTAAGGACTTTGCTGCATTATTTAAGGACTTTGATGCATTATTTAAGGACGCTGCTGCAGAATTTAAGTAATCTGCTGCATTATTTAAGGACTCTGCTGCATTATTTAAGGACTTTGCTGCATTATTTAAGGACTCTGCTGCATTATTTAAGGACTTTGTTGCATTATTTAATGACTCTGCTGCGGTATTTAAGGACTCTGCTGTATTATTTAAGGACTTTGCTGAATTATTTAAGGACTCTGCTTCATTATTTAAGGACTTTGTTGCATTATTTAAGGACTCTGCTGCATTATTTAAGGACTTCGTTGCATTATTTAAGGACTCTGCTGCATTATTTAAAGACTTTGCTGCATTATTTAAGTACTCTGGTGCATTATTTAAGGACTCGGCTGCATTATTTAAAGACTTTGCTGCATTATTTAAGTACTCTGGTGCATTATTTAAGGACTCTGCTGCATTATTTAAGGACTTTGCTGCATTATTTAAGGACTCTGCTGCATTATTTAAGGACTCTGCTGCATTATTTAAGGACTTTGCTGCATTATTTAAGTATGCTGCTGCGGTATTTAAGGCCTCTGCTGCATTATTTAAGGACTCTGCTGCATTATTAAGGACGTTGCTGCATTATTTAAGGACTTTATTGCATTATTTAAGGATTCTGCTGCATTATTTAAGGAATTTGCTGCATTATTTAAGGACTCTGCTGTATTATTTAAGGACTTTGTTGCATTATTTAATGACTCTGCTGGGGTATTTAAGGACTCTGCTGCATTATTTAAGGGCTTTGCTGCATTATTTAAGGACTCTGCTGCAGTATTTAAGGACTCTGCTGCATTATTTAAGGACTTTGATGCATTATTTAAGGACGCTGCTGCAGAATTTAAGGAATCTGCTGCATTATTTAAGGACTTTGTTGCATTATTTAAGGACTATGCTGCATTATGTAAGGACTCTGCTGCATTATTTAAGGACTTTGCTGCATTATTTAATTACTCTGCTGCATTATTTAAGGACTTTGTTGCATTATTTAAGGACTCTGCTGCATTATTTAAGGACTTTGCTGCATTATTTAAGGACTTTGATGCATTATTTAAGGACGCTGCTGCAGAATTTAAGTAATCTGCTGCATTATTTAAGGACTCTGCTGCATTATTTAAGGACTTTGCTGCATTATTTAAGGACTCTGCTGCATTATTTAAGGACTTTGTTGCATTATTTAATGACTCTGCTGCGGTATTTAAGGACTCTGCTGCATTATTTAAGGACTTTGCTGCATTATTTAAGGACTTTGCTGCAGTAATTAAGGAATCTGCTGCATTATTTAAGGACTGTGTTGCATTATTTAAGGACTGTGCTGCATTGCTTAAGGACTCTGCTGCATTATTTAAGGACTTTGCTGCATTATTTAAGGACTTTGTTGCATTATTTAAGGACTCTGCTGCATTATTTAAGGACTTTGTTGCATTATTTAAGGACTCTGTTGCATTATTTAAGGACTTTGCTGCATTATTTAAGTACTCTGGTGCATTATTTAAGGACTTTGTTGCATTATTTAAGGACTCTGCTGCATTATTTAAGGACTTTGCTGCATTATTTAAGTACTCTGGTGCATTATTTAAGGACTTTGTTGCATTATTTAAGGACTCTGCTGCATTATTTAAGGACTTTGCTGCATTATTTAAGGACTTTGTTGCATTATTTAAGGACTCTGCTGCATTATTTAAGGACTTTGTTGCATTATTTAAGGACTCTGTTGCATTATTTAAGGACTTTGCTGCATTATTTAAGTACTCTGGTGCATTATTTAAGGACTTTGTTGCATTATTTAAGGACTCTGCTGCATTATTTAAGGACTTTGTTGCATTATTTAAGGACTCTGTTGCATTATTTAAGGACTTTGCTGCATTATTTAAGTACTCTGGTGCATTATTTAAGGACTTTGTTGCATTATTTAAGGACTCTGCTGCATTATTTAAGGACTTTGTTGCATTATTTAAGGACTCTGCTGCATTATTTAAGGACTTTGCTGCATTATTTAAGGACTCTGTTGCATTATTTAAGGACTTTGCTGCATTATTTAAGTACTCTGGTGCATTATTTAAGGACTTTATTGCATTATTTAAGGATTCTGCTGCATTATTTAAGGAATTTGCTGCATTATTTAAGAACTTTGCTGCAGTATTTAAGGACTCTGCTGCATTATTTAAGGACTTTATTGCATTATTTAAGGACCCTGCTGCAGAATTTAAGGAATCTGCTGCATTACTTAAGGACTTTGTTGCATTATTTAAGGACTCTGCTGCATTATTTAAGGACTTTGCTGCATTATTTAAGGACTTTGATGCATTATTTAAGGACGCCGCTGCAGAATTTAAGTAATCTGCTGCATTATTTAAGGACTCTGCTGCATTATTTAAGGACTTTGCTGCATTATTTAAGGACTCTGCTGTATTATTAAGCACGTTGCTGCATTAATTAAGGACTTTATTGCATTATTTAAGGAATTTGATGCATTATTTAAGGACTCTGCTGCATTATTTAAGGACTTTGATGCATTATTTAAGGACGCTGCTGCAGAATTTAAGGAATCTGCTGCATTATTTAAGGACTTTGTTGCATTATTTAAGGACTATGCTGCATTATGTAAGGACTCTGCTGCATTATTTAAGGACTTTGCTGCATTATTTAATTACTCTGCTGCATTATTTAAGGACTTTGTTGCATTATTTAAGGACTCTGCTGCATTATTTAAGGACTTTGCTGCATTTTTTAAGGACTTTGATGCATTATTTAAGGACGCTGCTGCAGAATTTAAGTAATCTGCTGCATTATTTAAGGACTCTGCTGCATTATTTAAGGACTTTGCTGCATTATTTAAGGACTCTGCTGCATTATTTAAGGACTTTGTTGCATTATTTAATGACTCTGCTGCGGTATTTAAGGACTCTGCTGCATTATTTAAGGACTTTGCTGCATTATTTAAGGACTTTGCTGCAGTAATTAAGGAATCTGCTGCATTATTTAAGGACTTTGTTGCATTATTTAAGGACTGTGCTGCATTGCTTAAGGACTCTGCTGCATTATTTAAGGACTTTGCTGCATTATTTAAGGACTTTGTTGCATTATTTAAGGACTCTGCTGCATTATTTAAGGACTTTGTTGCATTATTTAAGGACTCTGTTGCATTATTTAAGGACTTTGCTGCATTATTTAAGTACTCTGGTGCATTATTTAAGGACTTTGTTGCATTATTTAAGGACTCTGCTGCATTATTTAAGGACTTTGTTGCATTATTTAAGGACTCTGTTGCATTATTTAAGGACTTTGCTGCATTATTTAAGTACTCTGGTGCATTATTTAAGGACTTTGTTGCATTATTTAAGGACTCTGCTGCATTATTTAAGGACTTTGTTGCATTATTTAAGGACTCTGCTGCATTATTTAAGGACTTTGCTGCATTATTTAAGGACTCTGTTGCATTATTTAAGGACTTTGCTGCATTATTTAAGTACTCTGGTGCATTATTTAAGGACTTTATTGCATTATTTAAGGATTCTGCTGCATTATTTAAGGAATTTGCTGCATTATTTAAGAACTTTGCTGCAGTATTTAAGGACTCTGCTGCATTATTTAAGGACTTTGTTGCATTATTTAATGACTCTGCTGCATTATTTAAGGACTTTGCTGCATTATTTAAGTATGCTGCTGCAGTATTTAAGGCCTCTGCTGCATTATTTAAGGACTCTGCTGCATTTTTAAGGACGTTGCTGCATTATTTAAGGACTTTATTGCATTATTTAAGGATTCTGCTGCATTATTTAAGGAATTTGCTGCATTATTTAAGGACTCTGCTGCATTATTTAAGGACTTTGTTTCATTATTTAATGACTCTGCTGGGGTATTTAAGGACTCTGCTGCATTATTTAAGGACTTTGTTGCATTATTTAAGGACTCTGCTGCATTATTTAAGGACTTTGCTGCATTATTTAAGGACTTTGATGCATTATTTAAGGACGCTGCTGCAGAATTTAAGTAATCTGCTGCATTATTTAAGGACTCTGCTGCATTATTTAAGGACTTTGCTGCATTATTTAAGGACTCTGCTGCATTATTTAAGGACTTTGTTGCATTATTTAATGACTCTGCTGCGGTATTTAAGGACTCTGCTGTATTATTTAAGGACTTTGCTGAATTATTTAAGGACTCTGCTTCATTATTTAAGGACTTTGTTGCATTATTTAAGGACTCTGCTGCATTATTTAAGGACTTCGTTGCATTATTTAAGGACTCTGCTGCATTATTTAAAGACTTTGCTGCATTATTTAAGTACTCTGGTGCATTATTTAAGGACTCGGCTGCATTATTTAAAGACTTTGCTGCATTATTTAAGTACTCTGGTGCATTATTTAAGGACTCTGCTGCATTATTTAAGGACTTTGCTGCATTATTTAAGGACTCTGCTGCATTATTTAAGGACTCTGCTGCATTATTTAAGGACTTTGCTGCATTATTTAAGTATGCTGCTGCGGTATTTAAGGCCTCTGCTGCATTATTTAAGGACTCTGCTGCATTATTAAGGACGTTGCTGCATTATTTAAGGACTTTATTGCATTATTTAAGGATTCTGCTGCATTATTTAAGGAATTTGCTGCATTATTTAAGGACTCTGCTGTATTATTTAAGGACTTTGTTGCATTATTTAATGACTCTGCTGGGGTATTTAAGGACTCTGCTGCATTATTTAAGGGCTTTGCTGCATTATTTAAGGACTCTGCTGCAGTATTTAAGGACTCTGCTGCATTATTTAAGGACTTTGATGCATTATTTAAGGACGCTGCTGCAGAATTTAAGGAATCTGCTGCATTATTTAAGGACTTTGTTGCATTATTTAAGGACTATGCTGCATTATGTAAGGACTCTGCTGCATTATTTAAGGACTTTGCTGCATTATTTAATTACTCTGCTGCATTATTTAAGGACTTTGTTGCATTATTTAAGGACTCTGCTGCATTATTTAAGGACTTTGCTGCATTATTTAAGGACTTTGATGCATTATTTAAGGACGCTGCTGCAGAATTTAAGTAATCTGCTGCATTATTTAAGGACTCTGCTGCATTATTTAAGGACTTTGCTGCATTATTTAAGGACTCTGCTGCATTATTTAAGGACTTTGTTGCATTATTTAATGACTCTGCTGCGGTATTTAAGGACTCTGCTGCATTATTTAAGGACTTTGCTGCATTATTTAAGGACTTTGCTGCAGTAATTAAGGAATCTGCTGCATTATTTAAGGACTTTGTTGCATTATTTAAGGACTGTGCTGCATTGCTTAAGGACTCTGCTGCATTATTTAAGGACTTTGCTGCATTATTTAAGGACTTTGTTGCATTATTTAAGGACTCTGCTGCATTATTTAAGGACTTTGTTGCATTATTTAAGGACTCTGTTGCATTATTTAAGGACTTTGCTGCATTATTTAAGTACTCTGGTGCATTATTTAAGGACTTTGTTGCATTATTTAAGGACTCTGCTGCATTATTTAAGGACTTTGCTGCATTATTTAAGTACTCTGGTGCATTATTTAAGGACTTTGTTGCATTATTTAAGGACTCTGCTGCATTATTTAAGGACTTTGTTGCATTATTTAAGGACTCTGCTGCATTATTTAAGGACTTTGCTGCATTATTTAAGGACTCTGCTGCATTATTTAAGGACTTTGTTGCATTATTTAATGACTCTGCTGCGGTATTTAAGGACTCTGCTGTATTATTTAAGGACTTTGTTGCATTATTTAAGGACTCTGCTGCATTATTTAAGGATTTTGCTGCATTATTTAAGGACTCTACTGCATTATTAAGGACGTTGCTGCATTATTTAAGGACTTTATTGCATTATTTAAGGATTCTGCTGCATTATTTAAGGAATTAGCTGCATTATTTAAGTACTCTGCTGCATTATTTAAGGACTTTGCTGCATTATTTAAGTATGCTGCTGCAGTATTTAAGGCCTCTGCTGCATTATTTAAGGACTCTGCTGCATTATTAAGGACGTTGCTGCATTATTTAAGGACTTTATTGCATTATTTAAGGATTCTGCTGCATTATTTAAGGAATTTGCTGCATTATTTAAGGACTCTGCTGCATTATTTAAGGACTTTGTTGCATTATTTAATGACTCTGCTGGGGTATTTAAGGACTCTGCTGCATTATTTAAGGACTTTGTTGCATTATTTAAGGAATCTGCTGCATTATTTAAGGACTTTGCTGCATTATTTAAGGACTTTGATGCATTATTTAAGGACGCTGCTGCAGAATTTAAGTAATCTGCTGCATTATTTAAGGACTCTGCTGCATTATTTAAGGACTTTGCTGCATTATTTAAGGACTCTGCTGCATTATTTAAGGACTTTGTTGCATTATTTAATGACTCTGCTGCGGTATTTAAGGACTCTGCTGTATTATTTAAGGACTTTGCTGAATTATTTAAGGACTCTGCTTCATTATTTAAGGACTTTGTTGCATTATTTAAGGACTCTGCTGCATTATTTAAGGACTTCGTTGCATTATTTAAGGACTCTGCTGCATTATTTAAAGACTTTGCTGCATTATTTAAGTACTCTGGTGCATTATTTAAGGACTCGGCTGCATTATTTAAAGACTTTGCTGCATTATTTAAGTACTCTGGTGCATTATTTAAGGACTCTGCTGCATTATTTAAGGACTTTGCTGCATTATTTAAGGACTCTGCTGCATTATTTAAGGACTCTGCTGCATTATTTAAGGACTTTGCTGCATTATTTAAGTATGCTGCTGCGGTATTTAAGGCCTCTGCTGCATTATTTAAGGACTCTGCTGCATTATTAAGGACGTTGCTGCATTATTTAAGGACTTTATTGCATTATTTAAGGATTCTGCTGCATTATTTAAGGAATTTGCTGCATTATTTAAGGACTCTGCTGTATTATTTAAGGACTTTGTTGCATTATTTAATGACTCTGCTGGGGTATTTAAGGACTCTGCTGCATTATTTAAGGGCTTTGCTGCATTATTTAAGGACTCTGCTGCAGTATTTAAGGACTCTGCTGCATTATTTAAGGACTTTGATGCATTATTTAAGGACGCTGCTGCAGAATTTAAGGAATCTGCTGCATTATTTAAGGACTTTGTTGCATTATTTAAGGACTATGCTGCATTATGTAAGGACTCTGCTGCATTATTTAAGGACTTTGCTGCATTATTTAATTACTCTGCTGCATTATTTAAGGACTTTGTTGCATTATTTAAGGACTCTGCTGCATTATTTAAGGACTTTGCTGCATTATTTAAGGACTTTGATGCATTATTTAAGGACGCTGCTGCAGAATTTAAGTAATCTGCTGCATTATTTAAGGACTCTGCTGCATTATTTAAGGACTTTGCTGCATTATTTAAGGACTCTGCTGCATTATTTAAGGACTTTGTTGCATTATTTAATGACTCTGCTGCGGTATTTAAGGACTCTGCTGCATTATTTAAGGACTTTGCTGCATTATTTAAGGACTTTGCTGCAGTAATTAAGGAATCTGCTGCATTATTTAAGGACTGTGTTGCATTATTTAAGGACTGTGCTGCATTGCTTAAGGACTCTGCTGCATTATTTAAGGACTTTGCTGCATTATTTAAGGACTTTGTTGCATTATTTAAGGACTCTGCTGCATTATTTAAGGACTTTGTTGCATTATTTAAGGACTCTGTTGCATTATTTAAGGACTTTGCTGCATTATTTAAGTACTCTGGTGCATTATTTAAGGACTTTGTTGCATTATTTAAGGACTCTGCTGCATTATTTAAGGACTTTGCTGCATTATTTAAGTACTCTGGTGCATTATTTAAGGACTTTGTTGCATTATTTAAGGACTCTGCTGCATTATTTAAGGACTTTGCTGCATTATTTAAGGACTTTGTTGCATTATTTAAGGACTCTGCTGCATTATTTAAGGACTTTGTTGCATTATTTAAGGACTCTGTTGCATTATTTAAGGACTTTGCTGCATTATTTAAGTACTCTGGTGCATTATTTAAGGACTTTGTTGCATTATTTAAGGACTCTGCTGCATTATTTAAGGACTTTGTTGCATTATTTAAGGACTCTGTTGCATTATTTAAGGACTTTGCTGCATTATTTAAGTACTCTGGTGCATTATTTAAGGACTTTGTTGCATTATTTAAGGACTCTGCTGCATTATTTAAGGACTTTGTTGCATTATTTAAGGACTCTGCTGCATTATTTAAGGACTTTGCTGCATTATTTAAGGACTCTGTTGCATTATTTAAGGACTTTGCTGCATTATTTAAGTACTCTGGTGCATTATTTAAGGACTTTATTGCATTATTTAAGGATTCTGCTGCATTATTTAAGGAATTTGCTGCATTATTTAAGAACTTTGCTGCAGTATTTAAGGACTCTGCTGCATTATTTAAGGACTTTATTGCATTATTTAAGGACCCTGCTGCAGAATTTAAGGAATCTGCTGCATTACTTAAGGACTTTGTTGCATTATTTAAGGACTCTGCTGCATTATTTAAGGACTTTGCTGCATTATTTAAGGACTTTGATGCATTATTTAAGGACGCCGCTGCAGAATTTAAGTAATCTGCTGCATTATTTAAGGACTCTGCTGCATTATTTAAGGACTTTGCTGCATTATTTAAGGACTCTGCTGTATTATTAAGCACGTTGCTGCATTAATTAAGGACTTTATTGCATTATTTAAGGAATTTGATGCATTATTTAAGGACTCTGCTGCATTATTTAAGGACTTTGATGCATTATTTAAGGACGCTGCTGCAGAATTTAAGGAATCTGCTGCATTATTTAAGGACTTTGTTGCATTATTTAAGGACTATGCTGCATTATGTAAGGACTCTGCTGCATTATTTAAGGACTTTGCTGCATTATTTAATTACTCTGCTGCATTATTTAAGGACTTTGTTGCATTATTTAAGGACTCTGCTGCATTATTTAAGGACTTTGCTGCATTATTTAAGGACTTTGATGCATTATTTAAGGACGCTGCTGCAGAATTTAAGTAATCTGCTGCATTATTTAAGGACTCTGCTGCATTATTTAAGGACTTTGCTGCATTATTTAAGGACTCTGCTGCATTATTTAAGGACTTTGTTGCATTATTTAATGACTCTGCTGCGGTATTTAAGGACTCTGCTGCATTATTTAAGGACTTTGCTGCATTATTTAAGGACTTTGCTGCAGTAATTAAGGAATCTGCTGCATTATTTAAGGACTTTGTTGCATTATTTAAGGACTGTGCTGCATTGCTTAAGGACTCTGCTGCATTATTTAAGGACTTTGCTGCATTATTTAAGGACTTTGTTGCATTATTTAAGGACTCTGCTGCATTATTTAAGGACTTTGTTGCATTATTTAAGGACTCTGTTGCATTATTTAAGGACTTTGCTGCATTATTTAAGTACTCTGGTGCATTATTTAAGGA
The DNA here is from genome assembly GCF_046119375.1 of Phyllobates terribilis. Classification (NCBI taxonomy): domain Eukaryota; kingdom Metazoa; phylum Chordata; class Amphibia; order Anura; family Dendrobatidae; genus Phyllobates; species Phyllobates terribilis. The sequence continues at coordinate 2,216,145 of NW_027362988.1, read as the reverse complement.
CTTTGTTGCATTATTTAAGGACTCTGCTGCATTATTTAAGGACTTTGTTGCATTATTTAAGGACTCTGTTGCATTATTTAAGGACTTTGCTGCATTATTTAAGTACTCTGGTGCATTATTTAAGGACTTTGTTGCATTATTTAAGGACTCTGCTGCATTATTTAAGGACTTTGTTGCATTATTTAAGGACTCTGCTGCATTATTTAAGGACTTTGCTGCATTATTTAAGGACTCTGTTGCATTATTTAAGGACTTTGCTGCATTATTTAAGTACTCTGGTGCATTATTTAAGGACTTTATTGCATTATTTAAGGATTCTGCTGCATTATTTAAGGAATTTGCTGCATTATTTAAGAACTTTGCTGCAGTATTTAAGGACTCTGCTGCATTATTTAAGGACTTTGTTGCATTATTTAATTACTCTGCTGCATTATTTAAGGACTTTGCTGCATTATTTAAGTATGCTGCTGCAGTATTTAAGGCCTCTGCTGCATTATTTAAGGACTCTGCTGCATTTTTAAGGACGTTGCTGCATTATTTAAGGACTTTATTGCATTATTTAAGGATTCTGCTGCATTATTTAAGGAATTTGCTGCATTATTTAAGGACTCTGCTGCATTATTTAAGGACTTTGTTTCATTATTTAATGACTCTGCTGGGGTATTTAAGGACTCTGCTGCATTATTTAAGGACTTTGTTGCATTATTTAAGGACTCTGCTGCATTATTTAAGGACTTTGCTGCATTATTTAAGGACTTTGATGCATTATTTAAGGACGCTGCTGCAGAATTTAAGTAATCTGCTGCATTATTTAAGGACTCTGCTGCATTATTTAAGGACTTTGCTGCATTATTTAAGGACTCTGCTGCATTATTTAAGGACTTTGTTGCATTATTTAATGACTCTGCTGCGGTATTTAAGGACTCTGCTGTATTATTTAAGGACTTTGCTGAATTATTTAAGGACTCTGCTTCATTATTTAAGGACTTTGTTGCATTATTTAAGGACGCTGCTGCATTATTTAAGGACTTCGTTGCATTATTTAAGGACTCTGCTGCATTATTTAAAGACTTTGCTGCATTATTTAAGTACTCTGGTGCATTATTTAAGGACTCGGCTGCATTATTTAAAGACTTTGCTGCATTATTTAAGTACTCTGGTGCATTATTTAAGGACTCTGCTGCATTATTTAAGGACTTTGCTGCATTATTTAAGGACTCTGCTGCATTATTTAAGGACTCTGCTGCATTATTTAAGGACTTTGCTGCATTATTTAAGTATGCTGCTGCGGTATTTAAGGCCTCTGCTGCATTATTTAAGGACTCTGCTGCATTATTAAGGACGTTGCTGCATTATTTAAGGACTTTATTGCATTATTTAAGGATTCTGCTGCATTATTTAAGGAATTTGCTGCATTATTTAAGGACTCTGCTGTATTATTTAAGGACTTTGTTGCATTATTTAATGACTCTGCTGGGGTATTTAAGGACTCTGCTGCATTATTTAAGGGCTTTGCTGCATTATTTAAGGACTCTGCTGCAGTATTTAAGGACTCTGCTGCATTATTTAAGGACTTTGATGCATTATTTAAGGACGCTGCTGCAGAATTTAAGGAATCTGCTGCATTATTTAAGGACTTTGTTGCATTATTTAAGGACTATGCTGCATTATGTAAGGACTCTGCTGCATTATTTAAGGACTTTGCTGCATTATTTAATTACTCTGCTGCATTATTTAAGGACTTTGTTGCATTATTTAAGGACTCTGCTGCATTATTTAAGGACTTTGCTGCATTATTTAAGGACTTTGATGCATTATTTAAGGACGCTGCTGCAGAATTTAAGTAATCTGCTGCATTATTTAAGGACTCTGCTGCATTATTTAAGGACTTTGCTGCATTATTTAAGGACTCTGCTGCATTATTTAAGGACTTTGTTGCATTATTTAATGACTCTGCTGCGGTATTTAAGGACTCTGCTGCATTATTTAAGGACTTTGCTGCATTATTTAAGGACTTTGCTGCAGTAATTAAGGAATCTGCTGCATTATTTAAGGACTTTGTTGCATTATTTAAGGACTGTGCTGCATTGCTTAAGGACTCTGCTGCATTATTTAAGGACTTTGCTGCATTATTTAAGGACTTTGTTGCATTATTTAAGGACTCTGCTGCATTATTTAAGGACTTTGTTGCATTATTTAAGGACTCTGTTGCATTATTTAAGGACTTTGCTGCATTATTTAAGTACTCTGGTGCATTATTTAAGGACTTTGTTGCATTATTTAAGGACTCTGCTGCATTATTTAAGGACTTTGCTGCATTATTTAAGTACTCTGGTGCATTATTTAAGGACTTTGTTGCATTATTTAAGGACTCTGCTGCATTATTTAAGGACTTTGTTGCATTATTTAAGGACTCTGCTGCATTATTTAAGGACTTTGCTGCATTATTTAAGGACTCTGCTGCATTATTTAAGGACTTTGTTGCATTATTTAATGACTCTGCTGCGGTATTTAAGGACTCTGCTGTATTATTTAAGGACTTTGTTGCATTATTTAAGGACTCTGCTGCATTATTTAAGGATTTTGCTGCATTATTTAAGGACTCTACTGCATTATTAAGGACGTTGCTGCATTATTTAAGGACTTTATTGCATTATTTAAGGATTCTGCTGCATTATTTAAGGAATTAGCTGCATTATTTAAGTACTCTGCTGCATTATTTAAGGACTTTGCTGCATTATTTAAGTATGCTGCTGCAGTATTTAAGGCCTCTGCTGCATTATTTAAGGACTCTGCTGCATTATTAAGGACGTTGCTGCATTATTTAAGGACTTTATTGCATTATTTAAGGATTCTGCTGCATTATTTAAGGAATTTGCTGCATTATTTAAGGACTCTGCTGCATTATTTAAGGACTTTGTTGCATTATTTAATGACTCTGCTGGGGTATTTAAGGACTCTGCTGCATTATTTAAGGACTTTGTTGCATTATTTAAGGAATCTGCTGCATTATTTAAGGACTTTGCTGCATTATTTAAGGACTTTGATGCATTATTTAAGGACGCTGCTGCAGAATTTAAGTAATCTGCTGCATTATTTAAGGACTCTGCTGCATTATTTAAGGACTTTGCTGCATTATTTAAGGACTCTGCTGCATTATTTAAGGACTTTGTTGCATTATTTAATGACTCTGCTGCGGTATTTAAGGACTCTGCTGTATTATTTAAGGACTTTGCTGAATTATTTAAGGACTCTGCTTCATTATTTAAGGACTTTGTTGCATTATTTAAGGACTCTGCTGCATTATTTAAGGACTTCGTTGCATTATTTAAGGACTCTGCTGCATTATTTAAAGACTTTGCTGCATTATTTAAGTACTCTGGTGCATTATTTAAGGACTCGGCTGCATTATTTAAAGACTTTGCTGCATTATTTAAGTACTCTGGTGCATTATTTAAGGACTCTGCTGCATTATTTAAGGACTTTGCTGCATTATTTAAGGACTCTGCTGCATTATTTAAGGACTCTGCTGCATTATTTAAGGACTTTGCTGCATTATTTAAGTATGCTGCTGCGGTATTTAAGGCCTCTGCTGCATTATTTAAGGACTCTGCTGCATTATTAAGGACGTTGCTGCATTATTTAAGGACTTTATTGCATTATTTAAGGATTCTGCTGCATTATTTAAGGAATTTGCTGCATTATTTAAGGACTCTGCTGTATTATTTAAGGACTTTGTTGCATTATTTAATGACTCTGCTGGGGTATTTAAGGACTCTGCTGCATTATTTAAGGGCTTTGCTGCATTATTTAAGGACTCTGCTGCAGTATTTAAGGACTCTGCTGCATTATTTAAGGACTTTGATGCATTATTTAAGGACGCTGCTGCAGAATTTAAGGAATCTGCTGCATTATTTAAGGACTTTGTTGCATTATTTAAGGACTATGCTGCATTATGTAAGGACTCTGCTGCATTATTTAAGGACTTTGCTGCATTATTTAATTACTCTGCTGCATTATTTAAGGACTTTGTTGCATTATTTAAGGACTCTGCTGCATTATTTAAGGACTTTGCTGCATTATTTAAGGACTTTGATGCATTATTTAAGGACGCTGCTGCAGAATTTAAGTAATCTGCTGCATTATTTAAGGACTCTGCTGCATTATTTAAGGACTTTGCTGCATTATTTAAGGACTCTGCTGCATTATTTAAGGACTTTGTTGCATTATTTAATGACTCTGCTGCGGTATTTAAGGACTCTGCTGCATTATTTAAGGACTTTGCTGCATTATTTAAGGACTTTGCTGCAGTAATTAAGGAATCTGCTGCATTATTTAAGGACTGTGTTGCATTATTTAAGGACTGTGCTGCATTGCTTAAGGACTCTGCTGCATTATTTAAGGACTTTGCTGCATTATTTAAGGACTTTGTTGCATTATTTAAGGACTCTGCTGCATTATTTAAGGACTTTGTTGCATTATTTAAGGACTCTGTTGCATTATTTAAGGACTTTGCTGCATTATTTAAGTACTCTGGTGCATTATTTAAGGACTTTGTTGCATTATTTAAGGACTCTGCTGCATTATTTAAGGACTTTGCTGCATTATTTAAGTACTCTGGTGCATTATTTAAGGACTTTGTTGCATTATTTAAGGACTCTGCTGCATTATTTAAGGACTTTGCTGCATTATTTAAGGACTTTGTTGCATTATTTAAGGACTCTGCTGCATTATTTAAGGACTTTGTTGCATTATTTAAGGACTCTGTTGCATTATTTAAGGACTTTGCTGCATTATTTAAGTACTCTGGTGCATTATTTAAGGACTTTGTTGCATTATTTAAGGACTCTGCTGCATTATTTAAGGACTTTGTTGCATTATTTAAGGACTCTGTTGCATTATTTAAGGACTTTGCTGCATTATTTAAGTACTCTGGTGCATTATTTAAGGACTTTGTTGCATTATTTAAGGACTCTGCTGCATTATTTAAGGACTTTATTGCATTATTTAAGGATTCTGCTGCATTATTTAAGGAATTTGCTGCATTATTTAAGAACTTTGCTGCAGTATTTAAGGACTCTGCTGCATTATTTAAGGACTTTATTGCATTATTTAAGGACCCTGCTGCAGAATTTAAGGAATCTGCTGCATTACTTAAGGACTTTGTTGCATTATTTAAGGACTCTGCTGCATTATTTAAGGACTTTGCTGCATTATTTAAGGACTTTGATGCATTATTTAAGGACGCCGCTGCAGAATTTAAGTAATCTGCTGCATTATTTAAGGACTCTGCTGCATTATTTAAGGACTTTGCTGCATTATTTAAGGACTCTGCTGTATTATTAAGCACGTTGCTGCATTAATTAAGGACTTTATTGCATTATTTAAGGAATTTGATGCATTATTTAAGGACTCTGCTGCATTATTTAAGGACTTTGATGCATTATTTAAGGACGCTGCTGCAGAATTTAAGGAATCTGCTGCATTATTTAAGGACTTTGTTGCATTATTTAAGGACTATGCTGCATTATGTAAGGACTCTGCTGCATTATTTAAGGACTTTGCTGCATTATTTAATTACTCTGCTGCATTATTTAAGGACTTTGTTGCATTATTTAAGGACTCTGCTGCATTATTTAAGGACTTTGCTGCATTATTTAAGGACTTTGATGCATTATTTAAGGACGCTGCTGCAGAATTTAAGTAATCTGCTGCATTATTTAAGGACTCTGCTGCATTATTTAAGGACTTTGCTGCATTATTTAAGGACTCTGCTGCATTATTTAAGGACTTTGTTGCATTATTTAATGACTCTGCTGCGGTATTTAAGGACTCTGCTGCATTATTTAAGGACTTTGCTGCATTATTTAAGGACTTTGCTGCAGTAATTAAGGAATCTGCTGCATTATTTAAGGACTTTGTTGCATTATTTAAGGACTGTGCTGCATTGCTTAAGGACTCTGCTGCATTATTTAAGGACTTTGCTGCATTATTTAAGGACTTTGTTGCATTATTTAAGGACTCTGCTGCATTATTTAAGGACTTTGTTGCATTATTTAAGGACTCTGTTGCATTATTTAAGGACTTTGCTGCATTATTTAAGTACTCTGGTGCATTATTTAAGGACTTTGTTGCATTATTTAAGGACTCTGCTGCATTATTTAAGGACTTTGTTGCATTATTTAAGGACTCTGTTGCATTATTTAAGGACTTTGCTGCATTATTTAAGTACTCTGGTGCATTATTTAAGGACTTTGTTGCATTATTTAAGGACTCTGCTGCATTATTTAAGGACTTTGTTGCATTATTTAAGGACTCTGCTGCATTATTTAAGGACTTTGCTGCATTATTTAAGGACTCTGTTGCATTATTTAAGGACTTTGCTGCATTATTTAAGTACTCTGGTGCATTATTTAAGGACTTTATTGCATTATTTAAGGATTCTGCTGCATTATTTAAGGAATTTGCTGCATTATTTAAGAACTTTGCTGCAGTATTTAAGGACTCTGCTGCATTATTTAAGGACTTTGTTGCATTATTTAATGACTCTGCTGCATTATTTAAGGACTTTGCTGCATTATTTAAGTATGCTGCTGCAGTATTTAAGGCCTCTGCTGCATTATTTAAGGACTCTGCTGCATTTTTAAGGACGTTGCTGCATTATTTAAGGACTTTATTGCATTATTTAAGGATTCTGCTGCATTATTTAAGGAATTTGCTGCATTATTTAAGGACTCTGCTGCATTATTTAAGGACTTTGTTTCATTATTTAATGACTCTGCTGGGGTATTTAAGGACTCTGCTGCATTATTTAAGGACTTTGTTGCATTATTTAAGGACTCTGCTGCATTATTTAAGGACTTTGCTGCATTATTTAAGGACTTTGATGCATTATTTAAGGACGCTGCTGCAGAATTTAAGTAATCTGCTGCATTATTTAAGGACTCTGCTGCATTATTTAAGGACTTTGCTGCATTATTTAAGGACTCTGCTGCATTATTTAAGGACTTTGTTGCATTATTTAATGACTCTGCTGCGGTATTTAAGGACTCTGCTGTATTATTTAAGGACTTTGCTGCATTATTTAAGGACTCTGCTTCATTATTTAAGGACTTTGTTGCATTATTTAAGGACTCTGCTGCATTATTTAAGGATTTTGCTGCATTATTTAAGGACTCTACTGCATTATTAAGGACGTTGCTGCATTATTTAAGGACTTTATTGCATTATTTAAGGATTCTGCTGCATTATTTAAGGAATTAGCTGCATTATTTAAGTACTCTGCTGCATTATTTAAGGACTTTGCTGCATTATTTAAGTATGCTGCTGCAGTATTTAAGGCCTCTGCTGCATTATTTAAGGACTCTGCTGCATTATTAAGGACGTTGCTGTATTATTTAAGGACTTTATTGCATTATTTAAGGATTCTGCTGCATTATTTAAGGAATTTGCTGCATTATTTAAGGACTCTGCTGCATTATTTAAGGACTTTGTTGCATTATTTAATGACTCTGCTGGGGTATTTAAGGACTCTGATGCATTATTTAAGGACTTTGTTGCATTATTTAAGGAATCTGCTGCATTATTTAAGGACTTTGCTGCATTATTTAAGGACTTTGATGCATTATTTAAGGACGCTGCTGCAGAATTTAAGTAATCTGCTGCATTATTTAAGGACTCTGCTGCATTATTTAAGGACTTTGCTGCATTATTTAAGGACTCTGCTGCATTATTTAAGGACTTTGTTGCATTATTTAATGACTCTGCTGCGGTATTTAAGGACTCTGCTGTATTATTTAAGGACTTTGCTGAATTATTTAAGGACTCTGCTTCATTATTTAAGGACTTTGTTGCATTATTTAAGGACTCTGCTGCATTATTTAAGGACTTCGTTGCATTATTTAAGGACTCTGCTGCATTATTTAAAGACTTTGCTGCATTATTTAAGTACTCTGGTGCATTATTTAAGGACTCGGCTGCATTATTTAAAGACTTTGCTGCATTATTTAAGTACTCTGGTGCATTATTTAAGGACTCTGCTGCATTATTTAAGGACTTTGCTGCATTATTTAAGGACTCTGCTGCATTATTTAAGGACTCTGCTGCATTATTTAAGGACTTTGCTGCATTATTTAAGTATGCTGCTGCGGTATTTAAGGCCTCTGCTGCATTATTTAAGGACTCTGCTGCATTATTAAGGACGTTGCTGCATTATTTAAGGACTTTATTGCATTATTTAAGGATTCTGCTGCATTATTTAAGGAATTTGCTGCATTATTTAAGGACTCTGCTGTATTATTTAAGGACTTTGTTGCATTATTTAATGACTCTGCTGGGGTATTTAAGGACTCTGCTGCATTATTTAAGGGCTTTGCTGCATTATTTAAGGACTCTGCTGCAGTATTTAAGGACTCTGCTGCATTATTTAAGGACTTTGATGCATTATTTAAGGACGCTGCTGCAGAATTTAAGGAATCTGCTGCATTATTTAAGGACTTTGTTGCATTATTTAAGGACTATGCTGCATTATGTAAGGACTCTGCTGCATTATTTAAGGACTTTGCTGCATTATTTAATTACTCTGCTGCATTATTTAAGGACTTTGTTGCATTATTTAAGGACTCTGCTGCATTATTTAAGGACTTTGCTGCATTATTTAAGGACTTTGATGCATTATTTAAGGACGCTGCTGCAGAATTTAAGTAATCTGCTGCATTATTTAAGGACTCTGCTGCATTATTTAAGGACTTTGCTGCATTATTTAAGGACTCTGCTGCATTATTTAAGGACTTTGTTGCATTATTTAATGACTCTGCTGCGGTATTTAAGGACTCTGCTGCATTATTTAAGGACTTTGCTGCATTATTTAAGGACTTTGCTGCAGTAATTAAGGAATCTGCTGCATTATTTAAGGACTTTGTTGCATTATTTAAGGACTGTGCTGCATTGCTTAAGGACTCTGCTGCATTATTTAAGGACTTTGCTGCATTATTTAAGGACTTTGTTGCATTATTTAAGGACTCTGCTGCATTATTTAAGGACTTTGTTGCATTATTTAAGGACTCTGTTGCATTATTTAAGGACTTTGCTGCATTATTTAAGTACTCTGGTGCATTATTTAAGGACTTTGTTGCATTATTTAAGGACTCTGCTGCATTATTTAAGGACTTTGCTGCATTATTTAAGTACTCTGGTGCATTATTTAAGGACTTTGTTGCATTATTTAAGGACTCTGCTGCATTATTTAAGGACTTTGTTGCATTATTTAAGGACTCTGCTGCATTATTTAAGGACTTTGCTGCATTATTTAAGGACTCTGCTGCATTATTTAAGGACTTTGTTGCATTATTTAATGACTCTGCTGCGGTATTTAAGGACTCTGCTGTATTATTTAAGGACTTTGCTGCATTATTTAAGGACTCTGCTTCATTATTTAAGGACTTTGTTGCATTATTTAAGGACTCTGCTGCATTATTTAAGGATTTTGCTGCATTATTTAAGGACTCTACTGCATTATTAAGGACGTTGCTGCATTATTTAAGGACTTTATTGCATTATTTAAGGATTCTGCTGCATTATTTAAGGAATTAGCTGCATTATTTAAGTACTCTGCTGCATTATTTAAGGACTTTGCTGCATTATTTAAGTATGCTGCTGCAGTATTTAAGGCCTCTGCTGCATTATTTAAGGACTCTGCTGCATTATTAAGGACGTTGCTGTATTATTTAAGGACTTTATTGCATTATTTAAGGATTCTGCTGCATTATTTAAGGAATTTGCTGCATTATTTAAGGACTCTGCTGCATTATTTAAGGACTTTGTTGCATTATTTAATGACTCTGCTGGGGTATTTAAGGACTCTGATGCATTATTTAAGGACTTTGTTGCATTATTTAAGGAATCTGCTGCATTATTTAAGGACTTTGCTGCATTATTTAAGGACTTTGATGCATTATTTAAGGACGCTGCTGCAGAATTTAAGTAATCTGCTGCATTATTTAAGGACTCTGCTGCATTATTTAAGGACTTTGCTGCATTATTTAAGGACTCTGCTGCATTATTTAAGGACTTTGTTGCATTATTTAATGACTCTGCTGCGGTATTTAAGGACTCTGCTGTATTATTTAAGGACTTTGCTGAATTATTTAAGGACTCTGCTTCATTATTTAAGGACTTTGTTGCATTATTTAAGGACTCTGCTGCATTATTTAAGGACTTCGTTGCATTATTTAAGGACTCTGCTGCATTATTTAAAGACTTTGCTGCATTATTTAAGTACTCTGGTGCATTATTTAAGGACTCGGCTGCATTATTTAAAGACTTTGCTGCATTATTTAAGTACTCTGGTGCATTATTTAAGGACTCTGCTGCATTATTTAAGGACTTTGCTGCATTATTTAAGGACTCTGCTGCATTATTTAAGGACTCTGCTGCATTATTTAAGGACTTTGCTGCATTATTTAAGTATGCTGCTGCGGTATTTAAGGCCTCTGCTGCATTATTTAAGGACTCTGCTGCATTATTAAGGACGTTGCTGCATTATTTAAGGACTTTATTGCATTATTTAAGGATTCTGCTGCATTATTTAAGGAATTTGCTGCATTATTTAAGGACTCTGCTGTATTATTTAAGGACTTTGTTGCATTATTTAATGACTCTGCTGGGGTATTTAAGGACTCTGCTGCATTATTTAAGGGCTTTGCTGCATTATTTAAGGACTCTGCTGCAGTATTTAAGGACTCTGCTGCATTATTTAAGGACTTTGATGCATTATTTAAGGACGCTGCTGCAGAATTTAAGGAATCTGCTGCATTATTTAAGGACTTTGTTGCATTATTTAAGGACTATGCTGCATTATGTAAGGACTCTGCTGCATTATTTAAGGACTTTGCTGCATTATTTAATTACTCTGCTGCATTATTTAAGGACTTTGTTGCATTATTTAAGGACTCTGCTGCATTATTTAAGGACTTTGCTGCATTATTTAAGGACTTTGATGCATTATTTAAGGACGCTGCTGCAGAATTTAAGTAATCTGCTGCATTATTTAAGGACTCTGCTGCATTATTTAAGGACTTTGCTGCATTATTTAAGGACTCTGCTGCATTATTTAAGGACTTTGTTGCATTATTTAATGACTCTGCTGCGGTATTTAAGGACTCTGCTGCATTATTTAAGGACTTTGCTGCATTATTTAAGGACTTTGCTGCAGTAATTAAGGAATCTGCTGCATTATTTAAGGACTTTGTTGCATTATTTAAGGACTGTGCTGCATTGCTTAAGGACTCTGCTGCATTATTTAAGGACTTTGCTGCATTATTTAAGGACTTTGTTGCATTATTTAAGGACTCTGCTGCATTATTTAAGGACTTTGTTGCATTATTTAAGGACTCTGTTGCATTATTTAAGGACTTTGCTGCATTATTTAAGTACTCTGGTGCATTATTTAAGGACTTTGTTGCATTATTTAAGGACTCTGCTGCATTATTTAAGGACTTTGCTGCATTATTTAAGTACTCTGGTGCATTATTTAAGGACTTTGTTGCATTATTTAAGGACTCTGCTGCATTATTTAAGGACTTTGTTGCATTATTTAAGGACTCTGCTGCATTATTTAAGGACTTTGCTGCATTATTTAAGGACTCTGCTGCATTATTTAAGGACTTTGTTGCATTATTTAATGACTCTGCTGCGGTATTTAAGGACTCTGCTGTATTATTTAAGGACTTTGCTGCATTATTTAAGGACTCTGCTTCATTATTTAAGGACTTTGTTGCATTATTTAAGGACTCTGCTGCATTATTTAAGGACTTCGTTGCATTATTTAAGGACTCTGCTGCATTATTTAAAGACTTTGCTGCATTATTTAAGTACTCTGGTGCATTATTTAAGGACTCGGCTGCATTATTTAAAGACTTTGCTGCATTATTTAAGTACTCTGGTGCATTATTTAAGGACTCTGCTGCATTATTTAAGGACTTTGCTGCATTATTTAAGGACTCTGCTGCATTATTTAAGGACTTTGCTGCATTATTTAAGTATGCTGCTGCGGTATTTAAGGCCTCTGCTGCATTATTTAAGGACTCTGCTGCATTATTAAGGACGTTGCTGCATTATTTAAGGACTTTATTGCATTATTTAAGGATTCTGCTGCATTATTTAAGGAATTTGCTGCATTATTTAAGGACTCTGCTGTATTATTTAAGGACTTTGTTGCATTATTTAATGACTCTGCTGGGGTATTTAAGGACTCTGCTGCATTATTTAAGGGCTTTGCTGCATTATTTAAGGACTCTGCTGCAGTATTTAAGGACTCTGCTGCATTATTTAAGGACTTTGATGCATTATTTAAGGACGCTGCTGCAGAATTTAAGGAATCTGCTGCATTATTTAAGGACTTTGTTGCATTATTTAAGGACTATGCTGCATTATGTAAGGACTCTGCTGCATTATTTAAGGACTTTGCTGCATTATTTAATTACTCTGCTGCATTATTTAAGGACTTTGTTGCATTATTTAAGGACTCTGCTGCATTATTTAAGGACTTTGCTGCATTATTTAAGGACTTTGATGCATTATTTAAGGACGCTGCTGCAGAATTTAAGTAATCTGCTGCATTATTTAAGGACTCTGCTGCATTATTTAAGGACTTTGCTGCATTATTTAAGGACTCTGCTGCATTATTTAAGGACTTTGTTGCATTATTTAATGACTCTGCTGCGGTATTTAAGGACTCTGCTGCATTATTTAAGGACTTTGCTGCATTATTTAAGGACTTTGCTGCAGTAATTAAGGAATCTGCTGCATTATTTAAGGACTTTGTTGCATTATTTAAGGACTGTGCTGCATTGCTTAAGGACTCTGCTGCATTATTTAAGGACTTTGTTGCATTATTTAAGGACTTTGTTGCATTATTTAAGGACTCTGCTGCATTATTTAAGGACTTTGTTGCATTATTTAAGGACTCTGTTGCATTATTTAAGGACTTTGCTGCATTATTTAAGTACTCTGGTGCATTATTTAAGGACTTTGTTGCATTATTTAAGGACTCTGCTGCATTATTTAAGGACTTTGCTGCATTATTTAAGTACTCTGGTGCATTATTTAAGGACTTTGTTGCATTATTTAAGGACTCTGCTGCATTATTTAAGGATTTTGCTGCATTATTTAAGGACTCTACTGCATTATTAAGGACGTTGCTGCATTATTTAAGGACTTTATTGCATTATTTAAGGATTCTGCTGCATTATTTAAGGAATTAGCTGCATTATTTAAGTACTCTGCTGCATTATTTAAGGACTTTGCTGCATTATTTAAGTATGCTGCTGCAGTATTTAAGGCCTCTGCTGCATTATTTAAGGACTCTGCTGCATTATTAAGGACGTTGCTGCATTATTTAAGGACTTTATTGCATTATTTAAGGATTCTGCTGCATTATTTAAGGAATTTGCTGCATTATTTAAGGACTCTGCTGCATTATTTAAGGACTTTGTTGCATTATTTAATGACTCTGCTGGGGTATTTAAGGACTCTGCTGCATTATTTAAGGACTTTGTTGCATTATTTAAGGAATCTGCTGCATTATTTAAGGACTTTGCTGCATTATTTAAGGACTTTGATGCATTATTTAAGGACGCTGCTGCAGAATTTAAGTAATCTGCTGCATTATTTAAGGACTCTGCTGCATTATTTAAGGACTTTGCTGCATTATTTAAGGACTCTGCTGCATTATTTAAGGACTTTGTTGCATTATTTAATGACTCTGCTGCGGTATTTAAGGACTCTGCTGTATTATTTAAGGACTTTGCTGAATTATTTAAGGACTCTGCTTCATTATTTAAGGACTTTGTTGCATTATTTAAGGACTCTGCTGCATTATTTAAGGACTTCGTTGCATTATTTAAGGACTCTGCTGCATTATTTAAAGACTTTGCTGCATTATTTAAGTACTCTGGTGCATTATTTAAGGACTCGGCTGCATTATTTAAAGACTTTGCTGCATTATTTAAGTACTCTGGTGCATTATTTAAGGACTCTGCTGCATTATTTAAGGACTTTGCTGCATTATTTAAGGACTCTGCTGCATTATTTAAGGACTCTGCTGCATTATTTAAGGACTTTGCTGCATTATTTAAGTATGCTGCTGCGGTATTTAAGGCCTCTGCTGCATTATTTAAGGACTCTGCTGCATTATTAAGGACGTTGCTGCATTATTTAAGGACTTTATTGCATTATTTAAGGATTCTGCTGCATTATTTAAGGAATTTGCTGCATTATTTAAGGACTCTGCTGTATTATTTAAGGACTTTGTTGCATTATTTAATGACTCTGCTGGGAAATTTAAGGACTCTGCTGCATTATTTAAGGGCTTTGCTGCATTATTTAAGGACTCTGCTGCAGTATTTAAGGACTCTGCTGCATTATTTAAGGACTTTGATGCATTATTTAAGGACGCTGCTGCAGAATTTAAGGAATCTGCTGCATTATTTAAGGACTTTGTTGCATTATTTAAGGACTATGCTGCATTATGTAAGGACTCTGCTGCATTATTTAAGGACTTTGCTGCATTATTTAATTACTCTGCTGCATTATTTAAGGACTTTGTTGCATTATTTAAGGACTCTGCTGCATTATTTAAGGACTTTGCTGCATTATTTAAGGACTTTGATGCATTATTTAAGGACGCTGCTGCAGAATTTAAGTAATCTGCTGCATTATTTAAGGACTCTGCTGCATTATTTAAGGACTTTGCTGCATTATTTAAGGACTCTGCTGCATTATTTAAGGACTTTGTTGCATTATTTAATGACTCTGCTGCGGTATTTAAGGACTCTGCTGCATTATTTAAGGACTTTGCTGCATTATTTAAGGACTTTGCTGCAGTAATTAAGGAATCTGCTGCATTATTTAAGGACTGTGTTGCATTATTTAAGGACTGTGCTGCATTGCTTAAGGACTCTGCTGCATTATTTAAGGACTTTGCTGCATTATTTAAGGACTTTGTTGCATTATTTAAGGACTCTGCTGCATTATTTAAGGACTTTGTTGCATTATTTAAGGACTCTGTTGCATTATTTAAGGACTTTGCTGCATTATTTAAGTACTCTGGTGCATTATTTAAGGACTTTGTTGCATTATTTAAGGACTCTGCTGCATTATTTAAGGACTTTGCTGCATTATTTAAGTACTCTGGTGCATTATTTAAGGACTTTGTTGCATTATTTAAGGACTCTGCTGCATTATTTAAGGACTTTGTTGCATTATTTAATGACTCTGCTGCATTATTTAAGGACTTTGCTGCATTATTTAAGGACTCTGCTGCATTATTTAAGGACTTTGTTGCATTATTTAATGACTCTGCTGCGGTATTTAAGGACTCTGCTGTATTATTTAAGGACTTTGCTGCATTATTTAAGGACTCTGCTTCATTATTTAAGGACTTTGTTGCATTATTTAAGGACTCTGCTGCATTATTTAAGGACTTCGTTGCATTATTTAAGGACTCTGCTGCATTATTTAAAGACTTTGCTGCATTATTTAAGTACTCTGGTGCATTATTTAAGGACTCGGCTGCATTATTTAAAGACTTTGCTGCATTATTTAAGTACTCTGGTGCATTATTTAAGGACTCTGCTGCATTATTTAAGGACTTTGCTGCATTATTTAAGGACTCTGCTGCATTATTTAAGGACTTTGCTGCATTATTTAAGTATGCTGCTGCGGTATTTAAGGCCTCTGCTGCATTATTTAAGGACTCTGCTGCATTATTAAGGACGTTGCTGCATTATTTAAGGACTTTATTGCATTATTTAAGGATTCTGCTGCATTATTTAAGGAATTTGCTGCATTATTTAAGGACTCTGCTGTATTATTTAAGGACTTTGTTGCATTATTTAATGACTCTGCTGGGGTATTTAAGGACTCTGCTGCATTATTTAAGGGCTTTGCTGCATTATTTAAGGACTCTGCTGCAGTATTTAAGGACTCTGCTGCATTATTTAAGGACTTTGATGCATTATTTAAGCACGCTGCTGCAGAATTTAAGGAATCTGCTGCATTATTTAAGGACTTTGTTGCATTATTTAAGGACTATGCTGCATTATGTAAGGACTCTGCTGCATTATTTAAGGACTTTGCTGCATTATTTAATTACTCTGCTGCATTATTTAAGGACTTTGTTGCATTATTTAAGGACTCTGCTGCATTATTTAAGGACTTTGCTGCATTATTTAAGGACTTTGATGCATTATTTAAGGACGCTGCTGCAGAATTTAAGTAATCTGCTGCATTATTTAAGGACTCTGCTGCATTATTTAAGGACTTTGCTGCATTATTTAAGGACTCTGCTGCATTATTTAAGGACTTTGTTGCATTATTTAATGACTCTGCTGCGGTATTTAAGGACTCTGCTGCATTATTTAAGGACTTTGCTGCATTATTTAAGGACTTTGCTGCAGTAATTAAGGAATCTGCTGCATTATTTAAGGACTTTGTTGCATTATTTAAGGACTGTGCTGCATTGCTTAAGGACTCTGCTGCATTATTTAAGGACTTTGCTGCATTATTTAAGGACTTTGTTGCATTATTTAAGGACTCTGCTGCATTATTTAAGGACTTTGTTGCATTATTTAAGGACTCTGTTGCATTATTTAAGGACTTTGCTGCATTATTTAAGTACTCTGGTGCATTATTTAAGGACTTTGTTGCATTATTTAAGGACTCTGCTGCATTATTTAAGGACTTTGTTGCATTATTTAAGGACTCTGTTGCATTATTTAAGGACTTTGCTGCATTATTTAAGTACTCTGGTGCATTATTTAAGGACTTTGTTGCATTATTTAAGGACTCTGCTGCATTATTTAAGGACTTTGTTGCATTATTTAAGGACTCTGCTGCATTATTTAAGGACTTTGCTGCATTATTTAAGGACTCTGTTGCATTATTTAAGGACTTTGCTGCATTATTTAAGTACTCTGGTGCATTATTTAAGGACTTTATTGCATTATTTAAGGATTCTGCTGCATTATTTAAGGAATTTGCTGCATTATTTAAGAACTTTGCTGCAGTATTTAAGGACTCTGCTGCATTATTTAAGGACTTTGTTGCATTATTTAATGACTCTGCTGCATTATTTAAGGACTTTGCTGCATTATTTAAGTATGCTGCTGCAGTATTTAAGGCCTCTGCTGCATTATTTAAGGACTCTGCTGCATTTTTAAGGACGTTGCTGCATTATTTAAGGACTTTATTGCATTATTTAAGGATTCTGCTGCATTATTTAAGGAATTTGCTGCATTATTTAAGGACTCTGCTGCATTATTTAAGGACTTTGTTTCATTATTTAATGACTCTGCTGGGGTATTTAAGGACTCTGCTGCATTATTTAAGGACTTTGTTGCATTATTTAAGGACTCTGCTGCATTATTTAAGGACTTTGCTGCATTATTTAAGGACTTTGATGCATTATTTAAGGACGCTGCTGCAGAATTTAAGTAATCTGCTGCATTATTTAAGGACTCTGCTGCATTATTTAAGGACTTTGCTGCATTATTTAAGGACTCTGCTGCATTATTTAAGGACTTTGTTGCATTATTTAATGACTCTGCTGCGGTATTTAAGGACTCTGCTGTATTATTTAAGGACTTTGCTGCATTATTTAAGGACTCTGCTTCATTATTTAAGGACTTTGTTGCATTATTTAAGGACTCTGCTGCATTATTTAAGGATTTTGCTGCATTATTTAAGGACTCTACTGCATTATTAAGGACGTTGCTGCATTATTTAAGGACTTTATTGCATTATTTAAGGATTCTGCTGCATTATTTAAGGAATTAGCTGCATTATTTAAGTACTCTGCTGCATTATTTAAGGACTTTGCTGCATTATTTAAGTATGCTGCTGCAGTATTTAAGGCCTCTGCTGCATTATTTAAGGACTCTGCTGCATTATTAAGGACGTTGCTGTATTATTTAAGAACTTTATTGCATTATTTAAGGATTCTGCTGCATTATTTAAGGAATTTGCTGCATTATTTAAGGACTCTGCTGCATTATTTAAGGACTTTGTTGCATTATTTAATGACTCTGCTGGGGTATTTAAGGACTCTGCTGCATTATTTAAGGACTTTGTTGCATTATTTAAGGAATCTGCTGCATTATTTAAGGACTTTGCTGCATTATTTAAGGACTTTGATGCATTATTTAAGGACGCTGCTGCAGAATTTAAGTAATCTGCTGCATTATTTAAGGACTCTGCTGCATTATTTAAGGACTTTGCTGCATTATTTAAGGACTCTGCTGCATTATTTAAGGACTTTGTTGCATTATTTAATGACTCTGCTGCGGTATTTAAGGACTCTGCTGTATTATTTAAGGACTTTGCTGAATTATTTAAGGACTCTGCTTCATTATTTAAGGACTTTGTTGCATTATTTAAGGACTCTGCTGCATTATTTAAGGACTTCGTTGCATTATTTAAGGACTCTGCTGCATTATTTAAAGACTTTGCTGCATTATTTAAGTACTCTGGTGCATTATTTAAGGACTCGGCTGCATTATTTAAAGACTTTGCTGCATTATTTAAGTACTCTGGTGCATTATTTAAGGACTCTGCTGCATTATTTAAGGACTTTGCTGCATTATTTAAGGACTCTGCTGCATTATTTAAGGACTCTGCTGCATTATTTAAGGACTTTGTTTCATTATTTAATGACTCTGCTGGGGTATTTAAGGACTCTGCTGCATTATTTAAGGACTTTGTTGCATTATTTAAGGACTCTGCTGCATTATTTAAGGACTTTGCTGCATTATTTAAGGACTTTGATGCATTATTTAAGGACGCTGCTGCAGAATTTAAGTAATCTGCTGCATTATTTAAGGACTCTGCTGCATTATTTAAGGACTTTGCTGCATTATTTAAGGACTCTGCTGCATTATTTAAGGACTTTGTTGCATTATTTAATGACTCTGCTGCGGTATTTAAGGACTCTGCTGTATTATTTAAGGACTTTGCTGCATTATTTAAGGACTCTGCTTCATTATTTAAGGACTTTGTTGCATTATTTAAGGACTCTGCTGCATTATTTAAGGATTTTGCTGCATTATTTAAGGACTCTACTGCATTATTAAGGACGTTGCTGCATTATTTAAGGACTTTATTGCATTATTTAAGGATTCTGCTGCATTATTTAAGGAATTAGCTGCATTATTTAAGTACTCTGCTGCATTATTTAAGGACTTTGCTGCATTATTTAAGTATGCTGCTGCAGTATTTAAGGCCTCTGCTGCATTATTTAAGGACTCTGCTGCATTATTAAGGACGTTGCTGCATTATTTAAGGACTTTATTGCATTATTTAAGGATTCTGCTGCATTATTTAAGGAATTTGCTGCATTATTTAAGGACTTTGTTGCATTATTTAATGACTCTGCTGGGGTATTTAAGGACTCTGCTGCATTATTTAAGGACTTTGTTGCATTATTTAAGGAATCTGCTGCATTATTTAAGGACTTTGCTGCATTATTTAAGGACTTTGATGCATTATTTAAGGACGCTGCTGCAGAATTTAAGTAATCTGCTGCATTATTTAAGGACTCTGCTGCATTATTTAAGGACTTTGCTGCATTATTTAAGGACTCTGCTGCATTATTTAAGGACTTTGTTGCATTATTTAATGACTCTGCTGCGGTATTTAAGGACTCTGCTGTATTATTTAAGGACTTTGCTGAATTATTTAAGGACTCTGCTTCATTATTTAAGGACTTTGTTGCATTATTTAAGGACTCTGCTGCATTATTTAAGGACTTCGTTGCATTATTTAAGGACTCTGCTGCATTATTTAAAGACTTTGCTGCATTATTTAAGTACTCTGGTGCATTATTTAAGGACTCGGCTGCATTATTTAAAGACTTTGCTGCATTATTTAAGTACTCTGGTGCATTATTTAAGGACTCTGCTGCATTATTTAAGGACTTTGCTGCATTATTTAAGGACTCTGCTGCATTATTTAAGGACTCTGCTGCATTATTTAAGGACTTTGCTGCATTATTTAAGTATGCTGCTGCGGTATTTAAGGCCTCTGCTGCATTATTTAAGGACTCTGCTGCATTATTAAGGACGTTGCTGCATTATTTAAGGACTTTATTGCATTATTTAAGGATTCTGCTGCATTATTTAAGGAATTTGCTGCATTATTTAAGGACTCTGCTGTATTATTTAAGGACTTTGTTGCATTATTTAATGACTCTGCTGGGGTATTTAAGGACTCTGCTGCATTATTTAAGGGCTTTGCTGCATTATTTAAGGACTCTGCTGCAGTATTTAAGGACTCTGCTGCATTATTTAAGGACTTTGATGCATTATTTAAGGACGCTGCTGCAGAATTTAAGGAATCTGCTGCATTATTTAAGGACTTTGTTGCATTATTTAAGGACTATGCTGCATTATGTAAGGACTCTGCTGCATTATTTAAGGACTTTGCTGCATTATTTAATTACTCTGCTGCATTATTTAAGGACTTTGTTGCATTATTTAAGGACTCTGCTGCATTATTTAAGGACTTTGCTGCATTATTTAAGGACTTTGATGCATTATTTAAGGACGCTGCTGCAGAATTTAAGTAATCTGCTGCATTATTTAAGGACTCTGCTGCATTATTTAAGGACTTTGCTGCATTATTTAAGGACTCTGCTGCATTATTTAAGGACTTTGTTGCATTATTTAATGACTCTGCTGCGGTATTTAAGGACTCTGCTGCATTATTTAAGGACTTTGCTGCATTATTTAAGGACTTTGCTGCAGTAATTAAGGAATCTGCTGCATTATTTAAGGACTTTGTTGCATTATTTAAGGACTGTGCTGCATTGCTTAAGGACTCTGCTGCATTATTTAAGGACTTTGCTGCATTATTTAAGGACTTTGTTGCATTATTTAAGGACTCTGCTGCATTATTTAAGGACTTTGTTGCATTATTTAAGGACTCTGCTGCATTATTTAAGGACTTTGCTGCATTATTTAAGTACTCTGGTGCATTATTTAAGGACTTTGTTGCATTATTTAAGGACTCTGCTGCATTATTTAAGGACTTTGCTGCATTATTTAAGTACTCTGGTGCATTATTTAAGGACTTTGTTGCATTATTTAAGGACTCTGCTGCATTATTTAAGGATTTTGCTGCATTATTTAAGGACTCTACTGCATTATTAAGGACGTTGCTGCATTATTTAAGGACTTTATTGCATTATTTAAGGATTCTGCTGCATTATTTAAGGAATTAGCTGCATTATTTAAGTACTCTGCTGCATTATTTAAGGACTTTGCTGCATTATTTAAGTATGCTGCTGCAGTATTTAAGGCCTCTGCTGCATTATTTAAGGACTCTGCTGCATTATTAAGGACGTTGCTGCATTATTTAAGGACTTTATTGCATTATTTAAGGATTCTGCTGCATTATTTAAGGAATTTGCTGCATTATTTAAGGACTCTGCTGCATTATTTAAGGACTTTGTTGCATTATTTAATGACTCTGCTGGGGTATTTAAGGACTCTGCTGCATTATTTAAGGACTTTGTTGCATTATTTAAGGAATCTGCTGCATTATTTAAGGACTTTGCTGCATTATTTAAGGACTTTGATGCATTATTTAAGGACGCTGCTGCAGAATTTAAGTAATCTGCTGCATTATTTAAGGACTCTGCTGCATTATTTAAGGACTTTGCTGCATTATTTAAGGACTCTGCTGCATTATTTAAGGACTTTGTTGCATTATTTAATGACTCTGCTGCGGTATTTAAGGACTCTGCTGTATTATTTAAGGACTTTGCTGAATTATTTAAGGACTCTGCTTCATTATTTAAGGACTTTGTTGCATTATTTAAGGACTCTGCTGCATTATTTAAGGACTTCGTTGCATTATTTAAGGACTCTGCTGCATTATTTAAAGACTTTGCTGCATTATTTAAGTACTCTGGTGCATTATTTAAGGACTCGGCTGCATTATTTAAAGACTTTGCTGCATTATTTAAGTACTCTGGTGCATTATTTAAGGACTCTGCTGCATTATTTAAGGACTTTGCTGCATTATTTAAGGACTCTGCTGCATTATTTAAGGACTCTGCTGCATTATTTAAGGACTTTGCTGCATTATTTAAGTATGCTGCTGCGGTATTTAAGGCCTCTGCTGCATTATTTAAGGACTCTGCTGCATTATTAAGGACGTTGCTGCATTATTTAAGGACTTTATTGCATTATTTAAGGATTCTGCTGCATTATTTAAGGAATTTGCTGCATTATTTAAGGACTCTGCTGTATTATTTAAGGACTTTGTTGCATTATTTAATGACTCTGCTGGGGTATTTAAGGACTCTGCTGCATTATTTAAGGGCTTTGCTGCATTATTTAAGGACTCTGCTGCAGTATTTAAGGACTCTGCTGCATTATTTAAGGACTTTGATGCATTATTTAAGGACGCTGCTGCAGAATTTAAGGAATCTGCTGCATTATTTAAGGACTTTGTTGCATTATTTAAGGACTATGCTGCATTATGTAAGGACTCTGCTGCATTATTTAAGGACTTTGCTGCATTATTTAATTACTCTGCTGCATTATTTAAGGACTTTGTTGCATTATTTAAGGACTCTGCTGCATTATTTAAGGACTTTGCTGCATTATTTAAGGACTTTGATGCATTATTTAAGGACGCTGCTGCAGAATTTAAGTAATCTGCTGCATTATTTAAGGACTCTGCTGCATTATTTAAGGACTTTGCTGCATTATTTAAGGACTCTGCTGCATTATTTAAGGACTTTGTTGCATTATTTAATGACTCTGCTGCGGTATTTAAGGACTCTGCTGCATTATTTAAGGACTTTGCTGCATTATTTAAGGACTTTGCTGCAGTAATTAAGGAATCTGCTGCATTATTTAAGGACTTTGTTGCATTATTTAAGGACTGTGCTGCATTGCTTAAGGACTCTGCTGCATTATTTAAGGACTTTGCTGCATTATTTAAGGACTTTGTTGCATTATTTAAGGACTCTGCTGCATTATTTAAGGACTTTGTTGCATTATTTAAGGACTCTGTTGCATTATTTAAGGACTTTGCTGCATTATTTAAGTACTCTGGTGCATTATTTAAGGACTTTGTTGCATTATTTAAGGACTCTGCTGCATTATTTAAGGACTTTGCTGCATTATTTAAGTACTCTGGTGCATTATTTAAGGACTTTGTTGCATTATTTAAGGACTCTGCTGCATTATTTAAGGACTTTGTTGCATTATTTAAGGACTCTGCTGCATTATTTAAGGACTTTGCTGCATTATTTAAGGACTCTGCTGCATTATTTAAGGACTTTGTTGCATTATTTAATGACTCTGCTGCGGTATTTAAGGACTCTGCTGTATTATTTAAGGACTTTGCTGCATTATTTAAGGACTCTGCTTCATTATTTAAGGACTTTGTTGCATTATTTAAGGACTCTGCTGCATTATTTAAGGACTTCGTTGCATTATTTAAGGACTCTGCTGCATTATTTAAAGACTTTGCTGCATTATTTAAGTACTCTGGTGCATTATTTAAGGACTCGGCTGCATTATTTAAAGACTTTGCTGCATTATTTAAGTACTCTGGTGCATTATTTAAGGACTCTGCTGCATTATTTAAGGACTTTGCTGCATTATTTAAGGACTCTGCTGCATTATTTAAGGACTTTGCTGCATTATTTAAGTATGCTGCTGCGGTATTTAAGGCCTCTGCTGCATTATTTAAGGACTCTGCTGCATTATTAAGGACGTTGCTGCATTATTTAAGGACTTTATTGCATTATTTAAGGATTCTGCTGCATTATTTAAGGAATTTGCTGCATTATTTAAGGACTCTGCTGTATTATTTAAGGACTTTGTTGCATTATTTAATGACTCTGCTGGGGTATTTAAGGACTCTGCTGCATTATTTAAGGGCTTTGCTGCATTATTTAAGGACTCTGCTGCAGTATTTAAGGACTCTGCTGCATTATTTAAGGACTTTGATGCATTATTTAAGGACGCTGCTGCAGAATTTAAGGAATCTGCTGCATTATTTAAGGACTTTGTTGCATTATTTAAGGACTATGCTGCATTATGTAAGGACTCTGCTGCATTATTTAAGGACTTTGCTGCATTATTTAATTACTCTGCTGCATTATTTAAGGACTTTGTTGCATTATTTAAGGACTCTGCTGCATTATTTAAGGACTTTGCTGCATTATTTAAGGACTTTGATGCATTATTTAAGGACGCTGCTGCAGAATTTAAGTAATCTGCTGCATTATTTAAGGACTCTGCTGCATTATTTAAGGACTTTGCTGCATTATTTAAGGACTCTGCTGCATTATTTAAGGACTTTGTTGCATTATTTAATGACTCTGCTGCGGTATTTAAGGACTCTGCTGCATTATTTAAGGACTTTGCTGCATTATTTAAGGACTTTGCTGCAGTAATTAAGGAATCTGCTGCATTATTTAAGGACTTTGTTGCATTATTTAAGGACTGTGCTGCATTGCTTAAGGACTCTGCTGCATTATTTAAGGACTTTGCTGCATTATTTAAGGACTTTGTTGCATTATTTAAGGACTCTGCTGCATTATTTAAGGACTTTGTTGCATTATTTAAGGACTCTGTTGCATTATTTAAGGACTTTGCTGCATTATTTAAGTACTCTGGTGCATTATTTAAGGACTTTGTTGCATTATTTAAGGACTCTGCTGCATTATTTAAGGACTTTGTTGCATTATTTAAGGACTCTGTTGCATTATTTAAGGACTTTGCTGCATTATTTAAGTACTCTGGTGCATTATTTAAGGACTTTGTTGCATTATTTAAGGACTCTGCTGCATTATTTAAGGACTTTGTTGCATTATTTAAGGACTCTGCTGCATTATTTAAGGACTTTGCTGCATTATTTAAGGACTCTGTTGCATTATTTAAGGACTTTGCTGCATTATTTAAGTACTCTGGTGCATTATTTAAGGACTTTATTGCATTATTTAAGGATTCTGCTGCATTATTTAAGGAATTTGCTGCATTATTTAAGAACTTTGCTGCAGTATTTAAGGACTCTGCTGCATTATTTAAGGACTTTATTGCATTATTTAAGGACCCTGCTGCAGAATTTAAGGAATCTGCTGCATTACTTAAGGACTTTGTTGCATTATTTAAGGACTCTGCTGCATTATTTAAGGACTTTGCTGCATTATTTAAGGACTTTGATGCATTATTTAAGGACGCCGCTGCAGAATTTAAGTAATCTGCTGCATTATTTAAGGACTCTGCTGCATTATTTAAGGACTTTGCTGCATTATTTAAGGACTCTGCTGTATTATTAAGCACGTTGCTGCATTAATTAAGGACTTTATTGCATTATTTAAGGAATTTGATGCATTATTTAAGGACTCTGCTGCATTATTTAAGGACTTTGATGCATTATTTAAGGACGCTGCTGCAGAATTTAAGGAATCTGCTGCATTATTTAAGGACTTTGTTGCATTATTTAAGGACTATGCTGCATTATGTAAGGACTCTGCTGCATTATTTAAGGACTTTGCTGCATTATTTAATTACTCTGCTGCATTATTTAAGGACTTTGTTGCATTATTTAAGGACTCTGCTGCATTATTTAAGGACTTTGCTGCATTATTTAAGGACTTTGATGCATTATTTAAGGACGCTGCTGCAGAATTTAAGTAATCTGCTGCATTATTTAAGGACTCTGCTGCATTATTTAAGGACTTTGCTGCATTATTTAAGGACTCTGCTGCATTATTTAAGGACTTTGTTGCATTATTTAATGACTCTGCTGCGGTATTTAAGGACTCTGCTGCATTTTTTAAGGACTTTGCTGCATTATTTAAGGACTTTGCTGCAGTAATTAAGGAATCTGCTGCATTATTTAAGGAATTTGATGCATTATTTAAGGACTCTGCTGCATTATTTAAGGACTTTGCTGCATTATTTAAGGACTCTGCTTCATTATTTAAGGACTTTGTTGCATTATTTAAGGACTCTGCTGCATTATTTAAGGACTTTGTTGCATTATTTAAGGACTCTGCTGCATTATTTAAAGACTTTGTTGCATTATTTAAGTACTCTGGTGCATTATTTAAGGACTCTGCTGCATTATTTAAAGACTTTGCTGCATTATTTAAGTACTCTGGTGCATTATTTAAGGACTTTGTTGCTTTATTTAAGGACTTTGCTGCATTATTTAAGGACTTTGTTGCATTATTTAAGGACTCTGCTGCATTATTTAAGGACTTTGCTGCATTATTTAAGTATGCTGCTGCAGTATTTAAGGCCTCTGCTGCATTATTTAAGGACTCTGCTGCATTTTTAAGGACGTTGCTGCATTATTTAAGGACTTTATTGCATTATTTAAGGATTCTGCTGCATTATTTAAGGAATTTGCTGCATTATTTAAGGACTCTGCTGCATTATTTAAGGACTTTGTTTCATTATTTAATGACTCTGCTGGGGTATTTAAGGACTCTGCTGCATTATTTAAGGACTTTGTTGCATTATTTAAGGACTCTGCTGCATTATTTAAGGACTTTGCTGCATTATTTAAGGACTTTGATGCATTATTTAAGGACGCTGCTGCAGAATTTAAGTAATCTGCTGCATTATTTAAGGACTCTGCTGCATTATTTAAGGACTTTGCTGCATTATTTAAGGACTCTGCTGCATTATTTAAGGACTTTGTTGCATTATTTAATGACTCTGCTGCGGTATTTAAGGACTCTGCTGTATTATTTAAGGACTTTTACTGCATTATTTAAGGACTCTGCTTCATTATTTAAGGACTTTGTTGCATTATTTAAGGACTCTGCTGCATTATTTAAGGATTTTGCTGCATTATTTAAGGACTCTACTGCATTATTAAGGACGTTGCTGCATTATTTAAGGACTTTATTGCATTATTTAAGGATTCTGCTGCATTATTTAAGGAATTAGCTGCATTATTTAAGTACTCTGCTGCATTATTTAAGGACTTTGCTGCATTATTTAAGTATGCTGCTGCAGTATTTAAGGCCTCTGCTGCATTATTTAAGGACTCTGCTGCATTATTAAGGACGTTGCTGCATTATTTAAGGACTTTATTGCATTATTTAAGGATTCTGCTGCATTATTTAAGGAATTTGCTGCATTATTTAAGGACTCTGCTGCATTATTTAAGGACTTTGTTGCATTATTTAATGACTCTGCTGGGGTATTTAAGGACTCTGCTGCATTATTTAAGGACTTTGTTGCATTATTTAAGGACTCTGCTGCATTACTTAAGGACTTTGCTGCATTATTTAAGGACTTTGATGCATTATTTAAGGACGCTGCTGCAGAATTTAAGTAATCTGCTGCATTATTTAAGGACTCTGCTGCATTATTTAAGGACTTTGCTGCATTATTTAAGGACTCTGCTGCATTATTTAAGGACTTTGTTGCATTATTTAATGACTCTGCTGCGGTATTTAAGGACTCTGCTGTATTATTTAAGGACTTTGCTGCATTATTTAAGGACTCTGCTTCATTATTTAAGGACTTTGTTGCATTATTTAAGGACTCTGCTGCATTATTTAAGGACTTCGTTGCATTATTTAAGGACTCTGCTGCATTATTTAAAGACTTTGCTGCATTATTTAAGTACTCTGGTGCATTATTTAAGGACTCGGCTGCATTATTTAAAGACTTTGCTGCATTATTTAAGTACTCTGGTGCATTATTTAAGGACTTTGCTGCATTATGTAAGGACTCTGCTGCATTATTTAAGGACTTTGCTGCATTATTTAATTACTCTGCTGCATTATTTAAGGACTTTGTTGCATTATTTAAGGACTCTGCTGCATTATTTAAAGACTTTGCTGCATTATTTAAGTACTCTGGTGCATTATTTAAGGACTCGGCTGCATTATTTAAAGACTTTGCTGCATTATTTAAGTACTCTGGTGCATTATTTAAGGACTCTGCTGCATTATTTAAGGACTTTGCTGCATTATTTAAGGACTCTGCTGCATTATTTAAGGACTTTGCTGCATTATTTAAGTATGCTGCTGCGGTATTTAAGGCCTCTGCTGCATTATTTAAGGACTCTGCTGCATTATTAAGGACGTTGCTGCATTATTTAAGGACTTTATTGCATTATTTAAGGATTCTGCTGCATTATTTAAGGAATTTGCTGCATTATTTAAGGACTCTGCTGTATTATTTAAGGACTTTGTTGCATTATTTAATGACTCTGCTGGGGTATTTAAGGACTCTGCTGCATTATTTAAGGGCTTTGCTGCATTATTTAAGGACTCTGCTGCAGTATTTAAGGACTCTGCTGCATTATTTAAGGACTTTGATGCATTATTTAAGGACGCTGCTGCAGAATTTAAGGAATCTGCTGCATTATTTAAGGACTTTGTTGCATTATTTAAGGACTATGCTGCATTATGTAAGGACTCTGCTGCATTATTTAAGGACTTTGCTGCATTATTTAATTACTCTGCTGCATTATTTAAGGACTTTGTTGCATTATTTAAGGACTCTGCTGCATTATTTAAGGACTTTGCTGCATTATTTAAGGACTTTGATGCATTATTTAAGGACGCTGCTGCAGAATTTAAGTAATCTGCTGCATTATTTAAGGACTCTGCTGCATTATTTAAGGACTTTGCTGCATTATTTAAGGACTCTGCTGCATTATTTAAGGACTTTGTTGCATTATTTAATGACTCTGCTGCGGTATTTAAGGACTCTGCTGCATTATTTAAGGACTTTGCTGCATTATTTAAGGACTTTGCTGCAGTAATTAAGGAATCTGCTGCATTATTTAAGGACTTTGTTGCATTATTTAAGGACTGTGCTGCATTGCTTAAGGACTCTGCTGCATTATTTAAGGACTTTGTTGCATTATTTAAGGACTTTGTTGCATTATTTAAGGACTCTGCTGCATTATTTAAGGACTTTGTTGCATTATTTAAGGACTCTGTTGCATTATTTAAGGACTTTGCTGCATTATTTAAGTACTCTGGTGCATTATTTAAGGACTTTGTTGCATTATTTAAGGACTCTGCTGCATTATTTAAGGACTTTGCTGCATTATTTAAGTACTCTGGTGCATTATTTAAGGACTTTGTTGCATTATTTAAGGACTCTGCTGCATTATTTAAGGATTTTGCTGCATTATTTAAGGACTCTACTGCATTATTAAGGACGTTGCTGCATTATTTAAGGACTTTATTGCATTATTTAAGGATTCTGCTGCATTATTTAAGGAATTAGCTGCATTATTTAAGTACTCTGCTGCATTATTTAAGGACTTTGCTGCATTATTTAAGTATGCTGCTGCAGTATTTAAGGCCTCTGCTGCATTATTTAAGGACTCTGCTGCATTATTAAGGACGTTGCTGCATTATTTAAGGACTTTATTGCATTATTTAAGGATTCTGCTGCATTATTTAAGGAATTTGCTGCATTATTTAAGGACTCTGCTGCATTATTTAAGGACTTTGTTGCATTATTTAATGACTCTGCTGGGGTATTTAAGGACTCTGCTGCATTATTTAAGGACTTTGTTGCATTATTTAAGGAATCTGCTGCATTATTTAAGGACTTTGCTGCATTATTTAAGGACTTTGATGCATTATTTAAGGACGCTGCTGCAGAATTTAAGTAATCTGCTGCATTATTTAAGGACTCTGCTGCATTATTTAAGGACTTTGCTGCATTATTTAAGGACTCTGCTGCATTATTTAAGGACTTTGTTGCATTATTTAATGACTCTGCTGCGGTATTTAAGGACTCTGCTGTATTATTTAAGGACTTTGCTGAATTATTTAAGGACTCTGCTTCATTATTTAAGGACTTTGTTGCATTATTTAAGGACTCTGCTGCATTATTTAAGGACTTCGTTGCATTATTTAAGGACTCTGCTGCATTATTTAAAGACTTTGCTGCATTATTTAAGTACTCTGGTGCATTATTTAAGGACTCGGCTGCATTATTTAAAGACTTTGCTGCATTATTTAAGTACTCTGGTGCATTATTTAAGGACTCTGCTGCATTATTTAAGGACTTTGCTGCATTATTTAAGGACTCTGCTGCATTATTTAAGGACTCTGCTGCATTATTTAAGGACTTTGCTGCATTATTTAAGTATGCTGCTGCGGTATTTAAGGCCTCTGCTGCATTATTTAAGGACTCTGCTGCATTATTAAGGACGTTGCTGCATTATTTAAGGACTTTATTGCATTATTTAAGGATTCTGCTGCATTATTTAAGGAATTTGCTGCATTATTTAAGGACTCTGCTGTATTATTTAAGGACTTTGTTGCATTATTTAATGACTCTGCTGGGGTATTTAAGGACTCTGCTGCATTATTTAAGGGCTTTGCTGCATTATTTAAGGACTCTGCTGCAGTATTTAAGGACTCTGCTGCATTATTTAAGGACTTTGATGCATTATTTAAGGACGCTGCTGCAGAATTTAAGGAATCTGCTGCATTATTTAAGGACTTTGTTGCATTATTTAAGGACTATGCTGCATTATGTAAGGACTCTGCTGCATTATTTAAGGACTTTGCTGCATTATTTAATTACTCTGCTGCATTATTTAAGGACTTTGTTGCATTATTTAAGGACTCTGCTGCATTATTTAAGGACTTTGCTGCATTATTTAAGGACTTTGATGCATTATTTAAGGACGCTGCTGCAGAATTTAAGTAATCTGCTGCATTATTTAAGGACTCTGCTGCATTATTTAAGGACTTTGCTGCATTATTTAAGGACTCTGCTGCATTATTTAAGGACTTTGTTGCATTATTTAATGACTCTGCTGCGGTATTTAAGGACTCTGCTGCATTATTTAAGGACTTTGCTGCATTATTTAAGGACTTTGCTGCAGTAATTAAGGAATCTGCTGCATTATTTAAGGACTGTGTTGCATTATTTAAGGACTGTGCTGCATTGCTTAAGGACTCTGCTGCATTATTTAAGGACTTTGCTGCATTATTTAAGGACTTTGTTGCATTATTTAAGGACTCTGCTGCATTATTTAAGGACTTTGTTGCATTATTTAAGGACTCTGTTGCATTATTTAAGGACTTTGCTGCATTATTTAAGTACTCTGGTGCATTATTTAAGGACTTTGTTGCATTATTTAAGGACTCTGCTGCATTATTTAAGGACTTTGCTGCATTATTTAAGTACTCTGGTGCATTATTTAAGGACTTTGTTGCATTATTTAAGGACTCTGCTGCATTATTTAAGGACTTTGTTGCATTATTTAATGACTCTGCTGCATTATTTAAGGACTTTGCTGCATTATTTAAGGACTCTGCTGCATTATTTAAGGACTTTGTTGCATTATTTAATGACTCTGCTGCGGTATTTAAGGACTCTGCTGTATTATTTAAGGACTTTGCTGCATTATTTAAGGACTCTGCTGGGGTATTTAAGGACTCTGCTGCATTATTTAAGGACTTTGTTGCATTATTTAAGGAATCTGCTGCATTATTTAAGGACTTTGCTGCATTATTTAAGGACTTTGATGCATTATTTAAGGACGCTGCTGCAGAATTTAAGTAATCTGCTGCATTATTTAAGGACTCTGCTGCATTATTTAAGGACTTTGCTGCATTATTTAAGGACTCTGCTGCATTATTTAAGGACTTTGTTGCATTATTTAATGACTCTGCTGCGGTATTTAAGGACTCTGCTGTATTATTTAAGGACTTTGCTGAATTATTTAAGGACTCTGCTTCATTATTTAAGGACTTTGTTGCATTATTTAAGGACTCTGCTGCATTATTTAAGGACTTCGTTGCATTATTTAAGGACTCTGCTGCATTATTTAAAGACTTTGCTGCATTATTTAAGTACTCTGGTGCATTATTTAAGGACTCGGCTGCATTATTTAAAGACTTTGCTGCATTATTTAAGTACTCTGGTGCATTATTTAAGGACTCTGCTGCATTATTTAAGGACTTTGCTGCATTATTTAAGGACTCTGCTGCATTATTTAAGGACTCTGCTGCATTATTTAAGGACTTTGTTTCATTATTTAATGACTCTGCTGGGGTATTTAAGGACTCTGCTGCATTATTTAAGGACTTTGTTGCATTATTTAAGGACTCTGCTGCATTATTTAAGGACTTTGCTGCATTATTTAAGGACTTTGATGCATTATTTAAGGACGCTGCTGCAGAATTTAAGTAATCTGCTGCATTATTTAAGGACTCTGCTGCATTATTTAAGGACTTTGCTGCATTATTTAAGGACTCTGCTGCATTATTTAAGGACTTTGTTGCATTATTTAATGACTCTGCTGCGGTATTTAAGGACTCTGCTGTATTATTTAAGGACTTTGCTGCATTATTTAAGGACTCTGCTTCATTATTTAAGGACTTTGTTGCATTATTTAAGGACTCTGCTGCATTATTTAAGGATTTTGCTGCATTATTTAAGGACTCTACTGCATTATTAAGGACGTTGCTGCATTATTTAAGGACTTTATTGCATTATTTAAGGATTCTGCTGCATTATTTAAGGAATTAGCTGCATTATTTAAGTACTCTGCTGCATTATTTAAGGACTTTGCTGCATTATTTAAGTATGCTGCTGC
The DNA here is from genome assembly GCF_046119375.1 of Phyllobates terribilis. NCBI lineage: Eukaryota > Metazoa > Chordata > Amphibia > Anura > Dendrobatidae > Phyllobates > Phyllobates terribilis. The sequence goes on along the minus strand of NW_027362988.1, from coordinate 2,183,517 downwards.
AGTATTTAAGGCCTCTGCTGCATTATTTAAGGACTCTGCTGCATTATTAAGGACGTTGCTGCATTATTTAAGGACTTTATTGCATTATTTAAGGATTCTGCTGCATTATTTAAGGAATTTGCTGCATTATTTAAGGACTCTGCTGCATTATTTAAGGACTTTGTTGCATTATTTAATGACTCTGCTGGGGTATTTAAGGACTCTGCTGCATTATTTAAGGACTTTGTTGCATTATTTAAGGAATCTGCTGCATTATTTAAGGACTTTGCTGCATTATTTAAGGACTTTGATGCATTATTTAAGGACGCTGCTGCAGAATTTAAGTAATCTGCTGCATTATTTAAGGACTCTGCTGCATTATTTAAGGACTTTGCTGCATTATTTAAGGACTCTGCTGCATTATTTAAGGACTTTGTTGCATTATTTAATGACTCTGCTGCGGTATTTAAGGACTCTGCTGTATTATTTAAGGACTTTGCTGAATTATTTAAGGACTCTGCTTCATTATTTAAGGACTTTGTTGCATTATTTAAGGACTCTGCTGCATTATTTAAGGACTTCGTTGCATTATTTAAGGACTCTGCTGCATTATTTAAAGACTTTGCTGCATTATTTAAGTACTCTGGTGCATTATTTAAGGACTCGGCTGCATTATTTAAAGACTTTGCTGCATTATTTAAGTACTCTGGTGCATTATTTAAGGACTCTGCTGCATTATTTAAGGACTTTGCTGCATTATTTAAGGACTCTGCTGCATTATTTAAGGACTCTGCTGCATTATTTAAGGACTTTGCTGCATTATTTAAGTATGCTGCTGCGGTATTTAAGGCCTCTGCTGCATTATTTAAGGACTCTGCTGCATTATTAAGGACGTTGCTGCATTATTTAAGGACTTTATTGCATTATTTAAGGATTCTGCTGCATTATTTAAGGAATTTGCTGCATTATTTAAGGACTCTGCTGTATTATTTAAGGACTTTGTTGCATTATTTAATGACTCTGCTGGGGTATTTAAGGACTCTGCTGCATTATTTAAGGGCTTTGCTGCATTATTTAAGGACTCTGCTGCAGTATTTAAGGACTCTGCTGCATTATTTAAGGACTTTGATGCATTATTTAAGGACGCTGCTGCAGAATTTAAGGAATCTGCTGCATTATTTAAGGACTTTGTTGCATTATTTAAGGACTATGCTGCATTATGTAAGGACTCTGCTGCATTATTTAAGGACTTTGCTGCATTATTTAATTACTCTGCTGCATTATTTAAGGACTTTGTTGCATTATTTAAGGACTCTGCTGCATTATTTAAGGACTTTGCTGCATTATTTAAGGACTTTGATGCATTATTTAAGGACGCTGCTGCAGAATTTAAGTAATCTGCTGCATTATTTAAGGACTCTGCTGCATTATTTAAGGACTTTGCTGCATTATTTAAGGACTCTGCTGCATTATTTAAGGACTTTGTTGCATTATTTAATGACTCTGCTGCGGTATTTAAGGACTCTGCTGCATTATTTAAGGACTTTGCTGCATTATTTAAGGACTTTGCTGCAGTAATTAAGGAATCTGCTGCATTATTTAAGGACTTTGTTGCATTATTTAAGGACTCTGCTGCATTATTTAAGGACTTTGCTGCATTATTTAAGGACTCTGCTGCATTATTTAAGGACTTTGTTGCATTATTTAATGACTCTGCTGCGGTATTTAAGGACTCTGCTGTATTATTTAAGGACTTTGCTGCATTATTTAAGGACTCTGCTTCATTATTTAAGGACTTTGTTGCATTATTTAAGGACTCTGCTGCATTATTTAAGGATTTTGCTGCATTATTTAAGGACTCTACTGCATTATTAAGGACGTTGCTGCATTATTTAAGGACTTTATTGCATTATTTAAGGATTCTGCTGCATTATTTAAGGAATTAGCTGCATTATTTAAGTACTCTGCTGCATTATTTAAGGACTTTGCTGCATTATTTAAGTATGCTGCTGCAGTATTTAAGGCCTCTGCTGCATTATTTAAGGACTCTGCTGCATTATTAAGGACGTTGCTGCATTATTTAAGGACTTTATTGCATTATTTAAGGATTCTGCTGCATTATTTAAGGAATTTGCTGCATTATTTAAGGACTCTGCTGCATTATTTAAGGACTTTGTTGCATTATTTAATGACTCTGCTGGGGTATTTAAGGACTCTGCTGCATTATTTAAGGACTTTGTTGCATTATTTAAGGAATCTGCTGCATTATTTAAGGACTTTGCTGCATTATTTAAGGACTTTGATGCATTATTTAAGGACGCTGCTGCAGAATTTAAGTAATCTGCTGCATTATTTAAGGACTCTGCTGCATTATTTAAGGACTTTGCTGCATTATTTAAGGACTCTGCTGCATTATTTAAGGACTTTGTTGCATTATTTAATGACTCTGCTGCGGTATTTAAGGACTCTGCTGTATTATTTAAGGACTTTGCTGAATTATTTAAGGACTCTGCTTCATTATTTAAGGACTTTGTTGCATTATTTAAGGACTCTGCTGCATTATTTAAGGACTTCGTTGCATTATTTAAGGACTCTGCTGCATTATTTAAAGACTTTGCTGCATTATTTAAGTACTCTGGTGCATTATTTAAGGACTCGGCTGCATTATTTAAAGACTTTGCTGCATTATTTAAGTACTCTGGTGCATTATTTAAGGACTCTGCTGCATTATTTAAGGACTTTGCTGCATTATTTAAGGACTCTGCTGCATTATTTAAGGACTCTGCTGCATTATTTAAGGACTTTGCTGCATTATTTAAGTATGCTGCTGCGGTATTTAAGGCCTCTGCTGCATTATTTAAGGACTCTGCTGCATTATTAAGGACGTTGCTGCATTATTTAAGGACTTTATTGCATTATTTAAGGATTCTGCTGCATTATTTAAGGAATTTGCTGCATTATTTAAGGACTCTGCTGTATTATTTAAGGACTTTGTTGCATTATTTAATGACTCTGCTGGGGTATTTAAGGACTCTGCTGCATTATTTAAGGGCTTTGCTGCATTATTTAAGGACTCTGCTGCAGTATTTAAGGACTCTGCTGCATTATTTAAGGACTTTGATGCATTATTTAAGGACGCTGCTGCAGAATTTAAGGAATCTGCTGCATTATTTAAGGACTTTGTTGCATTATTTAAGGACTATGCTGCATTATGTAAGGACTCTGCTGCATTATTTAAGGACTTTGCTGCATTATTTAATTACTCTGCTGCATTATTTAAGGACTTTGTTGCATTATTTAAGGACTCTGCTGCATTATTTAAGGACTTTGCTGCATTATTTAAGGACTTTGATGCATTATTTAAGGACGCTGCTGCAGAATTTAAGTAATCTGCTGCATTATTTAAGGACTCTGCTGCATTATTTAAGGACTTTGCTGCATTATTTAAGGACTCTGCTGCATTATTTAAGGACTTTGTTGCATTATTTAATGACTCTGCTGCGGTATTTAAGGACTCTGCTGCATTATTTAAGGACTTTGCTGCATTATTTAAGGACTTTGCTGCAGTAATTAAGGAATCTGCTGCATTATTTAAGGACTTTGTTGCATTATTTAAGGACTGTGCTGCATTGCTTAAGGACTCTGCTGCATTATTTAAGGACTTTGCTGCATTATTTAAGGACTTTGTTGCATTATTTAAGGACTCTGCTGCATTATTTAAGGACTTTGTTGCATTATTTAAGGACTCTGTTGCATTATTTAAGGACTTTGCTGCATTATTTAAGTACTCTGGTGCATTATTTAAGGACTTTGTTGCATTATTTAAGGACTCTGCTGCATTATTTAAGGACTTTGCTGCATTATTTAAGTACTCTGGTGCATTATTTAAGGACTTTGTTGCATTATTTAAGGACTCTGCTGCATTATTTAAGGATTTTGCTGCATTATTTAAGGACTCTACTGCATTATTAAGGACGTTGCTGCATTATTTAAGGACTTTATTGCATTATTTAAGGATTCTGCTGCATTATTTAAGGAATTAGCTGCATTATTTAAGTACTCTGCTGCATTATTTAAGGACTTTGCTGCATTATTTAAGTATGCTGCTGCAGTATTTAAGGCCTCTGCTGCATTATTTAAGGACTCTGCTGCATTATTAAGGACGTTGCTGCATTATTTAAGGACTTTATTGCATTATTTAAGGATTCTGCTGCATTATTTAAGGAATTTGCTGCATTATTTAAGGACTCTACTGCATTATTAAGGACGTTGCTGCATTATTTAAGGACTTTATTGCATTATTTAAGGATTCTGCTGCATTATTTAAGGAATTAGCTGCATTATTTAAGTACTCTGCTGCATTATTTAAGGACTTTGCTGCATTATTTAAGTATGCTGCTGCAGTATTTAAGGCCTCTGCTGCATTATTTAAGGACTCTGCTGCATTATTAAGGACGTTGCTGCATTATTTAAGGACTTTATTGCATTATTTAAGGATTCTGCTGCATTATTTAAGGAATTTGCTGCATTATTTAAGGACTCTGCTGCATTATTTAAGGACTTTGTTGCATTATTTAATGACTCTGCTGGGGTATTTAAGGACTCTGCTGCATTATTTAAGGACTTTGTTGCATTATTTAAGGACTCTGCTGCATTACTTAAGGACTTTGCTGCATTATTTAAGGACTTTGATGCATTATTTAAGGACGCTGCTGCAGAATTTAAGTAATCTGCTGCATTATTTAAGGACTCTGCTGCATTATTTAAGGACTTTGCTGCATTATTTAAGGACTCTGCTGCATTATTTAAGGACTTTGTTGCATTATTTAATGACTCTGCTGCGGTATTTAAGGACTCTGCTGTATTATTTAAGGACTTTGCTGCATTATTTAAGGACTCTGCTTCATTATTTAAGGACTTTGTTGCATTATTTAAGGACTCTGCTGCATTATTTAAGGACTTTGATGCATTATTTAAGGACGCTGCTGCAGAATTTAAGGAATCTGCTGCATTATTTAAGGACTTTGTTGCATTATTTAAGGACTATGCTGCATTATGTAAGGACTCTGCTGCATTATTTAAGGACTTTGCTGCATTATTTAATTACTCTGCTGCATTATTTAAGGACTTTGTTGCATTATTTAAGGACTCTGCTGCATTATTTAAGGACTTTGCTGCATTATTTAAGGACTTTGATGCATTATTTAAGGACGCTGCTGCAGAATTTAAGTAATCTGCTGCATTATTTAAGGACTCTGCTGCATTATTTAAGGACTTTGCTGCATTATTTAAGGACTCTGCTGCATTATTTAAGGACTTTGTTGCATTATTTAATGACTCTGCTGCGGTATTTAAGGACTCTGCTGCATTATTTAAGGACTTTGCTGCATTATTTAAGGACTTTGCTGCAGTAATTAAGGAATCTGCTGCATTATTTAAGGACTTTGTTGCATTATTTAAGGACTCTGCTGCATTATTTAAGGACTTTGCTGCATTATTTAAGGACTCTGCTGCATTATTTAAGGACTTTGTTGCATTATTTAATGACTCTGCTGCGGTATTTAAGGACTCTGCTGTATTATTTAAGGACTTTGCTGCATTATTTAAGGACTCTGCTTCATTATTTAAGGACTTTGTTGCATTATTTAAGGACTCTGCTGCATTATTTAAGGATTTTGCTGCATTATTTAAGGACTCTACTGCATTATTAAGGACGTTGCTGCATTATTTAAGGACTTTATTGCATTATTTAAGGATTCTGCTGCATTATTTAAGGAATTAGCTGCATTATTTAAGTACTCTGCTGCATTATTTAAGGACTTTGCTGCATTATTTAAGTATGCTGCTGCAGTATTTAAGGCCTCTGCTGCATTATTTAAGGACTCTGCTGCATTATTAAGGACGTTGCTGCATTATTTAAGGACTTTATTGCATTATTTAAGGATTCTGCTGCATTATTTAAGGAATTTGCTGCATTATTTAAGGACTCTGCTGCATTATTTAAGGACTTTGTTGCATTATTTAATGACTCTGCTGGGGTATTTAAGGACTCTGCTGCATTATTTAAGGACTTTGTTGCATTATTTAAGGAATCTGCTGCATTATTTAAGGACTTTGCTGCATTATTTAAGGACTTTGATGCATTATTTAAGGACGCTGCTGCAGAATTTAAGTAATCTGCTGCATTATTTAAGGACTCTGCTGCATTATTTAAGGACTTTGCTGCATTATTTAAGGAATCTGCTGCATTATTTAAGGACTTTGCTGCATTATTTAAGGACTTTATTGCATTATTTAAGGATTCTGCTGCATTATTTAAGGAATTTGCTGCATTATTTAAGGACTCTGCTGTATTATTTAAGGACTTTGTTGCATTATTTAATGACTCTGCTGGGGTATTTAAGGACTCTGCTGCATTATTTAAGGGCTTTGCTGCATTATTTAAGGACTCTGCTGCAGTATTTAAGGACTCTGCTGCATTATTTAAGGACTTTGATGCATTATTTAAGGACGCTGCTGCAGAATTTAAGGAATCTGCTGCATTATTTAAGGACTTTGTTGCATTATTTAAGGACTATGCTGCATTATGTAAGGACTCTGCTGCATTATTTAAGGACTTTGCTGCATTATTTAATTACTCTGCTGCATTATTTAAGGACTTTGTTGCATTATTTAAGGACTCTGCTGCATTATTTAAGGACTTTGCTGCATTATTTAAGGACTTTGATGCATTATTTAAGGACGCTGCTGCAGAATTTAAGTAATCTGCTGCATTATTTAAGGACTCTGCTGCATTATTTAAGGACTTTGCTGCATTATTTAAGGACTCTGCTGCATTATTTAAGGACTTTGTTGCATTATTTAATGACTCTGCTGCGGTATTTAAGGACTCTGCTGCATTATTTAAGGACTTTGCTGCATTATTTAAGGACTTTGCTGCAGTAATTAAGGAATCTGCTGCATTATTTAAGGACTGTGTTGCATTATTTAAGGACTGTGCTGCATTGCTTAAGGACTCTGCTGCATTATTTAAGGACTTTGCTGCATTATTTAAGGACTTTGTTGCATTATTTAAGGACTCTGCTGCATTATTTAAGGACTTTGTTGCATTATTTAAGGACTCTGTTGCATTATTTAAGGACTTTGCTGCATTATTTAAGTACTCTGGTGCATTATTTAAGGACTTTGTTGCATTATTTAAGGACTCTGCTGCATTATTTAAGGACTTTGCTGCATTATTTAAGTACTCTGGTGCATTATTTAAGGACTTTGTTGCATTATTTAAGGACTCTGCTGCATTATTTAAGGACTTTGTTGCATTATTTAATGACTCTGCTGCATTATTTAAGGACTTTGCTGCATTATTTAAGGACTCTGCTGCATTATTTAAGGACTTTGTTGCATTATTTAATGACTCTGCTGCGGTATTTAAGGACTCTGCTGTATTATTTAAGGACTTTGCTGCATTATTTAAGGACTCTGCTGGGGTATTTAAGGACTCTGCTGCATTATTTAAGGACTTTGTTGCATTATTTAAGGAATCTGCTGCATTATTTAAGGACTTTGCTGCATTATTTAAGGACTTTGATGCATTATTTAAGGACGCTGCTGCAGAATTTAAGTAATCTGCTGCATTATTTAAGGACTCTGCTGCATTATTTAAGGACTTTGCTGCATTATTTAAGGACTCTGCTGCATTATTTAAGGACTTTGTTGCATTATTTAATGACTCTGCTGCGGTATTTAAGGACTCTGCTGTATTATTTAAGGACTTTGCTGAATTATTTAAGGACTCTGCTTCATTATTTAAGGACTTTGTTGCATTATTTAAGGACTCTGCTGCATTATTTAAGGACTTCGTTGCATTATTTAAGGACTCTGCTGCATTATTTAAAGACTTTGCTGCATTATTTAAGTACTCTGGTGCATTATTTAAGGACTCGGCTGCATTATTTAAAGACTTTGCTGCATTATTTAAGTACTCTGGTGCATTATTTAAGGACTCTGCTGCATTATTTAAGGACTTTGCTGCATTATTTAAGGACTCTGCTGCATTATTTAAGGACTCTGCTGCATTATTTAAGGACTTTGTTTCATTATTTAATGACTCTGCTGGGGTATTTAAGGACTCTGCTGCATTATTTAAGGACTTTGTTGCATTATTTAAGGACTCTGCTGCATTATTTAAGGACTTTGCTGCATTATTTAAGGACTTTGATGCATTATTTAAGGACGCTGCTGCAGAATTTAAGTAATCTGCTGCATTATTTAAGGACTCTGCTGCATTATTTAAGGACTTTGCTGCATTATTTAAGGACTCTGCTGCATTATTTAAGGACTTTGTTGCATTATTTAATGACTCTGCTGCGGTATTTAAGGACTCTGCTGTATTATTTAAGGACTTTGCTGCATTATTTAAGGACTCTGCTTCATTATTTAAGGACTTTGTTGCATTATTTAAGGACTCTGCTGCATTATTTAAGGATTTTGCTGCATTATTTAAGGACTCTACTGCATTATTTAAGGGCTTTGCTGCATTATTTAAGGATTTTGCTGCATTATTTAAGGACTCTGCTGCATTATTTAAGGGCTTTGCTGCATTATTTAAGGACTCTGCTGCAGTATTTAAGGACTCTGCTGCATTATTTAAGGACTTTGATGCATTATTTAAGGACGCTGCTGCAGAATTTAAGGAATCTGCTGCATTATTTAAGGACTTTGTTGCATTATTTAAGGACTATGCTGCATTATGTAAGGACTCTGCTGCATTATTTAAGGACTTTGCTGCATTATTTAATTACTCTGCTGCATTATTTAAGGACTTTGTTGCATTATTTAAGGACTCTGCTGCATTATTTAAGGACTTTGCTGCATTATTTAAGGACTTTGATGCATTATTTAAGGACGCTGCTGCAGAATTTAAGTAATCTGCTGCATTATTTAAGGACTCTGCTGCATTATTTAAGGACTTTGCTGCATTATTTAAGGACTCTGCTGCATTATTTAAGGACTTTGTTGCATTATTTAATGACTCTGCTGCGGTATTTAAGGACTCTGCTGCATTATTTAAGGACTTTGCTGCATTATTTAAGGACTTTGCTGCAGTAATTAAGGAATCTGCTGCATTATTTAAGGACTTTGTTGCATTATTTAAGGACTCTGCTGCATTATTTAAGGACTTTGCTGCATTATTTAAGGACTCTGCTGCATTATTTAAGGACTTTGTTGCATTATTTAATGACTCTGCTGCGGTATTTAAGGACTCTGCTGTATTATTTAAGGACTTTGCTGCATTATTTAAGGACTCTGCTTCATTATTTAAGGACTTTGTTGCATTATTTAAGGACTCTGCTGCATTATTTAAGGATTTTGCTGCATTATTTAAGGACTCTACTGCATTATTAAGGACGTTGCTGCATTATTTAAGGACTTTATTGCATTATTTAAGGATTCTGCTGCATTATTTAAGGAATTAGCTGCATTATTTAAGTACTCTGCTGCATTATTTAAGGACTTTGCTGCATTATTTAAGTATGCTGCTGCAGTATTTAAGGCCTCTGCTGCATTATTTAAGGACTCTGCTGCATTATTAAGGACGTTGCTGCATTATTTAAGGACTTTATTGCATTATTTAAGGATTCTGCTGCATTATTTAAGGAATTTGCTGCATTATTTAAGGACTCTGCTGCATTATTTAAGGACTTTGTTGCATTATTTAATGACTCTGCTGGGGTATTTAAGGACTCTGCTGCATTATTTAAGGACTTTGTTGCATTATTTAAGGAATCTGCTGCATTATTTAAGGACTTTGCTGCATTATTTAAGGACTTTGATGCATTATTTAAGGACGCTGCTGCAGAATTTAAGTAATCTGCTGCATTATTTAAGGACTCTGCTGCATTATTTAAGGACTTTGCTGCATTATTTAAGGACTCTGCTGCATTATTTAAGGACTTTGTTGCATTATTTAATGACTCTGCTGCGGTATTTAAGGACTCTGCTGTATTATTTAAGGACTTTGCTGAATTATTTAAGGACTCTGCTTCATTATTTAAGGACTTTGTTGCATTATTTAAGGACTCTGCTGCATTATTTAAGGACTTCGTTGCATTATTTAAGGACTCTGCTGCATTATTTAAAGACTTTGCTGCATTATTTAAGTACTCTGGTGCATTATTTAAGGACTCGGCTGCATTATTTAAAGACTTTGCTGCATTATTTAAGTACTCTGGTGCATTATTTAAGGACTCTGCTGCATTATTTAAGGACTTTGCTGCATTATTTAAGGACTCTGCTGCATTATTTAAGGACTCTGCTGCATTATTTAAGGACTTTGCTGCATTATTTAAGTATGCTGCTGCGGTATTTAAGGCCTCTGCTGCATTATTTAAGGACTCTGCTGCATTATTAAGGACGTTGCTGCATTATTTAAGGACTTTATTGCATTATTTAAGGATTCTGCTGCATTATTTAAGGAATTTGCTGCATTATTTAAGGACTCTGCTGTATTATTTAAGGACTTTGTTGCATTATTTAATGACTCTGCTGGGGTATTTAAGGACTCTGCTGCATTATTTAAGGGCTTTGCTGCATTATTTAAGGACTCTGCTGCAGTATTTAAGGACTCTGCTGCATTATTTAAGGACTTTGATGCATTATTTAAGGACGCTGCTGCAGAATTTAAGGAATCTGCTGCATTATTTAAGGACTTTGTTGCATTATTTAAGGACTATGCTGCATTATGTAAGGACTCTGCTGCATTATTTAAGGACTTTGCTGCATTATTTAATTACTCTGCTGCATTATTTAAGGACTTTGTTGCATTATTTAAGGACTCTGCTGCATTATTTAAGGACTTTGCTGCATTATTTAAGGACTTTGATGCATTATTTAAGGACGCTGCTGCAGAATTTAAGTAATCTGCTGCATTATTTAAGGACTCTGCTGCATTATTTAAGGACTTTGCTGCATTATTTAAGGACTCTGCTGCATTATTTAAGGACTTTGTTGCATTATTTAATGACTCTGCTGCGGTATTTAAGGACTCTGCTGCATTATTTAAGGACTTTGCTGCATTATTTAAGGACTTTGCTGCAGTAATTAAGGAATCTGCTGCATTATTTAAGGACTTTGTTGCATTATTTAAGGACTGTGCTGCATTGCTTAAGGACTCTGCTGCATTATTTAAGGACTTTGCTGCATTATTTAAGGACTTTGTTGCATTATTTAAGGACTCTGCTGCATTATTTAAGGACTTTGTTGCATTATTTAAGGACTCTGTTGCATTATTTAAGGACTTTGCTGCATTATTTAAGTACTCTGGTGCATTATTTAAGGACTTTGTTGCATTATTTAAGGACTCTGCTGCATTATTTAAGGACTTTGCTGCATTATTTAAGTACTCTGGTGCATTATTTAAGGACTTTGTTGCATTATTTAAGGACTCTGCTGCATTATTTAAGGATTTTGCTGCATTATTTAAGGACTCTACTGCATTATTAAGGACGTTGCTGCATTATTTAAGGACTTTATTGCATTATTTAAGGATTCTGCTGCATTATTTAAGGAATTAGCTGCATTATTTAAGTACTCTGCTGCATTATTTAAGGACTTTGCTGCATTATTTAAGTATGCTGCTGCAGTATTTAAGGCCTCTGCTGCATTATTTAAGGACTCTGCTGCATTATTAAGGACGTTGCTGCATTATTTAAGGACTTTATTGCATTATTTAAGGATTCTGCTGCATTATTTAAGGAATTTGCTGCATTATTTAAGGACTCTACTGCATTATTAAGGACGTTGCTGCATTATTTAAGGACTTTATTGCATTATTTAAGGATTCTGCTGCATTATTTAAGGAATTAGCTGCATTATTTAAGTACTCTGCTGCATTATTTAAGGACTTTGCTGCATTATTTAAGTATGCTGCTGCAGTATTTAAGGCCTCTGCTGCATTATTTAAGGACTCTGCTGCATTATTAAGGACGTTGCTGCATTATTTAAGGACTTTATTGCATTATTTAAGGATTCTCCTGCATTATTTAAGGAATTTGCTGCATTATTTAAGGACTCTGCTGCATTATTTAAGGACTTTGTTGCATTATTTAATGACTCTGCTGGGGTATTTAAGGACTCTGCTGCATTATTTAAGGACTTTGTTGCATTATTTAAGGACTCTGCTGCATTACTTAAGGACTTTGCTGCATTATTTAAGGACTTTGATGCATTATTTAAGGACGCTGCTGCAGAATTTAAGTAATCTGCTGCATTATTTAAGGACTCTGCTGCATTATTTAAGGACTTTGCTGCATTATTTAAGGACTCTGCTGCATTATTTAAGGACTTTGTTGCATTATTTAATGACTCTGCTGCGGTATTTAAGGACTCTGCTGTATTATTTAAGGACTTTGCTGCATTATTTAAGGACTCTGCTTCATTATTTAAGGACTTTGTTGCATTATTTAAGGACTCTGCTGCATTATTTAAGGACTTCGTTGCATTATTTAAGGACTCTGCTGCATTATTTAAAGACTTTGCTGCATTATTTAAGTACTCTGGTGCATTATTTAAGGACTCTGCTGCATTATTTAAGGACTTTGCTGCATTATTTAAGGACTCTGCTGCATTATTTAAGGACTCTGCTGCATTATTTAAGGACTTTGCTGCATTATTTAAGTATGCTGCTGCGGTATTTAAGGCCTCTGCTGCATTATTTAAGGACTCTGCTGCATTATTAAGGACGTTGCTGCATTATTTAAGGACTTTATTGCATTATTTAAGGATTCTGCTGCATTATTTAAGGAATTTGCTGCATTATTTAAGGACTCTGCTGTATTATTTAAGGACTTTGTTGCATTATTTAATGACTCTGCTGGGGTATTTAAGGACTCTGCTGCATTATTTAAGGGCTTTGCTGCATTATTTAAGGACTCTGCTGCAGTATTTAAGGACTCTGCTGCATTATTTAAGGACTTTGATGCATTATTTAAGGACGCTGCTGCAGAATTTAAGGAATCTGCTGCATTATTTAAGGACTTTGTTGCATTATTTAAGGACTATGCTGCATTATGTAAGGACTCTGCTGCATTATTTAAGGACTTTGCTGCATTATTTAATTACTCTGCTGCATTATTTAAGGACTTTGTTGCATTATTTAAGGACTCTGCTGCATTATTTAAGGACTTTGCTGCATTATTTAAGGACTTTGATGCATTATTTAAGGACGCTGCTGCAGAATTTAAGTAATCTGCTGCATTATTTAAGGACTCTGCTGCATTATTTAAGGACTTTGCTGCATTATTTAAGGACTCTGCTGCATTATTTAAGGACTTTGTTGCATTATTTAATGACTCTGCTGCGGTATTTAAGGACTCTGCTGCATTATTTAAGGACTTTGCTGCATTATTTAAGGACTTTGCTGCAGTAATTAAGGAATCTGCTGCATTATTTAAGGACTGTGTTGCATTATTTAAGGACTGTGCTGCATTGCTTAAGGACTCTGCTGCATTATTTAAGGACTTTGCTGCATTATTTAAGGACTTTGTTGCATTATTTAAGGACTCTGCTGCATTATTTAAGGACTTTGTTGCATTATTTAAGGACTCTGTTGCATTATTTAAGGACTTTGCTGCATTATTTAAGTACTCTGGTGCATTATTTAAGGACTTTGTTGCATTATTTAAGGACTCTGCTGCATTATTTAAGGACTTTGCTGCATTATTTAAGTACTCTGGTGCATTATTTAAGGACTTTGTTGCATTATTTAAGGACTCTGCTGCATTATTTAAGGACTTTGTTGCATTATTTAATGACTCTGCTGCATTATTTAAGGACTTTGCTGCATTATTTAAGGACTCTGCTGCATTATTTAAGGACTTTGTTGCATTATTTAATGACTCTGCTGCGGTATTTAAGGACTCTGCTGTATTATTTAAGGACTTTGCTGCATTATTTAAGGACTCTGCTGGGGTATTTAAGGACTCTGCTGCATTATTTAAGGACTTTGTTGCATTATTTAAGGAATCTGCTGCATTATTTAAGGACTTTGCTGCATTATTTAAGGACTTTGATGCATTATTTAAGGACGCTGCTGCAGAATTTAAGTAATCTGCTGCATTATTTAAGGACTCTGCTGCATTATTTAAGGACTTTGCTGCATTATTTAAGGACTCTGCTGCATTATTTAAGGACTTTGTTGCATTATTTAATGACTCTGCTGCGGTATTTAAGGACTCTGCTGTATTATTTAAGGACTTTGCTGAATTATTTAAGGACTCTGCTTCATTATTTAAGGACTTTGTTGCATTATTTAAGGACTCTGCTGCATTATTTAAGGACTTCGTTGCATTATTTAAGGACTCTGCTGCATTATTTAAAGACTTTGCTGCATTATTTAAGTACTCTGGTGCATTATTTAAGGACTCGGCTGCATTATTTAAAGACTTTGCTGCATTATTTAAGTACTCTGGTGCATTATTTAAGGACTCTGCTGCATTATTTAAGGACTTTGCTGCATTATTTAAGGACTCTGCTGCATTATTTAAGGACTCTGCTGCATTATTTAAGGACTTTGTTTCATTATTTAATGACTCTGCTGGGGTATTTAAGGACTCTGCTGCATTATTTAAGGACTTTGTTGCATTATTTAAGGACTCTGCTGCATTATTTAAGGACTTTGCTGCATTATTTAAGGACTTTGATGCATTATTTAAGGACGCTGCTGCAGAATTTAAGTAATCTGCTGCATTATTTAAGGACTCTGCTGCATTATTTAAGGACTTTGCTGCATTATTTAAGGACTCTGCTGCATTATTTAAGGACTTTGTTGCATTATTTAATGACTCTGCTGCGGTATTTAAGGACTCTGCTGTATTATTTAAGGACTTTGCTGCATTATTTAAGGACTCTGCTTCATTATTTAAGGACTTTGTTGCATTATTTAAGGACTCTGCTGCATTATTTAAGGATTTTGCTGCATTATTTAAGGACTCTACTGCATTATTAAGGACGTTGCTGCATTATTTAAGGACTTTATTGCATTATTTAAGGATTCTGCTGCATTATTTAAGGAATTAGCTGCATTATTTAAGTACTCTGCTGCATTATTTAAGGACTTTGCTGCATTATTTAAGTATGCTGCTGCAGTATTTAAGGCCTCTGCTGCATTATTTAAGGACTCTGCTGCATTATTAAGGACGTTGCTGCATTATTTAAGGACTTTATTGCATTATTTAAGGATTCTGCTGCATTATTTAAGGAATTTGCTGCATTATTTAAGGACTCTGCTGCATTATTTAAGGACTTTGTTGCATTATTTAATGACTCTGCTGGGGTATTTAAGGACTCTGCTGCATTATTTAAGGACTTTGTTGCATTATTTAAGGAATCTGCTGCATTATTTAAGGACTTTGCTGCATTATTTAAGGACTTTGATGCATTATTTAAGGACGCTGCTGCAGAATTTAAGTAATCTGCTGCATTATTTAAGGACTCTGCTGCATTATTTAAGGACTTTGCTGCATTATTTAAGGACTCTGCTGCATTATTTAAGGACTTTGTTGCATTATTTAATGACTCTGCTGCGGTATTTAAGGACTCTGCTGTATTATTTAAGGACTTTGCTGAATTATTTAAGGACTCTGCTTCATTATTTAAGGACTTTGTTGCATTATTTAAGGACTCTGCTGCATTATTTAAGGACTTCGTTGCATTATTTAAGGACTCTGCTGCATTATTTAAAGACTTTGCTGCATTATTTAAGTACTCTGGTGCATTATTTAAGGACTCGGCTGCATTATTTAAAGACTTTGCTGCATTATTTAAGTACTCTGGTGCATTATTTAAGGACTCTGCTGCATTATTTAAGGACTTTGCTGCATTATTTAAGGACTCTGCTGCATTATTTAAGGACTCTGCTGCATTATTTAAGGACTTTGCTGCATTATTTAAGTATGCTGCTGCGGTATTTAAGGCCTCTGCTGCATTATTTAAGGACTCTGCTGCATTATTAAGGACGTTGCTGCATTATTTAAGGACTTTATTGCATTATTTAAGGATTCTGCTGCATTATTTAAGGAATTTGCTGCATTATTTAAGGACTCTGCTGTATTATTTAAGGACTTTGTTGCATTATTTAATGACTCTGCTGGGGTATTTAAGGACTCTGCTGCATTATTTAAGGGCTTTGCTGCATTATTTAAGGACTCTGCTGCAGTATTTAAGGACTCTGCTGCATTATTTAAGGACTTTGATGCATTATTTAAGGACGCTGCTGCAGAATTTAAGGAATCTGCTGCATTATTTAAGGACTTTGTTGCATTATTTAAGGACTATGCTGCATTATGTAAGGACTCTGCTGCATTATTTAAGGACTTTGCTGCATTATTTAATTACTCTGCTGCATTATTTAAGGACTTTGTTGCATTATTTAAGGACTCTGCTGCATTATTTAAGGACTTTGCTGCATTATTTAAGGACTTTGATGCATTATTTAAGGACGCTGCTGCAGAATTTAAGTAATCTGCTGCATTATTTAAGGACTCTGCTGCATTATTTAAGGACTTTGCTGCATTATTTAAGGACTCTGCTGCATTATTTAAGGACTTTGTTGCATTATTTAATGACTCTGCTGCGGTATTTAAGGACTCTGCTGCATTATTTAAGGACTTTGCTGCATTATTTAAGGACTTTGCTGCAGTAATTAAGGAATCTGCTGCATTATTTAAGGACTTTGTTGCATTATTTAAGGACTCTGCTGCATTATTTAAGGACTTTGCTGCATTATTTAAGGACTCTGCTGCATTATTTAAGGACTTTGTTGCATTATTTAATGACTCTGCTGCGGTATTTAAGGACTCTGCTGTATTATTTAAGGACTTTGCTGCATTATTTAAGGACTCTGCTTCATTATTTAAGGACTTTGTTGCATTATTTAAGGACTCTGCTGCATTATTTAAGGATTTTGCTGCATTATTTAAGGACTCTACTGCATTATTAAGGACGTTGCTGCATTATTTAAGGACTTTATTGCATTATTTAAGGATTCTGCTGCATTATTTAAGGAATTAGCTGCATTATTTAAGTACTCTGCTGCATTATTTAAGGACTTTGCTGCATTATTTAAGTATGCTGCTGCAGTATTTAAGGCCTCTGCTGCATTATTTAAGGACTCTGCTGCATTATTAAGGACGTTGCTGCATTATTTAAGGACTTTATTGCATTATTTAAGGATTCTGCTGCATTATTTAAGGAATTTGCTGCATTATTTAAGGACTCTGCTGCATTATTTAAGGACTTTGTTGCATTATTTAATGACTCTGCTGGGGTATTTAAGGACTCTGCTGCATTATTTAAGGACTTTGTTGCATTATTTAAGGAATCTGCTGCATTATTTAAGGACTTTGCTGCATTATTTAAGGACTTTGATGCATTATTTAAGGACGCTGCTGCAGAATTTAAGTAATCTGCTGCATTATTTAAGGACTCTGCTGCATTATTTAAGGACTTTGCTGCATTATTTAAGGACTCTGCTGCATTATTTAAGGACTTTGTTGCATTATTTAATGACTCTGCTGCGGTATTTAAGGACTCTGCTGTATTATTTAAGGACTTTGCTGAATTATTTAAGGACTCTGCTTCATTATTTAAGGACTTTGTTGCATTATTTAAGGACTCTGCTGCATTATTTAAGGACTTCGTTGCATTATTTAAGGACTCTGCTGCATTATTTAAAGACTTTGCTGCATTATTTAAGTACTCTGGTGCATTATTTAAGGACTCGGCTGCATTATTTAAAGACTTTGCTGCATTATTTAAGTACTCTGGTGCATTATTTAAGGACTCTGCTGCATTATTTAAGGACTTTGCTGCATTATTTAAGGACTCTGCTGCATTATTTAAGGACTCTGCTGCATTATTTAAGGACTTTGCTGCATTATTTAAGTATGCTGCTGCGGTATTTAAGGCCTCTGCTGCATTATTTAAGGACTCTGCTGCATTATTAAGGACGTTGCTGCATTATTTAAGGACTTTATTGCATTATTTAAGGATTCTGCTGCATTATTTAAGGAATTTGCTGCATTATTTAAGGACTCTGCTGTATTATTTAAGGACTTTGTTGCATTATTTAATGACTCTGCTGGGGTATTTAAGGACTCTGCTGCATTATTTAAGGGCTTTGCTGCATTATTTAAGGACTCTGCTGCAGTATTTAAGGACTCTGCTGCATTATTTAAGGACTTTGATGCATTATTTAAGGACGCTGCTGCAGAATTTAAGGAATCTGCTGCATTATTTAAGGACTTTGTTGCATTATTTAAGGACTATGCTGCATTATGTAAGGACTCTGCTGCATTATTTAAGGACTTTGCTGCATTATTTAATTACTCTGCTGCATTATTTAAGGACTTTGTTGCATTATTTAAGGACTCTGCTGCATTATTTAAGGACTTTGCTGCATTATTTAAGGACTTTGATGCATTATTTAAGGACGCTGCTGCAGAATTTAAGTAATCTGCTGCATTATTTAAGGACTCTGCTGCATTATTTAAGGACTTTGCTGCATTATTTAAGGACTCTGCTGCATTATTTAAGGACTTTGTTGCATTATTTAATGACTCTGCTGCGGTATTTAAGGACTCTGCTGCATTATTTAAGGACTTTGCTGCATTATTTAAGGACTTTGCTGCAGTAATTAAGGAATCTGCTGCATTATTTAAGGACTTTGTTGCATTATTTAAGGACTGTGCTGCATTGCTTAAGGACTCTGCTGCATTATTTAAGGACTTTGCTGCATTATTTAAGGACTTTGTTGCATTATTTAAGGACTCTGCTGCATTATTTAAGGACTTTGTTGCATTATTTAAGGACTCTGTTGCATTATTTAAGGACTTTGCTGCATTATTTAAGTACTCTGGTGCATTATTTAAGGACTTTGTTGCATTATTTAAGGACTCTGCTGCATTATTTAAGGACTTTGCTGCATTATTTAAGTACTCTGGTGCATTATTTAAGGACTTTGTTGCATTATTTAAGGACTCTGCTGCATTATTTAAGGATTTTGCTGCATTATTTAAGGACTCTACTGCATTATTAAGGACGTTGCTGCATTATTTAAGGACTTTATTGCATTATTTAAGGATTCTGCTGCATTATTTAAGGAATTAGCTGCATTATTTAAGTACTCTGCTGCATTATTTAAGGACTTTGCTGCATTATTTAAGTATGCTGCTGCAGTATTTAAGGCCTCTGCTGCATTATTTAAGGACTCTGCTGCATTATTAAGGACGTTGCTGCATTATTTAAGGACTTTATTGCATTATTTAAGGATTCTGCTGCATTATTTAAGGAATTTGCTGCATTATTTAAGGACTCTACTGCATTATTAAGGACGTTGCTGCATTATTTAAGGACTTTATTGCATTATTTAAGGATTCTGCTGCATTATTTAAGGAATTAGCTGCATTATTTAAGTACTCTGCTGCATTATTTAAGGACTTTGCTGCATTATTTAAGTATGCTGCTGCAGTATTTAAGGCCTCTGCTGCATTATTTAAGGACTCTGCTGCATTATTAAGGACGTTGCTGCATTATTTAAGGACTTTATTGCATTATTTAAGGATTCTGCTGCATTATTTAAGGAATTTGCTGCATTATTTAAGGACTCTGCTGCATTATTTAAGGACTTTGTTGCATTATTTAATGACTCTGCTGGGGTATTTAAGGACTCTGCTGCATTATTTAAGGACTTTGTTGCATTATTTAAGGACTCTGCTGCATTACTTAAGGACTTTGCTGCATTATTTAAGGACTTTGATGCATTATTTAAGGACGCTGCTGCAGAATTTAAGTAATCTGCTGCATTATTTAAGGACTCTGCTGCATTATTTAAGGACTTTGCTGCATTATTTAAGGACTCTGCTGCATTATTTAAGGACTTTGTTGCATTATTTAATGACTCTGCTGCGGTATTTAAGGACTCTGCTGTATTATTTAAGGACTTTGCTGCATTATTTAAGGACTCTGCTTCATTATTTAAGGACTTTGTTGCATTATTTAAGGACTCTGCTGCATTATTTAAGGACTTCGTTGCATTATTTAAGGACTCTGCTGCATTATTTAAAGACTTTGCTGCATTATTTAAGTACTCTGGTGCATTATTTAAGGACTCGGCTGCATTATTTAAAGACTTTGCTGCATTATTTAAGTACTCTGGTGCATTATTTAAGGACTTTGCTGCATTATGTAAGGACTCTGCTGCATTATTTAAGGACTTTGCTGCATTATTTAATTACTCTGCTGCATTATTTAAGGACTTTGTTGCATTATTTAAGGACTCTGCTGCATTATTTAAAGACTTTGCTGCATTATTTAAGTACTCTGGTGCATTATTTAAGGACTCGGCTGCATTATTTAAAGACTTTGCTGCATTATTTAAGTACTCTGGTGCATTATTTAAGGACTCTGCTGCATTATTTAAGGACTTTGCTGCATTATTTAAGGACTCTGCTGCATTATTTAAGGACTTTGCTGCATTATTTAAGTATGCTGCTGCGGTATTTAAGGCCTCTGCTGCATTATTTAAGGACTCTGCTGCATTATTAAGGACGTTGCTGCATTATTTAAGGACTTTATTGCATTATTTAAGGATTCTGCTGCATTATTTAAGGAATTTGCTGCATTATTTAAGGACTCTGCTGTATTATTTAAGGACTTTGTTGCATTATTTAATGACTCTGCTGGGGTATTTAAGGACTCTGCTGCATTATTTAAGGGCTTTGCTGCATTATTTAAGGACTCTGCTGCAGTATTTAAGGACTCTGCTGCATTATTTAAGGACTTTGATGCATTATTTAAGGACGCTGCTGCAGAATTTAAGGAATCTGCTGCATTATTTAAGGACTTTGTTGCATTATTTAAGGACTATGCTGCATTATGTAAGGACTCTGCTGCATTATTTAAGGACTTTGCTGCATTATTTAATTACTCTGCTGCATTATTTAAGGACTTTGTTGCATTATTTAAGGACTCTGCTGCATTATTTAAGGACTTTGCTGCATTATTTATGGACTTTGATGCATTATTTAAGGACGCTGCTGCAGAATTTAAGTAATCTGCTGCATTATTTAAGGACTCTGCTGCATTATTTAAGGACTTTGCTGCATTATTTAAGGACTCTGCTGCATTATTTAAGGACTTTGTTGCATTATTTAATGACTCTGCTGCGGTATTTAAGGACTCTGCTGCATTATTTAAGGACTTTGCTGCATTATTTAAGGACTTTGCTGCAGTAATTAAGGAATCTGCTGCATTATTTAAGGACTTTGTTGCATTATTTAAGGACTGTGCTGCATTGCTTAAGGACTCTGCTGCATTATTTAAGGACTTTGTTGCATTATTTAAGGACTTTGTTGCATTATTTAAGGACTCTGCTGCATTATTTAAGGACTTTGTTGCATTATTTAAGGACTCTGTTGCATTATTTAAGGACTTTGCTGCATTATTTAAGTACTCTGGTGCATTATTTAAGGACTTTGTTGCATTATTTAAGGACTCTGCTGCATTATTTAAGGACTTTGCTGCATTATTTAAGTACTCTGGTGCATTATTTAAGGACTTTGTTGCATTATTTAAGGACTCTGCTGCATTATTTAAGGATTTTGCTGCATTATTTAAGGACTCTACTGCATTATTAAGGACGTTGCTGCATTATTTAAGGACTTTATTGCATTATTTAAGGATTCTGCTGCATTATTTAAGGAATTAGCTGCATTATTTAAGTACTCTGCTGCATTATTTAAGGACTTTGCTGCATTATTTAAGTATGCTGCTGCAGTATTTAAGGCCTCTGCTGCATTATTTAAGGACTCTGCTGCATTATTAAGGACGTTGCTGCATTATTTAAGGACTTTATTGCATTATTTAAGGATTCTGCTGCATTATTTAAGGAATTTGCTGCATTATTTAAGGACTCTGCTGCATTATTTAAGGACTTTGTTGCATTATTTAATGACTCTGCTGGGGTATTTAAGGACTCTGCTGCATTATTTAAGGACTTTGTTGCATTATTTAAGGAATCTGCTGCATTATTTAAGGACTTTGCTGCATTATTTAAGGACTTTGATGCATTATTTAAGGACGCTGCTGCAGAATTTAAGTAATCTGCTGCATTATTTAAGGACTCTGCTGCATTATTTAAGGACTTTGCTGCATTATTTAAGGACTCTGCTGCATTATTTAAGGACTTTGTTGCATTATTTAATGACTCTGCTGCGGTATTTAAGGACTCTGCTGTATTATTTAAGGACTTTGCTGAATTATTTAAGGACTCTGCTTCATTATTTAAGGACTTTGTTGCATTATTTAAGGACTCTGCTGCATTATTTAAGGACTTCGTTGCATTATTTAAGGACTCTGCTGCATTATTTAAAGACTTTGCTGCATTATTTAAGTACTCTGGTGCATTATTTAAGGACTAGGCTGCATTATTTAAAGACTTTGCTGCATTATTTAAGTACTCTGGTGCATTATTTAAGGACTCTGCTGCATTATTTAAGGACTTTGCTGCATTATTTAAGGACTCTGCTGCATTATTTAAGGACTCTGCTGCATTATTTAAGGACTTTGCTGCATTATTTAAGTATGCTGCTGCGGTATTTAAGGCCTCTGCTGCATTATTTAAGGACTCTGCTGCATTATTAAGGACGTTGCTGCATTATTTAAGGACTTTATTGCATTATTTAAGGATTCTGCTGCATTATTTAAGGAATTTGCTGCATTATTTAAGGACTCTGCTGTATTATTTAAGGACTTTGTTGCATTATTTAATGACTCTGCTGGGGTATTTAAGGACTCTGCTGCATTATTTAAGGGCTTTGCTGCATTATTTAAGGACTCTGCTGCAGTATTTAAGGACTCTGCTGCATTATTTAAGGACTTTGATGCATTATTTAAGGACGCTGCTGCAGAATTTAAGGAATCTGCTGCATTATTTAAGGACTTTGTTGCATTATTTAAGGACTATGCTGCATTATGTAAGGACTCTGCTGCATTATTTAAGGACTTTGCTGCATTATTTAATTACTCTGCTGCATTATTTAAGGACTTTGTTGCATTATTTAAGGACTCTGCTGCATTATTTAAGGACTTTGCTGCATTATTTAAGGACTTTGATGCATTATTTAAGGACGCTGCTGCAGAATTTAAGTAATCTGCTGCATTATTTAAGGACTCTGCTGCATTATTTAAGGACTTTGCTGCATTATTTAAGGACTCTGCTGCATTATTTAAGGACTTTGTTGCATTATTTAATGACTCTGCTGCGGTATTTAAGGACTCTGCTGCATTATTTAAGGACTTTGCTGCATTATTTAAGGACTTTGCTGCAGTAATTAAGGAATCTGCTGCATTATTTAAGGACTGTGTTGCATTATTTAAGGACTGTGCTGCATTGCTTAAGGACTCTGCTGCATTATTTAAGGACTTTGCTGCATTATTTAAGGACTTTGTTGCATTATTTAAGGACTCTGCTGCATTATTTAAGGACTTTGTTGCATTATTTAAGGACTCTGTTGCATTATTTAAGGACTTTGCTGCATTATTTAAGTACTCTGGTGCATTATTTAAGGACTTTGTTGCATTATTTAAGGACTCTGCTGCATTATTTAAGGACTTTGCTGCATTATTTAAGTACTCTGGTGCATTATTTAAGGACTTTGTTGCATTATTTAAGGACTCTGCTGCATTATTTAAGGACTTTGTTGCATTATTTAATGACTCTGCTGCATTATTTAAGGACTTTGCTGCATTATTTAAGGACTCTGCTGCATTATTTAAGGACTTTGTTGCATTATTTAATGACTCTGCTGCGGTATTTAAGGACTCTGCTGTATTATTTAAGGACTTTGCTGCATTATTTAAGGACTCTGCTGGGGTATTTAAGGACTCTGCTGCATTATTTAAGGACTTTGTTGCATTATTTAAGGAATCTGCTGCATTATTTAAGGACTTTGCTGCATTATTTAAGGACTTTGATGCATTATTTAAGGACGCTGCTGCAGAATTTAAGTAATCTGCTGCATTATTTAAGGACTCTGCTGCATTATTTAAGGACTTTGCTGCATTATTTAAGGACTCTGCTGCATTATTTAAGGACTTTGTTGCATTATTTAATGACTCTGCTGCGGTATTTAAGGACTCTGCTGTATTATTTAAGGACTTTGCTGAATTATTTAAGGACTCTGCTTCATTATTTAAGGACTTTGTTGCATTATTTAAGGACTCTGCTGCATTATTTAAGGACTTCGTTGCATTATTTAAGGACTCTGCTGCATTATTTAAAGACTTTGCTGCATTATTTAAGTACTCTGGTGCATTATTTAAGGACTCGGCTGCATTATTTAAAGACTTTGCTGCATTATTTAAGTACTCTGGTGCATTATTTAAGGACTCTGCTGCATTATTTAAGGACTTTGCTGCATTATTTAAGGACTCTGCTGCATTATTTAAGGACTCTGCTGCATTATTTAAGGACTTTGTTTCATTATTTAATGACTCTGCTGGGGTATTTAAGGACTCTGCTGCATTATTTAAGGACTTTGTTGCATTATTTAAGGACTCTGCTGCATTATTTAAGGACTTTGCTGCATTATTTAAGGACTTTGATGCATTATTTAAGGACGCTGCTGCAGAATTTAAGTAATCTGCTGCATTATTTAAGGACTCTGCTGCATTATTTAAGGACTTTGCTGCATTATTTAAGGACTCTGCTGCATTATTTAAGGACTTTGTTGCATTATTTAATGACTCTGCTGCGGTATTTAAGGACTCTGCTGTATTATTTAAGGACTTTGCTGCATTATTTAAGGACTCTGCTTCATTATTTAAGGACTTTGTTGCATTATTTAAGGACTCTGCTGCATTATTTAAGGATTTTGCTGCATTATTTAAGGACTCTACTGCATTATTAAGGACGTTGCTGCATTATTTAAGGACTTTATTGCATTATTTAAGGATTCTGCTGCATTATTTAAGGAATTAGCTGCATTATTTAAGTACTCTGCTGCATTATTTAAGGACTTTGCTGCATTATTTAAGTATGCTGCTGCAGTATTTAAGGCCTCTGCTGCATTATTTAAGGACTCTGCTGCATTATTAAGGACGTTGCTGCATTATTTAAGGACTTTATTGCATTATTTAAGGATTCTGCTGCATTATTTAAGGAATTTGCTGCATTATTTAAGGACTCTGCTGCATTATTTAAGGACTTTGTTGCATTATTTAATGACTCTGCTGGGGTATTTAAGGACTCTGCTGCATTATTTAAGGACTTTGTTGCATTATTTAAGGAATCTGCTGCATTATTTAAGGACTTTGCTGCATTATTTAAGGACTTTGATGCATTATTTAAGGACGCTGCTGCAGAATTTAAGTAATCTGCTGCATTATTTAAGGACTCTGCTGCATTATTTAAGGACTTTGCTGCATTATTTAAGGACTCTGCTGCATTATTTAAGGACTTTGTTGCATTATTTAATGACTCTGCTGCGGTATTTAAGGACTCTGCTGTATTATTTAAGGACTTTGCTGAATTATTTAAGGACTCTGCTTCATTATTTAAGGACTTTGTTGCATTATTTAAGGACTCTGCTGCATTATTTAAGGACTTCGTTGCATTATTTAAGGACTCTGCTGCATTATTTAAAGACTTTGCTGCATTATTTAAGTACTCTGGTGCATTATTTAAGGACTCGGCTGCATTATTTAAAGACTTTGCTGCATTATTTAAGTACTCTGGTGCATTATTTAAGGACTCTGCTGCATTATTTAAGGACTTTGCTGCATTATTTAAGGACTCTGCTGCATTATTTAAGGACTCTGCTGCATTATTTAAGGACTTTGCTGCATTATTTAAGTATGCTGCTGCGGTATTTAAGGCCTCTGCTGCATTATTTAAGGACTCTGCTGCATTATTAAGGACGTTGCTGCATTATTTAAGGACTTTATTGCATTATTTAAGGATTCTGCTGCATTATTTAAGGAATTTGCTGCATTATTTAAGGACTCTGCTGTATTATTTAAGGACTTTGTTGCATTATTTAATGACTCTGCTGGGGTATTTAAGGACTCTGCTGCATTATTTAAGGGCTTTGCTGCATTATTTAAGGACTCTGCTGCAGTATTTAAGGACTCTGCTGCATTATTTAAGGACTTTGATGCATTATTTAAGGACGCTGCTGCAGAATTTAAGGAATCTGCTGCATTATTTAAGGACTTTGTTGCATTATTTAAGGACTATGCTGCATTATGTAAGGACTCTGCTGCATTATTTAAGGACTTTGCTGCATTATTTAATTACTCTGCTGCATTATTTAAGGACTTTGTTGCATTATTTAAGGACTCTGCTGCATTATTTAAGGACTTTGCTGCATTATTTAAGGACTTTGATGCATTATTTAAGGACGCTGCTGCAGAATTTAAGTAATCTGCTGCATTATTTAAGGACTCTGCTGCATTATTTAAGGACTTTGCTGCATTATTTAAGGACTCTGCTGCATTATTTAAGGACTTTGTTGCATTATTTAATGACTCTGCTGCGGTATTTAAGGACTCTGCTGCATTATTTAAGGACTTTGCTGCATTATTTAAGGACTTTGCTGCAGTAATTAAGGAATCTGCTGCATTATTTAAGGACTTTGTTGCATTATTTAAGGACTGTGCTGCATTGCTTAAGGACTCTGCTGCATTATTTAAGGACTTTGCTGCATTATTTAAGGACTTTGTTGCATTATTTAAGGACTCTGCTGCATTATTTAAGGACTTTGTTGCATTATTTAAGGACTCTGTTGCATTATTTAAGGACTTTGCTGCATTATTTAAGTACTCTGGTGCATTATTTAAGGACTTTGTTGCATTATTTAAGGACTCTGCTGCATTATTTAAGGACTTTGCTGCATTATTTAAGTACTCTGGTGCATTATTTAAGGACTTTGTTGCATTATTTAAGGACTCTGCTGCATTATTTAAGGATTTTGCTGCATTATTTAAGGACTCTACTGCATTATTAAGGACGTTGCTGCATTATTTAAGGACTTTATTGCATTATTTAAGGATTCTGCTGCATTATTTAAGGAATTAGCTGCATTATTTAAGTACTCTGCTGCATTATTTAAGGACTTTGCTGCATTATTTAAGTATGCTGCTGCAGTATTTAAGGCCTCTGCTGCATTATTTAAGGACTCTGCTGCATTATTAAGGACGTTGCTGCATTATTTAAGGACTTTATTGCATTATTTAAGGATTCTGCTGCATTATTTAAGGAATTTGCTGCATTATTTAAGGACTCTGCTGCATTATTTAAGGACTTTGTTGCATTATTTAATGACTCTGCTGGGGTATTTAAGGACTCTGCTGCATTATTTAAGGACTTTGTTGCATTATTTAAGGATCTGCTGCATTATTTAAGGACTTTGCTGCATTATTTAAGGACTTTGATGCATTATTTAAGGACGCTGCTGCAGAATTTAAGTAATCTGCTGCATTATTTAAGGACTCTGCTGCATTATTTAAGGACTTTGCTGCATTATTTAAGGACTCTGCTGCATTATTTAAGGACTTTGTTGCATTATTTAATGACTCTGCTGCGGTATTTAAGGACTCTGCTGTATTATTTAAGGACTTTGCTGAATTATTTAAGGACTCTGCTTCATTATTTAAGGACTTTGTTGCATTATTTAAGGACTCTGCTGCATTATTTAAGGACTTCGTTGCATTATTTAAGGACTCTGCTGCATTATTTAAAGACTTTGCTGCATTATTTAAGTACTCTGGTGCATTATTTAAGGACTCGGCTGCATTATTTAAAGACTTTGCTGCATTATTTAAGTACTCTGGTGCATTATTTAAGGACTCTGCTGCATTATTTAAGGACTTTGCTGCATTATTTAAGGACTCTGCTGCATTATTTAAGGACTCTGCTGCATTATTTAAGGACTTTGCTGCATTATTTAAGTATGCTGCTGCGGTATTTAAGGCCTCTGCTGCATTATTTAAGGACTCTGCTGCATTATTAAGGACGTTGCTGCATTATTTAAGGACTTTATTGCATTATTTAAGGATTCTGCTGCATTATTTAAGGAATTTGCTGCATTATTTAAGGACTCTGCTGTATTATTTAAGGACTTTGTTGCATTATTTAATGACTCTGCTGGGGTATTTAAGGACTCTGCTGCATTATTTAAGGGCTTTGCTGCATTATTTAAGGACTCTGCTGCAGTATTTAAGGACTCTGCTGCATTATTTAAGGACTTTGATGCATTATTTAAGGACGCTGCTGCAGAATTTAAGGAATCTGCTGCATTATTTAAGGACTTTGTTGCATTATTTAAGGACTATGCTGCATTATGTAAGGACTCTGCTGCATTATTTAAGGACTTTGCTGCATTATTTAATTACTCTGCTGCATTATTTAAGGACTTTGTTGCATTATTTAAGGACTCTGCTGCATTATTTAAGGACTTTGCTGCATTATTTAAGGACTTTGATGCATTATTTAAGGACGCTGCTGCAGAATTTAAGTAATCTGCTGCATTATTTAAGGACTCTGCTGCATTATTTAAGGACTTTGCTGCATTATTTAAGGACTCTGCTGCATTATTTAAGGACTTTGTTGCATTATTTAATGACTCTGCTGCGGTATTTAAGGACTCTGCTGCATTATTTAAGGACTTTGCTGCATTATTTAAGGACTTTGCTGCAGTAATTAAGGAATCTGCTGCATTATTTAAGGACTTTGTTGCATTATTTAAGGACTGTGCTGCATTGCTTAAGGACTCTGCTGCATTATTTAAGGACTTTGCTGCATTATTTAAGGACTTTGTTGCATTATTTAAGGACTCTGCTGCATTATTTAAGGACTTTGTTGCATTATTTAAGGACTCTGTTGCATTATTTAAGGACTTTGCTGCATTATTTAAGTACTCTGGTGCATTATTTAAGGACTTTGTTGCATTATTTAAGGACTCTGCTGCATTATTTAAGGACTTTGCTGCATTATTTAAGTACTCTGGTGCATTATTTAAGGACTTTGTTGCATTATTTAAGGACTCTGCTGCATTATTTAAGGACTTTGTTGCATTATTTAAGGACTCTGCTGCATTATTTAAGGACTTTGCTGCATTATTTAAGGACTCTGCTGCATTATTTAAGGACTTTGTTGCATTATTTAATGACTCTGCTGCGGTATTTAAGGACTCTGCTGTATTATTTAAGGACTTTGCTGCATTATTTAAGGACTCTGCTTCATTATTTAAGGACTTTGTTGCATTATTTAAGGACTCTGCTGCATTATTTAAGGACTTCGTTGCATTATTTAAGGACTCTGCTGCATTATTTAAAGACTTTGCTGCATTATTTAAGTACTCTGGTGCATTATTTAAGGACTCGGCTGCATTATTTAAAGACTTTGCTGCATTATTTAAGTACTCTGGTGCATTATTTAAGGACTCTGCTGCATTATTTAAGGACTTTGCTGCATTATTTAAGGACTCTGCTGCATTATTTAAGGACTTTGCTGCATTATTTAAGTATGCTGCTGCGGTATTTAAGGCCTCTGCTGCATTATTTAAGGACTCTGCTGCATTATTAAGGACGTTGCTGCATTATTTAAGGACTTTATTGCATTATTTAAGGATTCTGCTGCATTATTTAAGGAATTTGCTGCATTATTTAAGGACTCTGCTGTATTATTTAAGGACTTTGTTGCATTATTTAATGACTCTGCTGGGGTATTTAAGGACTCTGCTGCATTATTTAAGGGCTTTGCTGCATTATTTAAGGACTCTGCTGCAGTATTTAAGGACTCTGCTGCATTATTTAAGGACTTTGATGCATTATTTAAGGACGCTGCTGCAGAATTTAAGGAATCTGCTGCATTATTTAAGGACTTTGTTGCATTATTTAAGGACTATGCTGCATTATGTAAGGACTCTGCTGCATTATTTAAGGACTTTGCTGCATTATTTAATTACTCTGCTGCATTATTTAAGGACTTTGTTGCATTATTTAAGGACTCTGCTGCATTATTTAAGGACTTTGCTGCATTATTTAAGGACTTTGATGCATTATTTAAGGACGCTGCTGCAGAATTTAAGTAATCTGCTGCATTATTTAAGGACTCTGCTGCATTATTTAAGGACTTTGCTGCATTATTTAAGGACTCTGCTGCATTATTTAAGGACTTTGTTGCATTATTTAATGACTCTGCTGCGGTATTTAAGGACTCTGCTGCATTATTTAAGGACTTTGCTGCATTATTTAAGGACTTTGCTGCAGTAATTAAGGAATCTGCTGCATTATTTAAGGACTTTGTTGCATTATTTAAGGACTGTGCTGCATTGCTTAAGGACTCTGCTGCATTATTTAAGGACTTTGCTGCATTATTTAAGGACTTTGTTGCATTATTTAAGGACTCTGCTGCATTATTTAAGGACTTTGTTGCATTATTTAAGGACTCTGTTGCATTATTTAAGGACTTTGCTGCATTATTTAAGTACTCTGGTGCATTATTTAAGGACTTTGTTGCATTATTTAAGGACTCTGCTGCATTATTTAAGGACTTTGTTGCATTATTTAAGGACTCTGTTGCATTATTTAAGGACTTTGCTGCATTATTTAAGTACTCTGGTGCATTATTTAAGGACTTTGTTGCATTATTTAAGGACTCTGCTGCATTATTTAAGGACTTTGTTGCATTATTTAAGGACTCTGCTGCATTATTTAAGGACTTTGCTGCATTATTTAAGGACTCTGTTGCATTATTTAAGGACTTTGCTGCATTATTTAAGTACTCTGGTGCATTATTTAAGGACTTTATTGCATTATTTAAGGATTCTGCTGCATTATTTAAGGAATTTGCTGCATTATTTAAGAACTTTGCTGCAGTATTTAAGGACTCTGCTGCATTATTTAAGGACTTTATTGCATTATTTAAGGACCCTGCTGCAGAATTTAAGGAATCTGCTGCATTACTTAAGGACTTTGTTGCATTATTTAAGGACTCTGCTGCATTATTTAAGGACTTTGCTGCATTATTTAAGGACTTTGATGCATTATTTAAGGACGCCGCTGCAGAATTTAAGTAATCTGCTGCATTATTTAAGGACTCTGCTGCATTATTTAAGGACTTTGCTGCATTATTTAAGGACTCTGCTGTATTATTAAGCACGTTGCTGCATTAATTAAGGACTTTATTGCATTATTTAAGGAATTTGATGCATTATTTAAGGACTCTGCTGCATTATTTAAGGACTTTGATGCATTATTTAAGGACGCTGCTGCAGAATTTAAGGAATCTGCTGCATTATTTAAGGACTTTGTTGCATTATTTAAGGACTATGCTGCATTATGTAAGGACTCTGCTGCATTATTTAAGGACTTTGCTGCATTATTTAATTACTCTGCTGCATTATTTAAGGACTTTGTTGCATTATTTAAGGACTCTGCTGCATTATTTAAGGACTTTGCTGCATTATTTAAGGACTTTGATGCATTATTTAAGGACGCTGCTGCAGAATTTAAGTAATCTGCTGCATTATTTAAGGACTCTGCTGCATTATTTAAGGACTTTGCTGCATTATTTAAGGACTTTGTTGCATTATTTAATGACTCTGCTGGGGTATTTAAGGACTCTGCTGCATTATTTAAGGACTTTGTTGCATTATTTAAGGAATCTGCTGCATTATTTAAGGACTTTGCTGCATTATTTAAGGACTTTGATGCATTATTTAAGGACGCTGCTGCAGAATTTAAGTAATCTGCTGCATTATTTAAGGACTCTGCTGCATTATTTAAGGACTTTGCTGCATTATTTAAGGACTCTGCTGCATTATTTAAGGACTTTGTTGCATTATTTAATGACTCTGCTGCGGTATTTAAGGACTCTGCTGTATTATTTAAGGACTTTGCTGAATTATTTAAGGACTCTGCTTCATTATTTAAGGACTTTGTTGCATTATTTAAGGACTCTGCTGCATTATTTAAGGACTTCGTTGCATTATTTAAGGACTCTGCTGCATTATTTAAAGACTTTGCTGCATTATTTAAGTACTCTGGTGCATTATTTAAGGACTCGGCTGCATTATTTAAAGACTTTGCTGCATTATTTAAGTACTCTGGTGCATTATTTAAGGACTCTGCTGCATTATTTAAGGACTTTGCTGCATTATTTAAGGACTCTGCTGCATTATTTAAGGACTCTGCTGCATTATTTAAGGACTTTGCTGCATTATTTAAGTATGCTGCTGCGGTATTTAAGGCCTCTGCTGCATTATTTAAGGACTCTGCTGCATTATTAAGGACGTTGCTGCATTATTTAAGGACTTTATTGCATTATTTAAGGATTCTGCTGCATTATTTAAGGAATTTGCTGCATTATTTAAGGACTCTGCTGTATTATTTAAGGACTTTGTTGCATTATTTAATGACTCTGCTGGGGTATTTAAGGACTCTGCTGCATTATTTAAGGGCTTTGCTGCATTATTTAAGGACTCTGCTGCAGTATTTAAGGACTCTGCTGCATTATTTAAGGACTTTGATGCATTATTTAAGGACGCTGCTGCAGAATTTAAGGAATCTGCTGCATTATTTAAGGACTTTGTTGCATTATTTAAGGACTATGCTGCATTATGTAAGGACTCTGCTGCATTATTTAAGGACTTTGCTGCATTATTTAATTACTCTGCTGCATTATTTAAGGACTTTGTTGCATTATTTAAGGACTCTGCTGCATTATTTAAGGACTTTGCTGCATTATTTAAGGACTTTGATGCATTATTTAAGGACGCTGCTGCAGAATTTAAGTAATCTGCTGCATTATTTAAGGACTCTGCTGCATTATTTAAGGACTTTGCTGCATTATTTAAGGACTCTGCTGCATTATTTAAGGACTTTGTTGCATTATTTAATGACTCTGCTGCGGTATTTAAGGACTCTGCTGCATTATTTAAGGACTTTGCTGCATTATTTAAGGACTTTGCTGCAGTAATTAAGGAATCTGCTGCATTATTTAAGGACTTTGTTGCATTATTTAAGGACTGTGCTGCATTGCTTAAGGACTCTGCTGCATTATTTAAGGACTTTGCTGCATTATTTAAGGACTTTGTTGCATTATTTAAGGACTCTGCTGCATTATTTAAGGACTTTGTTGCATTATTTAAGGACTCTGTTGCATTATTTAAGGACTTTGCTGCATTATTTAAGTACTCTGGTGCATTATTTAAGGACTTTGTTGCATTATTTAAGGACTCTGCTGCATTATTTAAGGACTTTGCTGCATTATTTAAGTACTCTGGTGCATTATTTAAGGACTTTGTTGCATTATTTAAGGACTCTGCTGCATTATTTAAGGATTTTGCTGCATTATTTAAGGACTCTACTGCATTATTAAGGACGTTGCTGCATTATTTAAGGACTTTATTGCATTATTTAAGGATTCTGCTGCATTATTTAAGGAATTAGCTGCATTATTTAAGTACTCTGCTGCATTATTTAAGGACTTTGCTGCATTATTTAAGTATGCTGCTGCAGTATTTAAGGCCTCTGCTGCATTATTTAAGGACTCTGCTGCATTATTAAGGACGTTGCTGCATTATTTAAGGACTTTATTGCATTATTTAAGGATTCTGCTGCATTATTTAAGGAATTTGCTGCATTATTTAAGGACTCTGCTGCATTATTTAAGGACTTTGTTGCATTATTTAATGACTCTGCTGGGGTATTTAAGGACTCTGCTGCATTATTTAAGGACTTTGTTGCATTATTTAAGGATCTGCTGCATTATTTAAGGACTTTGCTGCATTATTTAAGGACTTTGATGCATTATTTAAGGACGCTGCTGCAGAATTTAAGTAATCTGCTGCATTATTTAAGGACTCTGCTGCGGTATTTAAGGACTCTGCTGTATTATTTAAGGACTTTGCTGAATTATTTAAGGACTCTGCTTCATTATTTAAGGACTTTGTTGCATTATTTAAGGACTCTGCTGCATTATTTAAGGACTTCGTTGCATTATTTAAGGACTCTGCTGCATTATTTAAAGACTTTGCTGCATTATTTAAGTACTCTGGTGCATTATTTAAGGACTCGGCTGCATTATTTAAAGACTTTGCTGCATTATTTAAGTATGCTGCTGCAGTATTTAAGGCCTCTGCTGCATTATTTAAGGACTCTGCTGCATTATTAAGGACGTTGCTGCATTATTTAAGGACTTTATTGCATTATTTAAGGATTCTGCTGCATTATTTAAGGAATTTGCTGCATTATTTAAGGACTCTGCTGCATTATTTAAGGACTTTGTTGCATTATTTAATGACTCTGCTGGGGTATTTAAGGACTCTGCTGCATTATTTAAGGACTTTGTTGCATTATTTAAGGATCTGCTGCATTATTTAAGGACTTTGCTGCATTATTTAAGGACTTTGATGCATTATTTAAGGACGCTGCTGCAGAATTTAAGTAATCTGCTGCATTATTTAATGACTCTGCTGCGGTATTTAAGGACTCTGCTGTATTATTTAAGGACTTTGCTGAATTATTTAAGGACTCTGCTTCATTATTTAAGGACTTTGTTGCATTATTTAAGGACTCTGCTGCATTATTTAAGGACTTCGTTGCATTATTTAAGGACTCTGCTGCATTATTTAAAGACTTTGCTGCATTATTTAAGTACTCTGGTGCATTATTTAAGGACTCGGCTGCATTATTTAAAGACTTTGCTGCATTATTTAAGTACTCTGGTGCATTATTTAAGGACTCTGCTGCATTATTTAAGGACTTTGCTGCATTATTTAAGGACTCTGCTGCATTATTTAAGGACTCTGCTGCATTATTTAAGGACTTTGCTGCATTATTTAAGTATGCTGCTGCGGTATTTAAGGCCTCTGCTGCATTATTTAAGGACTCTGCTGCATTATTAAGGACGTTGCTGCATTATTTAAGGACTTTATTGCATTATTTAAGGATTCTGCTGCATTATTTAAGGAATTTGCTGCATTATTTAAGGACTCTGCTGTATTATTTAAGGACTTTGTTGCATTATTTAATGACTCTGCTGGGGTATTTAAGGACTCTGCTGCATTATTTAAGGGCTTTGCTGCATTATTTAAGGACTCTGCTGCAGTATTTAAGGACTCTGCTGCATTATTTAAGGACTTTGATGCATTATTTAAGGACGCTGCTGCAGAATTTAAGGAATCTGCTGCATTATTTAAGGACTTTGTTGCATTATTTAAGGACTATGCTGCATTATGTAAGGACTCTGCTGCATTATTTAAGGACTTTGCTGCATTATTTAATTACTCTGCTGCATTATTTAAGGACTTTGTTGCATTATTTAAGGACTCTGCTGCATTATTTAAGGACTTTGCTGCATTATTTAAGGACTTTGATGCATTATTTAAGGACGCTGCTGCAGAATTTAAGTAATCTGCTGCATTATTTAAGGACTCTGCTGCATTATTTAAGGACTTTGCTGCATTATTTAAGGACTCTGCTGCATTATTTAAGGACTTTGTTGCATTATTTAATGACTCTGCTGCGGTATTTAAGGACTCTGCTGCATTATTTAAGGACTTTGCTGCATTATTTAAGGACTTTGCTGCAGTAATTAAGGAATCTGCTGCATTATTTAAGGACTTTGTTGCATTATTTAAGGACTGTGCTGCATTGCTTAAGGACTCTGCTGCATTATTTAAGGACTTTGCTGCATTATTTAAGGACTTTGTTGCATTATTTAAGGACTCTGCTGCATTATTTAAGGACTTTGTTGCATTATTTAAGGACTCTGTTGCATTATTTAAGGACTTTGCTGCATTATTTAAGTACTCTGGTGCATTATTTAAGGACTTTGTTGCATTATTTAAGGACTCTGCTGCATTATTTAAGGACTTTGCTGCATTATTTAAGTACTCTGGTGCATTATTTAAGGACTTTGTTGCATTATTTAAGGACTCTGCTGCATTATTTAAGGACTTTGTTGCATTATTTAAGGACTCTGCTGCATTATTTAAGGACTTTGCTGCATTATTTAAGGACTCTGCTGCATTATTTAAGGACTTTGTTGCATTATTTAATGACTCTGCTGCGGTATTTAAGGACTCTGCTGTATTATTTAAGGACTTTGCTGCATTATTTAAGGACTCTGCTTCATTATTTAAGGACTTTGTTGCATTATTTAAGGACTCTGCTGCATTATTTAAGGACTTCGTTGCATTATTTAAGGACTCTGCTGCATTATTTAAAGACTTTGCTGCATTATTTAAGTACTCTGGTGCATTATTTAAGGACTCGGCTGCATTATTTAAAGACTTTGCTGCATTATTTAAGTACTCTGGTGCATTATTTAAGGACTCTGCTGCATTATTTAAGGACTTTGCTGCATTATTTAAGGACTCTGCTGCATTATTTAAGGACTTTGCTGCATTATTTAAGTATGCTGCTGCGGTATTTAAGGCCTCTGCTGCATTATTTAAGGACTCTGCTGCATTATTAAGGACGTTGCTGCATTATTTAAGGACTTTATTGCATTATTTAAGGATTCTGCTGCATTATTTAAGGAATTTGCTGCATTATTTAAGGACTCTGCTGTATTATTTAAGGACTTTGTTGCATTATTTAATGACTCTGCTGGGGTATTTAAGGACTCTGCTGCATTATTTAAGGGCTTTGCTGCATTATTTAAGGACTCTGCTGCAGTATTTAAGGACTCTGCTGCATTATTTAAGGACTTTGATGCATTATTTAAGGACGCTGCTGCAGAATTTAAGGAATCTGCTGCATTATTTAAGGACTTTGTTGCATTATTTAAGGACTATGCTGCATTATGTAAGGACTCTGCTGCATTATTTAAGGACTTTGCTGCATTATTTAATTACTCTGCTGCATTATTTAAGGACTTTGTTGCATTATTTAAGGACTCTGCTGCATTATTTAAGGACTTTGCTGCATTATTTAAGGACTTTGATGCATTATTTAAGGACGCTGCTGCAGAATTTAAGTAATCTGCTGCATTATTTAAGGACTCTGCTGCATTATTTAAGGACTTTGCTGCATTATTTAAGGACTCTGCTGCATTATTTAAGGACTTTGTTGCATTATTTAATGACTCTGCTGCGGTATTTAAGGACTCTGCTGCATTATTTAAGGACTTTGCTGCATTATTTAAGGACTTTGCTGCAGTAATTAAGGAATCTGCTGCATTATTTAAGGACTTTGTTGCATTATTTAAGGACTGTGCTGCATTGCTTAAGGACTCTGCTGCATTATTTAAGGACTTTGCTGCATTATTTAAGGACTTTGTTGCATTATTTAAGGACTCTGCTGCATTATTTAAGGACTTTGTTGCATTATTTAAGGACTCTGTTGCATTATTTAAGGACTTTGCTGCATTATTTAAGTACTCTGGTGCATTATTTAAGGACTTTGTTGCATTATTTAAGGACTCTGCTGCATTATTTAAGGACTTTGTTGCATTATTTAAGGACTCTGTTGCATTATTTAAGGACTTTGCTGCATTATTTAAGTACTCTGGTGCATTATTTAAGGACTTTGTTGCATTATTTAAGGACTCTGCTGCATTATTTAAGGACTTTGTTGCATTATTTAAGGACTCTGCTGCATTATTTAAGGACTTTGCTGCATTATTTAAGGACTCTGTTGCATTATTTAAGGACTTTGCTGCATTATTTAAGTACTCTGGTGCATTATTTAAGGACTTTATTGCATTATTTAAGGATTCTGCTGCATTATTTAAGGAATTTGCTGCATTATTTAAGAACTTTGCTGCAGTATTTAAGGACTCTGCTGCATTATTTAAGGACTTTATTGCATTATTTAAGGACCCTGCTGCAGAATTTAAGGAATCTGCTGCATTACTTAAGGACTTTGTTGCATTATTTAAGGACTCTGCTGCATTATTTAAGGACTTTGCTGCATTATTTAAGGACTTTGATGCATTATTTAAGGACGCCGCTGCAGAATTTAAGTAATCTGCTGCATTATTTAAGGACTCTGCTGCATTATTTAAGGACTTTGCTGCATTATTTAAGGACTCTGCTGTATTATTAAGCACGTTGCTGCATTAATTAAGGACTTTATTGCATTATTTAAGGAATTTGATGCATTATTTAAGGACTCTGCTGCATTATTTAAGGACTTTGATGCATTATTTAAGGACGCTGCTGCAGAATTTAAGGAATCTGCTGCATTATTTAAGGACTTTGTTGCATTATTTAAGGACTATGCTGCATTATGTAAGGACTCTGCTGCATTATTTAAGGACTTTGCTGCATTATTTAATTACTCTGCTGCATTATTTAAGGACTTTGTTGCATTATTTAAGGACTCTGCTGCATTATTTAAGGACTTTGCTGCATTATTTAAGGACTTTGATGCATTATTTAAGGACGCTGCTGCAGAATTTAAGTAATCTGCTGCATTATTTAAGGACTCTGCTGCATTATTTAAGGACTTTGCTGCATTATTTAAGGACTCTGCTGCATTATTTAAGGACTTTGTTGCATTATTTAATGACTCTGCTGCGGTATTTAAGGACTCTGCTGCATTATTTAAGGACTTTGCTGCATTATTTAAGGACTTTGCTGCAGTAATTAAGGAATCTGCTGCATTATTTAAGGACTTTGTTGCATTATTTAAGGACTGTGCTGCATTGCTTAAGGACTCTGCTGCATTATTTAAGGACTTTGCTGCATTATTTAAGGACTTTGTTGCATTATTTAAGGACTCTGCTGCATTATTTAAGGACTTTGTTGCATTATTTAAGGACTCTGTTGCATTATTTAAGGACTTTGCTGCATTATTTAAGTACTCTGGTGCATTATTTAAGGACTTTGTTGCATTATTTAAGGACTCTGCTGCATTATTTAAGGACTTTGCTGCATTATTTAAGTACTCTGGTGCATTATTTAAGGACTTTGTTGCATTATTTAAGGACTCTGCTGCATTATTTAAGGATTTTGCTGCATTATTTAAGGACTCTACTGCATTATTAAGGACGTTGCTGCATTATTTAAGGACTTTATTGCATTATTTAAGGATTCTGCTGCATTATTTAAGGAATTAGCTGCATTATTTAAGTACTCTGCTGCATTATTTAAGGACTTTGCTGCATTATTTAAGTATGCTGCTGCAGTATTTAAGGCCTCTGCTGCATTATTTAAGGACTCTGCTGCATTATTAAGGACGTTGCTGCATTATTTAAGGACTTTATTGCATTATTTAAGGATTCTGCTGCATTATTTAAGGAATTTGCTGCATTATTTAAGGACTCTGCTGCATTATTTAAGGACTTTGTTGCATTATTTAATGACTCTGCTGGGGTATTTAAGGACTCTGCTGCATTATTTAAGGACTTTGTTGCATTATTTAAGGATCTGCTGCATTATTTAAGGACTTTGCTGCATTATTTAAGGACTTTGATGCATTATTTAAGGACGCTGCTGCAGAATTTAAGTAATCTGCTGCATTATTTAAGGACTCTGCTGCATTATTTAAGGACTTTGCTGCATTATTTAAGGACTCTGCTGCATTATTTAAGGACTTTGTTGCATTATTTAATGACTCTGCTGCGGTATTTAAGGACTCTGCTGTATTATTTAAGGACTTTGCTGAATTATTTAAGGACTCTGCTTCATTATTTAAGGACTTTGTTGCATTATTTAAGGACTCTGCTGCATTATTTAAGGACTTCGTTGCATTATTTAAGGACTCTGCTGCATTATTTAAAGACTTTGCTGCATTATTTAAGTACTCTGGTGCATTATTTAAGGACTCGGCTGCATTATTTAAAGACTTTGCTGCATTATTTAAGTACTCTGGTGCATTATTTAAGGACTCTGCTGCATTATTTAAGGACTTTGCTGCATTATTTAAGGACTCTGCTGCATTATTTAAGGACTCTGCTGCATTATTTAAGGACTTTGCTGCATTATTTAAGTATGCTGCTGCGGTATTTAAGGCCTCTGCTGCATTATTTAAGGACTCTGCTGCATTATTAAGGACGTTGCTGCATTATTTAAGGACTTTATTGCATTATTTAAGGATTCTGCTGCATTATTTAAGGAATTTGCTGCATTATTTAAGGACTCTGCTGTATTATTTAAGGACTTTGTTGCATTATTTAATGACTCTGCTGGGGTATTTAAGGACTCTGCTGCATTATTTAAGGGCTTTGCTGCATTATTTAAGGACTCTGCTGCAGTATTTAAGGACTCTGCTGCATTATTTAAGGACTTTGATGCATTATTTAAGGACGCTGCTGCAGAATTTAAGGAATCTGCTGCATTATTTAAGGACTTTGTTGCATTATTTAAGGACTATGCTGCATTATGTAAGGACTCTGCTGCATTATTTAAGGACTTTGCTGCATTATTTAATTACTCTGCTGCATTATTTAAGGACTTTGTTGCATTATTTAAGGACTCTGCTGCATTATTTAAGGACTTTGCTGCATTATTTAAGGACTTTGATGCATTATTTAAGGACGCTGCTGCAGAATTTAAGTAATCTGCTGCATTATTTAAGGACTCTGCTGCATTATTTAAGGACTTTGCTGCATTATTTAAGGACTCTGCTGCATTATTTAAGGACTTTGTTGCATTATTTAATGACTCTGCTGCGGTATTTAAGGACTCTGCTGCATTATTTAAGGACTTTGCTGCATTATTTAAGGACTTTGCTGCAGTAATTAAGGAATCTGCTGCATTATTTAAGGACTTTGTTGCATTATTTAAGGACTGTGCTGCATTGCTTAAGGACTCTGCTGCATTATTTAAGGACTTTGCTGCATTATTTAAGGACTTTGTTGCATTATTTAAGGACTCTGCTGCATTATTTAAGGACTTTGTTGCATTATTTAAGGACTCTGTTGCATTATTTAAGGACTTTGCTGCATTATTTAAGTACTCTGGTGCATTATTTAAGGACTTTGTTGCATTATTTAAGGACTCTGCTGCATTATTTAAGGACTTTGCTGCATTATTTAAGTACTCTGGTGCATTATTTAAGGACTTTGTTGCATTATTTAAGGACTCTGCTGCATTATTTAAGGACTTTGTTGCATTATTTAAGGACTCTGCTGCATTATTTAAGGACTTTGCTGCATTATTTAAGGACTCTGCTGCATTATTTAAGGACTTTGTTGCATTATTTAATGACTCTGCTGCGGTATTTAAGGACTCTGCTGTATTATTTAAGGACTTTGCTGCATTATTTAAGGACTCTGCTTCATTATTTAAGGACTTTGTTGCATTATTTAAGGACTCTGCTGCATTATTTAAGGACTTCGTTGCATTATTTAAGGACTCTGCTGCATTATTTAAAGACTTTGCTGCATTATTTAAGTACTCTGGTGCATTATTTAAGGACTCGGCTGCATTATTTAAAGACTTTGCTGCATTATTTAAGTACTCTGGTGCATTATTTAAGGACTCTGCTGCATTATTTAAGGACTTTGCTGCATTATTTAAGGACTCTGCTGCATTATTTAAGGACTTTGCTGCATTATTTAAGTATGCTGCTGCGGTATTTAAGGCCTCTGCTGCATTATTTAAGGACTCTGCTGCATTATTAAGGACGTTGCTGCATTATTTAAGGACTTTATTGCATTATTTAAGGATTCTGCTGCATTATTTAAGGAATTTGCTGCATTATTTAAGGACTCTGCTGTATTATTTAAGGACTTTGTTGCATTATTTAATGACTCTGCTGGGGTATTTAAGGACTCTGCTGCATTATTTAAGGGCTTTGCTGCATTATTTAAGGACTCTGCTGCAGTATTTAAGGACTCTGCTGCATTATTTAAGGACTTTGATGCATTATTTAAGGACGCTGCTGCAGAATTTAAGGAATCTGCTGCATTATTTAAGGACTTTGTTGCATTATTTAAGGACTATGCTGCATTATGTAAGGACTCTGCTGCATTATTTAAGGACTTTGCTGCATTATTTAATTACTCTGCTGCATTATTTAAGGACTTTGTTGCATTATTTAAGGACTCTGCTGCATTATTTAAGGACTTTGCTGCATTATTTAAGGACTTTGATGCATTATTTAAGGACGCTGCTGCAGAATTTAAGTAATCTGCTGCATTATTTAAGGACTCTGCTGCATTATTTAAGGACTTTGCTGCATTATTTAAGGACTCTGCTGCATTATTTAAGGACTTTGTTGCATTATTTAATGACTCTGCTGCGGTATTTAAGGACTCTGCTGCATTATTTAAGGACTTTGCTGCATTATTTAAGGACTTTGCTGCAGTAATTAAGGAATCTGCTGCATTATTTAAGGACTTTGTTGCATTATTTAAGGACTGTGCTGCATTGCTTAAGGACTCTGCTGCATTATTTAAGGACTTTGCTGCATTATTTAAGGACTTTGTTGCATTATTTAAGGACTCTGCTGCATTATTTAAGGACTTTGTTGCATTATTTAAGGACTCTGTTGCATTATTTAAGGACTTTGCTGCATTATTTAAGTACTCTGGTGCATTATTTAAGGACTTTGTTGCATTATTTAAGGACTCTGCTGCATTATTTAAGGACTTTGTTGCATTATTTAAGGACTCTGTTGCATTATTTAAGGACTTTGCTGCATTATTTAAGTACTCTGGTGCATTATTTAAGGACTTTGTTGCATTATTTAAGGACTCTGCTGCATTATTTAAGGACTTTGTTGCATTATTTAAGGACTCTGCTGCATTATTTAAGGACTTTGCTGCATTATTTAAGGACTCTGTTGCATTATTTAAGGACTTTGCTGCATTATTTAAGTACTCTGGTGCATTATTTAAGGACTTTATTGCATTATTTAAGGATTCTGCTGCATTATTTAAGGAATTTGCTGCATTATTTAAGAACTTTGCTGCAGTATTTAAGGACTCTGCTGCATTATTTAAGGACTTTATTGCATTATTTAAGGACCCTGCTGCAGAATTTAAGGAATCTGCTGCATTACTTAAGGACTTTGTTGCATTATTTAAGGACTCTGCTGCATTATTTAAGGACTTTGCTGCATTATTTAAGGACTTTGATGCATTATTTAAGGACGCCGCTGCAGAATTTAAGTAATCTGCTGCATTATTTAAGGACTCTGCTGCATTATTTAAGGACTTTGCTGCATTATTTAAGGACTCTGCTGTATTATTAAGCACGTTGCTGCATTAATTAAGGACTTTATTGCATTATTTAAGGAATTTGATGCATTATTTAAGGACTCTGCTGCATTATTTAAGGACTTTGATGCATTATTTAAGGACGCTGCTGCAGAATTTAAGGAATCTGCTGCATTATTTAAGGACTTTGTTGCATTATTTAAGGACTATGCTGCATTATGTAAGGACTCTGCTGCATTATTTAAGGACTTTGCTGCATTATTTAATTACTCTGCTGCATTATTTAAGGACTTTGTTGCATTATTTAAGGACTCTGCTGCATTATTTAAGGACTTTGCTGCATTATTTAAGGACTTTGATGCATTATTTAAGGACGCTGCTGCAGAATTTAAGTAATCTGCTGCATTATTTAAGGACTCTGCTGCATTATTTAAGGACTTTGCTGCATTATTTAAGGACTTTGTTGCATTATTTAATGACTCTGCTGGGGTATTTAAGGACTCTGCTGCATTATTTAAGGACTTTGTTGCATTATTTAAGGAATCTGCTGCATTATTTAAGGACTTTGCTGCATTATTTAAGGACTTTGATGCATTATTTAAGGACGCTGCTGCAGAATTTAAGTAATCTGCTGCATTATTTAAGGACTCTGCTGCATTATTTAAGGACTTTGCTGCATTATTTAAGGACTCTGCTGCATTATTTAAGGACTTTGTTGCATTATTTAATGACTCTGCTGCGGTATTTAAGGACTCTGCTGTATTATTTAAGGACTTTGCTGAATTATTTAAGGACTCTGCTTCATTATTTAAGGACTTTGTTGCATTATTTAAGGACTCTGCTGCATTATTTAAGGACTTCGTTGCATTATTTAAGGACTCTGCTGCATTATTTAAAGACTTTGCTGCATTATTTAAGTACTCTGGTGCATTATTTAAGGACTCGGCTGCATTAT
This sequence comes from Phyllobates terribilis, assembly GCF_046119375.1. Taxonomy (NCBI): domain Eukaryota; kingdom Metazoa; phylum Chordata; class Amphibia; order Anura; family Dendrobatidae; genus Phyllobates; species Phyllobates terribilis. The sequence continues at coordinate 2,139,406 of NW_027362988.1, read as the reverse complement.
TTAAAGACTTTGCTGCATTATTTAAGTACTCTGGTGCATTATTTAAGGACTCTGCTGCATTATTTAAGGACTTTGCTGCATTATTTAAGGACTCTGCTGCATTATTTAAGGACTCTGCTGCATTATTTAAGGACTTTGCTGCATTATTTAAGTATGCTGCTGCGGTATTTAAGGCCTCTGCTGCATTATTTAAGGACTCTGCTGCATTATTAAGGACGTTGCTGCATTATTTAAGGACTTTATTGCATTATTTAAGGATTCTGCTGCATTATTTAAGGAATTTGCTGCATTATTTAAGGACTCTGCTGTATTATTTAAGGACTTTGTTGCATTATTTAATGACTCTGCTGGGGTATTTAAGGACTCTGCTGCATTATTTAAGGGCTTTGCTGCATTATTTAAGGACTCTGCTGCAGTATTTAAGGACTCTGCTGCATTATTTAAGGACTTTGATGCATTATTTAAGGACGCTGCTGCAGAATTTAAGGAATCTGCTGCATTATTTAAGGACTTTGTTGCATTATTTAAGGACTATGCTGCATTATGTAAGGACTCTGCTGCATTATTTAAGGACTTTGCTGCATTATTTAATTACTCTGCTGCATTATTTAAGGACTTTGTTGCATTATTTAAGGACTCTGCTGCATTATTTAAGGACTTTGCTGCATTATTTAAGGACTTTGATGCATTATTTAAGGACGCTGCTGCAGAATTTAAGTAATCTGCTGCATTATTTAAGGACTCTGCTGCATTATTTAAGGACTTTGCTGCATTATTTAAGGACTCTGCTGCATTATTTAAGGACTTTGTTGCATTATTTAATGACTCTGCTGCGGTATTTAAGGACTCTGCTGCATTATTTAAGGACTTTGCTGCATTATTTAAGGACTTTGCTGCAGTAATTAAGGAATCTGCTGCATTATTTAAGGACTTTGTTGCATTATTTAAGGACTGTGCTGCATTGCTTAAGGACTCTGCTGCATTATTTAAGGACTTTGCTGCATTATTTAAGGACTTTGTTGCATTATTTAAGGACTCTGCTGCATTATTTAAGGACTTTGTTGCATTATTTAAGGACTCTGTTGCATTATTTAAGGACTTTGCTGCATTATTTAAGTACTCTGGTGCATTATTTAAGGACTTTGTTGCATTATTTAAGGACTCTGCTGCATTATTTAAGGACTTTGCTGCATTATTTAAGTACTCTGGTGCATTATTTAAGGACTTTGTTGCATTATTTAAGGACTCTGCTGCATTATTTAAGGATTTTGCTGCATTATTTAAGGACTCTACTGCATTATTAAGGACGTTGCTGCATTATTTAAGGACTTTATTGCATTATTTAAGGATTCTGCTGCATTATTTAAGGAATTAGCTGCATTATTTAAGTACTCTGCTGCATTATTTAAGGACTTTGCTGCATTATTTAAGTATGCTGCTGCAGTATTTAAGGCCTCTGCTGCATTATTTAAGGACTCTGCTGCATTATTAAGGACGTTGCTGCATTATTTAAGGACTTTATTGCATTATTTAAGGATTCTGCTGCATTATTTAAGGAATTTGCTGCATTATTTAAGGACTCTGCTGCATTATTTAAGGACTTTGTTGCATTATTTAATGACTCTGCTGGGGTATTTAAGGACTCTGCTGCATTATTTAAGGACTTTGTTGCATTATTTAAGGATCTGCTGCATTATTTAAGGACTTTGCTGCATTATTTAAGGACTTTGATGCATTATTTAAGGACGCTGCTGCAGAATTTAAGTAATCTGCTGCATTATTTAAGGACTCTGCTGCGGTATTTAAGGACTCTGCTGTATTATTTAAGGACTTTGCTGAATTATTTAAGGACTCTGCTTCATTATTTAAGGACTTTGTTGCATTATTTAAGGACTCTGCTGCATTATTTAAGGACTTCGTTGCATTATTTAAGGACTCTGCTGCATTATTTAAAGACTTTGCTGCATTATTTAAGTACTCTGGTGCATTATTTAAGGACTCGGCTGCATTATTTAAAGACTTTGCTGCATTATTTAAGTATGCTGCTGCAGTATTTAAGGCCTCTGCTGCATTATTTAAGGACTCTGCTGCATTATTAAGGACGTTGCTGCATTATTTAAGGACTTTATTGCATTATTTAAGGATTCTGCTGCATTATTTAAGGAATTTGCTGCATTATTTAAGGACTCTGCTGCATTATTTAAGGACTTTGTTGCATTATTTAATGACTCTGCTGGGGTATTTAAGGACTCTGCTGCATTATTTAAGGACTTTGTTGCATTATTTAAGGATCTGCTGCATTATTTAAGGACTTTGCTGCATTATTTAAGGACTTTGATGCATTATTTAAGGACGCTGCTGCAGAATTTAAGTAATCTGCTGCATTATTTAATGACTCTGCTGCGGTATTTAAGGACTCTGCTGTATTATTTAAGGACTTTGCTGAATTATTTAAGGACTCTGCTTCATTATTTAAGGACTTTGTTGCATTATTTAAGGACTCTGCTGCATTATTTAAGGACTTCGTTGCATTATTTAAGGACTCTGCTGCATTATTTAAAGACTTTGCTGCATTATTTAAGTACTCTGGTGCATTATTTAAGGACTCGGCTGCATTATTTAAAGACTTTGCTGCATTATTTAAGTACTCTGGTGCATTATTTAAGGACTCTGCTGCATTATTTAAGGACTTTGCTGCATTATTTAAGGACTCTGCTGCATTATTTAAGGACTCTGCTGCATTATTTAAGGACTTTGCTGCATTATTTAAGTATGCTGCTGCGGTATTTAAGGCCTCTGCTGCATTATTTAAGGACTCTGCTGCATTATTAAGGACGTTGCTGCATTATTTAAGGACTTTATTGCATTATTTAAGGATTCTGCTGCATTATTTAAGGAATTTGCTGCATTATTTAAGGACTCTGCTGTATTATTTAAGGACTTTGTTGCATTATTTAATGACTCTGCTGGGGTATTTAAGGACTCTGCTGCATTATTTAAGGGCTTTGCTGCATTATTTAAGGACTCTGCTGCAGTATTTAAGGACTCTGCTGCATTATTTAAGGACTTTGATGCATTATTTAAGGACGCTGCTGCAGAATTTAAGGAATCTGCTGCATTATTTAAGGACTTTGTTGCATTATTTAAGGACTATGCTGCATTATGTAAGGACTCTGCTGCATTATTTAAGGACTTTGCTGCATTATTTAATTACTCTGCTGCATTATTTAAGGACTTTGTTGCATTATTTAAGGACTCTGCTGCATTATTTAAGGACTTTGCTGCATTATTTAAGGACTTTGATGCATTATTTAAGGACGCTGCTGCAGAATTTAAGTAATCTGCTGCATTATTTAAGGACTCTGCTGCATTATTTAAGGACTTTGCTGCATTATTTAAGGACTCTGCTGCATTATTTAAGGACTTTGTTGCATTATTTAATGACTCTGCTGCGGTATTTAAGGACTCTGCTGCATTATTTAAGGACTTTGCTGCATTATTTAAGGACTTTGCTGCAGTAATTAAGGAATCTGCTGCATTATTTAAGGACTTTGTTGCATTATTTAAGGACTGTGCTGCATTGCTTAAGGACTCTGCTGCATTATTTAAGGACTTTGCTGCATTATTTAAGGACTTTGTTGCATTATTTAAGGACTCTGCTGCATTATTTAAGGACTTTGTTGCATTATTTAAGGACTCTGTTGCATTATTTAAGGACTTTGCTGCATTATTTAAGTACTCTGGTGCATTATTTAAGGACTTTGTTGCATTATTTAAGGACTCTGCTGCATTATTTAAGGACTTTGCTGCATTATTTAAGTACTCTGGTGCATTATTTAAGGACTTTGTTGCATTATTTAAGGACTCTGCTGCATTATTTAAGGACTTTGTTGCATTATTTAAGGACTCTGCTGCATTATTTAAGGACTTTGCTGCATTATTTAAGGACTCTGCTGCATTATTTAAGGACTTTGTTGCATTATTTAATGACTCTGCTGCGGTATTTAAGGACTCTGCTGTATTATTTAAGGACTTTGCTGCATTATTTAAGGACTCTGCTTCATTATTTAAGGACTTTGTTGCATTATTTAAGGACTCTGCTGCATTATTTAAGGACTTCGTTGCATTATTTAAGGACTCTGCTGCATTATTTAAAGACTTTGCTGCATTATTTAAGTACTCTGGTGCATTATTTAAGGACTCGGCTGCATTATTTAAAGACTTTGCTGCATTATTTAAGTACTCTGGTGCATTATTTAAGGACTCTGCTGCATTATTTAAGGACTTTGCTGCATTATTTAAGGACTCTGCTGCATTATTTAAGGACTTTGCTGCATTATTTAAGTATGCTGCTGCGGTATTTAAGGCCTCTGCTGCATTATTTAAGGACTCTGCTGCATTATTAAGGACGTTGCTGCATTATTTAAGGACTTTATTGCATTATTTAAGGATTCTGCTGCATTATTTAAGGAATTTGCTGCATTATTTAAGGACTCTGCTGTATTATTTAAGGACTTTGTTGCATTATTTAATGACTCTGCTGGGGTATTTAAGGACTCTGCTGCATTATTTAAGGGCTTTGCTGCATTATTTAAGGACTCTGCTGCAGTATTTAAGGACTCTGCTGCATTATTTAAGGACTTTGATGCATTATTTAAGGACGCTGCTGCAGAATTTAAGGAATCTGCTGCATTATTTAAGGACTTTGTTGCATTATTTAAGGACTATGCTGCATTATGTAAGGACTCTGCTGCATTATTTAAGGACTTTGCTGCATTATTTAATTACTCTGCTGCATTATTTAAGGACTTTGTTGCATTATTTAAGGACTCTGCTGCATTATTTAAGGACTTTGCTGCATTATTTAAGGACTTTGATGCATTATTTAAGGACGCTGCTGCAGAATTTAAGTAATCTGCTGCATTATTTAAGGACTCTGCTGCATTATTTAAGGACTTTGCTGCATTATTTAAGGACTCTGCTGCATTATTTAAGGACTTTGTTGCATTATTTAATGACTCTGCTGCGGTATTTAAGGACTCTGCTGCATTATTTAAGGACTTTGCTGCATTATTTAAGGACTTTGCTGCAGTAATTAAGGAATCTGCTGCATTATTTAAGGACTTTGTTGCATTATTTAAGGACTGTGCTGCATTGCTTAAGGACTCTGCTGCATTATTTAAGGACTTTGCTGCATTATTTAAGGACTTTGTTGCATTATTTAAGGACTCTGCTGCATTATTTAAGGACTTTGTTGCATTATTTAAGGACTCTGTTGCATTATTTAAGGACTTTGCTGCATTATTTAAGTACTCTGGTGCATTATTTAAGGACTTTGTTGCATTATTTAAGGACTCTGCTGCATTATTTAAGGACTTTGTTGCATTATTTAAGGACTCTGTTGCATTATTTAAGGACTTTGCTGCATTATTTAAGTACTCTGGTGCATTATTTAAGGACTTTGTTGCATTATTTAAGGACTCTGCTGCATTATTTAAGGACTTTGTTGCATTATTTAAGGACTCTGCTGCATTATTTAAGGACTTTGCTGCATTATTTAAGGACTCTGTTGCATTATTTAAGGACTTTGCTGCATTATTTAAGTACTCTGGTGCATTATTTAAGGACTTTATTGCATTATTTAAGGATTCTGCTGCATTATTTAAGGAATTTGCTGCATTATTTAAGAACTTTGCTGCAGTATTTAAGGACTCTGCTGCATTATTTAAGGACTTTATTGCATTATTTAAGGACCCTGCTGCAGAATTTAAGGAATCTGCTGCATTACTTAAGGACTTTGTTGCATTATTTAAGGACTCTGCTGCATTATTTAAGGACTTTGCTGCATTATTTAAGGACTTTGATGCATTATTTAAGGACGCCGCTGCAGAATTTAAGTAATCTGCTGCATTATTTAAGGACTCTGCTGCATTATTTAAGGACTTTGCTGCATTATTTAAGGACTCTGCTGTATTATTAAGCACGTTGCTGCATTAATTAAGGACTTTATTGCATTATTTAAGGAATTTGATGCATTATTTAAGGACTCTGCTGCATTATTTAAGGACTTTGATGCATTATTTAAGGACGCTGCTGCAGAATTTAAGGAATCTGCTGCATTATTTAAGGACTTTGTTGCATTATTTAAGGACTATGCTGCATTATGTAAGGACTCTGCTGCATTATTTAAGGACTTTGCTGCATTATTTAATTACTCTGCTGCATTATTTAAGGACTTTGTTGCATTATTTAAGGACTCTGCTGCATTATTTAAGGACTTTGCTGCATTATTTAAGGACTTTGATGCATTATTTAAGGACGCTGCTGCAGAATTTAAGTAATCTGCTGCATTATTTAAGGACTCTGCTGCATTATTTAAGGACTTTGCTGCATTATTTAAGGACTCTGCTGCATTATTTAAGGACTTTGTTGCATTATTTAATGACTCTGCTGCGGTATTTAAGGACTCTGCTGCATTTTTTAAGGACTTTGCTGCATTATTTAAGGACTTTGCTGCAGTAATTAAGGAATCTGCTGCATTATTTAAGGAATTTGATGCATTATTTAAGGACTCTGCTGCATTATTTAAGGACTTTGCTGCATTATTTAAGGACTCTGCTTCATTATTTAAGGACTTTGTTGCATTATTTAAGGACTCTGCTGCATTATTTAAGGACTTTGTTGCATTATTTAAGGACTCTGCTGCATTATTTAAAGACTTTGTTGCATTATTTAAGTACTCTGGTGCATTATTTAAGGACTCTGCTGCATTATTTAAAGACTTTGCTGCATTATTTAAGTACTCTGGTGCATTATTTAAGGACTTTGTTGCTTTATTTAAGGACTTTGCTGCATTATTTAAGGACTTTGTTGCATTATTTAAGGACTCTGCTGCATTATTTAAGGACTTTGCTGCATTATTTAAGTATGCTGCTGCAGTATTTAAGGCCTCTGCTGCATTATTTAAGGACTCTGCTGCATTTTTAAGGACGTTGCTGCATTATTTAAGGACTTTATTGCATTATTTAAGGATTCTGCTGCATTATTTAAGGAATTTGCTGCATTATTTAAGGACTCTGCTGCATTATTTAAGGACTTTGTTTCATTATTTAATGACTCTGCTGGGGTATTTAAGGACTCTGCTGCATTATTTAAGGACTTTGTTGCATTATTTAAGGACTCTGCTGCATTATTTAAGGACTTTGCTGCATTATTTAAGGACTTTGATGCATTATTTAAGGACGCTGCTGCAGAATTTAAGTAATCTGCTGCATTATTTAAGGACTCTGCTGCATTATTTAAGGACTTTGCTGCATTATTTAAGGACTCTGCTGCATTATTTAAGGACTTTGTTGCATTATTTAATGACTCTGCTGCGGTATTTAAGGACTCTGCTGTATTATTTAAGGACTTTTACTGCATTATTTAAGGACTCTGCTTCATTATTTAAGGACTTTGTTGCATTATTTAAGGACTCTGCTGCATTATTTAAGGATTTTGCTGCATTATTTAAGGACTCTACTGCATTATTAAGGACGTTGCTGCATTATTTAAGGACTTTATTGCATTATTTAAGGATTCTGCTGCATTATTTAAGGAATTAGCTGCATTATTTAAGTACTCTGCTGCATTATTTAAGGACTTTGCTGCATTATTTAAGGACTCTGCTGCATTATTTAAGGACTTTGCTGCATTATTTAAGTATGCTGCTGCGGTATTTAAGGCCTCTGCTGCATTATTTAAGGACTCTGCTGCATTATTAAGGACGTTGCTGCATTATTTAAGGACTTTATTGCATTATTTAAGGATTCTGCTGCATTATTTAAGGAATTTGCTGCATTATTTAAGGACTCTGCTGTATTATTTAAGGACTTTGTTGCATTATTTAATGACTCTGCTGGGGTATTTAAGGACTCTGCTGCATTATTTAAGGGCTTTGCTGCATTATTTAAGGACTCTGCTGCAGTATTTAAGGACTCTGCTGCATTATTTAAGGACTTTGATGCATTATTTAAGGACGCTGCTGCAGAATTTAAGGAATCTGCTGCATTATTTAAGGACTTTGTTGCATTATTTAAGGACTATGCTGCATTATGTAAGGACTCTGCTGCATTATTTAAGGACTTTGCTGCATTATTTAATTACTCTGCTGCATTATTTAAGGACTTTGTTGCATTATTTAAGGACTCTGCTGCATTATTTAAGGACTTTGCTGCATTATTTAAGGACTTTGATGCATTATTTAAGGACGCTGCTGCAGAATTTAAGTAATCTGCTGCATTATTTAAGGACTCTGCTGCATTATTTAAGGACTTTGCTGCATTATTTAAGGACTCTGCTGCATTATTTAAGGACTTTGTTGCATTATTTAATGACTCTGCTGCGGTATTTAAGGACTCTGCTGCATTATTTAAGGACTTTGCTGCATTATTTAAGGACTTTGCTGCAGTAATTAAGGAATCTGCTGCATTATTTAAGGACTTTGTTGCATTATTTAAGGACTGTGCTGCATTGCTTAAGGACTCTGCTGCATTATTTAAGGACTTTGCTGCATTATTTAAGGACTTTGTTGCATTATTTAAGGACTCTGCTGCATTATTTAAGGACTTTGTTGCATTATTTAAGGACTCTGTTGCATTATTTAAGGACTTTGCTGCATTATTTAAGTACTCTGGTGCATTATTTAAGGACTTTGTTGCATTATTTAAGGACTCTGCTGCATTATTTAAGGACTTTGCTGCATTATTTAAGTACTCTGGTGCATTATTTAAGGACTTTGTTGCATTATTTAAGGACTCTGCTGCATTATTTAAGGATTTTGCTGCATTATTTAAGGACTCTACTGCATTATTAAGGACGTTGCTGCATTATTTAAGGACTTTATTGCATTATTTAAGGATTCTGCTGCATTATTTAAGGAATTAGCTGCATTATTTAAGTACTCTGCTGCATTATTTAAGGACTTTGCTGCATTATTTAAGTATGCTGCTGCAGTATTTAAGGCCTCTGCTGCATTATTTAAGGACTCTGCTGCATTATTAAGGACGTTGCTGCATTATTTAAGGACTTTATTGCATTATTTAAGGATTCTGCTGCATTATTTAAGGAATTTGCTGCATTATTTAAGGACTCTGCTGCATTATTTAAGGACTTTGTTGCATTATTTAATGACTCTGCTGGGGTATTTAAGGACTCTGCTGCATTATTTAAGGACTTTGTTGCATTATTTAAGGATCTGCTGCATTATTTAAGGACTTTGCTGCATTATTTAAGGACTTTGATGCATTATTTAAGGACGCTGCTGCAGAATTTAAGTAATCTGCTGCATTATTTAAGGACTCTGCTGCATTATTTAAGGACTTTGCTGCATTATTTAAGGACTCTGCTGCATTATTTAAGGACTTTGTTGCATTATTTAATGACTCTGCTGCGGTATTTAAGGACTCTGCTGTATTATTTAAGGACTTTGCTGAATTATTTAAGGACTCTGCTTCATTATTTAAGGACTTTGCTGCATTATTTAAGTACTCTGGTGCATTATTTAAGGACTTTGTTGCATTATTTAAGGACTCTGCTGCATTATTTAAGGACTTTGCTGCATTATTTAAGTACTCTGGTGCATTATTTAAGGACTTTGTTGCATTATTTAAGGACTCTGCTGCATTATTTAAGGATTTTGCTGCATTATTTAAGGACTCTACTGCATTATTAAGGACGTTGCTGCATTATTTAAGGACTTTATTGCATTATTTAAGGATTCTGCTGCATTATTTAAGGAATTAGCTGCATTATTTAAGTACTCTGCTGCATTATTTAAGGACTTTGCTGCATTATTTAAGTATGCTGCTGCAGTATTTAAGGCCTCTGCTGCATTATTTAAGGACTCTGCTGCATTATTAAGGACGTTGCTGCATTATTTAAGGACTTTATTGCATTATTTAAGGATTCTGCTGCATTATTTAAGGAATTTGCTGCATTATTTAAGGACTCTGCTGCATTATTTAAGGACTTTGTTGCATTATTTAATGACTCTGCTGGGGTATTTAAGGACTCTGCTGCATTATTTAAGGACTTTGTTGCATTATTTAAGGATCTGCTGCATTATTTAAGGACTTTGCTGCATTATTTAAGGACTTTGATGCATTATTTAAGGACGCTGCTGCAGAATTTAAGTAATCTGCTGCATTATTTAAGGACTCTGCTGCATTATTTAAGGACTTTGCTGCATTATTTAAGGACTCTGCTGCATTATTTAAGGACTTTGTTGCATTATTTAATGACTCTGCTGCGGTATTTAAGGACTCTGCTGTATTATTTAAGGACTTTGCTGAATTATTTAAGGACTCTGCTTCATTATTTAAGGACTTTGTTGCATTATTTAAGGACTCTGCTGCATTATTTAAGGACTTCGTTGCATTATTTAAGGACTCTGCTGCATTATTTAAGGACTTTGCTGCATTATTTAAGGACTTTGATGCATTATTTAAGGACGCTGCTGCAGAATTTAAGTAATCTGCTGCATTATTTAAGGACTCTGCTGCATTATTTAAGGACTTTGCTGCATTATTTAAGGACTTTGTTGCATTATTTAATGACTCTGCTGGGGTATTTAAGGACTCTGCTGCATTATTTAAGGACTTTGTTGCATTATTTAAGGAATCTGCTGCATTATTTAAGGACTTTGCTGCATTATTTAAGGACTTTGATGCATTATTTAAGGACGCTGCTGCAGAATTTAAGTAATCTGCTGCATTATTTAAGGACTCTGCTGCATTATTTAAGGACTTTGCTGCATTATTTAAGGACTCTGCTGCATTATTTAAGGACTTTGTTGCATTATTTAATGACTCTGCTGCGGTATTTAAGGACTCTGCTGTATTATTTAAGGACTTTGCTGAATTATTTAAGGACTCTGCTTCATTATTTAAGGACTTTGTTGCATTATTTAAGGACTCTGCTGCATTATTTAAGGACTTCGTTGCATTATTTAAGGACTCTGCTGCATTATTTAAAGACTTTGCTGCATTATTTAAGTACTCTGGTGCATTATTTAAGGACTCGGCTGCATTATTTAAAGACTTTGCTGCATTATTTAAGTACTCTGGTGCATTATTTAAGGACTCTGCTGCATTATTTAAGGACTTTGCTGCATTATTTAAGGACTCTGCTGCATTATTTAAGGACTCTGCTGCATTATTTAAGGACTTTGCTGCATTATTTAAGTATGCTGCTGCGGTATTTAAGGCCTCTGCTGCATTATTTAAGGACTCTGCTGCATTATTAAGGACGTTGCTGCATTATTTAAGGACTTTATTGCATTATTTAAGGATTCTGCTGCATTATTTAAGGAATTTGCTGCATTATTTAAGGACTCTGCTGTATTATTTAAGGACTTTGTTGCATTATTTAATGACTCTGCTGGGGTATTTAAGGACTCTGCTGCATTATTTAAGGGCTTTGCTGCATTATTTAAGGACTCTGCTGCAGTATTTAAGGACTCTGCTGCATTATTTAAGGACTTTGATGCATTATTTAAGGACGCTGCTGCAGAATTTAAGGAATCTGCTGCATTATTTAAGGACTTTGTTGCATTATTTAAGGACTATGCTGCATTATGTAAGGACTCTGCTGCATTATTTAAGGACTTTGCTGCATTATTTAATTACTCTGCTGCATTATTTAAGGACTTTGTTGCATTATTTAAGGACTCTGCTGCATTATTTAAGGACTTTGCTGCATTATTTAAGGACTTTGATGCATTATTTAAGGACGCTGCTGCAGAATTTAAGTAATCTGCTGCATTATTTAAGGACTCTGCTGCATTATTTAAGGACTTTGCTGCATTATTTAAGGACTCTGCTGCATTATTTAAGGACTTTGTTGCATTATTTAATGACTCTGCTGCGGTATTTAAGGACTCTGCTGCATTATTTAAGGACTTTGCTGCATTATTTAAGGACTTTGCTGCAGTAATTAAGGAATCTGCTGCATTATTTAAGGACTTTGTTGCATTATTTAAGGACTGTGCTGCATTGCTTAAGGACTCTGCTGCATTATTTAAGGACTTTGCTGCATTATTTAAGGACTTTGTTGCATTATTTAAGGACTCTGCTGCATTATTTAAGGACTTTGTTGCATTATTTAAGGACTCTGTTGCATTATTTAAGGACTTTGCTGCATTATTTAAGTACTCTGGTGCATTATTTAAGGACTTTGTTGCATTATTTAAGGACTCTGCTGCATTATTTAAGGACTTTGCTGCATTATTTAAGTACTCTGGTGCATTATTTAAGGACTTTGTTGCATTATTTAAGGACTCTGCTGCATTATTTAAGGATTTTGCTGCATTATTTAAGGACTCTACTGCATTATTAAGGACGTTGCTGCATTATTTAAGGACTTTATTGCATTATTTAAGGATTCTGCTGCATTATTTAAGGAATTAGCTGCATTATTTAAGTACTCTGCTGCATTATTTAAGGACTTTGCTGCATTATTTAAGTATGCTGCTGCAGTATTTAAGGCCTCTGCTGCATTATTTAAGGACTCTGCTGCATTATTAAGGACGTTGCTGCATTATTTAAGGACTTTATTGCATTATTTAAGGATTCTGCTGCATTATTTAAGGAATTTGCTGCATTATTTAAGGACTCTGCTGCATTATTTAAGGACTTTGTTGCATTATTTAATGACTCTGCTGGGGTATTTAAGGACTCTGCTGCATTATTTAAGGACTTTGTTGCATTATTTAAGGATCTGCTGCATTATTTAAGGACTTTGCTGCATTATTTAAGGACTTTGATGCATTATTTAAGGACGCTGCTGCAGAATTTAAGTAATCTGCTGCATTATTTAAGGACTCTGCTGCGGTATTTAAGGACTCTGCTGTATTATTTAAGGACTTTGCTGAATTATTTAAGGACTCTGCTTCATTATTTAAGGACTTTGTTGCATTATTTAAGGACTCTGCTGCATTATTTAAGGACTTCGTTGCATTATTTAAGGACTCTGCTGCATTATTTAAAGACTTTGCTGCATTATTTAAGTACTCTGGTGCATTATTTAAGGACTCGGCTGCATTATTTAAAGACTTTGCTGCATTATTTAAGTATGCTGCTGCAGTATTTAAGGCCTCTGCTGCATTATTTAAGGACTCTGCTGCATTATTAAGGACGTTGCTGCATTATTTAAGGACTTTATTGCATTATTTAAGGATTCTGCTGCATTATTTAAGGAATTTGCTGCATTATTTAAGGACTCTGCTGCATTATTTAAGGACTTTGTTGCATTATTTAATGACTCTGCTGGGGTATTTAAGGACTCTGCTGCATTATTTAAGGACTTTGTTGCATTATTTAAGGATCTGCTGCATTATTTAAGGACTTTGCTGCATTATTTAAGGACTTTGATGCATTATTTAAGGACGCTGCTGCAGAATTTAAGTAATCTGCTGCATTATTTAATGACTCTGCTGCGGTATTTAAGGACTCTGCTGTATTATTTAAGGACTTTGCTGAATTATTTAAGGACTCTGCTTCATTATTTAAGGACTTTGTTGCATTATTTAAGGACTCTGCTGCATTATTTAAGGACTTCGTTGCATTATTTAAGGACTCTGCTGCATTATTTAAAGACTTTGCTGCATTATTTAAGTACTCTGGTGCATTATTTAAGGACTCGGCTGCATTATTTAAAGACTTTGCTGCATTATTTAAGTACTCTGGTGCATTATTTAAGGACTCTGCTGCATTATTTAAGGACTTTGCTGCATTATTTAAGGACTCTGCTGCATTATTTAAGGACTCTGCTGCATTATTTAAGGACTTTGCTGCATTATTTAAGTATGCTGCTGCGGTATTTAAGGCCTCTGCTGCATTATTTAAGGACTCTGCTGCATTATTAAGGACGTTGCTGCATTATTTAAGGACTTTATTGCATTATTTAAGGATTCTGCTGCATTATTTAAGGAATTTGCTGCATTATTTAAGGACTCTGCTGTATTATTTAAGGACTTTGTTGCATTATTTAATGACTCTGCTGGGGTATTTAAGGACTCTGCTGCATTATTTAAGGGCTTTGCTGCATTATTTAAGGACTCTGCTGCAGTATTTAAGGACTCTGCTGCATTATTTAAGGACTTTGATGCATTATTTAAGGACGCTGCTGCAGAATTTAAGGAATCTGCTGCATTATTTAAGGACTTTGTTGCATTATTTAAGGACTATGCTGCATTATGTAAGGACTCTGCTGCATTATTTAAGGACTTTGCTGCATTATTTAATTACTCTGCTGCATTATTTAAGGACTTTGTTGCATTATTTAAGGACTCTGCTGCATTATTTAAGGACTTTGCTGCATTATTTAAGGACTTTGATGCATTATTTAAGGACGCTGCTGCAGAATTTAAGTAATCTGCTGCATTATTTAAGGACTCTGCTGCATTATTTAAGGACTTTGCTGCATTATTTAAGGACTCTGCTGCATTATTTAAGGACTTTGTTGCATTATTTAATGACTCTGCTGCGGTATTTAAGGACTCTGCTGCATTATTTAAGGACTTTGCTGCATTATTTAAGGACTTTGCTGCAGTAATTAAGGAATCTGCTGCATTATTTAAGGACTTTGTTGCATTATTTAAGGACTGTGCTGCATTGCTTAAGGACTCTGCTGCATTATTTAAGGACTTTGCTGCATTATTTAAGGACTTTGTTGCATTATTTAAGGACTCTGCTGCATTATTTAAGGACTTTGTTGCATTATTTAAGGACTCTGTTGCATTATTTAAGGACTTTGCTGCATTATTTAAGTACTCTGGTGCATTATTTAAGGACTTTGTTGCATTATTTAAGGACTCTGCTGCATTATTTAAGGACTTTGCTGCATTATTTAAGTACTCTGGTGCATTATTTAAGGACTTTGTTGCATTATTTAAGGACTCTGCTGCATTATTTAAGGACTTTGTTGCATTATTTAAGGACTCTGCTGCATTATTTAAGGACTTTGCTGCATTATTTAAGGACTCTGCTGCATTATTTAAGGACTTTGTTGCATTATTTAATGACTCTGCTGCGGTATTTAAGGACTCTGCTGTATTATTTAAGGACTTTGCTGCATTATTTAAGGACTCTGCTTCATTATTTAAGGACTTTGTTGCATTATTTAAGGACTCTGCTGCATTATTTAAGGACTTCGTTGCATTATTTAAGGACTCTGCTGCATTATTTAAAGACTTTGCTGCATTATTTAAGTACTCTGGTGCATTATTTAAGGACTCGGCTGCATTATTTAAAGACTTTGCTGCATTATTTAAGTACTCTGGTGCATTATTTAAGGACTCTGCTGCATTATTTAAGGACTT
Organism: Phyllobates terribilis; assembly: GCF_046119375.1. Lineage (NCBI taxonomy): Eukaryota > Metazoa > Chordata > Amphibia > Anura > Dendrobatidae > Phyllobates > Phyllobates terribilis. The sequence continues at coordinate 2,124,048 of NW_027362988.1, read as the reverse complement.
TGCTGCATTATTTAAGGACTCTGCTGCATTATTTAAGGACTTTGCTGCATTATTTAAGTATGCTGCTGCGGTATTTAAGGCCTCTGCTGCATTATTTAAGGACTCTGCTGCATTATTAAGGACGTTGCTGCATTATTTAAGGACTTTATTGCATTATTTAAGGATTCTGCTGCATTATTTAAGGAATTTGCTGCATTATTTAAGGACTCTGCTGTATTATTTAAGGACTTTGTTGCATTATTTAATGACTCTGCTGGGGTATTTAAGGACTCTGCTGCATTATTTAAGGGCTTTGCTGCATTATTTAAGGACTCTGCTGCAGTATTTAAGGACTCTGCTGCATTATTTAAGGACTTTGATGCATTATTTAAGGACGCTGCTGCAGAATTTAAGGAATCTGCTGCATTATTTAAGGACTTTGTTGCATTATTTAAGGACTATGCTGCATTATGTAAGGACTCTGCTGCATTATTTAAGGACTTTGCTGCATTATTTAATTACTCTGCTGCATTATTTAAGGACTTTGTTGCATTATTTAAGGACTCTGCTGCATTATTTAAGGACTTTGCTGCATTATTTAAGGACTTTGATGCATTATTTAAGGACGCTGCTGCAGAATTTAAGTAATCTGCTGCATTATTTAAGGACTCTGCTGCATTATTTAAGGACTTTGCTGCATTATTTAAGGACTCTGCTGCATTATTTAAGGACTTTGTTGCATTATTTAATGACTCTGCTGCGGTATTTAAGGACTCTGCTGCATTATTTAAGGACTTTGCTGCATTATTTAAGGACTTTGCTGCAGTAATTAAGGAATCTGCTGCATTATTTAAGGACTTTGTTGCATTATTTAAGGACTGTGCTGCATTGCTTAAGGACTCTGCTGCATTATTTAAGGACTTTGCTGCATTATTTAAGGACTTTGTTGCATTATTTAAGGACTCTGCTGCATTATTTAAGGACTTTGTTGCATTATTTAAGGACTCTGTTGCATTATTTAAGGACTTTGCTGCATTATTTAAGTACTCTGGTGCATTATTTAAGGACTTTGTTGCATTATTTAAGGACTCTGCTGCATTATTTAAGGACTTTGTTGCATTATTTAAGGACTCTGTTGCATTATTTAAGGACTTTGCTGCATTATTTAAGTACTCTGGTGCATTATTTAAGGACTTTGTTGCATTATTTAAGGACTCTGCTGCATTATTTAAGGACTTTGTTGCATTATTTAAGGACTCTGCTGCATTATTTAAGGACTTTGCTGCATTATTTAAGGACTCTGTTGCATTATTTAAGGACTTTGCTGCATTATTTAAGTACTCTGGTGCATTATTTAAGGACTTTATTGCATTATTTAAGGATTCTGCTGCATTATTTAAGGAATTTGCTGCATTATTTAAGAACTTTGCTGCAGTATTTAAGGACTCTGCTGCATTATTTAAGGACTTTATTGCATTATTTAAGGACCCTGCTGCAGAATTTAAGGAATCTGCTGCATTACTTAAGGACTTTGTTGCATTATTTAAGGACTCTGCTGCATTATTTAAGGACTTTGCTGCATTATTTAAGGACTTTGATGCATTATTTAAGGACGCCGCTGCAGAATTTAAGTAATCTGCTGCATTATTTAAGGACTCTGCTGCATTATTTAAGGACTTTGCTGCATTATTTAAGGACTCTGCTGTATTATTAAGCACGTTGCTGCATTAATTAAGGACTTTATTGCATTATTTAAGGAATTTGATGCATTATTTAAGGACTCTGCTGCATTATTTAAGGACTTTGATGCATTATTTAAGGACGCTGCTGCAGAATTTAAGGAATCTGCTGCATTATTTAAGGACTTTGTTGCATTATTTAAGGACTATGCTGCATTATGTAAGGACTCTGCTGCATTATTTAAGGACTTTGCTGCATTATTTAATTACTCTGCTGCATTATTTAAGGACTTTGTTGCATTATTTAAGGACTCTGCTGCATTATTTAAGGACTTTGCTGCATTATTTAAGGACTTTGATGCATTATTTAAGGACGCTGCTGCAGAATTTAAGTAATCTGCTGCATTATTTAAGGACTCTGCTGCATTATTTAAGGACTTTGCTGCATTATTTAAGGACTCTGCTGCATTATTTAAGGACTTTGTTGCATTATTTAATGACTCTGCTGCGGTATTTAAGGACTCTGCTGCATTTTTTAAGGACTTTGCTGCATTATTTAAGGACTTTGCTGCAGTAATTAAGGAATCTGCTGCATTATTTAAGGAATTTGATGCATTATTTAAGGACTCTGCTGCATTATTTAAGGACTTTGCTGCATTATTTAAGGACTCTGCTTCATTATTTAAGGACTTTGTTGCATTATTTAAGGACTCTGCTGCATTATTTAAGGACTTTGTTGCATTATTTAAGGACTCTGCTGCATTATTTAAAGACTTTGTTGCATTATTTAAGTACTCTGGTGCATTATTTAAGGACTCTGCTGCATTATTTAAAGACTTTGCTGCATTATTTAAGTACTCTGGTGCATTATTTAAGGACTTTGTTGCTTTATTTAAGGACTTTGCTGCATTATTTAAGGACTTTGTTGCATTATTTAAGGACTCTGCTGCATTATTTAAGGACTTTGCTGCATTATTTAAGTATGCTGCTGCAGTATTTAAGGCCTCTGCTGCATTATTTAAGGACTCTGCTGCATTTTTAAGGACGTTGCTGCATTATTTAAGGACTTTATTGCATTATTTAAGGATTCTGCTGCATTATTTAAGGAATTTGCTGCATTATTTAAGGACTCTGCTGCATTATTTAAGGACTTTGTTTCATTATTTAATGACTCTGCTGGGGTATTTAAGGACTCTGCTGCATTATTTAAGGACTTTGTTGCATTATTTAAGGACTCTGCTGCATTATTTAAGGACTTTGCTGCATTATTTAAGGACTTTGATGCATTATTTAAGGACGCTGCTGCAGAATTTAAGTAATCTGCTGCATTATTTAAGGACTCTGCTGCATTATTTAAGGACTTTGCTGCATTATTTAAGGACTCTGCTGCATTATTTAAGGACTTTGTTGCATTATTTAATGACTCTGCTGCGGTATTTAAGGACTCTGCTGTATTATTTAAGGACTTTTACTGCATTATTTAAGGACTCTGCTTCATTATTTAAGGACTTTGTTGCATTATTTAAGGACTCTGCTGCATTATTTAAGGATTTTGCTGCATTATTTAAGGACTCTACTGCATTATTAAGGACGTTGCTGCATTATTTAAGGACTTTATTGCATTATTTAAGGATTCTGCTGCATTATTTAAGGAATTAGCTGCATTATTTAAGTACTCTGCTGCATTATTTAAGGACTTTGCTGCATTATTTAAGGACTCTGCTGCATTATTTAAGGACTTTGCTGCATTATTTAAGTATGCTGCTGCGGTATTTAAGGCCTCTGCTGCATTATTTAAGGACTCTGCTGCATTATTAAGGACGTTGCTGCATTATTTAAGGACTTTATTGCATTATTTAAGGATTCTGCTGCATTATTTAAGGAATTTGCTGCATTATTTAAGGACTCTGCTGTATTATTTAAGGACTTTGTTGCATTATTTAATGACTCTGCTGGGGTATTTAAGGACTCTGCTGCATTATTTAAGGGCTTTGCTGCATTATTTAAGGACTCTGCTGCAGTATTTAAGGACTCTGCTGCATTATTTAAGGACTTTGATGCATTATTTAAGGACGCTGCTGCAGAATTTAAGGAATCTGCTGCATTATTTAAGGACTTTGTTGCATTATTTAAGGACTATGCTGCATTATGTAAGGACTCTGCTGCATTATTTAAGGACTTTGCTGCATTATTTAATTACTCTGCTGCATTATTTAAGGACTTTGTTGCATTATTTAAGGACTCTGCTGCATTATTTAAGGACTTTGCTGCATTATTTAAGGACTTTGATGCATTATTTAAGGACGCTGCTGCAGAATTTAAGTAATCTGCTGCATTATTTAAGGACTCTGCTGCATTATTTAAGGACTTTGCTGCATTATTTAAGGACTCTGCTGCATTATTTAAGGACTTTGTTGCATTATTTAATGACTCTGCTGCGGTATTTAAGGACTCTGCTGCATTATTTAAGGACTTTGCTGCATTATTTAAGGACTTTGCTGCAGTAATTAAGGAATCTGCTGCATTATTTAAGGACTTTGTTGCATTATTTAAGGACTGTGCTGCATTGCTTAAGGACTCTGCTGCATTATTTAAGGACTTTGCTGCATTATTTAAGGACTTTGTTGCATTATTTAAGGACTCTGCTGCATTATTTAAGGACTTTGTTGCATTATTTAAGGACTCTGTTGCATTATTTAAGGACTTTGCTGCATTATTTAAGTACTCTGGTGCATTATTTAAGGACTTTGTTGCATTATTTAAGGACTCTGCTGCATTATTTAAGGACTTTGCTGCATTATTTAAGTACTCTGGTGCATTATTTAAGGACTTTGTTGCATTATTTAAGGACTCTGCTGCATTATTTAAGGATTTTGCTGCATTATTTAAGGACTCTACTGCATTATTAAGGACGTTGCTGCATTATTTAAGGACTTTATTGCATTATTTAAGGATTCTGCTGCATTATTTAAGGAATTAGCTGCATTATTTAAGTACTCTGCTGCATTATTTAAGGACTTTGCTGCATTATTTAAGTATGCTGCTGCAGTATTTAAGGCCTCTGCTGCATTATTTAAGGACTCTGCTGCATTATTAAGGACGTTGCTGCATTATTTAAGGACTTTATTGCATTATTTAAGGATTCTGCTGCATTATTTAAGGAATTTGCTGCATTATTTAAGGACTCTGCTGCATTATTTAAGGACTTTGTTGCATTATTTAATGACTCTGCTGGGGTATTTAAGGACTCTGCTGCATTATTTAAGGACTTTGTTGCATTATTTAAGGATCTGCTGCATTATTTAAGGACTTTGCTGCATTATTTAAGGACTTTGATGCATTATTTAAGGACGCTGCTGCAGAATTTAAGTAATCTGCTGCATTATTTAAGGACTCTGCTGCATTATTTAAGGACTTTGCTGCATTATTTAAGGACTCTGCTGCATTATTTAAGGACTTTGTTGCATTATTTAATGACTCTGCTGCGGTATTTAAGGACTCTGCTGTATTATTTAAGGACTTTGCTGAATTATTTAAGGACTCTGCTTCATTATTTAAGGACTTTGTTGCATTATTTAAGGACTCTGCTGCATTATTTAAGGACTTCGTTGCATTATTTAAGGACTCTGCTGCATTATTTAAAGACTTTGCTGCATTATTTAAGTACTCTGGTGCATTATTTAAGGACTCGGCTGCATTATTTAAAGACTTTGCTGCATTATTTAAGTACTCTGGTGCATTATTTAAGGACTCTGCTGCATTATTTAAGGACTTTGCTGCATTATTTAAGGACTCTGCTGCATTATTTAAGGACTCTGCTGCATTATTTAAGGACTTTGCTGCATTATTTAAGTATGCTGCTGCGGTATTTAAGGCCTCTGCTGCATTATTTAAGGACTCTGCTGCATTATTAAGGACGTTGCTGCATTATTTAAGGACTTTATTGCATTATTTAAGGATTCTGCTGCATTATTTAAGGAATTTGCTGCATTATTTAAGGACTCTGCTGTATTATTTAAGGACTTTGTTGCATTATTTAATGACTCTGCTGGGGTATTTAAGGACTCTGCTGCATTATTTAAGGGCTTTGCTGCATTATTTAAGGACTCTGCTGCAGTATTTAAGGACTCTGCTGCATTATTTAAGGACTTTGATGCATTATTTAAGGACGCTGCTGCAGAATTTAAGGAATCTGCTGCATTATTTAAGGACTTTGTTGCATTATTTAAGGACTATGCTGCATTATGTAAGGACTCTGCTGCATTATTTAAGGACTTTGCTGCATTATTTAATTACTCTGCTGCATTATTTAAGGACTTTGTTGCATTATTTAAGGACTCTGCTGCATTATTTAAGGACTTTGCTGCATTATTTAAGGACTTTGATGCATTATTTAAGGACGCTGCTGCAGAATTTAAGTAATCTGCTGCATTATTTAAGGACTCTGCTGCATTATTTAAGGACTTTGCTGCATTATTTAAGGACTCTGCTGCATTATTTAAGGACTTTGTTGCATTATTTAATGACTCTGCTGCGGTATTTAAGGACTCTGCTGCATTATTTAAGGACTTTGCTGCATTATTTAAGGACTTTGCTGCAGTAATTAAGGAATCTGCTGCATTATTTAAGGACTTTGTTGCATTATTTAAGGACTGTGCTGCATTGCTTAAGGACTCTGCTGCATTATTTAAGGACTTTGCTGCATTATTTAAGGACTTTGTTGCATTATTTAAGGACTCTGCTGCATTATTTAAGGACTTTGTTGCATTATTTAAGGACTCTGTTGCATTATTTAAGGACTTTGCTGCATTATTTAAGTACTCTGGTGCATTATTTAAGGACTTTGTTGCATTATTTAAGGACTCTGCTGCATTATTTAAGGACTTTGCTGCATTATTTAAGTACTCTGGTGCATTATTTAAGGACTTTGTTGCATTATTTAAGGACTCTGCTGCATTATTTAAGGACTTTGTTGCATTATTTAAGGACTCTGCTGCATTATTTAAGGACTTTGCTGCATTATTTAAGGACTCTGCTGCATTATTTAAGGACTTTGTTGCATTATTTAATGACTCTGCTGCGGTATTTAAGGACTCTGCTGTATTATTTAAGGACTTTGCTGCATTATTTAAGGACTCTGCTTCATTATTTAAGGACTTTGTTGCATTATTTAAGGACTCTGCTGCATTATTTAAGGACTTCGTTGCATTATTTAAGGACTCTGCTGCATTATTTAAAGACTTTGCTGCATTATTTAAGTACTCTGGTGCATTATTTAAGGACTCGGCTGCATTATTTAAAGACTTTGCTGCATTATTTAAGTACTCTGGTGCATTATTTAAGGACTCTGCTGCATTATTTAAGGACTTTGCTGCATTATTTAAGGACTCTGCTGCATTATTTAAGGACTTTGCTGCATTATTTAAGTATGCTGCTGCGGTATTTAAGGCCTCTGCTGCATTATTTAAGGACTCTGCTGCATTATTAAGGACGTTGCTGCATTATTTAAGGACTTTATTGCATTATTTAAGGATTCTGCTGCATTATTTAAGGAATTTGCTGCATTATTTAAGGACTCTGCTGTATTATTTAAGGACTTTGTTGCATTATTTAATGACTCTGCTGGGGTATTTAAGGACTCTGCTGCATTATTTAAGGGCTTTGCTGCATTATTTAAGGACTCTGCTGCAGTATTTAAGGACTCTGCTGCATTATTTAAGGACTTTGATGCATTATTTAAGGACGCTGCTGCAGAATTTAAGGAATCTGCTGCATTATTTAAGGACTTTGTTGCATTATTTAAGGACTATGCTGCATTATGTAAGGACTCTGCTGCATTATTTAAGGACTTTGCTGCATTATTTAATTACTCTGCTGCATTATTTAAGGACTTTGTTGCATTATTTAAGGACTCTGCTGCATTATTTAAGGACTTTGCTGCATTATTTAAGGACTTTGATGCATTATTTAAGGACGCTGCTGCAGAATTTAAGTAATCTGCTGCATTATTTAAGGACTCTGCTGCATTATTTAAGGACTTTGCTGCATTATTTAAGGACTCTGCTGCATTATTTAAGGACTTTGTTGCATTATTTAATGACTCTGCTGCGGTATTTAAGGACTCTGCTGCATTATTTAAGGACTTTGCTGCATTATTTAAGGACTTTGCTGCAGTAATTAAGGAATCTGCTGCATTATTTAAGGACTTTGTTGCATTATTTAAGGACTGTGCTGCATTGCTTAAGGACTCTGCTGCATTATTTAAGGACTTTGCTGCATTATTTAAGGACTTTGTTGCATTATTTAAGGACTCTGCTGCATTATTTAAGGACTTTGTTGCATTATTTAAGGACTCTGTTGCATTATTTAAGGACTTTGCTGCATTATTTAAGTACTCTGGTGCATTATTTAAGGACTTTGTTGCATTATTTAAGGACTCTGCTGCATTATTTAAGGACTTTGTTGCATTATTTAAGGACTCTGTTGCATTATTTAAGGACTTTGCTGCATTATTTAAGTACTCTGGTGCATTATTTAAGGACTTTGTTGCATTATTTAAGGACTCTGCTGCATTATTTAAGGACTTTGTTGCATTATTTAAGGACTCTGCTGCATTATTTAAGGACTTTGCTGCATTATTTAAGGACTCTGTTGCATTATTTAAGGACTTTGCTGCATTATTTAAGTACTCTGGTGCATTATTTAAGGACTTTATTGCATTATTTAAGGATTCTGCTGCATTATTTAAGGAATTTGCTGCATTATTTAAGAACTTTGCTGCAGTATTTAAGGACTCTGCTGCATTATTTAAGGACTTTATTGCATTATTTAAGGACCCTGCTGCAGAATTTAAGGAATCTGCTGCATTACTTAAGGACTTTGTTGCATTATTTAAGGACTCTGCTGCATTATTTAAGGACTTTGCTGCATTATTTAAGGACTTTGATGCATTATTTAAGGACGCCGCTGCAGAATTTAAGTAATCTGCTGCATTATTTAAGGACTCTGCTGCATTATTTAAGGACTTTGCTGCATTATTTAAGGACTCTGCTGTATTATTAAGCACGTTGCTGCATTAATTAAGGACTTTATTGCATTATTTAAGGAATTTGATGCATTATTTAAGGACTCTGCTGCATTATTTAAGGACTTTGATGCATTATTTAAGGACGCTGCTGCAGAATTTAAGGAATCTGCTGCATTATTTAAGGACTTTGTTGCATTATTTAAGGACTATGCTGCATTATGTAAGGACTCTGCTGCATTATTTAAGGACTTTGCTGCATTATTTAATTACTCTGCTGCATTATTTAAGGACTTTGTTGCATTATTTAAGGACTCTGCTGCATTATTTAAGGACTTTGCTGCATTATTTAAGGACTTTGATGCATTATTTAAGGACGCTGCTGCAGAATTTAAGTAATCTGCTGCATTATTTAAGGACTCTGCTGCATTATTTAAGGACTTTGCTGCATTATTTAAGGACTCTGCTGCATTATTTAAGGACTTTGTTGCATTATTTAATGACTCTGCTGCGGTATTTAAGGACTCTGCTGCATTTTTTAAGGACTTTGCTGCATTATTTAAGGACTTTGCTGCAGTAATTAAGGAATCTGCTGCATTATTTAAGGAATTTGATGCATTATTTAAGGACTCTGCTGCATTATTTAAGGACTTTGCTGCATTATTTAAGGACTCTGCTTCATTATTTAAGGACTTTGTTGCATTATTTAAGGACTCTGCTGCATTATTTAAGGACTTTGTTGCATTATTTAAGGACTCTGCTGCATTATTTAAAGACTTTGTTGCATTATTTAAGTACTCTGGTGCATTATTTAAGGACTCTGCTGCATTATTTAAAGACTTTGCTGCATTATTTAAGTACTCTGGTGCATTATTTAAGGACTTTGTTGCTTTATTTAAGGACTTTGCTGCATTATTTAAGGACTTTGTTGCATTATTTAAGGACTCTGCTGCATTATTTAAGGACTTTGCTGCATTATTTAAGTATGCTGCTGCAGTATTTAAGGCCTCTGCTGCATTATTTAAGGACTCTGCTGCATTTTTAAGGACGTTGCTGCATTATTTAAGGACTTTATTGCATTATTTAAGGATTCTGCTGCATTATTTAAGGAATTTGCTGCATTATTTAAGGACTCTGCTGCATTATTTAAGGACTTTGTTTCATTATTTAATGACTCTGCTGGGGTATTTAAGGACTCTGCTGCATTATTTAAGGACTTTGTTGCATTATTTAAGGACTCTGCTGCATTATTTAAGGACTTTGCTGCATTATTTAAGGACTTTGATGCATTATTTAAGGACGCTGCTGCAGAATTTAAGTAATCTGCTGCATTATTTAAGGACTCTGCTGCATTATTTAAGGACTTTGCTGCATTATTTAAGGACTCTGCTGCATTATTTAAGGACTTTGTTGCATTATTTAATGACTCTGCTGCGGTATTTAAGGACTCTGCTGTATTATTTAAGGACTTTTACTGCATTATTTAAGGACTCTGCTTCATTATTTAAGGACTTTGTTGCATTATTTAAGGACTCTGCTGCATTATTTAAGGATTTTGCTGCATTATTTAAGGACTCTACTGCATTATTAAGGACGTTGCTGCATTATTTAAGGACTTTATTGCATTATTTAAGGATTCTGCTGCATTATTTAAGGAATTAGCTGCATTATTTAAGTACTCTGCTGCATTATTTAAGGACTTTGCTGCATTATTTAAGTATGCTGCTGCAGTATTTAAGGCCTCTGCTGCATTATTTAAGGACTCTGCTGCATTATTAAGGACGTTGCTGCATTATTTAAGGACTTTATTGCATTATTTAAGGATTCTGCTGCATTATTTAAGGAATTTGCTGCATTATTTAAGGACTCTGCTGCATTATTTAAGGACTTTGTTGCATTATTTAATGACTCTGCTGGGGTATTTAAGGACTCTGCTGCATTATTTAAGGACTTTGTTGCATTATTTAAGGACTCTGCTGCATTACTTAAGGACTTTGCTGCATTATTTAAGGACTTTGATGCATTATTTAAGGACGCTGCTGCAGAATTTAAGTAATCTGCTGCATTATTTAAGGACTCTGCTGCATTATTTAAGGACTTTGCTGCATTATTTAAGGACTCTGCTGCATTATTTAAGGACTTTGTTGCATTATTTAATGACTCTGCTGCGGTATTTAAGGACTCTGCTGTATTATTTAAGGACTTTGCTGCATTATTTAAGGACTCTGCTTCATTATTTAAGGACTTTGTTGCATTATTTAAGGACTCTGCTGCATTATTTAAGGACTTCGTTGCATTATTTAAGGACTCTGCTGCATTATTTAAAGACTTTGCTGCATTATTTAAGTACTCTGGTGCATTATTTAAGGACTCGGCTGCATTATTTAAAGACTTTGCTGCATTATTTAAGTACTCTGGTGCATTATTTAAGGACTTTGCTGCATTATGTAAGGACTCTGCTGCATTATTTAAGGACTTTGCTGCATTATTTAATTACTCTGCTGCATTATTTAAGGACTTTGTTGCATTATTTAAGGACTCTGCTGCATTATTTAAAGACTTTGCTGCATTATTTAAGTACTCTGGTGCATTATTTAAGGACTCGGCTGCATTATTTAAAGACTTTGCTGCATTATTTAAGTACTCTGGTGCATTATTTAAGGACTCTGCTGCATTATTTAAGGACTTTGCTGCATTATTTAAGGACTCTGCTGCATTATTTAAGGACTTTGCTGCATTATTTAAGTATGCTGCTGCGGTATTTAAGGCCTCTGCTGCATTATTTAAGGACTCTGCTGCATTATTAAGGACGTTGCTGCATTATTTAAGGACTTTATTGCATTATTTAAGGATTCTGCTGCATTATTTAAGGAATTTGCTGCATTATTTAAGGACTCTGCTGTATTATTTAAGGACTTTGTTGCATTATTTAATGACTCTGCTGGGGTATTTAAGGACTCTGCTGCATTATTTAAGGGCTTTGCTGCATTATTTAAGGACTCTGCTGCAGTATTTAAGGACTCTGCTGCATTATTTAAGGACTTTGATGCATTATTTAAGGACGCTGCTGCAGAATTTAAGGAATCTGCTGCATTATTTAAGGACTTTGTTGCATTATTTAAGGACTATGCTGCATTATGTAAGGACTCTGCTGCATTATTTAAGGACTTTGCTGCATTATTTAATTACTCTGCTGCATTATTTAAGGACTTTGTTGCATTATTTAAGGACTCTGCTGCATTATTTAAGGACTTTGCTGCATTATTTAAGGACTTTGATGCATTATTTAAGGACGCTGCTGCAGAATTTAAGTAATCTGCTGCATTATTTAAGGACTCTGCTGCATTATTTAAGGACTTTGCTGCATTATTTAAGGACTCTGCTGCATTATTTAAGGACTTTGTTGCATTATTTAATGACTCTGCTGCGGTATTTAAGGACTCTGCTGCATTATTTAAGGACTTTGCTGCATTATTTAAGGACTTTGCTGCAGTAATTAAGGAATCTGCTGCATTATTTAAGGACTTTGTTGCATTATTTAAGGACTGTGCTGCATTGCTTAAGGACTCTGCTGCATTATTTAAGGACTTTGTTGCATTATTTAAGGACTTTGTTGCATTATTTAAGGACTCTGCTGCATTATTTAAGGACTTTGTTGCATTATTTAAGGACTCTGTTGCATTATTTAAGGACTTTGCTGCATTATTTAAGTACTCTGGTGCATTATTTAAGGACTTTGTTGCATTATTTAAGGACTCTGCTGCATTATTTAAGGACTTTGCTGCATTATTTAAGTACTCTGGTGCATTATTTAAGGACTTTGTTGCATTATTTAAGGACTCTGCTGCATTATTTAAGGATTTTGCTGCATTATTTAAGGACTCTACTGCATTATTAAGGACGTTGCTGCATTATTTAAGGACTTTATTGCATTATTTAAGGATTCTGCTGCATTATTTAAGGAATTAGCTGCATTATTTAAGTACTCTGCTGCATTATTTAAGGACTTTGCTGCATTATTTAAGTATGCTGCTGCAGTATTTAAGGCCTCTGCTGCATTATTTAAGGACTCTGCTGCATTATTAAGGACGTTGCTGCATTATTTAAGGACTTTATTGCATTATTTAAGGATTCTGCTGCATTATTTAAGGAATTTGCTGCATTATTTAAGGACTCTGCTGCATTATTTAAGGACTTTGTTGCATTATTTAATGACTCTGCTGGGGTATTTAAGGACTCTGCTGCATTATTTAAGGACTTTGTTGCATTATTTAAGGAATCTGCTGCATTATTTAAGGACTTTGCTGCATTATTTAAGGACTTTGATGCATTATTTAAGGACGCTGCTGCAGAATTTAAGTAATCTGCTGCATTATTTAAGGACTCTGCTGCATTATTTAAGGACTTTGCTGCATTATTTAAGGACTCTGCTGCATTATTTAAGGACTTTGTTGCATTATTTAATGACTCTGCTGCGGTATTTAAGGACTCTGCTGTATTATTTAAGGACTTTGCTGAATTATTTAAGGACTCTGCTTCATTATTTAAGGACTTTGTTGCATTATTTAAGGACTCTGCTGCATTATTTAAGGACTTCGTTGCATTATTTAAGGACTCTGCTGCATTATTTAAAGACTTTGCTGCATTATTTAAGTACTCTGGTGCATTATTTAAGGACTCGGCTGCATTATTTAAAGACTTTGCTGCATTATTTAAGTACTCTGGTGCATTATTTAAGGACTCTGCTGCATTATTTAAGGACTTTGCTGCATTATTTAAGGACTCTGCTGCATTATTTAAGGACTCTGCTGCATTATTTAAGGACTTTGCTGCATTATTTAAGTATGCTGCTGCGGTATTTAAGGCCTCTGCTGCATTATTTAAGGACTCTGCTGCATTATTAAGGACGTTGCTGCATTATTTAAGGACTTTATTGCATTATTTAAGGATTCTGCTGCATTATTTAAGGAATTTGCTGCATTATTTAAGGACTCTGCTGTATTATTTAAGGACTTTGTTGCATTATTTAATGACTCTGCTGGGGTATTTAAGGACTCTGCTGCATTATTTAAGGGCTTTGCTGCATTATTTAAGGACTCTGCTGCAGTATTTAAGGACTCTGCTGCATTATTTAAGGACTTTGATGCATTATTTAAGGACGCTGCTGCAGAATTTAAGGAATCTGCTGCATTATTTAAGGACTTTGTTGCATTATTTAAGGACTATGCTGCATTATGTAAGGACTCTGCTGCATTATTTAAGGACTTTGCTGCATTATTTAATTACTCTGCTGCATTATTTAAGGACTTTGTTGCATTATTTAAGGACTCTGCTGCATTATTTAAGGACTTTGCTGCATTATTTAAGGACTTTGATGCATTATTTAAGGACGCTGCTGCAGAATTTAAGTAATCTGCTGCATTATTTAAGGACTCTGCTGCATTATTTAAGGACTTTGCTGCATTATTTAAGGACTCTGCTGCATTATTTAAGGACTTTGTTGCATTATTTAATGACTCTGCTGCGGTATTTAAGGACTCTGCTGCATTATTTAAGGACTTTGCTGCATTATTTAAGGACTTTGCTGCAGTAATTAAGGAATCTGCTGCATTATTTAAGGACTGTGTTGCATTATTTAAGGACTGTGCTGCATTGCTTAAGGACTCTGCTGCATTATTTAAGGACTTTGCTGCATTATTTAAGGACTTTGTTGCATTATTTAAGGACTCTGCTGCATTATTTAAGGACTTTGTTGCATTATTTAAGGACTCTGTTGCATTATTTAAGGACTTTGCTGCATTATTTAAGTACTCTGGTGCATTATTTAAGGACTTTGTTGCATTATTTAAGGACTCTGCTGCATTATTTAAGGACTTTGCTGCATTATTTAAGTACTCTGGTGCATTATTTAAGGACTTTGTTGCATTATTTAAGGACTCTGCTGCATTATTTAAGGACTTTGTTGCATTATTTAATGACTCTGCTGCATTATTTAAGGACTTTGCTGCATTATTTAAGGACTCTGCTGCATTATTTAAGGACTTTGTTGCATTATTTAATGACTCTGCTGCGGTATTTAAGGACTCTGCTGTATTATTTAAGGACTTTGCTGCATTATTTAAGGACTCTGCTGGGGTATTTAAGGACTCTGCTGCATTATTTAAGGACTTTGTTGCATTATTTAAGGAATCTGCTGCATTATTTAAGGACTTTGCTGCATTATTTAAGGACTTTGATGCATTATTTAAGGACGCTGCTGCAGAATTTAAGTAATCTGCTGCATTATTTAAGGACTCTGCTGCATTATTTAAGGACTTTGCTGCATTATTTAAGGACTCTGCTGCATTATTTAAGGACTTTGTTGCATTATTTAATGACTCTGCTGCGGTATTTAAGGACTCTGCTGTATTATTTAAGGACTTTGCTGAATTATTTAAGGACTCTGCTTCATTATTTAAGGACTTTGTTGCATTATTTAAGGACTCTGCTGCATTATTTAAGGACTTCGTTGCATTATTTAAGGACTCTGCTGCATTATTTAAAGACTTTGCTGCATTATTTAAGTACTCTGGTGCATTATTTAAGGACTCGGCTGCATTATTTAAAGACTTTGCTGCATTATTTAAGTACTCTGGTGCATTATTTAAGGACTCTGCTGCATTATTTAAGGACTTTGCTGCATTATTTAAGGACTCTGCTGCATTATTTAAGGACTCTGCTGCATTATTTAAGGACTTTGTTTCATTATTTAATGACTCTGCTGGGGTATTTAAGGACTCTGCTGCATTATTTAAGGACTTTGTTGCATTATTTAAGGACTCTGCTGCATTATTTAAGGACTTTGCTGCATTATTTAAGGACTTTGATGCATTATTTAAGGACGCTGCTGCAGAATTTAAGTAATCTGCTGCATTATTTAAGGACTCTGCTGCATTATTTAAGGACTTTGCTGCATTATTTAAGGACTCTGCTGCATTATTTAAGGACTTTGTTGCATTATTTAATGACTCTGCTGCGGTATTTAAGGACTCTGCTGTATTATTTAAGGACTTTGCTGCATTATTTAAGGACTCTGCTTCATTATTTAAGGACTTTGTTGCATTATTTAAGGACTCTGCTGCATTATTTAAGGATTTTGCTGCATTATTTAAGGACTCTACTGCATTATTAAGGACGTTGCTGCATTATTTAAGGACTTTATTGCATTATTTAAGGATTCTGCTGCATTATTTAAGGAATTAGCTGCATTATTTAAGTACTCTGCTGCATTATTTAAGGACTTTGCTGCATTATTTAAGTATGCTGCTGCAGTATTTAAGGCCTCTGCTGCATTATTTAAGGACTCTGCTGCATTATTAAGGACGTTGCTGCATTATTTAAGGACTTTATTGCATTATTTAAGGATTCTGCTGCATTATTTAAGGAATTTGCTGCATTATTTAAGGACTCTGCTGCATTATTTAAGGACTTTGTTGCATTATTTAATGACTCTGCTGGGGTATTTAAGGACTCTGCTGCATTATTTAAGGACTTTGTTGCATTATTTAAGGAATCTGCTGCATTATTTAAGGACTTTGCTGCATTATTTAAGGACTTTGATGCATTATTTAAGGACGCTGCTGCAGAATTTAAGTAATCTGCTGCATTATTTAAGGACTCTGCTGCATTATTTAAGGACTTTGCTGCATTATTTAAGGACTCTGCTGCATTATTTAAGGACTTTGTTGCATTATTTAATGACTCTGCTGCGGTATTTAAGGACTCTGCTGTATTATTTAAGGACTTTGCTGAATTATTTAAGGACTCTGCTTCATTATTTAAGGACTTTGTTGCATTATTTAAGGACTCTGCTGCATTATTTAAGGACTTCGTTGCATTATTTAAGGACTCTGCTGCATTATTTAAAGACTTTGCTGCATTATTTAAGTACTCTGGTGCATTATTTAAGGACTCGGCTGCATTATTTAAAGACTTTGCTGCATTATTTAAGTACTCTGGTGCATTATTTAAGGACTCTGCTGCATTATTTAAGGACTTTGCTGCATTATTTAAGGACTCTGCTGCATTATTTAAGGACTCTGCTGCATTATTTAAGGACTTTGCTGCATTATTTAAGTATGCTGCTGCGGTATTTAAGGCCTCTGCTGCATTATTTAAGGACTCTGCTGCATTATTAAGGACGTTGCTGCATTATTTAAGGACTTTATTGCATTATTTAAGGATTCTGCTGCATTATTTAAGGAATTTGCTGCATTATTTAAGGACTCTGCTGTATTATTTAAGGACTTTGTTGCATTATTTAATGACTCTGCTGGGGTATTTAAGGACTCTGCTGCATTATTTAAGGGCTTTGCTGCATTATTTAAGGACTCTGCTGCAGTATTTAAGGACTCTGCTGCATTATTTAAGGACTTTGATGCATTATTTAAGGACGCTGCTGCAGAATTTAAGGAATCTGCTGCATTATTTAAGGACTTTGTTGCATTATTTAAGGACTATGCTGCATTATGTAAGGACTCTGCTGCATTATTTAAGGACTTTGCTGCATTATTTAATTACTCTGCTGCATTATTTAAGGACTTTGTTGCATTATTTAAGGACTCTGCTGCATTATTTAAGGACTTTGCTGCATTATTTAAGGACTTTGATGCATTATTTAAGGACGCTGCTGCAGAATTTAAGTAATCTGCTGCATTATTTAAGGACTCTGCTGCATTATTTAAGGACTTTGCTGCATTATTTAAGGACTCTGCTGCATTATTTAAGGACTTTGTTGCATTATTTAATGACTCTGCTGCGGTATTTAAGGACTCTGCTGCATTATTTAAGGACTTTGCTGCATTATTTAAGGACTTTGCTGCAGTAATTAAGGAATCTGCTGCATTATTTAAGGACTTTGTTGCATTATTTAAGGACTGTGCTGCATTGCTTAAGGACTCTGCTGCATTATTTAAGGACTTTGCTGCATTATTTAAGGACTTTGTTGCATTATTTAAGGACTCTGCTGCATTATTTAAGGACTTTGTTGCATTATTTAAGGACTCTGTTGCATTATTTAAGGACTTTGCTGCATTATTTAAGTACTCTGGTGCATTATTTAAGGACTTTGTTGCATTATTTAAGGACTCTGCTGCATTATTTAAGGACTTTGCTGCATTATTTAAGTACTCTGGTGCATTATTTAAGGACTTTGTTGCATTATTTAAGGACTCTGCTGCATTATTTAAGGACTTTGTTGCATTATTTAAGGACTCTGCTGCATTATTTAAGGACTTTGCTGCATTATTTAAGGACTCTGCTGCATTATTTAAGGACTTTGTTGCATTATTTAATGACTCTGCTGCGGTATTTAAGGACTCTGCTGTATTATTTAAGGACTTTGCTGCATTATTTAAGGACTCTGCTTCATTATTTAAGGACTTTGTTGCATTATTTAAGGACTCTGCTGCATTATTTAAGGACTTCGTTGCATTATTTAAGGACTCTGCTGCATTATTTAAAGACTTTGCTGCATTATTTAAGTACTCTGGTGCATTATTTAAGGACTCGGCTGCATTATTTAAAGACTTTGCTGCATTATTTAAGTACTCTGGTGCATTATTTAAGGACTCTGCTGCATTATTTAAGGACTTTGCTGCATTATTTAAGGACTCTGCTGCATTATTTAAGGACTTTGCTGCATTATTTAAGTATGCTGCTGCGGTATTTAAGGCCTCTGCTGCATTATTTAAGGACTCTGCTGCATTATTAAGGACGTTGCTGCATTATTTAAGGACTTTATTGCATTATTTAAGGATTCTGCTGCATTATTTAAGGAATTTGCTGCATTATTTAAGGACTCTGCTGTATTATTTAAGGACTTTGTTGCATTATTTAATGACTCTGCTGGGGTATTTAAGGACTCTGCTGCATTATTTAAGGGCTTTGCTGCATTATTTAAGGACTCTGCTGCAGTATTTAAGGACTCTGCTGCATTATTTAAGGACTTTGATGCATTATTTAAGGACGCTGCTGCAGAATTTAAGGAATCTGCTGCATTATTTAAGGACTTTGTTGCATTATTTAAGGACTATGCTGCATTATGTAAGGACTCTGCTGCATTATTTAAGGACTTTGCTGCATTATTTAATTACTCTGCTGCATTATTTAAGGACTTTGTTGCATTATTTAAGGACTCTGCTGCATTATTTAAGGACTTTGCTGCATTATTTAAGGACTTTGATGCATTATTTAAGGACGCTGCTGCAGAATTTAAGTAATCTGCTGCATTATTTAAGGACTCTGCTGCATTATTTAAGGACTTTGCTGCATTATTTAAGGACTCTGCTGCATTATTTAAGGACTTTGTTGCATTATTTAATGACTCTGCTGCGGTATTTAAGGACTCTGCTGCATTATTTAAGGACTTTGCTGCATTATTTAAGGACTTTGCTGCAGTAATTAAGGAATCTGCTGCATTATTTAAGGACTTTGTTGCATTATTTAAGGACTGTGCTGCATTGCTTAAGGACTCTGCTGCATTATTTAAGGACTTTGCTGCATTATTTAAGGACTTTGTTGCATTATTTAAGGACTCTGCTGCATTATTTAAGGACTTTGTTGCATTATTTAAGGACTCTGTTGCATTATTTAAGGACTTTGCTGCATTATTTAAGTACTCTGGTGCATTATTTAAGGACTTTGTTGCATTATTTAAGGACTCTGCTGCATTATTTAAGGACTCTGCTGCATTATTTAAGGACTTTGCTGCATTATTTAAGTATGCTGCTGCGGTATTTAAGGCCTCTGCTGCATTATTTAAGGACTCTGCTGCATTATTAAGGACGTTGCTGCATTATTTAAGGACTTTATTGCATTATTTAAGGATTCTGCTGCATTATTTAAGGAATTTGCTGCATTATTTAAGGACTCTGCTGTATTATTTAAGGACTTTGTTGCATTATTTAATGACTCTGCTGGGGTATTTAAGGACTCTGCTGCATTATTTAAGGGCTTTGCTGCATTATTTAAGGACTCTGCTGCAGTATTTAAGGACTCTGCTGCATTATTTAAGGACTTTGATGCATTATTTAAGGACGCTGCTGCAGAATTTAAGGAATCTGCTGCATTATTTAAGGACTTTGTTGCATTATTTAAGGACTATGCTGCATTATGTAAGGACTCTGCTGCATTATTTAAGGACTTTGCTGCATTATTTAATTACTCTGCTGCATTATTTAAGGACTTTGTTGCATTATTTAAGGACTCTGCTGCATTATTTAAGGACTTTGCTGCATTATTTAAGGACTTTGATGCATTATTTAAGGACGCTGCTGCAGAATTTAAGTAATCTGCTGCATTATTTAAGGACTCTGCTGCATTATTTAAGGACTTTGCTGCATTATTTAAGGACTCTGCTGCATTATTTAAGGACTTTGTTGCATTATTTAATGACTCTGCTGCGGTATTTAAGGACTCTGCTGCATTATTTAAGGACTTTGCTGCATTATTTAAGGACTTTGCTGCAGTAATTAAGGAATCTGCTGCATTATTTAAGGACTGTGTTGCATTATTTAAGGACTGTGCTGCATTGCTTAAGGACTCTGCTGCATTATTTAAGGACTTTGCTGCATTATTTAAGGACTTTGTTGCATTATTTAAGGACTCTGCTGCATTATTTAAGGACTTTGTTGCATTATTTAAGGACTCTGTTGCATTATTTAAGGACTTTGCTGCATTATTTAAGTACTCTGGTGCATTATTTAAGGACTTTGTTGCATTATTTAAGGACTCTGCTGCATTATTTAAGGACTTTGCTGCATTATTTAAGTACTCTGGTGCATTATTTAAGGACTTTGTTGCATTATTTAAGGACTCTGCTGCATTATTTAAGGACTTTGTTGCATTATTTAATGACTCTGCTGCATTATTTAAGGACTTTGCTGCATTATTTAAGGACTCTGCTGCATTATTTAAGGACTTTGTTGCATTATTTAATGACTCTGCTGCGGTATTTAAGGACTCTGCTGTATTATTTAAGGACTTTGCTGCATTATTTAAGGACTCTGCTGGGGTATTTAAGGACTCTGCTGCATTATTTAAGGACTTTGTTGCATTATTTAAGGAATCTGCTGCATTATTTAAGGACTTTGCTGCATTATTTAAGGACTTTGATGCATTATTTAAGGACGCTGCTGCAGAATTTAAGTAATCTGCTGCATTATTTAAGGACTCTGCTGCATTATTTAAGGACTTTGCTGCATTATTTAAGGACTCTGCTGCATTATTTAAGGACTTTGTTGCATTATTTAATGACTCTGCTGCGGTATTTAAGGACTCTGCTGTATTATTTAAGGACTTTGCTGAATTATTTAAGGACTCTGCTTCATTATTTAAGGACTTTGTTGCATTATTTAAGGACTCTGCTGCATTATTTAAGGACTTCGTTGCATTATTTAAGGACTCTGCTGCATTATTTAAAGACTTTGCTGCATTATTTAAGTACTCTGGTGCATTATTTAAGGACTCGGCTGCATTATTTAAAGACTTTGCTGCATTATTTAAGTACTCTGGTGCATTATTTAAGGACTCTGCTGCATTATTTAAGGACTTTGCTGCATTATTTAAGGACTCTGCTGCATTATTTAAGGACTCTGCTGCATTATTTAAGGACTTTGTTTCATTATTTAATGACTCTGCTGGGGTATTTAAGGACTCTGCTGCATTATTTAAGGACTTTGTTGCATTATTTAAGGACTCTGCTGCATTATTTAAGGACTTTGCTGCATTATTTAAGGACTTTGATGCATTATTTAAGGACGCTGCTGCAGAATTTAAGTAATCTGCTGCATTATTTAAGGACTCTGCTGCATTATTTAAGGACTTTGCTGCATTATTTAAGGACTCTGCTGCATTATTTAAGGACTTTGTTGCATTATTTAATGACTCTGCTGCGGTATTTAAGGACTCTGCTGTATTATTTAAGGACTTTGCTGCATTATTTAAGGACTCTGCTTCATTATTTAAGGACTTTGTTGCATTATTTAAGGACTCTGCTGCATTATTTAAGGATTTTGCTGCATTATTTAAGGACTCTACTGCATTATTAAGGACGTTGCTGCATTATTTAAGGACTTTATTGCATTATTTAAGGATTCTGCTGCATTATTTAAGGAATTAGCTGCATTATTTAAGTACTCTGCTGCATTATTTAAGGACTTTGCTGCATTATTTAAGTATGCTGCTGCAGTATTTAAGGCCTCTGCTGCATTATTTAAGGACTCTGCTGCATTATTAAGGACGTTGCTGCATTATTTAAGGACTTTATTGCATTATTTAAGGATTCTGCTGCATTATTTAAGGAATTTGCTGCATTATTTAAGGACTCTGCTGCATTATTTAAGGACTTTGTTGCATTATTTAATGACTCTGCTGGGGTATTTAAGGACTCTGCTGCATTATTTAAGGACTTTGTTGCATTATTTAAGGAATCTGCTGCATTATTTAAGGACTTTGCTGCATTATTTAAGGACTTTGATGCATTATTTAAGGACGCTGCTGCAGAATTTAAGTAATCTGCTGCATTATTTAAGGACTCTGCTGCATTATTTAAGGACTTTGCTGCATTATTTAAGGACTCTGCTGCATTATTTAAGGACTTTGTTGCATTATTTAATGACTCTGCTGCGGTATTTAAGGACTCTGCTGTATTATTTAAGGACTTTGCTGAATTATTTAAGGACTCTGCTTCATTATTTAAGGACTTTGTTGCATTATTTAAGGACTCTGCTGCATTATTTAAGGACTTCGTTGCATTATTTAAGGACTCTGCTGCATTATTTAAAGACTTTGCTGCATTATTTAAGTACTCTGGTGCATTATTTAAGGACTCGGCTGCATTATTTAAAGACTTTGCTGCATTATTTAAGTACTCTGGTGCATTATTTAAGGACTCTGCTGCATTATTTAAGGACTTTGCTGCATTATTTAAGGACTCTGCTGCATTATTTAAGGACTCTGCTGCATTATTTAAGGACTTTGCTGCATTATTTAAGTATGCTGCTGCGGTATTTAAGGCCTCTGCTGCATTATTTAAGGACTCTGCTGCATTATTAAGGACGTTGCTGCATTATTTAAGGACTTTATTGCATTATTTAAGGATTCTGCTGCATTATTTAAGGAATTTGCTGCATTATTTAAGGACTCTGCTGTATTATTTAAGGACTTTGTTGCATTATTTAATGACTCTGCTGGGGTATTTAAGGACTCTGCTGCATTATTTAAGGGCTTTGCTGCATTATTTAAGGACTCTGCTGCAGTATTTAAGGACTCTGCTGCATTATTTAAGGACTTTGATGCATTATTTAAGGACGCTGCTGCAGAATTTAAGGAATCTGCTGCATTATTTAAGGACTTTGTTGCATTATTTAAGGACTATGCTGCATTATGTAAGGACTCTGCTGCATTATTTAAGGACTTTGCTGCATTATTTAATTACTCTGCTGCATTATTTAAGGACTTTGTTGCATTATTTAAGGACTCTGCTGCATTATTTAAGGACTTTGCTGCATTATTTAAGGACTTTGATGCATTATTTAAGGACGCTGCTGCAGAATTTAAGTAATCTGCTGCATTATTTAAGGACTCTGCTGCATTATTTAAGGACTTTGCTGCATTATTTAAGGACTCTGCTGCATTATTTAAGGACTTTGTTGCATTATTTAATGACTCTGCTGCGGTATTTAAGGACTCTGCTGCATTATTTAAGGACTTTGCTGCATTATTTAAGGACTTTGCTGCAGTAATTAAGGAATCTGCTGCATTATTTAAGGACTTTGTTGCATTATTTAAGGACTGTGCTGCATTGCTTAAGGACTCTGCTGCATTATTTAAGGACTTTGCTGCATTATTTAAGGACTTTGTTGCATTATTTAAGGACTCTGCTGCATTATTTAAGGACTTTGTTGCATTATTTAAGGACTCTGTTGCATTATTTAAGGACTTTGCTGCATTATTTAAGTACTCTGGTGCATTATTTAAGGACTTTGTTGCATTATTTAAGGACTCTGCTGCATTATTTAAGGACTTTGCTGCATTATTTAAGTACTCTGGTGCATTATTTAAGGACTTTGTTGCATTATTTAAGGACTCTGCTGCATTATTTAAGGACTTTGTTGCATTATTTAAGGACTCTGCTGCATTATTTAAGGACTTTGCTGCATTATTTAAGGACTCTGCTGCATTATTTAAGGACTTTGTTGCATTATTTAATGACTCTGCTGCGGTATTTAAGGACTCTGCTGTATTATTTAAGGACTTTGCTGCATTATTTAAGGACTCTGCTTCATTATTTAAGGACTTTGTTGCATTATTTAAGGACTCTGCTGCATTATTTAAGGACTTCGTTGCATTATTTAAGGACTCTGCTGCATTATTTAAAGACTTTGCTGCATTATTTAAGTACTCTGGTGCATTATTTAAGGACTCGGCTGCATTATTTAAAGACTTTGCTGCATTATTTAAGTACTCTGGTGCATTATTTAAGGACTCTGCTGCATTATTTAAGGACTTTGCTGCATTATTTAAGGACTCTGCTGCATTATTTAAGGACTTTGCTGCATTATTTAAGTATGCTGCTGCGGTATTTAAGGCCTCTGCTGCATTATTTAAGGACTCTGCTGCATTATTAAGGACGTTGCTGCATTATTTAAGGACTTTATTGCATTATTTAAGGATTCTGCTGCATTATTTAAGGAATTTGCTGCATTATTTAAGGACTCTGCTGTATTATTTAAGGACTTTGTTGCATTATTTAATGACTCTGCTGGGGTATTTAAGGACTCTGCTGCATTATTTAAGGGCTTTGCTGCATTATTTAAGGACTCTGCTGCAGTATTTAAGGACTCTGCTGCATTATTTAAGGACTTTGATGCATTATTTAAGGACGCTGCTGCAGAATTTAAGGAATCTGCTGCATTATTTAAGGACTTTGTTGCATTATTTAAGGACTATGCTGCATTATGTAAGGACTCTGCTGCATTATTTAAGGACTTTGCTGCATTATTTAATTACTCTGCTGCATTATTTAAGGACTTTGTTGCATTATTTAAGGACTCTGCTGCATTATTTAAGGACTTTGCTGCATTATTTAAGGACTTTGATGCATTATTTAAGGACGCTGCTGCAGAATTTAAGTAATCTGCTGCATTATTTAAGGACTCTGCTGCATTATTTAAGGACTTTGCTGCATTATTTAAGGACTCTGCTGCATTATTTAAGGACTTTGTTGCATTATTTAATGACTCTGCTGCGGTATTTAAGGACTCTGCTGCATTATTTAAGGACTTTGCTGCATTATTTAAGGACTTTGCTGCAGTAATTAAGGAATCTGCTGCATTATTTAAGGACTTTGTTGCATTATTTAAGGACTGTGCTGCATTGCTTAAGGACTCTGCTGCATTATTTAAGGACTTTGCTGCATTATTTAAGGACTTTGTTGCATTATTTAAGGACTCTGCTGCATTATTTAAGGACTTTGTTGCATTATTTAAGGACTCTGTTGCATTATTTAAGGACTTTGCTGCATTATTTAAGTACTCTGGTGCATTATTTAAGGACTTTGTTGCATTATTTAAGGACTCTGCTGCATTATTTAAGGACTCTGCTGCATTATTTAAGGACTTTGCTGCATTATTTAAGTATGCTGCTGCGGTATTTAAGGCCTCTGCTGCATTATTTAAGGACTCTGCTGCATTATTAAGGACGTTGCTGCATTATTTAAGGACTTTATTGCATTATTTAAGGATTCTGCTGCATTATTTAAGGAATTTGCTGCATTATTTAAGGACTCTGCTGTATTATTTAAGGACTTTGTTGCATTATTTAATGACTCTGCTGGGGTATTTAAGGACTCTGCTGCATTATTTAAGGGCTTTGCTGCATTATTTAAGGACTCTGCTGCAGTATTTAAGGACTCTGCTGCATTATTTAAGGACTTTGATGCATTATTTAAGGACGCTGCTGCAGAATTTAAGGAATCTGCTGCATTATTTAAGGACTTTGTTGCATTATTTAAGGACTATGCTGCATTATGTAAGGACTCTGCTGCATTATTTAAGGACTTTGCTGCATTATTTAATTACTCTGCTGCATTATTTAAGGACTTTGTTGCATTATTTAAGGACTCTGCTGCATTATTTAAGGACTTTGCTGCATTATTTAAGGACTTTGATGCATTATTTAAGGACGCTGCTGCAGAATTTAAGTAATCTGCTGCATTATTTAAGGACTCTGCTGCATTATTTAAGGACTTTGCTGCATTATTTAAGGACTCTGCTGCATTATTTAAGGACTTTGTTGCATTATTTAATGACTCTGCTGCGGTATTTAAGGACTCTGCTGCATTATTTAAGGACTTTGCTGCATTATTTAAGGACTTTGCTGCAGTAATTAAGGAATCTGCTGCATTATTTAAGGACTTTGTTGCATTATTTAAGGACTGTGCTGCATTGCTTAAGGACTCTGCTGCATTATTTAAGGACTTTGCTGCATTATTTAAGGACTTTGTTGCATTATTTAAGGACTCTGCTGCATTATTTAAGGACTTTGTTGCATTATTTAAGGACTCTGTTGCATTATTTAAGGACTTTGCTGCATTATTTAAGTACTCTGGTGCATTATTTAAGGACTTTGTTGCATTATTTAAGGACTCTGCTGCATTATTTAAGGACTTTGCTGCATTATTTAAGTACTCTGGTGCATTATTTAAGGACTTTGTTGCATTATTTAAGGACTCTGCTGCATTATTTAAGGATTTTGCTGCATTATTTAAGGACTCTACTGCATTATTAAGGACGTTGCTGCATTATTTAAGGACTTTATTGCATTATTTAAGGATTCTGCTGCATTATTTAAGGAATTAGCTGCATTATTTAAGTACTCTGCTGCATTATTTAAGGACTTTGCTGCATTATTTAAGTATGCTGCTGCAGTATTTAAGGCCTCTGCTGCATTATTTAAGGACTCTGCTGCATTATTAAGGACGTTGCTGCATTATTTAAGGACTTTATTGCATTATTTAAGGATTCTGCTGCATTATTTAAGGAATTTGCTGCATTATTTAAGGACTCTGCTGCATTATTTAAGGACTTTGTTGCATTATTTAATGACTCTGCTGGGGTATTTAAGGACTCTGCTGCATTATTTAAGGACTTTGTTGCATTATTTAAGGAATCTGCTGCATTATTTAAGGACTTTGCTGCATTATTTAAGGACTTTGATGCATTATTTAAGGACGCTGCTGCAGAATTTAAGTAATCTGCTGCATTATTTAAGGACTCTGCTGCATTATTTAAGGACTTTGCTGCATTATTTAAGGACTCTGCTGCATTATTTAAGGACTTTGTTGCATTATTTAATGACTCTGCTGCGGTATTTAAGGACTCTGCTGTATTATTTAAGGACTTTGCTGAATTATTTAAGGACTCTGCTTCATTATTTAAGGACTTTGTTGCATTATTTAAGGACTCTGCTGCATTATTTAAGGACTTCGTTGCATTATTTAAGGACTCTGCTGCATTATTTAAAGACTTTGCTGCATTATTTAAGTACTCTGGTGCATTATTTAAGGACTCGGCTGCATTATTTAAAGACTTTGCTGCATTATTTAAGTACTCTGGTGCATTATTTAAGGACTCTGCTGCATTATTTAAGGACTTTGCTGCATTATTTAAGGACTCTGCTGCATTATTTAAGGACTCTGCTGCATTATTTAAGGACTTTGCTGCATTATTTAAGTATGCTGCTGCGGTATTTAAGGCCTCTGCTGCATTATTTAAGGACTCTGCTGCATTATTAAGGACGTTGCTGCATTATTTAAGGACTTTATTGCATTATTTAAGGATTCTGCTGCATTATTTAAGGAATTTGCTGCATTATTTAAGGACTCTGCTGTATTATTTAAGGACTTTGTTGCATTATTTAATGACTCTGCTGGGGTATTTAAGGACTCTGCTGCATTATTTAAGGGCTTTGCTGCATTATTTAAGGACTCTGCTGCAGTATTTAAGGACTCTGCTGCATTATTTAAGGACTTTGATGCATTATTTAAGGACGCTGCTGCAGAATTTAAGGAATCTGCTGCATTATTTAAGGACTTTGTTGCATTATTTAAGGACTATGCTGCATTATGTAAGGACTCTGCTGCATTATTTAAGGACTTTGCTGCATTATTTAATTACTCTGCTGCATTATTTAAGGACTTTGTTGCATTATTTAAGGACTCTGCTGCATTATTTAAGGACTTTGCTGCATTATTTAAGGACTTTGATGCATTATTTAAGGACGCTGCTGCAGAATTTAAGTAATCTGCTGCATTATTTAAGGACTCTGCTGCATTATTTAAGGACTTTGCTGCATTATTTAAGGACTCTGCTGCATTATTTAAGGACTTTGTTGCATTATTTAATGACTCTGCTGCGGTATTTAAGGACTCTGCTGCATTATTTAAGGACTTTGCTGCATTATTTAAGGACTTTGCTGCAGTAATTAAGGAATCTGCTGCATTATTTAAGGACTTTGTTGCATTATTTAAGGACTGTGCTGCATTGCTTAAGGACTCTGCTGCATTATTTAAGGACTTTGCTGCATTATTTAAGGACTTTGTTGCATTATTTAAGGACTCTGCTGCATTATTTAAGGACTTTGTTGCATTATTTAAGGACTCTGTTGCATTATTTAAGGACTTTGCTGCATTATTTAAGTACTCTGGTGCATTATTTAAGGACTTTGTTGCATTATTTAAGGACTCTGCTGCATTATTTAAGGACTTTGCTGCATTATTTAAGTACTCTGGTGCATTATTTAAGGACTTTGTTGCATTATTTAAGGACTCTGCTGCATTATTTAAGGACTTTGTTGCATTATTTAAGGACTCTGCTGCATTATTTAAGGACTTTGCTGCATTATTTAAGGACTCTGCTGCATTATTTAAGGACTTTGTTGCATTATTTAATGACTCTGCTGCGGTATTTAAGGACTCTGCTGTATTATTTAAGGACTTTGCTGCATTATTTAAGGACTCTGCTTCATTATTTAAGGACTTTGTTGCATTATTTAAGGACTCTGCTGCATTATTTAAGGACTTCGTTGCATTATTTAAGGACTCTGCTGCATTATTTAAAGACTTTGCTGCATTATTTAAGTACTCTGGTGCATTATTTAAGGACTCGGCTGCATTATTTAAAGACTTTGCTGCATTATTTAAGTACTCTGGTGCATTATTTAAGGACTCTGCTGCATTATTTAAGGACTTTGCTGCATTATTTAAGGACTCTGCTGCATTATTTAAGGACTTTGCTGCATTATTTAAGTATGCTGCTGCGGTATTTAAGGCCTCTGCTGCATTATTTAAGGACTCTGCTGCATTATTAAGGACGTTGCTGCATTATTTAAGGACTTTATTGCATTATTTAAGGATTCTGCTGCATTATTTAAGGAATTTGCTGCATTATTTAAGGACTCTGCTGTATTATTTAAGGACTTTGTTGCATTATTTAATGACTCTGCTGGGGTATTTAAGGACTCTGCTGCATTATTTAAGGGCTTTGCTGCATTATTTAAGGACTCTGCTGCAGTATTTAAGGACTCTGCTGCATTATTTAAGGACTTTGATGCATTATTTAAGGACGCTGCTGCAGAATTTAAGGAATCTGCTGCATTATTTAAGGACTTTGTTGCATTATTTAAGGACTATGCTGCATTATGTAAGGACTCTGCTGCATTATTTAAGGACTTTGCTGCATTATTTAATTACTCTGCTGCATTATTTAAGGACTTTGTTGCATTATTTAAGGACTCTGCTGCATTATTTAAGGACTTTGCTGCATTATTTAAGGACTTTGATGCATTATTTAAGGACGCTGCTGCAGAATTTAAGTAATCTGCTGCATTATTTAAGGACTCTGCTGCATTATTTAAGGACTTTGCTGCATTATTTAAGGACTCTGCTGCATTATTTAAGGACTTTGTTGCATTATTTAATGACTCTGCTGCGGTATTTAAGGACTCTGCTGCATTATTTAAGGACTTTGCTGCATTATTTAAGGACTTTGCTGCAGTAATTAAGGAATCTGCTGCATTATTTAAGGACTTTGTTGCATTATTTAAGGACTGTGCTGCATTGCTTAAGGACTCTGCTGCATTATTTAAGGACTTTGCTGCATTATTTAAGGACTTTGTTGCATTATTTAAGGACTCTGCTGCATTATTTAAGGACTTTGTTGCATTATTTAAGGACTCTGTTGCATTATTTAAGGACTTTGCTGCATTATTTAAGTACTCTGGTGCATTATTTAAGGACTTTGTTGCATTATTTAAGGACTCTGCTGCATTATTTAAGGACTCTGCTGCATTATTTAAGGACTTTGCTGCATTATTTAAGTATGCTGCTGCGGTATTTAAGGCCTCTGCTGCATTATTTAAGGACTCTGCTGCATTATTAAGGACGTTGCTGCATTATTTAAGGACTTTATTGCATTATTTAAGGATTCTGCTGCATTATTTAAGGAATTTGCTGCATTATTTAAGGACTCTGCTGTATTATTTAAGGACTTTGTTGCATTATTTAATGACTCTGCTGGGGTATTTAAGGACTCTGCTGCATTATTTAAGGGCTTTGCTGCATTATTTAAGGACTCTGCTGCAGTATTTAAGGACTCTGCTGCATTATTTAAGGACTTTGATGCATTATTTAAGGACGCTGCTGCAGAATTTAAGGAATCTGCTGCATTATTTAAGGACTTTGTTGCATTATTTAAGGACTATGCTGCATTATGTAAGGACTCTGCTGCATTATTTAAGGACTTTGCTGCATTATTTAATTACTCTGCTGCATTATTTAAGGACTTTGTTGCATTATTTAAGGACTCTGCTGCATTATTTAAGGACTTTGCTGCATTATTTAAGGACTTTGATGCATTATTTAAGGACGCTGCTGCAGAATTTAAGTAATCTGCTGCATTATTTAAGGACTCTGCTGCATTATTTAAGGACTTTGCTGCATTATTTAAGGACTCTGCTGCATTATTTAAGGACTTTGTTGCATTATTTAATGACTCTGCTGCGGTATTTAAGGACTCTGCTGCATTATTTAAGGACTTTGCTGCATTATTTAAGGACTTTGCTGCAGTAATTAAGGAATCTGCTGCATTATTTAAGGACTTTGTTGCATTATTTAAGGACTGTGCTGCATTGCTTAAGGACTCTGCTGCATTATTTAAGGACTTTGCTGCATTATTTAAGGACTTTGTTGCATTATTTAAGGACTCTGCTGCATTATTTAAGGACTTTGTTGCATTATTTAAGGACTCTGTTGCATTATTTAAGGACTTTGCTGCATTATTTAAGTACTCTGGTGCATTATTTAAGGACTTTGTTGCATTATTTAAGGACTCTGCTGCATTATTTAAGGACTTTGCTGCATTATTTAAGTACTCTGGTGCATTATTTAAGGACTTTGTTGCATTATTTAAGGACTCTGCTGCATTATTTAAGGATTTTGCTGCATTATTTAAGGACTCTACTGCATTATTAAGGACGTTGCTGCATTATTTAAGGACTTTATTGCATTATTTAAGGATTCTGCTGCATTATTTAAGGAATTAGCTGCATTATTTAAGTACTCTGCTGCATTATTTAAGGACTTTGCTGCATTATTTAAGTATGCTGCTGCAGTATTTAAGGCCTCTGCTGCATTATTTAAGGACTCTGCTGCATTATTAAGGACGTTGCTGCATTATTTAAGGACTTTATTGCATTATTTAAGGATTCTGCTGCATTATTTAAGGAATTTGCTGCATTATTTAAGGACTCTGCTGCATTATTTAAGGACTTTGTTGCATTATTTAATGACTCTGCTGGGGTATTTAAGGACTCTGCTGCATTATTTAAGGACTTTGTTGCATTATTTAAGGAATCTGCTGCATTATTTAAGGACTTTGCTGCATTATTTAAGGACTTTGATGCATTATTTAAGGACGCTGCTGCAGAATTTAAGTAATCTGCTGCATTATTTAAGGACTCTGCTGCATTATTTAAGGACTTTGCTGCATTATTTAAGGACTCTGCTGCATTATTTAAGGACTTTGTTGCATTATTTAATGACTCTGCTGCGGTATTTAAGGACTCTGCTGTATTATTTAAGGACTTTGCTGAATTATTTAAGGACTCTGCTTCATTATTTAAGGACTTTGTTGCATTATTTAAGGACTCTGCTGCATTATTTAAGGACTTCGTTGCATTATTTAAGGACTCTGCTGCATTATTTAAAGACTTTGCTGCATTATTTAAGTACTCTGGTGCATTATTTAAGGACTCGGCTGCATTATTTAAAGACTTTGCTGCATTATTTAAGTACTCTGGTGCATTATTTAAGGACTCTGCTGCATTATTTAAGGACTTTGCTGCATTATTTAAGGACTCTGCTGCATTATTTAAGGACTTTGCTGCATTATTTAAGGACTTTGATGCATTATTTAAGGACGCTGCTGCAGAATTTAAGTAATCTGCTGCATTATTTAAGGACTCTGCTGCATTATTTAAGGACTTTGCTGCATTATTTAAGGACTCTGCTGCATTATTTAAGGACTTTGTTGCATTATTTAATGACTCTGCTGCGGTATTTAAGGACTCTGCTGTATTATTTAAGGACTTTGCTGAATTATTTAAGGACTCTGCTTCATTATTTAAGGACTTTGTTGCATTATTTAAGGACTCTGCTGCATTATTTAAGGACTTCGTTGCATTATTTAAGGACTCTGCTGCATTATTTAAAGACTTTGCTGCATTATTTAAGTACTCTGGTGCATTATTTAAGGACTCGGCTGCATTATTTAAAGACTTTGCTGCATTATTTAAGTACTCTGGTGCATTATTTAAGGACTCTGCTGCATTATTTAAGGACTTTGCTGCATTATTTAAGGACTCTGCTGCATTATTTAAGGACTCTGCTGCATTATTTAAGGACTTTGCTGCATTATTTAAGTATGCTGCTGCGGTATTTAAGGCCTCTGCTGCATTATTTAAGGACTCTGCTGCATTATTAAGGACGTTGCTGCATTATTTAAGGACTTTATTGCATTATTTAAGGATTCTGCTGCATTATTTAAGGAATTTGCTGCATTATTTAAGGACTCTGCTGTATTATTTAAGGACTTTGTTGCATTATTTAATGACTCTGCTGGGGTATTTAAGGACTCTGCTGCATTATTTAAGGGCTTTGCTGCATTATTTAAGGACTCTGCTGCAGTATTTAAGGACTCTGCTGCATTATTTAAGGACTTTGATGCATTATTTAAGGACGCTGCTGCAGAATTTAAGGAATCTGCTGCATTATTTAAGGACTTTGTTGCATTATTTAAGGACTATGCTGCATTATGTAAGGACTCTGCTGCATTATTTAAGGACTTTGCTGCATTATTTAATTACTCTGCTGCATTATTTAAGGACTTTGTTGCATTATTTAAGGACTCTGCTGCATTATTTAAGGACTTTGCTGCATTATTTAAGGACTTTGATGCATTATTTAAGGACGCTGCTGCAGAATTTAAGTAATCTGCTGCATTATTTAAGGACTCTGCTGCATTATTTAAGGACTTTGCTGCATTATTTAAGGACTCTGCTGCATTATTTAAGGACTTTGTTGCATTATTTAATGACTCTGCTGCGGTATTTAAGGACTCTGCTGCATTATTTAAGGACTTTGCTGCATTATTTAAGGACTTTGCTGCAGTAATTAAGGAATCTGCTGCATTATTTAAGGACTTTGTTGCATTATTTAAGGACTGTGCTGCATTGCTTAAGGACTCTGCTGCATTATTTAAGGACTTTGCTGCATTATTTAAGGACTTTGTTGCATTATTTAAGGACTCTGCTGCATTATTTAAGGACTTTGTTGCATTATTTAAGGACTCTGTTGCATTATTTAAGGACTTTGCTGCATTATTTAAGTACTCTGGTGCATTATTTAAGGACTTTGTTGCATTATTTAAGGACTCTGCTGCATTATTTAAGGACTTTGCTGCATTATTTAAGTACTCTGGTGCATTATTTAAGGACTTTGTTGCATTATTTAAGGACTCTGCTGCATTATTTAAGGACTTTGTTGCATTATTTAAGGACTCTGCTGCATTATTTAAGGACTTTGCTGCATTATTTAAGGACTCTGCTGCATTATTTAAGGACTTTGTTGCATTATTTAATGACTCTGCTGCGGTATTTAAGGACTCTGCTGTATTATTTAAGGACTTTGCTGCATTATTTAAGGACTCTGCTTCATTATTTAAGGACTTTGTTGCATTATTTAAGGACTCTGCTGCATTATTTAAGGACTTCGTTGCATTATTTAAGGACTCTGCTGCATTATTTAAAGACTTTGCTGCATTATTTAAGTACTCTGGTGCATTATTTAAGGACTCGGCTGCATTATTTAAAGACTTTGCTGCATTATTTAAGTACTCTGGTGCATTATTTAAGGACTCTGCTGCATTATTTAAGGACTTTGCTGCATTATTTAAGGACTCTGCTGCATTATTTAAGGACTTTGCTGCATTATTTAAGTATGCTGCTGCGGTATTTAAGGCCTCTGCTGCATTATTTAAGGACTCTGCTGCATTATTAAGGACGTTGCTGCATTATTTAAGGACTTTATTGCATTATTTAAGGATTCTGCTGCATTATTTAAGGAATTTGCTGCATTATTTAAGGACTCTGCTGTATTATTTAAGGACTTTGTTGCATTATTTAATGACTCTGCTGGGGTATTTAAGGACTCTGCTGCATTATTTAAGGGCTTTGCTGCATTATTTAAGGACTCTGCTGCAGTATTTAAGGACTCTGCTGCATTATTTAAGGACTTTGATGCATTATTTAAGGACGCTGCTGCAGAATTTAAGGAATCTGCTGCATTATTTAAGGACTTTGTTGCATTATTTAAGGACTATGCTGCATTATGTAAGGACTCTGCTGCATTATTTAAGGACTTTGCTGCATTATTTAATTACTCTGCTGCATTATTTAAGGACTTTGTTGCATTATTTAAGGACTCTGCTGCATTATTTAAGGACTTTGCTGCATTATTTAAGGACTTTGATGCATTATTTAAGGACGCTGCTGCAGAATTTAAGTAATCTGCTGCATTATTTAAGGACTCTGCTGCATTATTTAAGGACTTTGCTGCATTATTTAAGGACTCTGCTGCATTATTTAAGGACTTTGTTGCATTATTTAATGACTCTGCTGCGGTATTTAAGGACTCTGCTGCATTATTTAAGGACTTTGCTGCATTATTTAAGGACTTTGCTGCAGTAATTAAGGAATCTGCTGCATTATTTAAGGACTTTGTTGCATTATTTAAGGACTGTGCTGCATTGCTTAAGGACTCTGCTGCATTATTTAAGGACTTTGCTGCATTATTTAAGGACTTTGTTGCATTATTTAAGGACTCTGCTGCATTATTTAAGGACTTTGTTGCATTATTTAAGGACTCTGTTGCATTATTTAAGGACTTTGCTGCATTATTTAAGTACTCTGGTGCATTATTTAAGGACTTTGTTGCATTATTTAAGGACTCTGCTGCATTATTTAAGGACTTTGTTGCATTATTTAAGGACTCTGTTGCATTATTTAAGGACTTTGCTGCATTATTTAAGTACTCTGGTGCATTATTTAAGGACTTTGTTGCATTATTTAAGGACTCTGCTGCATTATTTAAGGACTTTGTTGCATTATTTAAGGACTCTGCTGCATTATTTAAGGACTTTGCTGCATTATTTAAGGACTCTGTTGCATTATTTAAGGACTTTGCTGCATTATTTAAGTACTCTGGTGCATTATTTAAGGACTTTATTGCATTATTTAAGGATTCTGCTGCATTATTTAAGGAATTTGCTGCATTATTTAAGAACTTTGCTGCAGTATTTAAGGACTCTGCTGCATTATTTAAGGACTTTATTGCATTATTTAAGGACCCTGCTGCAGAATTTAAGGAATCTGCTGCATTACTTAAGGACTTTGTTGCATTATTTAAGGACTCTGCTGCATTATTTAAGGACTTTGCTGCATTATTTAAGGACTTTGATGCATTATTTAAGGACGCCGCTGCAGAATTTAAGTAATCTGCTGCATTATTTAAGGACTCTGCTGCATTATTTAAGGACTTTGCTGCATTATTTAAGGACTCTGCTGTATTATTAAGCACGTTGCTGCATTAATTAAGGACTTTATTGCATTATTTAAGGAATTTGATGCATTATTTAAGGACTCTGCTGCATTATTTAAGGACTTTGATGCATTATTTAAGGACGCTGCTGCAGAATTTAAGGAATCTGCTGCATTATTTAAGGACTTTGTTGCATTATTTAAGGACTATGCTGCATTATGTAAGGACTCTGCTGCATTATTTAAGGACTTTGCTGCATTATTTAATTACTCTGCTGCATTATTTAAGGACTTTGTTGCATTATTTAAGGACTCTGCTGCATTATTTAAGGACTTTGCTGCATTATTTAAGGACTTTGATGCATTATTTAAGGACGCTGCTGCAGAATTTAAGTAATCTGCTGCATTATTTAAGGACTCTGCTGCATTATTTAAGGACTTTGCTGCATTATTTAAGGACTCTGCTGCATTATTTAAGGACTTTGTTGCATTATTTAATGACTCTGCTGCGGTATTTAAGGACTCTGCTGCATTTTTTAAGGACTTTGCTGCATTATTTAAGGACTTTGCTGCAGTAATTAAGGAATCTGCTGCATTATTTAAGGAATTTGATGCATTATTTAAGGACTCTGCTGCATTATTTAAGGACTTTGCTGCATTATTTAAGGACTCTGCTTCATTATTTAAGGACTTTGTTGCATTATTTAAGGACTCTGCTGCATTATTTAAGGACTTTGTTGCATTATTTAAGGACTCTGCTGCATTATTTAAAGACTTTGTTGCATTATTTAAGTACTCTGGTGCATTATTTAAGGACTCTGCTGCATTATTTAAAGACTTTGCTGCATTATTTAAGTACTCTGGTGCATTATTTAAGGACTTTGTTGCTTTATTTAAGGACTTTGCTGCATTATTTAAGGACTTTGTTGCATTATTTAAGGACTCTGCTGCATTATTTAAGGACTTTGCTGCATTATTTAAGTATGCTGCTGCAGTATTTAAGGCCTCTGCTGCATTATTTAAGGACTCTGCTGCATTTTTAAGGACGTTGCTGCATTATTTAAGGACTTTATTGCATTATTTAAGGATTCTGCTGCATTATTTAAGGAATTTGCTGCATTATTTAAGGACTCTGCTGCATTATTTAAGGACTTTGTTTCATTATTTAATGACTCTGCTGGGGTATTTAAGGACTCTGCTGCATTATTTAAGGACTTTGTTGCATTATTTAAGGACTCTGCTGCATTATTTAAGGACTTTGCTGCATTATTTAAGGACTTTGATGCATTATTTAAGGACGCTGCTGCAGAATTTAAGTAATCTGCTGCATTATTTAAGGACTCTGCTGCATTATTTAAGGACTTTGCTGCATTATTTAAGGACTCTGCTGCATTATTTAAGGA
The DNA here is from genome assembly GCF_046119375.1 of Phyllobates terribilis. NCBI lineage: Eukaryota > Metazoa > Chordata > Amphibia > Anura > Dendrobatidae > Phyllobates > Phyllobates terribilis. The sequence continues at coordinate 2,086,771 of NW_027362988.1, read as the reverse complement.
CTTTGTTGCATTATTTAATGACTCTGCTGCGGTATTTAAGGACTCTGCTGTATTATTTAAGGACTTTTACTGCATTATTTAAGGACTCTGCTTCATTATTTAAGGACTTTGTTGCATTATTTAAGGACTCTGCTGCATTATTTAAGGATTTTGCTGCATTATTTAAGGACTCTACTGCATTATTAAGGACGTTGCTGCATTATTTAAGGACTTTATTGCATTATTTAAGGATTCTGCTGCATTATTTAAGGAATTAGCTGCATTATTTAAGTACTCTGCTGCATTATTTAAGGACTTTGCTGCATTATTTAAGTATGCTGCTGCAGTATTTAAGGCCTCTGCTGCATTATTTAAGGACTCTGCTGCATTATTAAGGACATTGCTGCATTATTTAAGGACTTTATTGCATTATTTAAGGATTCTGCTGCATTATTTAAGGAATTTGCTGCATTATTTAAGGACTCTGCTGCATTATTTAAGGACTTTGTTGCATTATTTAATGACTCTGCTGGGGTATTTAAGGACTCTGCTGCATTATTTAAGGACTTTGTTGCATTATTTAAGGACTCTGCTGCATTACTTAAGGACTTTGCTGCATTATTTAAGGACTTTGATGCATTATTTAAGGACGCTGCTGCAGAATTTAAGTAATCTGCTGCATTATTTAAGGACTCTGCTGCATTATTTAAGGACTTTGCTGCATTATTTAAGGACTCTGCTGCATTATTTAAGGACTTTGTTGCATTATTTAATGACTGCTGCGGTATTTAAGGACTCTGCTGTATTATTTAAGGACTTTGCTGCATTATTTAAGGACTCTGCTTCATTATTTAAGGACTTTGTTGCATTATTTAAGGACTCTGCTGCATTATTTAAGGACTTCGTTGCATTATTTAAGGACTCTGCTGCATTATTTAAAGACTTTGCTGCATTATTTAAGTACTCTGGTGCATTATTTAAGGACTCGGCTGCATTATTTAAAGACTTTGCTGCATTATTTAAGTACTCTGGTGCATTATTTAAGGACTTTGCTGCATTATGTAAGGACTCTGCTGCATTATTTAAGGACTTTGCTGCATTATTTAATTACTCTGCTGCATTATTTAAGGACTTTGTTGCATTATTTAAGGACTCTGCTGCATTATTTAAAGACTTTGCTGCATTATTTAAGTACTCTGGTGCATTATTTAAGGACTCGGCTGCATTATTTAAAGACTTTGCTGCATTATTTAAGTACTCTGGTGCATTATTTAAGGACTCTGCTGCATTATTTAAGGACTTTGCTGCATTATTTAAGGACTCTGCTGCATTATTTAAGGACTTTGCTGCATTATTTAAGTATGCTGCTGCGGTATTTAAGGCCTCTGCTGCATTATTTAAGGACTCTGCTGCATTATTAAGGACGTTGCTGCATTATTTAAGGACTTTATTGCATTATTTAAGGATTCTGCTGCATTATTTAAGGAATTTGCTGCATTATTTAAGGACTCTGCTGTATTATTTAAGGACTTTGTTGCATTATTTAATGACTCTGCTGGGGTATTTAAGGACTCTGCTGCATTATTTAAGGGCTTTGCTGCATTATTTAAGGACTCTGCTGCAGTATTTAAGGACTCTGCTGCATTATTTAAGGACTTTGATGCATTATTTAAGGACGCTGCTGCAGAATTTAAGGAATCTGCTGCATTATTTAAGGACTTTGTTGCATTATTTAAGGACTATGCTGCATTATGTAAGGACTCTGCTGCATTATTTAAGGACTTTGCTGCATTATTTAATTACTCTGCTGCATTATTTAAGGACTTTGTTGCATTATTTAAGGACTCTGCTGCATTATTTAAGGACTTTGCTGCATTATTTAAGGACTTTGATGCATTATTTAAGGACGCTGCTGCAGAATTTAAGTAATCTGCTGCATTATTTAAGGACTCTGCTGCATTATTTAAGGACTTTGCTGCATTATTTAAGGACTCTGCTGCATTATTTAAGGACTTTGTTGCATTATTTAATGACTCTGCTGCGGTATTTAAGGACTCTGCTGCATTATTTAAGTACTCTGGTGCATTATTTAAGGACTTTGTTGCATTATTTAAGGACTCTGCTGCATTATTTAAGGACTTTGCTGCATTATTTAAGTACTCTGGTGCATTATTTAAGGACTTTGTTGCATTATTTAAGGACTCTGCTGCATTATTTAAGGATTTTGCTGCATTATTTAAGGACTCTACTGCATTATTAAGGACGTTGCTGCATTATTTAAGGACTTTATTGCATTATTTAAGGATTCTGCTGCATTATTTAAGGAATTAGCTGCATTATTTAAGTACTCTGCTGCATTATTTAAGGACTTTGCTGCATTATTTAAGTATGCTGCTGCAGTATTTAAGGCCTCTGCTGCATTATTTAAGGACTCTGCTGCATTATTAAGGACGTTGCTGCATTATTTAAGGACTTTATTGCATTATTTAAGGATTCTGCTGCATTATTTAAGGAATTTGCTGCATTATTTAAGGACTCTGCTGCATTATTTAAGGACTTTGTTGCATTATTTAATGACTCTGCTGGGGTATTTAAGGACTCTGCTGCATTATTTAAGGACTTTGTTGCATTATTTAAGGAATCTGCTGCATTATTTAAGGACTTTGCTGCATTATTTAAGGACTTTGATGCATTATTTAAGGACGCTGCTGCAGAATTTAAGTAATCTGCTGCATTATTTAAGGACTCTGCTGCATTATTTAAGGACTTTGCTGCATTATTTAAGGACTCTGCTGCATTATTTAAGGACTTTGTTGCATTATTTAATGACTCTGCTGCGGTATTTAAGGACTCTGCTGTATTATTTAAGGACTTTGCTGAATTATTTAAGGACTCTGCTTCATTATTTAAGGACTTTGTTGCATTATTTAAGGACTCTGCTGCATTATTTAAGGACTTCGTTGCATTATTTAAGGACTCTGCTGCATTATTTAAAGACTTTGCTGCATTATTTAAGTACTCTGGTGCATTATTTAAGGACTCGGCTGCATTATTTAAAGACTTTGCTGCATTATTTAAGTACTCTGGTGCATTATTTAAGGACTCTGCTGCATTATTTAAGGACTTTGCTGCATTATTTAAGGACTCTGCTGCATTATTTAAGGACTCTGCTGCATTATTTAAGGACTTTGCTGCATTATTTAAGTATGCTGCTGCGGTATTTAAGGCCTCTGCTGCATTATTTAAGGACTCTGCTGCATTATTAAGGACGTTGCTGCATTATTTAAGGACTTTATTGCATTATTTAAGGATTCTGCTGCATTATTTAAGGAATTTGCTGCATTATTTAAGGACTCTGCTGTATTATTTAAGGACTTTGTTGCATTATTTAATGACTCTGCTGGGGTATTTAAGGACTCTGCTGCATTATTTAAGGGCTTTGCTGCATTATTTAAGGACTCTGCTGCAGTATTTAAGGACTCTGCTGCATTATTTAAGGACTTTGATGCATTATTTAAGGACGCTGCTGCAGAATTTAAGGAATCTGCTGCATTATTTAAGGACTTTGTTGCATTATTTAAGGACTATGCTGCATTATGTAAGGACTCTGCTGCATTATTTAAGGACTTTGCTGCATTATTTAATTACTCTGCTGCATTATTTAAGGACTTTGTTGCATTATTTAAGGACTCTGCTGCATTATTTAAGGACTTTGCTGCATTATTTAAGGACTTTGATGCATTATTTAAGGACGCTGCTGCAGAATTTAAGTAATCTGCTGCATTATTTAAGGACTCTGCTGCATTATTTAAGGACTTTGCTGCATTATTTAAGGACTCTGCTGCATTATTTAAGGACTTTGTTGCATTATTTAATGACTCTGCTGCGGTATTTAAGGACTCTGCTGCATTATTTAAGGACTTTGCTGCATTATTTAAGGACTTTGCTGCAGTAATTAAGGAATCTGCTGCATTATTTAAGGACTGTGTTGCATTATTTAAGGACTGTGCTGCATTGCTTAAGGACTCTGCTGCATTATTTAAGGACTTTGCTGCATTATTTAAGGACTTTGTTGCATTATTTAAGGACTCTGCTGCATTATTTAAGGACTTTGTTGCATTATTTAAGGACTCTGTTGCATTATTTAAGGACTTTGCTGCATTATTTAAGTACTCTGGTGCATTATTTAAGGACTTTGTTGCATTATTTAAGGACTCTGCTGCATTATTTAAGGACTTTGCTGCATTATTTAAGTACTCTGGTGCATTATTTAAGGACTTTGTTGCATTATTTAAGGACTCTGCTGCATTATTTAAGGACTTTGTTGCATTATTTAATGACTCTGCTGCATTATTTAAGGACTTTGCTGCATTATTTAAGGACTCTGCTGCATTATTTAAGGACTTTGTTGCATTATTTAATGACTCTGCTGCGGTATTTAAGGACTCTGCTGTATTATTTAAGGACTTTGCTGCATTATTTAAGGACTCTGCTTCATTATTTAAGGACTTTGTTGCATTATTTAAGGACTCTGCTGCATTATTTAAGGACTTCGTTGCATTATTTAAGGACTCTGCTGCATTATTTAAAGACTTTGCTGCATTATTTAAGTACTCTGGTGCATTATTTAAGGACTCGGCTGCATTATTTAAAGACTTTGCTGCATTATTTAAGTACTCTGGTGCATTATTTAAGGACTCTGCTGCATTATTTAAGGACTTTGCTGCATTATTTAAGGACTCTGCTGCATTATTTAAGGACTTTGCTGCATTATTTAAGTATGCTGCTGCGGTATTTAAGGCCTCTGCTGCATTATTTAAGGACTCTGCTGCATTATTAAGGACGTTGCTGCATTATTTAAGGACTTTATTGCATTATTTAAGGATTCTGCTGCATTATTTAAGGAATTTGCTGCATTATTTAAGGACTCTGCTGTATTATTTAAGGACTTTGTTGCATTATTTAATGACTCTGCTGGGGTATTTAAGGACTCTGCTGCATTATTTAAGGGCTTTGCTGCATTATTTAAGGACTCTGCTGCAGTATTTAAGGACTCTGCTGCATTATTTAAGGACTTTGATGCATTATTTAAGCACGCTGCTGCAGAATTTAAGGAATCTGCTGCATTATTTAAGGACTTTGTTGCATTATTTAAGGACTATGCTGCATTATGTAAGGACTCTGCTGCATTATTTAAGGACTTTGCTGCATTATTTAATTACTCTGCTGCATTATTTAAGGACTTTGTTGCATTATTTAAGGACTCTGCTGCATTATTTAAGGACTTTGCTGCATTATTTAAGGACTTTGATGCATTATTTAAGGACGCTGCTGCAGAATTTAAGTAATCTGCTGCATTATTTAAGGACTCTGCTGCATTATTTAAGGACTTTGCTGCATTATTTAAGGACTCTGCTGCATTATTTAAGGACTTTGTTGCATTATTTAATGACTCTGCTGCGGTATTTAAGGACTCTGCTGCATTATTTAAGGACTTTGCTGCATTATTTAAGGACTTTGCTGCAGTAATTAAGGAATCTGCTGCATTATTTAAGGACTTTGTTGCATTATTTAAGGACTGTGCTGCATTGCTTAAGGACTCTGCTGCATTATTTAAGGACTTTGCTGCATTATTTAAGGACTTTGTTGCATTATTTAAGGACTCTGCTGCATTATTTAAGGACTTTGTTGCATTATTTAAGGACTCTGTTGCATTATTTAAGGACTTTGCTGCATTATTTAAGTACTCTGGTGCATTATTTAAGGACTTTGTTGCATTATTTAAGGACTCTGCTGCATTATTTAAGGACTTTGTTGCATTATTTAAGGACTCTGTTGCATTATTTAAGGACTTTGCTGCATTATTTAAGTACTCTGGTGCATTATTTAAGGACTTTGTTGCATTATTTAAGGACTCTGCTGCATTATTTAAGGACTTTGTTGCATTATTTAAGGACTCTGCTGCATTATTTAAGGACTTTGCTGCATTATTTAAGGACTCTGTTGCATTATTTAAGGACTTTGCTGCATTATTTAAGTACTCTGGTGCATTATTTAAGGACTTTATTGCATTATTTAAGGATTCTGCTGCATTATTTAAGGAATTTGCTGCATTATTTAAGAACTTTGCTGCAGTATTTAAGGACTCTGCTGCATTATTTAAGGACTTTGTTGCATTATTTAATGACTCTGCTGCATTATTTAAGGACTTTGCTGCATTATTTAAGTATGCTGCTGCAGTATTTAAGGCCTCTGCTGCATTATTTAAGGACTCTGCTGCATTTTTAAGGACGTTGCTGCATTATTTAAGGACTTTATTGCATTATTTAAGGATTCTGCTGCATTATTTAAGGAATTTGCTGCATTATTTAAGGACTCTGCTGCATTATTTAAGGACTTTGTTTCATTATTTAATGACTCTGCTGGGGTATTTAAGGACTCTGCTGCATTATTTAAGGACTTTGTTGCATTATTTAAGGACTCTGCTGCATTATTTAAGGACTTTGCTGCATTATTTAAGGACTTTGATGCATTATTTAAGGACGCTGCTGCAGAATTTAAGTAATCTGCTGCATTATTTAAGGACTCTGCTGCATTATTTAAGGACTTTGCTGCATTATTTAAGGACTCTGCTGCATTATTTAAGGACTTTGTTGCATTATTTAATGACTCTGCTGCGGTATTTAAGGACTCTGCTGTATTATTTAAGGACTTTGCTGCATTATTTAAGGACTCTGCTTCATTATTTAAGGACTTTGTTGCATTATTTAAGGACTCTGCTGCATTATTTAAGGATTTTGCTGCATTATTTAAGGACTCTACTGCATTATTAAGGACGTTGCTGCATTATTTAAGGACTTTATTGCATTATTTAAGGATTCTGCTGCATTATTTAAGGAATTAGCTGCATTATTTAAGTACTCTGCTGCATTATTTAAGGACTTTGCTGCATTATTTAAGTATGCTGCTGCAGTATTTAAGGCCTCTGCTGCATTATTTAAGGACTCTGCTGCATTATTAAGGACGTTGCTGTATTATTTAAGGACTTTATTGCATTATTTAAGGATTCTGCTGCATTATTTAAGGAATTTGCTGCATTATTTAAGGACTCTGCTGCATTATTTAAGGACTTTGTTGCATTATTTAATGACTCTGCTGGGGTATTTAAGGACTCTGCTGCATTATTTAAGGACTTTGTTGCATTATTTAAGGAATCTGCTGCATTATTTAAGGACTTTGCTGCATTATTTAAGGACTTTGATGCATTATTTAAGGACGCTGCTGCAGAATTTAAGTAATCTGCTGCATTATTTAAGGACTCTGCTGCATTATTTAAGGACTTTGCTGCATTATTTAAGGACTCTGCTGCATTATTTAAGGACTTTGTTGCATTATTTAATGACTCTGCTGCGGTATTTAAGGACTCTGCTGTATTATTTAAGGACTTTGCTGAATTATTTAAGGACTCTGCTTCATTATTTAAGGACTTTGTTGCATTATTTAAGGACTCTGCTGCATTATTTAAGGACTTTGTTGCATTATTTAAGGACTCTGCTGCATTATTTAAAGACTTTGCTGCATTATTTAAGTACTCTGGTGCATTATTTAAGGACTCGGCTGCATTATTTAAAGACTTTGCTGCATTATTTAAGTACTCTGGTGCATTATTTAAGGACTCTGCTGCATTATTTAAGGACTTTGCTGCATTATTTAAGGACTCTGCTGCATTATTTAAGGACTCTGCTGCATTATTTAAGGACTTTGTTTCATTATTTAATGACTCTGCTGGGGTATTTAAGGACTCTGCTGCATTATTTAAGGACTTTGTTGCATTATTTAAGGACTCTGCTGCATTATTTAAGGACTTTGCTGCATTATTTAAGGACTTTGATGCATTATTTAAGGACGCTGCTGCAGAATTTAAGTAATCTGCTGCATTATTTAAGGACTCTGCTGCATTATTTAAGGACTTTGCTGCATTATTTAAGGACTCTGCTGCATTATTTAAGGACTTTGTTGCATTATTTAATGACTCTGCTGCGGTATTTAAGGACTCTGCTGTATTATTTAAGGACTTTGCTGCATTATTTAAGGACTCTGCTTCATTATTTAAGGACTTTGTTGCATTATTTAAGGACTCTGCTGCATTATTTAAGGATTTTGCTGCATTATTTAAGGACTCTACTGCATTATTAAGGACGTTGCTGCATTATTTAAGGACTTTATTGCATTATTTAAGGATTCTGCTGCATTATTTAAGGAATTAGCTGCATTATTTAAGTACTCTGCTGCATTATTTAAGGACTTTGCTGCATTATTTAAGTATGCTGCTGCAGTATTTAAGGCCTCTGCTGCATTATTTAAGGACTCTGCTGCATTATTAAGGACGTTGCTGCATTATTTAAGGACTTTATTGCATTATTTAAGGATTCTGCTGCATTATTTAAGGAATTTGCTGCATTATTTAAGGACTCTGCTGCATTATTTAAGGACTTTGTTGCATTATTTAATGACTCTGCTGGGGTATTTAAGGACTCTGCTGCATTATTTAAGGACTTTGTTGCATTATTTAAGGAATCTGCTGCATTATTTAAGGACTTTGCTGCATTATTTAAGGACTTTGATGCATTATTTAAGGACGCTGCTGCAGAATTTAAGTAATCTGCTGCATTATTTAAGGACTCTGCTGCATTATTTAAGGACTTTGCTGCATTATTTAAGGACTCTGCTGCATTATTTAAGGACTTTGTTGCATTATTTAATGACTCTGCTGCGGTATTTAAGGACTCTGCTGTATTATTTAAGGACTTTGCTGAATTATTTAAGGACTCTGCTTCATTATTTAAGGACTTTGTTGCATTATTTAAGGACTCTGCTGCATTATTTAAGGACTTCGTTGCATTATTTAAGGACTCTGCTGCATTATTTAAAGACTTTGCTGCATTATTTAAGTACTCTGGTGCATTATTTAAGGACTCGGCTGCATTATTTAAAGACTTTGCTGCATTATTTAAGTACTCTGGTGCATTATTTAAGGACTCTGCTGCATTATTTAAGGACTTTGCTGCATTATTTAAGGACTCTGCTGCATTATTTAAGGACTCTGCTGCATTATTTAAGGACTTTGCTGCATTATTTAAGTATGCTGCTGCGGTATTTAAGGCCTCTGCTGCATTATTTAAGGACTCTGCTGCATTATTAAGGACGTTGCTGCATTATTTAAGGACTTTATTGCATTATTTAAGGATTCTGCTGCATTATTTAAGGAATTTGCTGCATTATTTAAGGACTCTGCTGTATTATTTAAGGACTTTGTTGCATTATTTAATGACTCTGCTGGGGTATTTAAGGACTCTGCTGCATTATTTAAGGGCTTTGCTGCATTATTTAAGGACTCTGCTGCAGTATTTAAGGACTCTGCTGCATTATTTAAGGACTTTGATGCATTATTTAAGGACGCTGCTGCAGAATTTAAGGAATCTGCTGCATTATTTAAGGACTTTGTTGCATTATTTAAGGACTATGCTGCATTATGTAAGGACTCTGCTGCATTATTTAAGGACTTTGCTGCATTATTTAATTACTCTGCTGCATTATTTAAGGACTTTGTTGCATTATTTAAGGACTCTGCTGCATTATTTAAGGACTTTGCTGCATTATTTAAGGACTTTGATGCATTATTTAAGGACGCTGCTGCAGAATTTAAGTAATCTGCTGCATTATTTAAGGACTCTGCTGCATTATTTAAGGACTTTGCTGCATTATTTAAGGACTCTGCTGCATTATTTAAGGACTTTGTTGCATTATTTAATGACTCTGCTGCGGTATTTAAGGACTCTGCTGCATTATTTAAGGACTTTGCTGCATTATTTAAGGACTTTGCTGCAGTAATTAAGGAATCTGCTGCATTATTTAAGGACTTTGTTGCATTATTTAAGGACTGTGCTGCATTGCTTAAGGACTCTGCTGCATTATTTAAGGACTTTGCTGCATTATTTAAGGACTTTGTTGCATTATTTAAGGACTCTGCTGCATTATTTAAGGACTTTGTTGCATTATTTAAGGACTCTGTTGCATTATTTAAGGACTTTGCTGCATTATTTAAGTACTCTGGTGCATTATTTAAGGACTTTGTTGCATTATTTAAGGACTCTGCTGCATTATTTAAGGACTTTGCTGCATTATTTAAGTACTCTGGTGCATTATTTAAGGACTTTGTTGCATTATTTAAGGACTCTGCTGCATTATTTAAGGATTTTGCTGCATTATTTAAGGACTCTACTGCATTATTAAGGACGTTGCTGCATTATTTAAGGACTTTATTGCATTATTTAAGGATTCTGCTGCATTATTTAAGGAATTAGCTGCATTATTTAAGTACTCTGCTGCATTATTTAAGGACTTTGCTGCATTATTTAAGTATGCTGCTGCAGTATTTAAGGCCTCTGCTGCATTATTTAAGGACTCTGCTGCATTATTAAGGACGTTGCTGCATTATTTAAGGACTTTATTGCATTATTTAAGGATTCTGCTGCATTATTTAAGGAATTTGCTGCATTATTTAAGGACTCTGCTGCATTATTTAAGGACTTTGTTGCATTATTTAATGACTCTGCTGGGGTATTTAAGGACTCTGCTGCATTATTTAAGGACTTTGTTGCATTATTTAAGGAATCTGCTGCATTATTTAAGGACTTTGCTGCATTATTTAAGGACTTTGATGCATTATTTAAGGACGCTGCTGCAGAATTTAAGTAATCTGCTGCATTATTTAAGGACTCTGCTGCATTATTTAAGGACTTTGCTGCATTATTTAAGGACTCTGCTGCATTATTTAAGGACTTTGTTGCATTATTTAATGACTCTGCTGCGGTATTTAAGGACTCTGCTGTATTATTTAAGGACTTTGCTGAATTATTTAAGGACTCTGCTTCATTATTTAAGGACTTTGTTGCATTATTTAAGGACTCTGCTGCATTATTTAAGGACTTCGTTGCATTATTTAAGGACTCTGCTGCATTATTTAAAGACTTTGCTGCATTATTTAAGTACTCTGGTGCATTATTTAAGGACTCGGCTGCATTATTTAAAGACTTTGCTGCATTATTTAAGTACTCTGGTGCATTATTTAAGGACTCTGCTGCATTATTTAAGGACTTTGCTGCATTATTTAAGGACTCTGCTGCATTATTTAAGGACTCTGCTGCATTATTTAAGGACTTTGCTGCATTATTTAAGTATGCTGCTGCGGTATTTAAGGCCTCTGCTGCATTATTTAAGGACTCTGCTGCATTATTAAGGACGTTGCTGCATTATTTAAGGACTTTATTGCATTATTTAAGGATTCTGCTGCATTATTTAAGGAATTTGCTGCATTATTTAAGGACTCTGCTGTATTATTTAAGGACTTTGTTGCATTATTTAATGACTCTGCTGGGGTATTTAAGGACTCTGCTGCATTATTTAAGGGCTTTGCTGCATTATTTAAGGACTCTGCTGCAGTATTTAAGGACTCTGCTGCATTATTTAAGGACTTTGATGCATTATTTAAGGACGCTGCTGCAGAATTTAAGGAATCTGCTGCATTATTTAAGGACTTTGTTGCATTATTTAAGGACTATGCTGCATTATGTAAGGACTCTGCTGCATTATTTAAGGACTTTGCTGCATTATTTAATTACTCTGCTGCATTATTTAAGGACTTTGTTGCATTATTTAAGGACTCTGCTGCATTATTTAAGGACTTTGCTGCATTATTTAAGGACTTTGATGCATTATTTAAGGACGCTGCTGCAGAATTTAAGTAATCTGCTGCATTATTTAAGGACTCTGCTGCATTATTTAAGGACTTTGCTGCATTATTTAAGGACTCTGCTGCATTATTTAAGGACTTTGTTGCATTATTTAATGACTCTGCTGCGGTATTTAAGGACTCTGCTGCATTATTTAAGGACTTTGCTGCATTATTTAAGGACTTTGCTGCAGTAATTAAGGAATCTGCTGCATTATTTAAGGACTTTGTTGCATTATTTAAGGACTGTGCTGCATTGCTTAAGGACTCTGCTGCATTATTTAAGGACTTTGCTGCATTATTTAAGGACTTTGTTGCATTATTTAAGGACTCTGCTGCATTATTTAAGGACTTTGTTGCATTATTTAAGGACTCTGTTGCATTATTTAAGGACTTTGCTGCATTATTTAAGTATGCTGCTGCAGTATTTAAGGCCTCTGCTGCATTATTTAAGGACTCTGCTGCATTTTTAAGGACGTTGCTGCATTATTTAAGGACTTTATTGCATTATTTAAGGATTCTGCTGCATTATTTAAGGAATTTGCTGCATTATTTAAGGACTCTGCTGCATTATTTAAGGACTTTGTTTCATTATTTAATGACTCTGCTGGGGTATTTAAGGACTCTGCTGCATTATTTAAGGACTTTGTTGCATTATTTAAGGACTCTGCTGCATTATTTAAGGACTTTGCTGCATTATTTAAGGACTTTGATGCATTATTTAAGGACGCTGCTGCAGAATTTAAGTAATCTGCTGCATTATTTAAGGACTCTGCTGCATTATTTAAGGACTTTGCTGCATTATTTAAGGACTCTGCTGCATTATTTAAGGACTTTGTTGCATTATTTAATGACTCTGCTGCGGTATTTAAGGACTCTGCTGTATTATTTAAGGACTTTGCTGCATTATTTAAGGACTCTGCTTCATTATTTAAGGACTTTGTTGCATTATTTAAGGACTCTGCTGCATTATTTAAGGATTTTGCTGCATTATTTAAGGACTCTACTGCATTATTAAGGACGTTGCTGCATTATTTAAGGACTTTATTGCATTATTTAAGGATTCTGCTGCATTATTTAAGGAATTAGCTGCATTATTTAAGTACTCTGCTGCATTATTTAAGGACTTTGCTGCATTATTTAAGTATGCTGCTGCAGTATTTAAGGCCTCTGCTGCATTATTTAAGGACTCTGCTGCATTATTAAGGACGTTGCTGTATTATTTAAGGACTTTATTGCATTATTTAAGGATTCTGCTGCATTATTTAAGGAATTTGCTGCATTATTTAAGGACTCTGCTGCATTATTTAAGGACTTTGTTGCATTATTTAATGACTCTGCTGGGGTATTTAAGGACTCTGCTGCATTATTTAAGGACTTTGTTGCATTATTTAAGGAATCTGCTGCATTATTTAAGGACTTTGCTGCATTATTTAAGGACTTTGATGCATTATTTAAGGACGCTGCTGCAGAATTTAAGTAATCTGCTGCATTATTTAAGGACTCTGCTGCATTATTTAAGGACTTTGCTGCATTATTTAAGGACTCTGCTGCATTATTTAAGGACTTTGTTGCATTATTTAATGACTCTGCTGCGGTATTTAAGGACTCTGCTGTATTATTTAAGGACTTTGCTGAATTATTTAAGGACTCTGCTTCATTATTTAAGGACTTTGTTGCATTATTTAAGGACTCTGCTGCATTATTTAAGGACTTTGTTGCATTATTTAAGGACTCTGCTGCATTATTTAAAGACTTTGCTGCATTATTTAAGTACTCTGGTGCATTATTTAAGGACTCGGCTGCATTATTTAAAGACTTTGCTGCATTATTTAAGTACTCTGGTGCATTATTTAAGGACTCTGCTGCATTATTTAAGGACTTTGCTGCATTATTTAAGGACTCTGCTGCATTATTTAAGGACTCTGCTGCATTATTTAAGGACTCTGCTGTATTATTTAAGGACTCTGCTGCATTATTTAAGGACTCTGCTGCATTATTTAAGGACTTTGCTGCATTATTTAAGGATTCTGCTGCATTATTTAAGGAATTTGCTGCATTATTTAAGGACTCTGCTGTATTATTTAAGGACTTTGTTGCATTATTTAATGACTCTGCTGGGGTATTTAAGGACTCTGCTGCATTATTTAAGGGCTTTGCTGCATTATTTAAGGACTCTGCTGCAGTATTTAAGGACTCTGCTGCATTATTTAAGGACTTTGATGCATTATTTAAGGACGCTGCTGCAGAATTTAAGGAATCTGCTGCATTATTTAAGGACTTTGTTGCATTATTTAAGGACTATGCTGCATTATGTAAGGACTCTGCTGCATTATTTAAGGACTTTGCTGCATTATTTAATTACTCTGCTGCATTATTTAAGGACTTTGTTGCATTATTTAAGGACTCTGCTGCATTATTTAAGGACTTTGCTGCATTATTTAAGGACTTTGATGCATTATTTAAGGACGCTGCTGCAGAATTTAAGTAATCTGCTGCATTATTTAAGGACTCTGCTGCATTATTTAAGGACTTTGCTGCATTATTTAAGGACTCTGCTGCATTATTTAAGGACTTTGTTGCATTATTTAATGACTCTGCTGCGGTATTTAAGGACTCTGCTGCATTATTTAAGTACTCTGGTGCATTATTTAAGGACTTTGTTGCATTATTTAAGGACTCTGCTGCATTATTTAAGGACTTTGCTGCATTATTTAAGTACTCTGGTGCATTATTTAAGGACTTTGTTGCATTATTTAAGGACTCTGCTGCATTATTTAAGGATTTTGCTGCATTATTTAAGGACTCTACTGCATTATTAAGGACGTTGCTGCATTATTTAAGGACTTTATTGCATTATTTAAGGATTCTGCTGCATTATTTAAGGAATTAGCTGCATTATTTAAGTACTCTGCTGCATTATTTAAGGACTTTGCTGCATTATTTAAGTATGCTGCTGCAGTATTTAAGGCCTCTGCTGCATTATTTAAGGACTCTGCTGCATTATTAAGGACGTTGCTGCATTATTTAAGGACTTTATTGCATTATTTAAGGATTCTGCTGCATTATTTAAGGAATTTGCTGCATTATTTAAGGACTCTGCTGCATTATTTAAGGACTTTGTTGCATTATTTAATGACTCTGCTGGGGTATTTAAGGACTCTGCTGCATTATTTAAGGACTTTGTTGCATTATTTAAGGAATCTGCTGCATTATTTAAGGACTTTGCTGCATTATTTAAGGACTTTGATGCATTATTTAAGGACGCTGCTGCAGAATTTAAGTAATCTGCTGCATTATTTAAGGACTCTGCTGCATTATTTAAGGACTTTGCTGCATTATTTAAGGACTCTGCTGCATTATTTAAGGACTTTGTTGCATTATTTAATGACTCTGCTGCGGTATTTAAGGACTCTGCTGTATTATTTAAGGACTTTGCTGAATTATTTAAGGACTCTGCTTCATTATTTAAGGACTTTGTTGCATTATTTAAGGACTCTGCTGCATTATTTAAGGACTTCGTTGCATTATTTAAGGACTCTGCTGCATTATTTAAAGACTTTGCTGCATTATTTAAGTACTCTGGTGCATTATTTAAGGACTCGGCTGCATTATTTAAAGACTTTGCTGCATTATTTAAGTACTCTGGTGCATTATTTAAGGACTCTGCTGCATTATTTAAGGACTTTGCTGCATTATTTAAGGACTCTGCTGCATTATTTAAGGACTCTGCTGCATTATTTAAGGACTTTGCTGCATTATTTAAGTATGCTGCTGCGGTATTTAAGGCCTCTGCTGCATTATTTAAGGACTCTGCTGCATTATTAAGGACGTTGCTGCATTATTTAAGGACTTTATTGCATTATTTAAGGATTCTGCTGCATTATTTAAGGAATTTGCTGCATTATTTAAGGACTCTGCTGTATTATTTAAGGACTTTGTTGCATTATTTAATGACTCTGCTGGGGTATTTAAGGACTCTGCTGCATTATTTAAGGGCTTTGCTGCATTATTTAAGGACTCTGCTGCAGTATTTAAGGACTCTGCTGCATTATTTAAGGACTTTGATGCATTATTTAAGGACGCTGCTGCAGAATTTAAGGAATCTGCTGCATTATTTAAGGACTTTGTTGCATTATTTAAGGACTATGCTGCATTATGTAAGGACTCTGCTGCATTATTTAAGGACTTTGCTGCATTATTTAATTACTCTGCTGCATTATTTAAGGACTTTGTTGCATTATTTAAGGACTCTGCTGCATTATTTAAGGACTTTGCTGCATTATTTAAGGACTTTGATGCATTATTTAAGGACGCTGCTGCAGAATTTAAGTAATCTGCTGCATTATTTAAGGACTCTGCTGCATTATTTAAGGACTTTGCTGCATTATTTAAGGACTCTGCTGCATTATTTAAGGACTTTGTTGCATTATTTAATGACTCTGCTGCGGTATTTAAGGACTCTGCTGCATTATTTAAGGACTTTGCTGCATTATTTAAGGACTTTGCTGCAGTAATTAAGGAATCTGCTGCATTATTTAAGGACTGTGTTGCATTATTTAAGGACTGTGCTGCATTGCTTAAGGACTCTGCTGCATTATTTAAGGACTTTGCTGCATTATTTAAGGACTTTGTTGCATTATTTAAGGACTCTGCTGCATTATTTAAGGACTTTGTTGCATTATTTAAGGACTCTGTTGCATTATTTAAGGACTTTGCTGCATTATTTAAGTACTCTGGTGCATTATTTAAGGACTTTGTTGCATTATTTAAGGACTCTGCTGCATTATTTAAGGACTTTGCTGCATTATTTAAGTACTCTGGTGCATTATTTAAGGACTTTGTTGCATTATTTAAGGACTCTGCTGCATTATTTAAGGACTTTGTTGCATTATTTAATGACTCTGCTGCATTATTTAAGGACTTTGCTGCATTATTTAAGGACTCTGCTGCATTATTTAAGGACTTTGTTGCATTATTTAATGACTCTGCTGCGGTATTTAAGGACTCTGCTGTATTATTTAAGGACTTTGCTGCATTATTTAAGGACTCTGCTTCATTATTTAAGGACTTTGTTGCATTATTTAAGGACTCTGCTGCATTATTTAAGGACTTCGTTGCATTATTTAAGGACTCTGCTGCATTATTTAAAGACTTTGCTGCATTATTTAAGTACTCTGGTGCATTATTTAAGGACTCGGCTGCATTATTTAAAGACTTTGCTGCATTATTTAAGTACTCTGGTGCATTATTTAAGGACTCTGCTGCATTATTTAAGGACTTTGCTGCATTATTTAAGGACTCTGCTGCATTATTTAAGGACTTTGCTGCATTATTTAAGTATGCTGCTGCGGTATTTAAGGCCTCTGCTGCATTATTTAAGGACTCTGCTGCATTATTAAGGACGTTGCTGCATTATTTAAGGACTTTATTGCATTATTTAAGGATTCTGCTGCATTATTTAAGGAATTTGCTGCATTATTTAAGGACTCTGCTGTATTATTTAAGGACTTTGTTGCATTATTTAATGACTCTGCTGGGGTATTTAAGGACTCTGCTGCATTATTTAAGGGCTTTGCTGCATTATTTAAGGACTCTGCTGCAGTATTTAAGGACTCTGCTGCATTATTTAAGGACTTTGATGCATTATTTAAGCACGCTGCTGCAGAATTTAAGGAATCTGCTGCATTATTTAAGGACTTTGTTGCATTATTTAAGGACTATGCTGCATTATGTAAGGACTCTGCTGCATTATTTAAGGACTTTGCTGCATTATTTAATTACTCTGCTGCATTATTTAAGGACTTTGTTGCATTATTTAAGGACTCTGCTGCATTATTTAAGGACTTTGCTGCATTATTTAAGGACTTTGATGCATTATTTAAGGACGCTGCTGCAGAATTTAAGTAATCTGCTGCATTATTTAAGGACTCTGCTGCATTATTTAAGGACTTTGCTGCATTATTTAAGGACTCTGCTGCATTATTTAAGGACTTTGTTGCATTATTTAATGACTCTGCTGCGGTATTTAAGGACTCTGCTGCATTATTTAAGGACTTTGCTGCATTATTTAAGGACTTTGCTGCAGTAATTAAGGAATCTGCTGCATTATTTAAGGACTTTGTTGCATTATTTAAGGACTGTGCTGCATTGCTTAAGGACTCTGCTGCATTATTTAAGGACTTTGCTGCATTATTTAAGGACTTTGTTGCATTATTTAAGGACTCTGCTGCATTATTTAAGGACTTTGTTGCATTATTTAAGGACTCTGTTGCATTATTTAAGGACTTTGCTGCATTATTTAAGTACTCTGGTGCATTATTTAAGGACTTTGTTGCATTATTTAAGGACTCTGCTGCATTATTTAAGGACTTTGTTGCATTATTTAAGGACTCTGTTGCATTATTTAAGGACTTTGCTGCATTATTTAAGTACTCTGGTGCATTATTTAAGGACTTTGTTGCATTATTTAAGGACTCTGCTGCATTATTTAAGGACTTTGTTGCATTATTTAAGGACTCTGCTGCATTATTTAAGGACTTTGCTGCATTATTTAAGGACTCTGTTGCATTATTTAAGGACTTTGCTGCATTATTTAAGTACTCTGGTGCATTATTTAAGGACTTTATTGCATTATTTAAGGATTCTGCTGCATTATTTAAGGAATTTGCTGCATTATTTAAGAACTTTGCTGCAGTATTTAAGGACTCTGCTGCATTATTTAAGGACTTTGTTGCATTATTTAATGACTCTGCTGCATTATTTAAGGACTTTGCTGCATTATTTAAGTATGCTGCTGCAGTATTTAAGGCCTCTGCTGCATTATTTAAGGACTCTGCTGCATTTTTAAGGACGTTGCTGCATTATTTAAGGACTTTATTGCATTATTTAAGGATTCTGCTGCATTATTTAAGGAATTTGCTGCATTATTTAAGGACTCTGCTGCATTATTAAGGACGTTGCTGCATTATTTAAGGACTTTATTGCATTATTTAAGGATTCTGCTGCATTATTTAAGGAATTAGCTGCATTATTTAAGTACTCTGCTGCATTATTTAAGGACTTTGCTGCATTATTTAAGTATGCTGCTGCAGTATTTAAGGCCTCTGCTGCATTATTTAAGGACTCTGCTGCATTATTAAGGACGTTGCTGTATTATTTAAGGACTTTATTGCATTATTTAAGGATTCTGCTGCATTATTTAAGGAATTTGCTGCATTATTTAAGGACTCTGCTGCATTATTTAAGGACTTTGTTGCATTATTTAATGACTCTGCTGGGGTATTTAAGGACTCTGCTGCATTATTTAAGGACTTTGTTGCATTATTTAAGGAATCTGCTGCATTATTTAAGGACTTTGCTGCATTATTTAAGGACTTTGATGCATTATTTAAGGACGCTGCTGCAGAATTTAAGTAATCTGCTGCATTATTTAAGGACTCTGCTGCATTATTTAAGGACTTTGCTGCATTATTTAAGGACTCTGCTGCATTATTTAAGGACTTTGTTGCATTATTTAATGACTCTGCTGCGGTATTTAAGGACTCTGCTGTATTATTTAAGGACTTTGCTGAATTATTTAAGGACTCTGCTTCATTATTTAAGGACTTTGTTGCATTATTTAAGGACTCTGCTGCATTATTTAAGGACTTTGTTGCATTATTTAAGGACTCTGCTGCATTATTTAAAGACTTTGCTGCATTATTTAAGTACTCTGGTGCATTATTTAAGGACTCGGCTGCATTATTTAAAGACTTTGCTGCATTATTTAAGTACTCTGGTGCATTATTTAAGGACTCTGCTGCATTATTTAAGGACTTTGCTGCATTATTTAAGGACTCTGCTGCATTATTTAAGGACTCTGCTGCATTATTTAAGGACTTTGTTTCATTATTTAATGACTCTGCTGGGGTATTTAAGGACTCTGCTGCATTATTTAAGGACTTTGTTGCATTATTTAAGGACTCTGCTGCATTATTTAAGGACTTTGCTGCATTATTTAAGGACTTTGATGCATTATTTAAGGACGCTGCTGCAGAATTTAAGTAATCTGCTGCATTATTTAAGGACTCTGCTGCATTATTTAAGGACTTTGCTGCATTATTTAAGGACTCTGCTGCATTATTTAAGGACTTTGTTGCATTATTTAATGACTCTGCTGCGGTATTTAAGGACTCTGCTGTATTATTTAAGGACTTTGCTGCATTATTTAAGGACTCTGCTTCATTATTTAAGGACTTTGTTGCATTATTTAAGGACTCTGCTGCATTATTTAAGGATTTTGCTGCATTATTTAAGGACTCTACTGCATTATTAAGGACGTTGCTGCATTATTTAAGGACTTTATTGCATTATTTAAGGATTCTGCTGCATTATTTAAGGAATTAGCTGCATTATTTAAGTACTCTGCTGCATTATTTAAGGACTTTGCTGCATTATTTAAGTATGCTGCTGCAGTATTTAAGGCCTCTGCTGCATTATTTAAGGACTCTGCTGCATTATTAAGGACGTTGCTGCATTATTTAAGGACTTTATTGCATTATTTAAGGATTCTGCTGCATTATTTAAGGAATTTGCTGCATTATTTAAGGACTCTGCTGCATTATTTAAGGACTTTGTTGCATTATTTAATGACTCTGCTGGGGTATTTAAGGACTCTGCTGCATTATTTAAGGACTTTGTTGCATTATTTAAGGAATCTGCTGCATTATTTAAGGACTTTGCTGCATTATTTAAGGACTTTGATGCATTATTTAAGGACGCTGCTGCAGAATTTAAGTAATCTGCTGCATTATTTAAGGACTCTGCTGCATTATTTAAGGACTTTGCTGCATTATTTAAGGACTCTGCTGCATTATTTAAGGACTTTGTTGCATTATTTAATGACTCTGCTGCGGTATTTAAGGACTCTGCTGTATTATTTAAGGACTTTGCTGAATTATTTAAGGACTCTGCTTCATTATTTAAGGACTTTGTTGCATTATTTAAGGACTCTGCTGCATTATTTAAGGACTTCGTTGCATTATTTAAGGACTCTGCTGCATTATTTAAAGACTTTGCTGCATTATTTAAGTACTCTGGTGCATTATTTAAGGACTCGGCTGCATTATTTAAAGACTTTGCTGCATTATTTAAGTACTCTGGTGCATTATTTAAGGACTCTGCTGCATTATTTAAGGACTTTGCTGCATTATTTAAGGACTCTGCTGCATTATTTAAGGACTCTGCTGCATTATTTAAGGACTTTGCTGCATTATTTAAGTATGCTGCTGCGGTATTTAAGGCCTCTGCTGCATTATTTAAGGACTCTGCTGCATTATTAAGGACGTTGCTGCATTATTTAAGGACTTTATTGCATTATTTAAGGATTCTGCTGCATTATTTAAGGAATTTGCTGCATTATTTAAGGACTCTGCTGTATTATTTAAGGACTTTGTTGCATTATTTAATGACTCTGCTGGGGTATTTAAGGACTCTGCTGCATTATTTAAGGGCTTTGCTGCATTATTTAAGGACTCTGCTGCAGTATTTAAGGACTCTGCTGCATTATTTAAGGACTTTGATGCATTATTTAAGGACGCTGCTGCAGAATTTAAGGAATCTGCTGCATTATTTAAGGACTTTGTTGCATTATTTAAGGACTATGCTGCATTATGTAAGGACTCTGCTGCATTATTTAAGGACTTTGCTGCATTATTTAATTACTCTGCTGCATTATTTAAGGACTTTGTTGCATTATTTAAGGACTCTGCTGCATTATTTAAGGACTTTGCTGCATTATTTAAGGACTTTGATGCATTATTTAAGGACGCTGCTGCAGAATTTAAGTAATCTGCTGCATTATTTAAGGACTCTGCTGCATTATTTAAGGACTTTGCTGCATTATTTAAGGACTCTGCTGCATTATTTAAGGACTTTGTTGCATTATTTAATGACTCTGCTGCGGTATTTAAGGACTCTGCTGCATTATTTAAGGACTTTGCTGCATTATTTAAGGACTTTGCTGCAGTAATTAAGGAATCTGCTGCATTATTTAAGGACTTTGTTGCATTATTTAAGGACTGTGCTGCATTGCTTAAGGACTCTGCTGCATTATTTAAGGACTTTGCTGCATTATTTAAGGACTTTGTTGCATTATTTAAGGACTCTGCTGCATTATTTAAGGACTTTGTTGCATTATTTAAGGACTCTGTTGCATTATTTAAGGACTTTGCTGCATTATTTAAGTACTCTGGTGCATTATTTAAGGACTTTGTTGCATTATTTAAGGACTCTGCTGCATTATTTAAGGACTTTGCTGCATTATTTAAGTACTCTGGTGCATTATTTAAGGACTTTGTTGCATTATTTAAGGACTCTGCTGCATTATTTAAGGATTTTGCTGCATTATTTAAGGACTCTACTGCATTATTAAGGACGTTGCTGCATTATTTAAGGACTTTATTGCATTATTTAAGGATTCTGCTGCATTATTTAAGGAATTAGCTGCATTATTTAAGTACTCTGCTGCATTATTTAAGGACTTTGCTGCATTATTTAAGTATGCTGCTGCAGTATTTAAGGCCTCTGCTGCATTATTTAAGGACTCTGCTGCATTATTAAGGACGTTGCTGCATTATTTAAGGACTTTATTGCATTATTTAAGGATTCTGCTGCATTATTTAAGGAATTTGCTGCATTATTTAAGGACTCTGCTGCATTATTTAAGGACTTTGTTGCATTATTTAATGACTCTGCTGGGGTATTTAAGGACTCTGCTGCATTATTTAAGGACTTTGTTGCATTATTTAAGGAATCTGCTGCATTATTTAAGGACTTTGCTGCATTATTTAAGGACTTTGATGCATTATTTAAGGACGCTGCTGCAGAATTTAAGTAATCTGCTGCATTATTTAAGGACTCTGCTGCATTATTTAAGGACTTTGCTGCATTATTTAAGGACTCTGCTGCATTATTTAAGGACTTTGTTGCATTATTTAATGACTCTGCTGCGGTATTTAAGGACTCTGCTGTATTATTTAAGGACTTTGCTGAATTATTTAAGGACTCTGCTTCATTATTTAAGGACTTTGTTGCATTATTTAAGGACTCTGCTGCATTATTTAAGGACTTCGTTGCATTATTTAAGGACTCTGCTGCATTATTTAAAGACTTTGCTGCATTATTTAAGTACTCTGGTGCATTATTTAAGGACTCGGCTGCATTATTTAAAGACTTTGCTGCATTATTTAAGTACTCTGGTGCATTATTTAAGGACTCTGCTGCATTATTTAAGGACTTTGCTGCATTATTTAAGGACTCTGCTGCATTATTTAAGGACTCTGCTGCATTATTTAAGGACTTTGCTGCATTATTTAAGTATGCTGCTGCGGTATTTAAGGCCTCTGCTGCATTATTTAAGGACTCTGCTGCATTATTAAGGACGTTGCTGCATTATTTAAGGACTTTATTGCATTATTTAAGGATTCTGCTGCATTATTTAAGGAATTTGCTGCATTATTTAAGGACTCTGCTGTATTATTTAAGGACTTTGTTGCATTATTTAATGACTCTGCTGGGGTATTTAAGGACTCTGCTGCATTATTTAAGGGCTTTGCTGCATTATTTAAGGACTCTGCTGCAGTATTTAAGGACTCTGCTGCATTATTTAAGGACTTTGATGCATTATTTAAGGACGCTGCTGCAGAATTTAAGGAATCTGCTGCATTATTTAAGGACTTTGTTGCATTATTTAAGGACTATGCTGCATTATGTAAGGACTCTGCTGCATTATTTAAGGACTTTGCTGCATTATTTAATTACTCTGCTGCATTATTTAAGGACTTTGTTGCATTATTTAAGGACTCTGCTGCATTATTTAAGGACTTTGCTGCATTATTTAAGGACTTTGATGCATTATTTAAGGACGCTGCTGCAGAATTTAAGTAATCTGCTGCATTATTTAAGGACTCTGCTGCATTATTTAAGGACTTTGCTGCATTATTTAAGGACTCTGCTGCATTATTTAAGGACTTTGTTGCATTATTTAATGACTCTGCTGCGGTATTTAAGGACTCTGCTGCATTATTTAAGGACTTTGCTGCATTATTTAAGGACTTTGCTGCAGTAATTAAGGAATCTGCTGCATTATTTAAGGACTTTGTTGCATTATTTAAGGACTGTGCTGCATTGCTTAAGGACTCTGCTGCATTATTTAAGGACTTTGCTGCATTATTTAAGGACTTTGTTGCATTATTTAAGGACTCTGCTGCATTATTTAAGGACTTTGTTGCATTATTTAAGGACTCTGTTGCATTATTTAAGGACTTTGCTGCATTATTTAAGTATGCTGCTGCAGTATTTAAGGCCTCTGCTGCATTATTTAAGGACTCTGCTGCATTTTTAAGGACGTTGCTGCATTATTTAAGGACTTTATTGCATTATTTAAGGATTCTGCTGCATTATTTAAGGAATTTGCTGCATTATTTAAGGACTCTGCTGCATTATTTAAGGACTTTGTTTCATTATTTAATGACTCTGCTGGGGTATTTAAGGACTCTGCTGCATTATTTAAGGACTTTGTTGCATTATTTAAGGACTCTGCTGCATTATTTAAGGACTTTGCTGCATTATTTAAGGACTTTGATGCATTATTTAAGGACGCTGCTGCAGAATTTAAGTAATCTGCTGCATTATTTAAGGACTCTGCTGCATTATTTAAGGACTTTGCTGCATTATTTAAGGACTCTGCTGCATTATTTAAGGACTTTGTTGCATTATTTAATGACTCTGCTGCGGTATTTAAGGACTCTGCTGTATTATTTAAGGACTTTGCTGCATTATTTAAGGACTCTGCTTCATTATTTAAGGACTTTGTTGCATTATTTAAGGACTCTGCTGCATTATTTAAGGATTTTGCTGCATTATTTAAGGACTCTACTGCATTATTAAGGACGTTGCTGCATTATTTAAGGACTTTATTGCATTATTTAAGGATTCTGCTGCATTATTTAAGGAATTAGCTGCATTATTTAAGTACTCTGCTGCATTATTTAAGGACTTTGCTGCATTATTTAAGTATGCTGCTGCAGTATTTAAGGCCTCTGCTGCATTATTTAAGGACTCTGCTGCATTATTAAGGACGTTGCTGTATTATTTAAGGACTTTATTGCATTATTTAAGGATTCTGCTGCATTATTTAAGGAATTTGCTGCATTATTTAAGGACTCTGCTGCATTATTTAAGGACTTTGTTGCATTATTTAATGACTCTGCTGGGGTATTTAAGGACTCTGCTGCATTATTTAAGGACTTTGTTGCATTATTTAAGGAATCTGCTGCATTATTTAAGGACTTTGCTGCATTATTTAAGGACTTTGATGCATTATTTAAGGACGCTGCTGCAGAATTTAAGTAATCTGCTGCATTATTTAAGGACTCTGCTGCATTATTTAAGGACTTTGCTGCATTATTTAAGGACTCTGCTGCATTATTTAAGGACTTTGTTGCATTATTTAATGACTCTGCTGCGGTATTTAAGGACTCTGCTGTATTATTTAAGGACTTTGCTGAATTATTTAAGGACTCTGCTTCATTATTTAAGGACTTTGTTGCATTATTTAAGGACTCTGCTGCATTATTTAAGGACTTTGTTGCATTATTTAAGGACTCTGCTGCATTATTTAAAGACTTTGCTGCATTATTTAAGTACTCTGGTGCATTATTTAAGGACTCGGCTGCATTATTTAAAGACTTTGCTGCATTATTTAAGTACTCTGGTGCATTATTTAAGGACTCTGCTGCATTATTTAAGGACTTTGCTGCATTATTTAAGGACTCTGCTGCATTATTTAAGGACTCTGCTGCATTATTTAAGGACTTTGTTTCATTATTTAATGACTCTGCTGGGGTATTTAAGGACTCTGCTGCATTATTTAAGGACTTTGTTGCATTATTTAAGGACTCTGCTGCATTATTTAAGGACTTTGCTGCATTATTTAAGGACTTTGATGCATTATTTAAGGACGCTGCTGCAGAATTTAAGTAATCTGCTGCATTATTTAAGGACTCTGCTGCATTATTTAAGGACTTTGCTGCATTATTTAAGGACTCTGCTGCATTATTTAAGGACTTTGTTGCATTATTTAATGACTCTGCTGCGGTATTTAAGGACTCTGCTGTATTATTTAAGGACTTTGCTGCATTATTTAAGGACTCTGCTTCATTATTTAAGGACTTTGTTGCATTATTTAAGGACTCTGCTGCATTATTTAAGGATTTTGCTGCATTATTTAAGGACTCTACTGCATTATTAAGGACGTTGCTGCATTATTTAAGGACTTTATTGCATTATTTAAGGATTCTGCTGCATTATTTAAGGAATTAGCTGCATTATTTAAGTACTCTGCTGCATTATTTAAGGACTTTGCTGCATTATTTAAGTATGCTGCTGCAGTATTTAAGGCCTCTGCTGCATTATTTAAGGACTCTGCTGCATTATTAAGGACGTTGCTGCATTATTTAAGGACTTTATTGCATTATTTAAGGATTCTGCTGCATTATTTAAGGAATTTGCTGCATTATTTAAGGACTCTGCTGCATTATTTAAGGACTTTGTTGCATTATTTAATGACTCTGCTGGGGTATTTAAGGACTCTGCTGCATTATTTAAGGACTTTGTTGCATTATTTAAGGAATCTGCTGCATTATTTAAGGACTTTGCTGCATTATTTAAGGACTTTGATGCATTATTTAAGGACGCTGCTGCAGAATTTAAGTAATCTGCTGCATTATTTAAGGACTCTGCTGCATTATTTAAGGACTTTGCTGCATTATTTAAGGACTCTGCTGCATTATTTAAGGACTTTGTTGCATTATTTAATGACTCTGCTGCGGTATTTAAGGACTCTGCTGTATTATTTAAGGACTTTGCTGAATTATTTAAGGACTCTGCTTCATTATTTAAGGACTTTGTTGCATTATTTAAGGACTCTGCTGCATTATTTAAGGACTTCGTTGCATTATTTAAGGACTCTGCTGCATTATTTAAAGACTTTGCTGCATTATTTAAGTACTCTGGTGCATTATTTAAGGACTCGGCTGCATTATTTAAAGACTTTGCTGCATTATTTAAGTACTCTGGTGCATTATTTAAGGACTCTGCTGCATTATTTAAGGACTTTGCTGCATTATTTAAGGACTCTGCTGCATTATTTAAGGACTCTGCTGCATTATTTAAGGACTTTGCTGCATTATTTAAGTATGCTGCTGCGGTATTTAAGGCCTCTGCTGCATTATTTAAGGACTCTGCTGCATTATTAAGGACGTTGCTGCATTATTTAAGGACTTTATTGCATTATTTAAGGATTCTGCTGCATTATTTAAGGAATTTGCTGCATTATTTAAGGACTCTGCTGTATTATTTAAGGACTTTGTTGCATTATTTAATGACTCTGCTGGGGTATTTAAGGACTCTGCTGCATTATTTAAGGGCTTTGCTGCATTATTTAAGGACTCTGCTGCAGTATTTAAGGACTCTGCTGCATTATTTAAGGACTTTGATGCATTATTTAAGGACGCTGCTGCAGAATTTAAGGAATCTGCTGCATTATTTAAGGACTTTGTTGCATTATTTAAGGACTATGCTGCATTATGTAAGGACTCTGCTGCATTATTTAAGGACTTTGCTGCATTATTTAATTACTCTGCTGCATTATTTAAGGACTTTGTTGCATTATTTAAGGACTCTGCTGCATTATTTAAGGACTTTGCTGCATTATTTAAGGACTTTGATGCATTATTTAAGGACGCTGCTGCAGAATTTAAGTAATCTGCTGCATTATTTAAGGACTCTGCTGCATTATTTAAGGACTTTGCTGCATTATTTAAGGACTCTGCTGCATTATTTAAGGACTTTGTTGCATTATTTAATGACTCTGCTGCGGTATTTAAGGACTCTGCTGCATTATTTAAGGACTTTGCTGCATTATTTAAGGACTTTGCTGCAGTAATTAAGGAATCTGCTGCATTATTTAAGGACTTTGTTGCATTATTTAAGGACTGTGCTGCATTGCTTAAGGACTCTGCTGCATTATTTAAGGACTTTGCTGCATTATTTAAGGACTTTGTTGCATTATTTAAGGACTCTGCTGCATTATTTAAGGACTTTGTTGCATTATTTAAGGACTCTGTTGCATTATTTAAGGACTTTGCTGCATTATTTAAGTACTCTGGTGCATTATTTAAGGACTTTGTTGCATTATTTAAGGACTCTGCTGCATTATTTAAGGACTTTGCTGCATTATTTAAGTACTCTGGTGCATTATTTAAGGACTTTGTTGCATTATTTAAGGACTCTGCTGCATTATTTAAGGATTTTGCTGCATTATTTAAGGACTCTACTGCATTATTAAGGACGTTGCTGCATTATTTAAGGACTTTATTGCATTATTTAAGGATTCTGCTGCATTATTTAAGGAATTAGCTGCATTATTTAAGTACTCTGCTGCATTATTTAAGGACTTTGCTGCATTATTTAAGTATGCTGCTGCAGTATTTAAGGCCTCTGCTGCATTATTTAAGGACTCTGCTGCATTATTAAGGACGTTGCTGCATTATTTAAGGACTTTATTGCATTATTTAAGGATTCTGCTGCATTATTTAAGGAATTTGCTGCATTATTTAAGGACTCTGCTGCATTATTTAAGGACTTTGTTGCATTATTTAATGACTCTGCTGGGGTATTTAAGGACTCTGCTGCATTATTTAAGGACTTTGTTGCATTATTTAAGGAATCTGCTGCATTATTTAAGGACTTTGCTGCATTATTTAAGGACTTTGATGCATTATTTAAGGACGCTGCTGCAGAATTTAAGTAATCTGCTGCATTATTTAAGGACTCTGCTGCATTATTTAAGGACTTTGCTGCATTATTTAAGGACTCTGCTGCATTATTTAAGGACTTTGTTGCATTATTTAATGACTCTGCTGCGGTATTTAAGGACTCTGCTGTATTATTTAAGGACTTTGCTGAATTATTTAAGGACTCTGCTTCATTATTTAAGGACTTTGTTGCATTATTTAAGGACTCTGCTGCATTATTTAAGGACTTCGTTGCATTATTTAAGGACTCTGCTGCATTATTTAAAGACTTTGCTGCATTATTTAAGTACTCTGGTGCATTATTTAAGGACTCGGCTGCATTATTTAAAGACTTTGCTGCATTATTTAAGTACTCTGGTGCATTATTTAAGGACTCTGCTGCATTATTTAAGGACTTTGCTGCATTATTTAAGGACTCTGCTGCATTATTTAAGGACTCTGCTGCATTATTTAAGGACTTTGCTGCATTATTTAAGTATGCTGCTGCGGTATTTAAGGCCTCTGCTGCATTATTTAAGGACTCTGCTGCATTATTAAGGACGTTGCTGCATTATTTAAGGACTTTATTGCATTATTTAAGGATTCTGCTGCATTATTTAAGGAATTTGCTGCATTATTTAAGGACTCTGCTGTATTATTTAAGGACTTTGTTGCATTATTTAATGACTCTGCTGGGGTATTTAAGGACTCTGCTGCATTATTTAAGGGCTTTGCTGCATTATTTAAGGACTCTGCTGCAGTATTTAAGGACTCTGCTGCATTATTTAAGGACTTTGATGCATTATTTAAGGACGCTGCTGCAGAATTTAAGGAATCTGCTGCATTATTTAAGGACTTTGTTGCATTATTTAAGGACTATGCTGCATTATGTAAGGACTCTGCTGCATTATTTAAGGACTTTGCTGCATTATTTAATTACTCTGCTGCATTATTTAAGGACTTTGTTGCATTATTTAAGGACTCTGCTGCATTATTTAAGGACTTTGCTGCATTATTTAAGGACTTTGATGCATTATTTAAGGACGCTGCTGCAGAATTTAAGTAATCTGCTGCATTATTTAAGGACTCTGCTGCATTATTTAAGGACTTTGCTGCATTATTTAAGGACTCTGCTGCATTATTTAAGGACTTTGTTGCATTATTTAATGACTCTGCTGCGGTATTTAAGGACTCTGCTGCATTATTTAAGGACTTTGCTGCATTATTTAAGGACTTTGCTGCAGTAATTAAGGAATCTGCTGCATTATTTAAGGACTTTGTTGCATTATTTAAGGACTGTGCTGCATTGCTTAAGGACTCTGCTGCATTATTTAAGGACTTTGCTGCATTATTTAAGGACTTTGTTGCATTATTTAAGGACTCTGCTGCATTATTTAAGGACTTTGTTGCATTATTTAAGGACTCTGTTGCATTATTTAAGGACTTTGCTGCATTATTTAAGTACTCTGGTGCATTATTTAAGGACTTTGTTGCATTATTTAAGGACTCTGCTGCATTATTTAAGGACTTTGCTGCATTATTTAAGTACTCTGGTGCATTATTTAAGGACTTTGTTGCATTATTTAAGGACTCTGCTGCATTATTTAAGGATTTTGCTGCATTATTTAAGGACTCTACTGCATTATTAAGGACGTTGCTGCATTATTTAAGGACTTTATTGCATTATTTAAGGATTCTGCTGCATTATTTAAGGAATTAGCTGCATTATTTAAGTACTCTGCTGCATTATTTAAGGACTTTGCTGCATTATTTAAGTATGCTGCTGCAGTATTTAAGGCCTCTGCTGCATTATTTAAGGACTCTGCTGCATTATTAAGGACGTTGCTGCATTATTTAAGGACTTTATTGCATTATTTAAGGATTCTGCTGCATTATTTAAGGAATTTGCTGCATTATTTAAGGACTCTGCTGCATTATTTAAGGACTTTGTTGCATTATTTAATGACTCTGCTGGGGTATTTAAGGACTCTGCTGCATTATTTAAGGACTTTGTTGCATTATTTAAGGAATCTGCTGCATTATTTAAGGACTTTGCTGCATTATTTAAGGACTTTGATGCATTATTTAAGGACGCTGCTGCAGAATTTAAGTAATCTGCTGCATTATTTAAGGACTCTGCTGCATTATTTAAGGACTTTGCTGCATTATTTAAGGACTCTGCTGCATTATTTAAGGACTTTGTTGCATTATTTAATGACTCTGCTGCGGTATTTAAGGACTCTGCTGTATTATTTAAGGACTTTGCTGAATTATTTAAGGACTCTGCTTCATTATTTAAGGACTTTGTTGCATTATTTAAGGACTCTGCTGCATTATTTAAGGACTTCGTTGCATTATTTAAGGACTCTGCTGCATTATTTAAAGACTTTGCTGCATTATTTAAGTACTCTGGTGCATTATTTAAGGACTCGGCTGCATTATTTAAAGACTTTGCTGCATTATTTAAGTACTCTGGTGCATTATTTAAGGACTCTGCTGCATTATTTAAGGACTTTGCTGCATTATTTAAGGACTCTGCTGCATTATTTAAGGACTCTGCTGCATTATTTAAGGACTTTGCTGCATTATTTAAGTATGCTGCTGCGGTATTTAAGGCCTCTGCTGCATTATTTAAGGACTCTGCTGCATTATTAAGGACGTTGCTGCATTATTTAAGGACTTTATTGCATTATTTAAGGATTCTGCTGCATTATTTAAGGAATTTGCTGCATTATTTAAGGACTCTGCTGTATTATTTAAGGACTTTGTTGCATTATTTAATGACTCTGCTGGGGTATTTAAGGACTCTGCTGCATTATTTAAGGGCTTTGCTGCATTATTTAAGGACTCTGCTGCAGTATTTAAGGACTCTGCTGCATTATTTAAGGACTTTGATGCATTATTTAAGGACGCTGCTGCAGAATTTAAGGAATCTGCTGCATTATTTAAGGACTTTGTTGCATTATTTAAGGACTATGCTGCATTATGTAAGGACTCTGCTGCATTATTTAAGGACTTTGCTGCATTATTTAATTACTCTGCTGCATTATTTAAGGACTTTGTTGCATTATTTAAGGACTCTGCTGCATTATTTAAGGACTTTGCTGCATTATTTAAGGACTTTGATGCATTATTTAAGGACGCTGCTGCAGAATTTAAGTAATCTGCTGCATTATTTAAGGACTCTGCTGCATTATTTAAGGACTTTGCTGCATTATTTAAGGACTCTGCTGCATTATTTAAGGACTTTGTTGCATTATTTAATGACTCTGCTGCGGTATTTAAGGACTCTGCTGCATTATTTAAGGACTTTGCTGCATTATTTAAGGACTTTGCTGCAGTAATTAAGGAATCTGCTGCATTATTTAAGGACTTTGTTGCATTATTTAAGGACTGTGCTGCATTGCTTAAGGACTCTGCTGCATTATTTAAGGACTTTGCTGCATTATTTAAGGACTTTGTTGCATTATTTAAGGACTCTGCTGCATTATTTAAGGACTTTGTTGCATTATTTAAGGACTCTGTTGCATTATTTAAGGACTTTGCTGCATTATTTAAGTACTCTGGTGCATTATTTAAGGACTTTGTTGCATTATTTAAGGACTCTGCTGCATTATTTAAGGACTTTGCTGCATTATTTAAGTACTCTGGTGCATTATTTAAGGACTTTGTTGCATTATTTAAGGACTCTGCTGCATTATTTAAGGACTTTGTTGCATTATTTAAGGACTCTGCTGCATTATTTAAGGACTTTGCTGCATTATTTAAGGACTCTGCTGCATTATTTAAGGACTTTGTTGCATTATTTAATGACTCTGCTGCGGTATTTAAGGACTCTGCTGTATTATTTAAGGACTTTGCTGCATTATTTAAGGACTCTGCTTCATTATTTAAGGACTTTGTTGCATTATTTAAGGACTCTGCTGCATTATTTAAGGACTTCGTTGCATTATTTAAGGACTCTGCTGCATTATTTAAAGACTTTGCTGCATTATTTAAGTACTCTGGTGCATTATTTAAGGACTCTGCTGCATTATTTAAAGACTTTGCTGCATTATTTAAGTACTCTGGTGCATTATTTAAGGACTCTGCTGCATTATTTAAGGACTTTGCTGCATTATTTAAGTATGCTGCTGCGGTATTTAAGGCCTCTGCTGCATTATTTAAGGACTCTGCTGCATTATTAAGGACGTTGCTGCATTATTTAAGGACTTTATTGCATTATTTAAGGATTCTGCTGCATTATTTAAGGAATTTGCTGCATTATTTAAGGACTCTGCTGTATTATTTAAGGACTTTGTTGCATTATTTAATGACTCTGCTGGGGTATTTAAGGACTCTGCTGCATTATTTAAGGGCTTTGCTGCATTATTTAAGGACTCTGCTGCAGTATTTAAGGACTCTGCTGCATTATTTAAGGACTTTGATGCATTATTTAAGGACGCTGCTGCAGAATTTAAGGAATCTGCTGCATTATTTAAGGACTTTGTTGCATTATTTAAGGACTATGCTGCATTATGTAAGGACTCTGCTGCATTATTTAAGGACTTTGCTGCATTATTTAATTACTCTGCTGCATTATTTAAGGACTTTGTTGCATTATTTAAGGACTCTGCTGCATTATTTAAGGACTTTGCTGCATTATTTAAGGACTTTGATGCATTATTTAAGGACGCTGCTGCAGAATTTAAGTAATCTGCTGCATTATTTAAGGACTCTGCTGCATTATTTAAGGACTTTGCTGCATTATTTAAGGACTCTGCTGCATTATTTAAGGACTTTGTTGCATTATTTAATGACTCTGCTGCGGTATTTAAGGACTCTGCTGCATTATTTAAGGACTTTGCTGCATTATTTAAGGACTTTGCTGCAGTAATTAAGGAATCTGCTGCATTATTTAAGGACTTTGTTGCATTATTTAAGGACTGTGCTGCATTGCTTAAGGACTCTGCTGCATTATTTAAGGACTTTGCTGCATTATTTAAGGACTTTGTTGCATTATTTAAGGACTCTGCTGCATTATTTAAGGACTTTGTTGCATTATTTAAGGACTCTGTTGCATTATTTAAGGACTTTGCTGCATTATTTAAGTACTCTGGTGCATTATTTAAGGACTTTGTTGCATTATTTAAGGACTCTGCTGCATTATTTAAGGACTTTGCTGCATTATTTAAGTACTCTGGTGCATTATTTAAGGACTTTGTTGCATTATTTAAGGACTCTGCTGCATTATTTAAGGATTTTGCTGCATTATTTAAGGACTCTACTGCATTATTAAGGACGTTGCTGCATTATTTAAGGACTTTATTGCATTATTTAAGGATTCTGCTGCATTATTTAAGGAATTAGCTGCATTATTTAAGTACTCTGCTGCATTATTTAAGGACTTTGCTGCATTATTTAAGTATGCTGCTGCAGTATTTAAGGCCTCTGCTGCATTATTTAAGGACTCTGCTGCATTATTAAGGACGTTGCTGCATTATTTAAGGACTTTATTGCATTATTTAAGGATTCTGCTGCATTATTTAAGGAATTTGCTGCATTATTTAAGGACTCTGCTGCATTATTTAAGGACTTTGTTGCATTATTTAATGACTCTGCTGGGGTATTTAAGGACTCTGCTGCATTATTTAAGGACTTTGTTGCATTATTTAAGGAATCTGCTGCATTATTTAAGGACTTTGCTGCATTATTTAAGGACTTTGATGCATTATTTAAGGACGCTGCTGCAGAATTTAAGTAATCTGCTGCATTATTTAAGGACTCTGCTGCATTATTTAAGGACTTTGCTGCATTATTTAAGGACTCTGCTGCATTATTTAAGGACTTTGTTGCATTATTTAATGACTCTGCTGCGGTATTTAAGGACTCTGCTGCATTATTTAAGGACTTTGCTGCATTATTTAAGGACTTTGCTGCAGTAATTAAGGAATCTGCTGCATTATTTAAGGACTTTGTTGCATTATTTAAGGACTGTGCTGCATTGCTTAAGGACTCTGCTGCATTATTTAAGGACTTTGCTGCATTATTTAAGGACTTTGTTGCATTATTTAAGGACTCTGCTGCATTATTTAAGGACTTTGTTGCATTATTTAAGGACTCTGTTGCATTATTTAAGGACTTTGCTGCATTATTTAAGTACTCTGGTGCATTATTTAAGGACTTTGTTGCATTATTTAAGGACTCTGCTGCATTATTTAAGGACTTTGCTGCATTATTTAAGTACTCTGGTGCATTATTTAAGGACTTTGTTGCATTATTTAAGGACTCTGCTGCATTATTTAAGGACTTTGTTGCATTATTTAAGGACTCTGCTGCATTATTTAAGGACTTTGCTGCATTATTTAAGGACTCTGCTGCATTATTTAAGGACTTTGTTGCATTATTTAATGACTCTGCTGCGGTATTTAAGGACTCTGCTGTATTATTTAAGGACTTTGCTGCATTATTTAAGGACTCTGCTTCATTATTTAAGGACTTTGTTGCATTATTTAAGGACTCTGCTGCATTATTTAAGGACTTCGTTGCATTATTTAAGGACTCTGCTGCATTATTTAAAGACTTTGCTGCATTATTTAAGTACTCTGGTGCATTATTTAAGGACTCTGCTGCATTATTTAAAGACTTTGCTGCATTATTTAAGTACTCTGGTGCATTATTTAAGGACTCTGCTGCATTATTTAAGGACTTTGCTGCATTATTTAAGTATGCTGCTGCGGTATTTAAGGCCTCTGCTGCATTATTTAAGGACTCTGCTGCATTATTAAGGACGTTGCTGCATTATTTAAGGACTTTATTGCATTATTTAAGGATTCTGCTGCATTATTTAAGGAATTTGCTGCATTATTTAAGGACTCTGCTGTATTATTTAAGGACTTTGTTGCATTATTTAATGACTCTGCTGGGGTATTTAAGGACTCTGCTGCATTATTTAAGGGCTTTGCTGCATTATTTAAGGACTCTGCTGCAGTATTTAAGGACTCTGCTGCATTATTTAAGGACTTTGATGCATTATTTAAGGACGCTGCTGCAGAATTTAAGGAATCTGCTGCATTATTTAAGGACTTTGTTGCATTATTTAAGGACTATGCTGCATTATGTAAGGACTCTGCTGCATTATTTAAGGACTTTGCTGCATTATTTAATTACTCTGCTGCATTATTTAAGGACTTTGTTGCATTATTTAAGGACTCTGCTGCATTATTTAAGGACTTTGCTGCATTATTTAAGGACTTTGATGCATTATTTAAGGACGCTGCTGCAGAATTTAAGTAATCTGCTGCATTATTTAAGGACTCTGCTGCATTATTTAAGGACTTTGCTGCATTATTTAAGGACTCTGCTGCATTATTTAAGGACTTTGTTGCATTATTTAATGACTCTGCTGCGGTATTTAAGGACTCTGCTGCATTATTTAAGGACTTTGCTGCATTATTTAAGGACTTTGCTGCAGTAATTAAGGAATCTGCTGCATTATTTAAGGACTTTGTTGCATTATTTAAGGACTGTGCTGCATTGCTTAAGGACTCTGCTGCATTATTTAAGGACTTTGCTGCATTATTTAAGGACTTTGTTGCATTATTTAAGGACTCTGCTGCATTATTTAAGGACTTTGTTGCATTATTTAAGGACTCTGTTGCATTATTTAAGGACTTTGCTGCATTATTTAAGTACTCTGGTGCATTATTTAAGGACTTTGTTGCATTATTTAAGGACTCTGCTGCATTATTTAAGGACTTTGCTGCATTATTTAAGTACTCTGGTGCATTATTTAAGGACTTTGTTGCATTATTTAAGGACTCTGCTGCATTATTTAAGGATTTTGCTGCATTATTTAAGGACTCTACTGCATTATTAAGGACGTTGCTGCATTATTTAAGGACTTTATTGCATTATTTAAGGATTCTGCTGCATTATTTAAGGAATTAGCTGCATTATTTAAGTACTCTGCTGCATTATTTAAGGACTTTGCTGCATTATTTAAGTATGCTGCTGCAGTATTTAAGGCCTCTGCTGCATTATTTAAGGACTCTGCTGCATTATTAAGGACGTTGCTGCATTATTTAAGGACTTTATTGCATTATTTAAGGATTCTGCTGCATTATTTAAGGAATTTGCTGCATTATTTAAGGACTCTGCTGCATTATTTAAGGACTTTGTTGCATTATTTAATGACTCTGCTGGGGTATTTAAGGACTCTGCTGCATTATTTAAGGACTTTGTTGCATTATTTAAGGAATCTGCTGCATTATTTAAGGACTTTGCTGCATTATTTAAGGACTTTGATGCATTATTTAAGGACGCTGCTGCAGAATTTAAGTAATCTGCTGCATTATTTAAGGACTCTGCTGCATTATTTAAGGACTTTGCTGCATTATTTAAGGACTCTGCTGCATTATTTAAGGACTTTGTTGCATTATTTAATGACTCTGCTGCGGTATTTAAGGACTCTGCTGCATTATTTAAGGACTTTGCTGCATTATTTAAGGACTTTGCTGCAGTAATTAAGGAATCTGCTGCATTATTTAAGGACTTTGTTGCATTATTTAAGGACTGTGCTGCATTGCTTAAGGACTCTGCTGCATTATTTAAGGACTTTGCTGCATTATTTAAGGACTTTGTTGCATTATTTAAGGACTCTGCTGCATTATTTAAGGACTTTGTTGCATTATTTAAGGACTCTGTTGCATTATTTAAGGACTTTGCTGCATTATTTAAGTACTCTGGTGCATTATTTAAGGACTTTGTTGCATTATTTAAGGACTCTGCTGCATTATTTAAGGACTTTGCTGCATTATTTAAGTACTCTGGTGCATTATTTAAGGACTTTGTTGCATTATTTAAGGACTCTGCTGCATTATTTAAGGACTTTGTTGCATTATTTAAGGACTCTGCTGCATTATTTAAGGACTTTGCTGCATTATTTAAGGACTCTGCTGCATTATTTAAGGACTTTGTTGCATTATTTAATGACTCTGCTGCGGTATTTAAGGACTCTGCTGTATTATTTAAGGACTTTGCTGCATTATTTAAGGACTCTGCTTCATTATTTAAGGACTTTGTTGCATTATTTAAGGACTCTGCTGCATTATTTAAGGACTTCGTTGCATTATTTAAGGACTCTGCTGCATTATTTAAAGACTTTGCTGCATTATTTAAGTACTCTGGTGCATTATTTAAGGACTCGGCTGCATTATTTAAAGACTTTGCTGCATTATTTAAGTACTCTGGTGCATTATTTAAGGACTTTGCTGCATTATTTAAGGACTTTGATGCATTATTTAAGGACGCTGCTGCAGAATTTAAGTAATCTGCTGCATTATTTAAGGACTCTGCTGCATTATTTAAGGACTTTGCTGCATTATTTAAGGACTCTGCTGCATTATTTAAGGACTTTGTTGCATTATTTAATGACTCTGCTGCGGTATTTAAGGACTCTGCTGTATTATTTAAGGACTTTGCTGAATTATTTAAGGACTCTGCTTCATTATTTAAGGACTTTGTTGCATTATTTAAGGACTCTGCTGCATTATTTAAGGACTTCGTTGCATTATTTAAGGACTCTGCTGCATTATTTAAAGACTTTGCTGCATTATTTAAGTACTCTGGTGCATTATTTAAGGACTCGGCTGCATTATTTAAAGACTTTGCTGCATTATTTAAGTACTCTGGTGCATTATTTAAGGACTCTGCTGCATTATTTAAGGACTTTGCTGCATTATTTAAGGACTCTGCTGCATTATTTAAGGACTCTGCTGCATTATTTAAGGACTTTGCTGCATTATTTAAGTATGCTGCTGCGGTATTTAAGGCCTCTGCTGCATTATTTAAGGACTCTGCTGCATTATTAAGGACGTTGCTGCATTATTTAAGGACTTTATTGCATTATTTAAGGATTCTGCTGCATTATTTAAGGAATTTGCTGCATTATTTAAGGACTCTGCTGTATTATTTAAGGACTTTGTTGCATTATTTAATGACTCTGCTGGGGTATTTAAGGACTCTGCTGCATTATTTAAGGGCTTTGCTGCATTATTTAAGGACTCTGCTGCAGTATTTAAGGACTCTGCTGCATTATTTAAGGACTTTGATGCATTATTTAAGGACGCTGCTGCAGAATTTAAGGAATCTGCTGCATTATTTAAGGACTTTGTTGCATTATTTAAGGACTATGCTGCATTATGTAAGGACTCTGCTGCATTATTTAAGGACTTTGCTGCATTATTTAATTACTCTGCTGCATTATTTAAGGACTTTGTTGCATTATTTAAGGACTCTGCTGCATTATTTAAGGACTTTGCTGCATTATTTAAGGACTTTGATGCATTATTTAAGGACGCTGCTGCAGAATTTAAGTAATCTGCTGCATTATTTAAGGACTCTGCTGCATTATTTAAGGACTTTGCTGCATTATTTAAGGACTCTGCTGCATTATTTAAGGACTTTGTTGCATTATTTAATGACTCTGCTGCGGTATTTAAGGACTCTGCTGCATTATTTAAGGACTTTGCTGCATTATTTAAGGACTTTGCTGCAGTAATTAAGGAATCTGCTGCATTATTTAAGGACTTTGTTGCATTATTTAAGGACTGTGCTGCATTGCTTAAGGACTCTGCTGCATTATTTAAGGACTTTGCTGCATTATTTAAGGACTTTGTTGCATTATTTAAGGACTCTGCTGCATTATTTAAGGACTTTGTTGCATTATTTAAGGACTCTGTTGCATTATTTAAGGACTTTGCTGCATTATTTAAGTACTCTGGTGCATTATTTAAGGACTTTGTTGCATTATTTAAGGACTCTGCTGCATTATTTAAGGACTTTGCTGCATTATTTAAGTA
Organism: Phyllobates terribilis; assembly: GCF_046119375.1. Taxonomy (NCBI): domain Eukaryota; kingdom Metazoa; phylum Chordata; class Amphibia; order Anura; family Dendrobatidae; genus Phyllobates; species Phyllobates terribilis. The sequence goes on along the minus strand of NW_027362988.1, from coordinate 2,047,322 downwards.
CTCTGGTGCATTATTTAAGGACTTGGTTGCATTATTTAAGGACTCTGCTGCATTATTTAAGGATTTTGCTGCATTATTTAAGGACTCTACTGCATTATTAAGGACGTTGCTGCATTATTTAAGGACTTTATTGCATTATTTAAGGATTCTGCTGCATTATTTAAGGAATTAGCTGCATTATTTAAGTACTCTGCTGCATTATTTAAGGACTTTGCTGCATTATTTAAGTATGCTGCTGCAGTATTTAAGGCCTCTGCTGCATTATTTAAGGACTCTGCTGCATTATTAAGGACGTTGCTGCATTATTTAAGGACTTTATTGCATTATTTAAGGATTCTGCTGCATTATTTAAGGAATTTGCTGCATTATTTAAGGACTCTGCTGCATTATTTAAGGACTTTGTTGCATTATTTAATGACTCTGCTGGGGTATTTAAGGACTCTGCTGCATTATTTAAGGACTTTGTTGCATTATTTAAGGAATCTGCTGCATTATTTAAGGACTTTGCTGCATTATTTAAGGACTTTGATGCATTATTTAAGGACGCTGCTGCAGAATTTAAGTAATCTGCTGCATTATTTAAGGACTCTGCTGCATTATTTAAGGACTTTGCTGCATTATTTAAGGACTCTGCTGCATTATTTAAGGACTTTGTTGCATTATTTAATGACTCTGCTGCGGTATTTAAGGACTCTGCTGTATTATTTAAGGACTTTGCTGAATTATTTAAGGACTCTGCTTCATTATTTAAGGACTTTGTTGCATTATTTAAGGACTCTGCTGCATTATTTAAGGACTTCGTTGCATTATTTAAGGACTCTGCTGCATTATTTAAAGACTTTGCTGCATTATTTAAGTACTCTGGTGCATTATTTAAGGACTCGGCTGCATTATTTAAAGACTTTGCTGCATTATTTAAGTACTCTGGTGCATTATTTAAGGACTCTGCTGCATTATTTAAGGACTTTGCTGCATTATTTAAGGACTCTGCTGCATTATTTAAGGACTCTGCTGCATTATTTAAGGACTTTGCTGCATTATTTAAGTATGCTGCTGCGGTATTTAAGGCCTCTGCTGCATTATTTAAGGACTCTGCTGCATTATTAAGGACGTTGCTGCATTATTTAAGGACTTTATTGCATTATTTAAGGATTCTGCTGCATTATTTAAGGAATTTGCTGCATTATTTAAGGACTCTGCTGTATTATTTAAGGACTTTGTTGCATTATTTAATGACTCTGCTGGGGTATTTAAGGACTCTGCTGCATTATTTAAGGGCTTTGCTGCATTATTTAAGGACTCTGCTGCAGTATTTAAGGACTCTGCTGCATTATTTAAGGACTTTGATGCATTATTTAAGGACGCTGCTGCAGAATTTAAGGAATCTGCTGCATTATTTAAGGACTTTGTTGCATTATTTAAGGACTATGCTGCATTATGTAAGGACTCTGCTGCATTATTTAAGGACTTTGCTGCATTATTTAAGGACTCTGCTGCATTATTTAAGGACTTTGTTGCATTATTTAAGGACTCTGCTGCATTATTTAAGGACTTTGCTGCATTATTTAAGGACTTTGATGCATTATTTAAGGACGGTGCTGCAGAATTTAAGTAATCTGCTGCATTATTTAAGGACTCTGCTGCATTATTTAAGGACTTTGCTGCATTATTTAAGGACTCTGCTGCATTATTTAAGGACTTTGTTGCATTATTTAATGACTCTGCTGCGGTATTTAAGGACTCTGCTGCATTATTTAAGGACTTTGCTGCATTATTTAAGGACTTTGCTGCAGTAATTAAGGAATCTGCTGCATTATTTAAGGACTTTGTTGCATTATTTAAGGACTGTGCTGCATTGCTTAAGGACTCTGCTGCATTATTTAAGGACTTTGCTGCATTATTTAAGGACTTTGTTGCATTATTTAAGGACTCTGCTGCATTATTTAAGGACTTTGTTGCATTATTTAAGGACTCTGTTGCATTATTTAAGGACTTTGCTGCATTATTTAAGTACTCTGGTGCATTATTTAAGGACTTTGTTGCATTATTTAAGGACTCTGCTGCATTATTTAAGGACTTTGCTGCATTATTTAAGTACTCTGGTGCATTATTTAAGGACTTTGTTGCATTATTTAAGGACTCTGCTGCATTATTTAAGGACTTTGTTGCATTATTTAAGGACTCTGCTGCATTATTTAAGGACTTTGCTGCATTATTTAAGGACTCTGCTGCATTATTTAAGGACTTTGTTGCATTATTTAATGACTCTGCTGCGGTATTTAAGGACTCTGCTGTATTATTTAAGGACTTTGCTGCATTATTTAAGGACTCTGCTTCATTATTTAAGGACTTTGTTGCATTATTTAAGGACTCTGCTGCATTATTTAAGGACTTCGTTGCATTATTTAAGGACTCTGCTGCATTATTTAAAGACTTTGCTGCATTATTTAAGTACTCTGGTGCATTATTTAAGGACTCTGCTGCATTATTTAAAGACTTTGCTGCATTATTTAAGTACTCTGGTGCATTATTTAAGGACTCTGCTGCATTATTTAAGGACTTTGCTGCATTATTTAAGTATGCTGCTGCGGTATTTAAGGCCTCTGCTGCATTATTTAAGGACTCTGCTGCATTATTAAGGACGTTGCTGCATTATTTAAGGACTTTATTGCATTATTTAAGGATTCTGCTGCATTATTTAAGGAATTTGCTGCATTATTTAAGGACTCTGCTGTATTATTTAAGGACTTTGTTGCATTATTTAATGACTCTGCTGGGGTATTTAAGGACTCTGCTGCATTATTTAAGGGCTTTGCTGCATTATTTAAGGACTCTGCTGCAGTATTTAAGGACTCTGCTGCATTATTTAAGGACTTTGATGCATTATTTAAGGACGCTGCTGCAGAATTTAAGGAATCTGCTGCATTATTTAAGGACTTTGTTGCATTATTTAAGGACTATGCTGCATTATGTAAGGACTCTGCTGCATTATTTAAGGACTTTGCTGCATTATTTAATTACTCTGCTGCATTATTTAAGGACTTTGTTGCATTATTTAAGGACTCTGCTGCATTATTTAAGGACTTTGCTGCATTATTTAAGGACTTTGATGCATTATTTAAGGACGCTGCTGCAGAATTTAAGTAATCTGCTGCATTATTTAAGGACTCTGCTGCATTATTTAAGGACTTTGCTGCATTATTTAAGGACTCTGCTGCATTATTTAAGGACTTTGTTGCATTATTTAATGACTCTGCTGCGGTATTTAAGGACTCTGCTGCATTATTTAAGGACTTTGCTGCATTATTTAAGGACTTTGCTGCAGTAATTAAGGAATCTGCTGCATTATTTAAGGACTTTGTTGCATTATTTAAGGACTGTGCTGCATTGCTTAAGGACTCTGCTGCATTATTTAAGGACTTTGCTGCATTATTTAAGGACTTTGTTGCATTATTTAAGGACTCTGCTGCATTATTTAAGGACTTTGTTGCATTATTTAAGGACTCTGTTGCATTATTTAAGGACTTTGCTGCATTATTTAAGTACTCTGGTGCATTATTTAAGGACTTTGTTGCATTATTTAAGGACTCTGCTGCATTATTTAAGGACTTTGCTGCATTATTTAAGTACTCTGGTGCATTATTTAAGGACTTTGTTGCATTATTTAAGGACTCTGCTGCATTATTTAAGGATTTTGCTGCATTATTTAAGGACTCTACTGCATTATTAAGGACGTTGCTGCATTATTTAAGGACTTTATTGCATTATTTAAGGATTCTGCTGCATTATTTAAGGAATTAGCTGCATTATTTAAGTACTCTGCTGCATTATTTAAGGACTTTGCTGCATTATTTAAGTATGCTGCTGCAGTATTTAAGGCCTCTGCTGCATTATTTAAGGACTCTGCTGCATTATTAAGGACGTTGCTGCATTATTTAAGGACTTTATTGCATTATTTAAGGATTCTGCTGCATTATTTAAGGAATTTGCTGCATTATTTAAGGACTCTGCTGCATTATTTAAGGACTTTGTTGCATTATTTAATGACTCTGCTGGGGTATTTAAGGACTCTGCTGCATTATTTAAGGACTTTGTTGCATTATTTAAGGAATCTGCTGCATTATTTAAGGACTTTGCTGCATTATTTAAGGACTTTGATGCATTATTTAAGGACGCTGCTGCAGAATTTAAGTAATCTGCTGCATTATTTAAGGACTCTGCTGCATTATTTAAGGACTTTGCTGCATTATTTAAGGACTCTGCTGCATTATTTAAGGACTTTGTTGCATTATTTAATGACTCTGCTGCGGTATTTAAGGACTCTGCTGCATTATTTAAGGACTTTGCTGCATTATTTAAGGACTTTGCTGCAGTAATTAAGGAATCTGCTGCATTATTTAAGGACTTTGTTGCATTATTTAAGGACTGTGCTGCATTGCTTAAGGACTCTGCTGCATTATTTAAGGACTTTGCTGCATTATTTAAGGACTTTGTTGCATTATTTAAGGACTCTGCTGCATTATTTAAGGACTTTGTTGCATTATTTAAGGACTCTGTTGCATTATTTAAGGACTTTGCTGCATTATTTAAGTACTCTGGTGCATTATTTAAGGACTTTGTTGCATTATTTAAGGACTCTGCTGCATTATTTAAGGACTTTGCTGCATTATTTAAGTACTCTGGTGCATTATTTAAGGACTTTGTTGCATTATTTAAGGACTCTGCTGCATTATTTAAGGACTTTGTTGCATTATTTAAGGACTCTGCTGCATTATTTAAGGACTTTGCTGCATTATTTAAGGACTCTGCTGCATTATTTAAGGACTTTGTTGCATTATTTAATGACTCTGCTGCGGTATTTAAGGACTCTGCTGTATTATTTAAGGACTTTGCTGCATTATTTAAGGACTCTGCTTCATTATTTAAGGACTTTGTTGCATTATTTAAGGACTCTGCTGCATTATTTAAGGACTTCGTTGCATTATTTAAGGACTCTGCTGCATTATTTAAAGACTTTGCTGCATTATTTAAGTACTCTGGTGCATTATTTAAGGACTCGGCTGCATTATTTAAAGACTTTGCTGCATTATTTAAGTACTCTGGTGCATTATTTAAGGACTTTGCTGCATTATTTAAGGACTTTGATGCATTATTTAAGGACGCTGCTGCAGAATTTAAGTAATCTGCTGCATTATTTAAGGACTCTGCTGCATTATTTAAGGACTTTGCTGCATTATTTAAGGACTCTGCTGCATTATTTAAGGACTTTGTTGCATTATTTAATGACTCTGCTGCGGTATTTAAGGACTCTGCTGTATTATTTAAGGACTTTGCTGAATTATTTAAGGACTCTGCTTCATTATTTAAGGACTTTGTTGCATTATTTAAGGACTCTGCTGCATTATTTAAGGACTTCGTTGCATTATTTAAGGACTCTGCTGCATTATTTAAAGACTTTGCTGCATTATTTAAGTACTCTGGTGCATTATTTAAGGACTCGGCTGCATTATTTAAAGACTTTGCTGCATTATTTAAGTACTCTGGTGCATTATTTAAGGACTCTGCTGCATTATTTAAGGACTTTGCTGCATTATTTAAGGACTCTGCTGCATTATTTAAGGACTCTGCTGCATTATTTAAGGACTTTGCTGCATTATTTAAGTATGCTGCTGCGGTATTTAAGGCCTCTGCTGCATTATTTAAGGACTCTGCTGCATTATTAAGGACGTTGCTGCATTATTTAAGGACTTTATTGCATTATTTAAGGATTCTGCTGCATTATTTAAGGAATTTGCTGCATTATTTAAGGACTCTGCTGTATTATTTAAGGACTTTGTTGCATTATTTAATGACTCTGCTGGGGTATTTAAGGACTCTGCTGCATTATTTAAGGGCTTTGCTGCATTATTTAAGGACTCTGCTGCAGTATTTAAGGACTCTGCTGCATTATTTAAGGACTTTGATGCATTATTTAAGGACGCTGCTGCAGAATTTAAGGAATCTGCTGCATTATTTAAGGACTTTGTTGCATTATTTAAGGACTATGCTGCATTATGTAAGGACTCTGCTGCATTATTTAAGGACTTTGCTGCATTATTTAATTACTCTGCTGCATTATTTAAGGACTTTGTTGCATTATTTAAGGACTCTGCTGCATTATTTAAGGACTTTGCTGCATTATTTAAGGACTTTGATGCATTATTTAAGGACGCTGCTGCAGAATTTAAGTAATCTGCTGCATTATTTAAGGACTCTGCTGCATTATTTAAGGACTTTGCTGCATTATTTAAGGACTCTGCTGCATTATTTAAGGACTTTGTTGCATTATTTAATGACTCTGCTGCGGTATTTAAGGACTCTGCTGCATTATTTAAGGACTTTGCTGCATTATTTAAGGACTTTGCTGCAGTAATTAAGGAATCTGCTGCATTATTTAAGGACTTTGTTGCATTATTTAAGGACTGTGCTGCATTGCTTAAGGACTCTGCTGCATTATTTAAGGACTTTGCTGCATTATTTAAGGACTTTGTTGCATTATTTAAGGACTCTGCTGCATTATTTAAGGACTTTGTTGCATTATTTAAGGACTCTGTTGCATTATTTAAGGACTTTGCTGCATTATTTAAGTACTCTGGTGCATTATTTAAGGACTTTGTTGCATTATTTAAGGACTCTGCTGCATTATTTAAGGACTTTGCTGCATTATTTAAGTACTCTGGTGCATTATTTAAGGACTTTGTTGCATTATTTAAGGACTCTGCTGCATTATTTAAGGATTTTGCTGCATTATTTAAGGACTCTACTGCATTATTAAGGACGTTGCTGCATTATTTAAGGACTTTATTGCATTATTTAAGGATTCTGCTGCATTATTTAAGGAATTAGCTGCATTATTTAAGTACTCTGCTGCATTATTTAAGGACTTTGCTGCATTATTTAAGTATGCTGCTGCAGTATTTAAGGCCTCTGCTGCATTATTTAAGGACTCTGCTGCATTATTAAGGACGTTGCTGCATTATTTAAGGACTTTATTGCATTATTTAAGGATTCTGCTGCATTATTTAAGGAATTTGCTGCATTATTTAAGGACTCTGCTGCATTATTTAAGGACTTTGTTGCATTATTTAATGACTCTGCTGGGGTATTTAAGGACTCTGCTGCATTATTTAAGGACTTTGTTGCATTATTTAAGGAATCTGCTGCATTATTTAAGGACTTTGCTGCATTATTTAAGGACTTTGATGCATTATTTAAGGACGCTGCTGCAGAATTTAAGTAATCTGCTGCATTATTTAAGGACTCTGCTGCATTATTTAAGGACTTTGCTGCATTATTTAAGGACTCTGCTGCATTATTTAAGGACTTTGTTGCATTATTTAATGACTCTGCTGCGGTATTTAAGGACTCTGCTGTATTATTTAAGGACTTTGCTGAATTATTTAAGGACTCTGCTTCATTATTTAAGGACTTTGTTGCATTATTTAAGGACTCTGCTGCATTATTTAAGGACTTCGTTGCATTATTTAAGGACTCTGCTGCATTATTTAAAGACTTTGCTGCATTATTTAAGTACTCTGGTGCATTATTTAAGGACTCGGCTGCATTATTTAAAGACTTTGCTGCATTATTTAAGTACTCTGGTGCATTATTTAAGGACTCTGCTGCATTATTTAAGGACTTTGCTGCATTATTTAAGGACTCTGCTGCATTATTTAAGGACTCTGCTGCATTATTTAAGGACTTTGCTGCATTATTTAAGTATGCTGCTGCGGTATTTAAGGCCTCTGCTGCATTATTTAAGGACTCTGCTGCATTATTAAGGACGTTGCTGCATTATTTAAGGACTTTATTGCATTATTTAAGGATTCTGCTGCATTATTTAAGGAATTTGCTGCATTATTTAAGGACTCTGCTGTATTATTTAAGGACTTTGTTGCATTATTTAATGACTCTGCTGGGGTATTTAAGGACTCTGCTGCATTATTTAAGGGCTTTGCTGCATTATTTAAGGACTCTGCTGCAGTATTTAAGGACTCTGCTGCATTATTTAAGGACTTTGATGCATTATTTAAGGACGCTGCTGCAGAATTTAAGGAATCTGCTGCATTATTTAAGGACTTTGTTGCATTATTTAAGGACTATGCTGCATTATGTAAGGACTCTGCTGCATTATTTAAGGACTTTGTTGCATTATTTAAGGACTCTGCTGCATTATTTAAGGACTTTGTTGCATTATTTAAGGACTCTGCTGCATTATTTAAGGACTTTGCTGCATTATTTAAGGACTTTGATGCATTATTTAAGGACGCTGCTGCAGAATTTAAGTAATCTGCTGCATTATTTAAGGACTCTGCTGCATTATTTAAGGACTTTGCTGCATTATTTAAGGACTCTGCTGCATTATTTAAGGACTTTGTTGCATTATTTAATGACTCTGCTGCGGTATTTAAGGACTCTGCTGCATTATTTAAGGACTTTGCTGCATTATTTAAGGACTTTGCTGCAGTAATTAAGGAATCTGCTGCATTATTTAAGGACTTTGTTGCATTATTTAAGGACTGTGCTGCATTGCTTAAGGACTCTGCTGCATTATTTAAGGACTTTGCTGCATTATTTAAGGACTTTGTTGCATTATTTAAGGACTCTGCTGCATTATTTAAGGACTTTGTTGCATTATTTAAGGACTCTGTTGCATTATTTAAGGACTTTGCTGCATTATTTAAGTACTCTGGTGCATTATTTAAGGACTTTGTTGCATTATTTAAGGACTCTGCTGCATTATTTAAGGACTTTGCTGCATTATTTAAGTACTCTGGTGCATTATTTAAGGACTTTGTTGCATTATTTAAGGACTCTGCTGCATTATTTAAGGACTTTGTTGCATTATTTAAGGACTCTGCTGCATTATTTAAGGACTTTGCTGCATTATTTAAGGACTCTGCTGCATTATTTAAGGACTTTGTTGCATTATTTAATGACTCTGCTGCGGTATTTAAGGACTCTGCTGTATTATTTAAGGACTTTGCTGCATTATTTAAGGACTCTGCTTCATTATTTAAGGACTTTGTTGCATTATTTAAGGACTCTGCTGCATTATTTAAGGACTTCGTTGCATTATTTAAGGACTCTGCTGCATTATTTAAAGACTTTGCTGCATTATTTAAGTACTCTGGTGCATTATTTAAGGACTCTGCTGCATTATTTAAAGACTTTGCTGCATTATTTAAGTACTCTGGTGCATTATTTAAGGACTCTGCTGCATTATTTAAGGACTTTGCTGCATTATTTAAGTATGCTGCTGCGGTATTTAAGGCCTCTGCTGCATTATTTAAGGACTCTGCTGCATTATTAAGGACGTTGCTGCATTATTTAAGGACTTTATTGCATTATTTAAGGATTCTGCTGCATTATTTAAGGAATTTGCTGCATTATTTAAGGACTCTGCTGTATTATTTAAGGACTTTGTTGCATTATTTAATGACTCTGCTGGGGTATTTAAGGACTCTGCTGCATTATTTAAGGGCTTTGCTGCATTATTTAAGGACTCTGCTGCAGTATTTAAGGACTCTGCTGCATTATTTAAGGACTTTGATGCATTATTTAAGGACGCTGCTGCAGAATTTAAGGAATCTGCTGCATTATTTAAGGACTTTGTTGCATTATTTAAGGACTATGCTGCATTATGTAAGGACTCTGCTGCATTATTTAAGGACTTTGCTGCATTATTTAATTACTCTGCTGCATTATTTAAGGACTTTGTTGCATTATTTAAGGACTCTGCTGCATTATTTAAGGACTTTGCTGCATTATTTAAGGACTTTGATGCATTATTTAAGGACGCTGCTGCAGAATTTAAGTAATCTGCTGCATTATTTAAGGACTCTGCTGCATTATTTAAGGACTTTGCTGCATTATTTAAGGACTCTGCTGCATTATTTAAGGACTTTGTTGCATTATTTAATGACTCTGCTGCGGTATTTAAGGACTCTGCTGCATTATTTAAGGACTTTGCTGCATTATTTAAGGACTTTGCTGCAGTAATTAAGGAATCTGCTGCATTATTTAAGGACTTTGTTGCATTATTTAAGGACTGTGCTGCATTGCTTAAGGACTCTGCTGCATTATTTAAGGACTTTGCTGCATTATTTAAGGACTTTGTTGCATTATTTAAGGACTCTGCTGCATTATTTAAGGACTTTGTTGCATTATTTAAGGACTCTGTTGCATTATTTAAGGACTTTGCTGCATTATTTAAGTACTCTGGTGCATTATTTAAGGACTTTGTTGCATTATTTAAGGACTCTGCTGCATTATTTAAGGACTTTGCTGCATTATTTAAGTACTCTGGTGCATTATTTAAGGACTTTGTTGCATTATTTAAGGACTCTGCTGCATTATTTAAGGATTTTGCTGCATTATTTAAGGACTCTACTGCATTATTAAGGACGTTGCTGCATTATTTAAGGACTTTATTGCATTATTTAAGGATTCTGCTGCATTATTTAAGGAATTAGCTGCATTATTTAAGTACTCTGCTGCATTATTTAAGGACTTTGCTGCATTATTTAAGTATGCTGCTGCAGTATTTAAGGCCTCTGCTGCATTATTTAAGGACTCTGCTGCATTATTAAGGACGTTGCTGCATTATTTAAGGACTTTATTGCATTATTTAAGGATTCTGCTGCATTATTTAAGGAATTTGCTGCATTATTTAAGGACTCTGCTGCATTATTTAAGGACTTTGCTGCATTATTTAAGTACTCTGGTGCATTATTTAAGGACTTTGTTGCATTATTTAAGGACTCTGCTGCATTATTTAAGGACTTTGCTGCATTATTTAAGTACTCTGGTGCATTATTTAAGGACTTTGTTGCATTATTTAAGGACTCTGCTGCATTATTTAAGGACTTTGTTGCATTATTTAAGGACTCTGCTGCATTATTTAAGGACTTTGCTGCATTATTTAAGGACTCTGCTGCATTATTTAAGGACTTTGTTGCATTATTTAATGACTCTGCTGCGGTATTTAAGGACTCTGCTGTATTATTTAAGGACTTTGCTGCATTATTTAAGGACTCTGCTTCATTATTTAAGGACTTTGTTGCATTATTTAAGGACTCTGCTGCATTATTTAAGGACTTCGTTGCATTATTTAAGGACTCTGCTGCATTATTTAAAGACTTTGCTGCATTATTTAAGTACTCTGGTGCATTATTTAAGGACTCGGCTGCATTATTTAAAGACTTTGCTGCATTATTTAAGTACTCTGGTGCATTATTTAAGGACTCTGCTGCATTATTTAAGGACTTTGCTGCATTATTTAAGGACTCTGCTGCATTATTTAAGGACTTTGCTGCATTATTTAAGTATGCTGCTGCGGTATTTAAGGCCTCTGCTGCATTATTTAAGGACTCTGCTGCATTATTAAGGACGTTGCTGCATTATTTAAGGACTTTATTGCATTATTTAAGGATTCTGCTGCATTATTTAAGGAATTTGCTGCATTATTTAAGGACTCTGCTGTATTATTTAAGGACTTTGTTGCATTATTTAATGACTCTGCTGGGGTATTTAAGGACTCTGCTGCATTATTTAAGGGCTTTGCTGCATTATTTAAGGACTCTGCTGCAGTATTTAAGGACTCTGCTGCATTATTTAAGGACTTTGATGCATTATTTAAGGACGCTGCTGCAGAATTTAAGGAATCTGCTGCATTATTTAAGGACTTTGTTGCATTATTTAAGGACTATGCTGCATTATGTAAGGACTCTGCTGCATTATTTAAGGACTTTGCTGCATTATTTAATTACTCTGCTGCATTATTTAAGGACTTTGTTGCATTATTTAAGGACTCTGCTGCATTATTTAAGGACTTTGCTGCATTATTTAAGGACTTTGATGCATTATTTAAGGACGCTGCTGCAGAATTTAAGTAATCTGCTGCATTATTTAAGGACTCTGCTGCATTATTTAAGGACTTTGCTGCATTATTTAAGGACTCTGCTGCATTATTTAAGGACTTTGTTGCATTATTTAATGACTCTGCTGCGGTATTTAAGGACTCTGCTGCATTATTTAAGGACTTTGCTGCATTATTTAAGGACTTTGCTGCAGTAATTAAGGAATCTGCTGCATTATTTAAGGACTTTGTTGCATTATTTAAGGACTGTGCTGCATTGCTTAAGGACTCTGCTGCATTATTTAAGGACTTTGCTGCATTATTTAAGGACTTTGTTGCATTATTTAAGGACTCTGCTGCATTATTTAAGGACTTTGTTGCATTATTTAAGGACTCTGTTGCATTATTTAAGGACTTTGCTGCATTATTTAAGTACTCTGGTGCATTATTTAAGGACTTTGTTGCATTATTTAAGGACTCTGCTGCATTATTTAAGGACTTTGTTGCATTATTTAAGGACTCTGTTGCATTATTTAAGGACTTTGCTGCATTATTTAAGTACTCTGGTGCATTATTTAAGGACTTTGTTGCATTATTTAAGGACTCTGCTGCATTATTTAAGGACTTTGTTGCATTATTTAAGGACTCTGCTGCATTATTTAAGGACTTTGCTGCATTATTTAAGGACTCTGTTGCATTATTTAAGGACTTTGCTGCATTATTTAAGTACTCTGGTGCATTATTTAAGGACTTTATTGCATTATTTAAGGATTCTGCTGCATTATTTAAGGAATTTGCTGCATTATTTAAGAACTTTGCTGCAGTATTTAAGGACTCTGCTGCATTATTTAAGGACTTTATTGCATTATTTAAGGACCCTGCTGCAGAATTTAAGGAATCTGCTGCATTACTTAAGGACTTTGTTGCATTATTTAAGGACTCGGCTGCATTATTTAAGGACTTTGCTGCATTATTTAAGGACTTTGATGCATTATTTAAGGACGCCGCTGCAGAATTTAAGTAATCTGCTGCATTATTTAAGGACTCTGCTGCATTATTTAAGGACTTTGCTGCATTATTTAAGGACTCTGCTGTATTATTAAGCACGTTGCTGCATTAATTAAGGACTTTATTGCATTATTTAAGGAATTTGATGCATTATTTAAGGACTCTGCTGCATTATTTAAGGACTTTGATGCATTATTTAAGGACGCTGCTGCAGAATTTAAGGAATCTGCTGCATTATTTAAGGACTTTGTTGCATTATTTAAGGACTATGCTGCATTATGTAAGGACTCTGCTGCATTATTTAAGGACTTTGCTGCATTATTTAATTACTCTGCTGCATTATTTAAGGACTTTGTTGCATTATTTAAGGACTCTGCTGCATTATTTAAGGACTTTGCTGCATTATTTAAGGACTTTGATGCATTATTTAAGGACGCTGCTGCAGAATTTAAGTAATCTGCTGCATTATTTAAGGACTCTGCTGCATTATTTAAGGACTTTGCTGCATTATTTAAGGACTCTGCTGCATTATTTAAGGACTTTGTTGCATTATTTAATGACTCTGCTGCGGTATTTAAGGACTCTGCTGCATTTTTTAAGGACTTTGCTGCATTATTTAAGGACTTTGCTGCAGTAATTAAGGAATCTGCTGCATTATTTAAGGAATTTGATGCATTATTTAAGGACTCTGCTGCATTATTTAAGGACTTTGCTGCATTATTTAAGGACTCTGCTTCATTATTTAAGGACTTTGTTGCATTATTTAAGGACTCTGCTGCATTATTTAAGGACTTTGTTGCATTATTTAAGGACTCTGCTGCATTATTTAAAGACTTTGTTGCATTATTTAAGTACTCTGGTGCATTATTTAAGGACTCTGCTGCATTATTTAAAGACTTTGCTGCATTATTTAAGTACTCTGGTGCATTATTTAAGGACTTTGTTGCTTTATTTAAGGACTTTGCTGCATTATTTAAGGACTTTGTTGCATTATTTAAGGACTCTGCTGCATTATTTAAGGACTTTGCTGCATTATTTAAGTATGCTGCTGCAGTATTTAAGGCCTCTGCTGCATTATTTAAGGACTCTGCTGCATTTTTAAGGACGTTGCTGCATTATTTAAGGACTTTATTGCATTATTTAAGGATTCTGCTGCATTATTTAAGGAATTTGCTGCATTATTTAAGGACTCTGCTGCATTATTTAAGGACTTTGTTTCATTATTTAATGACTCTGCTGGGGTATTTAAGGACTCTGCTGCATTATTTAAGGACTTTGTTGCATTATTTAAGGACTCTGCTGCATTATTTAAGGACTTTGCTGCATTATTTAAGGACTTTGATGCATTATTTAAGGACGCTGCTGCAGAATTTAAGTAATCTGCTGCATTATTTAAGGACTCTGCTGCATTATTTAAGGACTTTGCTGCATTATTTAAGGACTCTGCTGCATTATTTAAGGACTTTGTTGCATTATTTAATGACTCTGCTGCGGTATTTAAGGACTCTGCTGTATTATTTAAGGACTTTTACTGCATTATTTAAGGACTCTGCTTCATTATTTAAGGACTTTGTTGCATTATTTAAGGACTCTGCTGCATTATTTAAGGATTTTGCTGCATTATTTAAGGACTCTACTGCATTATTAAGGACGTTGCTGCATTATTTAAGGACTTTATTGCATTATTTAAGGATTCTGCTGCATTATTTAAGGAATTAGCTGCATTATTTAAGTACTCTGCTGCATTATTTAAGGACTTTGCTGCATTATTTAAGTATGCTGCTGCAGTATTTAAGGCCTCTGCTGCATTATTTAAGGACTCTGCTGCATTATTAAGGACGTTGCTGCATTATTTAAGGACTTTATTGCATTATTTAAGGATTCTGCTGCATTATTTAAGGAATTTGCTGCATTATTTAAGGACTCTGCTGCATTATTTAAGGACTTTGTTGCATTATTTAATGACTCTGCTGGGGTATTTAAGGACTCTGCTGCATTATTTAAGGACTTTGTTGCATTATTTAAGGACTCTGCTGCATTATTTAAGGACTTTGCTGCATTATTTAAGGACTTTGATGCATTATTTAAGGACGCTGCTGCAGAATTTAAGTAATCTGCTGCATTATTTAAGGACTCTGCTGCATTATTTAAGGACTTTGCTGCATTATTTAAGGACTCTGCTGCATTATTTAAGGACTTTGTTGCATTATTTAATGACTCTGCTGCGGTATTTAAGGACTCTGCTGTATTATTTAAGGACTTTGCTGCATTATTTAAGGACTCTGCTTCATTATTTAAGGACTTTGTTGCATTATTTAAGGACTCTGCTGCATTATTTAAGGACTTCGTTGCATTATTTAAGGACTCTGCTGCATTATTTAAAGACTTTGCTGCATTATTTAAGTACTCTGGTGCATTATTTAAGGACTCGGCTGCATTATTTAAAGACTTTGCTGCATTATTTAAGTACTCTGGTGCATTATTTAAGGACTTTGCTGCATTATGTAAGGACTCTGCTGCATTATTTAAGGACTTTGCTGCATTATTTAATTACTCTGCTGCATTATTTAAGGACTTTGTTGCATTATTTAAGGACTCTGCTGCATTATTTAAAGACTTTGCTGCATTATTTAAGTACTCTGGTGCATTATTTAAGGACTCGGCTGCATTATTTAAAGACTTTGCTGCATTATTTAAGTACTCTGGTGCATTATTTAAGGACTCTGCTGCATTATTTAAGGACTTTGCTGCATTATTTAAGGACTCTGCTGCATTATTTAAGGACTTTGCTGCATTATTTAAGTATGCTGCTGCGGTATTTAAGGCCTCTGCTGCATTATTTAAGGACTCTGCTGCATTATTAAGGACGTTGCTGCATTATTTAAGGACTTTATTGCATTATTTAAGGATTCTGCTGCATTATTTAAGGAATTTGCTGCATTATTTAAGGACTCTGCTGTATTATTTAAGGACTTTGTTGCATTATTTAATGACTCTGCTGGGGTATTTAAGGACTCTGCTGCATTATTTAAGGGCTTTGCTGCATTATTTAAGGACTCTGCTGCAGTATTTAAGGACTCTGCTGCATTATTTAAGGACTTTGATGCATTATTTAAGGACGCTGCTGCAGAATTTAAGGAATCTGCTGCATTATTTAAGGACTTTGTTGCATTATTTAAGGACTATGCTGCATTATGTAAGGACTCTGCTGCATTATTTAAGGACTTTGCTGCATTATTTAATTACTCTGCTGCATTATTTAAGGACTTTGTTGCATTATTTAAGGACTCTGCTGCATTATTTAAGGACTTTGCTGCATTATTTAAGGACTTTGATGCATTATTTAAGGACGCTGCTGCAGAATTTAAGTAATCTGCTGCATTATTTAAGGACTCTGCTGCATTATTTAAGGACTTTGCTGCATTATTTAAGGACTCTGCTGCATTATTTAAGGACTTTGTTGCATTATTTAATGACTCTGCTGCGGTATTTAAGGACTCTGCTGCATTATTTAAGGACTTTGCTGCATTATTTAAGGACTTTGCTGCAGTAATTAAGGAATCTGCTGCATTATTTAAGGACTTTGTTGCATTATTTAAGGACTGTGCTGCATTGCTTAAGGACTCTGCTGCATTATTTAAGGACTTTGTTGCATTATTTAAGGACTTTGTTGCATTATTTAAGGACTCTGCTGCATTATTTAAGGACTTTGTTGCATTATTTAAGGACTCTGTTGCATTATTTAAGGACTTTGCTGCATTATTTAAGTACTCTGGTGCATTATTTAAGGACTTTGTTGCATTATTTAAGGACTCTGCTGCATTATTTAAGGACTTTGCTGCATTATTTAAGTACTCTGGTGCATTATTTAAGGACTTTGTTGCATTATTTAAGGACTCTGCTGCATTATTTAAGGATTTTGCTGCATTATTTAAGGACTCTACTGCATTATTAAGGACGTTGCTGCATTATTTAAGGACTTTATTGCATTATTTAAGGATTCTGCTGCATTATTTAAGGAATTAGCTGCATTATTTAAGTACTCTGCTGCATTATTTAAGGACTTTGCTGCATTATTTAAGTATGCTGCTGCAGTATTTAAGGCCTCTGCTGCATTATTTAAGGACTCTGCTGCATTATTAAGGACGTTGCTGCATTATTTAAGGAATTTATTGCATTATTTAAGGATTCTGCTGCATTATTTAAGGAATTTGCTGCATTATTTAAGGACTCTGCTGCATTATTTAAGGACTTTGTTGCATTATTTAATGACTCTGCTGGGGTATTTAAGGACTCTGCTGCATTATTTAAGGACTTTGTTGCATTATTTAAGGAATCTGCTGCATTATTTAAGGACTTTGCTGCATTATTTAAGGACTTTGATGCATTATTTAAGGACGCTGCTGCAGAATTTAAGTAATCTGCTGCATTATTTAAGGACTCTGCTGCATTATTTAAGGACTTTGCTGCATTATTTAAGGACTCTGCTGCATTATTTAAGGACTTTGTTGCATTATTTAATGACTCTGCTGCGGTATTTAAGGACTCTGCTGTATTATTTAAGGACTTTGCTGAATTATTTAAGGACTCTGCTTCATTATTTAAGGACTTTGTTGCATTATTTAAGGACTCTGCTGCATTATTTAAGGACTTCGTTGCATTATTTAAGGACTCTGCTGCATTATTTAAAGACTTTGCTGCATTATTTAAGTACTCTGGTGCATTATTTAAGGACTCGGCTGCATTATTTAAAGACTTTGCTGCATTATTTAAGTACTCTGGTGCATTATTTAAGGACTCTGCTGCATTATTTAAGGACTTTGCTGCATTATTTAAGGACTCTGCTGCATTATTTAAGGACTCTGCTGCATTATTTAAGGACTTTGCTGCATTATTTAAGTATGCTGCTGCGGTATTTAAGGCCTCTGCTGCATTATTTAAGGACTCTGCTGCATTATTAAGGACGTTGCTGCATTATTTAAGGACTTTATTGCATTATTTAAGGATTCTGCTGCATTATTTAAGGAATTTGCTGCATTATTTAAGGACTCTGCTGTATTATTTAAGGACTTTGTTGCATTATTTAATGACTCTGCTGGGGTATTTAAGGACTCTGCTGCATTATTTAAGGGCTTTGCTGCATTATTTAAGGACTCTGCTGCAGTATTTAAGGACTCTGCTGCATTATTTAAGGACTTTGATGCATTATTTAAGGACGCTGCTGCAGAATTTAAGGAATCTGCTGCATTATTTAAGGACTTTGTTGCATTATTTAAGGACTATGCTGCATTATGTAAGGACTCTGCTGCATTATTTAAGGACTTTGCTGCATTATTTAATTACTCTGCTGCATTATTTAAGGACTTTGTTGCATTATTTAAGGACTCTGCTGCATTATTTAAGGACTTTGCTGCATTATTTAAGGACTTTGATGCATTATTTAAGGACGCTGCTGCAGAATTTAAGTAATCTGCTGCATTATTTAAGGACTCTGCTGCATTATTTAAGGACTTTGCTGCATTATTTAAGGACTCTGCTGCATTATTTAAGGACTTTGTTGCATTATTTAATGACTCTGCTGCGGTATTTAAGGACTCTGCTGCATTATTTAAGGACTTTGCTGCAATATTTAAGGACTTTGCTGCAGTAATTAAGGAATCTGCTGCATTATTTAAGGACTGTGTTACATTATTTAAGGACTGTGCTGCATTGCTTAAGGACTCTGCTGCATTATTTAAGGACTTTGCTGCATTATTTAAGGACTTTGTTGCATTATTTAAGGACTCTGCTGCATTATTTAAGGACTTTGTTGCATTATTTAAGGACTCTGTTGCATTATTTAAGGACTTTGCTGCATTATTTAAGTACTCTGGTGCATTATTTAAGGACTTTGTTGCATTATTTAAGGACTCTGCTGCATTATTTAAGGACTTTGCTGCATTATTTAAGTACTCTGGTGCATTATTTAAGGACTTTGTTGCATTATTTAAGGACTCTGCTGCATTATTTAAGGACTTTGTTGCATTATTTAATGACTCTGCTGCATTATTTAAGGACTTTGCTGCATTATTTAAGGACTCTGCTGCATTATTTAAGGACTTTGTTGCATTATTTAATGACTCTGCTGCGGTATTTAAGGACTCTGCTGTATTATTTAAGGACTTTGCTGCATTATTTAAGGACTCTGCTTCATTATTTAAGGACTTTGTTGCATTATTTAAGGACTCTGCTGCATTATTTAAGGACTTCGTTGCATTATTTAAGGACTCTGCTGCATTATTTAAAGACTTTGCTGCATTATTTAAGTACTCTGGTGCATTATTTAAGGACTCGGCTGCATTATTTAAAGACTTTGCTGCATTATTTAAGTACTCTGGTGCATTATTTAAGGACTCTGCTGCATTATTTAAGGACTTTGCTGCATTATTTAAGGACTCTGCTGCATTATTTAAGGACTTTGCTGCATTATTTAAGTATGCTGCTGCGGTATTTAAGGCCTCTGCTGCATTATTTAAGGACTCTGCTGCATTATTAAGGACGTTGCTGCATTATTTAAGGACTTTATTGCATTATTTAAGGATTCTGCTGCATTATTTAAGGAATTTGCTGCATTATTTAAGGACTCTGCTGTATTATTTAAGGACTTTGTTGCATTATTTAATGACTCTGCTGGGGTATTTAAGGACTCTGCTGCATTATTTAAGGGCTTTGCTGCATTATTTAAGGACTCTGCTGCAGTATTTAAGGACTCTGCTGCATTATTTAAGGACTTTGATGCATTATTTAAGCACGCTGCTGCAGAATTTAAGGAATCTGCTGCATTATTTAAGGACTTTGTTGCATTATTTAAGGACTATGCTGCATTATGTAAGGACTCTGCTGCATTATTTAAGGACTTTGCTGCATTATTTAATTACTCTGCTGCATTATTTAAGGACTTTGTTGCATTATTTAAGGACTCTGCTGCATTATTTAAGGACTTTGCTGCATTATTTAAGGACTTTGATGCATTATTTAAGGACGCTGCTGCAGAATTTAAGTAATCTGCTGCATTATTTAAGGACTCTGCTGCATTATTTAAGGACTTTGCTGCATTATTTAAGGACTCTGCTGCATTATTTAAGGACTTTGTTGCATTATTTAATGACTCTGCTGCGGTATTTAAGGACTCTGCTGCATTATTTAAGGACTTTGCTGCATTATTTAAGGACTTTGCTGCAGTAATTAAGGAATCTGCTGCATTATTTAAGGACTTTGTTGCATTATTTAAGGACTGTGCTGCATTGCTTAAGGACTCTGCTGCATTATTTAAGGACTTTGCTGCATTATTTAAGGACTTTGTTGCATTATTTAAGGACTCTGCTGCATTATTTAAGGACTTTGTTGCATTATTTAAGGACTCTGTTGCATTATTTAAGGACTTTGCTGCATTATTTAAGTACTCTGGTGCATTATTTAAGGACTTTGTTGCATTATTTAAGGACTCTGCTGCATTATTTAAGGACTTTGTTGCATTATTTAAGGACTCTGCTGCATTATTTAAGGATTTTGCTGCATTATTTAAGGACTCTACTGCATTATTAAGGACGTTGCTGCATTATTTAAGGACTTTATTGCATTATTTAAGGATTCTGCTGCATTATTTAAGGAATTAGCTGCATTATTTAAGTACTCTGCTGCATTATTTAAGGACTTTGCTGCATTATTTAAGTATGCTGCTGCAGTATTTAAGGCCTCTGCTGCATTATTTAAGGACTCTGCTGCATTATTAAGGACGTTGCTGCATTATTTAAGGACTTTATTGCATTATTTAAGGATTCTGCTGCATTATTTAAGGAATTTGCTGCATTATTTAAGGACTCTGCTGCATTATTTAAGGACTTTGTTGCATTATTTAATGACTCTGCTGGGGTATTTAAGGACTCTGCTGCATTATTTAAGGACTTTGTTGCATTATTTAAGGAATCTGCTGCATTATTTAAGGACTTTGCTGCATTATTTAAGGACTTTGATGCATTATTTAAGGACGCTGCTGCAGAATTTAAGTAATCTGCTGCATTATTTAAGGACTCTGCTGCATTATTTAAGGACTTTGCTGCATTATTTAAGGACTCTGCTGCATTATTTAAGGACTTTGTTGCATTATTTAATGACTCTGCTGCGGTATTTAAGGACTCTGCTGTATTATTTAAGGACTTTGCTGAATTATTTAAGGACTCTGCTTCATTATTTAAGGACTTTGTTGCATTATTTAAGGACTCTGCTGCATTATTTAAGGACTTCGTTGCATTATTTAAGGACTCTGCTGCATTATTTAAAGACTTTGCTGCATTATTTAAGTACTCTGGTGCATTATTTAAGGACTCGGCTGCATTATTTAAAGACTTTGCTGCATTATTTAAGTACTCTGGTGCATTATTTAAGGACTCTGCTGCATTATTTAAGGACTTTGCTGCATTATTTAAGGACTCTGCTGCATTATTTAAGGACTCTGCTGCATTATTTAAGGACTTTGCTGCATTATTTAAGTATGCTGCTGCGGTATTTAAGGCCTCTGCTGCATTATTTAAGGACTCTGCTGCATTATTAAGGACGTTGCTGCATTATTTAAGGACTTTATTGCATTATTTAAGGATTCTGCTGCATTATTTAAGGAATTTGCTGCATTATTTAAGGACTCTGCTGTATTATTTAAGGACTTTGTTGCATTATTTAATGACTCTGCTGGGGTATTTAAGGACTCTGCTGCATTATTTAAGGGCTTTGCTGCATTATTTAAGGACTCTGCTGCAGTATTTAAGGACTCTGCTGCATTATTTAAGGACTTTGATGCATTATTTAAGGACGCTGCTGCAGAATTTAAGGAATCTGCTGCATTATTTAAGGACTTTGTTGCATTATTTAAGGACTATGCTGCATTATGTAAGGACTCTGCTGCATTATTTAAGGACTTTGCTGCATTATTTAATTACTCTGCTGCATTATTTAAGGACTTTGTTGCATTATTTAAGGACTCTGCTGCATTATTTAAGGACTTTGCTGCATTATTTAAGGACTTTGATGCATTATTTAAGGACGCTGCTGCAGAATTTAAGTAATCTGCTGCATTATTTAAGGACTCTGCTGCATTATTTAAGGACTTTGCTGCATTATTTAAGGACTCTGCTGCATTATTTAAGGACTTTGTTGCATTATTTAATGACTCTGCTGCGGTATTTAAGGACTCTGCTGCATTATTTAAGGACTTTGCTGCATTATTTAAGGACTTTGCTGCAGTAATTAAGGAATCTGCTGCATTATTTAAGGACTTTGTTGCATTATTTAAGGACTGTGCTGCATTGCTTAAGGACTCTGCTGCATTATTTAAGGACTTTGCTGCATTATTTAAGGACTTTGTTGCATTATTTAAGGACTCTGCTGCATTATTTAAGGACTTTGTTGCATTATTTAAGGACTCTGTTGCATTATTTAAGGACTTTGCTGCATTATTTAAGTACTCTGGTGCATTATTTAAGGACTTTGTTGCATTATTTAAGGACTCTGCTGCATTATTTAAGGACTTTGCTGCATTATTTAAGTACTCTGGTGCATTATTTAAGGACTTTGTTGCATTATTTAAGGACTCTGCTGCATTATTTAAGGATTTTGCTGCATTATTTAAGGACTCTACTGCATTATTAAGGACGTTGCTGCATTATTTAAGGACTTTATTGCATTATTTAAGGATTCTGCTGCATTATTTAAGGAATTAGCTGCATTATTTAAGTACTCTGCTGCATTATTTAAGGACTTTGCTGCATTATTTAAGTATGCTGCTGCAGTATTTAAGGCCTCTGCTGCATTATTTAAGGACTCTGCTGCATTATTAAGGACGTTGCTGCATTATTTAAGGACTTTATTGCATTATTTAAGGATTCTGCTGCATTATTTAAGGAATTTGCTGCATTATTTAAGGACTCTGCTGCATTATTTAAGGACTTTGTTGCATTATTTAATGACTCTGCTGGGGTATTTAAGGACTCTGCTGCATTATTTAAGGACTTTGTTGCATTATTTAAGGAATCTGCTGCATTATTTAAGGACTTTGCTGCATTATTTAAGGACTTTGATGCATTATTTAAGGACGCTGCTGCAGAATTTAAGTAATCTGCTGCATTATTTAAGGACTCTGCTGCATTATTTAAGGACTTTGCTGCATTATTTAAGGACTCTGCTGCATTATTTAAGGACTTTGTTGCATTATTTAATGACTCTGCTGCGGTATTTAAGGACTCTGATGCATTATTTAAGGACTTTGCTGCATTATTTAAGGACTTTGTTTCATTATTTTAGGACTCTGCTGCATTATTAAGGACGTTGCTGTATTATTTAAGGACTTTATTGCATTATTTAAGGATTCTGCTGCATTATTTAAGGAATTTGCTGCATTATTTAAGGACTCTGCTGCATTATTTAAGGACTTTGTTGCATTATTTAATGACTCTGCTGGGGTATTTAAGGACTCTGCTGCATTATTTAAGGACTTTGTTGCATTATTTAAGGAATCTGCTGCATTATTTAAGGACTTTGCTGCATTATTTAAGGACTTTGATGCATTATTTAAGGACGCTGCTGCAGAATTTAAGTAATCTGCTGCATTATTTAAGGACTCTGCTGCATTATTTAAGGACTTTGCTGCATTATTTAAGGACTCTGCTGCATTATTTAAGGACTTTGTTGCATTATTTAATGACTCTGCTGCGGTATTTAAGGACTCTGCTGCATTATTTAAGGACTTTGCTGCATTATTTAAGGACTTTGCTGCAGTAATTAAGGAATCTGCTGCATTATTTAAGGACTTTGTTGCATTATTTAAGGACTGTGCTGCATTGCTTAAGGACTCTGCTGCATTATTTAAGGACTTTGCTGCATTATTTAACGACTTTGTTGCATTATTTAAGGACTCTGCTGCATTATTTAAGGACTTTGTTGCATTATTTAAGGACTCTGTTGCATTATTTAAGGACTTTGCTGCATTATTTAAGTACTCTGGTGCATTATTTAAGGACTTTGTTGCATTATTTAAGGACTCTGCTGCATTATTTAAGGACTTTGTTGCATTATTTAAGGACTCTGCTGCATTATTTAAGGATTTTGCTGCATTATTTAAGGACTCTACTGCATTATTAAGGACGTTGCTGCATTATTTAAGGACTTTATTGCATTATTTAAGGATTCTGCTGCATTATTTAAGGAATTAGCTGCATTATTTAAGTACTCTGCTGCATTATTTAAGGACTTTGCTGCATTATTTAAGTATGCTGCTGCAGTATTTAAGGCCTCTGCTGCATTATTTAAGGACTCTGCTGCATTATTAAGGACGTTGCTGCATTATTTAAGGACTTTATTGCATTATTTAAGGATTCTGCTGCATTATTTAAGGAATTTGCTGCATTATTTAAGGACTCTGCTGCATTATTTAAGGACTTTGTTGCATTATTTAATGACTCTGCTGGGGTATTTAAGGACTCTGCTGCATTATTTAAGGACTTTGTTGCATTATTTAAGGAATCTGCTGCATTATTTAAGGACTTTGCTGCATTATTTAAGGACTTTGATGCATTATTTAAGGACGCTGCTGCAGAATTTAAGTAATCTGCTGCATTATTTAAGGACTCTGCTGCATTATTTAAGGACTTTGCTGCATTATTTAAGGACTCTGCTGCATTATTTAAGGACTTTGTTGCATTATTTAATGACTCTGCTGCGGTATTTAAGGACTCTGCTGTATTATTTAAGGACTTTGCTGAATTATTTAAGGACTCTGCTTCATTATTTAAGGACTTTGTTGCATTATTTAAGGACTCTGCTGCATTATTTAAGGACTTCGTTGCATTATTTAAGGACTCTGCTGCATTATTTAAAGACTTTGCTGCATTATTTAAGTACTCTGGTGCATTATTTAAGGACTCGGCTGCATTATTTAAAGACTTTGCTGCATTATTTAAGTACTCTGGTGCATTATTTAAGGACTCTGCTGCATTATTTAAGGACTTTGCTGCATTATTTAAGGACTCTGCTGCATTATTTAAGGACTCTGCTGCATTATTTAAGGACTTTGCTGCATTATTTAAGTATGCTGCTGCGGTATTTAAGGCCTCTGCTGCATTATTTAAGGACTCTGCTGCATTATTAAGGACGTTGCTGCATTATTTAAGGACTTTATTGCATTATTTAAGGATTCTGCTGCATTATTTAAGGAATTTGCTGCATTATTTAAGGACTCTGCTGTATTATTTAAGGACTTTGTTGCATTATTTAATGACTCTGCTGGGGTATTTAAGGACTCTGCTGCATTATTTAAGGGCTTTGCTGCATTATTTAAGGACTCTGCTGCAGTATGTAAGGACTCTGCTGCATTATTTAAGGACTTTGATGCATTATTTAAGGACGCTGCTGCAGAATTTAAGGAATCTGCTGCATTATTTAAGGACTTTGTTGCATTATTTAAGGACTATGCTGCATTATGTAAGGACTCTGCTGCATTATTTAAGGACTTTGCTGCATTATTTAATTACTCTGCTGCATTATTTAAGGACTTTGTTGCATTATTTAAGGACTCTGCTGCATTATTTAAGGACTTTGCTGCATTATTTAAGGACTTTGATGCATTATTTAAGGACGCTGCTGCAGAATTTAAGTAATCTGCTGCATTATTTAAGGACTCTGCTGCATTATTTAAGGACTTTGCTGCATTATTTAAGGACTCTGCTGCATTATTTAAGGACTTTGTTGCATTATTTAATGACTCTGCTGCGGTATTTAAGGACTCTGCTGCATTATTTAAGGACTTTGCTGCATTATTTAAGGACTTTGCTGCAGTAATTAAGGAATCTGCTGCATTATTTAAGGACTTTGTTGCATTATTTAAGGACTGTGCTGCATTGCTTAAGGACTCTGCTGCATTATTTAAGGACTTTGCTGCATTATTTAAGGACTTTGTTGCATTATTTAAGGACTCTGCTGCATTATTTAAGGACTTTGTTGCATTATTTAAGGACTCTGTTGCATTATTTAAGGACTTTGCTGCATTATTTAAGTACTCTGGTGCATTATTTAAGGACTTTGTTGCATTATTTAAGGACTCTGCTGCATTATTTAAGGACTTTGCTGCATTATTTAAGTACTCTGGTGCATTATTTAAGGACTTTGTTGCATTATTTAAGGACTCTGCTGCATTATTTAAGGATTTTGCTGCATTATTTAAGGACTCTACTGCATTATTAAGGACGTTGCTGCATTATTTAAGGACTTTATTGCATTATTTAAGGATTCTGCTGCATTATTTAAGGAATTAGCTGCATTATTTAAGTACTCTGCTGCATTATTTAAGGACTTTGCTGCATTATTTAAGTATGCTGCTGCAGTATTTAAGGCCTCTGCTGCATTATTTAAGGACTCTGCTGCATTATTAAGGACGTTGCTGCATTATTTAAGGACTTTATTGCATTATTTAAGGATTCTGCTGCATTATTTAAGGAATTTGCTGCATTATTTAAGGACTCTGCTGCATTATTTAAGGACTTTGTTGCATTATTTAATGACTCTGCTGGGGTATTTAAGGACTCTGCTGCATTATTTAAGGACTTTGTTGCATTATTTAAGGAATCTGCTGCATTATTTAAGGACTTTGCTGCATTATTTAAGGACTTTGATGCATTATTTAAGGACGCTGCTGCAGAATTTAAGTAATCTGCTGCATTATTTAAGGACTCTGCTGCATTATTTAAGGACTTTGCTGCATTATTTAAGGACTCTGCTGCATTATTTAAGGACTTTGTTGCATTATTTAATGACTCTGCTGCGGTATTTAAGGACTCTGATGCATTATTTAAGGACTTTGCTGCATTATTTAAGGACTTTGTTTCATTATTTTAGGACTCTGCTGCATTATTAAGGACGTTGCTGTATTATTTAAGGACTTTATTGCATTATTTAAGGATTCTGCTGCATTATTTAAGGAATTTGCTGCATTATTTAAGGACTCTGCTGCATTATTTAAGGACTTTGTTGCATTATTTAATGACTCTGCTGGGGTATTTAAGGACTCTGCTGCATTATTTAAGGACTTTGTTGCATTATTTAAGGAATCTGCTGCATTATTTAAGGACTTTGCTGCATTATTTAAGGACTTTGATGCATTATTTAAGGACGCTGCTGCAGAATTTAAGTAATCTGCTGCATTATTTAAGGACTCTGCTGCATTATTTAAGGACTTTGCTGCATTATTTAAGGACTCTGCTGCATTATTTAAGGACTTTGTTGCATTATTTAATGACTCTGCTGCGGTATTTAAGGACTCTGCTGTATTATTTAAGGACTTTGCTGAATTATTTAAGGACTCTGCTTCATTATTTAAGGACTTTGTTGCATTATTTAAGGACTCTGCTGCATTATTTAAGGACTTCGTTGCATTATTTAAGGACTCTGCTGCATTATTTAAAGACTTTGCTGCATTATTTAAGTACTCTGGTGCATTATTTAAGGACTCGGCTGCATTATTTAAAGACTTTGCTGCATTATTTAAGTACTCTGGTGCATTATTTAAGGACTCTGCTGCATTATTTAAGGACTTTGCTGCATTATTTAAGGACTCTGCTGCATTATTTAAGGACTCTGCTGCATTATTTAAGGACTTTGTTTCATTATTTAATGACTCTGCTGGGGTATTTAAGGACTCTGCTGCATTATTTAAGGACTTTGTTGCATTATTTAAGGACTCTGCTGCATTATTTAAGGACTTTGCTGCATTATTTAAGGACTTTGATGCATTATTTAAGGACGCTGCTGCAGAATTTAAGTAATCTGCTGCATTATTTAAGGACTCTGCTGCATTATTTAAGGACTTTGCTGCATTATTTAAGGACTCTGCTGCATTATTTAAGGACTTTGTTGCATTATTTAATGACTCTGCTGCGGTATTTAAGGACTCTGCTGTATTATTTAAGGACTTTGCTGCATTATTTAAGGACTCTGCTTCATTATTTAAGGACTTTGTTGCATTATTTAAGGACTCTGCTGCATTATTTAAGGATTTTGCTGCATTATTTAAGGACTCTACTGCATTATTAAGGACGTTGCTGCATTATTTAAGGACTTTATTGCATTATTTAAGGATTCTGCTGCATTATTTAAGGAATTAGCTGCATTATTTAAGTACTCTGCTGCATTATTTAAGGACTTTGCTGCATTATTTAAGTATGCTGCTGCAGTATTTAAGGCCTCTGCTGCATTATTTAAGGACTCTGCTGCATTATTAAGGACGTTGCTGCATTATTTAAGGACTTTATTGCATTATTTAAGGATTCTGCTGCATTATTTAAGGAATTTGCTGCATTATTTAAGGACTCTGCTGCATTATTTAAGGACTTTGTTGCATTATTTAATGACTCTGCTGGGGTATTTAAGGACTCTGCTGCATTATTTAAGGACTTTGTTGCATTATTTAAGGAATCTGCTGCATTATTTAAGGACTTTGCTGCATTATTTAAGGACTTTGATGCATTATTTAAGGACGCTGCTGCAGAATTTAAGTAATCTGCTGCATTATTTAAGGACTCTGCTGCATTATTTAAGGACTTTGCTGCATTATTTAAGGACTCTGCTGCATTATTTAAGGACTTTGTTGCATTATTTAATGACTCTGCTGCGGTATTTAAGGACTCTGCTGTATTATTTAAGGACTTTGCTGAATTATTTAAGGACTCTGCTTCATTATTTAAGGACTTTGTTGCATTATTTAAGGACTCTGCTGCATTATTTAAGGACTTCGTTGCATTATTTAAGGACTCTGCTGCATTATTTAAAGACTTTGCTGCATTATTTAAGTACTCTGGTGCATTATTTAAGGACTCGGCTGCATTATTTAAAGACTTTGCTGCATTATTTAAGTACTCTGGTGCATTATTTAAGGACTCTGCTGCATTATTTAAGGACTTTGCTGCATTATTTAAGGACTCTGCTGCATTATTTAAGGACTCTGCTGCATTATTTAAGGACTTTGCTGCATTATTTAAGTATGCTGCTGCGGTATTTAAGGCCTCTGCTGCATTATTTAAGGACTCTGCTGCATTATTAAGGACGTTGCTGCATTATTTAAGGACTTTATTGCATTATTTAAGGATTCTGCTGCATTATTTAAGGAATTTGCTGCATTATTTAAGGACTCTGCTGTATTATTTAAGGACTTTGTTGCATTATTTAATGACTCTGCTGGGGTATTTAAGGACTCTGCTGCATTATTTAAGGGCTTTGCTGCATTATTTAAGGACTCTGCTGCAGTATTTAAGGACTCTGCTGCATTATTTAAGGACTTTGATGCATTATTTAAGGACGCTGCTGCAGAATTTAAGGAATCTGCTGCATTATTTAAGGACTTTGTTGCATTATTTAAGGACTATGCTGCATTATGTAAGGACTCTGCTGCATTATTTAAGGACTTTGCTGCATTATTTAATTACTCTGCTGCATTATTTAAGGACTTTGTTGCATTATTTAAGGACTCTGCTGCATTATTTAAGGACTTTGCTGCATTATTTAAGGACTTTGATGCATTATTTAAGGACGCTGCTGCAGAATTTAAGTAATCTGCTGCATTATTTAAGGACTCTGCTGCATTATTTAAGGACTTTGCTGCATTATTTAAGGACTCTGCTGCATTATTTAAGGACTTTGTTGCATTATTTAATGACTCTGCTGCGGTATTTAAGGACTCTGCTGCATTA
This sequence comes from Phyllobates terribilis, assembly GCF_046119375.1. NCBI lineage: Eukaryota > Metazoa > Chordata > Amphibia > Anura > Dendrobatidae > Phyllobates > Phyllobates terribilis. The sequence goes on along the minus strand of NW_027362988.1, from coordinate 2,017,652 downwards.
TTTAAGGACTTTGCTGCATTATTTAAGGACTTTGCTGCAGTAATTAAGGAATCTGCTGCATTATTTAAGGACTTTGTTGCATTATTTAAGGACTGTGCTGCATTGCTTAAGGACTCTGCTGCATTATTTAAGGACTTTGCTGCATTATTTAAGGACTTTGTTGCATTATTTAAGGACTCTGCTGCATTATTTAAGGACTTTGTTGCATTATTTAAGGACTCTGTTGCATTATTTAAGGACTTTGCTGCATTATTTAAGTACTCTGGTGCATTATTTAAGGACTTTGTTGCATTATTTAAGGACTCTGCTGCATTATTTAAGGACTTTGCTGCATTATTTAAGTACTCTGGTGCATTATTTAAGGACTTTGTTGCATTATTTAAGGACTCTGCTGCATTATTTAAGGATTTTGCTGCATTATTTAAGGACTCTACTGCATTATTAAGGACGTTGCTGCATTATTTAAGGACTTTATTGCATTATTTAAGGATTCTGCTGCATTATTTAAGGAATTAGCTGCATTATTTAAGTACTCTGCTGCATTATTTAAGGACTTTGCTGCATTATTTAAGTATGCTGCTGCAGTATTTAAGGCCTCTGCTGCATTATTTAAGGACTCTGCTGCATTATTAAGGACGTTGCTGCATTATTTAAGGACTTTATTGCATTATTTAAGGATTCTGCTGCATTATTTAAGGAATTTGCTGCATTATTTAAGGACTCTGCTGCATTATTTAAGGACTTTGTTGCATTATTTAATGACTCTGCTGGGGTATTTAAGGACTCTGCTGCATTATTTAAGGACTTTGTTGCATTATTTAAGGAATCTGCTGCATTATTTAAGGACTTTGCTGCATTATTTAAGGACTTTGATGCATTATTTAAGGACGCTGCTGCAGAATTTAAGTAATCTGCTGCATTATTTAAGGACTCTGCTGCATTATTTAAGGACTTTGCTGCATTATTTAAGGACTCTGCTGCATTATTTAAGGACTTTGTTGCATTATTTAATGACTCTGCTGCGGTATTTAAGGACTCTGCTGTATTATTTAAGGACTTTGCTGAATTATTTAAGGACTCTGCTTCATTATTTAAGGACTTTGTTGCATTATTTAAGGACTCTGCTGCATTATTTAAGGACTTCGTTGCATTATTTAAGGACTCTGCTGCATTATTTAAAGACTTTGCTGCATTATTTAAGTACTCTGGTGCATTATTTAAGGACTCGGCTGCATTATTTAAAGACTTTGCTGCATTATTTAAGTACTCTGGTGCATTATTTAAGGACTCTGCTGCATTATTTAAGGACTTTGCTGCATTATTTAAGGACTCTGCTGCATTATTTAAGGACTCTGCTGCATTATTTAAGGACTTTGCTGCATTATTTAAGTATGCTGCTGCGGTATTTAAGGCCTCTGCTGCATTATTTAAGGACTCTGCTGCATTATTAAGGACGTTGCTGCATTATTTAAGGACTTTATTGCATTATTTAAGGATTCTGCTGCATTATTTAAGGAATTTGCTGCATTATTTAAGGACTCTGCTGTATTATTTAAGGACTTTGTTGCATTATTTAATGACTCTGCTGGGGTATTTAAGGACTCTGCTGCATTATTTAAGGGCTTTGCTGCATTATTTAAGGACTCTGCTGCAGTATTTAAGGACTCTGCTGCATTATTTAAGGACTTTGATGCATTATTTAAGGACGCTGCTGCAGAATTTAAGGAATCTGCTGCATTATTTAAGGACTTTGTTGCATTATTTAAGGACTATGCTGCATTATGTAAGGACTCTGCTGCATTATTTAAGGACTTTGCTGCATTATTTAATTACTCTGCTGCATTATTTAAGGACTTTGTTGCATTATTTAAGGACTCTGCTGCATTATTTAAGGACTTTGCTGCATTATTTAAGGACTTTGATGCATTATTTAAGGACGCTGCTGCAGAATTTAAGTAATCTGCTGCATTATTTAAGGACTCTGCTGCATTATTTAAGGACTTTGCTGCATTATTTAAGGACTCTGCTGCATTATTTAAGGACTTTGTTGCATTATTTAATGACTCTGCTGCGGTATTTAAGGACTCTGCTGCATTATTTAAGGACTTTGCTGCATTATTTAAGGACTTTGCTGCAGTAATTAAGGAATCTGCTGCATTATTTAAGGACTTTGTTGCATTATTTAAGGACTGTGCTGCATTGCTTAAGGACTCTGCTGCATTATTTAAGGACTTTGCTGCATTATTTAAGGACTCTGCTGCATTATTTAAGGACTTTGTTGCATTATTTAAGGACTCTGTTGCATTATTTAAGGACTTTGCTGCATTATTTAAGTACTCTGGTGCATTATTTAAGGACTTTGTTGCATTATTTAAGGACTCTGCTGCATTATTTAAGGACTTTGCTGCATTATTTAAGTACTCTGGTGCATTATTTAAGGACTTTGTTGCATTATTTAAGGACTCTGCTGCATTATTTAAGGACTTTGTTGCATTATTTAAGGACTCTGCTGCATTATTTAAGGACTTTGCTGCATTATTTAAGGACTCTGCTGCATTATTTAAGGACTTTGTTGCATTATTTAATGACTCTGCTGCGGTATTTAAGGACTCTGCTGTATTATTTAAGGACTTTGCTGCATTATTTAAGGACTCTGCTTCATTATTTAAGGACTTTGTTGCATTATTTAAGGACTCTGCTGCATTATTTAAGGACTTCGTTGCATTATTTAAGGACTCTGCTGCATTATTTAAAGACTTTGCTGCATTATTTAAGTACTCTGGTGCATTATTTAAGGACTCGGCTGCATTATTTAAAGACTTTGCTGCATTATTTAAGTACTCTGGTGCATTATTTAAGGACTCTGCTGCATTATTTAAGGACTTTGCTGCATTATTTAAGGACTCTGCTGCATTATTTAAGGACTTTGCTGCATTATTTAAGTATGCTGCTGCGGTATTTAAGGCCTCTGCTGCATTATTTAAGGACTCTGCTGCATTATTAAGGACGTTGCTGCATTATTTAAGGACTTTATTGCATTATTTAAGGATTCTGCTGCATTATTTAAGGAATTTGCTGCATTATTTAAGGACTCTGCTGTATTATTTAAGGACTTTGTTGCATTATTTAATGACTCTGCTGGGGTATTTAAGGACTCTGCTGCATTATTTAAGGGCTTTGCTGCATTATTTAAGGACTCTGCTGCAGTATTTAAGGACTCTGCTGCATTATTTAAGGACTTTGATGCATTATTTAAGGACGCTGCTGCAGAATTTAAGGAATCTGCTGCATTATTTAAGGACTTTGTTGCATTATTTAAGGACTATGCTGCATTATGTAAGGACTCTGCTGCATTATTTAAGGACTTTGCTGCATTATTTAATTACTCTGCTGCATTATTTAAGGACTTTGTTGCATTATTTAAGGACTCTGCTGCATTATTTAAGGACTTTGCTGCATTATTTAAGGACTTTGATGCATTATTTAAGGACGCTGCTGCAGAATTTAAGTAATCTGCTGCATTATTTAAGGACTCTGCTGCATTATTTAAGGACTTTGCTGCATTATTTAAGGACTCTGCTGCATTATTTAAGGACTTTGTTGCATTATTTAATGACTCTGCTGCGGTATTTAAGGACTCTGCTGCATTATTTAAGGACTTTGCTGCATTATTTAAGGACTTTGCTGCAGTAATTAAGGAATCTGCTGCATTATTTAAGGACTTTGTTGCATTATTTAAGGACTGTGCTGCATTGCTTAAGGACTCTGCTGCATTATTTAAGGACTTTGCTGCATTATTTAAGGACTTTGTTGCATTATTTAAGGACTCTGCTGCATTATTTAAGGACTTTGTTGCATTATTTAAGGACTCTGTTGCATTATTTAAGGACTTTGCTGCATTATTTAAGTACTCTGGTGCATTATTTAAGGACTTTGTTGCATTATTTAAGGACTCTGCTGCATTATTTAAGGACTTTGTTGCATTATTTAAGGACTCTGTTGCATTATTTAAGGACTTTGCTGCATTATTTAAGTACTCTGGTGCATTATTTAAGGACTTTGTTGCATTATTTAAGGACTCTGCTGCATTATTTAAGGACTTTGTTGCATTATTTAAGGACTCTGCTGCATTATTTAAGGACTTTGCTGCATTATTTAAGGACTCTGTTGCATTATTTAAGGACTTTGCTGCATTATTTAAGTACTCTGGTGCATTATTTAAGGACTTTATTGCATTATTTAAGGATTCTGCTGCATTATTTAAGGAATTTGCTGCATTATTTAAGAACTTTGCTGCAGTATTTAAGGACTCTGCTGCATTATTTAAGGACTTTATTGCATTATTTAAGGACCCTGCTGCAGAATTTAAGGAATCTGCTGCATTACTTAAGGACTTTGTTGCATTATTTAAGGACTCTGCTGCATTATTTAAGGACTTTGCTGCATTATTTAAGGACTTTGATGCATTATTTAAGGACGCCGCTGCAGAATTTAAGTAATCTGCTGCATTATTTAAGGACTCTGCTGCATTATTTAAGGACTTTGCTGCATTATTTAAGGACTCTGCTGTATTATTAAGCACGTTGCTGCATTAATTAAGGACTTTATTGCATTATTTAAGGAATTTGATGCATTATTTAAGGACTCTGCTGCATTATTTAAGGACTTTGATGCATTATTTAAGGACGCTGCTGCAGAATTTAAGGAATCTGCTGCATTATTTAAGGACTTTGTTGCATTATTTAAGGACTATGCTGCATTATGTAAGGACTCTGCTGCATTATTTAAGGACTTTGCTGCATTATTTAATTACTCTGCTGCATTATTTAAGGACTTTGTTGCATTATTTAAGGACTCTGCTGCATTATTTAAGGACTTTGCTGCATTATTTAAGGACTTTGATGCATTATTTAAGGACGCTGCTGCAGAATTTAAGTAATCTGCTGCATTATTTAAGGACTCTGCTGCATTATTTAAGGACTTTGCTGCATTATTTAAGGACTCTGCTGCATTATTTAAGGACTTTGTTGCATTATTTAATGACTCTGCTGCGGTATTTAAGGACTCTGCTGCATTTTTTAAGGACTTTGCTGCATTATTTAAGGACTTTGCTGCAGTAATTAAGGAATCTGCTGCATTATTTAAGGAATTTGATGCATTATTTAAGGACTCTGCTGCATTATTTAAGGACTTTGCTGCATTATTTAAGGACTCTGCTTCATTATTTAAGGACTTTGTTGCATTATTTAAGGACTCTGCTGCATTATTTAAGGACTTTGTTGCATTATTTAAGGACTCTGCTGCATTATTTAAAGACTTTGTTGCATTATTTAAGTACTCTGGTGCATTATTTAAGGACTCTGCTGCATTATTTAAAGACTTTGCTGCATTATTTAAGTACTCTGGTGCATTATTTAAGGACTTTGTTGCTTTATTTAAGGACTTTGCTGCATTATTTAAGGACTTTGTTGCATTATTTAAGGACTCTGCTGCATTATTTAAGGACTTTGCTGCATTATTTAAGTATGCTGCTGCAGTATTTAAGGCCTCTGCTGCATTATTTAAGGACTCTGCTGCATTTTTAAGGACGTTGCTGCATTATTTAAGGACTTTATTGCATTATTTAAGGATTCTGCTGCATTATTTAAGGAATTTGCTGCATTATTTAAGGACTCTGCTGCATTATTTAAGGACTTTGTTTCATTATTTAATGACTCTGCTGGGGTATTTAAGGACTCTGCTGCATTATTTAAGGACTTTGTTGCATTATTTAAGGACTCTGCTGCATTATTTAAGGACTCTGCTGCATTATTTAAGGACTTTGTTGCATTATTTAATGACTCTGCTGCGGTATTTAAGGACTCTGCTGTATTATTTAAGGACTTTGCTGAATTATTTAAGGACTCTGCTTCATTATTTAAGGACTTTGTTGCATTATTTAAGGACTCTGCTGCATTATTTAAGGACTTCGTTGCATTATTTAAGGACTCTGCTGCATTATTTAAAGACTTTGCTGCATTATTTAAGTACTCTGGTGCATTATTTAAGGACTCGGCTGCATTATTTAAAGACTTTGCTGCATTATTTAAGTACTCTGGTGCATTATTTAAGGACTCTGCTGCATTATTTAAGGACTTTGCTGCATTATTTAAGGACTCTGCTGCATTATTTAAGGACTCTGCTGCATTATTTAAGGACTTTGCTGCATTATTTAAGTATGCTGCTGCGGTATTTAAGGCCTCTGCTGCATTATTTAAGGACTCTGCTGCATTATTAAGGACGTTGCTGCATTATTTAAGGACTTTATTGCATTATTTAAGGATTCTGCTGCATTATTTAAGGAATTTGCTGCATTATTTAAGGACTCTGCTGTATTATTTAAGGACTTTGTTGCATTATTTAATGACTCTGCTGGGGTATTTAAGGACTCTGCTGCATTATTTAAGGGCTTTGCTGCATTATTTAAGGACTCTGCTGCAGTATGTAAGGACTCTGCTGCATTATTTAAGGACTTTGATGCATTATTTAAGGACGCTGCTGCAGAATTTAAGGAATCTGCTGCATTATTTAAGGACTTTGTTGCATTATTTAAGGACTATGCTGCATTATGTAAGGACTCTGCTGCATTATTTAAGGACTTTGCTGCATTATTTAATTACTCTGCTGCATTATTTAAGGACTTTGTTGCATTATTTAAGGACTCTGCTGCATTATTTAAGGACTTTGCTGCATTATTTAAGGACTTTGATGCATTATTTAAGGACGCTGCTGCAGAATTTAAGTAATCTGCTGCATTATTTAAGGACTCTGCTGCATTATTTAAGGACTTTGCTGCATTATTTAAGGACTCTGCTGCATTATTTAAGGACTTTGTTGCATTATTTAATGACTCTGCTGCGGTATTTAAGGACTCTGCTGCATTATTTAAGGACTTTGCTGCATTATTTAAGGACTTTGCTGCAGTAATTAAGGAATCTGCTGCATTATTTAAGGACTTTGTTGCATTATTTAAGGACTGTGCTGCATTGCTTAAGGACTCTGCTGCATTATTTAAGGACTTTGCTGCATTATTTAAGGACTTTGTTGCATTATTTAAGGACTCTGCTGCATTATTTAAGGACTTTGTTGCATTATTTAAGGACTCTGTTGCATTATTTAAGGACTTTGCTGCATTATTTAAGTACTCTGGTGCATTATTTAAGGACTTTGTTGCATTATTTAAGGACTCTGCTGCATTATTTAAGGACTTTGCTGCATTATTTAAGTACTCTGGTGCATTATTTAAGGACTTTGTTGCATTATTTAAGGACTCTGCTGCATTATTTAAGGATTTTGCTGCATTATTTAAGGACTCTACTGCATTATTAAGGACGTTGCTGCATTATTTAAGGACTTTATTGCATTATTTAAGGATTCTGCTGCATTATTTAAGGAATTAGCTGCATTATTTAAGTACTCTGCTGCATTATTTAAGGACTTTGCTGCATTATTTAAGTATGCTGCTGCAGTATTTAAGGCCTCTGCTGCATTATTTAAGGACTCTGCTGCATTATTAAGGACGTTGCTGCATTATTTAAGGACTTTATTGCATTATTTAAGGATTCTGCTGCATTATTTAAGGAATTTGCTGCATTATTTAAGGACTCTGCTGCATTATTTAAGGACTTTGTTGCATTATTTAATGACTCTGCTGGGGTATTTAAGGACTCTGCTGCATTATTTAAGGACTTTGTTGCATTATTTAAGGAATCTGCTGCATTATTTAAGGACTTTGCTGCATTATTTAAGGACTTTGATGCATTATTTAAGGACGCTGCTGCAGAATTTAAGTAATCTGCTGCATTATTTAAGGACTCTGCTGCATTATTTAAGGACTTTGCTGCATTATTTAAGGACTCTGCTGCATTATTTAAGGACTTTGTTGCATTATTTAATGACTCTGCTGCGGTATTTAAGGACTCTGATGCATTATTTAAGGACTTTGCTGCATTATTTAAGGACTTTGTTTCATTATTTTAGGACTCTGCTGCATTATTAAGGACGTTGCTGTATTATTTAAGGACTTTATTGCATTATTTAAGGATTCTGCTGCATTATTTAAGGAATTTGCTGCATTATTTAAGGACTCTGCTGCATTATTTAAGGACTTTGTTGCATTATTTAATGACTCTGCTGGGGTATTTAAGGACTCTGCTGCATTATTTAAGGACTTTGTTGCATTATTTAAGGAATCTGCTGCATTATTTAAGGACTTTGCTGCATTATTTAAGGACTTTGATGCATTATTTAAGGACGCTGCTGCAGAATTTAAGTAATCTGCTGCATTATTTAAGGACTCTGCTGCATTATTTAAGGACTTTGCTGCATTATTTAAGGACTCTGCTGCATTATTTAAGGACTTTGTTGCATTATTTAATGACTCTGCTGCGGTATTTAAGGACTCTGCTGTATTATTTAAGGACTTTGCTGAATTATTTAAGGACTCTGCTTCATTATTTAAGGACTTTGTTGCATTATTTAAGGACTCTGCTGCATTATTTAAGGACTTCGTTGCATTATTTAAGGACTCTGCTGCATTATTTAAAGACTTTGCTGCATTATTTAAGTACTCTGGTGCATTATTTAAGGACTCGGCTGCATTATTTAAAGACTTTGCTGCATTATTTAAGTACTCTGGTGCATTATTTAAGGACTCTGCTGCATTATTTAAGGACTTTGCTGCATTATTTAAGGACTCTGCTGCATTATTTAAGGACTCTGCTGCATTATTTAAGGACTTTGTTTCATTATTTAATGACTCTGCTGGGGTATTTAAGGACTCTGCTGCATTATTTAAGGACTTTGTTGCATTATTTAAGGACTCTGCTGCATTATTTAAGGACTTTGCTGCATTATTTAAGGACTTTGATGCATTATTTAAGGACGCTGCTGCAGAATTTAAGTAATCTGCTGCATTATTTAAGGACTCTGCTGCATTATTTAAGGACTTTGCTGCATTATTTAAGGACTCTGCTGCATTATTTAAGGACTTTGTTGCATTATTTAATGACTCTGCTGCGGTATTTAAGGACTCTGCTGTATTATTTAAGGACTTTGCTGCATTATTTAAGGACTCTGCTTCATTATTTAAGGACTTTGTTGCATTATTTAAGGACTCTGCTGCATTATTTAAGGATTTTGCTGCATTATTTAAGGACTCTACTGCATTATTAAGGACGTTGCTGCATTATTTAAGGACTTTATTGCATTATTTAAGGATTCTGCTGCATTATTTAAGGAATTAGCTGCATTATTTAAGTACTCTGCTGCATTATTTAAGGACTTTGCTGCATTATTTAAGTATGCTGCTGCAGTATTTAAGGCCTCTGCTGCATTATTTAAGGACTCTGCTGCATTATTAAGGACGTTGCTGCATTATTTAAGGACTTTATTGCATTATTTAAGGATTCTGCTGCATTATTTAAGGAATTTGCTGCATTATTTAAGGACTCTGCTGCATTATTTAAGGACTTTGTTGCATTATTTAATGACTCTGCTGGGGTATTTAAGGACTCTGCTGCATTATTTAAGGACTTTGTTGCATTATTTAAGGAATCTGCTGCATTATTTAAGGACTTTGCTGCATTATTTAAGGACTTTGATGCATTATTTAAGGACGCTGCTGCAGAATTTAAGTAATCTGCTGCATTATTTAAGGACTCTGCTGCATTATTTAAGGACTTTGCTGCATTATTTAAGGACTCTGCTGCATTATTTAAGGACTTTGTTGCATTATTTAATGACTCTGCTGCGGTATTTAAGGACTCTGCTGTATTATTTAAGGACTTTGCTGAATTATTTAAGGACTCTGCTTCATTATTTAAGGACTTTGTTGCATTATTTAAGGACTCTGCTGCATTATTTAAGGACTTCGTTGCATTATTTAAGGACTCTGCTGCATTATTTAAAGACTTTGCTGCATTATTTAAGTACTCTGGTGCATTATTTAAGGACTCGGCTGCATTATTTAAAGACTTTGCTGCATTATTTAAGTACTCTGGTGCATTATTTAAGGACTCTGCTGCATTATTTAAGGACTTTGCTGCATTATTTAAGGACTCTGCTGCATTATTTAAGGACTCTGCTGCATTATTTAAGGACTTTGCTGCATTATTTAAGTATGCTGCTGCGGTATTTAAGGCCTCTGCTGCATTATTTAAGGACTCTGCTGCATTATTAAGGACGTTGCTGCATTATTTAAGGACTTTATTGCATTATTTAAGGATTCTGCTGCATTATTTAAGGAATTTGCTGCATTATTTAAGGACTCTGCTGTATTATTTAAGGACTTTGTTGCATTATTTAATGACTCTGCTGGGGTATTTAAGGACTCTGCTGCATTATTTAAGGGCTTTGCTGCATTATTTAAGGACTCTGCTGCAGTATTTAAGGACTCTGCTGCATTATTTAAGGACTTTGATGCATTATTTAAGGACGCTGCTGCAGAATTTAAGGAATCTGCTGCATTATTTAAGGACTTTGTTGCATTATTTAAGGACTATGCTGCATTATGTAAGGACTCTGCTGCATTATTTAAGGACTTTGCTGCATTATTTAATTACTCTGCTGCATTATTTAAGGACTTTGTTGCATTATTTAAGGACTCTGCTGCATTATTTAAGGACTTTGCTGCATTATTTAAGGACTTTGATGCATTATTTAAGGACGCTGCTGCAGAATTTAAGTAATCTGCTGCATTATTTAAGGACTCTGCTGCATTATTTAAGGACTTTGCTGCATTATTTAAGGACTCTGCTGCATTATTTAAGGACTTTGTTGCATTATTTAATGACTCTGCTGCGGTATTTAAGGACTCTGCTGCATTATTTAAGGACTTTGCTGCATTATTTAAGGACTTTGCTGCAGTAATTAAGGAATCTGCTGCATTATTTAAGGACTTTGTTGCATTATTTAAGGACTGTGCTGCATTGCTTAAGGACTCTGCTGCATTATTTAAGGACTTTGCTGCATTATTTAAGGACTTTGTTGCATTATTTAAGGACTCTGCTGCATTATTTAAGGACTTTGTTGCATTATTTAAGGACTCTGTTGCATTATTTAAGGACTTTGCTGCATTATTTAAGTACTCTGGTGCATTATTTAAGGACTTTGTTGCATTATTTAAGGACTCTGCTGCATTATTTAAGGACTTTGCTGCATTATTTAAGTACTCTGGTGCATTATTTAAGGACTTTGTTGCATTATTTAAGGACTCTGCTGCATTATTTAAGGATTTTGCTGCATTATTTAAGGACTCTACTGCATTATTAAGGACGTTGCTGCATTATTTAAGGACTTTATTGCATTATTTAAGGATTCTGCTGCATTATTTAAGGAATTAGCTGCATTATTTAAGTACTCTGCTGCATTATTTAAGGACTTTGCTGCATTATTTAAGTATGCTGCTGCAGTATTTAAGGCCTCTGCTGCATTATTTAAGGACTCTGCTGCATTATTAAGGACGTTGCTGCATTATTTAAGGACTTTATTGCATTATTTAAGGATTCTGCTGCATTATTTAAGGAATTTGCTGCATTATTTAAGGACTCTGCTGCATTATTTAAGGACTTTGTTGCATTATTTAATGACTCTGCTGGGGTATTTAAGGACTCTGCTGCATTATTTAAGGACTTTGTTGCATTATTTAAGGAATCTGCTGCATTATTTAAGGACTTTGCTGCATTATTTAAGGACTTTGATGCATTATTTAAGGACGCTGCTGCAGAATTTAAGTAATCTGCTGCATTATTTAAGGACTCTGCTGCATTATTTAAGGACTTTGCTGCATTATTTAAGGACTCTGCTGCATTATTTAAGGACTTTGTTGCATTATTTAATGACTCTGCTGCGGTATTTAAGGACTCTGCTGTATTATTTAAGGACTTTGCTGAATTATTTAAGGACTCTGCTTCATTATTTAAGGACTTTGTTGCATTATTTAAGGACTCTGCTGCATTATTTAAGGACTTCGTTGCATTATTTAAGGACTCTGCTGCATTATTTAAAGACTTTGCTGCATTATTTAAGTACTCTGGTGCATTATTTAAGGACTCGGCTGCATTATTTAAAGACTTTGCTGCATTATTTAAGTACTCTGGTGCATTATTTAAGGACTCTGCTGCATTATTTAAGGACTTTGCTGCATTATTTAAGGACTCTGCTGCATTATTTAAGGACTCTGCTGCATTATTTAAGGACTTTGCTGCATTATTTAAGTATGCTGCTGCGGTATTTAAGGCCTCTGCTGCATTATTTAAGGACTCTGCTGCATTATTAAGGACGTTGCTGCATTATTTAAGGACTTTATTGCATTATTTAAGGATTCTGCTGCATTATTTAAGGAATTTGCTGCATTATTTAAGGACTCTGCTGTATTATTTAAGGACTTTGTTGCATTATTTAATGACTCTGCTGGGGTATTTAAGGACTCTGCTGCATTATTTAAGGGCTTTGCTGCATTATTTAAGGACTCTGCTGCAGTATTTAAGGACTCTGCTGCATTATTTAAGGACTTTGATGCATTATTTAAGGACGCTGCTGCAGAATTTAAGGAATCTGCTGCATTATTTAAGGACTTTGTTGCATTATTTAAGGACTATGCTGCATTATGTAAGGACTCTGCTGCATTATTTAAGGACTTTGCTGCATTATTTAATTACTCTGCTGCATTATTTAAGGACTTTGTTGCATTATTTAAGGACTCTGCTGCATTATTTAAGGACTTTGCTGCATTATTTAAGGACTTTGATGCATTATTTAAGGACGCTGCTGCAGAATTTAAGTAATCTGCTGCATTATTTAAGGACTCTGCTGCATTATTTAAGGACTTTGCTGCATTATTTAAGGACTCTGCTGCATTATTTAAGGACTTTGTTGCATTATTTAATGACTCTGCTGCGGTATTTAAGGACTCTGCTGCATTATTTAAGGACTTTGCTGCATTATTTAAGGACTTTGCTGCAGTAATTAAGGAATCTGCTGCATTATTTAAGGACTTTGTTGCATTATTTAAGGACTGTGCTGCATTGCTTAAGGACTCTGCTGCATTATTTAAGGACTTTGCTGCATTATTTAAGGACTCTGCTGCATTATTTAAGGACTTTGTTGCATTATTTAAGGACTCTGTTGCATTATTTAAGGACTTTGCTGCATTATTTAAGTACTCTGGTGCATTATTTAAGGACTTTGTTGCATTATTTAAGGACTCTGCTGCATTATTTAAGGACTTTGCTGCATTATTTAAGTACTCTGGTGCATTATTTAAGGACTTTGTTGCATTATTTAAGGACTCTGCTGCATTATTTAAGGACTTTGTTGCATTATTTAAGGACTCTGCTGCATTATTTAAGGACTTTGCTGCATTATTTAAGGACTCTGCTGCATTATTTAAGGACTTTGTTGCATTATTTAATGACTCTGCTGCGGTATTTAAGGACTCTGCTGTATTATTTAAGGACTTTGCTGCATTATTTAAGGACTCTGCTTCATTATTTAAGGACTTTGTTGCATTATTTAAGGACTCTGCTGCATTATTTAAGGACTTCGTTGCATTATTTAAGGACTCTGCTGCATTATTTAAAGACTTTGCTGCATTATTTAAGTACTCTGGTGCATTATTTAAGGACTCGGCTGCATTATTTAAAGACTTTGCTGCATTATTTAAGTACTCTGGTGCATTATTTAAGGACTCTGCTGCATTATTTAAGGACTTTGCTGCATTATTTAAGGACTCTGCTGCATTATTTAAGGACTTTGCTGCATTATTTAAGTATGCTGCTGCGGTATTTAAGGCCTCTGCTGCATTATTTAAGGACTCTGCTGCATTATTAAGGACGTTGCTGCATTATTTAAGGACTTTATTGCATTATTTAAGGATTCTGCTGCATTATTTAAGGAATTTGCTGCATTATTTAAGGACTCTGCTGTATTATTTAAGGACTTTGTTGCATTATTTAATGACTCTGCTGGGGTATTTAAGGACTCTGCTGCATTATTTAAGGGCTTTGCTGCATTATTTAAGGACTCTGCTGCAGTATTTAAGGACTCTGCTGCATTATTTAAGGACTTTGATGCATTATTTAAGGACGCTGCTGCAGAATTTAAGGAATCTGCTGCATTATTTAAGGACTTTGTTGCATTATTTAAGGACTATGCTGCATTATGTAAGGACTCTGCTGCATTATTTAAGGACTTTGCTGCATTATTTAATTACTCTGCTGCATTATTTAAGGACTTTGTTGCATTATTTAAGGACTCTGCTGCATTATTTAAGGACTTTGCTGCATTATTTAAGGACTTTGATGCATTATTTAAGGACGCTGCTGCAGAATTTAAGTAATCTGCTGCATTATTTAAGGACTCTGCTGCATTATTTAAGGACTTTGCTGCATTATTTAAGGACTCTGCTGCATTATTTAAGGACTTTGTTGCATTATTTAATGACTCTGCTGCGGTATTTAAGGACTCTGCTGCATTATTTAAGGACTTTGCTGCATTATTTAAGGACTTTGCTGCAGTAATTAAGGAATCTGCTGCATTATTTAAGGACTTTGTTGCATTATTTAAGGACTGTGCTGCATTGCTTAAGGACTCTGCTGCATTATTTAAGGACTTTGCTGCATTATTTAAGGACTTTGTTGCATTATTTAAGGACTCTGCTGCATTATTTAAGGACTTTGTTGCATTATTTAAGGACTCTGTTGCATTATTTAAGGACTTTGCTGCATTATTTAAGTACTCTGGTGCATTATTTAAGGACTTTGTTGCATTATTTAAGGACTCTGCTGCATTATTTAAGGACTTTGTTGCATTATTTAAGGACTCTGTTGCATTATTTAAGGACTTTGCTGCATTATTTAAGTACTCTGGTGCATTATTTAAGGACTTTGTTGCATTATTTAAGGACTCTGCTGCATTATTTAAGGACTTTGTTGCATTATTTAAGGACTCTGCTGCATTATTTAAGGACTTTGCTGCATTATTTAAGGACTCTGTTGCATTATTTAAGGACTTTGCTGCATTATTTAAGTACTCTGGTGCATTATTTAAGGACTTTATTGCATTATTTAAGGATTCTGCTGCATTATTTAAGGAATTTGCTGCATTATTTAAGAACTTTGCTGCAGTATTTAAGGACTCTGCTGCATTATTTAAGGACTTTATTGCATTATTTAAGGACCCTGCTGCAGAATTTAAGGAATCTGCTGCATTACTTAAGGACTTTGTTGCATTATTTAAGGACTCTGCTGCATTATTTAAGGACTTTGCTGCATTATTTAAGGACTTTGATGCATTATTTAAGGACGCCGCTGCAGAATTTAAGTAATCTGCTGCATTATTTAAGGACTCTGCTGCATTATTTAAGGACTTTGCTGCATTATTTAAGGACTCTGCTGTATTATTAAGCACGTTGCTGCATTAATTAAGGACTTTATTGCATTATTTAAGGAATTTGATGCATTATTTAAGGACTCTGCTGCATTATTTAAGGACTTTGATGCATTATTTAAGGACGCTGCTGCAGAATTTAAGGAATCTGCTGCATTATTTAAGGACTTTGTTGCATTATTTAAGGACTATGCTGCATTATGTAAGGACTCTGCTGCATTATTTAAGGACTTTGCTGCATTATTTAATTACTCTGCTGCATTATTTAAGGACTTTGTTGCATTATTTAAGGACTCTGCTGCATTATTTAAGGACTTTGCTGCATTATTTAAGGACTTTGATGCATTATTTAAGGACGCTGCTGCAGAATTTAAGTAATCTGCTGCATTATTTAAGGACTCTGCTGCATTATTTAAGGACTTTGCTGCATTATTTAAGGACTCTGCTGCATTATTTAAGGACTTTGTTGCATTATTTAATGACTCTGCTGCGGTATTTAAGGACTCTGCTGCATTTTTTAAGGACTTTGCTGCATTATTTAAGGACTTTGCTGCAGTAATTAAGGAATCTGCTGCATTATTTAAGGAATTTGATGCATTATTTAAGGACTCTGCTGCATTATTTAAGGACTTTGCTGCATTATTTAAGGACTCTGCTTCATTATTTAAGGACTTTGTTGCATTATTTAAGGACTCTGCTGCATTATTTAAGGACTTTGTTGCATTATTTAAGGACTCTGCTGCATTATTTAAAGACTTTGTTGCATTATTTAAGTACTCTGGTGCATTATTTAAGGACTCTGCTGCATTATTTAAAGACTTTGCTGCATTATTTAAGTACTCTGGTGCATTATTTAAGGACTTTGTTGCTTTATTTAAGGACTTTGCTGCATTATTTAAGGACTTTGTTGCATTATTTAAGGACTCTGCTGCATTATTTAAGGACTTTGCTGCATTATTTAAGTATGCTGCTGCAGTATTTAAGGCCTCTGCTGCATTATTTAAGGACTCTGCTGCATTTTTAAGGACGTTGCTGCATTATTTAAGGACTTTATTGCATTATTTAAGGATTCTGCTGCATTATTTAAGGAATTTGCTGCATTATTTAAGGACTCTGCTGCATTATTTAAGGACTTTGTTTCATTATTTAATGACTCTGCTGGGGTATTTAAGGACTCTGCTGCATTATTTAAGGACTTTGTTGCATTATTTAAGGACTCTGCTGCATTATTTAAGGACTTTGCTGCATTATTTAAGGACTTTGATGCATTATTTAAGGACGCTGCTGCAGAATTTAAGTAATCTGCTGCATTATTTAAGGACTCTGCTGCATTATTTAAGGACTTTGCTGCATTATTTAAGGACTCTGCTGCATTATTTAAGGACTTTGTTGCATTATTTAATGACTCTGCTGCGGTATTTAAGGACTCTGCTGTATTATTTAAGGACTTTTACTGCATTATTTAAGGACTCTGCTTCATTATTTAAGGACTTTGTTGCATTATTTAAGGACTCTGCTGCATTATTTAAGGACTTTGCTGCATTATTTAAGGACTTTGATGCATTATTTAAGGACGCTGCTGCAGAATTTAAGTAATCTGCTGCATTATTTAAGGACTCTGCTGCATTATTTAAGGACTTTGCTGCATTATTTAAGGACTCTGCTGCATTATTTAAGGACTTTGTTGCATTATTTAATGACTCTGCTGCGGTATTTAAGGACTCTGCTGTATTATTTAAGGACTTTGCTGCATTATTTAAGGACTCTGCTTCATTATTTAAGGACTTTGTTGCATTATTTAAGGACTCTGCTGCATTATTTAAAGACTTCGTTGCATTATTTAAGGACTCTGCTGCATTATTTAAAGACTTTGCTGCATTATTTAAGTACTCTGGTGCATTATTTAAGGACTCGGCTGCATTATTTAAAGACTTTGCTGCATTATTTAAGTACTCTGGTGCATTATTTAAGGACTTTGCTGCATTATGTAAGGACTCTGCTGCATTATTTAAGGACTTTGCTGCATTATTTAATTACTCTGCTGCATTATTTAAGGACTTTGTTGCATTATTTAAGGACTCTGCTGCATTATTTAAGGACTTTGCTGCATTATTTAAGGACTTTGATGCATTATTTAAGGACGCTGCTGCAGAATTTAAGTAATCTGCTGCATTATTTAAGGACTCTGCTGCATTATTTAAGGACTTTGCTGCATTATTTAAGGACTCTGCTGCATTATTTAAGGACTTTGTTGCATTATTTAATGACTCTGCTGCGGTATTTAAGGACTCTGCTGCATTATTTAAGGACTTTGCTGCATTATTTAAGGACTTTGCTGCAGTAATTAAGGAATCTGCTGCATTATTTAAGGACTTTGTTGCATTATTTAAGGACTGTGCTGCATTGCTTAAGGACTCTGCTGCATTATTTAAGGACTTTGCTGCATTATTTAAGGACTTTGTTGCATTATTTAAGGACTCTGCTGCATTATTTAAGGACTTTGTTGCATTATTTAAGGACTCTGTTGCATTATTTAAGGACTTTGCTGCATTATTTAAGTACTCTGGTGCATTATTTAAGGACTTTGTTGCATTATTTAAGGACTCTGCTGCATTATTTAAGGACTTTGCTGCATTATTTAAGTACTCTGGTGCATTATTTAAGGACTTTGTTGCATTATTTAAGGACTCTGCTGCATTATTTAAGGACTTTGTTGCATTATTTAAGGACTCTGCTGCATTATTTAAGGACTTTGCTGCATTATTTAAGGACTCTGCTGCATTATTTAAGGACTTTGTTGCATTATTTAATGACTCTGCTGCGGTATTTAAGGACTCTGCTGTATTATTTAAGGACTTTGCTGCATTATTTAAGGACTCTGCTTCATTATTTAAGGACTTTGTTGCATTATTTAAGGACTCTGCTGCATTATTTAAGGACTTTGCTGCATTATTTAAGTACTCTGGTGCATTATTTAAGGACTTTGTTGCATTATTTAAGGACTCTGCTGCATTATTTAAGGATTTTGCTGCATTATTTAAGGACTCTACTGCATTATTAAGGACGTTGCTGCATTATTTAAGGACTTTATTGCATTATTTAAGGATTCTGCTGCATTATTTAAGGAATTAGCTGCATTATTTAAGTACTCTGCTGCATTATTTAAGGACTTTGCTGCATTATTTAAGTATGCTGCTGCAGTATTTAAGGCCTCTGCTGCATTATTTAAGGACTCTGCTGCATTATTAAGGACGTTGCTGCATTATTTAAGGACTTTATTGCATTATTTAAGGATTCTGCTGCATTATTTAAGGAATTTGCTGCAT
Source organism: Phyllobates terribilis (assembly GCF_046119375.1). Lineage (NCBI taxonomy): Eukaryota > Metazoa > Chordata > Amphibia > Anura > Dendrobatidae > Phyllobates > Phyllobates terribilis. Next base: position 1,998,900 of record NW_027362988.1, on the reverse strand, counting down.
TATTTAAGGACTCTGCTGCATTATTTAAGGACTTTGTTGCATTATTTAATGACTCTGCTGGGGTATTTAAGGACTCTGCTGCATTATTTAAGGACTTTGTTGCATTATTTAAGGAATCTGCTGCATTATTTAAGGACTTTGCTGCATTATTTAAGGACTTTGATGCATTATTTAAGGACGCTGCTGCAGAATTTAAGTAATCTGCTGCATTATTTAAGGACTCTGCTGCATTATTTAAGGACTTTGCTGCATTATTTAAGGACTCTGCTGCATTATTTAAGGACTTTGTTGCATTATTTAATGACTCTGCTGCGGTATTTAAGGACTCTGATGCATTATTTAAGGACTTTGCTGCATTATTTAAGGACTTTGTTTCATTATTTTAGGACTCTGCTGCATTATTAAGGACGTTGCTGTATTATTTAAGGACTTTATTGCATTATTTAAGGATTCTGCTGCATTATTTAAGGAATTTGCTGCATTATTTAAGGACTCTGCTGCATTATTTAAGGACTTTGTTGCATTATTTAATGACTCTGCTGGGGTATTTAAGGACTCTGCTGCATTATTTAAGGACTTTGTTGCATTATTTAAGGAATCTGCTGCATTATTTAAGGACTTTGCTGCATTATTTAAGGACTTTGATGCATTATTTAAGGACGCTGCTGCAGAATTTAAGTAATCTGCTGCATTATTTAAGGACTCTGCTGCATTATTTAAGGACTTTGCTGCATTATTTAAGGACTCTGCTGCATTATTTAAGGACTTTGTTGCATTATTTAATGACTCTGCTGCGGTATTTAAGGACTCTGCTGCATTATTTAAGGACTTTGCTGCATTATTTAAGGACTTTGCTGCAGTAATTAAGGAATCTGCTGCATTATTTAAGGACTTTGTTGCATTATTTAAGGACTGTGCTGCATTGCTTAAGGACTCTGCTGCATTATTTAAGGACTTTGCTGCATTATTTAACGACTTTGTTGCATTATTTAAGGACTCTGCTGCATTATTTAAGGACTTTGTTGCATTATTTAAGGACTCTGTTGCATTATTTAAGGACTTTGCTGCATTATTTAAGTACTCTGGTGCATTATTTAAGGACTTTGTTGCATTATTTAAGGACTCTGCTGCATTATTTAAGGACTTTGTTGCATTATTTAAGGACTCTGCTGCATTATTTAAGGATTTTGCTGCATTATTTAAGGACTCTACTGCATTATTAAGGACGTTGCTGCATTATTTAAGGACTTTATTGCATTATTTAAGGATTCTGCTGCATTATTTAAGGAATTAGCTGCATTATTTAAGTACTCTGCTGCATTATTTAAGGACTTTGCTGCATTATTTAAGTATGCTGCTGCAGTATTTAAGGCCTCTGCTGCATTATTTAAGGACTCTGCTGCATTATTAAGGACGTTGCTGCATTATTTAAGGACTTTATTGCATTATTTAAGGATTCTGCTGCATTATTTAAGGAATTTGCTGCATTATTTAAGGACTCTGCTGCATTATTTAAGGACTTTGTTGCATTATTTAATGACTCTGCTGGGGTATTTAAGGACTCTGCTGCATTATTTAAGGACTTTGTTGCATTATTTAAGGAATCTGCTGCATTATTTAAGGACTTTGCTGCATTATTTAAGGACTTTGATGCATTATTTAAGGACGCTGCTGCAGAATTTAAGTAATCTGCTGCATTATTTAAGGACTCTGCTGCATTATTTAAGGACTTTGCTGCATTATTTAAGGACTCTGCTGCATTATTTAAGGACTTTGTTGCATTATTTAATGACTCTGCTGCGGTATTTAAGGACTCTGCTGTATTATTTAAGGACTTTGCTGAATTATTTAAGGACTCTGCTTCATTATTTAAGGACTTTGTTGCATTATTTAAGGACTCTGCTGCATTATTTAAGGACTTCGTTGCATTATTTAAGGACTCTGCTGCATTATTTAAAGACTTTGCTGCATTATTTAAGTACTCTGGTGCATTATTTAAGGACTCGGCTGCATTATTTAAAGACTTTGCTGCATTATTTAAGTACTCTGGTGCATTATTTAAGGACTCTGCTGCATTATTTAAGGACTTTGCTGCATTATTTAAGGACTCTGCTGCATTATTTAAGGACTCTGCTGCATTATTTAAGGACTTTGCTGCATTATTTAAGTATGCTGCTGCGGTATTTAAGGCCTCTGCTGCATTATTTAAGGACTCTGCTGCATTATTAAGGACGTTGCTGCATTATTTAAGGACTTTATTGCATTATTTAAGGATTCTGCTGCATTATTTAAGGAATTTGCTGCATTATTTAAGGACTCTGCTGTATTATTTAAGGACTTTGTTGCATTATTTAATGACTCTGCTGGGGTATTTAAGGACTCTGCTGCATTATTTAAGGGCTTTGCTGCATTATTTAAGGACTCTGCTGCAGTATGTAAGGACTCTGCTGCATTATTTAAGGACTTTGATGCATTATTTAAGGACGCTGCTGCAGAATTTAAGGAATCTGCTGCATTATTTAAGGACTTTGTTGCATTATTTAAGGACTATGCTGCATTATGTAAGGACTCTGCTGCATTATTTAAGGACTTTGCTGCATTATTTAATTACTCTGCTGCATTATTTAAGGACTTTGTTGCATTATTTAAGGACTCTGCTGCATTATTTAAGGACTTTGCTGCATTATTTAAGGACTTTGATGCATTATTTAAGGACGCTGCTGCAGAATTTAAGTAATCTGCTGCATTATTTAAGGACTCTGCTGCATTATTTAAGGACTTTGCTGCATTATTTAAGGACTCTGCTGCATTATTTAAGGACTTTGTTGCATTATTTAATGACTCTGCTGCGGTATTTAAGGACTCTGCTGCATTATTTAAGGACTTTGCTGCATTATTTAAGGACTTTGCTGCAGTAATTAAGGAATCTGCTGCATTATTTAAGGACTTTGTTGCATTATTTAAGGACTGTGCTGCATTGCTTAAGGACTCTGCTGCATTATTTAAGGACTTTGCTGCATTATTTAAGGACTTTGTTGCATTATTTAAGGACTCTGCTGCATTATTTAAGGACTTTGTTGCATTATTTAAGGACTCTGTTGCATTATTTAAGGACTTTGCTGCATTATTTAAGTACTCTGGTGCATTATTTAAGGACTTTGTTGCATTATTTAAGGACTCTGCTGCATTATTTAAGGACTTTGCTGCATTATTTAAGTACTCTGGTGCATTATTTAAGGACTTTGTTGCATTATTTAAGGACTCTGCTGCATTATTTAAGGATTTTGCTGCATTATTTAAGGACTCTACTGCATTATTAAGGACGTTGCTGCATTATTTAAGGACTTTATTGCATTATTTAAGGATTCTGCTGCATTATTTAAGGAATTAGCTGCATTATTTAAGTACTCTGCTGCATTATTTAAGGACTTTGCTGCATTATTTAAGTATGCTGCTGCAGTATTTAAGGCCTCTGCTGCATTATTTAAGGACTCTGCTGCATTATTAAGGACGTTGCTGCATTATTTAAGGACTTTATTGCATTATTTAAGGATTCTGCTGCATTATTTAAGGAATTTGCTGCATTATTTAAGGACTCTGCTGCATTATTTAAGGACTTTGTTGCATTATTTAATGACTCTGCTGGGGTATTTAAGGACTCTGCTGCATTATTTAAGGACTTTGTTGCATTATTTAAGGAATCTGCTGCATTATTTAAGGACTTTGCTGCATTATTTAAGGACTTTGATGCATTATTTAAGGACGCTGCTGCAGAATTTAAGTAATCTGCTGCATTATTTAAGGACTCTGCTGCATTATTTAAGGACTTTGCTGCATTATTTAAGGACTCTGCTGCATTATTTAAGGACTTTGTTGCATTATTTAATGACTCTGCTGCGGTATTTAAGGACTCTGATGCATTATTTAAGGACTTTGCTGCATTATTTAAGGACTTTGTTTCATTATTTTAGGACTCTGCTGCATTATTAAGGACGTTGCTGTATTATTTAAGGACTTTATTGCATTATTTAAGGATTCTGCTGCATTATTTAAGGAATTTGCTGCATTATTTAAGGACTCTGCTGCATTATTTAAGGACTTTGTTGCATTATTTAATGACTCTGCTGGGGTATTTAAGGACTCTGCTGCATTATTTAAGGACTTTGTTGCATTATTTAAGGAATCTGCTGCATTATTTAAGGACTTTGCTGCATTATTTAAGGACTTTGATGCATTATTTAAGGACGCTGCTGCAGAATTTAAGTAATCTGCTGCATTATTTAAGGACTCTGCTGCATTATTTAAGGACTTTGCTGCATTATTTAAGGACTCTGCTGCATTATTTAAGGACTTTGTTGCATTATTTAATGACTCTGCTGCGGTATTTAAGGACTCTGCTGTATTATTTAAGGACTTTGCTGAATTATTTAAGGACTCTGCTTCATTATTTAAGGACTTTGTTGCATTATTTAAGGACTCTGCTGCATTATTTAAGGACTTCGTTGCATTATTTAAGGACTCTGCTGCATTATTTAAAGACTTTGCTGCATTATTTAAGTACTCTGGTGCATTATTTAAGGACTCGGCTGCATTATTTAAAGACTTTGCTGCATTATTTAAGTACTCTGGTGCATTATTTAAGGACTCTGCTGCATTATTTAAGGACTTTGCTGCATTATTTAAGGACTCTGCTGCATTATTTAAGGACTCTGCTGCATTATTTAAGGACTTTGTTTCATTATTTAATGACTCTGCTGGGGTATTTAAGGACTCTGCTGCATTATTTAAGGACTTTGTTGCATTATTTAAGGACTCTGCTGCATTATTTAAGGACTTTGCTGCATTATTTAAGGACTTTGATGCATTATTTAAGGACGCTGCTGCAGAATTTAAGTAATCTGCTGCATTATTTAAGGACTCTGCTGCATTATTTAAGGACTTTGCTGCATTATTTAAGGACTCTGCTGCATTATTTAAGGACTTTGTTGCATTATTTAATGACTCTGCTGCGGTATTTAAGGACTCTGCTGTATTATTTAAGGACTTTGCTGCATTATTTAAGGACTCTGCTTCATTATTTAAGGACTTTGTTGCATTATTTAAGGACTCTGCTGCATTATTTAAGGATTTTGCTGCATTATTTAAGGACTCTACTGCATTATTAAGGACGTTGCTGCATTATTTAAGGACTTTATTGCATTATTTAAGGATTCTGCTGCATTATTTAAGGAATTAGCTGCATTATTTAAGTACTCTGCTGCATTATTTAAGGACTTTGCTGCATTATTTAAGTATGCTGCTGCAGTATTTAAGGCCTCTGCTGCATTATTTAAGGACTCTGCTGCATTATTAAGGACGTTGCTGCATTATTTAAGGACTTTATTGCATTATTTAAGGATTCTGCTGCATTATTTAAGGAATTTGCTGCATTATTTAAGGACTCTGCTGCATTATTTAAGGACTTTGTTGCATTATTTAATGACTCTGCTGGGGTATTTAAGGACTCTGCTGCATTATTTAAGGACTTTGTTGCATTATTTAAGGAATCTGCTGCATTATTTAAGGACTTTGCTGCATTATTTAAGGACTTTGATGCATTATTTAAGGACGCTGCTGCAGAATTTAAGTAATCTGCTGCATTATTTAAGGACTCTGCTGCATTATTTAAGGACTTTGCTGCATTATTTAAGGACTCTGCTGCATTATTTAAGGACTTTGTTGCATTATTTAATGACTCTGCTGCGGTATTTAAGGACTCTGCTGTATTATTTAAGGACTTTGCTGAATTATTTAAGGACTCTGCTTCATTATTTAAGGACTTTGTTGCATTATTTAAGGACTCTGCTGCATTATTTAAGGACTTCGTTGCATTATTTAAGGACTCTGCTGCATTATTTAAAGACTTTGCTGCATTATTTAAGTACTCTGGTGCATTATTTAAGGACTCGGCTGCATTATTTAAAGACTTTGCTGCATTATTTAAGTACTCTGGTGCATTATTTAAGGACTCTGCTGCATTATTTAAGGACTTTGCTGCATTATTTAAGGACTCTGCTGCATTATTTAAGGACTCTGCTGCATTATTTAAGGACTTTGCTGCATTATTTAAGTATGCTGCTGCGGTATTTAAGGCCTCTGCTGCATTATTTAAGGACTCTGCTGCATTATTAAGGACGTTGCTGCATTATTTAAGGACTTTATTGCATTATTTAAGGATTCTGCTGCATTATTTAAGGAATTTGCTGCATTATTTAAGGACTCTGCTGTATTATTTAAGGACTTTGTTGCATTATTTAATGACTCTGCTGGGGTATTTAAGGACTCTGCTGCATTATTTAAGGGCTTTGCTGCATTATTTAAGGACTCTGCTGCAGTATGTAAGGACTCTGCTGCATTATTTAAGGACTTTGATGCATTATTTAAGGACGCTGCTGCAGAATTTAAGGAATCTGCTGCATTATTTAAGGACTTTGTTGCATTATTTAAGGACTATGCTGCATTATGTAAGGACTCTGCTGCATTATTTAAGGACTTTGCTGCATTATTTAATTACTCTGCTGCATTATTTAAGGACTTTGTTGCATTATTTAAGGACTCTGCTGCATTATTTAAGGACTTTGCTGCATTATTTAAGGACTTTGATGCATTATTTAAGGACGCTGCTGCAGAATTTAAGTAATCTGCTGCATTATTTAAGGACTCTGCTGCATTATTTAAGGACTTTGCTGCATTATTTAAGGACTCTGCTGCATTATTTAAGGACTTTGTTGCATTATTTAATGACTCTGCTGCGGTATTTAAGGACTCTGCTGCATTATTTAAGGACTTTGCTGCATTATTTAAGGACTTTGCTGCAGTAATTAAGGAATCTGCTGCATTATTTAAGGACTTTGTTGCATTATTTAAGGACTGTGCTGCATTGCTTAAGGACTCTGCTGCATTATTTAAGGACTTTGCTGCATTATTTAAGGACTTTGTTGCATTATTTAAGGACTCTGCTGCATTATTTAAGGACTTTGTTGCATTATTTAAGGACTCTGTTGCATTATTTAAGGACTTTGCTGCATTATTTAAGTACTCTGGTGCATTATTTAAGGACTTTGTTGCATTATTTAAGGACTCTGCTGCATTATTTAAGGACTTTGCTGCATTATTTAAGTACTCTGGTGCATTATTTAAGGACTTTGTTGCATTATTTAAGGACTCTGCTGCATTATTTAAGGATTTTGCTGCATTATTTAAGGACTCTACTGCATTATTAAGGACGTTGCTGCATTATTTAAGGACTTTATTGCATTATTTAAGGATTCTGCTGCATTATTTAAGGAATTAGCTGCATTATTTAAGTACTCTGCTGCATTATTTAAGGACTTTGCTGCATTATTTAAGTATGCTGCTGCAGTATTTAAGGCCTCTGCTGCATTATTTAAGGACTCTGCTGCATTATTAAGGACGTTGCTGCATTATTTAAGGACTTTATTGCATTATTTAAGGATTCTGCTGCATTATTTAAGGAATTTGCTGCATTATTTAAGGACTCTGCTGCATTATTTAAGGACTTTGTTGCATTATTTAATGACTCTGCTGGGGTATTTAAGGACTCTGCTGCATTATTTAAGGACTTTGTTGCATTATTTAAGGAATCTGCTGCATTATTTAAGGACTTTGCTGCATTATTTAAGGACTTTGATGCATTATTTAAGGACGCTGCTGCAGAATTTAAGTAATCTGCTGCATTATTTAAGGACTCTGCTGCATTATTTAAGGACTTTGCTGCATTATTTAAGGACTCTGCTGCATTATTTAAGGACTTTGTTGCATTATTTAATGACTCTGCTGCGGTATTTAAGGACTCTGATGCATTATTTAAGGACTTTGCTGCATTATTTAAGGACTTTGTTTCATTATTTTAGGACTCTGCTGCATTATTAAGGACGTTGCTGTATTATTTAAGGACTTTATTGCATTATTTAAGGATTCTGCTGCATTATTTAAGGAATTTGCTGCATTATTTAAGGACTCTGCTGCATTATTTAAGGACTTTGTTGCATTATTTAATGACTCTGCTGGGGTATTTAAGGACTCTGCTGCATTATTTAAGGACTTTGTTGCATTATTTAAGGAATCTGCTGCATTATTTAAGGACTTTGCTGCATTATTTAAGGACTTTGATGCATTATTTAAGGACGCTGCTGCAGAATTTAAGTAATCTGCTGCATTATTTAAGGACTCTGCTGCATTATTTAAGGACTTTGCTGCATTATTTAAGGACTCTGCTGCATTATTTAAGGACTTTGTTGCATTATTTAATGACTCTGCTGCGGTATTTAAGGACTCTGCTGTATTATTTAAGGACTTTGCTGAATTATTTAAGGACTCTGCTTCATTATTTAAGGACTTTGTTGCATTATTTAAGGACTCTGCTGCATTATTTAAGGACTTCGTTGCATTATTTAAGGACTCTGCTGCATTATTTAAAGACTTTGCTGCATTATTTAAGTACTCTGGTGCATTATTTAAGGACTCGGCTGCATTATTTAAAGACTTTGCTGCATTATTTAAGTACTCTGGTGCATTATTTAAGGACTCTGCTGCATTATTTAAGGACTTTGCTGCATTATTTAAGGACTCTGCTGCATTATTTAAGGACTCTGCTGCATTATTTAAGGACTTTGTTTCATTATTTAATGACTCTGCTGGGGTATTTAAGGACTCTGCTGCATTATTTAAGGACTTTGTTGCATTATTTAAGGACTCTGCTGCATTATTTAAGGACTTTGCTGCATTATTTAAGGACTTTGATGCATTATTTAAGGACGCTGCTGCAGAATTTAAGTAATCTGCTGCATTATTTAAGGACTCTGCTGCATTATTTAAGGACTTTGCTGCATTATTTAAGGACTCTGCTGCATTATTTAAGGACTTTGTTGCATTATTTAATGACTCTGCTGCGGTATTTAAGGACTCTGCTGTATTATTTAAGGACTTTGCTGCATTATTTAAGGACTCTGCTTCATTATTTAAGGACTTTGTTGCATTATTTAAGGACTCTGCTGCATTATTTAAGGATTTTGCTGCATTATTTAAGGACTCTACTGCATTATTAAGGACGTTGCTGCATTATTTAAGGACTTTATTGCATTATTTAAGGATTCTGCTGCATTATTTAAGGAATTAGCTGCATTATTTAAGTACTCTGCTGCATTATTTAAGGACTTTGCTGCATTATTTAAGTATGCTGCTGCAGTATTTAAGGCCTCTGCTGCATTATTTAAGGACTCTGCTGCATTATTAAGGACGTTGCTGCATTATTTAAGGACTTTATTGCATTATTTAAGGATTCTGCTGCATTATTTAAGGAATTTGCTGCATTATTTAAGGACTCTGCTGCATTATTTAAGGACTTTGTTGCATTATTTAATGACTCTGCTGGGGTATTTAAGGACTCTGCTGCATTATTTAAGGACTTTGTTGCATTATTTAAGGAATCTGCTGCATTATTTAAGGACTTTGCTGCATTATTTAAGGACTTTGATGCATTATTTAAGGACGCTGCTGCAGAATTTAAGTAATCTGCTGCATTATTTAAGGACTCTGCTGCATTATTTAAGGACTTTGCTGCATTATTTAAGGACTCTGCTGCATTATTTAAGGACTTTGTTGCATTATTTAATGACTCTGCTGCGGTATTTAAGGACTCTGCTGTATTATTTAAGGACTTTGCTGAATTATTTAAGGACTCTGCTTCATTATTTAAGGACTTTGTTGCATTATTTAAGGACTCTGCTGCATTATTTAAGGACTTCGTTGCATTATTTAAGGACTCTGCTGCATTATTTAAAGACTTTGCTGCATTATTTAAGTACTCTGGTGCATTATTTAAGGACTCGGCTGCATTATTTAAAGACTTTGCTGCATTATTTAAGTACTCTGGTGCATTATTTAAGGACTCTGCTGCATTATTTAAGGACTTTGCTGCATTATTTAAGGACTCTGCTGCATTATTTAAGGACTCTGCTGCATTATTTAAGGACTTTGCTGCATTATTTAAGTATGCTGCTGCGGTATTTAAGGCCTCTGCTGCATTATTTAAGGACTCTGCTGCATTATTAAGGACGTTGCTGCATTATTTAAGGACTTTATTGCATTATTTAAGGATTCTGCTGCATTATTTAAGGAATTTGCTGCATTATTTAAGGACTCTGCTGTATTATTTAAGGACTTTGTTGCATTATTTAATGACTCTGCTGGGGTATTTAAGGACTCTGCTGCATTATTTAAGGGCTTTGCTGCATTATTTAAGGACTCTGCTGCAGTATTTAAGGACTCTGCTGCATTATTTAAGGACTTTGATGCATTATTTAAGGACGCTGCTGCAGAATTTAAGGAATCTGCTGCATTATTTAAGGACTTTGTTGCATTATTTAAGGACTATGCTGCATTATGTAAGGACTCTGCTGCATTATTTAAGGACTTTGCTGCATTATTTAATTACTCTGCTGCATTATTTAAGGACTTTGTTGCATTATTTAAGGACTCTGCTGCATTATTTAAGGACTTTGCTGCATTATTTAAGGACTTTGATGCATTATTTAAGGACGCTGCTGCAGAATTTAAGTAATCTGCTGCATTATTTAAGGACTCTGCTGCATTATTTAAGGACTTTGCTGCATTATTTAAGGACTCTGCTGCATTATTTAAGGACTTTGTTGCATTATTTAATGACTCTGCTGCGGTATTTAAGGACTCTGCTGCATTATTTAAGGACTTTGCTGCATTATTTAAGGACTTTGCTGCAGTAATTAAGGAATCTGCTGCATTATTTAAGGACTTTGTTGCATTATTTAAGGACTGTGCTGCATTGCTTAAGGACTCTGCTGCATTATTTAAGGACTTTGCTGCATTATTTAAGGACTTTGTTGCATTATTTAAGGACTCTGCTGCATTATTTAAGGACTTTGTTGCATTATTTAAGGACTCTGTTGCATTATTTAAGGACTTTGCTGCATTATTTAAGTACTCTGGTGCATTATTTAAGGACTTTGTTGCATTATTTAAGGACTCTGCTGCATTATTTAAGGACTTTGCTGCATTATTTAAGTACTCTGGTGCATTATTTAAGGACTTTGTTGCATTATTTAAGGACTCTGCTGCATTATTTAAGGATTTTGCTGCATTATTTAAGGACTCTACTGCATTATTAAGGACGTTGCTGCATTATTTAAGGACTTTATTGCATTATTTAAGGATTCTGCTGCATTATTTAAGGAATTAGCTGCATTATTTAAGTACTCTGCTGCATTATTTAAGGACTTTGCTGCATTATTTAAGTATGCTGCTGCAGTATTTAAGGCCTCTGCTGCATTATTTAAGGACTCTGCTGCATTATTAAGGACGTTGCTGCATTATTTAAGGACTTTATTGCATTATTTAAGGATTCTGCTGCATTATTTAAGGAATTTGCTGCATTATTTAAGGACTCTGCTGCATTATTTAAGGACTTTGTTGCATTATTTAATGACTCTGCTGGGGTATTTAAGGACTCTGCTGCATTATTTAAGGACTTTGTTGCATTATTTAAGGAATCTGCTGCATTATTTAAGGACTTTGCTGCATTATTTAAGGACTTTGATGCATTATTTAAGGACGCTGCTGCAGAATTTAAGTAATCTGCTGCATTATTTAAGGACTCTGCTGCATTATTTAAGGACTTTGCTGCATTATTTAAGGACTCTGCTGCATTATTTAAGGACTTTGTTGCATTATTTAATGACTCTGCTGCGGTATTTAAGGACTCTGCTGTATTATTTAAGGACTTTGCTGAATTATTTAAGGACTCTGCTTCATTATTTAAGGACTTTGTTGCATTATTTAAGGACTCTGCTGCATTATTTAAGGACTTCGTTGCATTATTTAAGGACTCTGCTGCATTATTTAAAGACTTTGCTGCATTATTTAAGTACTCTGGTGCATTATTTAAGGACTCGGCTGCATTATTTAAAGACTTTGCTGCATTATTTAAGTACTCTGGTGCATTATTTAAGGACTCTGCTGCATTATTTAAGGACTTTGCTGCATTATTTAAGGACTCTGCTGCATTATTTAAGGACTCTGCTGCATTATTTAAGGACTTTGCTGCATTATTTAAGTATGCTGCTGCGGTATTTAAGGCCTCTGCTGCATTATTTAAGGACTCTGCTGCATTATTAAGGACGTTGCTGCATTATTTAAGGACTTTATTGCATTATTTAAGGATTCTGCTGCATTATTTAAGGAATTTGCTGCATTATTTAAGGACTCTGCTGTATTATTTAAGGACTTTGTTGCATTATTTAATGACTCTGCTGGGGTATTTAAGGACTCTGCTGCATTATTTAAGGGCTTTGCTGCATTATTTAAGGACTCTGCTGCAGTATTTAAGGACTCTGCTGCATTATTTAAGGACTTTGATGCATTATTTAAGGACGCTGCTGCAGAATTTAAGGAATCTGCTGCATTATTTAAGGACTTTGTTGCATTATTTAAGGACTATGCTGCATTATGTAAGGACTCTGCTGCATTATTTAAGGACTTTGCTGCATTATTTAATTACTCTGCTGCATTATTTAAGGACTTTGTTGCATTATTTAAGGACTCTGCTGCATTATTTAAGGACTTTGCTGCATTATTTAAGGACTTTGATGCATTATTTAAGGACGCTGCTGCAGAATTTAAGTAATCTGCTGCATTATTTAAGGACTCTGCTGCATTATTTAAGGACTTTGCTGCATTATTTAAGGACTCTGCTGCATTATTTAAGGACTTTGTTGCATTATTTAATGACTCTGCTGCGGTATTTAAGGACTCTGCTGCATTATTTAAGGACTTTGCTGCATTATTTAAGGACTTTGCTGCAGTAATTAAGGAATCTGCTGCATTATTTAAGGACTTTGTTGCATTATTTAAGGACTGTGCTGCATTGCTTAAGGACTCTGCTGCATTATTTAAGGACTTTGCTGCATTATTTAAGGACTCTGCTGCATTATTTAAGGACTTTGTTGCATTATTTAAGGACTCTGTTGCATTATTTAAGGACTTTGCTGCATTATTTAAGTACTCTGGTGCATTATTTAAGGACTTTGTTGCATTATTTAAGGACTCTGCTGCATTATTTAAGGACTTTGCTGCATTATTTAAGTACTCTGGTGCATTATTTAAGGACTTTGTTGCATTATTTAAGGACTCTGCTGCATTATTTAAGGACTTTGTTGCATTATTTAAGGACTCTGCTGCATTATTTAAGGACTTTGCTGCATTATTTAAGGACTCTGCTGCATTATTTAAGGACTTTGTTGCATTATTTAATGACTCTGCTGCGGTATTTAAGGACTCTGCTGTATTATTTAAGGACTTTGCTGCATTATTTAAGGACTCTGCTTCATTATTTAAGGACTTTGTTGCATTATTTAAGGACTCTGCTGCATTATTTAAGGACTTCGTTGCATTATTTAAGGACTCTGCTGCATTATTTAAAGACTTTGCTGCATTATTTAAGTACTCTGGTGCATTATTTAAGGACTCGGCTGCATTATTTAAAGACTTTGCTGCATTATTTAAGTACTCTGGTGCATTATTTAAGGACTCTGCTGCATTATTTAAGGACTTTGCTGCATTATTTAAGGACTCTGCTGCATTATTTAAGGACTTTGCTGCATTATTTAAGTATGCTGCTGCGGTATTTAAGGCCTCTGCTGCATTATTTAAGGACTCTGCTGCATTATTAAGGACGTTGCTGCATTATTTAAGGACTTTATTGCATTATTTAAGGATTCTGCTGCATTATTTAAGGAATTTGCTGCATTATTTAAGGACTCTGCTGTATTATTTAAGGACTTTGTTGCATTATTTAATGACTCTGCTGGGGTATTTAAGGACTCTGCTGCATTATTTAAGGGCTTTGCTGCAATATTTAAGGACTCTGCTGCAGTATTTAAGGACTCTGCTGCATTATTTAAGGACTTTGATGCATTATTTAAGGACGCTGCTGCAGAATTTAAGGAATCTGCTGCATTATTTAAGGACTTTGTTGCATTATTTAAGGACTATGCTGCATTATGTAAGGACTCTGCTGCATTATTTAAGGACTTTGCTGCATTATTTAATTACTCTGCTGCATTATTTAAGGACTTTGTTGCATTATTTAAGGACTCTGCTGCATTATTTAAGGACTTTGCTGCATTATTTAAGGACTTTGATGCATTATTTAAGGACGCTGCTGCAGAATTTAAGTAATCTGCTGCATTATTTAAGGACTCTGCTGCATTATTTAAGGACTTTGCTGCATTATTTAAGGACTCTGCTGCATTATTTAAGGACTTTGTTGCATTATTTAATGACTCTGCTGCGGTATTTAAGGACTCTGCTGCATTATTTAAGGACTTTGCTGCATTATTTAAGGACTTTGCTGCAGTAATTAAGGAATCTGCTGCATTATTTAAGGACTTTGTTGCATTATTTAAGGACTGTGCTGCATTGCTTAAGGACTCTGCTGCATTATTTAAGGACTTTGCTGCATTATTTAAGGACTTTGTTGCATTATTTAAGGACTCTGCTGCATTATTTAAGGACTTTGTTGCATTATTTAAGGACTCTGTTGCATTATTTAAGGACTTTGCTGCATTATTTAAGTACTCTGGTGCATTATTTAAGGACTTTGTTGCATTATTTAAGGACTCTGCTGCATTATTTAAGGACTTTGTTGCATTATTTAAGGACTCTGTTGCATTATTTAAGGACTTTGCTGCATTATTTAAGTACTCTGGTGCATTATTTAAGGACTTTGTTGCATTATTTAAGGACTCTGCTGCATTATTTAAGGACTTTGTTGCATTATTTAAGGACTCTGCTGCATTATTTAAGGACTTTGCTGCATTATTTAAGGACTCTGTTGCATTATTTAAGGACTTTGCTGCATTATTTAAGTACTCTGGTGCATTATTTAAGGACTTTATTGCATTATTTAAGGATTCTGCTGCATTATTTAAGGAATTTGCTGCATTATTTAAGAACTTTGCTGCAGTATTTAAGGACTCTGCTGCATTATTTAAGGACTTTATTGCATTATTTAAGGACCCTGCTGCAGAATTTAAGGAATCTGCTGCATTACTTAAGGACTTTGTTGCATTATTTAAGGACTCTGCTGCATTATTTAAGGACTTTGCTGCATTATTTAAGGACTTTGATGCATTATTTAAGGACGCCGCTGCAGAATTTAAGTAATCTGCTGCATTATTTAAGGACTCTGCTGCATTATTTAAGGACTTTGCTGCATTATTTAAGGACTCTGCTGTATTATTAAGCACGTTGCTGCATTAATTAAGGACTTTATTGCATTATTTAAGGAATTTGATGCATTATTTAAGGACTCTGCTGCATTATTTAAGGACTTTGATGCATTATTTAAGGACGCTGCTGCAGAATTTAAGGAATCTGCTGCATTATTTAAGGACTTTGTTGCATTATTTAAGGACTATGCTGCATTATGTAAGGACTCTGCTGCATTATTTAAGGACTTTGCTGCATTATTTAATTACTCTGCTGCATTATTTAAGGACTTTGTTGCATTATTTAAGGACTCTGCTGCATTATTTAAGGACTTTGCTGCATTATTTAAGGACTTTGATGCATTATTTAAGGACGCTGCTGCAGAATTTAAGTAATCTGCTGCATTATTTAAGGACTCTGCTGCATTATTTAAGGACTTTGCTGCATTATTTAAGGACTCTGCTGCATTATTTAAGGACTTTGTTGCATTATTTAATGACTCTGCTGCGGTATTTAAGGACTCTGCTGCATTTTTTAAGGACTTTGCTGCATTATTTAAGGACTTTGCTGCAGTAATTAAGGAATCTGCTGCATTATTTAAGGAATTTGATGCATTATTTAAGGACTCTGCTGCATTATTTAAGGACTTTGCTGCATTATTTAAGGACTCTGCTTCATTATTTAAGGACTTTGTTGCATTATTTAAGGACTCTGCTGCATTATTTAAGGACTTTGTTGCATTATTTAAGGACTCTGCTGCATTATTTAAAGACTTTGTTGCATTATTTAAGTACTCTGGTGCATTATTTAAGGACTCTGCTGCATTATTTAAAGACTTTGCTGCATTATTTAAGTACTCTGGTGCATTATTTAAGGACTTTGTTGCTTTATTTAAGGACTTTGCTGCATTATTTAAGGACTTTGTTGCATTATTTAAGGACTCTGCTGCATTATTTAAGGACTTTGCTGCATTATTTAAGTATGCTGCTGCAGTATTTAAGGCCTCTGCTGCATTATTTAAGGACTCTGCTGCATTTTTAAGGACGTTGCTGCATTATTTAAGGACTTTATTGCATTATTTAAGGATTCTGCTGCATTATTTAAGGAATTTGCTGCATTATTTAAGGACTCTGCTGCATTATTTAAGGACTTTGTTTCATTATTTAATGACTCTGCTGGGGTATTTAAGGACTCTGCTGCATTATTTAAGGACTTTGTTGCATTATTTAAGGACTCTGCTGCATTATTTAAGGACTTTGCTGCATTATTTAAGGACTTTGATGCATTATTTAAGGACGCTGCTGCAGAATTTAAGTAATCTGCTGCATTATTTAAGGACTCTGCTGCATTATTTAAGGACTTTGCTGCATTATTTAAGGACTCTGCTGCATTATTTAAGGACTTTGTTGCATTATTTAATGACTCTGCTGCGGTATTTAAGGACTCTGCTGTATTATTTAAGGACTTTTACTGCATTATTTAAGGACTCTGCTTCATTATTTAAGGACTTTGTTGCATTATTTAAGGACTCTGCTGCATTATTTAAGGACTTTGCTGCATTATTTAAGGACTTTGATGCATTATTTAAGGACGCTGCTGCAGAATTTAAGTAATCTGCTGCATTATTTAAGGACTCTGCTGCATTATTTAAGGACTTTGCTGCATTATTTAAGGACTCTGCTGCATTATTTAAGGACTTTGTTGCATTATTTAATGACTCTGCTGCGGTATTTAAGGACTCTGCTGTATTATTTAAGGACTTTGCTGCATTATTTAAGGACTCTGCTTCATTATTTAAGGACTTTGTTGCATTATTTAAGGACTCTGCTGCATTATTTAAGGACTTCGTTGCATTATTTAAGGACTCTGCTGCATTATTTAAAGACTTTGCTGCATTATTTAAGTACTCTGGTGCATTATTTAAGGACTCGGCTGCATTATTTAAAGACTTTGCTGCATTATTTAAGTACTCTGGTGCATTATTTAAGGACTTTGCTGCATTATGTAAGGACTCTGCTGCATTATTTAAGGACTTTGCTGCATTATTTAATTACTCTGCTGCATTATTTAAGGACTTTGTTGCATTATTTAAGGACTCTGCTGCATTATTTAAGGACTTTGCTGCATTA
Organism: Phyllobates terribilis; assembly: GCF_046119375.1. Lineage (NCBI taxonomy): Eukaryota > Metazoa > Chordata > Amphibia > Anura > Dendrobatidae > Phyllobates > Phyllobates terribilis. The sequence continues at coordinate 1,981,468 of NW_027362988.1, read as the reverse complement.
TTTAAGGACTTTGATGCATTATTTAAGGACGCTGCTGCAGAATTTAAGTAATCTGCTGCATTATTTAAGGACTCTGCTGCATTATTTAAGGACTTTGCTGCATTATTTAAGGACTCTGCTGCATTATTTAAGGACTTTTTTGCATTATTTAATGACTCTGCTGCGGTATTTAAGGACTCTGCTGCATTATTTAAGGACTTTGCTGCATTATTTAAGGACTTTGCTGCAGTAATTAAGGAATCTGCTGCATTATTTAAGGACTTTGTTGCATTATTTAAGGACTGTGCTGCATTGCTTAAGGACTCTGCTGCATTATTTAAGGACTTTGCTGCATTATTTAAGGACTTTGTTGCATTATTTAAGGACTCTGCTGCATTATTTAAGGACTTTGTTGCATTATTTAAGGACTCTGTTGCATTATTTAAGGACTTTGCTGCATTATTTAAGTACTCTGGTGCATTATTTAAGGACTTTGTTGCATTATTTAAGGACTCTGCTGCATTATTTAAGGACTTTGCTGCATTATTTAAGTACTCTGGTGCATTATTTAAGGACTTTGTTGCATTATTTAAGGACTCTGCTGCATTATTTAAGGACTTTGTTGCATTATTTAAGGACTCTGCTGCATTATTTAAGGACTTTGCTGCATTATTTAAGGACTCTGCTGCATTATTTAAGGACTTTGTTGCATTATTTAATGACTCTGCTGCGGTATTTAAGGACTCTGCTGTATTATTTAAGGACTTTGCTGCATTATTTAAGGACTCTGCTTCATTATTTAAGGACTTTGTTGCATTATTTAAGGACTCTGCTGCATTATTTAAGGACTTCGTTGCATTATTTAAGGACTCTGCTGCATTATTTAAAGACTTTGCTGCATTATTTAAGTACTCTGGTGCATTATTTAAGGACTCGGCTGCATTATTTAAAGACTTTGCTGCATTATTTAAGTACTCTGGTGCATTATTTAAGGACTCTGCTGCATTATTTAAGGACTTTGCTGCATTATTTAAGGACTCTGCTGCATTATTTAAGGACTTTGCTGCATTATTTAAGTATGCTGCTGCGGTATTTAAGGCCTCTGCTGCATTATTTAAGGACTCTGCTGCATTATTAAGGACGTTGCTGCATTATTTAAGGACTTTATTGCATTATTTAAGGATTCTGCTGCATTATTTAAGGAATTTGCTGCATTATTTAAGGACTCTGCTGTATTATTTAAGGACTTTGTTGCATTATTTAATGACTCTGCTGGGGTATTTAAGGACTCTGCTGCATTATTTAAGGGCTTTGCTGCATTATTTAAGGACTCTGCTGCAGTATTTAAGGACTCTGCTGCATTATTTAAGGACTTTGATGCATTATTTAAGGACGCTGCTGCAGAATTTAAGGAATCTGCTGCATTATTTAAGGACTTTGTTGCATTATTTAAGGACTATGCTGCATTATGTAAGGACTCTGCTGCATTATTTAAGGACTTTGCTGCATTATTTAATTACTCTGCTGCATTATTTAAGGACTTTGTTGCATTATTTAAGGACTCTGCTGCATTATTTAAGGACTTTGCTGCATTATTTAAGGACTTTGATGCATTATTTAAGGACGCTGCTGCAGAATTTAAGTAATCTGCTGCATTATTTAAGGACTCTGCTGCATTATTTAAGGACTTTGCTGCATTATTTAAGGACTCTGCTGCATTATTTAAGGACTTTGTTGCATTATTTAATGACTCTGCTGCGGTATTTAAGGACTCTGCTGCATTATTTAAGGACTTTGCTGCATTATTTAAGGACTTTGCTGCAGTAATTAAGGAATCTGCTGCATTATTTAAGGACTTTGTTGCATTATTTAAGGACTGTGCTGCATTGCTTAAGGACTCTGCTGCATTATTTAAGGACTTTGCTGCATTATTTAAGGACTTTGTTGCATTATTTAAGGACTCTGCTGCATTATTTAAGGACTTTGTTGCATTATTTAAGGACTCTGTTGCATTATTTAAGGACTTTGCTGCATTATTTAAGTACTCTGGTGCATTATTTAAGGACTTTGTTGCATTATTTAAGGACTCTGCTGCATTATTTAAGGACTTTGTTGCATTATTTAAGGACTCTGTTGCATTATTTAAGGACTTTGCTACATTATTTAAGTACTCTGGTGCATTATTTAAGGACTTTGTTGCATTATTTAAGGACTCTGCTGCATTATTTAAGGACTTTGTTGCATTATTTAAGGACTCTGCTGCATTATTTAAGGACTTTGCTGCATTATTTAAGGACTCTGTTGCATTATTTAAGGACTTTGCTGCATTATTTAAGTACTCTGGTGCATTATTTAAGGACTTTATTGCATTATTTAAGGATTCTGCTGCATTATTTAAGGAATTTGCTGCATTATTTAAGAACTTTGCTGCAGTATTTAAGGACTCTGCTGCATTATTTAAGGACTTTATTGCATTATTTAAGGACCCTGCTGCAGAATTTAAGGAATCTGCTGCATTACTTAAGGACTTTGTTGCATTATTTAAGGACTCTGCTGCATTATTTAAGGACTTTGCTGCATTATTTAAGGACTTTGATGCATTATTTAAGGACGCCGCTGCAGAATTTAAGTAATCTGCTGCATTATTTAAGGACTCTGCTGCATTATTTAAGGACTTTGCTGCATTATTTAAGGACTCTGCTGTATTATTAAGCACGTTGCTGCATTAATTAAGGACTTTATTGCATTATTTAAGGAATTTGATGCATTATTTAAGGACTCTGCTGCATTATTTAAGGACTTTGCTGCATTATTTAAGGACTCTGCTTCATTATTTAAGGACTTTGTTGCATTATTTAAAGACTCTGCTGCATTATTTAAGGACTTTGTTGCATTATTTAAGGACTCTGCTGCATTATTTAAAGACTTTGCTGCATTATTTAAGTACTCTGGAGCATTATTTAAGGACTCTGCTGCATTATTTAAAGACTTTGCTGCATTATTTAAGTACTCTGGTGCATTATTTAAGGACTTTGTTGCTTTATTTAAGGACTTTGCTGCATTATTTAAGGACTTTGTTGCATTATTTAATGACTCTGCTGCATTATTTAAGGACTTTGCTGCATTATTTAAGTATGCTGCTGCAGTATTTAAGGCCTCTGCTGCATTATTTAAGGACTCTGCTGCATTTTTAAGGACGTTGCTGCATTATTTAAGGACTTTATTGCATTATTTAAGGATTCTGCTGCATTATTTAAGGAATTTGCTGCATTATTTAAGGACTCTGCTGCATTATTTAAGGACTTTGTTTCATTATTTAATGACTCTGCTGGGGTATTTAAGGACTCTGCTGCATTATTTAAGGACTTTGTTGCATTATTTAAGGACTCTGCTGCATTATTTAAGGACTTTGCTGCATTATTTAAGGACTTTGATGCATTATTTAAGGACGCTGCTGCAGAATTTAAGTAATCTGCTGCATTATTTAAGGACTCTGCTGCATTATTTAAGGACTTTGCTGCATTATTTAAGGACTCTGCTGCATTATTTAAGGACTTTGTTGCATTATTTAATGACTCTGCTGCGGTATTTAAGGACTCTTCTGTATTATTTAAGGACTTTGCTGCATTATTTAAGGACTCTGCTTCATTATTTAAGGACTTTGTTGCATTATTTAAGGACTCTGCTGCATTATTTAAGGATTTTGCTGCATTATTTAAGGACTCTACTGCATTATTAAGGACGTTGCTGCATTATTTAAGGACTTTATTGCATTATTTAAGGATTCTGCTGCATTATTTAAGGAATTAGCTGCATTATTTAAGTACTCTGCTGCATTATTTAAGGACTTTGCTGCATTATTTAAGTATGCTGCTGCAGTATTTAAGGCCTCTGCTGCATTATTTAAGGACTCTGCTGCATTATTAAGGACGTTGCTGTATTATTTAAGGACTTTATTGCATTATTTAAGGATTCTGCTGCATTATTTAAGGAATTTGCTGCATTATTTAAGGACTCTGCTGCATTATTTAAGGACTTTGTTGCATTATTTAATGACTCTGCTGGGGTATTTAAGGACTCTGCTGCATTATTTAAGGACTTTGTTGCATTATTTAAGGAATCTGCTGCATTATTTAAGGACTTTGCTGCATTATTTAAGGACTTTGATGCATTATTTAAGGACGCTGCTGCAGAATTTAAGTAATCTGCTGCATTATTTAAGGACTCTGCTGCATTATTTAAGGACTTTGCTGCATTATTTAAGGACTCTGCTGCATTATTTAAGGACTTTGTTGCATTATTTAATGACTCTGCTGCGGTATTTAAGGACTCTGCTGTATTATTTAAGGACTTTGCTGAATTATTTAAGGACTCTGCTTCATTATTTAAGGACTTTGTTGCATTATTTAAGGACTCTGCTGCATTATTTAAGGACTTCGTTGCATTATTTAAGGACTCTGCTGCATTATTTAAAGACTTTGCTGCATTATTTAAGTACTCTGGTGCATTATTTAAGGACTCGGCTGCATTATTTAAAGACTTTGCTGCATTATTTAAGTACTCTGGTGCATTATTTAAGGACTCTGCTGCATTATTTAAGGACTTTGCTGCATTATTTAAGGACTCTGCTGCATTATTTAAGGACTCTGCTGCATTATTTAAGGACTTTGTTTCATTATTTAATGACTCTGCTGGGGTATTTAAGGACTCTGCTGCATTATTTAAGGACTTTGTTGCATTATTTAAGGACTCTGCTGCATTATTTAAGGACTTTGCTGCATTATTTAAGGACTTTGATGCATTATTTAAGGACGCTGCTGCAGAATTTAAGTAATCTGCTGCATTATTTAAGGACTCTGCTGCATTATTTAAGGACTTTGCTGCATTATTTAAGGACTCTGCTGCATTATTTAAGGACTTTGTTGCATTATTTAATGACTCTGCTGCGGTATTTAAGGACTCTGCTGTATTATTTAAGGACTTTGCTGCATTATTTAAGGACTCTGCTTCATTATTTAAGGACTTTGTTGCATTATTTAAGGACTCTGCTGCATTATTTAAGGATTTTGCTGCATTATTTAAGGACTCTACTGCATTATTAAGGACGTTGCTGCATTATTTAAGGACTTTATTGCATTATTTAAGGATTCTGCTGCATTATTTAAGGAATTAGCTGCATTATTTAAGTACTCTGCTGCATTATTTAAGGACTTTGCTGCATTATTTAAGTATGCTGCTGCAGTATTTAAGGCCTCTGCTGCATTATTTAAGGACTCTGCTGCATTATTAAGGACGTTGCTGCATTATTTAAGGACTTTATTGCATTATTTAAGGATTCTGCTGCATTATTTAAGGAATTTGCTGCATTATTTAAGGACTCTGCTGCATTATTTAAGGACTTTGTTGCATTATTTAATGACTCTGCTGGGGTATTTAAGGACTCTGCTGCATTATTTAAGGACTTTGTTGCATTATTTAAGGAATCTGCTGCATTATTTAAGGACTTTGCTGCATTATTTAAGGACTTTGATGCATTATTTAAGGACGCTGCTGCAGAATTTAAGTAATCTGCTGCATTATTTAAGGACTCTGCTGCATTATTTAAGGACTTTGCTGCATTATTTAAGGACTCTGCTGCATTATTTAAGGACTTTGTTGCATTATTTAATGACTCTGCTGCGGTATTTAAGGACTCTGCTGTATTATTTAAGGACTTTGCTGAATTATTTAAGGACTCTGCTTCATTATTTAAGGACTTTGTTGCATTATTTAAGGACTCTGCTGCATTATTTAAGGACTTCGTTGCATTATTTAAGGACTCTGCTGCATTATTTAAAGACTTTGCTGCATTATTTAAGTACTCTGGTGCATTATTTAAGGACTCGGCTGCATTATTTAAAGACTTTGCTGCATTATTTAAGTACTCTGGTGCATTATTTAAGGACTCTGCTGCATTATTTAAGGACTTTGCTGCATTATTTAAGGACTCTGCTGCATTATTTAAGGACTCTGCTGCATTATTTAAGGACTTTGCTGCATTATTTAAGTATGCTGCTGCGGTATTTAAGGCCTCTGCTGCATTATTTAAGGACTCTGCTGCATTATTAAGGACGTTGCTGCATTATTTAAGGACTTTATTGCATTATTTAAGGATTCTGCTGCATTATTTAAGGAATTTGCTGCATTATTTAAGGACTCTGCTGTATTATTTAAGGACTTTGTTGCATTATTTAATGACTCTGCTGGGGTATTTAAGGACTCTGCTGCATTATTTAAGGGCTTTGCTGCATTATTTAAGGACTCTGCTGCAGTATTTAAGGACTCTGCTGCATTATTTAAGGACTTTGATGCATTATTTAAGGACGCTGCTGCAGAATTTAAGGAATCTGCTGCATTATTTAAGGACTTTGTTGCATTATTTAAGGACTATGCTGCATTATGTAAGGACTCTGCTGCATTATTTAAGGACTTTGCTGCATTATTTAATTACTCTGCTGCATTATTTAAGGACTTTGTTGCATTATTTAAGGACTCTGCTGCATTATTTAAGGACTTTGCTGCATTATTTAAGGACTTTGATGCATTATTTAAGGACGCTGCTGCAGAATTTAAGTAATCTGCTGCATTATTTAAGGACTCTGCTGCATTATTTAAGGACTTTGCTGCATTATTTAAGGACTCTGCTGCATTATTTAAGGACTTTGTTGCATTATTTAATGACTCTGCTGCGGTATTTAAGGACTCTGCTGCATTATTTAAGGACTTTGCTGCATTATTTAAGGACTTTGCTGCAGTAATTAAGGAATCTGCTGCATTATTTAAGGACTTTGTTGCATTATTTAAGGACTGTGCTGCATTGCTTAAGGACTCTGCTGCATTATTTAAGGACTTTGCTGCATTATTTAAGGACTTTGTTGCATTATTTAAGGACTCTGCTGCATTATTTAAGGACTTTGTTGCATTATTTAAGGACTCTGTTGCATTATTTAAGGACTTTGCTGCATTATTTAAGTACTCTGGTGCATTATTTAAGGACTTTGTTGCATTATTTAAGGACTCTGCTGCATTATTTAAGGACTTTGCTGCATTATTTAAGTACTCTGGTGCATTATTTAAGGACTTTGTTGCATTATTTAAGGACTCTGCTGCATTATTTAAGGATTTTGCTGCATTATTTAAGGACTCTACTGCATTATTAAGGACGTTGCTGCATTATTTAAGGACTTTATTGCATTATTTAAGGATTCTGCTGCATTATTTAAGGAATTAGCTGCATTATTTAAGTACTCTGCTGCATTATTTAAGGACTTTGCTGCATTATTTAAGTATGCTGCTGCAGTATTTAAGGCCTCTGCTGCATTATTTAAGGACTCTGCTGCATTATTAAGGACGTTGCTGCATTATTTAAGGACTTTATTGCATTATTTAAGGATTCTGCTGCATTATTTAAGGAATTTGCTGCATTATTTAAGGACTCTGCTGCATTATTTAAGGACTTTGTTGCATTATTTAATGACTCTGCTGGGGTATTTAAGGACTCTGCTGCATTATTTAAGGACTTTGTTGCATTATTTAAGGAATCTGCTGCATTATTTAAGGACTTTGCTGCATTATTTAAGGACTTTGATGCATTATTTAAGGACGCTGCTGCAGAATTTAAGTAATCTGCTGCATTATTTAAGGACTCTGCTGCATTATTTAAGGACTTTGCTGCATTATTTAAGGACTCTGCTGCATTATTTAAGGACTTTGTTGCATTATTTAATGACTCTGCTGCGGTATTTAAGGACTCTGCTGTATTATTTAAGGACTTTGCTGAATTATTTAAGGACTCTGCTTCATTATTTAAGGACTTTGTTGCATTATTTAAGGACTCTGCTGCATTATTTAAGGACTTCGTTGCATTATTTAAGGACTCTGCTGCATTATTTAAAGACTTTGCTGCATTATTTAAGTACTCTGGTGCATTATTTAAGGACTCGGCTGCATTATTTAAAGACTTTGCTGCATTATTTAAGTACTCTGGTGCATTATTTAAGGACTCTGCTGCATTATTTAAGGACTTTGCTGCATTATTTAAGGACTCTGCTGCATTATTTAAGGACTCTGCTGCATTATTTAAGGACTTTGCTGCATTATTTAAGTATGCTGCTGCGGTATTTAAGGCCTCTGCTGCATTATTTAAGGACTCTGCTGCATTATTAAGGACGTTGCTGCATTATTTAAGGACTTTATTGCATTATTTAAGGATTCTGCTGCATTATTTAAGGAATTTGCTGCATTATTTAAGGACTCTGCTGTATTATTTAAGGACTTTGTTGCATTATTTAATGACTCTGCTGGGGTATTTAAGGACTCTGCTGCATTATTTAAGGGCTTTGCTGCATTATTTAAGGACTCTGCTGCAGTATTTAAGGACTCTGCTGCATTATTTAAGGACTTTGATGCATTATTTAAGGACGCTGCTGCAGAATTTAAGGAATCTGCTGCATTATTTAAGGACTTTGTTGCATTATTTAAGGACTATGCTGCATTATGTAAGGACTCTGCTGCATTATTTAAGGACTTTGCTGCATTATTTAATTACTCTGCTGCATTATTTAAGGACTTTGTTGCATTATTTAAGGACTCTGCTGCATTATTTAAGGACTTTGCTGCATTATTTAAGGACTTTGATGCATTATTTAAGGACGCTGCTGCAGAATTTAAGTAATCTGCTGCATTATTTAAGGACTCTGCTGCATTATTTAAAGACTTTGCTGCATTATTTAAGTACTCTGGTGCATTATTTAAGGACTCGGCTGCATTATTTAAAGACTTTGCTGCATTATTTAAGTACTCTGGTGCATTATTTAAGGACTCTGCTGCATTATTTAAGGACTTTGCTGCATTATTTAAGGACTCTGCTGCATTATTTAAGGACTCTGCTGCATTATTTAAGGACTTTGTTTCATTATTTAATGACTCTGCTGGGGTATTTAAGGACTCTGCTGCATTATTTAAGGACTTTGTTGCATTATTTAAGGACTCTGCTGCATTATTTAAGGACTTTGCTGCATTATTTAAGGACTTTGATGCATTATTTAAGGACGCTGCTGCAGAATTTAAGTAATCTGCTGCATTATTTAAGGACTCTGCTGCATTATTTAAGGACTTTGCTGCATTATTTAAGGACTCTGCTGCATTATTTAAGGACTTTGTTGCATTATTTAATGACTCTGCTGCGGTATTTAAGGACTCTGCTGTATTATTTAAGGACTTTGCTGCATTATTTAAGGACTCTGCTTCATTATTTAAGGACTTTGTTGCATTATTTAAGGACTCTGCTGCATTATTTAAGGATTTTGCTGCATTATTTAAGGACTCTGCTGCATTATTTAAAGACTTTGCTGCATTATTTAAGTACTCTGGTGCATTATTTAAGGACTCTGCTGCATTATTTAAAGACTTTGCTGCATTATTTAAGTACTCTGGTGCATTATTTAAGGACTTTGTTGCTTTATTTAAGGACTTTGCTGCATTATTTAAGGACTTTGTTGCATTATTTAATGACTCTGCTGCATTATTTAAGGACTTTGCTGCATTATTTAAGTATGCTGCTGCAGTATTTAAGGCCTCTGCTGCATTATTTAAGGACTCTGCTGCATTTTTAAGGACGTTGCTGCATTATTTAAGGACTTTATTGCATTATTTAAGGATTCTGCTGCATTATTTAAGGAATTTGCTGCATTATTTAAGGACTCTGCTGCATTATTTAAGGACTTTGTTTCATTATTTAATGACTCTGCTGCATTATTTAAGGACTTTGTTGCATTATTTAAGGACTCTGCTGCATTATTTAAGGACTTTGCTGCATTATTTAAGGACTTTGATGCATTATTTAAGGACGCTGCTGCAGAATTTAAGTAATCTGCTGCATTATTTAAGGACTCTGCTGCATTATTTAAGGACTCTGCTGCATTATTTAAGGACTTTGCTGCATTATTTAAGGACTCTGCTGCATTATTTAAGGACTTTGTTGCATTATTTAATGACTCTGCTGCGGTATTTAAGGACTCTTCTGTATTATTTAAGGACTTTGCTGCATTATTTAAGGACTCTGCTTCATTATTTAAGGACTTTGTTGCATTATTTAAGGACTCTGCTGCATTATTTAAGGATTTTGCTGCATTATTTAAGGACTCTACTGCATTATTAAGGACGTTGCTGCATTATTTAAGGACTTTATTGCATTATTTAAGGATTCTGCTGCATTATTTAAGGAATTAGCTGCATTATTTAAGTACTCTGCTGCATTATTTAAGGACTTTGCTGCATTATTTAAGTATGCTGCTGCAGTATTTAAGGCCTCTGCTGCATTATTTAAGGACTCTGCTGCATTATTAAGGACGTTGCTGTATTATTTAAGGACTTTATTGCATTATTTAAGGATTCTGCTGCATTATTTAAGGAATTTGCTGCATTATTTAAGGACTCTGCTGCATTATTTAAGGACTTTGTTGCATTATTTAATGACTCTGCTGGGGTATTTAAGGACTCTGCTGCATTATTTAAGGACTTTGTTGCATTATTTAAGGAATCTGCTGCATTATTTAAGGACTTTGCTGCATTATTTAAGGACTTTGATGCATTATTTAAGGACGCTGCTGCAGAATTTAAGTAATCTGCTGCATTATTTAAGGACTCTGCTGCATTATTTAAGGACTTTGCTGCATTATTTAAGGACTCTGCTGCATTATTTAAGGACTTTGTTGCATTATTTAATGACTCTGCTGCGGTATTTAAGGACTCTGCTGTATTATTTAAGGACTTTGCTGAATTATTTAAGGACTCTGCTTCATTATTTAAGGACTTTGTTGCATTATTTAAGGACTCTGCTGCATTATTTAAGGACTTCGTTGCATTATTTAAGGACTCTGCTGCATTATTTAAAGACTTTGCTGCATTATTTAAGTACTCTGGTGCATTATTTAAGGACTCGGCTGCATTATTTAAAGACTTTGCTGCATTATTTAAGTACTCTGGTGCATTATTTAAGGACTCTGCTGCATTATTTAAGGACTTTGCTGCATTATTTAAGGACTCTGCTGCATTATTTAAGGACTTTGTTTCATTATTTAATGACTCTGCTGGGGTATTTAAGGACTCTGCTGCATTATTTAAGGACTTTGTTGCATTATTTAAGGACTCTGCTGCATTATTTAAGGACTTTGCTGCATTATTTAAGGACTTTGATGCATTATTTAAGGACGCTGCTGCAGAATTTAAGTAATCTGCTGCATTATTTAAGGACTCTGCTGCATTATTTAAGGACTTTGCTGCATTATTTAAGGACTCTGCTGCATTATTTAAGGACTTTGTTGCATTATTTAATGACTCTGCTGCGGTATTTAAGGACTCTGCTGTATTATTTAAGGACTTTGCTGCATTATTTAAGGACTCTGCTTCATTATTTAAGGACTTTGTTGCATTATTTAAGGACTCTGCTGCATTATTTAAGGATTTTGCTGCATTATTTAAGGACTCTACTGCATTATTAAGGACGTTGCTGCATTATTTAAGGACTTTATTGCATTATTTAAGGATTCTGCTGCATTATTTAAGGAATTAGCTGCATTATTTAAGTACTCTGCTGCATTATTTAAGGACTTTGCTGCATTATTTAAGTATGCTGCTGCAGTATTTAAGGCCTCTGCTGCATTATTTAAGGACTCTGCTGCATTATTAAGGACGTTGCTGCATTATTTAAGGACTTTATTGCATTATTTAAGGATTCTGCTGCATTATTTAAGGAATTTGCTGCATTATTTAAGGACTCTGCTGCATTATTTAAGGACTTTGTTGCATTATTTAATGACTCTGCTGGGGTATTTAAGGACTCTGCTGCATTATTTAAGGACTTTGTTGCATTATTTAAGGAATCTGCTGCATTATTTAAGGACTTTGCTGCATTATTTAAGGACTTTGATGCATTATTTAAGGACGCTGCTGCAGAATTTAAGTAATCTGCTGCATTATTTAAGGACTCTGCTGCATTATTTAAGGACTTTGCTGCATTATTTAAGGACTCTGCTGCATTATTTAAGGACTTTGTTGCATTATTTAATGACTCTGCTGCGGTATTTAAGGACTCTGCTGTATTATTTAAGGACTTTGCTGAATTATTTAAGGACTCTGCTTCATTATTTAAGGACTTTGTTGCATTATTTAAGGACTCTGCTGCATTATTTAAGGACTTCGTTGCATTATTTAAGGACTCTGCTGCATTATTTAAAGACTTTGCTGCATTATTTAAGTACTCTGGTGCATTATTTAAGGACTCGGCTGCATTATTTAAAGACTTTGCTGCATTATTTAAGTACTCTGGTGCATTATTTAAGGACTCTGCTGCATTATTTAAGGACTTTGCTGCATTATTTAAGGACTCTGCTGCATTATTTAAGGACTCTGCTGCATTATTTAAGGACTTTGCTGCATTATTTAAGTATGCTGCTGCGGTATTTAAGGCCTCTGCTGCATTATTTAAGGACTCTGCTGCATTATTAAGGACGTTGCTGCATTATTTAAGGACTTTATTGCATTATTTAAGGATTCTGCTGCATTATTTAAGGAATTTGCTGCATTATTTAAGGACTCTGCTGTATTATTTAAGGACTTTGTTGCATTATTTAATGACTCTGCTGGGGTATTTAAGGACTCTGCTGCATTATTTAAGGGCTTTGCTGCATTATTTAAGGACTCTGCTGCAGTATTTAAGGACTCTGCTGCATTATTTAAGGACTTTGATGCATTATTTAAGGACGCTGCTGCAGAATTTAAGGAATCTGCTGCATTATTTAAGGACTTTGTTGCATTATTTAAGGACTATGCTGCATTATGTAAGGACTCTGCTGCATTATTTAAGGACTTTGCTGCATTATTTAATTACTCTGCTGCATTATTTAAGGACTTTGTTGCATTATTTAAGGACTCTGCTGCATTATTTAAGGACTTTGCTGCATTATTTAAGGACTTTGATGCATTATTTAAGGACGCTGCTGCAGAATTTAAGTAATCTGCTGCATTATTTAAGGACTCTGCTGCATTATTTAAGGACTTTGCTGCATTATTTAAGGACTCTGCTGCATTATTTAAGGACTTTGTTGCATTATTTAATGACTCTGCTGCGGTATTTAAGGACTCTGCTGCATTATTTAAGGACTTTGCTGCATTATTTAAGGACTTTGCTGCAGTAATTAAGGAATCTGCTGCATTATTTAAGGACTTTGTTGCATTATTTAAGGACTGTGCTGCATTGCTTAAGGACTCTGCTGCATTATTTAAGGACTTTGCTGCATTATTTAAGGACTTTGTTGCATTATTTAAGGACTCTGCTGCATTATTTAAGGACTTTGTTGCATTATTTAAGGACTCTGTTGCATTATTTAAGGACTTTGCTGCATTATTTAAGTACTCTGGTGCATTATTTAAGGACTTTGTTGCATTATTTAAGGACTCTGCTGCATTATTTAAGGACTTTGCTGCATTATTTAAGTACTCTGGTGCATTATTTAAGGACTTTGTTGCATTATTTAAGGACTCTGCTGCATTATTTAAGGATTTTGCTGCATTATTTAAGGACTCTACTGCATTATTAAGGACGTTGCTGCATTATTTAAGGACTTTATTGCATTATTTAAGGATTCTGCTGCATTATTTAAGGAATTAGCTGCATTATTTAAGTACTCTGCTGCATTATTTAAGGACTTTGCTGCATTATTTAAGTATGCTGCTGCAGTATTTAAGGCCTCTGCTGCATTATTTAAGGACTCTGCTGCATTATTAAGGACGTTGCTGCATTATTTAAGGACTTTATTGCATTATTTAAGGATTCTGCTGCATTATTTAAGGAATTTGCTGCATTATTTAAGGACTCTGCTGCATTATTTAAGGACTTTGTTGCATTATTTAATGACTCTGCTGGGGTATTTAAGGACTCTGCTGCATTATTTAAGGACTTTGTTGCATTATTTAAGGAATCTGCTGCATTATTTAAGGACTTTGCTGCATTATTTAAGGACTTTGATGCATTATTTAAGGACGCTGCTGCAGAATTTAAGTAATCTGCTGCATTATTTAAGGACTCTGCTGCATTATTTAAGGACTTTGCTGCATTATTTAAGGACTCTGCTGCATTATTTAAGGACTTTGTTGCATTATTTAATGACTCTGCTGCGGTATTTAAGGACTCTGCTGTATTATTTAAGGACTTTGCTGAATTATTTAAGGACTCTGCTTCATTATTTAAGGACTTTGTTGCATTATTTAAGGACTCTGCTGCATTATTTAAGGACTTCGTTGCATTATTTAAGGACTCTGCTGCATTATTTAAAGACTTTGCTGCATTATTTAAGTACTCTGGTGCATTATTTAAGGACTCGGCTGCATTATTTAAAGACTTTGCTGCATTATTTAAGTACTCTGGTGCATTATTTAAGGACTCTGCTGCATTATTTAAGGACTTTGCTGCATTATTTAAGGACTCTGCTGCATTATTTAAGGACTCTGCTGCATTATTTAAGGACTTTGCTGCATTATTTAAGTATGCTGCTGCGGTATTTAAGGCCTCTGCTGCATTATTTAAGGACTCTGCTGCATTATTAAGGACGTTGCTGCATTATTTAAGGACTTTATTGCATTATTTAAGGATTCTGCTGCATTATTTAAGGAATTTGCTGCATTATTTAAGGACTCTGCTGTATTATTTAAGGACTTTGTTGCATTATTTAATGACTCTGCTGGGGTATTTAAGGACTCTGCTGCATTATTTAAGGGCTTTGCTGCATTATTTAAGGACTCTGCTGCAGTATTTAAGGACTCTGCTGCATTATTTAAGGACTTTGATGCATTATTTAAGGACGCTGCTGCAGAATTTAAGGAATCTGCTGCATTATTTAAGGACTTTGTTGCATTATTTAAGGACTATGCTGCATTATGTAAGGACTCTGCTGCATTATTTAAGGACTTTGCTGCATTATTTAATTACTCTGCTGCATTATTTAAGGACTTTGTTGCATTATTTAAGGACTCTGCTGCATTATTTAAGGACTTTGCTGCATTATTTAAGGACTTTGATGCATTATTTAAGGACGCTGCTGCAGAATTTAAGTAATCTGCTGCATTATTTAAGGACTCTGCTGCATTATTTAAAGACTTTGCTGCATTATTTAAGTACTCTGGTGCATTATTTAAGGACTCGGCTGCATTATTTAAAGACTTTGCTGCATTATTTAAGTACTCTGGTGCATTATTTAAGGACTCTGCTGCATTATTTAAGGACTTTGCTGCATTATTTAAGGACTCTGCTGCATTATTTAAGGACTCTGCTGCATTATTTAAGGACTTTGTTTCATTATTTAATGACTCTGCTGGGGTATTTAAGGACTCTGCTGCATTATTTAAGGACTTTGTTGCATTATTTAAGGACTCTGCTGCATTATTTAAGGACTTTGCTGCATTATTTAAGGACTTTGATGCATTATTTAAGGACGCTGCTGCAGAATTTAAGTAATCTGCTGCATTATTTAAGGACTCTGCTGCATTATTTAAGGACTTTGCTGCATTATTTAAGGACTCTGCTGCATTATTTAAGGACTTTGTTGCATTATTTAATGACTCTGCTGCGGTATTTAAGGACTCTGCTGTATTATTTAAGGACTTTGCTGCATTATTTAAGGACTCTGCTTCATTATTTAAGGACTTTGTTGCATTATTTAAGGACTCTGCTGCATTATTTAAGGATTTTGCTGCATTATTTAAGGACTCTACTGCATTATTAAGGACGTTGCTGCATTATTTAAGGACTTTATTGCATTATTTAAGGATTCTGCTGCATTATTTAAGGAATTAGCTGCATTATTTAAGTACTCTGCTGCATTATTTAAGGACTTTGCTGCATTATTTAAGTATGCTGCTGCAGTATTTAAGGCCTCTGCTGCATTATTTAAGGACTCTGCTGCATTATTAAGGACGTTGCTGCATTATTTAAGGACTTTATTGCATTATTTAAGGATTCTGCTGCATTATTTAAGGAATTTGCTGCATTATTTAAGGACTCTGCTGCATTATTTAAGGACTTTGTTGCATTATTTAATGACTCTGCTGGGGTATTTAAGGACTCTGCTGCATTATTTAAGGACTTTGTTGCATTATTTAAGGAATCTGCTGCATTATTTAAGGACTTTGCTGCATTATTTAAGGACTTTGATGCATTATTTAAGGACGCTGCTGCAGAATTTAAGTAATCTGCTGCATTATTTAAGGACTCTGCTGCATTATTTAAGGACTTTGCTGCATTATTTAAGGACTCTGCTGCATTATTTAAGGACTTTGTTGCATTATTTAATGACTCTGCTGCGGTATTTAAGGACTCTGCTGTATTATTTAAGGACTTTGCTGAATTATTTAAGGACTCTGCTTCATTATTTAAGGACTTTGTTGCATTATTTAAGGACTCTGCTGCATTATTTAAGGACTTCGTTGCATTATTTAAGGACTCTGCTGCATTATTTAAAGACTTTGCTGCATTATTTAAGTACTCTGGTGCATTATTTAAGGACTCGGCTGCATTATTTAAAGACTTTGCTGCATTATTTAAGTACTCTGGTGCATTATTTAAGGACTCTGCTGCATTATTTAAGGACTTTGCTGCATTATTTAAGGACTCTGCTGCATTATTTAAGGACTCTGCTGCATTATTTAAGGACTTTGCTGCATTATTTAAGTATGCTGCTGCGGTATTTAAGGCCTCTGCTGCATTATTTAAGGACTCTGCTGCATTATTAAGGACGTTGCTGCATTATTTAAGGACTTTATTGCATTATTTAAGGATTCTGCTGCATTATTTAAGGAATTTGCTGCATTATTTAAGGACTCTGCTGTATTATTTAAGGACTTTGTTGCATTATTTAATGACTCTGCTGGGGTATTTAAGGACTCTGCTGCATTATTTAAGGGCTTTGCTGCATTATTTAAGGACTCTGCTGCAGTATTTAAGGACTCTGCTGCATTATTTAAGGACTTTGATGCATTATTTAAGGACGCTGCTGCAGAATTTAAGGAATCTGCTGCATTATTTAAGGACTTTGTTGCATTATTTAAGGACTATGCTGCATTATGTAAGGACTCTGCTGCATTATTTAAGGACTTTGCTGCATTATTTAATTACTCTGCTGCATTATTTAAGGACTTTGTTGCATTATTTAAGGACTCTGCTGCATTATTTAAGGACTTTGCTGCATTATTTAAGGACTTTGATGCATTATTTAAGGACGCTGCTGCAGAATTTAAGTAATCTGCTGCATTATTTAAGGACTCTGCTGCATTATTTAAGGACTTTGCTGCATTATTTAAGGACTCTGCTGCATTATTTAAGGACTTTGTTGCATTATTTAATGACTCTGCTGCGGTATTTAAGGACTCTGCTGCATTATTTAAGGACTTTGCTGCATTATTTAAGGACTTTGCTGCAGTAATTAAGGAATCTGCTGCATTATTTAAGGACTTTGTTGCATTATTTAAGGACTGTGCTGCATTGCTTAAGGACTCTGCTGCATTATTTAAGGACTTTGCTGCATTATTTAAGGACTTTGTTGCATTATTTAAGGACTCTGCTGCAGAATTTAAGTAATCTGCTGCATTATTTAAGGACTCTGCTGCATTATTTAAGGACTTTGCTGCATTATTTAAGGACTCTGCTGCATTATTTAAGGACTTTGTTGCATTATTTAATGACTCTGCTGCGGTATTTAAGGACTCTGCTGCATTATTTAAGGACTTTGCTGCATTATTTAAGGACTTTGCTGCAGTAATTAAGGAATCTGCTGCATTATTTAAGGACTTTGTTGCATTATTTAAGGACTGTGCTGCATTGCTTAAGGACTCTGCTGCATTATTTAAGGACTTTGCTGCATTATTTAAGGACTTTGTTGCATTATTTAAGGACTCTGCTGCATTATTTAAGGACTTTGTTGCATTATTTAAGGACTCTGTTGCATTATTTAAGGACTTTGCTGCATTATTTAAGTACTCTGGTGCATTATTTAAGGACTTTGTTGCATTATTTAAGGACTCTGCTGCATTATTTAAGGACTTTGCTGCATTATTTAAGTACTCTGGTGCATTATTTAAGGACTTTGTTGCATTATTTAAGGACTCTGCTGCATTATTTAAGGATTTTGCTGCATTATTTAAGGACTCTACTGCATTATTAAGGACGTTGCTGCATTATTTAAGGACTTTATTGCATTATTTAAGGATTCTGCTGCATTATTTAAGGAATTAGCTGCATTATTTAAGTACTCTGCTGCATTATTTAAGGACTTTGCTGCATTATTTAAGTATGCTGCTGCAGTATTTAAGGCCTCTGCTGCATTATTTAAGGACTCTGCTGCATTATTAAGGACGTTGCTGCATTATTTAAGGACTTTATTGCATTATTTAAGGATTCTGCTGCATTATTTAAGGAATTTGCTGCATTATTTAAGGACTCTGCTGCATTATTTAAGGACTTTGTTGCATTATTTAATGACTCTGCTGGGGTATTTAAGGACTCTGCTGCATTATTTAAGGACTTTGTTGCATTATTTAAGGAATCTGCTGCATTATTTAAGGACTTTGCTGCATTATTTAAGGACTTTGATGCATTATTTAAGGACGCTGCTGCAGAATTTAAGTAATCTGCTGCATTATTTAAGGACTCTGCTGCATTATTTAAGGACTTTGCTGCATTATTTAAGGACTCTGCTGCATTATTTAAGGACTTTGTTGCATTATTTAATGACTCTGCTGCGGTATTTAAGGACTCTGCTGTATTATTTAAGGACTTTGCTGAATTATTTAAGGACTCTGCTTCATTATTTAAGGACTTTGTTGCATTATTTAAGGACTCTGCTGCATTATTTAAGGACTTCGTTGCATTATTTAAGGACTCTGCTGCATTATTTAAAGACTTTGCTGCATTATTTAAGTACTCTGGTGCATTATTTAAGGACTCGGCTGCATTATTTAAAGACTTTGCTGCATTATTTAAGTACTCTGGTGCATTATTTAAGGACTCTGCTGCATTATTTAAGGACTTTGCTGCATTATTTAAGGACTCTGCTGCATTATTTAAGGACTCTGCTGCATTATTTAAGGACTTTGCTGCATTATTTAAGTATGCTGCTGCGGTATTTAAGGCCTCTGCTGCATTATTTAAGGACTCTGCTGCATTATTAAGGACGTTGCTGCATTATTTAAGGACTTTATTGCATTATTTAAGGATTCTGCTGCATTATTTAAGGAATTTGCTGCATTATTTAAGGACTCTGCTGTATTATTTAAGGACTTTGTTGCATTATTTAATGACTCTGCTGGGGTATTTAAGGACTCTGCTGCATTATTTAAGGGCTTTGCTGCATTATTTAAGGACTCTGCTGCAGTATTTAAGGACTCTGCTGCATTATTTAAGGACTTTGATGCATTATTTAAGGACGCTGCTGCAGAATTTAAGGAATCTGCTGCATTATTTAAGGACTTTGTTGCATTATTTAAGGACTATGCTGCATTATGTAAGGACTCTGCTGCATTATTTAAGGACTTTGCTGCATTATTTAATTACTCTGCTGCATTATTTAAGGACTTTGTTGCATTATTTAAGGACTCTGCTGCATTATTTAAGGACTTTGCTGCATTATTTAAGGACTTTGATGCATTATTTAAGGACGCTGCTGCAGAATTTAAGTAATCTGCTGCATTATTTAAGGACTCTGCTGCATTATTTAAAGACTTTGCTGCATTATTTAAGTACTCTGGTGCATTATTTAAGGACTCGGCTGCATTATTTAAAGACTTTGCTGCATTATTTAAGTACTCTGGTGCATTATTTAAGGACTCTGCTGCATTATTTAAGGACTTTGCTGCATTATTTAAGGACTCTGCTGCATTATTTAAGGACTCTGCTGCATTATTTAAGGACTTTGTTTCATTATTTAATGACTCTGCTGGGGTATTTAAGGACTCTGCTGCATTATTTAAGGACTTTGTTGCATTATTTAAGGACTCTGCTGCATTATTTAAGGACTTTGCTGCATTATTTAAGGACTTTGATGCATTATTTAAGGACGCTGCTGCAGAATTTAAGTAATCTGCTGCATTATTTAAGGACTCTGCTGCATTATTTAAGGACTTTGCTGCATTATTTAAGGACTCTGCTGCATTATTTAAGGACTTTGTTGCATTATTTAATGACTCTGCTGCGGTATTTAAGGACTCTGCTGCATTATTTAAGGACTTTGCTGCATTATTTAAGGACTTTGCTGCAGTAATTAAGGAATCTGCTGCATTATTTAAGGACTTTGTTGCATTATTTAAGGACTGTGCTGCATTGCTTAAGGACTCTGCTGCATTATTTAAGGACTTTGCTGCATTATTTAAGGACTTTGTTGCATTATTTAAGGACTCTGCTGCAGAATTTAAGTAATCTGCTGCATTATTTAAGGACTCTGCTGCATTATTTAAGGACTTTGCTGCATTATTTAAGGACTCTGCTGCATTATTTAAGGACTTTGTTGCATTATTTAATGACTCTGCTGCGGTATTTAAGGACTCTGCTGCATTATTTAAGGACTTTGCTGCATTATTTAAGGACTTTGCTGCAGTAATTAAGGAATCTGCTGCATTATTTAAGGACTTTGTTGCATTATTTAAGGACTGTGCTGCATTGCTTAAGGACTCTGCTGCATTATTTAAGGACTTTGCTGCATTATTTAAGGACTTTGTTGCATTATTTAAGGACTCTGCTGCATTATTTAAGGACTTTGTTGCATTATTTAAGGACTCTGTTGCATTATTTAAGGACTTTGCTGCATTATTTAAGTACTCTGGTGCATTATTTAAGGACTTTGTTGCATTATTTAAGGACTCTGCTGCATTATTTAAGGACTTTGCTGCATTATTTAAGTACTCTGGTGCATTATTTAAGGACTTTGTTGCATTATTTAAGGACTCTGCTGCATTATTTAAGGATTTTGCTGCATTATTTAAGGACTCTACTGCATTATTAAGGACGTTGCTGCATTATTTAAGGACTTTATTGCATTATTTAAGGATTCTGCTGCATTATTTAAGGAATTAGCTGCATTATTTAAGTACTCTGCTGCATTATTTAAGGACTTTGCTGCATTATTTAAGTATGCTGCTGCAGTATTTAAGGCCTCTGCTGCATTATTTAAGGACTCTGCTGCATTATTAAGGACGTTGCTGCATTATTTAAGGACTTTATTGCATTATTTAAGGATTCTGCTGCATTATTTAAGGAATTTGCTGCATTATTTAAGGACTCTGCTGCATTATTTAAGGACTTTGTTGCATTATTTAATGACTCTGCTGGGGTATTTAAGGACTCTGCTGCATTATTTAAGGACTTTGTTGCATTATTTAAGGAATCTGCTGCATTATTTAAGGACTTTGCTGCATTATTTAAGGACTTTGATGCATTATTTAAGGACGCTGCTGCAGAATTTAAGTAATCTGCTGCATTATTTAAGGACTCTGCTGCATTATTTAAGGACTTTGCTGCATTATTTAAGGACTCTGCTGCATTATTTAAGGACTTTGTTGCATTATTTAATGACTCTGCTGCGGTATTTAAGGACTCTGCTGTATTATTTAAGGACTTTGCTGAATTATTTAAGGACTCTGCTTCATTATTTAAGGACTTTGTTGCATTATTTAAGGACTCTGCTGCATTATTTAAGGACTTCGTTGCATTATTTAAGGACTCTGCTGCATTATTTAAAGACTTTGCTGCATTATTTAAGTACTCTGGTGCATTATTTAAGGACTCGGCTGCATTATTTAAAGACTTTGCTGCATTATTTAAGTACTCTGGTGCATTATTTAAGGACTCTGCTGCATTATTTAAGGACTTTGCTGCATTATTTAAGGACTCTGCTGCATTATTTAAGGACTCTGCTGCATTATTTAAGGACTTTGCTGCATTATTTAAGTATGCTGCTGCGGTATTTAAGGCCTCTGCTGCATTATTTAAGGACTCTGCTGCATTATTAAGGACGTTGCTGCATTATTTAAGGACTTTATTGCATTATTTAAGGATTCTGCTGCATTATTTAAGGAATTTGCTGCATTATTTAAGGACTCTGCTGTATTATTTAAGGACTTTGTTGCATTATTTAATGACTCTGCTGGGGTATTTAAGGACTCTGCTGCATTATTTAAGGGCTTTGCTGCATTATTTAAGGACTCTGCTGCAGTATTTAAGGACTCTGCTGCATTATTTAAGGACTTTGATGCATTATTTAAGGACGCTGCTGCAGAATTTAAGGAATCTGCTGCATTATTTAAGGACTTTGTTGCATTATTTAAGGACTATGCTGCATTATGTAAGGACTCTGCTGCATTATTTAAGGACTTTGCTGCATTATTTAATTACTCTGCTGCATTATTTAAGGACTTTGTTGCATTATTTAAGGACTCTGCTGCATTATTTAAGGACTTTGCTGCATTATTTAAGGACTTTGATGCATTATTTAAGGACGCTGCTGCAGAATTTAAGTAATCTGCTGCATTATTTAAGGACTCTGCTGCATTATTTAAAGACTTTGCTGCATTATTTAAGTACTCTGGTGCATTATTTAAGGACTCGGCTGCATTATTTAAAGACTTTGCTGCATTATTTAAGTACTCTGGTGCATTATTTAAGGACTCTGCTGCATTATTTAAGGACTTTGCTGCATTATTTAAGGACTCTGCTGCATTATTTAAGGACTCTGCTGCATTATTTAAGGACTTTGTTTCATTATTTAATGACTCTGCTGGGGTATTTAAGGACTCTGCTGCATTATTTAAGGACTTTGTTGCATTATTTAAGGACTCTGCTGCATTATTTAAGGACTTTGCTGCATTATTTAAGGACTTTGATGCATTATTTAAGGACGCTGCTGCAGAATTTAAGTAATCTGCTGCATTATTTAAGGACTCTGCTGCATTATTTAAGGACTTTGCTGCATTATTTAAGGACTCTGCTGCATTATTTAAGGACTTTGTTGCATTATTTAATGACTCTGCTGCGGTATTTAAGGACTCTGCTGTATTATTTAAGGACTTTGCTGCATTATTTAAGGACTCTGCTTCATTATTTAAGGACTTTGTTGCATTATTTAAGGACTCTGCTGCATTATTTAAGGATTTTGCTGCATTATTTAAGGACTCTACTGCATTATTAAGGACGTTGCTGCATTATTTAAGGACTTTATTGCATTATTTAAGGATTCTGCTGCATTATTTAAGGAATTAGCTGCATTATTTAAGTACTCTGCTGCATTATTTAAGGACTTTGCTGCATTATTTAAGTATGCTGCTGCAGTATTTAAGGCCTCTGCTGCATTATTTAAGGACTCTGCTGCATTATTAAGGACGTTGCTGCATTATTTAAGGACTTTATTGCATTATTTAAGGATTCTGCTGCATTATTTAAGGAATTTGCTGCATTATTTAAGGACTCTGCTGCATTATTTAAGGACTTTGTTGCATTATTTAATGACTCTGCTGGGGTATTTAAGGACTCTGCTGCATTATTTAAGGACTTTGTTGCATTATTTAAGGAATCTGCTGCATTATTTAAGGACTTTGCTGCATTATTTAAGGACTTTGATGCATTATTTAAGGACGCTGCTGCAGAATTTAAGTAATCTGCTGCATTATTTAAGGACTCTGCTGCATTATTTAAGGACTTTGCTGCATTATTTAAGGACTCTGCTGCATTATTTAAGGACTTTGTTGCATTATTTAATGACTCTGCTGCGGTATTTAAGGACTCTGCTGTATTATTTAAGGACTTTGCTGAATTATTTAAGGACTCTGCTTCATTATTTAAGGACTTTGTTGCATTATTTAAGGACTCTGCTGCATTATTTAAGGACTTCGTTGCATTATTTAAGGACTCTGCTGCATTATTTAAAGACTTTGCTGCATTATTTAAGTACTCTGGTGCATTATTTAAGGACTCGGCTGCATTATTTAAAGACTTTGCTGCATTATTTAAGTACTCTGGTGCATTATTTAAGGACTCTGCTGCATTATTTAAGGACTTTGCTGCATTATTTAAGGACTCTGCTGCATTATTTAAGGACTCTGCTGCATTATTTAAGGACTTTGCTGCATTATTTAAGTATGCTGCTGCGGTATTTAAGGCCTCTGCTGCATTATTTAAGGACTCTGCTGCATTATTAAGGACGTTGCTGCATTATTTAAGGACTTTATTGCATTATTTAAGGATTCTGCTGCATTATTTAAGGAATTTGCTGCATTATTTAAGGACTCTGCTGTATTATTTAAGGACTTTGTTGCATTATTTAATGACTCTGCTGGGGTATTTAAGGACTCTGCTGCATTATTTAAGGGCTTTGCTGCATTATTTAAGGACTCTGCTGCAGTATTTAAGGACTCTGCTGCATTATTTAAGGACTTTGATGCATTATTTAAGGACGCTGCTGCAGAATTTAAGGAATCTGCTGCATTATTTAAGGACTTTGTTGCATTATTTAAGGACTATGCTGCATTATGTAAGGACTCTGCTGCATTATTTAAGGACTTTGCTGCATTATTTAATTACTCTGCTGCATTATTTAAGGACTTTGTTGCATTATTTAAGGACTCTGCTGCATTATTTAAGGACTTTGCTGCATTATTTAAGGACTTTGATGCATTATTTAAGGACGCTGCTGCAGAATTTAAGTAATCTGCTGCATTATTTAAGGACTCTGCTGCATTATTTAAGGACTTTGCTGCATTATTTAAGGACTCTGCTGCATTATTTAAGGACTTTGTTGCATTATTTAATGACTCTGCTGCGGTATTTAAGGACTCTGCTGCATTATTTAAGGACTTTGCTGCATTATTTAAGGACTTTGCTGCAGTAATTAAGGAATCTGCTGCATTATTTAAGGACTTTGTTGCATTATTTAAGGACTGTGCTGCATTGCTTAAGGACTCTGCTGCATTATTTAAGGACTTTGCTGCATTATTTAAGGACTTTGTTGCATTATTTAAGGACTCTGCTGCATTATTTAAGGACTTTGTTGCATTATTTAAGGACTCTGTTGCATTATTTAAGGACTTTGCTGCATTATTTAAGTACTCTGGTGCATTATTTAAGGACTTTGTTGCATTATTTAAGGACTCTGCTGCATTATTTAAGGACTTTGCTGCATTATTTAAGTACTCTGGTGCATTATTTAAGGACTTTGTTGCATTATTTAAGGACTCTGCTGCATTATTTAAGGATTTTGCTGCATTATTTAAGGACTCTACTGCATTATTAAGGACGTTGCTGCATTATTTAAGGACTTTATTGCATTATTTAAGGATTCTGCTGCATTATTTAAGGAATTAGCTGCATTATTTAAGTACTCTGCTGCATTATTTAAGGACTTTGCTGCATTATTTAAGTATGCTGCTGCAGTATTTAAGGCCTCTGCTGCATTATTTAAGGACTCTGCTGCATTATTAAGGACGTTGCTGCATTATTTAAGGACTTTATTGCATTATTTAAGGATTCTGCTGCATTATTTAAGGAATTTGCTGCATTATTTAAGGACTCTGCTGCATTATTTAAGGACTTTGTTGCATTATTTAATGACTCTGCTGGGGTATTTAAGGACTCTGCTGCATTATTTAAGGACTTTGTTGCATTATTTAAGGAATCTGCTGCATTATTTAAGGACTTTGCTGCATTATTTAAGGACTTTGATGCATTATTTAAGGACGCTGCTGCAGAATTTAAGTAATCTGCTGCATTATTTAAGGACTCTGCTGCATTATTTAAGGACTTTGCTGCATTATTTAAGGACTCTGCTGCATTATTTAAGGACTTTGTTGCATTATTTAATGACTCTGCTGCGGTATTTAAGGACTCTGCTGCATTATTTAAGGACTTTGCTGCATTATTTAAGGACTTTGCTGCAGTAATTAAGGAATCTGCTGCATTATTTAAGGACTTTGTTGCATTATTTAAGGACTGTGCTGCATTGCTTAAGGACTCTGCTGCATTATTTAAGGACTTTGCTGCATTATTTAAGGACTTTGTTGCATTATTTAAGGACTCTGCTGCATTATTTAAGGACTTTGTTGCATTATTTAAGGACTCTGTTGCATTATTTAAGGACTTTGCTGCATTATTTAAGTACTCTGGTGCATTATTTAAGGACTTTGTTGCATTATTTAAGGACTCTGCTGCATTATTTAAGGACTTTGCTGCATTATTTAAGTACTCTGGTGCATTATTTAAGGACTTTGTTGCATTATTTAAGGACTCTGCTGCATTATTTAAGGACTTTGTTGCATTATTTAAGGACTCTGCTGCATTATTTAAGGACTTTGCTGCATTATTTAAGGACTCTGCTGCATTATTTAAGGACTTTGTTGCATTATTTAATGACTCTGCTGCGGTATTTAAGGACTCTGCTGTATTATTTAAGGACTTTGCTGCATTATTTAAGGACTCTGCTTCATTATTTAAGGACTTTGTTGCATTATTTAAGGACTCTGCTGCATTATTTAAGGACTTCGTTGCATTATTTAAGGACTCTGCTGCATTATTTAAAGACTTTGCTGCATTATTTAAGTACTCTGGTGCATTATTTAAGGACTCGGCTGCATTATTTAAAGACTTTGCTGCATTATTTAAGTACTCTGGTGCATTATTTAAGGACTCTGCTGCATTATTTAAGGACTTTGCTGCATTATTTAAGGACTCTGCTGCATTATTTAAGGACTTTGCTGCATTATTTAAGTATGCTGCTGCGGTATTTAAGGCCTCTGCTGCATTATTTAAGGACTCTGCTGCATTATTAAGGACGTTGCTGCATTATTTAAGGACTTTATTGCATTATTTAAGGATTCTGCTGCATTATTTAAGGAATTTGCTGCATTATTTAAGGACTCTGCTGTATTATTTAAGGACTTTGTTGCATTATTTAATGACTCTGCTGGGGTATTTAAGGACTCTGCTGCATTATTTAAGGGCTTTGCTGCATTATTTAAGGACTCTGCTGCAGTATTTAAGGACTCTGCTGCATTATTTAAGGACTTTGATGCATTATTTAAGGACGCTGCTGCAGAATTTAAGGAATCTGCTGCATTATTTAAGGACTTTGTTGCATTATTTAAGGACTATGCTGCATTATGTAAGGACTCTGCTGCATTATTTAAGGACTTTGCTGCATTATTTAATTACTCTGCTGCATTATTTAAGGACTTTGTTGCATTATTTAAGGACTCTGCTGCATTATTTAAGGACTTTGCTGCATTATTTAAGGACTTTGATGCATTATTTAAGGACGCTGCTGCAGAATTTAAGTAATCTGCTGCATTATTTAAGGACTCTGCTGCATTATTTAAAGACTTTGCTGCATTATTTAAGTACTCTGGTGCATTATTTAAGGACTCGGCTGCATTATTTAAAGACTTTGCTGCATTATTTAAGTACTCTGGTGCATTATTTAAGGACTCTGCTGCATTATTTAAGGACTTTGCTGCATTATTTAAGGACTCTGCTGCATTATTTAAGGACTCTGCTGCATTATTTAAGGACTTTGTTTCATTATTTAATGACTCTGCTGGGGTATTTAAGGACTCTGCTGCATTATTTAAGGACTTTGTTGCATTATTTAAGGACTCTGCTGCATTATTTAAGGACTTTGCTGCATTATTTAAGGACTTTGATGCATTATTTAAGGACGCTGCTGCAGAATTTAAGTAATCTGCTGCATTATTTAAGGACTCTGCTGCATTATTTAAGGACTTTGCTGCATTATTTAAGGACTCTGCTGCATTATTTAAGGACTTTGTTGCATTATTTAATGACTCTGCTGCGGTATTTAAGGACTCTGCTGTATTATTTAAGGACTTTGCTGCATTATTTAAGGACTCTGCTTCATTATTTAAGGACTTTGTTGCATTATTTAAGGACTCTGCTGCATTATTTAAGGATTTTGCTGCATTATTTAAGGACTCTACTGCATTATTAAGGACGTTGCTGCATTATTTAAGGACTTTATTGCATTATTTAAGGATTCTGCTGCATTATTTAAGGAATTAGCTGCATTATTTAAGTACTCTGCTGCATTATTTAAGGACTTTGCTGCATTATTTAAGTATGCTGCTGCAGTATTTAAGGCCTCTGCTGCATTATTTAAGGACTCTGCTGCATTATTAAGGACGTTGCTGCATTATTTAAGGACTTTATTGCATTATTTAAGGATTCTGCTGCATTATTTAAGGAATTTGCTGCATTATTTAAGGACTCTGCTGCATTATTTAAGGACTTTGTTGCATTATTTAATGACTCTGCTGGGGTATTTAAGGACTCTGCTGCATTATTTAAGGACTTTGTTGCATTATTTAAGGAATCTGCTGCATTATTTAAGGACTTTGCTGCATTATTTAAGGACTTTGATGCATTATTTAAGGACGCTGCTGCAGAATTTAAGTAATCTGCTGCATTATTTAAGGACTCTGCTGCATTATTTAAGGACTTTGCTGCATTATTTAAGGACTCTGCTGCATTATTTAAGGACTTTGTTGCATTATTTAATGACTCTGCTGCGGTATTTAAGGACTCTGCTGTATTATTTAAGGACTTTGCTGAATTATTTAAGGACTCTGCTTCATTATTTAAGGACTTTGTTGCATTATTTAAGGACTCTGCTGCATTATTTAAGGACTTCGTTGCATTATTTAAGGACTCTGCTGCATTATTTAAAGACTTTGCTGCATTATTTAAGTACTCTGGTGCATTATTTAAGGACTCGGCTGCATTATTTAAAGACTTTGCTGCATTATTTAAGTACTCTGGTGCATTATTTAAGGACTCTGCTGCATTATTTAAGGACTTTGCTGCATTATTTAAGGACTCTGCTGCATTATTTAAGGACTCTGCTGCATTATTTAAGGACTTTGCTGCATTATTTAAGTATGCTGCTGCGGTATTTAAGGCCTCTGCTGCATTATTTAAGGACTCTGCTGCATTATTAAGGACGTTGCTGCATTATTTAAGGACTTTATTGCATTATTTAAGGATTCTGCTGCATTATTTAAGGAATTTGCTGCATTATTTAAGGACTCTGCTGTATTATTTAAGGACTTTGTTGCATTATTTAATGACTCTGCTGGGGTATTTAAGGACTCTGCTGCATTATTTAAGGGCTTTGCTGCATTATTTAAGGACTCTGCTGCAGTATTTAAGGACTCTGCTGCATTATTTAAGGACTTTGATGCATTATTTAAGGACGCTGCTGCAGAATTTAAGGAATCTGCTGCATTATTTAAGGACTTTGTTGCATTATTTAAGGACTATGCTGCATTATGTAAGGACTCTGCTGCATTATTTAAGGACTTTGCTGCATTATTTAATTACTCTGCTGCATTATTTAAGGACTTTGTTGCATTATTTAAGGACTCTGCTGCATTATTTAAGGACTTTGCTGCATTATTTAAGGACTTTGATGCATTATTTAAGGACGCTGCTGCAGAATTTAAGTAATCTGCTGCATTATTTAAGGACTCTGCTGCATTATTTAAGGACTTTGCTGCATTATTTAAGGACTCTGCTGCATTATTTAAGGACTTTGTTGCATTATTTAATGACTCTGCTGCGGTATTTAAGGACTCTGCTGCATTATTTAAGGACTTTGCTGCATTATTTAAGGACTTTGCTGCAGTAATTAAGGAATCTGCTGCATTATTTAAGGACTTTGTTGCATTATTTAAGGACTGTGCTGCATTGCTTAAGGACTCTGCTGCATTATTTAAGGACTTTGCTGCATTATTTAAGGACTTTGTTGCATTATTTAAGGACTCTGCTGCATTATTTAAGGACTTTGTTGCATTATTTAAGGACTCTGTTGCATTATTTAAGGACTTTGCTGCATTATTTAAGTACTCTGGTGCATTATTTAAGGACTTTGTTGCATTATTTAAGGACTCTGCTGCATTATTTAAGGACTTTGCTGCATTATTTAAGTACTCTGGTGCATTATTTAAGGACTTTGTTGCATTATTTAAGGACTCTGCTGCATTATTTAAGGATTTTGCTGCATTATTTAAGGACTCTACTGCATTATTAAGGACGTTGCTGCATTATTTAAGGACTTTATTGCATTATTTAAGGATTCTGCTGCATTATTTAAGGAATTAGCTGCATTATTTAAGTACTCTGCTGCATTATTTAAGGACTTTGCTGCATTATTTAAGTATGCTGCTGCAGTATTTAAGGCCTCTGCTGCATTATTTAAGGACTCTGCTGCATTATTAAGGACGTTGCTGCATTATTTAAGGACTTTATTGCATTATTTAAGGATTCTGCTGCATTATTTAAGGAATTTGCTGCATTATTTAAGGACTCTGCTGCATTATTTAAGGACTTTGTTGCATTATTTAATGACTCTGCTGGGGTATTTAAGGACTCTGCTGCATTATTTAAGGACTTTGTTGCATTATTTAAGGAATCTGCTGCATTATTTAAGGACTTTGCTGCATTATTTAAGGACTTTGATGCATTATTTAAGGACGCTGCTGCAGAATTTAAGTAATCTGCTGCATTATTTAAGGACTCTGCTGCATTATTTAAGGACTTTGCTGCATTATTTAAGGACTCTGCTGCATTATTTAAGGACTTTGTTGCATTATTTAATGACTCTGCTGCGGTATTTAAGGACTCTGCTGCATTATTTAAGGACTTTGCTGCATTATTTAAGGACTTTGCTGCAGTAATTAAGGAATCTGCTGCATTATTTAAGGACTTTGTTGCATTATTTAAGGACTGTGCTGCATTGCTTAAGGACTCTGCTGCATTATTTAAGGACTTTGCTGCATTATTTAAGGACTTTGTTGCATTATTTAAGGACTCTGCTGCATTATTTAAGGACTTTGTTGCATTATTTAAGGACTCTGTTGCATTATTTAAGGACTTTGCTGCATTATTTAAGTACTCTGGTGCATTATTTAAGGACTTTGTTGCATTATTTAAGGACTCTGCTGCATTATTTAAGGACTTTGCTGCATTATTTAAGTACTCTGGTGCATTATTTAAGGACTTTGTTGCATTATTTAAGGACTCTGCTGCATTATTTAAGGACTTTGTTGCATTATTTAAGGACTCTGCTGCATTATTTAAGGACTTTGCTGCATTATTTAAGGACTCTGCTGCATTATTTAAGGACTTTGTTGCATTATTTAATGACTCTGCTGCGGTATTTAAGGACTCTGCTGTATTATTTAAGGACTTTGCTGCATTATTTAAGGACTCTGCTTCATTATTTAAGGACTTTGTTGCATTATTTAAGGACTCTGCTGCATTATTTAAGGACTTCGTTGCATTATTTAAGGACTCTGCTGCATTATTTAAAGACTTTGCTGCATTATTTAAGTACTCTGGTGCATTATTTAAGGACTCGGCTGCATTATTTAAAGACTTTGCTGCATTATTTAAGTACTCTGGTGCATTATTTAAGGACTCTGCTGCATTATTTAAGGACTTTGCTGCATTATTTAAGGACTCTGCTGCATTATTTAAGGACTTTGCTGCATTATTTAAGTATGCTGCTGCGGTATTTAAGGCCTCTGCTGCATTATTTAAGGACTCTGCTGCATTATTAAGGACGTTGCTGCATTATTTAAGGACTTTATTGCATTATTTAAGGATTCTGCTGCATTATTTAAGGAATTTGCTGCATTATTTAAGGACTCTGCTGTATTATTTAAGGACTTTGTTGCATTATTTAATGACTCTGCTGGGGTATTTAAGGACTCTGCTGCATTATTTAAGGGCTTTGCTGCATTATTTAAGGACTCTGCTGCAGTATTTAAGGACTCTGCTGCATTATTTAAGGACTTTGATGCATTATTTAAGGACGCTGCTGCAGAATTTAAGGAATCTGCTGCATTATTTAAGGACTTTGTTGCATTATTTAAGGACTATGCTGCATTATGTAAGGACTCTGCTGCATTATTTAAGGACTTTGCTGCATTATTTAATTACTCTGCTGCATTATTTAAGGACTTTGTTGCATTATTTAAGGACTCTGCTGCATTATTTAAGGACTTTGCTGCATTATTTAAGGACTTTGATGCATTATTTAAGGACGCTGCTGCAGAATTTAAGTAATCTGCTGCATTATTTAAGGACTCTGCTGCATTATTTAAGGACTTTGCTGCATTATTTAAGGACTCTGCTGCATTATTTAAGGACTTTGTTGCATTATTTAATGACTCTGCTGCGGTATTTAAGGACTCTGCTGCATTATTTAAGGACTTTGCTGCATTATTTAAGGACTTTGCTGCAGTAATTAAGGAATCTGCTGCATTATTTAAGGACTTTGTTGCATTATTTAAGGACTGTGCTGCATTGCT
Source organism: Phyllobates terribilis (assembly GCF_046119375.1). Lineage (NCBI taxonomy): Eukaryota > Metazoa > Chordata > Amphibia > Anura > Dendrobatidae > Phyllobates > Phyllobates terribilis. The sequence continues at coordinate 1,949,041 of NW_027362988.1, read as the reverse complement.
TAAGGACTCTGCTGCATTATTTAAGGACTTTGCTGCATTATTTAAGGACTTTGTTGCATTATTTAAGGACTCTGCTGCATTATTTAAGGACTTTGTTGCATTATTTAAGGACTCTGTTGCATTATTTAAGGACTTTGCTGCATTATTTAAGTACTCTGGTGCATTATTTAAGGACTTTGTTGCATTATTTAAGGACTCTGCTGCATTATTTAAGGACTTTGTTGCATTATTTAAGGACTCTGTTGCATTATTTAAGGACTTTGCTGCATTATTTAAGTACTCTGGTGCATTATTTAAGGACTTTGTTGCATTATTTAAGGACTCTGCTGCATTATTTAAGGACTTTGTTGCATTATTTAAGGACTCTGCTGCATTATTTAAGGACTTTGCTGCATTATTTAAGGACTCTGTTGCATTATTTAAGGACTTTGCTGCATTATTTAAGTACTCTGGTGCATTATTTAAGGACTTTATTGCATTATTTAAGGATTCTGCTGCATTATTTAAGGAATTTGCTGCATTATTTAAGAACTTTGCTGCAGTATTTAAGGACTCTGCTGCATTATTTAAGGACTTTATTGCATTATTTAAGGACCCTGCTGCAGAATTTAAGGAATCTGCTGCATTACTTAAGGACTTTGTTGCATTATTTAAGGACTCTGCTGCATTATTTAAGGACTTTGCTGCATTATTTAAGGACTTTGATGCATTATTTAAGGACGCCGCTGCAGAATTTAAGTAATCTGCTGCATTATTTAAGGACTCTGCTGCATTATTTAAGGACTTTGCTGCATTATTTAAGGACTCTGCTGTATTATTAAGCACGTTGCTGCATTAATTAAGGACTTTATTGCATTATTTAAGGAATTTGATGCATTATTTAAGGACTCTGCTGCATTATTTAAGGACTTTGATGCATTATTTAAGGACGCTGCTGCAGAATTTAAGGAATCTGCTGCATTATTTAAGGACTTTGTTGCATTATTTAAGGACTATGCTGCATTATGTAAGGACTCTGCTGCATTATTTAAGGACTTTGCTGCATTATTTAATTACTCTGCTGCATTATTTAAGGACTTTGTTGCATTATTTAAGGACTCTGCTGCATTATTTAAGGACTTTGCTGCATTATTTAAGGACTTTGATGCATTATTTAAGGACGCTGCTGCAGAATTTAAGTAATCTGCTGCATTATTTAAGGACTCTGCTGCATTATTTAAGGACTTTGCTGCATTATTTAAGGACTCTGCTGCATTATTTAAGGACTTTGTTGCATTATTTAATGACTCTGCTGCGGTATTTAAGGACTCTGCTGCATTTTTTAAGGACTTTGCTGCATTATTTAAGGACTTTGCTGCAGTAATTAAGGAATCTGCTGCATTATTTAAGGAATTTGATGCATTATTTAAGGACTCTGCTGCATTATTTAAGGACTTTGCTGCATTATTTAAGGACTCTGCTTCATTATTTAAGGACTTTGTTGCATTATTTAAGGACTCTGCTGCATTATTTAAGGACTTTGTTGCATTATTTAAGGACTCTGCTGCATTATTTAAAGACTTTGTTGCATTATTTAAGTACTCTGGTGCATTATTTAAGGACTCTGCTGCATTATTTAAAGACTTTGCTGCATTATTTAAGTACTCTGGTGCATTATTTAAGGACTTTGTTGCTTTATTTAAGGACTTTGCTGCATTATTTAAGGACTTTGTTGCATTATTTAAGGACTCTGCTGCATTATTTAAGGACTTTGCTGCATTATTTAAGTATGCTGCTGCAGTATTTAAGGCCTCTGCTGCATTATTTAAGGACTCTGCTGCATTTTTAAGGACGTTGCTGCATTATTTAAGGACTTTATTGCATTATTTAAGGATTCTGCTGCATTATTTAAGGAATTTGCTGCATTATTTAAGGACTCTGCTGCATTATTTAAGGACTTTGTTTCATTATTTAATGACTCTGCTGGGGTATTTAAGGACTCTGCTGCATTATTTAAGGACTTTGTTGCATTATTTAAGGACTCTGCTGCATTATTTAAGGACTTTGCTGCATTATTTAAGGACTTTGATGCATTATTTAAGGACGCTGCTGCAGAATTTAAGTAATCTGCTGCATTATTTAAGGACTCTGCTGCATTATTTAAGGACTTTGCTGCATTATTTAAGGACTCTGCTGCATTATTTAAGGACTTTGTTGCATTATTTAATGACTCTGCTGCGGTATTTAAGGACTCTGCTGTATTATTTAAGGACTTTTACTGCATTATTTAAGGACTCTGCTTCATTATTTAAGGACTTTGTTGCATTATTTAAGGACTCTGCTGCATTATTTAAGGATTTTGCTGCATTATTTAAGGACTCTACTGCATTATTAAGGACGTTGCTGCATTATTTAAGGACTTTATTGCATTATTTAAGGATTCTGCTGCATTATTTAAGGAATTAGCTGCATTATTTAAGTACTCTGCTGCATTATTTAAGGACTTTGCTGCATTATTTAAGTATGCTGCTGCAGTATTTAAGGCCTCTGCTGCATTATTTAAGGACTCTGCTGCATTATTAAGGACGTTGCTGCATTATTTAAGGACTTTATTGCATTATTTAAGGATTCTGCTGCATTATTTAAGGAATTTGCTGCATTATTTAAGGACTCTGCTGCATTATTTAAGGACTTTGTTGCATTATTTAATGACTCTGCTGGGGTATTTAAGGACTCTGCTGCATTATTTAAGGACTTTGTTGCATTATTTAAGGACTCTGCTGCATTATTTAAGGACTTTGCTGCATTATTTAAGGACTTTGATGCATTATTTAAGGACGCTGCTGCAGAATTTAAGTAATCTGCTGCATTATTTAAGGACTCTGCTGCATTATTTAAGGACTTTGCTGCATTATTTAAGGACTCTGCTGCATTATTTAAGGACTTTGTTGCATTATTTAATGACTCTGCTGCGGTATTTAAGGACTCTGCTGTATTATTTAAGGACTTTGCTGCATTATTTAAGGACTCTGCTTCATTATTTAAGGACTTTGTTGCATTATTTAAGGACTCTGCTGCATTATTTAAGGACTTCGTTGCATTATTTAAGGACTCTGCTGCATTATTTAAAGACTTTGCTGCATTATTTAAGTACTCTGGTGCATTATTTAAGGACTCGGCTGCATTATTTAAAGACTTTGCTGCATTATTTAAGTACTCTGGTGCATTATTTAAGGACTTTGCTGCATTATGTAAGGACTCTGCTGCATTATTTAAGGACTTTGCTGCATTATTTAATTACTCTGCTGCATTATTTAAGGACTTTGTTGCATTATTTAAGGACTCTGCTGCATTATTTAAAGACTTTGCTGCATTATTTAAGTACTCTGGTGCATTATTTAAGGACTCGGCTGCATTATTTAAAGACTTTGCTGCATTATTTAAGTACTCTGGTGCATTATTTAAGGACTCTGCTGCATTATTTAAGGACTTTGCTGCATTATTTAAGGACTCTGCTGCATTATTTAAGGACTTTGCTGCATTATTTAAGTATGCTGCTGCGGTATTTAAGGCCTCTGCTGCATTATTTAAGGACTCTGCTGCATTATTAAGGACGTTGCTGCATTATTTAAGGACTTTATTGCATTATTTAAGGATTCTGCTGCATTATTTAAGGAATTTGCTGCATTATTTAAGGACTCTGCTGTATTATTTAAGGACTTTGTTGCATTATTTAATGACTCTGCTGGGGTATTTAAGGACTCTGCTGCATTATTTAAGGGCTTTGCTGCATTATTTAAGGACTCTGCTGCAGTATTTAAGGACTCTGCTGCATTATTTAAGGACTTTGATGCATTATTTAAGGACGCTGCTGCAGAATTTAAGGAATCTGCTGCATTATTTAAGGACTTTGTTGCATTATTTAAGGACTATGCTGCATTATGTAAGGACTCTGCTGCATTATTTAAGGACTTTGCTGCATTATTTAATTACTCTGCTGCATTATTTAAGGACTTTGTTGCATTATTTAAGGACTCTGCTGCATTATTTAAGGACTTTGCTGCATTATTTAAGGACTTTGATGCATTATTTAAGGACGCTGCTGCAGAATTTAAGTAATCTGCTGCATTATTTAAGGACTCTGCTGCATTATTTAAGGACTTTGCTTCATTATTTAAGGACTCTGCTGCATTATTTAAGGACTTTGTTGCATTATTTAATGACTCTGCTGCGGTATTTAAGGACTCTGCTGCATTATTTAAGGACTTTGCTGCATTATTTAAGGACTTTGCTGCAGTAATTAAGGAATCTGCTGCATTATTTAAGGACTTTGTTGCATTATTTAAGGACTGTGCTGCATTGCTTAAGGACTCTGCTGCATTATTTAAGGACTTTGTTGCATTATTTAAGGACTTTGTTGCATTATTTAAGGACTCTGCTGCATTATTTAAGGACTTTGTTGCATTATTTAAGGACTCTGTTGCATTATTTAAGGACTTTGCTGCATTATTTAAGTACTCTGGTGCATTATTTAAGGACTTTGTTGCATTATTTAAGGACTCTGCTGCATTATTTAAGGACTTTGCTGCATTATTTAAGTACTCTGGTGCATTATTTAAGGACTTTGTTGCATTATTTAAGGACTCTGCTGCATTATTTAAGGATTTTGCTGCATTATTTAAGGACTCTACTGCATTATTAAGGACGTTGCTGCATTATTTAAGGACTTTATTGCATTATTTAAGGATTCTGCTGCATTATTTAAGGAATTAGCTGCATTATTTAAGTACTCTGCTGCATTATTTAAGGACTTTGCTGCATTATTTAAGTATGCTGCTGCAGTATTTAAGGCCTCTGCTGCATTATTTAAGGACTCTGCTGCATTATTAAGGACGTTGCTGCATTATTTAAGGAATTTATTGCATTATTTAAGGATTCTGCTGCATTATTTAAGGAATTTGCTGCATTATTTAAGGACTCTGCTGCATTATTTAAGGACTTTGTTGCATTATTTAATGACTCTGCTGGGGTATTTAAGGACTCTGCTGCATTATTTAAGGACTTTGTTGCATTATTTAAGGAATCTGCTGCATTATTTAAGGACTTTGCTGCATTATTTAAGGACTTTGATGCATTATTTAAGGACGCTGCTGCAGAATTTAAGTAATCTGCTGCATTATTTAAGGACTCTGCTGCATTATTTAAGGACTTTGCTGCATTATTTAAGGACTCTGCTGCATTATTTAAGGACTTTGTTGCATTATTTAATGACTCTGCTGCGGTATTTAAGGACTCTGCTGTATTATTTAAGGACTTTGCTGAATTATTTAAGGACTCTGCTTCATTATTTAAGGACTTTGTTGCATTATTTAAGGACTCTGCTGCATTATTTAAGGACTTCGTTGCATTATTTAAGGACTCTGCTGCATTATTTAAAGACTTTGCTGCATTATTTAAGTACTCTGGTGCATTATTTAAGGACTCGGCTGCATTATTTAAAGACTTTGCTGCATTATTTAAGTACTCTGGTGCATTATTTAAGGACTCTGCTGCATTATTTAAGGACTTTGCTGCATTATTTAAGGACTCTGCTGCATTATTTAAGGACTCTGCTGCATTATTTAAGGACTTTGCTGCATTATTTAAGTATGCTGCTGCGGTATTTAAGGCCTCTGCTGCATTATTTAAGGACTCTGCTGCATTATTAAGGACGTTGCTGCATTATTTAAGGACTTTATTGCATTATTTAAGGATTCTGCTGCATTATTTAAGGAATTTGCTGCATTATTTAAGGACTCTGCTGTATTATTTAAGGACTTTGTTGCATTATTTAATGACTCTGCTGGGGTATTTAAGGACTCTGCTGCATTATTTAAGGGCTTTGCTGCATTATTTAAGGACTCTGCTGCAGTATTTAAGGACTCTGCTGCATTATTTAAGGACTTTGATGCATTATTTAAGGACGCTGCTGCAGAATTTAAGGAATCTGCTGCATTATTTAAGGACTTTGTTGCATTATTTAAGGACTATGCTGCATTATGTAAGGACTCTGCTGCATTATTTAAGGACTTTGCTGCATTATTTAATTACTCTGCTGCATTATTTAAGGACTTTGTTGCATTATTTAAGGACTCTGCTGCATTATTTAAGGACTTTGCTGCATTATTTAAGGACTTTGATGCATTATTTAAGGACGCTGCTGCAGAATTTAAGTAATCTGCTGCATTATTTAAGGACTCTGCTGCATTATTTAAGGACTTTGCTGCATTATTTAAGGACTCTGCTGCATTATTTAAGGACTTTGTTGCATTATTTAATGACTCTGCTGCGGTATTTAAGGACTCTGCTGCATTATTTAAGGACTTTGCTGCATTATTTAAGGACTTTGCTGCAGTAATTAAGGAATCTGCTGCATTATTTAAGGACTGTGTTACATTATTTAAGGACTGTGCTGCATTGCTTAAGGACTCTGCTGCATTATTTAAGGACTTTGCTGCATTATTTAAGGACTTTGTTGCATTATTTAAGGACTCTGCTGCATTATTTAAGGACTTTGTTGCATTATTTAAGGACTCTGTTGCATTATTTAAGGACTTTGCTGCATTATTTAAGTACTCTGGTGCATTATTTAAGGACTTTGTTGCATTATTTAAGGACTCTGCTGCATTATTTAAGGACTTTGCTGCATTATTTAAGTACTCTGGTGCATTATTTAAGGACTTTGTTGCATTATTTAAGGACTCTGCTGCATTATTTAAGGACTTTGTTGCATTATTTAATGACTCTGCTGCATTATTTAAGGACTTTGCTGCATTATTTAAGGACTCTGCTGCATTATTTAAGGACTTTGTTGCATTATTTAATGACTCTGCTGCGGTATTTAAGGACTCTGCTGTATTATTTAAGGACTTTGCTGCATTATTTAAGGACTCTGCTTCATTATTTAAGGACTTTGTTGCATTATTTAAGGACTCTGCTGCATTATTTAAGGACTTCGTTGCATTATTTAAGGACTCTGCTGCATTATTTAAAGACTTTGCTGCATTATTTAAGTACTCTGGTGCATTATTTAAGGACTCGGCTGCATTATTTAAAGACTTTGCTGCATTATTTAAGTACTCTGGTGCATTATTTAAGGACTCTGCTGCATTATTTAAGGACTTTGCTGCATTATTTAAGGACTCTGCTGCATTATTTAAGGACTTTGCTGCATTATTTAAGTATGCTGCTGCGGTATTTAAGGCCTCTGCTGCATTATTTAAGGACTCTGCTGCATTATTAAGGACGTTGCTGCATTATTTAAGGACTTTATTGCATTATTTAAGGATTCTGCTGCATTATTTAAGGAATTTGCTGCATTATTTAAGGACTCTGCTGTATTATTTAAGGACTTTGTTGCATTATTTAATGACTCTGCTGGGGTATTTAAGGACTCTGCTGCATTATTTAAGGGCTTTGCTGCATTATTTAAGGACTCTGCTGCAGTATTTAAGGACTCTGCTGCATTATTTAAGGACTTTGATGCATTATTTAAGCACGCTGCTGCAGAATTTAAGGAATCTGCTGCATTATTTAAGGACTTTGTTGCATTATTTAAGGACTATGCTGCATTATGTAAGGACTCTGCTGCATTATTTAAGGACTTTGCTGCATTATTTAATTACTCTGCTGCATTATTTAAGGACTTTGTTGCATTATTTAAGGACTCTGCTGCATTATTTAAGGACTTTGCTGCATTATTTAAGGACTTTGATGCATTATTTAAGGACGCTGCTGCAGAATTTAAGTAATCTGCTGCATTATTTAAGGACTCTGCTGCATTATTTAAGGACTTTGCTGCATTATTTAAGGACTCTGCTGCATTATTTAAGGACTTTGTTGCATTATTTAATGACTCTGCTGCGGTATTTAAGGACTCTGCTGCATTATTTAAGGACTTTGCTGCATTATTTAAGGACTTTGCTGCAGTAATTAAGGAATCTGCTGCATTATTTAAGGACTTTGTTGCATTATTTAAGGACTGTGCTGCATTGCTTAAGGACTCTGCTGCATTATTTAAGGACTTTGCTGCATTATTTAAGGACTTTGTTGCATTATTTAAGGACTCTGCTGCATTATTTAAGGACTTTGTTGCATTATTTAAGGACTCTGTTGCATTATTTAAGGACTTTGCTGCATTATTTAAGTACTCTGGTGCATTATTTAAGGACTTTGTTGCATTATTTAAGGACTCTGCTGCATTATTTAAGGACTTTGTTGCATTATTTAAGGACTCTGCTGCATTATTTAAGGATTTTGCTGCATTATTTAAGGACTCTACTGCATTATTAAGGACGTTGCTGCATTATTTAAGGACTTTATTGCATTATTTAAGGATTCTGCTGCATTATTTAAGGAATTAGCTGCATTATTTAAGTACTCTGCTGCATTATTTAAGGACTTTGCTGCATTATTTAAGTATGCTGCTGCAGTATTTAAGGCCTCTGCTGCATTATTTAAGGACTCTGCTGCATTATTAAGGACGTTGCTGCATTATTTAAGGACTTTATTGCATTATTTAAGGATTCTGCTGCATTATTTAAGGAATTTGCTGCATTATTTAAGGACTCTGCTGCATTATTTAAGGACTTTGTTGCATTATTTAATGACTCTGCTGGGGTATTTAAGGACTCTGCTGCATTATTTAAGGACTTTGTTGCATTATTTAAGGAATCTGCTGCATTATTTAAGGACTTTGCTGCATTATTTAAGGACTTTGATGCATTATTTAAGGACGCTGCTGCAGAATTTAAGTAATCTGCTGCATTATTTAAGGACTCTGCTGCATTATTTAAGGACTTTGCTGCATTATTTAAGGACTCTGCTGCATTATTTAAGGACTTTGTTGCATTATTTAATGACTCTGCTGCGGTATTTAAGGACTCTGCTGTATTATTTAAGGACTTTGCTGAATTATTTAAGGACTCTGCTTCATTATTTAAGGACTTTGTTGCATTATTTAAGGACTCTGCTGCATTATTTAAGGACTTCGTTGCATTATTTAAGGACTCTGCTGCATTATTTAAAGACTTTGCTGCATTATTTAAGTACTCTGGTGCATTATTTAAGGACTCGGCTGCATTATTTAAAGACTTTGCTGCATTATTTAAGTACTCTGGTGCATTATTTAAGGACTCTGCTGCATTATTTAAGGACTTTGCTGCATTATTTAAGGACTCTGCTGCATTATTTAAGGACTCTGCTGCATTATTTAAGGACTTTGCTGCATTATTTAAGTATGCTGCTGCGGTATTTAAGGCCTCTGCTGCATTATTTAAGGACTCTGCTGCATTATTAAGGACGTTGCTGCATTATTTAAGGACTTTATTGCATTATTTAAGGATTCTGCTGCATTATTTAAGGAATTTGCTGCATTATTTAAGGACTCTGCTGTATTATTTAAGGACTTTGTTGCATTATTTAATGACTCTGCTGGGGTATTTAAGGACTCTGCTGCATTATTTAAGGGCTTTGCTGCATTATTTAAGGACTCTGCTGCAGTATTTAAGGACTCTGCTGCATTATTTAAGGACTTTGATGCATTATTTAAGGACGCTGCTGCAGAATTTAAGGAATCTGCTGCATTATTTAAGGACTTTGTTGCATTATTTAAGGACTATGCTGCATTATGTAAGGACTCTGCTGCATTATTTAAGGACTTTGCTGCATTATTTAATTACTCTGCTGCATTATTTAAGGACTTTGTTGCATTATTTAAGGACTCTGCTGCATTATTTAAGGACTTTGCTGCATTATTTAAGGACTTTGATGCATTATTTAAGGACGCTGCTGCAGAATTTAAGTAATCTGCTGCATTATTTAAGGACTCTGCTGCATTATTTAAGGACTTTGCTGCATTATTTAAGGACTCTGCTGCATTATTTAAGGACTTTGTTGCATTATTTAATGACTCTGCTGCGGTATTTAAGGACTCTGCTGCATTATTTAAGGACTTTGCTGCATTATTTAAGGACTTTGCTGCAGTAATTAAGGAATCTGCTGCATTATTTAAGGACTTTGTTGCATTATTTAAGGACTGTGCTGCATTGCTTAAGGACTCTGCTGCATTATTTAAGGACTTTGCTGCATTATTTAAGGACTTTGTTGCATTATTTAAGGACTCTGCTGCATTATTTAAGGACTTTGTTGCATTATTTAAGGACTCTGTTGCATTATTTAAGGACTTTGCTGCATTATTTAAGTACTCTGGTGCATTATTTAAGGACTTTGTTGCATTATTTAAGGACTCTGCTGCATTATTTAAGGACTTTGCTGCATTATTTAAGTACTCTGGTGCATTATTTAAGGACTTTGTTGCATTATTTAAGGACTCTGCTGCATTATTTAAGGATTTTGCTGCATTATTTAAGGACTCTACTGCATTATTAAGGACGTTGCTGCATTATTTAAGGACTTTATTGCATTATTTAAGGATTCTGCTGCATTATTTAAGGAATTAGCTGCATTATTTAAGTACTCTGCTGCATTATTTAAGGACTTTGCTGCATTATTTACGTATGCTGCTGCAGTATTTAAGGCCTCTGCTGCATTATTTAAGGACTCTGCTGCATTATTAAGGACGTTGCTGCATTATTTAAGGACTTTATTGCATTATTTAAGGATTCTGCTGCATTATTTAAGGAATTTGCTGCATTATTTAAGGACTCTGCTGCATTATTTAAGGACTTTGTTGCATTATTTAATGACTCTGCTGGGGTATTTAAGGACTCTGCTGCATTATTTAAGGACTTTGTTGCATTATTTAAGGAATCTGCTGCATTATTTAAGGACTTTGCTGCATTATTTAAGGACTTTGATGCATTATTTAAGGACGCTGCTGCAGAATTTAAGTAATCTGCTGCATTATTTAAGGACTCTGCTGCATTATTTAAGGACTTTGCTGCATTATTTAAGGACTCTGCTGCATTATTTAAGGACTTTGTTGCATTATTTAATGACTCTGCTGCGGTATTTAAGGACTCTGATGCATTATTTAAGGACTTTGCTGCATTATTTAAGGACTTTGTTTCATTATTTTAGGACTCTGCTGCATTATTAAGGACGTTGCTGTATTATTTAAGGACTTTATTGCATTATTTAAGGATTCTGCTGCATTATTTAAGGAATTTGCTGCATTATTTAAGGACTCTGCTGCATTATTTAAGGACTTTGTTGCATTATTTAATGACTCTGCTGGGGTATTTAAGGACTCTGCTGCATTATTTAAGGACTTTGTTGCATTATTTAAGGAATCTGCTGCATTATTTAAGGACTTTGCTGCATTATTTAAGGACTTTGATGCATTATTTAAGGACGCTGCTGCAGAATTTAAGTAATCTGCTGCATTATTTAAGGACTCTGCTGCATTATTTAAGGACTTTGCTGCATTATTTAAGGACTCTGCTGCATTATTTAAGGACTTTGTTGCATTATTTAATGACTCTGCTGCGGTATTTAAGGACTCTGCTGTATTATTTAAGGACTTTGCTGAATTATTTAAGGACTCTGCTTCATTATTTAAGGACTTTGTTGCATTATTTAAGGACTCTGCTGCATTATTTAAGGACTTCGTTGCATTATTTAAGGACTCTGCTGCATTATTTAAAGACTTTGCTGCATTATTTAAGTACTCTGGTGCATTATTTAAGGACTCGGCTGCATTATTTAAAGACTTTGCTGCATTATTTAAGTACTCTGGTGCATTATTTAAGGACTCTGCTGCATTATTTAAGGACTTTGCTGCATTATTTAAGGACTCTGCTGCATTATTTAAGGACTCTGCTGCATTATTTAAGGACTTTGTTTCATTATTTAATGACTCTGCTGGGGTATTTAAGGACTCTGCTGCATTATTTAAGGACTTTGTTGCATTATTTAAGGACTCTGCTGCATTATTTAAGGACTTTGCTGCATTATTTAAGGACTTTGATGCATTATTTAAGGACGCTGCTGCAGAATTTAAGTAATCTGCTGCATTATTTAAGGACTCTGCTGCATTATTTAAGGACTTTGCTGCATTATTTAAGGACTCTGCTGCATTATTTAAGGACTTTGTTGCATTATTTAATGACTCTGCTGCGGTATTTAAGGACTCTGCTGTATTATTTAAGGACTTTGCTGCATTATTTAAGGACTCTGCTTCATTATTTAAGGACTTTGTTGCATTATTTAAGGACTCTGCTGCATTATTTAAGGATTTTGCTGCATTATTTAAGGACTCTACTGCATTATTAAGGACGTTGCTGCATTATTTAAGGACTTTATTGCATTATTTAAGGATTCTGCTGCATTATTTAAGGAATTAGCTGCATTATTTAAGTACTCTGCTGCATTATTTAAGGACTTTGCTGCATTATTTAAGTATGCTGCTGCAGTATTTAAGGCCTCTGCTGCATTATTTAAGGACTCTGCTGCATTATTAAGGACGTTGCTGCATTATTTAAGGACTTTATTGCATTATTTAAGGATTCTGCTGCATTATTTAAGGAATTTGCTGCATTATTTAAGGACTCTGCTGCATTATTTAAGGACTTTGTTGCATTATTTAATGACTCTGCTGGGGTATTTAAGGACTCTGCTGCATTATTTAAGGACTTTGTTGCATTATTTAAGGAATCTGCTGCATTATTTAAGGACTTTGCTGCATTATTTAAGGACTTTGATGCATTATTTAAGGACGCTGCTGCAGAATTTAAGTAATCTGCTGCATTATTTAAGGACTCTGCTGCATTATTTAAGGACTTTGCTGCATTATTTAAGGACTCTGCTGCATTATTTAAGGACTTTGTTGCATTATTTAATGACTCTGCTGCGGTATTTAAGGACTCTGCTGTATTATTTAAGGACTTTGCTGAATTATTTAAGGACTCTGCTTCATTATTTAAGGACTTTGTTGCATTATTTAAGGACTCTGCTGCATTATTTAAGGACTTCGTTGCATTATTTAAGGACTCTGCTGCATTATTTAAAGACTTTGCTGCATTATTTAAGTACTCTGGTGCATTATTTAAGGACTCGGCTGCATTATTTAAAGACTTTGCTGCATTATTTAAGTACTCTGGTGCATTATTTAAGGACTCTGCTGCATTATTTAAGGACTTTGCTGCATTATTTAAGGACTCTGCTGCATTATTTAAGGACTCTGCTGCATTATTTAAGGACTTTGCTGCATTATTTAAGTATGCTGCTGCGGTATTTAAGGCCTCTGCTGCATTATTTAAGGACTCTGCTGCATTATTAAGGACGTTGCTGCATTATTTAAGGACTTTATTGCATTATTTAAGGATTCTGCTGCATTATTTAAGGAATTTGCTGCATTATTTAAGGACTCTGCTGTATTATTTAAGGACTTTGTTGCATTATTTAATGACTCTGCTGGGGTATTTAAGGACTCTGCTGCATTATTTAAGGGCTTTGCTGCATTATTTAAGGACTCTGCTGCAGTATTTAAGGACTCTGCTGCATTATTTAAGGACTTTGATGCATTATTTAAGGACGCTGCTGCAGAATTTAAGGAATCTGCTGCATTATTTAAGGACTTTGTTGCATTATTTAAGGACTATGCTGCATTATGTAAGGACTCTGCTGCATTATTTAAGGACTTTGCTGCATTATTTAATTACTCTGCTGCATTATTTAAGGACTTTGTTGCATTATTTAAGGACTCTGCTGCATTATTTAAGGACTTTGCTGCATTATTTAAGGACTTTGATGCATTATTTAAGGACGCTGCTGCAGAATTTAAGTAATCTGCTGCATTATTTAAGGACTCTGCTGCATTATTTAAGGACTTTGCTGCATTATTTAAGGACTCTGCTGCATTATTTAAGGACTTTGTTGCATTATTTAATGACTCTGCTGCGGTATTTAAGGACTCTGCTGCATTATTTAAGGACTTTGCTGCATTATTTAAGGACTTTGCTGCAGTAATTAAGGAATCTGCTGCATTATTTAAGGACTTTGTTGCATTATTTAAGGACTGTGCTGCATTGCTTAAGGACTCTGCTGCATTATTTAAGGACTTTGCTGCATTATTTAAGGACTTTGTTGCATTATTTAAGGACTCTGCTGCATTATTTAAGGACTTTGTTGCATTATTTAAGGACTCTGTTGCATTATTTAAGGACTTTGCTGCATTATTTAAGTACTCTGGTGCATTATTTAAGGACTTTGTTGCATTATTTAAGGACTCTGCTGCATTATTTAAGGACTTTGCTGCATTATTTAAGTACTCTGGTGCATTATTTAAGGACTTTGTTGCATTATTTAAGGACTCTGCTGCATTATTTAAGGATTTTGCTGCATTATTTAAGGACTCTACTGCATTATTAAGGACGTTGCTGCATTATTTAAGGACTTTATTGCATTATTTAAGGATTCTGCTGCATTATTTAAGGAATTAGCTGCATTATTTAAGTACTCTGCTGCATTATTTAAGGACTTTGCTGCATTATTTAAGTATGCTGCTGCAGTATTTAAGGCCTCTGCTGCATTATTTAAGGACTCTGCTGCATTATTAAGGACGTTGCTGCATTATTTAAGGACTTTATTGCATTATTTAAGGATTCTGCTGCATTATTTAAGGAATTTGCTGCATTATTTAAGGACTCTGCTGCATTATTTAAGGACTTTGTTGCATTATTTAATGACTCTGCTGGGGTATTTAAGGACTCTGCTGCATTATTTAAGGACTTTGTTGCATTATTTAAGGAATCTGCTGCATTATTTAAGGACTTTGCTGCATTATTTAAGGACTTTGATGCATTATTTAAGGACGCTGCTGCAGAATTTAAGTAATCTGCTGCATTATTTAAGGACTCTGCTGCATTATTTAAGGACTTTGCTGCATTATTTAAGGACTCTGCTGCATTATTTAAGGACTTTGTTGCATTATTTAATGACTCTGCTGCGGTATTTAAGGACTCTGATGCATTATTTAAGGACTTTGCTGCATTATTTAAGGACTTTGTTTCATTATTTTAGGACTCTGCTGCATTATTAAGGACGTTGCTGTATTATTTAAGGACTTTATTGCATTATTTAAGGATTCTGCTGCATTATTTAAGGAATTTGCTGCATTATTTAAGGACTCTGCTGCATTATTTAAGGACTTTGTTGCATTATTTAATGACTCTGCTGGGGTATTTAAGGACTCTGCTGCATTATTTAAGGACTTTGTTGCATTATTTAAGGAATCTGCTGCATTATTTAAGGACTTTGCTGCATTATTTAAGGACTTTGATGCATTATTTAAGGACGCTGCTGCAGAATTTAAGTAATCTGCTGCATTATTTAAGGACTCTGCTGCATTATTTAAGGACTTTGCTGCATTATTTAAGGACTCTGCTGCATTATTTAAGGACTTTGTTGCATTATTTAATGACTCTGCTGCGGTATTTAAGGACTCTGCTGTATTATTTAAGGACTTTGCTGAATTATTTAAGGACTCTGCTTCATTATTTAAGGACTTTGTTGCATTATTTAAGGACTCTGCTGCATTATTTAAGGACTTCGTTGCATTATTTAAGGACTCTGCTGCATTATTTAAAGACTTTGCTGCATTATTTAAGTACTCTGGTGCATTATTTAAGGACTCGGCTGCATTATTTAAAGACTTTGCTGCATTATTTAAGTACTCTGGTGCATTATTTAAGGACTCTGCTGCATTATTTAAGGACTTTGCTGCATTATTTAAGGACTCTGCTGCATTATTTAAGGACTCTGCTGCATTATTTAAGGACTTTGTTTCATTATTTAATGACTCTGCTGGGGTATTTAAGGACTCTGCTGCATTATTTAAGGACTTTGTTGCATTATTTAAGGACTCTGCTGCATTATTTAAGGACTTTGCTGCATTATTTAAGGACTTTGATGCATTATTTAAGGACGCTGCTGCAGAATTTAAGTAATCTGCTGCATTATTTAAGGACTCTGCTGCATTATTTAAGGACTTTGCTGCATTATTTAAGGACTCTGCTGCATTATTTAAGGACTTTGTTGCATTATTTAATGACTCTGCTGCGGTATTTAAGGACTCTGCTGTATTATTTAAGGACTTTGCTGCATTATTTAAGGACTCTGCTTCATTATTTAAGGACTTTGTTGCATTATTTAAGGACTCTGCTGCATTATTTAAGGATTTTGCTGCATTATTTAAGGACTCTACTGCATTATTAAGGACGTTGCTGCATTATTTAAGGACTTTATTGCATTATTTAAGGATTCTGCTGCATTATTTAAGGAATTAGCTGCATTATTTAAGTACTCTGCTGCATTATTTAAGGACTTTGCTGCATTATTTAAGTATGCTGCTGCAGTATTTAAGGCCTCTGCTGCATTATTTAAGGACTCTGCTGCATTATTAAGGACGTTGCTGCATTATTTAAGGACTTTATTGCATTATTTAAGGATTCTGCTGCATTATTTAAGGAATTTGCTGCATTATTTAAGGACTCTGCTGCATTATTTAAGGACTTTGTTGCATTATTTAATGACTCTGCTGGGGTATTTAAGGACTCTGCTGCATTATTTAAGGACTTTGTTGCATTATTTAAGGAATCTGCTGCATTATTTAAGGACTTTGCTGCATTATTTAAGGACTTTGATGCATTATTTAAGGACGCTGCTGCAGAATTTAAGTAATCTGCTGCATTATTTAAGGACTCTGCTGCATTATTTAAGGACTTTGCTGCATTATTTAAGGACTCTGCTGCATTATTTAAGGACTTTGTTGCATTATTTAATGACTCTGCTGCAGTATTTAAGGACTCTGCTGTATTATTTAAGGACTTTGCTGAATTATTTAAGGACTCTGCTTCATTATTTAAGGACTTTGTTGCATTATTTAAGGACTCTGCTGCATTATTTAAGGACTTCGTTGCATTATTTAAGGACTCTGCTGCATTATTTAAAGACTTTGCTGCATTATTTAAGTACTCTGGTGCATTATTTAAGGACTCGGCTGCATTATTTAAAGACTTTGCTGCATTATTTAAGTACTCTGGTGCATTATTTAAGGACTCTGCTGCATTATTTAAGGACTTTGCTGCATTATTTAAGGACTCTGCTGCATTATTTAAGGACTCTGCTGCATTATTTAAGGACTTTGCTGCATTATTTAAGTATGCTGCTGCGGTATTTAAGGCCTCTGCTGCATTATTTAAGGACTCTGCTGCATTATTAAGGACGTTGCTGCATTATTTAAGGACTTTATTGCATTATTTAAGGATTCTGCTGCATTATTTAAGGAATTTGCTGCATTATTTAAGGACTCTGCTGTATTATTTAAGGACTTTGTTGCATTATTTAATGACTCTGCTGGGGTATTTAAGGACTCTGCTGCATTATTTAAGGGCTTTGCTGCATTATTTAAGGACTCTGCTGCAGTATTTAAGGACTCTGCTGCATTATTTAAGGACTTTGATGCATTATTTAAGGACGCTGCTGCAGAATTTAAGGAATCTGCTGCATTATTTAAGGACTTTGTTGCATTATTTAAGGACTATGCTGCATTATGTAAGGACTCTGCTGCATTATTTAAGGACTTTGCTGCATTATTTAATTACTCTGCTGCATTATTTAAGGACTTTGTTGCATTATTTAAGGACTCTGCTGCATTATTTAAGGACTTTGCTGCATTATTTAAGGACTTTGATGCATTATTTAAGGACGCTGCTGCAGAATTTAAGTAATCTGCTGCATTATTTAAGGACTCTGCTGCATTATTTAAGGACTTTGCTGCATTATTTAAGGACTCTGCTGCATTATTTAAGGACTTTGTTGCATTATTTAATGACTCTGCTGCGGTATTTAAGGACTCTGCTGCATTATTTAAGGACTTTGCTGCATTATTTAAGGACTTTGCTGCAGTAATTAAGGAATCTGCTGCATTATTTAAGGACTTTGTTGCATTATTTAAGGACTGTGCTGCATTGCTTAAGGACTCTGCTGCATTATTTAAGGACTTTGCTGCATTATTTAAGGACTTTGTTGCATTATTTAAGGACTCTGCTGCATTATTTAAGGACTTTGTTGCATTATTTAAGGACTCTGTTGCATTATTTAAGGACTTTGCTGCATTATTTAAGTACTCTGGTGCATTATTTAAGGACTTTGTTGCATTATTTAAGGACTCTGCTGCATTATTTAAGGACTTTGCTGCATTATTTAAGTACTCTGGTGCATTATTTAAGGACTTTGTTGCATTATTTAAGGACTCTGCTGCATTATTTAAGGATTTTGCTGCATTATTTAAGGACTCTACTGCATTATTAAGGACGTTGCTGCATTATTTAAGGACTTTATTGCATTATTTAAGGATTCTGCTGCATTATTTAAGGAATTAGCTGCATTATTTAAGTACTCTGCTGCATTATTTAAGGACTTTGCTGCATTATTTAAGTATGCTGCTGCAGTATTTAAGGCCTCTGCTGCATTATTTAAGGACTCTGCTGCATTATTAAGGACGTTGCTGCATTATTTAAGGACTTTATTGCATTATTTAAGGATTCTGCTGCATTATTTAAGGAATTTGCTGCATTATTTAAGGACTCTGCTGCATTATTTAAGGACTTTGTTGCATTATTTAATGACTCTGCTGGGGTATTTAAGGACTCTGCTGCATTATTTAAGGACTTTGTTGCATTATTTAAGGAATCTGCTGCATTATTTAAGGACTTTGCTGCATTATTTAAGGACTTTGATGCATTATTTAAGGACGCTGCTGCAGAATTTAAGTAATCTGCTGCATTATTTAAGGACTCTGCTGCATTATTTAAGGACTTTGCTGCATTATTTAAGGACTCTGCTGCATTATTTAAGGACTTTGTTGCATTATTTAATGACTCTGCTGCGGTATTTAAGGACTCTGCTGTATTATTTAAGGACTTTGCTGAATTATTTAAGGACTCTGCTTCATTATTTAAGGACTTTGTTGCATTATTTAAGGACTCTGCTGCATTATTTAAGGACTTCGTTGCATTATTTAAGGACTCTGCTGCATTATTTAAAGACTTTGCTGCATTATTTAAGTACTCTGGTGCATTATTTAAGGACTCAGCTGCATTATTTAAAGACTTTGCTGCATTATTTAAGTACTCTGGTGCATTATTTAAGGACTCTGCTGCATTATTTAAGGACTTTGCTGCATTATTTAAGGACTCTGCTGCATTATTTAAGGACTCTGCTGCATTATTTAAGGACTTTGCTGCATTATTTAAGTATGCTGCTGCGGTATTTAAGGCCTCTGCTGCATTATTTAAGGACTCTGCTGCATTATTAAGGACGTTGCTGCATTATTTAAGGACTTTATTGCATTATTTAAGGATTCTGCTGCATTATTTAAGGAATTTGCTGCATTATTTAAGGACTCTGCTGTATTATTTAAGGACTTTGTTGCATTATTTAATGACTCTGCTGGGGTATTTAAGGACTCTGCTGCATTATTTAAGGGCTTTGCTGCATTATTTAAGGACTCTGCTGCAGTATTTAAGGACTCTGCTGCATTATTTAAGGACTTTGATGCATTATTTAAGGACGCTGCTGCAGAATTTAAGGAATCTGCTGCATTATTTAAGGACTTTGTTGCATTATTTAAGGACTATGCTGCATTATGTAAGGACTCTGCTGCATTATTTAAGGACTTTGCTGCATTATTTAATTACTCTGCTGCATTATTTAAGGACTTTGTTGCATTATTTAAGGACTCTGCTGCATTATTTAAGGACTTTGCTGCATTATTTAAGGACTTTGATGCATTATTTAAGGACGCTGCTGCAGAATTTAAGTAATCTGCTGCATTATTTAAGGACTCTGCTGCATTATTTAAGGACTTTGCTGCATTATTTAAGGACTCTGCTGCATTATTTAAGGACTTTGTTGCATTATTTAATGACTCTGCTGCGGTATTTAAGGACTCTGCTGCATTATTTAAGGACTTTGCTGCATTATTTAAGGACTTTGCTGCAGTAATTAAGGAATCTGCTGCATTATTTAAGGACTTTGTTGCATTATTTAAGGACTGTGCTGCATTGCTTAAGGACTCTGCTGCATTATTTAAGGACTTTGCTGCATTATTTAAGGACTTTGTTGCATTATTTAAGGACTCTGCTGCATTATTTAAGGACTTTGTTGCATTATTTAAGGACTCTGTTGCATTATTTAAGGACTTTGCTGCATTATTTAAGTACTCTGGTGCATTATTTAAGGACTTTGTTGCATTATTTAAGGACTCTGCTGCATTATTTAAGGACTTTGCTGCATTATTTAAGTACTCTGGTGCATTATTTAAGGACTTTGTTGCATTATTTAAGGACTCTGCTGCATTATTTAAGGACTTTGTTGCATTATTTAAGGACTCTGCTGCATTATTTAAGGACTTTGCTGCATTATTTAAGGACTCTGCTGCATTATTTAAGGACTTTGTTGCATTATTTAATGACTCTGCTGCGGTATTTAAGGACTCTGCTGTATTATTTAAGGACTTTGCTGCATTATTTAAGGACTCTGCTTCATTATTTAAGGACTTTGTTGCATTATTTAAGGACTCTGCTGCATTATTTAAGGACTTCGTTGCATTATTTAAGGACTCTGCTGCATTATTTAAAGACTTTGCTGCATTATTTAAGTACTCTGGTGCATTATTTAAGGACTCGGCTGCATTATTTAAAGACTTTGCTGCATTATTTAAGTACTCTGGTGCATTATTTAAGGACTCTGCTGCATTATTTAAGGACTTTGCTGCATTATTTAAGGACTCTGCTGCATTATTTAAGGACTTTGCTGCATTATTTAAGTATGCTGCTGCGGTATTTAAGGCCTCTGCTGCATTATTTAAGGACTCTGCTGCATTATTAAGGACGTTGCTGCATTATTTAAGGACTTTATTGCATTATTTAAGGATTCTGCTGCATTATTTAAGGAATTTGCTGCATTATTTAAGGACTCTGCTGTATTATTTAAGGACTTTGTTGCATTATTTAATGACTCTGCTGGGGTATTTAAGGACTCTGCTGCATTATTTAAGGGCTTTGCTGCATTATTTAAGGACTCTGCTGCAGTATTTAAGGACTCTGCTGCATTATTTAAGGACTTTGATGCATTATTTAAGGACGCTGCTGCAGAATTTAAGGAATCTGCTGCATTATTTAAGGACTTTGTTGCATTATTTAAGGACTATGCTGCATTATGTAAGGACTCTGCTGCATTATTTAAGGACTTTGCTGCATTATTTAATTACTCTGCTGCATTATTTAAGGACTTTGTTGCATTATTTAAGGACTCTGCTGCATTATTTAAGGACTTTGCTGCATTATTTAAGGACTTTGATGCATTATTTAAGGACGCTGCTGCAGAATTTAAGTAATCTGCTGCATTATTTAAGGACTCTGCTGCATTATTTAAGGACTTTGCTGCATTATTTAAGGACTCTGCTGCATTATTTAAGGACTTTGTTGCATTATTTAATGACTCTGCTGCGGTATTTAAGGACTCTGCTGCATTATTTAAGGACTTTGCTGCATTATTTAAGGACTTTGCTGCAGTAATTAAGGAATCTGCTGCATTATTTAAGGACTTTGTTGCATTATTTAAGGACTGTGCTGCATTGCTTAAGGACTCTGCTGCATTATTTAAGGACTTTGCTGCATTATTTAAGGACTTTGTTGCATTATTTAAGGACTCTGCTGCATTATTTAAGGACTTTGTTGCATTATTTAAGGACTCTGTTGCATTATTTAAGGACTTTGCTGCATTATTTAAGTACTCTGGTGCATTATTTAAGGACTTTGTTGCATTATTTAAGGACTCTGCTGCATTATTTAAGGACTTTGTTGCATTATTTAAGGACTCTGTTGCATTATTTAAGGACTTTGCTGCATTATTTAAGTACTCTGGTGCATTATTTAAGGACTTTGTTGCATTATTTAAGGACTCTGCTGCATTATTTAAGGACTTTGTTGCATTATTTAAGGACTCTGCTGCATTATTTAAGGACTTTGCTGCATTATTTAAGGACTCTGTTGCATTATTTAAGGACTTTGCTGCATTATTTAAGTACTCTGGTGCATTATTTAAGGACTTTATTGCATTATTTAAGGATTCTGCTGCATTATTTAAGGAATTTGCTGCATTATTTAAGAACTTTGCTGCAGTATTTAAGGACTCTGCTGCATTATTTAAGGACTTTATTGCATTATTTAAGGACCCTGCTGCAGAATTTAAGGAATCTGCTGCATTACTTAAGGACTTTGTTGCATTATTTAAGGACTCTGCTGCATTATTTAAGGACTTTGCTGCATTATTTAAGGACTTTGATGCATTATTTAAGGACGCCGCTGCAGAATTTAAGTAATCTGCTGCATTATTTAAGGACTCTGCTGCATTATTTAAGGACTTTGCTGCATTATTTAAGGACTCTGCTGTATTATTAAGCACGTTGCTGCATTAATTAAGGACTTTATTGCATTATTTAAGGAATTTGATGCATTATTTAAGGACTCTGCTGCATTATTTAAGGACTTTGATGCATTATTTAAGGACGCTGCTGCAGAATTTAAGGAATCTGCTGCATTATTTAAGGACTTTGTTGCATTATTTAAGGACTATGCTGCATTATGTAAGGACTCTGCTGCATTATTTAAGGACTTTGCTGCATTATTTAATTACTCTGCTGCATTATTTAAGGACTTTGTTGCATTATTTAAGGACTCTGCTGCATTATTTAAGGACTTTGCTGCATTATTTAAGGACTTTGATGCATTATTTAAGGACGCTGCTGCAGAATTTAAGTAATCTGCTGCATTATTTAAGGACTCTGCTGCATTATTTAAGGACTTTGCTGCATTATTTAAGGACTCTGCTGCATTATTTAAGGACTTTGTTGCATTATTTAATGACTCTGCTGCGGTATTTAAGGACTCTGCTGCATTTTTTAAGGACTTTGCTGCATTATTTAAGGACTTTGCTGCAGTAATTAAGGAATCTGCTGCATTATTTAAGGAATTTGATGCATTATTTAAGGACTCTGCTGCATTATTTAAGGACTTTGCTGCATTATTTAAGGACTCTGCTTCATTATTTAAGGACTTTGTTGCATTATTTAAGGACTCTGCTGCATTATTTAAGGACTTTGTTGCATTATTTAAGGACTCTGCTGCATTATTTAAAGACTTTGTTGCATTATTTAAGTACTCTGGTGCATTATTTAAGGACTCTGCTGCATTATTTAAAGACTTTGCTGCATTATTTAAGTACTCTGGTGCATTATTTAAGGACTTTGTTGCTTTATTTAAGGACTTTGCTGCATTATTTAAGGACTTTGTTGCATTATTTAAGGACTCTGCTGCATTATTTAAGGACTTTGCTGCATTATTTAAGTATGCTGCTGCAGTATTTAAGGCCTCTGCTGCATTATTTAAGGACTCTGCTGCATTTTTAAGGACGTTGCTGCATTATTTAAGGACTTTATTGCATTATTTAAGGATTCTGCTGCATTATTTAAGGAATTTGCTGCATTATTTAAGGACTCTGCTGCATTATTTAAGGACTTTGTTTCATTATTTAATGACTCTGCTGGGGTATTTAAGGACTCTGCTGCATTATTTAAGGACTTTGTTGCATTATTTAAGGACTCTGCTGCATTATTTAAGGACTTTGCTGCATTATTTAAGGACTTTGATGCATTATTTAAGGACGCTGCTGCAGAATTTAAGTAATCTGCTGCATTATTTAAGGACTCTGCTGCATTATTTAAGGACTTTGCTGCATTATTTAAGGACTCTGCTGCATTATTTAAGGACTTTGTTGCATTATTTAATGACTCTGCTGCGGTATTTAAGGACTCTGCTGTATTATTTAAGGACTTTTACTGCATTATTTAAGGACTCTGCTTCATTATTTAAGGACTTTGTTGCATTATTTAAGGACTCTGCTGCATTATTTAAGGACTTTGCTGCATTATTTAAGGACTTTGATGCATTATTTAAGGACGCTGCTGCAGAATTTAAGTAATCTGCTGCATTATTTAAGGACTCTGCTGCATTATTTAAGGACTTTGCTGCATTATTTAAGGACTCTGCTGCATTATTTAAGGACTTTGTTGCATTATTTAATGACTCTGCTGCGGTATTTAAGGACTCTGCTGTATTATTTAAGGACTTTGCTGCATTATTTAAGGACTCTGCTTCATTATTTAAGGACTTTGTTGCATTATTTAAGGACTCTGCTGCATTATTTAAGGACTTCGTTGCATTATTTAAGGACTCTGCTGCATTATTTAAAGACTTTGCTGCATTATTTAAGTACTCTGGTGCATTATTTAAGGACTCGGCTGCATTATTTAAAGACTTTGCTGCATTATTTAAGTACTCTGGTGCATTATTTAAGGACTTTGCTGCATTATGTAAGGACTCTGCTGCATTATTTAAGGACTTTGCTGCATTATTTAATTACTCTGCTGCATTATTTAAGGACTTTGTTGCATTATTTAAGGACTCTGCTGCATTATTTAAGGACTTTGCTGCATTATTTAAGGACTTTGATGCATTATTTAAGGACGCTGCTGCAGAATTTAAGTAATCTGCTGCATTATTTAAGGACTCTGCTGCATTATTTAAGGACTTTGCTGCATTATTTAAGGACTCTGCTGCATTATTTAAGGACTTTGTTGCATTATTTAATGACTCTGCTGCGGTATTTAAGGACTCTGCTGCATTATTTAAGGACTTTGCTGCATTATTTAAGGACTTTGCTGCAGTAATTAAGGAATCTGCTGCATTATTTAAGGACTTTGTTGCATTATTTAAGGACTGTGCTGCATTGCTTAAGGACTCTGCTGCATTATTTAAGGACTTTGCTGCATTATTTAAGGACTTTGTTGCATTATTTAAGGACTCTGCTGCATTATTTAAGGACTTTGTTGCATTATTTAAGGACTCTGTTGCATTATTTAAGGACTTTGCTGCATTATTTAAGTACTCTGGTGCATTATTTAAGGACTTTGTTGCATTATTTAAGGACTCTGCTGCATTATTTAAGGACTTTGCTGCATTATTTAAGTACTCTGGTGCATTATTTAAGGACTTTGTTGCATTATTTAAGGACTCTGCTGCATTATTTAAGGACTTTGTTGCATTATTTAAGGACTCTGCTGCATTATTTAAGGACTTTGCTGCATTATTTAAGGACTCTGCTGCATTATTTAAGGACTTTGTTGCATTATTTAATGACTCTGCTGCGGTATTTAAGGACTCTGCTGTATTATTTAAGGACTTTGCTGCATTATTTAAGGACTCTGCTTCATTATTTAAGGACTTTGTTGCATTATTTAAGGACTCTGCTGCATTATTTAAGGACTTCGTTGCATTATTTAAGGACTCTGCTGCATTATTTAAAGACTTTGCTGCATTATTTAAGTACTCTGGTGCATTATTTAAGGACTCGGCTGCATTATTTAAAGACTTTGCTGCATTATTTAAGTACTCTGGTGCATTATTTAAGGACTCTGCTGCATTATTTAAGGACTTTGCTGCATTATTTAAGGACTCTGCTGCATTATTTAAGGACTTTGCTGCATTATTTAAGTATGCTGCTGCGGTATTTAAGGCCTCTGCTGCATTATTTAAGGACTCTGCTGCATTATTAAGGACGTTGCTGCATTATTTAAGGACTTTATTGCATTATTTAAGGATTCTGCTGCATTATTTAAGGAATTTGCTGCATTATTTAAGGACTCTGCTGTATTATTTAAGGACTTTGTTGCATTATTTAATGACTCTGCTGGGGTATTTAAGGACTCTGCTGCATTATTTAAGGGCTTTGCTGCATTATTTAAGGACTCTGCTGCAGTATTTAAGGACTCTGCTGCATTATTTAAGGACTTTGATGCATTATTTAAGGACGCTGCTGCAGAATTTAAGGAATCTGCTGCATTATTTAAGGACTTTGTTGCATTATTTAAGGACTATGCTGCATTATGTAAGGACTCTGCTGCATTATTTAAGGACTTTGCTGCATTATTTAATTACTCTGCTGCATTATTTAAGGACTTTGTTGCATTATTTAAGGACTCTGCTGCATTATTTAAGGACTTTGCTGCATTATTTAAGGACTTTGATGCATTATTTAAGGACGCTGCTGCAGAATTTAAGTAATCTGCTGCATTATTTAAGGACTCTGCTGCATTATTTAAGGACTTTGCTGCATTATTTAAGGACTCTGCTGCATTATTTAAGGACTTTGTTGCATTATTTAATGACTCTGCTGCGGTATTTAAGGACTCTGCTGCATTATTTAAGGACTTTGCTGCATTATTTAAGGACTTTGCTGCAGTAATTAAGGAATCTGCTGCATTATTTAAGGACTTTGTTGCATTATTTAAGGACTGTGCTGCATTGCTTAAGGACTCTGCTGCATTATTTAAGGACTTTGCTGCATTATTTAAGGACTTTGTTGCATTATTTAAGGACTCTGCTGCATTATTTAAGGACTTTGTTGCATTATTTAAGGACTCTGTTGCATTATTTAAGGACTTTGCTGCATTATTTAAGTACTCTGGTGCATTATTTAAGGACTTTGTTGCATTATTTAAGGACTCTGCTGCATTATTTAAGGACTTTGTTGCATTATTTAAGGACTCTGTTGCATTATTTAAGGACTTTGCTGCATTATTTAAGTACTCTGGTGCATTATTTAAGGACTTTGTTGCATTATTTAAGGACTCTGCTGCATTATTTAAGGACTTTGTTGCATTATTTAAGGACTCTGCTGCATTATTTAAGGACTTTGCTGCATTATTTAAGGACTCTGTTGCATTATTTAAGGACTTTGCTGCATTATTTAAGTACTCTGGTGCATTATTTAAGGACTTTATTGCATTATTTAAGGATTCTGCTGCATTATTTAAGGAATTTGCTGCATTATTTAAGAACTTTGCTGCAGTATTTAAGGACTCTGCTGCATTATTTAAGGACTTTATTGCATTATTTAAGGACCCTGCTGCAGAATTTAAGGAATCTGCTGCATTACTTAAGGACTTTGTTGCATTATTTAAGGACTCTGCTGCATTATTTAAGGACTTTGCTGCATTATTTAAGGACTTTGATGCATTATTTAAGGACGCCGCTGCAGAATTTAAGTAATCTGCTGCATTATTTAAGGACTCTGCTGCATTATTTAAGGACTTTGCTGCATTATTTAAGGACTCTGCTGTATTATTAAGCACGTTGCTGCATTAATTAAGGACTTTATTGCATTATTTAAGGAATTTGATGCATTATTTAAGGACTCTGCTGCATTATTTAAGGACTTTGCTGCATTATTTAAGGACTCTGCTTCATTATTTAAGGACTTTGTTGCATTATTTAAAGACTCTGCTGCATTATTTAAGGACTTTGTTGCATTATTTAAGGACTCTGCTGCATTATTTAAAGACTTTGCTGCATTATTTAAGTACTCTGGAGCATTATTTAAGGACTCTGCTGCATTATTTAAAGACTTTGCTGCATTATTTAAGTACTCTGGTGCATTATTTAAGGACTTTGTTGCTTTATTTAAGGACTTTGCTGCATTATTTAAGGACTTTGTTGCATTATTTAATGACTCTGCTGCATTATTTAAGGACTTTGCTGCATTATTTAAGTATGCTGCTGCAGTATTTAAGGCCTCTGCTGCATTATTTAAGGACTCTGCTGCATTTTTAAGGACGTTGCTGCATTATTTAAGGACTTTATTGCATTATTTAAGGATTCTGCTGCATTATTTAAGGAATTTGCTGCATTATTTAAGGACTCTGCTGCATTATTTAAGGACTTTGTTTCATTATTTAATGACTCTGCTGGGGTATTTAAGGACTCTGCTGCATTATTTAAGGACTTTGTTGCATTATTTAAGGACTCTGCTGCATTATTTAAGGACTTTGCTGCATTATTTAAGGACTTTGATGCATTATTTAAGGACGCTGCTGCAGAATTTAAGTAATCTGCTGCATTATTTAAGGACTCTGCTGCATTATTTAAGGACTTTGCTGCATTATTTAAGGACTCTGCTGCATTATTTAAGGACTTTGTTGCATTATTTAATGACTCTGCTGCGGTATTTAAGGACTCTTCTGTATTATTTAAGGACTTTGCTGCATTATTTAAGGACTCTGCTTCATTATTTAAGGACTTTGTTGCATTATTTAAGGACTCTGCTGCATTATTTAAGGATTTTGCTGCATTACTTAAGGACTCTACTGCATTATTAAGGACGTTGCTGCATTATTTAAGGACTTTATTGCATTATTTAAGGATTCTGCTGCATTATTTAAGGAATTAGCTGCATTATTTAAGTACTCTGCTGCATTATTTAAGGACTTTGCTGCATTATTTAAGTATGCTGCTGCAGTATTTAAGGCCTCTGCTGCATTATTTAAGGACTCTGCTGCATTATTAAGGACGTTGCTGTATTATTTAAGGACTTTATTGCATTATTTAAGGATTCTGCTGCATTATTTAAGGAATTTGCTGCATTATTTAAGGACTCTGCTGCATTATTTAAGGACTTTGTTGCATTATTTAATGACTCTGCTGGGGTATTTAAGGACTCTGCTGCATTATTTAAGGACTTTGTTGCATTATTTAAGGAATCTGCTGCATTATTTAAGGACTTTGCTGCATTATTTAAGGACTTTGATGCATTATTTAAGGACGCTGCTGCAGAATTTAAGTAATCTGCTGCATTATTTAAGGACTCTGCTGCATTATTTAAGGACTTTGCTGCATTATTTAAGGACTCTGCTGCATTATTTAAGGACTTTGTTGCATTATTTAATGACTCTGCTGCGGTATTTAAGGACTCTGCTGTATTATTTAAGGACTTTGCTGAATTATTTAAGGACTCTGCTTCATTATTTAAGGACTTTGTTGCATTATTTAAGGACTCTGCTGCATTATTTAAGGACTTCGTTGCATTATTTAAGGACTCTGCTGCATTATTTAAAGACTTTGCTGCATTATTTAAGTACTCTGGTGCATTATTTAAGGACTCGGCTGCATTATTTAAAGACTTTGCTGCATTATTTAAGTACTCTGGTGCATTATTTAAGGACTCTGCTGCATTATTTAAGGACTTTGCTGCATTATTTAAGGACTCTGCTGCATTATTTAAGGACTCTGCTGCATTATTTAAGGACTTTGTTTCATTATTTAATGACTCTGCTGGGGTATTTAAGGACTCTGCTGCATTATTTAAGGACTTTGTTGCATTATTTAAGGACTCTGCTGCATTATTTAAGGACTTTGCTGCATTATTTAAGGACTTTGATGCATTATTTAAGGACGCTGCTGCAGAATTTAAGTAATCTGCTGCATTATTTAAGGACTCTGCTGCATTATTTAAGGACTTTGCTGCATTATTTAAGGACTCTGCTGCATTATTTAAGGACTTTGTTGCATTATTTAATGACTCTGCTGCGGTATTTAAGGACTCTGCTGTATTATTTAAGGACTTTGCTGCATTATTTAAGGACTCTGCTTCATTATTTAAGGACTTTGTTGCATTATTTAAGGACTCTGCTGCATTATTTAAGGATTTTGCTGCATTATTTAAGGACTCTACTGCATTATTAAGGACGTTGCTGCATTATTTAAGGACTTTATTGCATTATTTAAGGATTCTGCTGCATTATTTAAGGAATTAGCTGCATTATTTAAGTACTCTGCTGCATTATTTAAGGACTTTGCTGCATTATTTAAGTATGCTGCTGCAGTATTTAAGGCCTCTGCTGCATTATTTAAGGACTCTGCTGCATTATTAAGGACGTTGCTGCATTATTTAAGGACTTTATTGCATTATTTAAGGATTCTGCTGCATTATTTAAGGAATTTGCTGCATTATTTAAGGACTCTGCTGCATTATTTAAGGACTTTGTTGCATTATTTAATGACTCTGCTGGGGTATTTAAGGACTCTGCTGCATTATTTAAGGACTTTGTTGCATTATTTAAGGAATCTGCTGCATTATTTAAGGACTTTGCTGCATTATTTAAGGACTTTGATGCATTATTTAAGGACGCTGCTGCAGAATTTAAGTAATCTGCTGCATTATTTAAGGACTCTGCTGCATTATTTAAGGACTTTGCTGCATTATTTAAGGACTCTGCTGCATTATTTAAGGACTTTGTTGCATTATTTAATGACTCTGCTGCGGTATTTAAGGACTCTGCTGTATTATTTAAGGACTTTGCTGAATTATTTAAGGACTCTGCTTCATTATTTAAGGACTTTGTTGCATTATTTAAGGACTCTGCTGCATTATTTAAGGACTTCGTTGCATTATTTAAGGACTCTGCTGCATTATTTAAAGACTTTGCTGCATTATTTAAGTACTCTGGTGCATTATTTAAGGACTCGGCTGCATTATTTAAAGACTTTGCTGCATTATTTAAGTACTCTGGTGCATTATTTAAGGACTCTGCTGCATTATTTAAGGACTTTGCTGCATTATTTAAGGACTCTGCTGCATTATTTAAGGACTCTGCTGCATTATTTAAGGACTTTGCTGCATTATTTAAGTATGCTGCTGCGGTATTTAAGGCCTCTGCTGCATTATTTAAGGACTCTGCTGCATTATTAAGGACGTTGCTGCATTATTTAAGGACTTTATTGCATTATTTAAGGATTCTGCTGCATTATTTAAGGAATTTGCTGCATTATTTAAGGACTCTGCTGTATTATTTAAGGACTTTGTTGCATTATTTAATGACTCTGCTGGGGTATTTAAGGACTCTGCTGCATTATTTAAGGGCTTTGCTGCATTATTTAAGGACTCTGCTGCAGTATTTAAGGACTCTGCTGCATTATTTAAGGACTTTGATGCATTATTTAAGGACGCTGCTGCAGAATTTAAGGAATCTGCTGCATTATTTAAGGACTTTGTTGCATTATTTAAGGACTATGCTGCATTATGTAAGGACTCTGCTGCATTATTTAAGGACTTTGCTGCATTATTTAATTACTCTGCTGCATTATTTAAGGACTTTGTTGCATTATTTAAGGACTCTGCTGCATTATTTAAGGACTTTGCTGCATTATTTAAGGACTTTGATGCATTATTTAAGGACGCTGCTGCAGAATTTAAGTAATCTGCTGCATTATTTAAGGACTCTGCTGCATTATTTAAGGACTTTGCTGCATTATTTAAGGACTCTGCTGCATTATTTAAGGACTTTGTTGCATTATTTAATGACTCTGCTGCGGTATTTAAGGACTCTGCTGTATTATTTAAGGACTTTGCTGCATTATTTAAGGACTCTGCTTCATTATTTAAGGACTTTGTTGCATTATTTAAGGACTCTGCTGCATTATTTAAGGACTTCGTTGCATTATTTAAGGACTCTGCTGCATTATTTAAAGACTTTGCTGCATTATTTAAGTACTCTGGTGCATTATTTAAGGACTCGGCTGCATTATTTAAAGACTTTGCTGCATTATTTAAGTACTCTGGTGCATTATTTAAGGACTTTGCTGCATTATGTAAGGACTCTGCTGCATTATTTAAGGACTTTGCTGCATTATTTAATTACTCTGCTGCATTATTTAAGGACTTTGTTGCATTATTTAAGGACTCTGCTGCATTATTTAAGGACTTTGCTGCATTATTTAAGGACTTTGATGCATTATTTAAGGACGCTGCTGCAGAATTTAAGTAATCTGCTGCATTATTTAAGGACTCTGCTGCATTATTTAAGGACTTTGCTGCATTATTTAAGGACTCTGCTGCATTATTTAAGGACTTTGTTGCATTATTTAATGACTCTGCTGCGGTATTTAAGGACTCTGCTGCATTATTTAAGGACTTTGCTGCATTATTTAAGGACTTTGCTGCAGTAATTAAGGAATCTGCTGCATTATTTAAGGACTTTGTTGCATTATTTAAGGACTGTGCTGCATTGCTTAAGGACTCTGCTGCATTATTTAAGGACTTTGCTGCATTATTTAAGGACTTTGTTGCATTATTTAAGGACTCTGCTGCATTATTTAAGGACTTTGTTGCATTATTTAAGGACTCTGTTGCATTATTTAAGGACTTTGCTGCATTATTTAAGTACTCTGGTGCATTATTTAAGGACTTTGTTGCATTATTTAAGGACTCTGCTGCATTATTTAAGGACTTTGCTGCATTATTTAAGTACTCTGGTGCATTATTTAAGGACTTTGTTGCATTATTTAAGGACTCTGCTGCATTATTTAAGGACTTTGTTGCATTATTTAAGGACTCTGCTGCATTATTTAAGGACTTTGCTGCATTATTTAAGGACTCTGCTGCATTATTTAAGGACTTTGTTGCATTATTTAATGACTCTGCTGCGGTATTTAAGGACTCTGCTGTATTATTTAAGGACTTTGCTGCATTATTTAAGGACTCTGCTTCATTATTTAAGGACTTTGTTGCATTATTTAAGGACTCTGCTGCATTATTTAAGGACTTCGTTGCATTATTTAAGGACTCTGCTGCATTATTTAAAGACTTTGCTGCATTATTTAAGTACTCTGGTGCATTATTTAAGGACTCGGCTGCATTATTTAAAGACTTTGCTGCATTATTTAAGTACTCTGGTGCATTATTTAAGGACTCTGCTGCATTATTTAAGGACTTTGCTGCATTATTTAAGGACTCTGCTGCATTATTTAAGGACTTTGCTGCATTATTTAAGTATGCTGCTGCGGTATTTAAGGCCTCTGCTGCATTATTTAAGGACTCTGCTGCATTATTAAGGACGTTGCTGCATTATTTAAGGACTTTATTGCATTATTTAAGGATTCTGCTGCATTATTTAAGGAATTTGCTGCATTATTTAAGGACTCTGCTGTATTATTTAAGGACTTTGTTGCATTATTTAATGACTCTGCTGGGGTATTTAAGGACTCTGCTGCATTATTTAAGGGCTTTGCTGCATTATTTAAGGACTCTGCTGCAGTATTTAAGGACTCTGCTGCATTATTTAAGGACTTTGATGCATTATTTAAGGACGCTGCTGCAGAATTTAAGGAATCTGCTGCATTATTTAAGGACTTTGTTGCATTATTTAAGGACTATGCTGCATTATGTAAGGACTCTGCTGCATTATTTAAGGACTTTGCTGCATTATTTAATTACTCTGCTGCATTATTTAAGGACTTTGTTGCATTATTTAAGGACTCTGCTGCATTATTTAAGGACTTTGCTGCATTATTTAAGGACTTTGATGCATTATTTAAGGACGCTGCTGCAGAATTTAAGTAATCTGCTGCATTATTTAAGGACTCTGCTGCATTATTTAAGGACTTTGCTGCATTATTTAAGGACTCTGCTGCATTATTTAAGGACTTTGTTGCATTATTTAATGACTCTGCTGCGGTATTTAAGGACTCTGCTGCATTATTTAAGGACTTTGCTGCATTATTTAAGGACTTTGCTGCAGTAATTAAGGAATCTGCTGCATTATTTAAGGACTTTGTTGCATTATTTAAGGACTGTGCTGCATTGCTTAAGGACTCTGCTGCATTATTTAAGGACTTTGCTGCATTATTTAAGGACTTTGTTGCATTATTTAAGGACTCTGCTGCATTATTTAAGGACTTTGTTGCATTATTTAAGGACTCTGTTGCATTATTTAAGGACTTTGCTGCATTATTTAAGTACTCTGGTGCATTATTTAAGGACTTTGTTGCATTATTTAAGGACTCTGCTGCATTATTTAAGGACTTTGTTGCATTATTTAAGGACTCTGTTGCATTATTTAAGGACTTTGCTGCATTATTTAAGTACTCTGGTGCATTATTTAAGGACTTTGTTGCATTATTTAAGGACTCTGCTGCATTATTTAAGGACTTTGTTGCATTATTTAAGGACTCTGCTGCATTATTTAAGGACTTTGCTGCATTATTTAAGGACTCTGTTGCATTATTTAAGGACTTTGCTGCATTATTTAAGTACTCTGGTGCATTATTTAAGGACTTTATTGCATTATTTAAGGATTCTGCTGCATTATTTAAGGAATTTGCTGCATTATTTAAGAACTTTGCTGCAGTATTTAAGGACTCTGCTGCATTATTTAAGGACTTTATTGCATTATTTAAGGACCCTGCTGCAGAATTTAAGGAATCTGCTGCATTACTTAAGGACTTTGTTGCATTATTTAAGGACTCTGCTGCATTATTTAAGGACTTTGCTGCATTATTTAAGGACTTTGATGCATTATTTAAGGACGCCGCTGCAGAATTTAAGTAATCTGCTGCATTATTTAAGGACTCTGCTGCATTATTTAAGGACTTTGCTGCATTATTTAAGGACTCTGCTGTATTATTAAGCACGTTGCTGCATTAATTAAGGACTTTATTGCATTATTTAAGGAATTTGATGCATTATTTAAGGACTCTGCTGCATTATTTAAGGACTTTGCTGCATTATTTAAGGACTCTGCTTCATTATTTAAGGACTTTGTTGCATTATTTAAAGACTCTGCTGCATTATTTAAGGACTTTGTTGCATTATTTAAGGACTCTGCTGCATTATTTAAAGACTTTGCTGCATTATTTAAGTACTCTGGAGCATTATTTAAGGACTCTGCTGCATTATTTAAAGACTTTGCTGCATTATTTAAGTACTCTGGTGCATTATTTAAGGACTTTGTTGCTTTATTTAAGGACTTTGCTGCATTATTTAAGGACTTTGTTGCATTATTTAATGACTCTGCTGCATTATTTAAGGACTTTGCTGCATTATTTAAGTATGCTGCTGCAGTATTTAAGGCCTCTGCTGCATTATTTAAGGACTCTGCTGCATTTTTAAGGACGTTGCTGCATTATTTAAGGACTTTATTGCATTATTTAAGGATTCTGCTGCATTATTTAAGGAATTTGCTGCATTATTTAAGGACTCTGCTGCATTATTTAAGGACTTTGTTTCATTATTTAATGACTCTGCTGGGGTATTTAAGGACTCTGCTGCATTATTTAAGGACTTTGTTGCATTATTTAAGGACTCTGCTGCATTATTTAAGGACTTTGCTGCATTATTTAAGGACTTTGATGCATTATTTAAGGACGCTGCTGCAGAATTTAAGTAATCTGCTGCATTATTTAAGGACTCTGCTGCATTATTTAAGGACTTTGCTGCATTATTTAAGGACTCTGCTGCATTATTTAAGGACTTTGTTGCATTATTTAATGACTCTGCTGCGGTATTTAAGGACTCTTCTGTATTATTTAAGGACTTTGCTGCATTATTTAAGGACTCTGCTTCATTATTTAAGGACTTTGTTGCATTATTTAAGGACTCTGCTGCATTATTTAAGGATTTTGCTGCATTACTTAAGGACTCTACTGCATTATTAAGGACGTTGCTGCATTATTTAAGGACTTTATTGCATTATTTAAGGATTCTGCTGCATTATTTAAGGAATTAGCTGCATTATTTAAGTACTCTGCTGCATTATTTAAGGACTTTGCTGCATTATTTAAGTATGCTGCTGCAGTATTTAAGGCCTCTGCTGCATTATTTAAGGACTCTGCTGCATTATTAAGGACGTTGCTGTATTATTTAAGGACTTTATTGCATTATTTAAGGATTCTGCTGCATTATTTAAGGAATTTGCTGCATTATTTAAGGACTCTGCTGCATTATTTAAGGACTTTGTTGCATTATTTAATGACTCTGCTGGGGTATTTAAGGACTCTGCTGCATTATTTAAGGACTTTGTTGCATTATTTAAGGAATCTGCTGCATTATTTAAGGACTTTGCTGCATTATTTAAGGACTTTGATGCATTATTTAAGGACGCTGCTGCAGAATTTAAGTAATCTGCTGCATTATTTAAGGACTCTGCTGCATTATTTAAGGACTTTGCTGCATTATTTAAGGACTCTGCTGCATTATTTAAGGACTTTGTTGCATTATTTAATGACTCTGCTGCGGTATTTAAGGACTCTGCTGTATTATTTAAGGACTTTGCTGAATTATTTAAGGACTCTGCTTCATTATTTAAGGACTTTGTTGCATTATTTAAGGACTCTGCTGCATTATTTAAGGACTTCGTTGCATTATTTAAGGACTCTGCTGCATTATTTAAAGACTTTGCTGCATTATTTAAGTACTCTGGTGCATTATTTAAGGACTCGGCTGCATTATTTAAAGACTTTGCTGCATTATTTAAGTACTCTGGTGCATTATTTAAGGACTCTGCTGCATTATTTAAGGACTTTGCTGCATTATTTAAGGACTCTGCTGCATTATTTAAGGACTCTGCTGCATTATTTAAGGACTTTGTTTCATTATTTAATGACTCTGCTGGGGTATTTAAGGACTCTGCTGCATTATTTAAGGACTTTGTTGCATTATTTAAGGACTCTGCTGCATTATTTAAGGACTTTGCTGCATTATTTAAGGACTTTGATGCATTATTTAAGGACGCTGCTGCAGAATTTAAGTAATCTGCTGCATTATTTAAGGACTCTGCTGCATTATTTAAGGACTTTGCTGCATTATTTAAGGACTCTGCTGCATTATTTAAGGACTTTGTTGCATTATTTAATGACTCTGCTGCGGTATTTAAGGACTCTGCTGTATTATTTAAGGACTTTGCTGCATTATTTAAGGACTCTGCTTCATTATTTAAGGACTTTGTTGCATTATTTAAGGACTCTGCTGCATTATTTAAGGATTTTGCTGCATTATTTAAGGACTCTACTGCATTATTAAGGACGTTGCTGCATTATTTAAGGACTTTATTGCATTATTTAAGGATTCTGCTGCATTATTTAAGGAATTAGCTGCATTATTTAAGTACTCTGCTGCATTATTTAAGGACTTTGCTGCATTATTTAAGTATGCTGCTGCAGTATTTAAGGCCTCTGCTGCATTATTTAAGGACTCTGCTGCATTATTAAGGACGTTGCTGCATTATTTAAGGACTTTATTGCATTATTTAAGGATTCTGCTGCATTATTTAAGGAATTTGCTGCATTATTTAAGGACTCTGCTGCATTATTTAAGGACTTTGTTGCATTATTTAATGACTCTGCTGGGGTATTTAAGGACTCTGCTGCATTATTTAAGGACTTTGTTGCATTATTTAAGGAATCTGCTGCATTATTTAAGGACTTTGCTGCATTATTTAAGGACTTTGATGCATTATTTAAGGACGCTGCTGCAGAATTTAAGTAATCTGCTGCATTATTTAAGGACTCTGCTGCATTATTTAAGGACTTTGCTGCATTATTTAAGGACTCTGCTGCATTATTTAAGGACTTTGTTGCATTATTTAATGACTCTGCTGCGGTATTTAAGGACTCTGCTGTATTATTTAAGGACTTTGCTGAATTATTTAAGGACTCTGCTTCATTATTTAAGGACTTTGTTGCATTATTTAAGGACTCTGCTGCATTATTTAAGGACTTCGTTGCATTATTTAAGGACTCTGCTGCATTATTTAAAGACTTTGCTGCATTATTTAAGTACTCTGGTGCATTATTTAAGGACTCGGCTGCATTATTTAAAGACTTTGCTGCATTATTTAAGTACTCTGGTGCATTATTTAAGGACTCTGCTGCATTATTTAAGGACTTTGCTGCATTATTTAAGGACTCTGCTGCATTATTTAAGGACTCTGCTGCATTATTTAAGGACTTTGCTGCATTATTTAAGTATGCTGCTGCGGTATTTAAGGCCTCTGCTGCATTATTTAAGGACTCTGCTGCATTATTAAGGACGTTGCTGCATTATTTAAGGACTTTATTGCATTATTTAAGGATTCTGCTGCATTATTTAAGGAATTTGCTGCATTATTTAAGGACTCTGCTGTATTATTTAAGGACTTTGTTGCATTATTTAATGACTCTGCTGGGGTATTTAAGGACTCTGCTGCATTATTTAAGGGCTTTGCTGCATTATTTAAGGACTCTGCTGCAGTATTTAAGGACTCTGCTGCATTATTTAAGGACTTTGATGCATTATTTAAGGACGCTGCTGCAGAATTTAAGGAATCTGCTGCATTATTTAAGGACTTTGTTGCATTATTTAAGGACTATGCTGCATTATGTAAGGACTCTGCTGCATTATTTAAGGACTTTGCTGCATTATTTAATTACTCTGCTGCATTATTTAAGGACTTTGTTGCATTATTTAAGGACTCTGCTGCATTATTTAAGGACTTTGCTGCATTATTTAAGGACTTTGATGCATTATTTAAGGACGCTGCTGCAGAATTTAAGTAATCTGCTGCATTATTTAAGGACTCTGCTGCATTATTTAAGGACTTTGCTGCATTATTTAAGGACTCTGCTGCATTATTTAAGGACTTTGTTGCATTATTTAATGACTCTGCTGCGGTATTTAAGGACTCTGCTGCATTATTTAAGGACTTTGCTGCATTATTTAAGGACTTTGCTGCAGTAATTAAGGAATCTGCTGCATTATTTAAGGACTTTGTTGCATTATTTAAGGACTGTGCTGCATTGCTTAAGGACTCTGCTGCATTATTTAAGGACTTTGCTGCATTATTTAAGGACTTTGTTGCATTATTTAAGGACTCTGCTGCATTATTTAAGGACTTTGTTGCATTATTTAAGGACTCTGTTGCATTATTTAAGGACTTTGCTGCATTATTTAAGTACTCTGGTGCATTATTTAAGGACTTTGTTGCATTATTTAAGGACTCTGCTGCATTATTTAAGGACTTTGCTGCATTATTTAAGTACTCTGGTGCATTATTTAAGGACTTTGTTGCATTATTTAAGGACTCTGCTGCATTATTTAAGGATTTTGCTGCATTATTTAAGGACTCTACTGCATTATTAAGGACGTTGCTGCATTATTTAAGGACTTTATTGCATTATTTAAGGATTCTGCTGCATTATTTAAGGAATTAGCTGCATTATTTAAGTACTCTGCTGCATTATTTAAGGACTTTGCTGCATTATTTAAGTATGCTGCTGCAGTATTTAAGGCCTCTGCTGCATTATTTAAGGACTCTGCTGCATTATTAAGGACGTTGCTGCATTATTTAAGGACTTTATTGCATTATTTAAGGATTCTGCTGCATTATTTAAGGAATTTGCTGCATTATTTAAGGACTCTGCTGCATTATTTAAGGACTTTGTTGCATTATTTAATGACTCTGCTGGGGTATTTAAGGACTCTGCTGCATTATTTAAGGACTTTGTTGCATTATTTAAGGAATCTGCTGCATTATTTAAGGACTTTGCTGCATTATTTAAGGACTTTGATGCATTATTTAAGGACGCTGCTGCAGAATTTAAGTAATCTGCTGCATTATTTAAGGACTCTGCTGCATTATTTAAGGACTTTGCTGCATTATTTAAGGACTCTGCTGCATTATTTAAGGACTTTGTTGCATTATTTAATGACTCTGCTGCGGTATTTAAGGACTCTGCTGTATTATTTAAGGACTTTGCTGAATTATTTAAGGACTCTGCTTCATTATTTAAGGACTTTGTTGCATTATTTAAGGACTCTGCTGCATTATTTAAGGACTTCGTTGCATTATTTAAGGACTCTGCTGCATTATTTAAAGACTTTGCTGCATTATTTAAGTACTCTGGTGCATTATTTAAGGACTCGGCTGCATTATTTAAAGACTTTGCTGCATTATTTAAGTACTCTGGTGCATTATTTAAGGACTCTGCTGCATTATTTAAGGACTTTGCTGCATTATTTAAGGACTCTGCTGCATTATTTAAGGACTCTGCTGCATTATTTAAGGACTTTGCTGCATTATTTAAGTATGCTGCTGCGGTATTTAAGGCCTCTGCTGCATTATTTAAGGACTCTGCTGCATTATTAAGGACGTTGCTGCATTATTTAAGGACTTTATTGCATTATTTAAGGATTCTGCTGCATTATTTAAGGAATTTGCTGCATTATTTAAGGACTCTGCTGTATTATTTAAGGACTTTGTTGCATTATTTAATGACTCTGCTGGGGTATTTAAGGACTCTGCTGCATTATTTAAGGGCTTTGCTGCATTATTTAAGGACTCTGCTGCAGTATTTAAGGACTCTGCTGCATTATTTAAGGACTTTGATGCATTATTTAAGGACGCTGCTGCAGAATTTAAGGAATCTGCTGCATTATTTAAGGACTTTGTTGCATTATTTAAGGACTATGCTGCATTATGTAAGGACTCTGCTGCATTATTTAAGGACTTTGCTGCATTATTTAATTACTCTGCTGCATTATTTAAGGACTTTGTTGCATTATTTAAGGACTCTGCTGCATTATTTAAGGACTTTGCTGCATTATTTAAGGACTTTGATGCATTATTTAAGGACGCTGCTGCAGAATTTAAGTAATCTGCTGCATTATTTAAGGACTCTGCTGCATTATTTAAAGACTTTGCTGCATTATTTAAGTACTCTGGTGCATTATTTAAGGACTCGGCTGCATTATTTAAAGACTTTGCTGCATTATTTAAGTACTCTGGTGCATTATTTAAGGACTCTGCTGCATTATTTAAGGACTTTGCTGCATTATTTAAGGACTCTGCTGCATTATTTAAGGACTCTGCTGCATTATTTAAGGACTTTGTTTCATTATTTAATGACTCTGCTGGGGTATTTAAGGACTCTGCTGCATTATTTAAGGACTTTGTTGCATTATTTAAGGACTCTGCTGCATTATTTAAGGACTTTGCTGCATTATTTAAGGACTTTGATGCATTATTTAAGGACGCTGCTGCAGAATTTAAGTAATCTGCTGCATTATTTAAGGACTCTGCTGCATTATTTAAGGACTTTGCTGCATTATTTAAGGACTCTGCTGCATTATTTAAGGACTTTGTTGCATTATTTAATGACTCTGCTGCGGTATTTAAGGACTCTGCTGTATTATTTAAGGACTTTGCTGCATTATTTAAGGACTCTGCTTCATTATTTAAGGACTTTGTTGCATTATTTAAGGACTCTGCTGCATTATTTAAGGATTTTGCTGCATTATTTAAGGACTCTGCTGCATTATTTAAAGACTTTGCTGCATTATTTAAGTACTCTGGTGCATTATTTAAGGACTCTGCTGCATTATTTAAAGACTTTGCTGCATTATTTAAGTACTCTGGTGCATTATTTAAGGACTTTGTTGCTTTATTTAAGGACTTTGCTGCATTATTTAAGGACTTTGTTGCATTATTTAATGACTCTGCTGCATTATTTAAGGACTTTGCTGCATTATTTAAGTATGCTGCTGCAGTATTTAAGGCCTCTGCTGCATTATTTAAGGACTCTGCTGCATTTTTAAGGACGTTGCTGCATTATTTAAGGACTTTATTGCATTATTTAAGGATTCTGCTGCATTATTTAAGGAATTTGCTGCATTATTTAAGGACTCTGCTGCATTATTTAAGGACTTTGTTTCATTATTTAATGACTCTGCTGGGGTATTTAAGGACTCTGCTGCATTATTTAAGGACTTTGTTGCATTATTTAAGGACTCTGCTGCATTATTTAAGGACTTTGCTGCATTATTTAAGGACTTTGATGCATTATTTAAGGACGCTGCTGCAGAATTTAAGTAATCTGCTGCATTATTTAAGGACTCTGCTGCATTATTTAAGGACTTTGCTGCATTATTTAAGGACTCTGCTGCATTATTTAAGGACTTTGTTGCATTATTTAATGACTCTGCTGCGGTATTTAAGGACTCTTCTGTATTATTTAAGGACTTTGCTGCATTATTTAAGGACTCTGCTTCATTATTTAAGGACTTTGTTGCATTATTTAAGGACTCTGCTGCATTATTTAAGGATTTTGCTGCATTATTTAAGGACTCTACTGCATTATTAAGGACGTTGCTGCATTATTTAAGGACTTTATTGCATTATTTAAGGATTCTGCTGCATTATTTAAGGAATTAGCTGCATTATTTAAGTACTCTGCTGCATTATTTAAGGACTTTGCTGCATTATTTAAGTATGCTGCTGCAGTATTTAAGGCCTCTGCTGCATTATTTAAGGACTCTGCTGCATTATTAAGGACGTTGCTGTATTATTTAAGGACTTTATTGCATTATTTAAGGATTCTGCTGCATTATTTAAGGAATTTGCTGCATTATTTAAGGACTCTGCTGCATTATTTAAGGACTTTGTTGCATTATTTAATGACTCTGCTGGGGTATTTAAGGACTCTGCTGCATTATTTAAGGACTTTGTTGCATTATTTAAGGAATCTGCTGCATTATTTAAGGACTTTGCTGCATTATTTAAGGACTTTGATGCATTATTTTAGGACGCTGCTGCAGAATTTAAGTAATCTGCTGCATTATTTAAGGACTCTGCTGCATTATTTAAGGACTTTGCTGCATTATTTAAGGACTCTGCTGCATTATTTAAGGACTTTGTTGCATTATTTAATGACTCTGCTGCGGTATTTAAGGACTCTGCTGTATTATTTAAGGACTTTGCTGAATTATTTAAGGACTCTGCTTCATTATTTAAGGACTTTGTTGCATTATTTAAGGACTCTGCTGCATTATTTAAGGACTTCGTTGCATTATTTAAGGACTCTGCTGCATTATTTAAAGACTTTGCTGCATTATTTAAGTACTCTGGTGCATTATTTAAGGACTCGGCTGCATTATTTAAAGACTTTGCTGCATTATTTAATTACTCTGGTGCATTATTTAAGGACTCTGCTGCATTATTTAAGGACTTTGCTGCATTATTTAAGGACTCTGCTGCATTATTTAAGGACTCTGCTGCATTATTTAAGGACTTTGTTTCATTATTTAATGACTCTGCTGGGGTATTTAAGGACTCTGCTGCATTATTTAAGGACTTTGTTGCATTATTTAATGACTCTGCTGCGGTATTTAAGGACTCTGCTGTATTATTTAAGGACTTTGCTGAATTATTTAAGGACTCTGCTTCATTATTTAAGGACTTTGTTGCATTATTTAAGGACTCTGCTGCATTATTTAAGGACTTCGTTGCATTATTTAAGGACTCTGCTGCATTATTTAAAGACTTTGCTGCATTATTTAAGTACTCTGGTGCATTATTTAAGGACTCGGCTGCATTATTTAAAGACTTTGCTGCATTATTTAAGTACTCTGGTGCATTATTTAAGGACTCTGCTGCATTATTTAAGGACTTTGCTGCATTATTTAAGGACTCTGCTGCATTATTTAAGGACTCTGCTGCATTATTTAAGGACTTTGTTTCATTATTTAATGACTCTGCTGGGGTATTTAAGGACTCTGCTGCATTATTTAAGGACTTTGTTGCATTATTTAAGGACTCTGCTGCATTATTTAAGGACTTTGCTGCATTATTTAAGGACTTTGATGCATTATTTAAGGACGCTGCTGCAGAATTTAAGTAATCTGCTGCATTATTTAAGGACTCTGCTGCATTATTTAAGGACTTTGCTGCATTATTTAAGGACTCTGCTGCAT
Organism: Phyllobates terribilis; assembly: GCF_046119375.1. Lineage (NCBI taxonomy): Eukaryota > Metazoa > Chordata > Amphibia > Anura > Dendrobatidae > Phyllobates > Phyllobates terribilis. The sequence continues at coordinate 1,905,604 of NW_027362988.1, read as the reverse complement.
TATTTAAGGACTTTGTTGCATTATTTAATGACTCTGCTGCGGTATTTAAGGACTCTGCTGTATTATTTAAGGACTTTGCTGCATTATTTAAGGACTCTGCTTCATTATTTAAGGACTTTGTTGCATTATTTAAGGACTCTGCTGCATTATTTAAGGATTTTGCTGCATTATTTAAGGACTCTACTGCATTATTAAGGACGTTGCTGCATTATTTAAGGACTTTATTGCATTATTTAAGGATTCTGCTGCATTATTTAAGGAATTAGCTGCATTATTTAAGTACTCTGCTGCATTATTTAAGGACTTTGCTGCATTATTTAAGTATGCTGCTGCAGTATTTAAGGCCTCTGCTGCATTATTTAAGGACTCTGCTGCATTATTAAGGACGTTGCTGCATTATTTAAGGACTTTATTGCATTATTTAAGGATTCTGCTGCATTATTTAAGGAATTTGCTGCATTATTTAAGGACTCTGCTGCATTATTTAAGGACTTTGTTGCATTATTTAATGACTCTGCTGGGGTATTTAAGGACTCTGCTGCATTATTTAAGGACTTTGTTGCATTATTTAAGGAATCTGCTGCATTATTTAAGGACTTTGCTGCATTATTTAAGGACTTTGATGCATTATTTAAGGACGCTGCTGCAGAATTTAAGTAATCTGCTGCATTATTTAAGGACTCTGCTGCATTATTTAAGGACTTTGCTGCATTATTTAAGGACTCTGCTGCATTATTTAAGGACTTTGTTGCATTATTTAATGACTCTGCTGCGGTATTTAAGGACTCTGCTGTATTATTTAAGGACTTTGCTGAATTATTTAAGGACTCTGCTTCATTATTTAAGGACTTTGTTGCATTATTTAAGGACTCTGCTGCATTATTTAAGGACTTCGTTGCATTATTTAAGGACTCTGCTGCATTATTTAAAGACTTTGCTGCATTATTTAAGTACTCTGGTGCATTATTTAAGGACTCGGCTGCATTATTTAAAGACTTTGCTGCATTATTTAAGTACTCTGGTGCATTATTTAAGGACTCTGCTGCATTATTTAAGGACTTTGCTGCATTATTTAAGGACTCTGCTGCATTATTTAAGGACTCTGCTGCATTATTTAAGGACTTTGCTGCATTATTTAAGTATGCTGCTGCGGTATTTAAGGCCTCTGCTGCATTATTTAAGGACTCTGCTGCATTATTAAGGACGTTGCTGCATTATTTAAGGACTTTATTGCATTATTTAAGGATTCTGCTGCATTATTTAAGGAATTTGCTGCATTATTTAAGGACTCTGCTGTATTATTTAAGGACTTTGTTGCATTATTTAATGACTCTGCTGGGGTATTTAAGGACTCTGCTGCATTATTTAAGGGCTTTGCTGCATTATTTAAGGACTCTGCTGCAGTATTTAAGGACTCTGCTGCATTATTTAAGGACTTTGATGCATTATTTAAGGACGCTGCTGCAGAATTTAAGGAATCTGCTGCATTATTTAAGGACTTTGTTGCATTATTTAAGGACTATGCTGCATTATGTAAGGACTCTGCTGCATTATTTAAGGACTTTGCTGCATTATTTAATTACTCTGCTGCATTATTTAAGGACTTTGTTGCATTATTTAAGGACTCTGCTGCATTATTTAAGGACTTTGCTGCATTATTTAAGGACTTTGATGCATTATTTAAGGACGCTGCTGCAGAATTTAAGTAATCTGCTGCATTATTTAAGGACTCTGCTGCATTATTTAAGGACTTTGCTGCATTATTTAAGGACTCTGCTGCATTATTTAAGGACTTTGTTGCATTATTTAATGACTCTGCTGCGGTATTTAAGGACTCTGCTGCATTATTTAAGGACTTTGCTGCATTATTTAAGGACTTTGCTGCAGTAATTAAGGAATCTGCTGCATTATTTAAGGACTTTGTTGCATTATTTAAGGACTGTGCTGCATTGCTTAAGGACTCTGCTGCATTATTTAAGGACTTTGCTGCATTATTTAAGGACTTTGTTGCATTATTTAAGGACTCTGCTGCATTATTTAAGGACTTTGTTGCATTATTTAAGGACTCTGTTGCATTATTTAAGGACTTTGCTGCATTATTTAAGTACTCTGGTGCATTATTTAAGGACTTTGTTGCATTATTTAAGGACTCTGCTGCATTATTTAAGGACTTTGCTGCATTATTTAAGTACTCTGGTGCATTATTTAAGGACTTTGTTGCATTATTTAAGGACTCTGCTGCATTATTTAAGGATTTTGCTGCATTATTTAAGGACTCTACTGCATTATTAAGGACGTTGCTGCATTATTTAAGGACTTTATTGCATTATTTAAGGATTCTGCTGCATTATTTAAGGAATTAGCTGCATTATTTAAGTACTCTGCTGCATTATTTAAGGACTTTGCTGCATTATTTAAGTATGCTGCTGCAGTATTTAAGGCCTCTGCTGCATTATTTAAGGACTCTGCTGCATTATTAAGGACGTTGCTGCATTATTTAAGGACTTTATTGCATTATTTAAGGATTCTGCTGCATTATTTAAGGAATTTGCTGCATTATTTAAGGACTCTGCTGCATTATTTAAGGACTTTGTTGCATTATTTAATGACTCTGCTGGGGTATTTAAGGACTCTGCTGCATTATTTAAGGACTTTGTTGCATTATTTAAGGAATCTGCTGCATTATTTAAGGACTTTGCTGCATTATTTAAGGACTTTGATGCATTATTTAAGGACGCTGCTGCAGAATTTAAGTAATCTGCTGCATTATTTAAGGACTCTGCTGCATTATTTAAGGACTTTGCTGCATTATTTAAGGACTCTGCTGCATTATTTAAGGACTTTGTTGCATTATTTAATGACTCTGCTGCGGTATTTAAGGACTCTGCTGTATTATTTAAGGACTTTGCTGAATTATTTAAGGACTCTGCTTCATTATTTAAGGACTTTGTTGCATTATTTAAGGACTCTGCTGCATTATTTAAGGACTTCGTTGCATTATTTAAGGACTCTGCTGCATTATTTAAAGACTTTGCTGCATTATTTAAGTACTCTGGTGCATTATTTAAGGACTCGGCTGCATTATTTAAAGACTTTGCTGCATTATTTAAGTACTCTGGTGCATTATTTAAGGACTCTGCTGCATTATTTAAGGACTTTGCTGCATTATTTAAGGACTCTGCTGCATTATTTAAGGACTCTGCTGCATTATTTAAGGACTTTGCTGCATTATTTAAGTATGCTGCTGCGGTATTTAAGGCCTCTGCTGCATTATTTAAGGACTCTGCTGCATTATTAAGGACGTTGCTGCATTATTTAAGGACTTTATTGCATTATTTAAGGATTCTGCTGCATTATTTAAGGAATTTGCTGCATTATTTAAGGACTCTGCTGTATTATTTAAGGACTTTGTTGCATTATTTAATGACTCTGCTGGGGTATTTAAGGACTCTGCTGCATTATTTAAGGGCTTTGCTGCATTATTTAAGGACTCTGCTGCAGTATTTAAGGACTCTGCTGCATTATTTAAGGACTTTGATGCATTATTTAAGGACGCTGCTGCAGAATTTAAGGAATCTGCTGCATTATTTAAGGACTTTGTTGCATTATTTAAGGACTATGCTGCATTATGTAAGGACTCTGCTGCATTATTTAAGGACTTTGCTGCATTATTTAATTACTCTGCTGCATTATTTAAGGACTTTGTTGCATTATTTAAGGACTCTGCTGCATTATTTAAGGACTTTGCTGCATTATTTAAGGACTTTGATGCATTATTTAAGGACGCTGCTGCAGAATTTAAGTAATCTGCTGCATTATGTAAGGACTCTGCTGCATTATTTAAAGACTTTGCTGCATTATTTAAGTACTCTGGTGCATTATTTAAGGACTCGGCTGCATTATTTAAAGACTTTGCTGCATTATTTAAGTACTCTGGTGCATTATTTAAGGACTCTGCTGCATTATTTAAGGACTTTGCTGCATTATTTAAGGACTCTGCTGCATTATTTAAGGACTCTGCTGCATTATTTAAGGACTTTGTTTCATTATTTAATGACTCTGCTGGGGTATTTAAGGACTCTGCTGCATTATTTAAGGACTTTGTTGCATTATTTAAGGACTCTGCTGCATTATTTAAGGACTTTGCTGCATTATTTAAGGACTTTGATGCATTATTTAAGGACGCTGCTGCAGAATTTAAGTAATCTGCTGCATTATTTAAGGACTCTGCTGCATTATTTAAGGACTTTGCTGCATTATTTAAGGACTCTGCTGCATTATTTAAGGACTTTGTTGCATTATTTAATGACTCTGCTGCGGTATTTAAGGACTCTGCTGTATTATTTAAGGACTTTGCTGCATTATTTAAGGACTCTGCTTCATTATTTAAGGACTTTGTTGCATTATTTAAGGACTCTGCTGCATTATTTAAGGATTTTGCTGCATTATTTAAGGACTCTACTGCATTATTAAGGACGTTGCTGCATTATTTAAGGACTTTATTGCATTATTTAAGGATTCTGCTGCATTATTTAAGGAATTAGCTGCATTATTTAAGTACTCTGCTGCATTATTTAAGGACTTTGCTGCATTATTTAAGTATGCTGCTGCAGTATTTAAGGCCTCTGCTGCATTATTTAAGGACTCTGCTGCATTATTAAGGACGTTGCTGCATTATTTAAGGACTTTATTGCATTATTTAAGGATTCTGCTGCATTATTTAAGGAATTTGCTGCATTATTTAAGGACTCTGCTGCATTATTTAAGGACTTTGTTGCATTATTTAATGACTCTGCTGGGGTATTTAAGGACTCTGCTGCATTATTTAAGGACTTTGTTGCATTATTTAAGGAATCTGCTGCATTATTTAAGGACTTTGCTGCATTATTTAAGGACTTTGATGCATTATTTAAGGACGCTGCTGCAGAATTTAAGTAATCTGCTGCATTATTTAAGGACTCTGCTGCATTATTTAAGGACTTTGCTGCATTATTTAAGGACTCTGCTGCATTATTTAAGGACTTTGTTGCATTATTTAATGACTCTGCTGCGGTATTTAAGGACTCTGCTGTATTATTTAAGGACTTTGCTGAATTATTTAAGGACTCTGCTTCATTATTTAAGGACTTTGTTGCATTATTTAAGGACTCTGCTGCATTATTTAAGGACTTCGTTGCATTATTTAAGGACTCTGCTGCATTATTTAAAGACTTTGCTGCATTATTTAAGTACTCTGGTGCATTATTTAAGGACTCGGCTGCATTATTTAAAGACTTTGCTGCATTATTTAAGTACTCTGGTGCATTATTTAAGGACTCTGCTGCATTATTTAAGGACTTTGCTGCATTATTTAAGGACTCTGCTGCATTATTTAAGGACTCTGCTGCATTATTTAAGGACTTTGCTGCATTATTTAAGTATGCTGCTGCGGTATTTAAGGCCTCTGCTGCATTATTTAAGGACTCTGCTGCATTATTAAGGACGTTGCTGCATTATTTAAGGACTTTATTGCATTATTTAAGGATTCTGCTGCATTATTTAAGGAATTTGCTGCATTATTTAAGGACTCTGCTGTATTATTTAAGGACTTTGTTGCATTATTTAATGACTCTGCTGGGGTATTTAAGGACTCTGCTGCATTATTTAAGGGCTTTGCTGCATTATTTAAGGACTCTGCTGCAGTATTTAAGGACTCTGCTGCATTATTTAAGGACTTTGATGCATTATTTAAGGACGCTGCTGCAGAATTTAAGGAATCTGCTGCATTATTTAAGGACTTTGTTGCATTATTTAAGGACTATGCTGCATTATGTAAGGACTCTGCTGCATTATTTAAGGACTTTGCTGCATTATTTAATTACTCTGCTGCATTATTTAAGGACTTTGTTGCATTATTTAAGGACTCTGCTGCATTATTTAAGGACTTTGCTGCATTATTTAAGGACTTTGATGCATTATTTAAGGACGCTGCTGCAGAATTTAAGTAATCTGCTGCATTATTTAAGGACTCTGCTGCATTATTTAAGGACTTTGCTGCATTATTTAAGGACTCTGCTGCATTATTTAAGGACTTTGTTGCATTATTTAATGACTCTGCTGCGGTATTTAAGGACTCTGCTGCATTATTTAAGGACTTTGCTGCATTATTTAAGGACTTTGCTGCAGTAATTAAGGAATCTGCTGCATTATTTAAGGACTTTGTTGCATTATTTAAGGACTGTGCTGCATTGCTTAAGGACTCTGCTGCATTATTTAAGGACTTTGCTGCATTATTTAAGGACTTTGTTGCATTATTTAAGGACTCTGCTGCATTATTTAAGGACTTTGTTGCATTATTTAAGGACTCTGTTGCATTATTTAAGGACTTTGCTGCATTATTTAAGTACTCTGGTGCATTATTTAAGGACTTTGTTGCATTATTTAAGGACTCTGCTGCATTATTTAAGGACTTTGCTGCATTATTTAAGTACTCTGGTGCATTATTTAAGGACTTTGTTGCATTATTTAAGGACTCTGCTGCATTATTTAAGGATTTTGCTGCATTATTTAAGGACTCTACTGCATTATTAAGGACGTTGCTGCATTATTTAAGGACTTTATTGCATTATTTAAGGATTCTGCTGCATTATTTAAGGAATTAGCTGCATTATTTAAGTACTCTGCTGCATTATTTAAGGACTTTGCTGCATTATTTAAGTATGCTGCTGCAGTATTTAAGGCCTCTGCTGCATTATTTAAGGACTCTGCTGCATTATTAAGGACGTTGCTGCATTATTTAAGGACTTTATTGCATTATTTAAGGATTCTGCTGCATTATTTAAGGAATTTGCTGCATTATTTAAGGACTCTGCTGCATTATTTAAGGACTTTGTTGCATTATTTAATGACTCTGCTGGGGTATTTAAGGACTCTGCTGCATTATTTAAGGACTTTGTTGCATTATTTAAGGAATCTGCTGCATTATTTAAGGACTTTGCTGCATTATTTAAGGACTTTGATGCATTATTTAAGGACGCTGCTGCAGAATTTAAGTAATCTGCTGCATTATTTAAGGACTCTGCTGCATTATTTAAGGACTTTGCTGCATTATTTAAGGACTCTGCTGCATTATTTAAGGACTTTGTTGCATTATTTAATGACTCTGCTGCGGTATTTAAGGACTCTGCTGTATTATTTAAGGACTTTGCTGAATTATTTAAGGACTCTGCTTCATTATTTAAGGACTTTGTTGCATTATTTAAGGACTCTGCTGCATTATTTAAGGACTTCGTTGCATTATTTAAGGACTCTGCTGCATTATTTAAAGACTTTGCTGCATTATTTAAGTACTCTGGTGCATTATTTAAGGACTCGGCTGCATTATTTAAAGACTTTGCTGCATTATTTAAGTACTCTGGTGCATTATTTAAGGACTCTGCTGCATTATTTAAGGACTTTGCTGCATTATTTAAGGACTCTGCTGCATTATTTAAGGACTCTGCTGCATTATTTAAGGACTTTGCTGCATTATTTAAGTATGCTGCTGCGGTATTTAAGGCCTCTGCTGCATTATTTAAGGACTCTGCTGCATTATTAAGGACGTTGCTGCATTATTTAAGGACTTTATTGCATTATTTAAGGATTCTGCTGCATTATTTAAGGAATTTGCTGCATTATTTAAGGACTCTGCTGTATTATTTAAGGACTTTGTTGCATTATTTAATGACTCTGCTGGGGTATTTAAGGACTCTGCTGCATTATTTAAGGGCTTTGCTGCATTATTTAAGGACTCTGCTGCAGTATTTAAGGACTCTGCTGCATTATTTAAGGACTTTGATGCATTATTTAAGGACGCTGCTGCAGAATTTAAGGAATCTGCTGCATTATTTAAGGACTTTGTTGCATTATTTAAGGACTATGCTGCATTATGTAAGGACTCTGCTGCATTATTTAAGGACTTTGCTGCATTATTTAATTACTCTGCTGCATTATTTAAGGACTTTGTTGCATTATTTAAGGACTCTGCTGCATTATTTAAGGACTTTGCTGCATTATTTAAGGACTTTGATGCATTATTTAAGGACGCTGCTGCAGAATTTAAGTAATCTGCTGCATTATTTAAGGACTCTGCTGCATTATTTAAGGACTTTGCTGCATTATTTAAGGACTCTGCTGCATTATTTAAGGACTTTGTTGCATTATTTAATGACTCTGCTGCGGTATTTAAGGACTCTGCTGCATTATTTAAGGACTTTGCTGCATTATTTAAGGACTTTGCTGCAGTAATTAAGGAATCTGCTGCATTATTTAAGGACTTTGTTGCATTATTTAAGGACTGTGCTGCATTGCTTAAGGACTCTGCTGCATTATTTAAGGACTTTGCTGCATTATTTAAGGACTTTGTTGCATTATTTAAGGACTCTGCTGCATTATTTAAGGACTTTGTTGCATTATTTAAGGACTCTGTTGCATTATTTAAGGACTTTGCTGCATTATTTAAGTACTCTGGTGCATTATTTAAGGACTTTGTTGCATTATTTAAGGACTCTGCTGCATTATTTAAGGACTTTGCTGCATTATTTAAGTACTCTGGTGCATTATTTAAGGACTTTGTTGCATTATTTAAGGACTCTGCTGCATTATTTAAGGATTTTGCTGCATTATTTAAGGACTCTACTGCATTATTAAGGACGTTGCTGCATTATTTAAGGACTTTATTGCATTATTTAAGGATTCTGCTGCATTATTTAAGGAATTAGCTGCATTATTTAAGTACTCTGCTGCATTATTTAAGGACTTTGCTGCATTATTTAAGTATGCTGCTGCAGTATTTAAGGCCTCTGCTGCATTATTTAAGGACTCTGCTGCATTATTAAGGACGTTGCTGCATTATTTAAGGACTTTATTGCATTATTTAAGGATTCTGCTGCATTATTTAAGGAATTTGCTGCATTATTTAAGGACTCTGCTGCATTATTTAAGGACTTTGTTGCATTATTTAATGACTCTGCTGGGGTATTTAAGGACTCTGCTGCATTATTTAAGGACTTTGTTGCATTATTTAAGGAATCTGCTGCATTATTTAAGGACTTTGCTGCATTATTTAAGGACTTTGATGCATTATTTAAGGACGCTGCTGCAGAATTTAAGTAATCTGCTGCATTATTTAAGGACTCTGCTGCATTATTTAAGGACTTTGCTGCATTATTTAAGGACTCTGCTGCATTATTTAAGGACTTTGTTGCATTATTTAATGACTCTGCTGCGGTATTTAAGGACTCTGCTGTATTATTTAAGGACTTTGCTGAATTATTTAAGGACTCTGCTTCATTATTTAAGGACTTTGTTGCATTATTTAAGGACTCTGCTGCATTATTTAAGGACTTCGTTGCATTATTTAAGGACTCTGCTGCATTATTTAAAGACTTTGCTGCATTATTTAAGTACTCTGGTGCATTATTTAAGGACTCGGCTGCATTATTTAAAGACTTTGCTGCATTATTTAAGTACTCTGGTGCATTATTTAAGGACTCTGCTGCATTATTTAAGGACTTTGCTGCATTATTTAAGGACTCTGCTGCATTATTTAAGGACTCTGCTGCATTATTTAAGGACTTTGCTGCATTATTTAAGTATGCTGCTGCGGTATTTAAGGCCTCTGCTGCATTATTTAAGGACTCTGCTGCATTATTAAGGACGTTGCTGCATTATTTAAGGACTTTATTGCATTATTTAAGGATTCTGCTGCATTATTTAAGGAATTTGCTGCATTATTTAAGGACTCTGCTGTATTATTTAAGGACTTTGTTGCATTATTTAATGACTCTGCTGGGGTATTTAAGGACTCTGCTGCATTATTTAAGGGCTTTGCTGCATTATTTAAGGACTCTGCTGCAGTATTTAAGGACTCTGCTGCATTATTTAAGGACTTTGATGCATTATTTAAGGACGCTGCTGCAGAATTTAAGGAATCTGCTGCATTATTTAAGGACTTTGTTGCATTATTTAAGGACTATGCTGCATTATGTAAGGACTCTGCTGCATTATTTAAGGACTTTGCTGCATTATTTAATTACTCTGCTGCATTATTTAAGGACTTTGTTGCATTATTTAAGGACTCTGCTGCATTATTTAAGGACTTTGCTGCATTATTTAAGGACTTTGATGCATTATTTAAGGACGCTGCTGCAGAATTTAAGTAATCTGCTGCATTATTTAAGGACTCTGCTGCATTATTTAAAGACTTTGCTGCATTATTTAAGTACTCTGGTGCATTATTTAAGGACTCGGCTGCATTATTTAAAGACTTTGCTGCATTATTTAAGTACTCTGGTGCATTATTTAAGGACTCTGCTGCATTATTTAAGGACTTTGCTGCATTATTTAAGGACTCTGCTGCATTATTTAAGGACTCTGCTGCATTATTTAAGGACTTTGTTTCATTATTTAATGACTCTGCTGGGGTATTTAAGGACTCTGCTGCATTATTTAAGGACTTTGTTGCATTATTTAAGGACTCTGCTGCATTATTTAAGGACTTTGCTGCATTATTTAAGGACTTTGATGCATTATTTAAGGACGCTGCTGCAGAATTTAAGTAATCTGCTGCATTATTTAAGGACTCTGCTGCATTATTTAAGGACTTTGCTGCATTATTTAAGGACTCTGCTGCATTATTTAAGGACTTTGTTGCATTATTTAATGACTCTGCTGCGGTATTTAAGGACTCTGCTGTATTATTTAAGGACTTTGCTGCATTATTTAAGGACTCTGCTTCATTATTTAAGGACTTTGTTGCATTATTTAAGGACTCTGCTGCATTATTTAAGGATTTTGCTGCATTATTTAAGGACTCTACTGCATTATTAAGGACGTTGCTGCATTATTTAAGGACTTTATTGCATTATTTAAGGATTCTGCTGCATTATTTAAGGAATTAGCTGCATTATTTAAGTACTCTGCTGCATTATTTAAGGACTTTGCTGCATTATTTAAGTATGCTGCTGCAGTATTTAAGGCCTCTGCTGCATTATTTAAGGACTCTGCTGCATTATTAAGGACGTTGCTGCATTATTTAAGGACTTTATTGCATTATTTAAGGATTCTGCTGCATTATTTAAGGAATTTGCTGCATTATTTAAGGACTCTGCTGCATTATTTAAGGACTTTGTTGCATTATTTAATGACTCTGCTGGGGTATTTAAGGACTCTGCTGCATTATTTAAGGACTTTGTTGCATTATTTAAGGAATCTGCTGCATTATTTAAGGACTTTGCTGCATTATTTAAGGACTTTGATGCATTATTTAAGGACGCTGCTGCAGAATTTAAGTAATCTGCTGCATTATTTAAGGACTCTGCTGCATTATTTAAGGACTTTGCTGCATTATTTAAGGACTCTGCTGCATTATTTAAGGACTTTGTTGCATTATTTAATGACTCTGCTGCGGTATTTAAGGACTCTGCTGTATTATTTAAGGACTTTGCTGAATTATTTAAGGACTCTGCTTCATTATTTAAGGACTTTGTTGCATTATTTAAGGACTCTGCTGCATTATTTAAGGACTTCGTTGCATTATTTAAGGACTCTGCTGCATTATTTAAAGACTTTGCTGCATTATTTAAGTACTCTGGTGCATTATTTAAGGACTCGGCTGCATTATTTAAAGACTTTGCTGCATTATTTAAGTACTCTGGTGCATTATTTAAGGACTCTGCTGCATTATTTAAGGACTTTGCTGCATTATTTAAGGACTCTGCTGCATTATTTAAGGACTCTGCTGCATTATTTAAGGACTTTGCTGCATTATTTAAGTATGCTGCTGCGGTATTTAAGGCCTCTGCTGCATTATTTAAGGACTCTGCTGCATTATTAAGGACGTTGCTGCATTATTTAAGGACTTTATTGCATTATTTAAGGATTCTGCTGCATTATTTAAGGAATTTGCTGCATTATTTAAGGACTCTGCTGTATTATTTAAGGACTTTGTTGCATTATTTAATGACTCTGCTGGGGTATTTAAGGACTCTGCTGCATTATTTAAGGGCTTTGCTGCATTATTTAAGGACTCTGCTGCAGTATTTAAGGACTCTGCTGCATTATTTAAGGACTTTGATGCATTATTTAAGGACGCTGCTGCAGAATTTAAGGAATCTGCTGCATTATTTAAGGACTTTGTTGCATTATTTAAGGACTATGCTGCATTATGTAAGGACTCTGCTGCATTATTTAAGGACTTTGCTGCATTATTTAATTACTCTGCTGCATTATTTAAGGACTTTGTTGCATTATTTAAGGACTCTGCTGCATTATTTAAGGACTTTGCTGCATTATTTAAGGACTTTGATGCATTATTTAAGGACGCTGCTGCAGAATTTAAGTAATCTGCTGCATTATTTAAGGACTCTGCTGCATTATTTAAGGACTTTGCTGCATTATTTAAGGACTCTGCTGCATTATTTAAGGACTTTGTTGCATTATTTAATGACTCTGCTGCGGTATTTAAGGACTCTGCTGCATTATTTAAGGACTTTGCTGCATTATTTAAGGACTTTGCTGCAGTAATTAAGGAATCTGCTGCATTATTTAAGGACTTTGTTGCATTATTTAAGGACTGTGCTGCATTGCTTAAGGACTCTGCTGCATTATTTAAGGACTTTGCTGCATTATTTAAGGACTTTGTTGCATTATTTAAGGACTCTGCTGCATTATTTAAGGACTTTGTTGCATTATTTAAGGACTCTGTTGCATTATTTAAGGACTTTGCTGCATTATTTAAGTACTCTGGTGCATTATTTAAGGACTTTGTTGCATTATTTAAGGACTCTGCTGCATTATTTAAGGACTTTGCTGCATTATTTAAGTACTCTGGTGCATTATTTAAGGACTTTGTTGCATTATTTAAGGACTCTGCTGCATTATTTAAGGATTTTGCTGCATTATTTAAGGACTCTACTGCATTATTAAGGACGTTGCTGCATTATTTAAGGACTTTATTGCATTATTTAAGGATTCTGCTGCATTATTTAAGGAATTAGCTGCATTATTTAAGTACTCTGCTGCATTATTTAAGGACTTTGCTGCATTATTTAAGTATGCTGCTGCAGTATTTAAGGCCTCTGCTGCATTATTTAAGGACTCTGCTGCATTATTAAGGACGTTGCTGCATTATTTAAGGACTTTATTGCATTATTTAAGGATTCTGCTGCATTATTTAAGGAATTTGCTGCATTATTTAAGGACTCTGCTGCATTATTTAAGGACTTTGTTGCATTATTTAATGACTCTGCTGGGGTATTTAAGGACTCTGCTGCATTATTTAAGGACTTTGTTGCATTATTTAAGGAATCTGCTGCATTATTTAAGGACTTTGCTGCATTATTTAAGGACTTTGATGCATTATTTAAGGACGCTGCTGCAGAATTTAAGTAATCTGCTGCATTATTTAAGGACTCTGCTGCATTATTTAAGGACTTTGCTGCATTATTTAAGGACTCTGCTGCATTATTTAAGGACTTTGTTGCATTATTTAATGACTCTGCTGCGGTATTTAAGGACTCTGCTGTATTATTTAAGGACTTTGCTGAATTATTTAAGGACTCTGCTTCATTATTTAAGGACTTTGTTGCATTATTTAAGGACTCTGCTGCATTATTTAAGGACTTCGTTGCATTATTTAAGGACTCTGCTGCATTATTTAAAGACTTTGCTGCATTATTTAAGTACTCTGGTGCATTATTTAAGGACTCGGCTGCATTATTTAAAGACTTTGCTGCATTATTTAAGTACTCTGGTGCATTATTTAAGGACTCTGCTGCATTATTTAAGGACTTTGCTGCATTATTTAAGGACTCTGCTGCATTATTTAAGGACTCTGCTGCATTATTTAAGGACTTTGCTGCATTATTTAAGTATGCTGCTGCGGTATTTAAGGCCTCTGCTGCATTATTTAAGGACTCTGCTGCATTATTACGGACGTTGCTGCATTATTTAAGGACTTTATTGCATTATTTAAGGATTCTGCTGCATTATTTAAGGAATTTGCTGCATTATTTAAGGACTCTGCTGTATTATTTAAGGACTTTGTTGCATTATTTAATGACTCTGCTGGGGTATTTAAGGACTCTGCTGCATTATTTAAGGGCTTTGCTGCATTATTTAAGGACTCTGCTGCAGTATTTAAGGACTCTGCTGCATTATTTAAGGACTTTGATGCATTATTTAAGGACGCTGCTGCAGAATTTAAGGAATCTGCTGCATTATTTAAGGACTTTGTTGCATTATTTAAGGACTATGCTGCATTATGTAAGGACTCTGCTGCATTATTTAAGGACTTTGCTGCATTATTTAATTACTCTGCTGCATTATTTAAGGACTTTGTTGCATTATTTAAGGACTCTGCTGCATTATTTAAGGACTTTGCTGCATTATTTAAGGACTTTGATGCATTATTTAAGGACGCTGCTGCAGAATTTAAGTAATCTGCTGCATTATTTAAGGACTCTGCTGCATTATTTAAGGACTTTGCTGCATTATTTAAGGACTCTGCTGCATTATTTAAGGACTTTGTTGCATTATTTAATGACTCTGCTGCGGTATTTAAGGACTCTGCTGCATTATTTAAGGACTTTGCTGCATTATTTAAGGACTTTGCTGCAGTAATTAAGGAATCTGCTGCATTATTTAAGGACTTTGTTGCATTATTTAAGGACTGTGCTGCATTGCTTAAGGACTCTGCTGCATTATTTAAGGACTTTGCTGCATTATTTAAGGACTTTGTTGCATTATTTAAGGACTCTGCTGCATTATTTAAGGACTTTGTTGCATTATTTAAGGACTCTGTTGCATTATTTAAGGACTTTGCTGCATTATTTAAGTACTCTGGTGCATTATTTAAGGACTTTGTTGCATTATTTAAGGACTCTGCTGCATTATTTAAGGACTTTGCTGCATTATTTAAGTACTCTGGTGCATTATTTAAGGACTTTGTTGCATTATTTAAGGACTCTGCTGCATTATTTAAGGACTTTGTTGCATTATTTAAGGACTCTGCTGCATTATTTAAGGACTTTGCTGCATTATTTAAGGACTCTGCTGCATTATTTAAGGACTTTGTTGCATTATTTAATGACTCTGCTGCGGTATTTAAGGACTCTGCTGTATTATTTAAGGACTTTGCTGCATTATTTAAGGACTCTGCTTCATTATTTAAGGACTTTGTTGCATTATTTAAGGACTCTGCTGCATTATTTAAGGACTTCGTTGCATTATTTAAGGACTCTGCTGCATTATTTAAAGACTTTGCTGCATTATTTAAGTACTCTGGTGCATTATTTAAGGACTCGGCTGCATTATTTAAAGACTTTGCTGCATTATTTAAGTACTCTGGTGCATTATTTAAGGACTCTGCTGCATTATTTAAGGACTTTGCTGCATTATTTAAGGACTCTGCTGCATTATTTAAGGACTTTGCTGCATTATTTAAGTATGCTGCTGCGGTATTTAAGGCCTCTGCTGCATTATTTAAGGACTCTGCTGCATTATTAAGGACGTTGCTGCATTATTTAAGGACTTTATTGCATTATTTAAGGATTCTGCTGCATTATTTAAGGAATTTGCTGCATTATTTAAGGACTCTGCTGTATTATTTAAGGACTTTGTTGCATTATTTAATGACTCTGCTGGGGTATTTAAGGACTCTGCTGCATTATTTAAGGGCTTTGCTGCATTATTTAAGGACTCTGCTGCAGTATTTAAGGACTCTGCTGCATTATTTAAGGACTTTGATGCATTATTTAAGGACGCTGCTGCAGAATTTAAGGAATCTGCTGCATTATTTAAGGACTTTGTTGCATTATTTAAGGACTATGCTGCATTATGTAAGGACTCTGCTGCATTATTTAAGGACTTTGCTGCATTATTTAATTACTCTGCTGCATTATTTAAGGACTTTGTTGCATTATTTAAGGACTCTGCTGCATTATTTAAGGACTTTGCTGCATTATTTAAGGACTTTGATGCATTATTTAAGGACTTTGATGCATTATTTAAGGACGCTGCTGCAGAATTTAAGTAATCTGCTGCATTATTTAAGGACTCTGCTGCATTATTTAAGGACTTTGCTGCATTATTTAAGGACTCTGCTGCATTATTTAAGGACTTTGTTGCATTATTTAATGACTCTGCTGCGGTATTTAAGGACTCTGCTGTATTATTTAAGGACTTTGCTGCATTATTTAAGGACTTTGATGCATTATTTAAGGACGCTGCTGCAGAATTTAAGTAATCTGCTGCATTATTTAAGGACTCTGCTGCATTATTTAAGGACTTTGCTGCATTATTTAAGGACTCTGCTGCATTATTTAAGGACTTTGTTGCATTATTTAATGACTCTGCTGCGGTATTTAAGGACTCTGCTGCATTATTTAAGGACTTTGCTGCATTATTTAAGGACTTTGCTGCAGTAATTAAGGAATCTGCTGCATTATTTAAGGACTTTGTTGCATTATTTAAGGACTGTGCTGCATTGCTTAAGGACTCTGCTGCATTATTTAAGGACTTTGCTGCATTATTTAAGGACTTTGTTGCATTATTTAAGGACTCTGCTGCATTATTTAAGGACTTTGTTGCATTATTTAAGGACTCTGTTGCATTATTTAAGGACTTTGCTGCATTATTTAAGTACTCTGGTGCATTATTTAAGGACTTTGTTGCATTATTTAAGGACTCTGCTGCATTATTTAAGGACTTTGCTGCATTATTTAAGTACTCTGGTGCATTATTTAAGGACTTTGTTGCATTATTTAAGGACTCTGCTGCATTATTTAAGGATTTTGCTGCATTATTTAAGGACTCTACTGCATTATTAAGGACGTTGCTGCATTATTTAAGGACTTTATTGCATTATTTAAGGATTCTGCTGCATTATTTAAGGAATTAGCTGCATTATTTAAGTACTCTGCTGCATTATTTAAGGACTTTGCTGCATTATTTAAGTATGCTGCTGCAGTATTTAAGGCCTCTGCTGCATTATTTAAGGACTCTGCTGCATTATTAAGGACGTTGCTGCATTATTTAAGGACTTTATTGCATTATTTAAGGATTCTGCTGCATTATTTAAGGAATTTGCTGCATTATTTAAGGACTCTGCTGCATTATTTAAGGACTTTGTTGCATTATTTAATGACTCTGCTGGGGTATTTAAGGACTCTGCTGCATTATTTAAGGACTTTGTTGCATTATTTAAGGAATCTGCTGCATTATTTAAGGACTTTGCTGCATTATTTAAGGACTTTGATGCATTATTTAAGGACGCTGCTGCAGAATTTAAGTAATCTGCTGCATTATTTAAGGACTCTGCTGCATTATTTAAGGACTTTGCTGCATTATTTAAGGACTCTGCTGCATTATTTAAGGACTTTGTTGCATTATTTAATGACTCTGCTGCGGTATTTAAGGACTCTGCTGTATTATTTAAGGACTTTGCTGAATTATTTAAGGACTCTGCTTCATTATTTAAGGACTTTGTTGCATTATTTAAGGACTCTGCTGCATTATTTAAGGACTTCGTTGCATTATTTAAGGACTCTGCTGCATTATTTAAAGACTTTGCTGCATTATTTAAGTACTCTGGTGCATTATTTAAGGACTCGGCTGCATTATTTAAAGACTTTGCTGCATTATTTAAGTACTCTGGTGCATTATTTAAGGACTCTGCTGCATTATTTAAGGACTTTGCTGCATTATTTAAGGACTCTGCTGCATTATTTAAGGACTCTGCTGCATTATTTAAGGACTTTGCTGCATTATTTAAGTATGCTGCTGCGGTATTTAAGGCCTCTGCTGCATTATTTAAGGACTCTGCTGCATTATTAAGGACGTTGCTGCATTATTTAAGGACTTTATTGCATTATTTAAGGATTCTGCTGCATTATTTAAGGAATTTGCTGCATTATTTAAGGACTCTGCTGTATTATTTAAGGACTTTGTTGCATTATTTAATGACTCTGCTGGGGTATTTAAGGACTCTGCTGCATTATTTAAGGGCTTTGCTGCATTATTTAAGGACTCTGCTGCAGTATTTAAGGACTCTGCTGCATTATTTAAGGACTTTGATGCATTATTTAAGGACGCTGCTGCAGAATTTAAGGAATCTGCTGCATTATTTAAGGACTTTGTTGCATTATTTAAGGACTATGCTGCATTATGTAAGGACTCTGCTGCATTATTTAAGGACTTTGCTGCATTATTTAATTACTCTGCTGCATTATTTAAGGACTTTGTTGCATTATTTAAGGACTCTGCTGCATTATTTAAGGACTTTGCTGCATTATTTAAGGACTTTGATGCATTATTTAAGGACGCTGCTGCAGAATTTAAGTAATCTGCTGCATTATTTAAGGACTCTGCTGCATTATTTAAGGACTTTGCTGCATTATTTAAGGACTCTGCTGCATTATTTAAGGACTTTGTTGCATTATTTAATGACTCTGCTGCGGTATTTAAGGACTCTGCTGCATTATTTAAGGACTTTGCTGCATTATTTAAGGACTTTGCTGCAGTAATTAAGGAATCTGCTGCATTATTTAAGGACTTTGTTGCATTATTTAAGGACTGTGCTGCATTGCTTAAGGACTCTGCTGCATTATTTAAGGACTTTGCTGCATTATTTAAGGACTTTGTTGCATTATTTAAGGACTCTGCTGCATTATTTAAGGACTTTGTTGCATTATTTAAGGACTCTGTTGCATTATTTAAGGACTTTGCTGCATTATTTAAGTACTCTGGTGCATTATTTAAGGACTTTGTTGCATTATTTAAGGACTCTGCTGCATTATTTAAGGACTTTGCTGCATTATTTAAGTACTCTGGTGCATTATTTAAGGACTTTGTTGCATTATTTAAGGACTCTGCTGCATTATTTAAGGATTTTGCTGCATTATTTAAGGACTCTACTGCATTATTAAGGACGTTGCTGCATTATTTAAGGACTTTATTGCATTATTTAAGGATTCTGCTGCATTATTTAAGGAATTAGCTGCATTATTTAAGTACTCTGCTGCATTATTTAAGGACTTTGCTGCATTATTTAAGTATGCTGCTGCAGTATTTAAGGCCTCTGCTGCATTATTTAAGGACTCTGCTGCATTATTAAGGACGTTGCTGCATTATTTAAGGACTTTATTGCATTATTTAAGGATTCTGCTGCATTATTTAAGGAATTTGCTGCATTATTTAAGGACTCTGCTGCATTATTTAAGGACTTTGTTGCATTATTTAATGACTCTGCTGGGGTATTTAAGGACTCTGCTGCATTATTTAAGGACTTTGTTGCATTATTTAAGGAATCTGCTGCATTATTTAAGGACTTTGCTGCATTATTTAAGGACTTTGATGCATTATTTAAGGACGCTGCTGCAGAATTTAAGTAATCTGCTGCATTATTTAAGGACTCTGCTGCATTATTTAAGGACTTTGCTGCATTATTTAAGGACTCTGCTGCATTATTTAAGGACTTTGTTGCATTATTTAATGACTCTGCTGCGGTATTTAAGGACTCTGCTGTATTATTTAAGGACTTTGCTGAATTATTTAAGGACTCTGCTTCATTATTTAAGGACTTTGTTGCATTATTTAAGGACTCTGCTGCATTATTTAAGGACTTCGTTGCATTATTTAAGGACTCTGCTGCATTATTTAAAGACTTTGCTGCATTATTTAAGTACTCTGGTGCATTATTTAAGGACTCGGCTGCATTATTTAAAGACTTTGCTGCATTATTTAAGTACTCTGGTGCATTATTTAAGGACTCTGCTGCATTATTTAAGGACTCTGCTGCATTATTTAAGGACTCTGCTGCATTATTTAAGGACTTTGCTGCATTATTTAAGTATGCTGCTGCGGTATTTAAGGCCTCTGCTGCATTATTTAAGGACTCTGCTGCATTATTAAGGACGTTGCTGCATTATTTAAGGACTTTATTGCATTATTTAAGGATTCTGCTGCATTATTTAAGGAATTTGCTGCATTATTTAAGGACTCTGCTGTATTATTTAAGGACTTTGTTGCATTATTTAATGACTCTGCTGGGGTATTTAAGGACTCTGCTGCATTATTTAAGGGCTTTGCTGCATTATTTAAGGACTCTGCTGCAGTATTTAAGGACTCTGCTGCATTATTTAAGGACTTTGATGCATTATTTAAGGACGCTGCTGCAGAATTTAAGGAATCTGCTGCATTATTTAAGGACTTTGTTGCATTATTTAAGGACTATGCTGCATTATGTAAGGACTCTGCTGCATTATTTAAGGACTTTGCTGCATTATTTAATTACTCTGCTGCATTATTTAAGGACTTTGTTGCATTATTTAAGGACTCTGCTGCATTATTTAAGGACTTTGCTGCATTATTTAAGGACTTTGATGCATTATTTAAGGACGCTGCTGCAGAATTTAAGTAATCTGCTGCATTATTTAAGGACTCTGCTGCATTATTTAAAGACTTTGCTGCATTATTTAAGTACTCTGGTGCATTATTTAAGGACTCGGCTGCATTATTTAAAGACTTTGCTGCATTATTTAAGTACTCTGGTGCATTATTTAAGGACTCTGCTGCATTATTTAAGGACTTTGCTGCATTATTTAAGGACTCTGCTGCATTATTTAAGGACTCTGCTGCATTATTTAAGGACTTTGTTTCATTATTTAATGACTCTGCTGGGGTATTTAAGGACTCTGCTGCATTATTTAAGGACTTTGTTGCATTATTTAAGGACTCTGCTGCATTATTTAAGGACTTTGCTGCATTATTTAAGGACTTTGATGCATTATTTAAGGACGCTGCTGCAGAATTTAAGTAATCTGCTGCATTATTTAAGGACTCTGCTGCATTATTTAAGGACTTTGCTGCATTATTTAAGGACTCTGCTGCATTATTTAAGGACTTTGTTGCATTATTTAATGACTCTGCTGCGGTATTTAAGGACTCTGCTGTATTATTTAAGGACTTTGCTGCATTATTTAAGGACTCTGCTTCATTATTTAAGGACTTTGTTGCATTATTTAAGGACTCTGCTGCATTATTTAAGGATTTTGCTGCATTATTTAAGGACTCTACTGCATTATTAAGGACGTTGCTGCATTATTTAAGGACTTTATTGCATTATTTAAGGATTCTGCTGCATTATTTAAGGAATTAGCTGCATTATTTAAGTACTCTGCTGCATTATTTAAGGACTTTGCTGCATTATTTAAGTATGCTGCTGCAGTATTTAAGGCCTCTGCTGCATTATTTAAGGACTCTGCTGCATTATTAAGGACTTTGCTGCATTATTTAAGGACTTTATTGCATTATTTAAGGATTCTGCTGCATTATTTAAGGAATTTGCTGCATTATTTAAGGACTCTGCTGCATTATTTAAGGACTTTGTTGCATTATTTAATGACTCTGCTGGGGTATTTAAGGACTCTGCTGCATTATTTAAGGACTTTGTTGCATTATTTAAGGAATCTGCTGCATTATTTAAGGACTTTGCTGCATTATTTAAGGACTTTGATGCATTATTTAAGGACGCTGCTGCAGAATTTAAGTAATCTGCTGCAATATTTAAGGACTCTGCTGCATTATTTAAGGACTTTGCTGCATTATTTAAGGACTCTGCTGCATTATTTAAGGACTTTGTTGCATTATTTAATGACTCTGCTGCGGTATTTAAGGACTCTGCTGTATTATTTAAGGACTTTGCTGAATTATTTAAGGACTCTGCTTCATTATTTAAGGACTTTGTTGCATTATTTAAGGACTCTGCTACATTATTTAAGGACTTCGTTGCATTATTTAAGGACTCTGCTGCATTATTTAAAGACTTTGCTGCATTATTTAAGTACTCTGGTGCATTATTTAAGGACTCGGCTGCATTATTTAAAGACTTTGCTGCATTATTTAAGTACTCTGGTGCATTATTTAAGGACTCTGCTGCATTATTTAAGGACTTTGCTGCATTATTTAAGGACTCTGCTGCATTATTTAAGGACTCTGCTGCATTATTTAAGGACTTTGCTGCATTATTTAAGTATGCTGCTGCGGTATTTAAGGCCTCTGCTGCATTATTTAAGGACTCTGCTGCATTATTAAGGACGTTGCTGCATTATTTAAGGACTTTATTGCATTATTTAAGGATTCTGCTGCATTATTTAAGGAATTTGCTGCATTATTTAAGGACTCTGCTGTATTATTTAAGGACTTTGTTGCATTATTTAATGACTCTGCTGGGGTATTTAAGGACTCTGCTGCATTATTTAAGGGCTTTGCTGCATTATTTAAGGACTCTGCTGCAGTATTTAAGGACTCTGCTGCATTATTTAAGGACTTTGATGCATTATTTAAGGACGCTGCTGCAGAATTTAAGGAATCTGCTGCATTATTTAAGGACTTTGTTGCATTATTTAAGGACTATGCTGCATTATGTAAGGACTCTGCTGCATTATTTAAGGACTTTGCTGCATTATTTAATTACTCTGCTGCATTATTTAAGGACTTTGTTGCATTATTTAAGGACTCTGCTGCATTATTTAAGGACTTTGCTGCATTATTTAAGGACTTTGATGCATTATTTAAGGACGCTGCTGCAGAATTTAAGTAATCTGCTGCATTATTTAAGGACTCTGCTGCATTATTTAAGGACTTTGCTGCATTATTTAAGGACTCTGCTGCATTATTTAAGGACTTTGTTGCATTATTTAATGACTCTGCTGCGGTATTTAAGGACTCTGCTGCATTATTTAAGGACTTTGCTGCATTATTTAAGGACTTTGCTGCAGTAATTAAGGAATCTGCTGCATTATTTAAGGACTTTGTTGCATTATTTAAGGACTGTGCTGCATTGCTTAAGGACTCTGCTGCATTATTTAAGGACTTTGCTGCATTATTTAAGGACTTTGTTGCATTATTTAAGGACTCTGCTGCATTATTTAAGGACTTTGTTGCATTATTTAAGGACTCTGTTGCATTATTTAAGGACTTTGCTGCATTATTTAAGTACTCTGGTGCATTATTTAAGGACTTTGTTGCATTATTTAAGGACTCTGCTGCATTATTTAAGGACTTTGCTGCATTATTTAAGTACTCTGGTGCATTATTTAAGGACTTTGTTGCATTATTTAAGGACTCTGCTGCATTATTTAAGGATTTTGCTGCATTATTTAAGGACTCTACTGCATTATTAAGGACGTTGCTGCATTATTTAAGGACTTTATTGCATTATTTAAGGATTCTGCTGCATTATTTAAGGAATTAGCTGCATTATTTAAGTACTCTGCTGCATTATTTAAGGACTTTGCTGCATTATTTAAGTATGCTGCTGCAGTATTTAAGGCCTCTGCTGCATTATTTAAGGACTCTGCTGCATTATTAAGGACGTTGCTGCATTATTTAAGGACTTTATTGCATTATTTAAGGATTCTGCTGCATTATTTAAGGAATTTGCTGCATTATTTAAGGACTCTGCTGCATTATTTAAGGACTTTGTTGCATTATTTAATGACTCTGCTGGGGTATTTAAGGACTCTGCTGCATTATTTAAGGACTTTGTTGCATTATTTAAGGAATCTGCTGCATTATTTAAGGACTTTGCTGCATTATTTAAGGACTTTGATGCATTATTTAAGGACGCTGCTGCAGAATTTAAGTAATCTGCTGCATTATTTAAGGACTCTGCTGCATTATTTAAGGACTTTGCTGCATTATTTAAGGACTCTGCTGCATTATTTAAGGACTTTGTTGCATTATTTAATGACTCTGCTGCGGTATTTAAGGACTCTGCTGTATTATTTAAGGACTTTGCTGAATTATTTAAGGACTCTGCTTCATTATTTAAGGACTTTGTTGCATTATTTAAGGACTCTGCTGCATTATTTAAGGACTTCGTTGCATTATTTAAGGACTCTGCTGCATTATTTAAAGACTTTGCTGCATTATTTAAGTACTCTGGTGCATTATTTAAGGACTCGGCTGCATTATTTAAAGACTTTGCTGCATTATTTAAGTACTCTGGTGCATTATTTAAGGACTCTGCTGCATTATTTAAGGACTTTGCTGCATTATTTAAGGACTCTGCTGCATTATTTAAGGACTCTGCTGCATTATTTAAGGACTTTGCTGCATTATTTAAGTATGCTGCTGCGGTATTTAAGGCCTCTGCTGCATTATTTAAGGACTCTGCTGCATTATTAAGGACGTTGCTGCATTATTTAAGGACTTTATTGCATTATTTAAGGATTCTGCTGCATTATTTAAGGAATTTGCTGCATTATTTAAGGACTCTGCTGTATTATTTAAGGACTTTGTTGCATTATTTAATGACTCTGCTGGGGTATTTAAGGACTCTGCTGCATTATTTAAGGGCTTTGCTGCATTATTTAAGGACTCTGCTGCAGTATTTAAGGACTCTGCTGCATTATTTAAGGACTTTGATGCATTATTTAAGGACGCTGCTGCAGAATTTAAGGAATCTGCTGCATTATTTAAGGACTTTGTTGCATTATTTAAGGACTATGCTGCATTATGTAAGGACTCTGCTGCATTATTTAAGGACTTTGCTGCATTATTTAATTACTCTGCTGCATTATTTAAGGACTTTGTTGCATTATTTAAGGACTCTGCTGCATTATTTAAGGACTTTGCTGCATTATTTAAGGACTTTGATGCATTATTTAAGGACGCTGCTGCAGAATTTAAGTAATCTGCTGCATTATTTAAGGACTCTGCTGCATTATTTAAGGACTTTGCTGCATTATTTAAGGACTCTGCTGCATTATTTAAGGACTTTGTTGCATTATTTAATGACTCTGCTGCGGTATTTAAGGACTCTGCTGCATTATTTAAGGACTTTGCTGCATTATTTAAGGACTTTGCTGCAGTAATTAAGGAATCTGCTGCATTATTTAAGGACTTTGTTGCATTATTTAAGGACTGTGCTGCATTGCTTAAGGACTCTGCTGCATTATTTAAGGACTTTGCTGCATTATTTAAGGACTTTGTTGCATTATTTAAGGACTCTGCTGCATTATTTAAGGACTTTGTTGCATTATTTAAGGACTCTGTTGCATTATTTAAGGACTTTGCTGCATTATTTAAGTACTCTGGTGCATTATTTAAGGACTTTGTTGCATTATTTAAGGACTCTGCTGCATTATTTAAGGACTTTGCTGCATTATTTAAGTACTCTGGTGCATTATTTAAGGACTTTGTTGCATTATTTAAGGACTCTGCTGCATTATTTAAGGACTTTGTTGCATTATTTAAGGACTCTGCTGCATTATTTAAGGACTTTGCTGCATTATTTAAGGACTCTGCTGCATTATTTAAGGACTTTGTTGCATTATTTAATGACTCTGCTGCGGTATTTAAGGACTCTGCTGTATTATTTAAGGACTTTGCTGCATTATTTAAGGACTCTGCTTCATTATTTAAGGACTTTGTTGCATTATTTAAGGACTCTGCTGCATTATTTAAGGACTTCGTTGCATTATTTAAGGACTCTGCTGCATTATTTAAAGACTTTGCTGCATTATTTAAGTACTCTGGTGCATTATTTAAGGACTCGGCTGCATTATTTAAAGACTTTGCTGCATTATTTAAGTACTCTGGTGCATTATTTAAGGACTCTGCTGCATTATTTAAGGACTTTGCTGCATTATTTAAGGACTCTGCTGCATTATTTAAGGACTTTGCTGCATTATTTAAGTATGCTGCTGCAGTATTTAAGGCCTCTGCTGCATTATTTAAGGACTCTGCTGCATTATTAAGGACGTTGCTGCATTATTTAAGGACTTTATTGCATTATTTAAGGATTCTGCTGCATTATTTAAGGAATTTGCTGCATTATTTAAGGACTCTGCTGTATTATTTAAGGACTTTGTTGCATTATTTAATGACTCTGCTGGGGTATTTAAGGACTCTGCTGCATTATTTAAGGGCTTTGCTGCATTATTTAAGGACTCTGCTGCAGTATTTAAGGACTCTGCTGCATTATTTAAGGACTTTGATGCATTATTTAAGGACGCTGCTGCAGAATTTAAGGAATCTGCTGCATTATTTAAGGACTTTGTTGCATTATTTAAGGACTATGCTGCATTATGTAAGGACTCTGCTGCATTATTTAAGGACTTTGCTGCATTATTTAATTACTCTGCTGCATTATTTAAGGACTTTGTTGCATTATTTAAGGACTCTGCTGCATTATTTAAGGACTTTGCTGCATTATTTAAGGACTTTGATGCATTATTTAAGGACTTTGATGCATTATTTAAGGACGCTGCTGCAGAATTTAAGTAATCTGCTGCATTATTTAAGGACTCTGCTGCATTATTTAAGGACTTTGCTGCATTATTTAAGGACTCTGCTGCATTATTTAAGGACTTTGTTGCATTATTTAATGACTCTGCTGCGGTATTTAAGGACTCTGCTGTATTATTTAAGGACTTTGCTGCATTATTTAAGGACTCTGCTTCATTATTTAAGGACTTTGTTGCATTATTTAAGGACTCTGCTGCATTATTTAAGGATTTTGCTGCATTATTTAAGGACTCTACTGCATTATTAAGGACGTTGCTGCATTATTTAAGGACTTTATTGCATTATTTAAGGATTCTGCTGCATTATTTAAGGAATTAGCTGCATTATTTAAGTACTCTGCTGCATTATTTAAGGACTTTGCTGCATTATTTAAGTATGCTGCTGCAGTATTTAAGGCCTCTGCTGCATTATTTAAGGACTCTGCTGCATTATTAAGGACGTTGCTGCATTATTTAAGGACTTTATTGCATTATTTAAGGATTCTGCTGCATTATTTAAGGAATTTGCTGCATTATTTAAGGACTCTGCTGCATTATTTAAGGACTTTGTTGCATTATTTAATGACTCTGCTGGGGTATTTAAGGACTCTGCTGCATTATTTAAGGACTTTGTTGCATTATTTAAGGAATCTGCTGCATTATTTAAGGACTTTGCTGCATTATTTAAGGACTTTGATGCATTATTTAAGGACTCTGCTGCATTATTTAAGGACTTTGTTGCATTATTTAATGACTCTGCTGGGGTATTTAAGGACTCTGCTGCATTATTTAAGGACTTTGTTGCATTATTTAAGGAATCTGCTGCATTATTTAAGGACTTTGCTGCATTATTTAAGGACTTTGATGCATTATTTAATGACTCTGCTGGGGTATTTAAGGACTCTGCTGCATTATTTAAGGACTTTATTGCATTATTTAAGGATTCTGCTGCATTATTTAAGGAATTTGCTGCATTATTTAAGGACTCTGCTGCATTATTTAAGGACTTTGTTGCATTATTTAATGACTCTGCTGGGGTATTTAAGGACTCTGCTGCATTATTTAAGGACTTTGTTGCATTATTTAAGGAATCTGCTGCATTATTTAAGGACTTTGCTGCATTATTTAAGGACTTTGATGCATTATTTAAGGACGCTGCTGCAGAATTTAAGTAATCTGCTGCATTATTTAAGGACTCTGCTGCATTATTTAAGGACTTTGCTGCATTATTTAAGGACTCTGCTGCATTATTTAAGGACTTTGTTGCATTATTTAATGACTCTGCTGCGGTATTTAAGGACTCTGCTGTATTATTTAAGGACTTTGCTGAATTATTTAAGGACTCTGCTTCATTATTTAAGGACTTTGTTGCATTATTTAAGGACTCTGCTGCATTATTTAAGGACTTCGTTGCATTATTTAAGGACTCTGCTGCATTATTTAAAGACTTTGCTGCATTATTTAAGTACTCTGGTGCATTATTTAAGGACTCGGCTGCATTATTTAAAGACTTTGCTGCATTATTTAAGTACTCTGGTGCATTATTTAAGGACTCTGCTGCATTATTTAAGGACTTTGCTGCATTATTTAAGGACTCTGCTGCATTATTTAAGGACTCTGCTGCATTATTTAAGGACTTTGCTGCATTATTTAAGTATGCTGCTGCGGTATTTAAGGCCTCTGCTGCATTATTTAAGGACTCTGCTGCATTATTAAGGACGTTGCTGCATTATTTAAGGACTTTATTGCATTATTTAAGGATTCTGCTGCATTATTTAAGGAATTTGCTGCATTATTTAAGGACTCTGCTGTATTATTTAAGGACTTTGTTGCATTATTTAATGACTCTGCTGGGGTATTTAAGGACTCTGCTGCATTATTTAAGGGCTTTGCTGCATTATTTAAGGACTCTGCTGCAGTATTTAAGGACTCTGCTGCATTATTTAAGGACTTTGATGCATTATTTAAGGACGCTGCTGCAGAATTTAAGGAATCTGCTGCATTATTTAAGGACTTTGTTGCATTATTTAAGGACTATGCTGCATTATGTAAGGACTCTGCTGCATTATTTAAGGACTTTGCTGCATTATTTAATTACTCTGCTGCATTATTTAAGGACTTTGTTGCATTATTTAAGGACTCTGCTGCATTATTTAAGGACTTTGCTGCATTATTTAAGGACTTTGATGCATTATTTAAGGACGCTGCTGCAGAATTTAAGTAATCTGCTGCATTATTTAAGGACTCTGCTGCATTATTTAAGGACTTTGCTGCATTATTTAAGGACTCTGCTGCATTATTTAAGGACTTTGTTGCATTATTTAATGACTCTGCTGCGGTATTTAAGGACTCTGCTGCATTATTTAAGGACTTTGCTGCATTATTTAAGGACTTTGCTGCAGTAATTAAGGAATCTGCTGCATTATTTAAGGACTTTGTTGCATTATTTAAGGACTGTGCTGCATTGCTTAAGGACTCTGCTGCATTATTTAAGGACTTTTCTGCATTATTTAAGGACTTTGTTGCATTATTTAAGGACTCTGCTGCATTATTTAAGGACTTTGTTGCATTATTTAAGGACTCTGTTGCATTATTTAAGGACTTTGCTGCATTATTTAAGTACTCTGGTGCATTATTTAAGGACTTTGTTGCATTATTTAAGGACTCTGCTGCATTATTTAAGGACTTTGCTGCATTATTTAAGTACTCTGGTGCATTATTTAAGGACTTTGTTGCATTATTTAAGGACTCTGCTGCATTATTTAAGGATTTTGCTGCATTATTTAAGGACTCTACTGCATTATTAAGGACGTTGCTGCATTATTTAAGGACTTTATTGCATTATTTAAGGATTCTGCTGCATTATTTAAGGAATTAGCTGCATTATTTAAGTACTCTGCTGCATTATTTAAGGACTTTGCTGCATTATTTAAGTATGCTGCTGCAGTATTTAAGGCCTCTGCTGCATTATTTAAGGACTCTGCTGCATTATTAAGGACGTTGCTGCATTATTTAAGGACTTTATTGCATTATTTAAGGATTCTGCTGCATTATTTAAGGAATTTGCTGCATTATTTAAGGACTCTGCTGCATTATTTAAGGACTTTGTTGCATTATTTAATGACTCTGCTGGGGTATTTAAGGACTCTGCTGCATTATTTAAGGACTTTGTTGCATTATTTAAGGAATCTGCTGCATTATTTAAGGACTTTGCTGCATTATTTAAGGACGCTGCTGCAGAATTTAAGGAATCTGCTGCATTATTTAAGGACTTTGTTGCATTATTTAAGGACTATGCTGCATTATGTAAGGACTCTGCTGCATTATTTAAGGACTTTGCTGCATTATTTAATTACTCTGCTGCATTATTTAAGGACTTTGTTGCATTATTTAAGGACTCTGCTGCATTATTTAAGGACTTTGCTGCATTATTTAAGGACTTTGATGCATTATTTAAGGACGCTGCTGCAGAATTTAAGTAATCTGCTGCATTATTTAAGGACTCTGCTGCATTATTTAAAGACTTTGCTGCATTATTTAAGTACTCTGGTGCATTATTTAAGGACTCGGCTGCATTATTTAAAGACTTTGCTGCATTATTTAAGTACTCTGGTGCATTATTTAAGGACTCTGCTGCATTATTTAAGGACTTTGCTGCATTATTTAAGGACTCTGCTGCATTATTTAAGGACTCTGCTGCATTATTTAAGGACTTTGTTTCATTATTTAATGACTCTGCTGGGGTATTTAAGGACTCTGCTGCATTATTTAAGGACTTTGTTGCATTATTTAAGGACTCTGCTGCATTATTTAAGGACTTTGCTGCATTATTTAAGGACTTTGATGCATTATTTAAGGACGCTGCTGCAGAATTTAAGTAATCTGCTGCATTATTTAAGGACTCTGCTGCATTATTTAAGGACTTTGCTGCATTATTTAAGGACTCTGCTGCATTATTTAAGGACTTTGTTGCATTATTTAATGACTCTGCTGCGGTATTTAAGGACTCTGCTGTATTATTTAAGGACTTTGCTGCATTATTTAAGGACTCTGCTTCATTATTTAAGGACTTTGTTGCATTATTTAAGGACTCTGCTGCATTATTTAAGGATTTTGCTGCATTATTTAAGGACTCTACTGCATTATTAAGGACGTTGCTGCATTATTTAAGGACTTTATTGCATTATTTAAGGATTCTGCTGCATTATTTAAGGAATTAGCTGCATTATTTAAGTACTCTGCTGCATTATTTAAGGACTTTGCTGCATTATTTAAGTATGCTGCTGCAGTATTTAAGGCCTCTGCTGCATTATTTAAGGACTCTGCTGCATTATTAAGGACTTTGCTGCATTATTTAAGGACTTTATTGCATTATTTAAGGATTCTGCTGCATTATTTAAGGAATTTGCTGCATTATTTAAGGACTCTGCTGCATTATTTAAGGACTTTGTTGCATTATTTAATGACTCTGCTGGGGTATTTAAGGACTCTGCTGCATTATTTAAGGACTTTGTTGCATTATTTAAGGAATCTGCTGCATTATTTAAGGACTTTGCTGCATTATTTAAGGACTTTGATGCATTATTTAAGGACGCTGCTGCAGAATTTAAGTAATCTGCTGCAATATTTAAGGACTCTGCTGCATTATTTAAGGACTTTGCTGCATTATTTAAGGACTCTGCTGCATTATTTAAGGACTTTGTTGCATTATTTAATGACTCTGCTGCGGTATTTAAGGACTCTGCTGTATTATTTAAGGACTTTGCTGAATTATTTAAGGACTCTGCTTCATTATTTAAGGACTTTGTTGCATTATTTAAGGACTCTGCTACATTATTTAAGGACTTCGTTGCATTATTTAAGGACTCTGCTGCATTATTTAAAGACTTTGCTGCATTATTTAAGTACTCTGGTGCATTATTTAAGGACTCGGCTGCATTATTTAAAGACTTTGCTGCATTATTTAAGTACTCTGGTGCATTATTTAAGGACTCTGCTGCATTATTTAAGGACTTTGCTGCATTATTTAAGGACTCTGCTGCATTATTTAAGGACTCTGCTGCATTATTTAAGGACTTTGCTGCATTATTTAAGTATGCTGCTGCGGTATTTAAGGCCTCTGCTGCATTATTTAAGGACTCTGCTGCATTATTAAGGACGTTGCTGCATTATTTAAGGACTTTATTGCATTATTTAAGGATTCTGCTGCATTATTTAAGGAATTTGCTGCATTATTTAAGGACTCTGCTGTATTATTTAAGGACTTTGTTGCATTATTTAATGACTCTGCTGGGGTATTTAAGGACTCTGCTGCATTATTTAAGGGCTTTGCTGCATTATTTAAGGACTCTGCTGCAGTATTTAAGGACTCTGCTGCATTATTTAAGGACTTTGATGCATTATTTAAGGACGCTGCTGCAGAATTTAAGGAATCTGCTGCATTATTTAAGGACTTTGTTGCATTATTTAAGGACTATGCTGCATTATGTAAGGACTCTGCTGCATTATTTAAGGACTTTGCTGCATTATTTAATTACTCTGCTGCATTATTTAAGGACTTTGTTGCATTATTTAAGGACTCTGCTGCATTATTTAAGGACTTTGCTGCATTATTTAAGGACTTTGATGCATTATTTAAGGACGCTGCTGCAGAATTTAAGTAATCTGCTGCATTATTTAAGGACTCTGCTGCATTATTTAAGGACTTTGCTGCATTATTTAAGGACTCTGCTGCATTATTTAAGGACTTTGTTGCATTATTTAATGACTCTGCTGCGGTATTTAAGGACTCTGCTGCATTATTTAAGGACTTTGCTGCATTATTTAAGGACTTTGCTGCAGTAATTAAGGAATCTGCTGCATTATTTAAGGACTTTGTTGCATTATTTAAGGACTGTGCTGCATTGCTTAAGGACTCTGCTGCATTATTTAAGGACTTTGCTGCATTATTTAAGGACTTTGTTGCATTATTTAAGGACTCTGCTGCATTATTTAAGGACTTTGTTGCATTATTTAAGGACTCTGTTGCATTATTTAAGGACTTTGCTGCATTATTTAAGTACTCTGGTGCATTATTTAAGGACTTTGTTGCATTATTTAAGGACTCTGCTGCATTATTTAAGGACTTTGCTGCATTATTTAAGTACTCTGGTGCATTATTTAAGGACTTTGTTGCATTATTTAAGGACTCTGCTGCATTATTTAAGGATTTTGCTGCATTATTTAAGGACTCTACTGCATTATTAAGGACGTTGCTGCATTATTTAAGGACTTTATTGCATTATTTAAGGATTCTGCTGCATTATTTAAGGAATTAGCTGCATTATTTAAGTACTCTGCTGCATTATTTAAGGACTTTGCTGCATTATTTAAGTATGCTGCTGCAGTATTTAAGGCCTCTGCTGCATTATTTAAGGACTCTGCTGCATTATTAAGGACGTTGCTGCATTATTTAAGGACTTTATTGCATTATTTAAGGATTCTGCTGCATTATTTAAGGAATTTGCTGCATTATTTAAGGACTCTGCTGCATTATTTAAGGACTTTGTTGCATTATTTAATGACTCTGCTGGGGTATTTAAGGACTCTGCTGCATTATTTAAGGACTTTGTTGCATTATTTAAGGAATCTGCTGCATTATTTAAGGACTTTGCTGCATTATTTAAGGACTTTGATGCATTATTTAAGGACGCTGCTGCAGAATTTAAGTAATCTGCTGCATTATTTAAGGACTCTGCTGCATTATTTAAGGACTTTGCTGCATTATTTAAGGACTCTGCTGCATTATTTAAGGACTTTGTTGCATTATTTAATGACTCTGCTGCGGTATTTAAGGACTCTGCTGTATTATTTAAGGACTTTGCTGAATTATTTAAGGACTCTGCTTCATTATTTAAGGACTTTGTTGCATTATTTAAGGACTCTGCTGCATTATTTAAGGACTTCGTTGCATTATTTAAGGACTCTGCTGCATTATTTAAAGACTTTGCTGCATTATTTAAGTACTCTGGTGCATTATTTAAGGACTCGGCTGCATTATTTAAAGACTTTGCTGCATTATTTAAGTACTCTGGTGCATTATTTAAGGACTCTGCTGCATTATTTAAGGACTTTGCTGCATTATTTAAGGACTCTGCTGCATTATTTAAGGACTCTGCTGCATTATTTAAGGACTTTGCTGCATTATTTAAGTATGCTGCTGCGGTATTTAAGGCCTCTGCTGCATTATTTAAGGACTCTGCTGCATTATTAAGGACGTTGCTGCATTATTTAAGGACTTTATTGCATTATTTAAGGATTCTGCTGCATTATTTAAGGAATTTGCTGCATTATTTAAGGACTCTGCTGTATTATTTAAGGACTTTGTTGCATTATTTAATGACTCTGCTGGGGTATTTAAGGACTCTGCTGCATTATTTAAGGGCTTTGCTGCATTATTTAAGGACTCTGCTGCAGTATTTAAGGACTCTGCTGCATTATTTAAGGACTTTGATGCATTATTTAAGGACGCTGCTGCAGAATTTAAGGAATCTGCTGCATTATTTAAGGACTTTGTTGCATTATTTAAGGACTATGCTGCATTATGTAAGGACTCTGCTGCATTATTTAAGGACTTTGCTGCATTATTTAATTACTCTGCTGCATTATTTAAGGACTTTGTTGCATTATTTAAGGACTCTGCTGCATTATTTAAGGACTTTGCTGCATTATTTAAGGACTTTGATGCATTATTTAAGGACGCTGCTGCAGAATTTAAGTAATCTGCTGCATTATTTAAGGACTCTGCTGCATTATTTAAGGACTTTGCTGCATTATTTAAGGACTCTGCTGCATTATTTAAGGACTTTGTTGCATTATTTAATGACTCTGCTGCGGTATTTAAGGACTCTGCTGCATTATTTAAGGACTTTGCTGCATTATTTAAGGACTTTGCTGCAGTAATTAAGGAATCTGCTGCATTATTTAAGGACTTTGTTGCATTATTTAAGGACTGTGCTGCATTGCTTAAGGACTCTGCTGCATTATTTAAGGACTTTGCTGCATTATTTAAGGACTTTGTTGCATTATTTAAGGACTCTGCTGCATTATTTAAGGACTTTGTTGCATTATTTAAGGACTCTGTTGCATTATTTAAGGACTTTGCTGCATTATTTAAGTACTCTGGTGCATTATTTAAGGACTTTGTTGCATTATTTAAGGACTCTGCTGCATTATTTAAGGACTTTGCTGCATTATTTAAGTACTCTGGTGCATTATTTAAGGACTTTGTTGCATTATTTAAGGACTCTGCTGCATTATTTAAGGACTTTGTTGCATTATTTAAGGACTCTGCTGCATTATTTAAGGACTTTGCTGCATTATTTAAGGACTCTGCTGCATTATTTAAGGACTTTGTTGCATTATTTAATGACTCTGCTGCGGTATTTAAGGACTCTGCTGTATTATTTAAGGACTTTGCTGCATTATTTAAGGACTCTGCTTCATTATTTAAGGACTTTGTTGCATTATTTAAGGACTCTGCTGCATTATTTAAGGACTTCGTTGCATTATTTAAGGACTCTGCTGCATTATTTAAAGACTTTGCTGCATTATTTAAGTACTCTGGTGCATTATTTAAGGACTCGGCTGCATTATTTAAAGACTTTGCTGCATTATTTAAGTACTCTGGTGCATTATTTAAGGACTCTGCTGCATTATTTAAGGACTTTGCTGCATTATTTAAGGACTCTGCTGCATTATTTAAGGACTTTGCTGCATTATTTAAGTATGCTGCTGCAGTATTTAAGGCCTCTGCTGCATTATTTAAGGACTCTGCTGCATTATTAAGGACGTTGCTGCATTATTTAAGGACTTTATTGCATTATTTAAGGATTCTGCTGCATTATTTAAGGAATTTGCTGCATTATTTAAGGACTCTGCTGTATTATTTAAGGACTTTGTTGCATTATTTAATGACTCTGCTGGGGTATTTAAGGACTCTGCTGCATTATTTAAGGGCTTTGCTGCATTATTTAAGGACTCTGCTGCAGTATTTAAGGACTCTGCTGCATTATTTAAGGACTTTGATGCATTATTTAAGGACGCTGCTGCAGAATTTAAGGAATCTGCTGCATTATTTAAGGACTTTGTTGCATTATTTAAGGACTATGCTGCATTATGTAAGGACTCTGCTGCATTATTTAAGGACTTTGCTGCATTATTTAATTACTCTGCTGCATTATTTAAGGACTTTGTTGCATTATTTAAGGACTCTGCTGCATTATTTAAGGACTTTGCTGCATTATTTAAGGACTTTGATGCATTATTTAAGGACTTTGATGCATTATTTAAGGACGCTGCTGCAGAATTTAAGTAATCTGCTGCATTATTTAAGGACTCTGCTGCATTATTTAAGGACTTTGCTGCATTATTTAAGGACTCTGCTGCATTATTTAAGGACTTTGTTGCATTATTTAATGACTCTGCTGCGGTATTTAAGGACTCTGCTGTATTATTTAAGGACTTTGCTGCATTATTTAAGGACTCTGCTTCATTATTTAAGGACTTTGTTGCATTATTTAAGGACTCTGCTGCATTATTTAAGGATTTTGCTGCATTATTTAAGGACTCTACTGCATTATTAAGGACGTTGCTGCATTATTTAAGGACTTTATTGCATTATTTAAGGATTCTGCTGCATTATTTAAGGAATTAGCTGCATTATTTAAGTACTCTGCTGCATTATTTAAGGACTTTGCTGCATTATTTAAGTATGCTGCTGCAGTATTTAAGGCCTCTGCTGCATTATTTAAGGACTCTGCTGCATTATTAAGGACGTTGCTGCATTATTTAAGGACTTTATTGCATTATTTAAGGATTCTGCTGCATTATTTAAGGAATTTGCTGCATTATTTAAGGACTCTGCTGCATTATTTAAGGACTTTGTTGCATTATTTAATGACTCTGCTGGGGTATTTAAGGACTCTGCTGCATTATTTAAGGACTTTGTTGCATTATTTAAGGAATCTGCTGCATTATTTAAGGACTTTGCTGCATTATTTAAGGACTTTGATGCATTATTTAAGGACTCTGCTGCATTATTTAAGGACTTTGTTGCATTATTTAATGACTCTGCTGGGGTATTTAAGGACTCTGCTGCATTATTTAAGGACTTTGTTGCATTATTTAAGGAATCTGCTGCATTATTTAAGGACTTTGCTGCATTATTTAAGGACTTTGATGCATTATTTAATGACTCTGCTGGGGTATTTAAGGACTCTGCTGCATTATTTAAGGACTTTATTGCATTATTTAAGGATTCTGCTGCATTATTTAAGGAATTTGCTGCATTATTTAAGGACTCTGCTGCATTATTTAAGGACTTTGTTGCATTATTTAATGACTCTGCTGGGGTATTTAAGGACTCTGCTGCATTATTTAAGGACTTTGTTGCATTATTTAAGGAATCTGCTGCATTATTTAAGGACTTTGCTGCATTATTTAAGGACTTTGATGCATTATTTAAGGACGCTGCTGCAGAATTTAAGTAATCTGCTGCATTATTTAAGGACTCTGCTGCATTATTTAAGGACTTTGCTGCATTATTTAAGGACTCTGCTGCATTATTTAAGGACTTTGTTGCATTATTTAATGACTCTGCTGCGGTATTTAAGGACTCTGCTGTATTATTTAAGGACTTTGCTGAATTATTTAAGGACTCTGCTTCATTATTTAAGGACTTTGTTGCATTATTTAAGGACTCTGCTGCATTATTTAAGGACTTCGTTGCATTATTTAAGGACTCTGCTGCATTATTTAAAGACTTTGCTGCATTATTTAAGTACTCTGGTGCATTATTTAAGGACTCGGCTGCATTATTTAAAGACTTTGCTGCATTATTTAAGTACTCTGGTGCATTATTTAAGGACTCTGCTGCATTATTTAAGGACTTTGCTGCATTATTTAAGGACTCTGCTGCATTATTTAAGGACTCTGCTGCATTATTTAAGGACTTTGCTGCATTATTTAAGTATGCTGCTGCGGTATTTAAGGCCTCTGCTGCATTATTTAAGGACTCTGCTGCATTATTAAGGACGTTGCTGCATTATTTAAGGACTTTATTGCATTATTTAAGGATTCTGCTGCATTATTTAAGGAATTTGCTGCATTATTTAAGGACTCTGCTGTATTATTTAAGGACTTTGTTGCATTATTTAATGACTCTGCTGGGGTATTTAAGGACTCTGCTGCATTATTTAAGGGCTTTGCTGCATTATTTAAGGACTCTGCTGCAGTATTTAAGGACTCTGCTGCATTATTTAAGGACTTTGATGCATTATTTAAGGACGCTGCTGCAGAATTTAAGGAATCTGCTGCATTATTTAAGGACTTTGTTGCATTATTTAAGGACTATGCTGCATTATGTAAGGACTCTGCTGCATTATTTAAGGACTTTGCTGCATTATTTAATTACTCTGCTGCATTATTTAAGGACTTTGTTGCATTATTTAAGGACTCTGCTGCATTATTTAAGGACTTTGCTGCATTATTTAAGGACTTTGATGCATTATTTAAGGACGCTGCTGCAGAATTTAAGTAATCTGCTGCATTATTTAAGGACTCTGCTGCATTATTTAAGGACTTTGCTGCATTATTTAAGGACTCTGCTGCATTATTTAAGGACTTTGTTGCATTATTTAATGACTCTGCTGCGGTATTTAAGGACTCTGCTGCATTATTTAAGGACTTTGCTGCATTATTTAAGGACTTTGCTGCAGTAATTAAGGAATCTGCTGCATTATTTAAGGACTTTGTTGCATTATTTAAGGACTGTGCTGCATTGCTTAAGGACTCTGCTGCATTATTTAAGGACTTTTCTGCATTATTTAAGGACTTTGTTGCATTATTTAAGGACTCTGCTGCATTATTTAAGGACTTTGTTGCATTATTTAAGGACTCTGTTGCATTATTTAAGGACTTTGCTGCATTATTTAAGTACTCTGGTGCATTATTTAAGGACTTTGTTGCATTATTTAAGGACTCTGCTGCATTATTTAAGGACTTTGCTGCATTATTTAAGTACTCTGGTGCATTATTTAAGGACTTTGTTGCATTATTTAAGGACTCTGCTGCATTATTTAAGGATTTTGCTGCATTATTTAAGGACTCTACTGCATTATTAAGGACGTTGCTGCATTATTTAAGGACTTTATTGCATTATTTAAGGATTCTGCTGCATTATTTAAGGAATTAGCTGCATTATTTAAGTACTCTGCTGCATTATTTAAGGACTTTGCTGCATTATTTAAGTATGCTGCTGCAGTATTTAAGGCCTCTGCTGCATTATTTAAGGACTCTGCTGCATTATTAAGGACGTTGCTGCATTATTTAAGGACTTTATTGCATTATTTAAGGATTCTGCTGCATTATTTAAGGAATTTGCTGCATTATTTAAGGACTCTGCTGCATTATTTAAGGACTTTGTTGCATTATTTAATGACTCTGCTGGGGTATTTAAGGACTCTGCTGCATTATTTAAGGACTTTGTTGCATTATTTAAGGAATCTGCTGCATTATTTAAGGACTTTGCTGCATTATTTAAGGACTTTGATGCATTATTTAAGGACGCTGCTGCAGAATTTAAGTAATCTGCTGCATTATTTAAGGACTCTGCTGCATTATTTAAGGACTTTGCTGCATTATTTAAGGACTCTGCTGCATTATTTAAGGACTTTGTTGCATTATTTAATGACTCTGCTGCGGTATTTAAGGACTCTGCTGTATTATTTAAGGACTTTGCTGAATTATTTAAGGACTCTGCTTCATTATTTAAGGACTTTGTTGCATTATTTAAGGACTCTGCTGCATTATTTAAGGACTTCGTTGCATTATTTAAGGACTCTGCTGCATTATTTAAAGACTTTGCTGCATTATTTAAGTACTCTGGTGCATTATTTAAGGACTCGGCTGCATTATTTAAAGACTTTGCTGCATTATTTAAGTACTCTGGTGCATTATTTAAGGACTCTGCTGCATTATTTAAGGACTTTGCTGCATTATTTAAGGACTCTGCTGCATTATTTAAGGACTCTGCTGCATTATTTAAGGACTTTGCTGCATTATTTAAGTATGCTGCTGCGGTATTTAAGGCCTCTGCTGCATTATTTAAGGACTCTGCTGCATTATTAAGGACGTTGCTGCATTATTTAAGGACTTTATTGCATTATTTAAGGATTCTGCTGCATTATTTAAGGAATTTGCTGCATTATTTAAGGACTCTGCTGTATTATTTAAGGACTTTGTTGCATTATTTAATGACTCTGCTGGGGTATTTAAGGACTCTGCTGCATTATTTAAGGGCTTTGCTGCATTATTTAAGGACTCTGCTGCAGTATTTAAGGACTCTGCTGCATTATTTAAGGACTTTGATGCATTATTTAAGGACGCTGCTGCAGAATTTAAGGAATCTGCTGCATTATTTAAGGACTTTGTTGCATTATTTAAGGACTATGCTGCATTATGTAAGGACTCTGCTGCATTATTTAAGGACTTTGCTGCATTATTTAATTACTCTGCTGCATTATTTAAGGACTTTGTTGCATTATTTAAGGACTCTGCTGCATTATTTAAGGACTTTGCTGCATTATTTAAGGACTTTGATGCATTATTTAAGGACGCTGCTGCAGAATTTAAGTAATCTGCTGCATTATTTAAGGACTCTGCTGCATTATTTAAGGACTTTGCTGCATTATTTAAGGACTCTGCTGCATTATTTAAGGACTTTGTTGCATTATTTAATGACTCTGCTGCGGTATTTAAGGACTCTGCTGCATTATTTAAGGACTTTGCTGCATTATTTAAGGACTTTGCTGCAGTAATTAAGGAATCTGCTGCATTATTTAAGGACTTTGTTGCATTATTTAAGGACTGTGCTGCATTGCTTAAGGACTCTGCTGCATTATTTAAGGACTTTGCTGCATTATTTAAGGACTTTGTTGCATTATTTAAGGACTCTGCTGCATTATTTAAGGACTTTGTTGCATTATTTAAGGACTCTGTTGCATTATTTAAGGACTTTGCTGCATTATTTAAGTACTCTGGTGCATTATTTAAGGACTTTGTTGCATTATTTAAGGACTCTGCTGCATTATTTAAGGACTTTGCTGCATTATTTAAGTACTCTGCTGCATTATTTAAGGACTTTGTTGCATTATTTAAGGACTATGCTGCATTATGTAAGGACTCTGCTGCATTATTTAAGGACTTTGCTGCATTATTTAATTACTCTGCTGCATTATTTAAGGACTTTGTTGCATTATTTAAGGACTCTGCTGCATTATTTAAGGACTTTGCTGCATTATTTAAGGACTTTGATGCATTATTTAAGGACTTTGATGCATTATTTAAGGACGCTGCTGCAGAATTTAAGTAATCTGCTGCATTATTTAAGGACTCTGCTGCATTATTTAAGGACTTTGCTGCATTATTTAAGGACTCTGCTGCATTATTTAAGGACTTTGTTGCATTATTTAATGACTCTGCTGCGGTATTTAAGGACTCTGCTGTATTATTTAAGGACTTTGCTGCATTATTTAAGGACTCTGCTTCATTATTTAAGGACTTTGTTGCATTATTTAAGGACTCTGCTGCATTATTTAAGGATTTTGCTGCATTATTTAAGGACTCTACTGCATTATTAAGGACGTTGCTGCATTATTTAAGGACTTTATTGCATTATTTAAGGATTCTGCTGCATTATTTAAGGAATTAGCTGCATTATTTAAGTACTCTGCTGCATTATTTAAGGACTTTGCTGCATTATTTAAGTATGCTGCTGCAGTATTTAAGGCCTCTGCTGCATTATTTAAGGACTCTGCTGCATTATTAAGGACGTTGCTGCATTATTTAAGGACTTTATTGCATTATTTAAGGATTCTGCTGCATTATTTAAGGAATTTGCTGCATTATTTAAGGACTCTGCTGCATTATTTAAGGACTTTGTTGCATTATTTAATGACTCTGCTGGGGTATTTAAGGACTCTGCTGCATTATTTAAGGACTTTGTTGCATTATTTAAGGAATCTGCTGCATTATTTAAGGACTTTGCTGCATTATTTAAGGACTTTGATGCATTATTTAAGGACTCTGCTGCATTATTTAAGGACTTTGTTGCATTATTTAATGACTCTGCTGGGGTATTTAAGGACTCTGCTGCATTATTTAAGGACTTTGTTGCATTATTTAAGGAATCTGCTGCATTATTTAAGGACTTTGCTGCATTATTTAAGGACTTTGATGCATTATTTAATGACTCTGCTGGGGTATTTAAGGACTCTGCTGCATTATTTAAGGACTTTATTGCATTATTTAAGGATTCTGCTGCATTATTTAAGGAATTTGCTGCATTATTTAAGGACTCTGCTGCATTATTTAAGGACTTTGTTGCATTATTTAATGACTCTGCTGGGGTATTTAAGGACTCTGCTGCATTATTTAAGGACTTTGTTGCATTATTTAAGGAATCTGCTGCATTATTTAAGGACTTTGCTGCATTATTTAAGGACTTTGATGCATTATTTAAGGACGCTGCTGCAGAATTTAAGTAATCTGCTGCATTATTTAAGGACTCTGCTGCATTATTTAAGGACTTTGCTGCATTATTTAAGGACTCTGCTGCATTATTTAAGGACTTTGTTGCATTATTTAATGACTCTGCTGCGGTATTTAAGGACTCTGCTGTATTATTTAAGGACTTTGCTGAATTATTTAAGGACTCTGCTTCATTATTTAAGGACTTTGTTGCATT
The DNA here is from genome assembly GCF_046119375.1 of Phyllobates terribilis. Lineage (NCBI taxonomy): Eukaryota > Metazoa > Chordata > Amphibia > Anura > Dendrobatidae > Phyllobates > Phyllobates terribilis. Next base: position 1,863,511 of record NW_027362988.1, on the reverse strand, counting down.
ATTTAAGGACTCTGCTGCATTATTTAAGGACTTCGTTGCATTATTTAAGGACTCTGCTGCATTATTTAAAGACTTTGCTGCATTATTTAAGTACTCTGGTGCATTATTTAAGGACTCGGCTGCATTATTTAAAGACTTTGCTGCATTATTTAAGTACTCTGGTGCATTATTTAAGGACTCTGCTGCATTATTTAAGGACTTTGCTGCATTATTTAAGGACTCTGCTGCATTATTTAAGGACTCTGCTGCATTATTTAAGGACTTTGCTGCATTATTTAAGTATGCTGCTGCGGTATTTAAGGCCTCTGCTGCATTATTTAAGGACTCTGCTGCATTATTAAGGACGTTGCTGCATTATTTAAGGACTTTATTGCATTATTTAAGGATTCTGCTGCATTATTTAAGGAATTTGCTGCATTATTTAAGGACTCTGCTGTATTATTTAAGGACTTTGTTGCATTATTTAATGACTCTGCTGGGGTATTTAAGGACTCTGCTGCATTATTTAAGGGCTTTGCTGCATTATTTAAGGACTCTGCTGCAGTATTTAAGGACTCTGCTGCATTATTTAAGGACTTTGATGCATTATTTAAGGACGCTGCTGCAGAATTTAAGGAATCTGCTGCATTATTTAAGGACTTTGTTGCATTATTTAAGGACTATGCTGCATTATGTAAGGACTCTGCTGCATTATTTAAGGACTTTGCTGCATTATTTAATTACTCTGCTGCATTATTTAAGGACTTTGTTGCATTATTTAAGGACTCTGCTGCATTATTTAAGGACTTTGCTGCATTATTTAAGGACTTTGATGCATTATTTAAGGACGCTGCTGCAGAATTTAAGTAATCTGCTGCATTATTTAAGGACTCTGCTGCATTATTTAAGGACTTTGCTGCATTATTTAAGGACTCTGCTGCATTATTTAAGGACTTTGTTGCATTATTTAATGACTCTGCTGCGGTATTTAAGGACTCTGCTGCATTATTTAAGGACTTTGCTGCATTATTTAAGGACTTTGCTGCAGTAATTAAGGAATCTGCTGCATTATTTAAGGACTTTGTTGCATTATTTAAGGACTGTGCTGCATTGCTTAAGGACTCTGCTGCATTATTTAAGGACTTTTCTGCATTATTTAAGGACTTTGTTGCATTATTTAAGGACTCTGCTGCATTATTTAAGGACTTTGTTGCATTATTTAAGGACTCTGTTGCATTATTTAAGGACTTTGCTGCATTATTTAAGTACTCTGGTGCATTATTTAAGGACTTTGTTGCATTATTTAAGGACTCTGCTGCATTATTTAAGGACTTTGCTGCATTATTTAAGTACTCTGGTGCATTATTTAAGGACTTTGTTGCATTATTTAAGGACTCTGCTGCATTATTTAAGGATTTTGCTGCATTATTTAAGGACTCTACTGCATTATTAAGGACGTTGCTGCATTATTTAAGGACTTTATTGCATTATTTAAGGATTCTGCTGCATTATTTAAGGAATTAGCTGCATTATTTAAGTACTCTGCTGCATTATTTAAGGACTTTGCTGCATTATTTAAGTATGCTGCTGCAGTATTTAAGGCCTCTGCTGCATTATTTAAGGACTCTGCTGCATTATTAAGGACGTTGCTGCATTATTTAAGGACTTTATTGCATTATTTAAGGATTCTGCTGCATTATTTAAGGAATTTGCTGCATTATTTAAGGACTCTGCTGCATTATTTAAGGACTTTGTTGCATTATTTAATGACTCTGCTGGGGTATTTAAGGACTCTGCTGCATTATTTAAGGACTTTGTTGCATTATTTAAGGAATCTGCTGCATTATTTAAGGACTTTGCTGCATTATTTAAGGACGCTGCTGCAGAATTTAAGGAATCTGCTGCATTATTTAAGGACTTTGTTGCATTATTTAAGGACTATGCTGCATTATGTAAGGACTCTGCTGCATTATTTAAGGACTTTGCTGCATTATTTAATTACTCTGCTGCATTATTTAAGGACTTTGTTGCATTATTTAAGGACTCTGCTGCATTATTTAAGGACTTTGCTGCATTATTTAAGGACTTTGATGCATTATTTAAGGACGCTGCTGCAGAATTTAAGTAATCTGCTGCATTATTTAAGGACTCTGCTGCATTATTTAAAGACTTTGCTGCATTATTTAAGTACTCTGGTGCATTATTTAAGGACTCGGCTGCATTATTTAAAGACTTTGCTGCATTATTTAAGTACTCTGGTGCATTATTTAAGGACTCTGCTGCATTATTTAAGGACTTTGCTGCATTATTTAAGGACTCTGCTGCATTATTTAAGGACTCTGCTGCATTATTTAAGGACTTTGTTTCATTATTTAATGACTCTGCTGGGGTATTTAAGGACTCTGCTGCATTATTTAAGGACTTTGTTGCATTATTTAAGGACTCTGCTGCATTATTTAAGGACTTTGCTGCATTATTTAAGGACTTTGATGCATTATTTAAGGACGCTGCTGCAGAATTTAAGTAATCTGCTGCATTATTTAAGGACTCTGCTGCATTATTTAAGGACTTTGCTGCATTATTTAAGGACTCTGCTGCATTATTTAAGGACTTTGTTGCATTATTTAATGACTCTGCTGCGGTATTTAAGGACTCTGCTGTATTATTTAAGGACTTTGCTGCATTATTTAAGGACTCTGCTTCATTATTTAAGGACTTTGTTGCATTATTTAAGGACTCTGCTGCATTATTTAAGGATTTTGCTGCATTATTTAAGGACTCTACTGCATTATTAAGGACGTTGCTGCATTATTTAAGGACTTTATTGCATTATTTAAGGATTCTGCTGCATTATTTAAGGAATTAGCTGCATTATTTAAGTACTCTGCTGCATTATTTAAGGACTTTGCTGCATTATTTAAGTATGCTGCTGCAGTATTTAAGGCCTCTGCTGCATTATTTAAGGACTCTGCTGCATTATTAAGGACTTTGCTGCATTATTTAAGGACTTTATTGCATTATTTAAGGATTCTGCTGCATTATTTAAGGAATTTGCTGCATTATTTAAGGACTCTGCTGCATTATTTAAGGACTTTGTTGCATTATTTAATGACTCTGCTGGGGTATTTAAGGACTCTGCTGCATTATTTAAGGACTTTGTTGCATTATTTAAGGAATCTGCTGCATTATTTAAGGACTTTGCTGCATTATTTAAGGACTTTGATGCATTATTTAAGGACGCTGCTGCAGAATTTAAGTAATCTGCTGCAATATTTAAGGACTCTGCTGCATTATTTAAGGACTTTGCTGCATTATTTAAGGACTCTGCTGCATTATTTAAGGACTTTGTTGCATTATTTAATGACTCTGCTGCGGTATTTAAGGACTCTGCTGTATTATTTAAGGACTTTGCTGAATTATTTAAGGACTCTGCTTCATTATTTAAGGACTTTGTTGCATTATTTAAGGACTCTGCTACATTATTTAAGGACTTCGTTGCATTATTTAAGGACTCTGCTGCATTATTTAAAGACTTTGCTGCATTATTTAAGTACTCTGGTGCATTATTTAAGGACTCGGCTGCATTATTTAAAGACTTTGCTGCATTATTTAAGTACTCTGGTGCATTATTTAAGGACTCTGCTGCATTATTTAAGGACTTTGCTGCATTATTTAAGGACTCTGCTGCATTATTTAAGGACTCTGCTGCATTATTTAAGGACTTTGCTGCATTATTTAAGTATGCTGCTGCGGTATTTAAGGCCTCTGCTGCATTATTTAAGGACTCTGCTGCATTATTAAGGACGTTGCTGCATTATTTAAGGACTTTATTGCATTATTTAAGGATTCTGCTGCATTATTTAAGGAATTTGCTGCATTATTTAAGGACTCTGCTGTATTATTTAAGGACTTTGTTGCATTATTTAATGACTCTGCTGGGGTATTTAAGGACTCTGCTGCATTATTTAAGGGCTTTGCTGCATTATTTAAGGACTCTGCTGCAGTATTTAAGGACTCTGCTGCATTATTTAAGGACTTTGATGCATTATTTAAGGACGCTGCTGCAGAATTTAAGGAATCTGCTGCATTATTTAAGGACTTTGTTGCATTATTTAAGGACTATGCTGCATTATGTAAGGACTCTGCTGCATTATTTAAGGACTTTGCTGCATTATTTAATTACTCTGCTGCATTATTTAAGGACTTTGTTGCATTATTTAAGGACTCTGCTGCATTATTTAAGGACTTTGCTGCATTATTTAAGGACTTTGATGCATTATTTAAGGACGCTGCTGCAGAATTTAAGTAATCTGCTGCATTATTTAAGGACTCTGCTGCATTATTTAAGGACTTTGCTGCATTATTTAAGGACTCTGCTGCATTATTTAAGGACTTTGTTGCATTATTTAATGACTCTGCTGCGGTATTTAAGGACTCTGCTGCATTATTTAAGGACTTTGCTGCATTATTTAAGGACTTTGCTGCAGTAATTAAGGAATCTGCTGCATTATTTAAGGACTTTGTTGCATTATTTAAGGACTGTGCTGCATTGCTTAAGGACTCTGCTGCATTATTTAAGGACTTTGCTGCATTATTTAAGGACTTTGTTGCATTATTTAAGGACTCTGCTGCATTATTTAAGGACTTTGTTGCATTATTTAAGGACTCTGTTGCATTATTTAAGGACTTTGCTGCATTATTTAAGTACTCTGGTGCATTATTTAAGGACTTTGTTGCATTATTTAAGGACTCTGCTGCATTATTTAAGGACTTTGCTGCATTATTTAAGTACTCTGGTGCATTATTTAAGGACTTTGTTGCATTATTTAAGGACTCTGCTGCATTATTTAAGGATTTTGCTGCATTATTTAAGGACTCTACTGCATTATTAAGGACGTTGCTGCATTATTTAAGGACTTTATTGCATTATTTAAGGATTCTGCTGCATTATTTAAGGAATTAGCTGCATTATTTAAGTACTCTGCTGCATTATTTAAGGACTTTGCTGCATTATTTAAGTATGCTGCTGCAGTATTTAAGGCCTCTGCTGCATTATTTAAGGACTCTGCTGCATTATTAAGGACGTTGCTGCATTATTTAAGGACTTTATTGCATTATTTAAGGATTCTGCTGCATTATTTAAGGAATTTGCTGCATTATTTAAGGACTCTGCTGCATTATTTAAGGACTTTGTTGCATTATTTAATGACTCTGCTGGGGTATTTAAGGACTCTGCTGCATTATTTAAGGACTTTGTTGCATTATTTAAGGAATCTGCTGCATTATTTAAGGACTTTGCTGCATTATTTAAGGACTTTGATGCATTATTTAAGGACGCTGCTGCAGAATTTAAGTAATCTGCTGCATTATTTAAGGACTCTGCTGCATTATTTAAGGACTTTGCTGCATTATTTAAGGACTCTGCTGCATTATTTAAGGACTTTGTTGCATTATTTAATGACTCTGCTGCGGTATTTAAGGACTCTGCTGTATTATTTAAGGACTTTGCTGAATTATTTAAGGACTCTGCTTCATTATTTAAGGACTTTGTTGCATTATTTAAGGACTCTGCTGCATTATTTAAGGACTTCGTTGCATTATTTAAGGACTCTGCTGCATTATTTAAAGACTTTGCTGCATTATTTAAGTACTCTGGTGCATTATTTAAGGACTCGGCTGCATTATTTAAAGACTTTGCTGCATTATTTAAGTACTCTGGTGCATTATTTAAGGACTCTGCTGCATTATTTAAGGACTTTGCTGCATTATTTAAGGACTCTGCTGCATTATTTAAGGACTCTGCTGCATTATTTAAGGACTTTGCTGCATTATTTAAGTATGCTGCTGCGGTATTTAAGGCCTCTGCTGCATTATTTAAGGACTCTGCTGCATTATTAAGGACGTTGCTGCATTATTTAAGGACTTTATTGCATTATTTAAGGATTCTGCTGCATTATTTAAGGAATTTGCTGCATTATTTAAGGACTCTGCTGTATTATTTAAGGACTTTGTTGCATTATTTAATGACTCTGCTGGGGTATTTAAGGACTCTGCTGCATTATTTAAGGGCTTTGCTGCATTATTTAAGGACTCTGCTGCAGTATTTAAGGACTCTGCTGCATTATTTAAGGACTTTGATGCATTATTTAAGGACGCTGCTGCAGAATTTAAGGAATCTGCTGCATTATTTAAGGACTTTGTTGCATTATTTAAGGACTATGCTGCATTATGTAAGGACTCTGCTGCATTATTTAAGGACTTTGCTGCATTATTTAATTACTCTGCTGCATTATTTAAGGACTTTGTTGCATTATTTAAGGACTCTGCTGCATTATTTAAGGACTTTGCTGCATTATTTAAGGACTTTGATGCATTATTTAAGGACGCTGCTGCAGAATTTAAGTAATCTGCTGCATTATTTAAGGACTCTGCTGCATTATTTAAGGACTTTGCTGCATTATTTAAGGACTCTGCTGCATTATTTAAGGACTTTGTTGCATTATTTAATGACTCTGCTGCGGTATTTAAGGACTCTGCTGCATTATTTAAGGACTTTGCTGCATTATTTAAGGACTTTGCTGCAGTAATTAAGGAATCTGCTGCATTATTTAAGGACTTTGTTGCATTATTTAAGGACTGTGCTGCATTGCTTAAGGACTCTGCTGCATTATTTAAGGACTTTGCTGCATTATTTAAGGACTTTGTTGCATTATTTAAGGACTCTGCTGCATTATTTAAGGACTTTGTTGCATTATTTAAGGACTCTGTTGCATTATTTAAGGACTTTGCTGCATTATTTAAGTACTCTGGTGCATTATTTAAGGACTTTGTTGCATTATTTAAGGACTCTGCTGCATTATTTAAGGACTTTGCTGCATTATTTAAGTACTCTGGTGCATTATTTAAGGACTTTGTTGCATTATTTAAGGACTCTGCTGCATTATTTAAGGACTTTGTTGCATTATTTAAGGACTCTGCTGCATTATTTAAGGACTTTGCTGCATTATTTAAGGACTCTGCTGCATTATTTAAGGACTTTGTTGCATTATTTAATGACTCTGCTGCGGTATTTAAGGACTCTGCTGTATTATTTAAGGACTTTGCTGCATTATTTAAGGACTCTGCTTCATTATTTAAGGACTTTGTTGCATTATTTAAGGACTCTGCTGCATTATTTAAGGACTTCGTTGCATTATTTAAGGACTCTGCTGCATTATTTAAAGACTTTGCTGCATTATTTAAGTACTCTGGTGCATTATTTAAGGACTCGGCTGCATTATTTAAAGACTTTGCTGCATTATTTAAGTACTCTGGTGCATTATTTAAGGACTCTGCTGCATTATTTAAGGACTTTGCTGCATTATTTAAGGACTCTGCTGCATTATTTAAGGACTTTGCTGCATTATTTAAGTATGCTGCTGCAGTATTTAAGGCCTCTGCTGCATTATTTAAGGACTCTGCTGCATTATTAAGGACGTTGCTGCATTATTTAAGGACTTTATTGCATTATTTAAGGATTCTGCTGCATTATTTAAGGAATTTGCTGCATTATTTAAGGACTCTGCTGTATTATTTAAGGACTTTGTTGCATTATTTAATGACTCTGCTGGGGTATTTAAGGACTCTGCTGCATTATTTAAGGGCTTTGCTGCATTATTTAAGGACTCTGCTGCAGTATTTAAGGACTCTGCTGCATTATTTAAGGACTTTGATGCATTATTTAAGGACGCTGCTGCAGAATTTAAGGAATCTGCTGCATTATTTAAGGACTTTGTTGCATTATTTAAGGACTATGCTGCATTATGTAAGGACTCTGCTGCATTATTTAAGGACTTTGCTGCATTATTTAATTACTCTGCTGCATTATTTAAGGACTTTGTTGCATTATTTAAGGACTCTGCTGCATTATTTAAGGACTTTGCTGCATTATTTAAGGACTTTGATGCATTATTTAAGGACTTTGATGCATTATTTAAGGACGCTGCTGCAGAATTTAAGTAATCTGCTGCATTATTTAAGGACTCTGCTGCATTATTTAAGGACTTTGCTGCATTATTTAAGGACTCTGCTGCATTATTTAAGGACTTTGTTGCATTATTTAATGACTCTGCTGCGGTATTTAAGGACTCTGCTGTATTATTTAAGGACTTTGCTGCATTATTTAAGGACTCTGCTTCATTATTTAAGGACTTTGTTGCATTATTTAAGGACTCTGCTGCATTATTTAAGGATTTTGCTGCATTATTTAAGGACTCTACTGCATTATTAAGGACGTTGCTGCATTATTTAAGGACTTTATTGCATTATTTAAGGATTCTGCTGCATTATTTAAGGAATTAGCTGCATTATTTAAGTACTCTGCTGCATTATTTAAGGACTTTGCTGCATTATTTAAGTATGCTGCTGCAGTATTTAAGGCCTCTGCTGCATTATTTAAGGACTCTGCTGCATTATTAAGGACGTTGCTGCATTATTTAAGGACTTTATTGCATTATTTAAGGATTCTGCTGCATTATTTAAGGAATTTGCTGCATTATTTAAGGACTCTGCTGCATTATTTAAGGACTTTGTTGCATTATTTAATGACTCTGCTGGGGTATTTAAGGACTCTGCTGCATTATTTAAGGACTTTGTTGCATTATTTAAGGAATCTGCTGCATTATTTAAGGACTTTGCTGCATTATTTAAGGACTTTGATGCATTATTTAAGGACTCTGCTGCATTATTTAAGGACTTTGTTGCATTATTTAATGACTCTGCTGGGGTATTTAAGGACTCTGCTGCATTATTTAAGGACTTTGTTGCATTATTTAAGGAATCTGCTGCATTATTTAAGGACTTTGCTGCATTATTTAAGGACTTTGATGCATTATTTAATGACTCTGCTGGGGTATTTAAGGACTCTGCTGCATTATTTAAGGACTTTATTGCATTATTTAAGGATTCTGCTGCATTATTTAAGGAATTTGCTGCATTATTTAAGGACTCTGCTGCATTATTTAAGGACTTTGTTGCATTATTTAATGACTCTGCTGGGGTATTTAAGGACTCTGCTGCATTATTTAAGGACTTTGTTGCATTATTTAAGGAATCTGCTGCATTATTTAAGGACTTTGCTGCATTATTTAAGGACTTTGATGCATTATTTAAGGACGCTGCTGCAGAATTTAAGTAATCTGCTGCATTATTTAAGGACTCTGCTGCATTATTTAAGGACTTTGCTGCATTATTTAAGGACTCTGCTGCATTATTTAAGGACTTTGTTGCATTATTTAATGACTCTGCTGCGGTATTTAAGGACTCTGCTGTATTATTTAAGGACTTTGCTGAATTATTTAAGGACTCTGCTTCATTATTTAAGGACTTTGTTGCATTATTTAAGGACTCTGCTGCATTATTTAAGGACTTCGTTGCATTATTTAAGGACTCTGCTGCATTATTTAAAGACTTTGCTGCATTATTTAAGTACTCTGGTGCATTATTTAAGGACTCGGCTGCATTATTTAAAGACTTTGCTGCATTATTTAAGTACTCTGGTGCATTATTTAAGGACTCTGCTGCATTATTTAAGGACTTTGCTGCATTATTTAAGGACTCTGCTGCATTATTTAAGGACTCTGCTGCATTATTTAAGGACTTTGCTGCATTATTTAAGTATGCTGCTGCGGTATTTAAGGCCTCTGCTGCATTATTTAAGGACTCTGCTGCATTATTAAGGACGTTGCTGCATTATTTAAGGACTTTATTGCATTATTTAAGGATTCTGCTGCATTATTTAAGGAATTTGCTGCATTATTTAAGGACTCTGCTGTATTATTTAAGGACTTTGTTGCATTATTTAATGACTCTGCTGGGGTATTTAAGGACTCTGCTGCATTATTTAAGGGCTTTGCTGCATTATTTAAGGACTCTGCTGCAGTATTTAAGGACTCTGCTGCATTATTTAAGGACTTTGATGCATTATTTAAGGACGCTGCTGCAGAATTTAAGGAATCTGCTGCATTATTTAAGGACTTTGTTGCATTATTTAAGGACTATGCTGCATTATGTAAGGACTCTGCTGCATTATTTAAGGACTTTGCTGCATTATTTAATTACTCTGCTGCATTATTTAAGGACTTTGTTGCATTATTTAAGGACTCTGCTGCATTATTTAAGGACTTTGCTGCATTATTTAAGGACTTTGATGCATTATTTAAGGACGCTGCTGCAGAATTTAAGTAATCTGCTGCATTATTTAAGGACTCTGCTGCATTATTTAAGGACTTTGCTGCATTATTTAAGGACTCTGCTGCATTATTTAAGGACTTTGTTGCATTATTTAATGACTCTGCTGCGGTATTTAAGGACTCTGCTGCATTATTTAAGGACTTTGCTGCATTATTTAAGGACTTTGCTGCAGTAATTAAGGAATCTGCTGCATTATTTAAGGACTTTGTTGCATTATTTAAGGACTGTGCTGCATTGCTTAAGGACTCTGCTGCATTATTTAAGGACTTTTCTGCATTATTTAAGGACTTTGTTGCATTATTTAAGGACTCTGCTGCATTATTTAAGGACTTTGTTGCATTATTTAAGGACTCTGTTGCATTATTTAAGGACTTTGCTGCATTATTTAAGTACTCTGGTGCATTATTTAAGGACTTTGTTGCATTATTTAAGGACTCTGCTGCATTATTTAAGGACTTTGCTGCATTATTTAAGTACTCTGGTGCATTATTTAAGGACTTTGTTGCATTATTTAAGGACTCTGCTGCATTATTTAAGGATTTTGCTGCATTATTTAAGGACTCTACTGCATTATTAAGGACGTTGCTGCATTATTTAAGGACTTTATTGCATTATTTAAGGATTCTGCTGCATTATTTAAGGAATTAGCTGCATTATTTAAGTACTCTGCTGCATTATTTAAGGACTTTGCTGCATTATTTAAGTATGCTGCTGCAGTATTTAAGGCCTCTGCTGCATTATTTAAGGACTCTGCTGCATTATTAAGGACGTTGCTGCATTATTTAAGGACTTTATTGCATTATTTAAGGATTCTGCTGCATTATTTAAGGAATTTGCTGCATTATTTAAGGACTCTGCTGCATTATTTAAGGACTTTGTTGCATTATTTAATGACTCTGCTGGGGTATTTAAGGACTCTGCTGCATTATTTAAGGACTTTGTTGCATTATTTAAGGAATCTGCTGCATTATTTAAGGACTTTGCTGCATTATTTAAGGACTTTGATGCATTATTTAAGGACGCTGCTGCAGAATTTAAGTAATCTGCTGCATTATTTAAGGACTCTGCTGCATTATTTAAGGACTTTGCTGCATTATTTAAGGACTCTGCTGCATTATTTAAGGACTTTGTTGCATTATTTAATGACTCTGCTGCGGTATTTAAGGACTCTGCTGTATTATTTAAGGACTTTGCTGAATTATTTAAGGACTCTGCTTCATTATTTAAGGACTTTGTTGCATTATTTAAGGACTCTGCTGCATTATTTAAGGACTTCGTTGCATTATTTAAGGACTCTGCTGCATTATTTAAAGACTTTGCTGCATTATTTAAGTACTCTGGTGCATTATTTAAGGACTCGGCTGCATTATTTAAAGACTTTGCTGCATTATTTAAGTACTCTGGTGCATTATTTAAGGACTCTGCTGCATTATTTAAGGACTTTGCTGCATTATTTAAGGACTCTGCTGCATTATTTAAGGACTCTGCTGCATTATTTAAGGACTTTGCTGCATTATTTAAGTATGCTGCTGCGGTATTTAAGGCCTCTGCTGCATTATTTAAGGACTCTGCTGCATTATTAAGGACGTTGCTGCATTATTTAAGGACTTTATTGCATTATTTAAGGATTCTGCTGCATTATTTAAGGAATTTGCTGCATTATTTAAGGACTCTGCTGTATTATTTAAGGACTTTGTTGCATTATTTAATGACTCTGCTGGGGTATTTAAGGACTCTGCTGCATTATTTAAGGGCTTTGCTGCATTATTTAAGGACTCTGCTGCAGTATTTAAGGACTCTGCTGCATTATTTAAGGACTTTGATGCATTATTTAAGGACGCTGCTGCAGAATTTAAGGAATCTGCTGCATTATTTAAGGACTTTGTTGCATTATTTAAGGACTATGCTGCATTATGTAAGGACTCTGCTGCATTATTTAAGGACTTTGCTGCATTATTTAATTACTCTGCTGCATTATTTAAGGACTTTGTTGCATTATTTAAGGACTCTGCTGCATTATTTAAGGACTTTGCTGCATTATTTAAGGACTTTGATGCATTATTTAAGGACGCTGCTGCAGAATTTAAGTAATCTGCTGCATTATTTAAGGACTCTGCTGCATTATTTAAGGACTTTGCTGCATTATTTAAGGACTCTGCTGCATTATTTAAGGACTTTGTTGCATTATTTAATGACTCTGCTGCGGTATTTAAGGACTCTGCTGCATTATTTAAGGACTTTGCTGCATTATTTAAGGACTTTGCTGCAGTAATTAAGGAATCTGCTGCATTATTTAAGGACTTTGTTGCATTATTTAAGGACTGTGCTGCATTGCTTAAGGACTCTGCTGCATTATTTAAGGACTTTGCTGCATTATTTAAGGACTTTGTTGCATTATTTAAGGACTCTGCTGCATTATTTAAGGACTTTGTTGCATTATTTAAGGACTCTGTTGCATTATTTAAGGACTTTGCTGCATTATTTAAGTACTCTGGTGCATTATTTAAGGACTTTGTTGCATTATTTAAGGACTCTGCTGCATTATTTAAGGACTTTGCTGCATTATTTAAGTACTCTGGTGCATTATTTAAGGACTTTGTTGCATTATTTAAGGACTCTGCTGCATTATTTAAGGACTTTGTTGCATTATTTAAGGACTCTGCTGCATTATTTAAGGACTTTGCTGCATTATTTAAGGACTCTGCTGCATTATTTAAGGACTTTGTTGCATTATTTAATGACTCTGCTGCGGTATTTAAGGACTCTGCTGTATTATTTAAGGACTTTGCTGCATTATTTAAGGACTCTGCTTCATTATTTAAGGACTTTGTTGCATTATTTAAGGACTCTGCTGCATTATTTAAGGACTTCGTTGCATTATTTAAGGACTCTGCTGCATTATTTAAGGACTTTGATGCATTATTTAAGGACGCTGCTGCAGAATTTAAGGAATCTGCTGCATTATTTAAGGACTTTGTTGCATTATTTAAGGACTATGCTGCATTATGTAAGGACTCTGCTGCATTATTTAAGGACTTTGCTGCATTATTTAATTACTCTGCTGCATTATTTAAGGACTTTGTTGCATTATTTAAGGACTCTGCTGCATTATTTAAGGACTTTGCTGCATTATTTAAGGACTTTGATGCATTATTTAAGGACTTTGATGCATTATTTAAGGACGCTGCTGCAGAATTTAAGTAATCTGCTGCATTATTTAAGGACTCTGCTGCATTATTTAAGGACTTTGCTGCATTATTTAAGGACTCTGCTGCATTATTTAAGGACTTTGTTGCATTATTTAATGACTCTGCTGCGGTATTTAAGGACTCTGCTGTATTATTTAAGGACTTTGCTGCATTATTTAAGGACTCTGCTTCATTATTTAAGGACTTTGTTGCATTATTTAAGGACTCTGCTGCATTATTTAAGGATTTTGCTGCATTATTTAAGGACTCTACTGCATTATTAAGGACGTTGCTGCATTATTTAAGGACTTTATTGCATTATTTAAGGATTCTGCTGCATTATTTAAGGAATTAGCTGCATTATTTAAGTACTCTGCTGCATTATTTAAGGACTTTGCTGCATTATTTAAGTATGCTGCTGCAGTATTTAAGGCCTCTGCTGCATTATTTAAGGACTCTGCTGCATTATTAAGGACGTTGCTGCATTATTTAAGGACTTTATTGCATTATTTAAGGATTCTGCTGCATTATTTAAGGAATTTGCTGCATTATTTAAGGACTCTGCTGCATTATTTAAGGACTTTGTTGCATTATTTAATGACTCTGCTGGGGTATTTAAGGACTCTGCTGCATTATTTAAGGACTTTGTTGCATTATTTAAGGAATCTGCTGCATTATTTAAGGACTTTGCTGCATTATTTAAGGACTTTGATGCATTATTTAAGGACTCTGCTGCATTATTTAAGGACTTTGTTGCATTATTTAATGACTCTGCTGGGGTATTTAAGGACTCTGCTGCATTATTTAAGGACTTTGTTGCATTATTTAAGGAATCTGCTGCATTATTTAAGGACTTTGCTGCATTATTTAAGGACTTTGATGCATTATTTAATGACTCTGCTGGGGTATTTAAGGACTCTGCTGCATTATTTAAGGACTTTATTGCATTATTTAAGGATTCTGCTGCATTATTTAAGGAATTTGCTGCATTATTTAAGGACTCTGCTGCATTATTTAAGGACTTTGTTGCATTATTTAATGACTCTGCTGGGGTATTTAAGGACTCTGCTGCATTATTTAAGGACTTTGTTGCATTATTTAAGGAATCTGCTGCATTATTTAAGGACTTTGCTGCATTATTTAAGGACTTTGATGCATTATTTAAGGACGCTGCTGCAGAATTTAAGTAATCTGCTGCATTATTTAAGGACTCTGCTGCATTATTTAAGGACTTTGCTGCATTATTTAAGGACTCTGCTGCATTATTTAAGGACTTTGTTGCATTATTTAATGACTCTGCTGCGGTATTTAAGGACTCTGCTGTATTATTTAAGGACTTTGCTGAATTATTTAAGGACTCTGCTTCATTATTTAAGGACTTTGTTGCATTATTTAAGGACTCTGCTGCATTATTTAAGGACTTCGTTGCATTATTTAAGGACTCTGCTGCATTATTTAAAGACTTTGCTGCATTATTTAAGTACTCTGGTGCATTATTTAAGGACTCGGCTGCATTATTTAAAGACTTTGCTGCATTATTTAAGTACTCTGGTGCATTATTTAAGGACTCTGCTGCATTATTTAAGGACTTTGCTGCATTATTTAAGGACTCTGCTGCATTATTTAAGGACTCTGCTGCATTATTTAAGGACTTTGCTGCATTATTTAAGTATGCTGCTGCGGTATTTAAGGCCTCTGCTGCATTATTTAAGGACTCTGCTGCATTATTAAGGACGTTGCTGCATTATTTAAGGACTTTATTGCATTATTTAAGGATTCTGCTGCATTATTTAAGGAATTTGCTGCATTATTTAAGGACTCTGCTGTATTATTTAAGGACTTTGTTGCATTATTTAATGACTCTGCTGGGGTATTTAAGGACTCTGCTGCATTATTTAAGGGCTTTGCTGCATTATTTAAGGACTCTGCTGCAGTATTTAAGGACTCTGCTGCATTATTTAAGGACTTTGATGCATTATTTAAGGACGCTGCTGCAGAATTTAAGGAATCTGCTGCATTATTTAAGGACTTTGTTGCATTATTTAAGGACTATGCTGCATTATGTAAGGACTCTGCTGCATTATTTAAGGACTTTGCTGCATTATTTAATTACTCTGCTGCATTATTTAAGGACTTTGTTGCATTATTTAAGGACTCTGCTGCATTATTTAAGGACTTTGCTGCATTATTTAAGGACTTTGATGCATTATTTAAGGACGCTGCTGCAGAATTTAAGTAATCTGCTGCATTATTTAAGGACTCTGCTGCATTATTTAAGGACTTTGCTGCATTATTTAAGGACTCTGCTGCATTATTTAAGGACTTTGTTGCATTATTTAATGACTCTGCTGCGGTATTTAAGGACTCTGCTGCATTATTTAAGGACTTTGCTGCATTATTTAAGGACTTTGCTGCAGTAATTAAGGAATCTGCTGCATTATTTAAGGACTTTGTTGCATTATTTAAGGACTGTGCTGCATTGCTTAAGGACTCTGCTGCATTATTTAAGGACTTTTCTGCATTATTTAAGGACTTTGTTGCATTATTTAAGGACTCTGCTGCATTATTTAAGGACTTTGTTGCATTATTTAAGGACTCTGTTGCATTATTTAAGGACTTTGCTGCATTATTTAAGTACTCTGGTGCATTATTTAAGGACTTTGTTGCATTATTTAAGGACTCTGCTGCATTATTTAAGGACTTTGCTGCATTATTTAAGTACTCTGGTGCATTATTTAAGGACTTTGTTGCATTATTTAAGGACTCTGCTGCATTATTTAAGGATTTTGCTGCATTATTTAAGGACTCTACTGCATTATTAAGGACGTTGCTGCATTATTTAAGGACTTTATTGCATTATTTAAGGATTCTGCTGCATTATTTAAGGAATTAGCTGCATTATTTAAGTACTCTGCTGCATTATTTAAGGACTTTGCTGCATTATTTAAGTATGCTGCTGCAGTATTTAAGGCCTCTGCTGCATTATTTAAGGACTCTGCTGCATTATTAAGGACGTTGCTGCATTATTTAAGGACTTTATTGCATTATTTAAGGATTCTGCTGCATTATTTAAGGAATTTGCTGCATTATTTAAGGACTCTGCTGCATTATTTAAGGACTTTGTTGCATTATTTAATGACTCTGCTGGGGTATTTAAGGACTCTGCTGCATTATTTAAGGACTTTGTTGCATTATTTAAGGAATCTGCTGCATTATTTAAGGACTTTGCTGCATTATTTAAGGACTTTGATGCATTATTTAAGGACGCTGCTGCAGAATTTAAGTAATCTGCTGCATTATTTAAGGACTCTGCTGCATTATTTAAGGACTTTGCTGCATTATTTAAGGACTCTGCTGCATTATTTAAGGACTTTGTTGCATTATTTAATGACTCTGCTGCGGTATTTAAGGACTCTGCTGTATTATTTAAGGACTTTGCTGAATTATTTAAGGACTCTGCTTCATTATTTAAGGACTTTGTTGCATTATTTAAGGACTCTGCTGCATTATTTAAGGACTTCGTTGCATTATTTAAGGACTCTGCTGCATTATTTAAAGACTTTGCTGCATTATTTAAGTACTCTGGTGCATTATTTAAGGACTCGGCTGCATTATTTAAAGACTTTGCTGCATTATTTAAGTACTCTGGTGCATTATTTAAGGACTCTGCTGCATTATTTAAGGACTTTGCTGCATTATTTAAGGACTCTGCTGCATTATTTAAGGACTCTGCTGCATTATTTAAGGACTTTGCTGCATTATTTAAGTATGCTGCTGCGGTATTTAAGGCCTCTGCTGCATTATTTAAGGACTCTGCTGCATTATTAAGGACGTTGCTGCATTATTTAAGGACTTTATTGCATTATTTAAGGATTCTGCTGCATTATTTAAGGAATTTGCTGCATTATTTAAGGACTCTGCTGTATTATTTAAGGACTTTGTTGCATTATTTAATGACTCTGCTGGGGTATTTAAGGACTCTGCTGCATTATTTAAGGGCTTTGCTGCATTATTTAAGGACTCTGCTGCAGTATTTAAGGACTCTGCTGCATTATTTAAGGACTTTGATGCATTATTTAAGGACGCTGCTGCAGAATTTAAGGAATCTGCTGCATTATTTAAGGACTTTGTTGCATTATTTAAGGACTATGCTGCATTATGTAAGGACTCTGCTGCATTATTTAAGGACTTTGCTGCATTATTTAATTACTCTGCTGCATTATTTAAGGACTTTGTTGCATTATTTAAGGACTCTGCTGCATTATTTAAGGACTTTGCTGCATTATTTAAGGACTTTGATGCATTATTTAAGGACGCTGCTGCAGAATTTAAGTAATCTGCTGCATTATTTAAGGACTCTGCTGCATTATTTAAGGACTTTGCTGCATTATTTAAGGACTCTGCTGCATTATTTAAGGACTTTGTTGCATTATTTAATGACTCTGCTGCGGTATTTAAGGACTCTGCTGCATTATTTAAGGACTTTGCTGCATTATTTAAGGACTTTGCTGCAGTAATTAAGGAATCTGCTGCATTATTTAAGGACTTTGTTGCATTATTTAAGGACTGTGCTGCATTGCTTAAGGACTCTGCTGCATTATTTAAGGACTTTGCTGCATTATTTAAGGACTTTGTTGCATTATTTAAGGACTCTGCTGCATTATTTAAGGACTTTGTTGCATTATTTAAGGACTCTGTTGCATTATTTAAGGACTTTGCTGCATTATTTAAGTACTCTGGTGCATTATTTAAGGACTTTGTTGCATTATTTAAGGACTCTGCTGCATTATTTAAGGACTTTGCTGCATTATTTAAGTACTCTGGTGCATTATTTAAGGACTTTGTTGCATTATTTAAGGACTCTGCTGCATTATTTAAGGACTTTGTTGCATTATTTAAGGACTCTGCTGCATTATTTAAGGACTTTGCTGCATTATTTAAGGACTCTGCTGCATTATTTAAGGACTTTGTTGCATTATTTAATGACTCTGCTGCGGTATTTAAGGACTCTGCTGTATTATTTAAGGACTTTGCTGCATTATTTAAGGACTCTGCTTCATTATTTAAGGACTTTGTTGCATTATTTAAGGACTCTGCTGCATTATTTAAGGACTTCGTTGCATTATTTAAGGACTCTGCTGCATTATTTAAAGACTTTGCTGCATTATTTAAGTACTCTGGTGCATTATTTAAGGACTCGGCTGCATTATTTAAAGACTTTGCTGCATTATTTAAGTACTCTGGTGCATTATTTAAGGACTCTGCTGCATTATTTAAGGACTTTGCTGCATTATTTAAGGACTCTGCTGCATTATTTAAGGACTTTGCTGCATTATTTAAGTATGCTGCTGCGGTATTTAAGGCCTCTGCTGCATTATTTAAGGACTCTGCTGCATTATTAAGGACGTTGCTGCATTATTTAAGGACTTTATTGCATTATTTAAGGATTCTGCTGCATTATTTAAGGAATTTGCTGCATTATTTAAGGACTCTGCTGTATTATTTAAGGACTTTGTTGCATTATTTAATGACTCTGCTGGGGTATTTAAGGACTCTGCTGCATTATTTAAGGGCTTTGCTGCATTATTTAAGGACTCTGCTGCAGTATTTAAGGACTCTGCTGCATTATTTAAGGACTTTGATGCATTATTTAAGGACGCTGCTGCAGAATTTAAGGAATCTGCTGCATTATTTAAGGACTTTGTTGCATTATTTAAGGACTATGCTGCATTATGTAAGGACTCTGCTGCATTATTTAAGGACTTTGCTGCATTATTTAATTACTCTGCTGCATTATTTAAGGACTTTGTTGCATTATTTAAGGACTCTGCTGCATTATTTAAGGACTTTGCTGCATTATTTAAGGACTTTGATGCATTATTTAAGGACTTTGATGCATTATTTAAGGACGCTGCTGCAGAATTTAAGTAATCTGCTGCATTATTTAAGGACTCTGCTGCATTATTTAAGGACTTTGCTGCATTATTTAAGGACTCTGCTGCATTATTTAAGGACTTTGTTGCATTATTTAATGACTCTGCTGCGGTATTTAAGGACTCTGCTGTATTATTTAAGGACTTTGCTGCATTATTTAAGGACTCTGCTTCATTATTTAAGGACTTTGTTGCATTATTTAAGGACTCTGCTGCATTATTTAAGGATTTTGCTGCATTATTTAAGGACTCTACTGCATTATTAAGGACGTTGCTGCATTATTTAAGGACTTTATTGCATTATTTAAGGATTCTGCTGCATTATTTAAGGAATTAGCTGCATTATTTAAGTACTCTGCTGCATTATTTAAGGACTTTGCTGCATTATTTAAGTATGCTGCTGCAGTATTTAAGGCCTCTGCTGCATTATTTAAGGACTCTGCTGCATTATTAAGGACGTTGCTGCATTATTTAAGGACTTTATTGCATTATTTAAGGATTCTGCTGCATTATTTAAGGAATTTGCTGCATTATTTAAGGACTCTGCTGCATTATTTAAGGACTTTGTTGCATTATTTAATGACTCTGCTGGGGTATTTAAGGACTCTGCTGCATTATTTAAGGACTTTGTTGCATTATTTAAGGAATCTGCTGCATTATTTAAGGACTTTGCTGCATTATTTAAGGACTTTGATGCATTATTTAAGGACGCTGCTGCAGAATTTAAGTAATCTGCTGCATTATTTAAGGACTCTGCTGCATTATTTAAGGACTTTGCTGCATTATTTAAGGACTCTGCTGCATTATTTAAGGACTTTGTTGCATTATTTAATGACTCTGCTGCGGTATTTAAGGACTCTGCTGTATTATTTAAGGACTTTGCTGAATTATTTAAGGACTCTGCTTCATTATTTAAGGACTTTGTTGCATTATTTAAGGACTCTGCTGCATTATTTAAGGACTTCGTTGCATTATTTAAGGACTCTGCTGCATTATTTAAAGACTTTGCTGCATTATTTAAGTACTCTGGTGCATTATTTAAGGACTCGGCTGCATTATTTAAAGACTTTGCTGCATTATTTAAGTACTCTGGTGCATTATTTAAGGACTCTGCTGCATTATTTAAGGACTTTGCTGCATTATTTAAGGACTCTGCTGCATTATTTAAGGACTCTGCTGCATTATTTAAGGACTTTGCTGCATTATTTAAGTATGCTGCTGCGGTATTTAAGGCCTCTGCTGCATTATTTAAGGACTCTGCTGCATTATTAAGGACGTTGCTGCATTATTTAAGGACTTTATTGCATTATTTAAGGATTCTGCTGCATTATTTAAGGAATTTGCTGCATTATTTAAGGACTCTGCTGTATTATTTAAGGACTTTGTTGCATTATTTAATGACTCTGCTGGGGTATTTAAGGACTCTGCTGCATTATTTAAGGGCTTTGCTGCATTATTTAAGGACTCTGCTGCAGTATTTAAGGACTCTGCTGCATTATTTAAGGACTTTGATGCATTATTTAAGGACGCTGCTGCAGAATTTAAGGAATCTGCTGCATTATTTAAGGACTTTGTTGCATTATTTAAGGACTATGCTGCATTATGTAAGGACTCTGCTGCATTATTTAAGGACTTTGCTGCATTATTTAATTACTCTGCTGCATTATTTAAGGACTTTGTTGCATTATTTAAGGACTCTGCTGCATTATTTAAGGACTTTGCTGCATTATTTAAGGACTTTGATGCATTATTTAAGGACGCTGCTGCAGAATTTAAGTAATCTGCTGCATTATTTAAGGACTCTGCTGCATTATTTAAGGACTTTGCTGCATTATTTAAGGACTCTGCTGCATTATTTAAGGACTTTGTTGCATTATTTAATGACTCTGCTGCGGTATTTAAGGACTCTGCTGCATTATTTAAGGACTTTGCTGCATTATTTAAGGACTTTGCTGCAGTAATTAAGGAATCTGCTGCATTATTTAAGGACTTTGTTGCATTATTTAAGGACTGTGCTGCATTGCTTAAGGACTCTGCTGCATTATTTAAGGACTTTGCTGCATTATTTAAGGACTTTGTTGCATTATTTAAGGACTCTGCTGCATTATTTAAGGACTTTGTTGCATTATTTAAGGACTCTGTTGCATTATTTAAGGACTTTGCTGCATTATTTAAGTACTCTGGTGCATTATTTAAGGACTTTGTTGCATTATTTAAGGACTCTGCTGCATTATTTAAGGACTTTGCTGCATTATTTAAGTACTCTGGTGCATTATTTAAGGACTTTGTTGCATTATTTAAGGACTCTGCTGCATTATTTAAGGATTTTGCTGCATTATTTAAGGACTCTACTGCATTATTAAGGACGTTGCTGCATTATTTAAGGACTTTATTGCATTATTTAAGGATTCTGCTGCATTATTTAAGGAATTAGCTGCATTATTTAAGTACTCTGCTGCATTATTTAAGGACTTTGCTGCATTATTTAAGTATGCTGCTGCAGTATTTAAGGCCTCTGCTGCATTATTTAAGGACTCTGCTGCATTATTAAGGACGTTGCTGCATTATTTAAGGACTTTATTGCATTATTTAAGGATTCTGCTGCATTATTTAAGGAATTTGCTGCATTATTTAAGGACTCTGCTGCATTATTTAAGGACTTTGTTGCATTATTTAATGACTCTGCTGGGGTATTTAAGGACTCTGCTGCATTATTTAAGGACTTTGTTGCATTATTTAAGGAATCTGCTGCATTATTTAAGGACTTTGCTGCATTATTTAAGGACTTTGATGCATTATTTAAGGACGCTGCTGCAGAATTTAAGTAATCTGCTGCATTATTTAAGGACTCTGCTGCATTATTTAAGGACTTTGCTGCATTATTTAAGGACTCTGCTGCATTATTTAAGGACTTTGTTGCATTATTTAATGACTCTGCTGCGGTATTTAAGGACTCTGCTGTATTATTTAAGGACTTTGCTGAATTATTTAAGGACTCTGCTTCATTATTTAAGGACTTTGTTGCATTATTTAAGGACTCTGCTGCATTATTTAAGGACTTCGTTGCATTATTTAAGGACTCTGCTGCATTATTTAAAGACTTTGCTGCATTATTTAAGTACTCTGGTGCATTATTTAAGGACTCGGCTGCATTATTTAAAGACTTTGCTGCATTATTTAAGTACTCTGGTGCATTATTTAAGGACTCTGCTGCATTATTTAAGGACTTTGCTGCATTATTTAAGGACTCTGCTGCATTATTTAAGGACTCTGCTGCATTATTTAAGGACTTTGCTGCATTATTTAAGTATGCTGCTGCGGTATTTAAGGCCTCTGCTGCATTATTTAAGGACTCTGCTGCATTATTAAGGACGTTGCTGCATTATTTAAGGACTTTATTGCATTATTTAAGGATTCTGCTGCATTATTTAAGGAATTTGCTGCATTATTTAAGGACTCTGCTGTATTATTTAAGGACTTTGTTGCATTATTTAATGACTCTGCTGGGGTATTTAAGGACTCTGCTGCATTATTTAAGGGCTTTGCTGCATTATTTAAGGACTCTGCTGCAGTATTTAAGGACTCTGCTGCATTATTTAAGGACTTTGATGCATTATTTAAGGACGCTGCTGCAGAATTTAAGGAATCTGCTGCATTATTTAAGGACTTTGTTGCATTATTTAAGGACTATGCTGCATTATGTAAGGACTCTGCTGCATTATTTAAGGACTTTGCTGCATTATTTAATTACTCTGCTGCATTATTTAAGGACTTTGTTGCATTATTTAAGGACTCTGCTGCATTATTTAAGGACTTTGCTGCATTATTTAAGGACTTTGATGCATTATTTAAGGACGCTGCTGCAGAATTTAAGTAATCTGCTGCATTATTTAAGGACTCTGCTGCATTATTTAAGGACTTTGCTGCATTATTTAAGGACTCTGCTGCATTATTTAAGGACTTTGTTGCATTATTTAATGACTCTGCTGCGGTATTTAAGGACTCTGCTGCATTATTTAAGGACTTTGCTGCATTATTTAAGGACTTTGCTGCAGTAATTAAGGAATCTGCTGCATTATTTAAGGACTTTGTTGCATTATTTAAGGACTGTGCTGCATTGCTTAAGGACTCTGCTGCATTATTTAAGGACTTTGCTGCATTATTTAAGGACTTTGTTGCATTATTTAAGGACTCTGCTGCATTATTTAAGGACTTTGTTGCATTATTTAAGGACTCTGTTGCATTATTTAAGGACTTTGCTGCATTATTTAAGTACTCTGGTGCATTATTTAAGGACTTTGTTGCATTATTTAAGGACTCTGCTGCATTATTTAAGGACTTTGCTGCATTATTTAAGTACTCTGGTGCATTATTTAAGGACTTTGTTGCATTATTTAAGGACTCTGCTGCATTATTTAAGGACTTTGTTGCATTATTTAAGGACTCTGCTGCATTATTTAAGGACTTTGCTGCATTATTTAAGGACTCTGCTGCATTATTTAAGGACTTTGTTGCATTATTTAATGACTCTGCTGCGGTATTTAAGGACTCTGCTGTATTATTTAAGGACTTTGCTGCATTATTTAAGGACTCTGCTTCATTATTTAAGGACTTTGTTGCATTATTTAAGGACTCTGCTGCATTATTTAAGGACTTCGTTGCATTATTTAAGGACTCTGCTGCATTATTTAAAGACTTTGCTGCATTATTTAAGTACTCTGGTGCATTATTTAAGGACTCGGCTGCATTATTTAAAGACTTTGCTGCATTATTTAAGTACTCTGGTGCATTATTTAAGGACTCTGCTGCATTATTTAAGGACTTTGCTGCATTATTTAAGGACTCTGCTGCATTATTTAAGGACTTTGCTGCATTATTTAAGTATGCTGCTGCGGTATTTAAGGCCTCTGCTGCATTATTTAAGGACTCTGCTGCATTATTAAGGACGTTGCTGCATTATTTAAGGACTTTATTGCATTATTTAAGGATTCTGCTGCATTATTTAAGGAATTTGCTGCATTATTTAAGGACTCTGCTGTATTATTTAAGGACTTTGTTGCATTATTTAATGACTCTGCTGGGGTATTTAAGGACTCTGCTGCATTATTTAAGGGCTTTGCTGCATTATTTAAGGACTCTGCTGCAGTATTTAAGGACTCTGCTGCATTATTTAAGGACTTTGATGCATTATTTAAGGACGCTGCTGCAGAATTTAAGGAATCTGCTGCATTATTTAAGGACTTTGTTGCATTATTTAAGGACTATGCTGCATTATGTAAGGACTCTGCTGCATTATTTAAGGACTTTGCTGCATTATTTAATTACTCTGCTGCATTATTTAAGGACTTTGTTGCATTATTTAAGGACTCTGCTGCATTATTTAAGGACTTTGCTGCATTATTTAAGGACTTTGATGCATTATTTAAGGACGCTGCTGCAGAATTTAAGTAATCTGCTGCATTATTTAAGGACTCTGCTGCATTATTTAAGGACTTTGCTGCATTATTTAAGGACTCTGCTGCATTATTTAAGGACTTTGTTGCATTATTTAATGACTCTGCTGCGGTATTTAAGGACTCTGCTGCATTATTTAAGGACTTTGCTGCATTATTTAAGGACTTTGTTGCAGTAATTAAGGAATCTGCTGCATTATTTAAGGACTTTGTTGCATTATTTAAGGACTGTGCTGCATTGCTTAAGGACTCTGCTGCATTATTTAAGGACTTTGCTGCATTATTTAAGGACTTTGTTGCATTATTTAAGGACTCTGCTGCATTATTTAAGGACTTTGTTGCATTATTTAAGGACTCTGTTGCATTATTTAAGGACTTTGCTGCATTATTTAAGTACTCTGGTGCATTATTTAAGGACTTTGTTGCATTATTTAAGGACTCTGCTGCATTATTTAAGGACTTTGTTGCATTATTTAAGGACTCTGTTGCATTACTTAAGGACTTTGCTGCATTATTTAAGTACTCTGGTGCATTATTTAAGGACTTTGTTGCATTATTTAAGGACTCTGCTGCATTATTTAAGGACTTTGTTGCATTATTTAAGGACTCTGTTGCATTACTTAAGGACTTTGCTGCATTATTTAAGTACTCTGGTGCATTATTTAAGGACTTTGTTGCATTATTTAAGGACTCTGCTGCATTATTTAAGGACTTCGTTGCATTATTTAAGGACTCTGCTGCATTATTTAAAGACTTTGCTGCATTATTTAAGTACTCTGGTGCATTATTTAAGGACTCGGCTGCATTATTTAAAGACTTTGCTGCATTATTTAAGTACTCTGGTGCATTATTTAAGGACTTTGCTGCATTATGTAAGGACTCTGCTGCATTATTTAAGGACTTTGCTGCATTATTTAATTACTCTGCTGCATTATTTAAGGACTTTGTTGCATTATTTAAGGACTCTGCTGCATTATTTAAGGACTTTGCTGCATTATTTAAGGACTTTGATGCATTATTTAAGGACGCTGCTGCAGAATTTAAGTAATCTGCTGCATTATTTAAGGACTCTGCTGCATTATTTAAGGACTTTGCTGCATTATTTAAGGACTCTGCTGCATTATTTAAGGACTTTGTTGCATTATTTAATGACTCTGCTGCGGTATTTAAGGACTCTGCTGCATTATTTAAGGACTTTGCTGCATTATTTAAGGACTTTGCTGCAGTAATTAAGGAATCTGCTGCATTATTTAAGGACTTTGTTGCATTATTTAAGGACTGTGCTGCATTGCTTAAGGACTCTGCTGCATTATTTAAGGACTTTGCTGCATTATTTAAGGACTTTGTTGCATTATTTAAGGACTCTGCTGCATTATTTAAGGACTTTGTTGCATTATTTAAGGACTCTGTTGCATTATTTAAGGACTTTGCTGCATTATTTAAGTACTCTGGTGCATTATTTAAGGACTTTGTTGCATTATTTAAGGACTCTGCTGCATTATTTAAGGACTTTGCTGCATTATTTAAGTACTCTGGTGCATTATTTAAGGACTTTGTTGCATTATTTAAGGACTCTGCTGCATTATTTAAGGACTTTGTTGCATTATTTAAGGACTCTGCTGCATTATTTAAGGACTTTGCTGCATTATTTAAGGACTCTGCTGCATTATTTAAGGACTTTGTTGCATTATTTAATGACTCTGCTGCGGTATTTAAGGACTCTGCTGTATTATTTAAGGACTTTGCTGCATTATTTAAGGACTCTGCTTCATTATTTAAGGACTTTGTTGCATTATTTAAGGACTCTGCTGCATTATTTAAGGACTTCGTTGCATTATTTAAGGACTCTGCTGCATTATTTAAAGACTTTGCTGCATTATTTAAGTACTCTGGTGCATTATTTAAGGACTCGGCTGCATTATTTAAAGACTTTGCTGCATTATTTAAGTACTCTGGTGCATTATTTAAGGACTCTGCTGCATTATTTAAGGACTTTGCTGCATTATTTAAGGACTCTGCTGCATTATTTAAGGACTTTGCTGCATTATTTAAGTATGCTGCTGCGGTATTTAAGGCCTCTGCTGCATTATTTAAGGACTCTGCTGCATTATTAAGGACGTTGCTGCATTATTTAAGGACTTTATTGCATTATTTAAGGATTCTGCTGCATTATTTAAGGAATTTGCTGCATTATTTAAGGACTCTGCTGTATTATTTAAGGACTTTGTTGCATTATTTAATGACTCTGCTGGGGTATTTAAGGACTCTGCTGCATTATTTAAGGGCTTTGCTGCATTATTTAAGGACTCTGCTGCAGTATTTAAGGACTCTGCTGCATTATTTAAGGACTTTGATGCATTATTTAAGGACGCTGCTGCAGAATTTAAGGAATCTGCTGCATTATTTAAGGACTTTGTTGCATTATTTAAGGACTATGCTGCATTATGTAAGGACTCTGCTGCATTATTTAAGGACTTTGCTGCATTATTTAATTACTCTGCTGCATTATTTAAGGACTTTGTTGCATTATTTAAGGACTCTGCTGCATTATTTAAGGACTTTGCTGCATTATTTAAGGACTTTGATGCATTATTTAAGGACGCTGCTGCAGAATTTAAGTAATCTGCTGCATTATTTAAGGACTCTGCTGCATTATTTAAGGACTTTGCTGCATTATTTAAGGACTCTGCTGCATTATTTAAGGACTTTGTTGCATTATTTAATGACTCTGCTGCGGTATTTAAGGACTCTGCTGTATTATTTAAGGACTTTGCTGAATTATTTAAGGACTCTGCTTCATTATTTAAGGACTTTGTTGCATTATTTAAGGACTCTGCTGCATTATTTAAGGACTTCGTTGCATTATTTAAGGACTCTGCTGCATTATTTAAAGACTTTGCTGCATTATTTAAGTACTCTGGTGCATTATTTAAGGACTCGGCTGCATTATTTAAAGACTTTGCTGCATTATTTAAGTACTCTGGTGCATTATTTAAGGACTCTGCTGCATTATTTAAGGACTTTGCTGCATTATTTAAGGACTCTGCTGCATTATTTAAGGACTCTGCTGCATTATTTAAGGACTTTGCTGCATTATTTAAGTATGCTGCTGCGGTATTTAAGGCCTCTGCTGCATTATTTAAGGACTCTGCTGCATTATTAAGGACGTTGCTGCATTATTTAAGGACTTTATTGCATTATTTAAGGATTCTGCTGCATTATTTAAGGAATTTGCTGCATTATTTAAGGACTCTGCTGTATTATTTAAGGACTTTGTTGCATTATTTAATGACTCTGCTGGGGTATTTAAGGACTCTGCTGCATTATTTAAGGGCTTTGCTGCATTATTTAAGGACTCTGCTGCAGTATTTAAGGACTCTGCTGCATTATTTAAGGACTTTGATGCATTATTTAAGGACGCTGCTGCAGAATTTAAGGAATCTGCTGCATTATTTAAGGACTTTGTTGCATTATTTAAGGACTATGCTGCATTATGTAAGGACTCTGCTGCATTATTTAAGGACTTTGCTGCATTATTTAATTACTCTGCTGCATTATTTAAGGACTTTGTTGCATTATTTAAGGACTCTGCTGCATTATTTAAGGACTTTGCTGCATTATTTAAGGACTTTGATGCATTATTTAAGGACGCTGCTGCAGAATTTAAGTAATCTGCTGCATTATTTAAGGACTCTGCTGCATTATTTAAGGACTTTGCTGCATTATTTAAGGACTCTGCTGCGGTATTTAAGGACTCTGCTGCATTATTTAAGGACTTTGCTGCATTATTTAAGGACTTTGCTGCAGTAATTAAGGAATCTGCTGCATTATTTAAGGACTTTGTTGCATTATTTAAGGACTGTGCTGCATTGCTTAAGGACTCTGCTGCATTATTTAAGGACTTTGCTGCATTATTTAAGGACTTTGTTGCATTATTTAAGGACTCTGCTGCATTATTTAAGGACTTTGTTGCATTATTTAAGGACTCTGTTGCATTATTTAAGGACTTTGCTGCATTATTTAAGTACTCTGGTGCATTATTTAAGGACTTTGTTGCATTATTTAAGGACTCTGCTGCATTATTTAAGGACTTTGCTGCATTATTTAAGTACTCTGGTGCATTATTTAAGGACTTTGTTGCATTATTTAAGGACTCTGCTGCATTATTTAAGGACTTTGTTGCATTATTTAAGGACTCTGCTGCATTATTTAAGGACTTTGCTGCATTATTTAAGGACTCTGCTGCATTATTTAAGGACTTTGTTGCATTATTTAATGACTCTGCTGCGGTATTTAAGGACTCTGCTGTATTATTTAAGGACTTTGCTGCATTATTTAAGGACTCTGCTTCATTATTTAAGGACTTTGTTGCATTATTTAAGGACTCTGCTGCATTATTTAAGGACTTCGTTGCATTATTTAAGGACTCTGCTGCATTATTTAAAGACTTTGCTGCATTATTTAAGTACTCTGGTGCATTATTTAAGGACTCGGCTGCATTATTTAAAGACTTTGCTGCATTATTTAAGTACTCTGGTGCATTATTTAAGGACTCTGCTGCATTATTTAAGGACTTTGCTGCATTATTTAAGGACTCTGCTGCATTATTTAAGGACTTTGCTGCATTATTTAAGTATGCTGCTGCGGTATTTAAGGCCTCTGCTGCATTATTTAAGGACTCTGCTGCATTATTAAGGACGTTGCTGCATTATTTAAGGACTTTATTGCATTATTTAAGGATTCTGCTGCATTATTTAAGGAATTTGCTGCATTATTTAAGGACTCTGCTGTATTATTTAAGGACTTTGTTGCATTATTTAATGACTCTGCTGGGGTATTTAAGGACTCTGCTGCATTATTTAAGGGCTTTGCTGCATTATTTAAGGACTCTGCTGCAGTATTTAAGGACTCTGCTGCATTATTTAAGGACTTTGATGCATTATTTAAGGACGCTGCTGCAGAATTTAAGGAATCTGCTGCATTATTTAAGGACTTTGTTGCATTATTTAAGGACTATGCTGCATTATGTAAGGACTCTGCTGCATTATTTAAGGACTTTGCTGCATTATTTAATTACTCTGCTGCATTATTTAAGGACTTTGTTGCATTATTTAAGGACTCTGCTGCATTATTTAAGGACTTTGCTGCATTATTTAAGGACTTTGATGCATTATTTAAGGACGCTGCTGCAGAATTTAAGTAATCTGCTGCATTATTTAAGGACTCTGCTGCATTATTTAAGGACTTTGCTGCATTATTTAAGGACTCTGCTGCATTATTTAAGGACTTTGTTGCATTATTTAATGACTCTGCTGCGGTATTTAAGGACTCTGCTGCATTATTTAAGGACTTTGCTGCATTATTTAAGGACTTTGCTGCAGTAATTAAGGAATCTGCTGCATTATTTAAGGACTTTGTTGCATTATTTAAGGACTGTGCTGCATTGCTTAAGGACTCTGCTGCATTATTTAAGGACTTTGCTGCATTATTTAAGGACTTTGTTGCATTATTTAAGGACTCTGCTGCATTATTTAAGGACTTTGTTGCATTATTTAAGGACTCTGTTGCATTATTTAAGGACTTTGCTGCATTATTTAAGTACTCTGGTGCATTATTTAAGGACTTTGTTGCATTATTTAAGGACTCTGCTGCATTATTTAAGGACTTTGTTGCATTATTTAAGGACTCTGTTGCATTACTTAAGGACTTTGCTGCATTATTTAAGTACTCTGGTGCATTATTTAAGGACTTTGTTGCATTATTTAAGGACTCTGCTGCATTATTTAAGGACTTTGTTGCATTATTTAAGGACTCTGTTGCATTACTTAAGGACTTTGCTGCATTATTTAAGTACTCTGGTGCATTATTTAAGGACTTTGTTGCATTATTTAAGGACTCTGCTGCATTATTTAAGGACTTCGTTGCATTATTTAAGGACTCTGCTGCATTATTTAAAGACTTTGCTGCATTATTTAAGTACTCTGGTGCATTATTTAAGGACTCGGCTGCATTATTTAAAGACTTTGCTGCATTATTTAAGTACTCTGGTGCATTATTTAAGGACTTTGCTGCATTATGTAAGGACTCTGCTGCATTATTTAAGGACTTTGCTGCATTATTTAATTACTCTGCTGCATTATTTAAGGACTTTGTTGCATTATTTAAGGACTCTGCTGCATTATTTAAGGACTTTGCTGCATTATTTAAGGACTTTGATGCATTATTTAAGGACGCTGCTGCAGAATTTAAGTAATCTGCTGCATTATTTAAGGACTCTGCTGCATTATTTAAGGACTTTGCTGCATTATTTAAGGACTCTGCTGCATTATTTAAGGACTTTGTTGCATTATTTAATGACTCTGCTGCGGTATTTAAGGACTCTGCTGCATTATTTAAGGACTTTGCTGCATTATTTAAGGACTGTGCTGCAGTAATTAAGGAATCTGCTGCATTATTTAAGGACTTTGTTGCATTATTTAAGGACTGTGCTGCATTGCTTAAGGACTCTGCTGCATTATTTAAGGACTTTGCTGCATTATTTAAGGACTTTGTTGCATTATTTAAGGACTCTGCTGCATTATTTAAGGACTTTGTTGCATTATTTAAGGACTCTGTTGCATTATTTAAGGACTTTGCTGCATTATTTAAGTACTCTGGTGCATTATTTAAGGACTTTGTTGCATTATTTAAGGACTCTGCTGCATTATTTAAGGACTTTGCTGCATTATTTAAGTACTCTGGTGCATTATTTAAGGACTTTGTTGCATTATTTAAGGACTCTGCTGCATTATTTAAGGACTTTGTTGCATTATTTAAGGACTCTGCTGCATTATTTAAGGACTTTGCTGCATTATTTAAGGACTCTGCTGCATTATTTAAGGACTTTGTTGCATTATTTAATGACTCTGCTGCGGTATTTAAGGACTCTGCTGTATTATTTAAGGACTTTGCTGCATTATTTAAGGACTCTGCTTCATTATTTAAGGACTTTGTTGCATTATTTAAGGACTCTGCTGCATTATTTAAGGACTTCGTTGCATTATTTAAGGACTCTGCTGCATTATTTAAAGACTTTGCTGCATTATTTAAGTACTCTGGTGCATTATTTAAGGACTCGGCTGCATTATTTAAAGACTTTGCTGCATTATTTAAGTACTCTGGTGCATTATTTAAGGACTCTGCTGCATTATTTAAGGACTTTGCTGCATTATTTAAGGACTCTGCTGCATTATTTAAGGACTTTGCTGCATTATTTAAGTATGCTGCTGCGGTATTTAAGGCCTCTGCTGCATTATTTAAGGACTCTGCTGCATTATTAAGGACGTTGCTGCATTATTTAAGGACTTTATTGCATTATTTAAGGATTCTGCTGCATTATTTAAGGAATTTGCTGCATTATTTAAGGACTCTGCTGTATTATTTAAGGACTTTGTTGCATTATTTAATGACTCTGCTGGGGTATTTAAGGACTCTGCTGCATTATTTAAGGGCTTTGCTGCATTATTTAAGGACTCTGCTGCAGTATTTAAGGACTCTGCTGCATTATTTAAGGACTTTGATGCATTATTTAAGGACGCTGCTGCAGAATTTAAGGAATCTGCTGCATTATTTAAGGACTTTGTTGCATTATTTAAGGACTATGCTGCATTATGTAAGGACTCTGCTGCATTATTTAAGGACTTTGCTGCATTATTTAATTACTCTGCTGCATTATTTAAGGACTTTGTTGCATTATTTAAGGACTCTGCTGCATTATTTAAGGACTTTGCTGCATTATTTAAGGACTTTGATGCATTATTTAAGGACGCTGCTGCAGAATTTAAGTAATCTGCTGCATTATTTAAGGACTCTGCTGCATTATTTAAGGACTTTGCTGCATTATTTAAGGACTCTGCTGCATTATTTAAGGACTTTGTTGCATTATTTAATGACTCTGCTGCGGTATTTAAGGACTCTGCTGCATTATTTAAGGACTTTGCTGCATTATTTAAGGACTTTGCTGCAGTAATTAAGGAATCTGCTGCATTATTTAAGGACTTTGTTGCATTATTTAAGGACTGTGCTGCATTGCTTAAGGACTCTGCTGCATTATTTAAGGACTTTGCTGCATTATTTAAGGACTTTGTTGCAATATTTAAGGACTCTGCTGCATTATTTAAGGACTTTGTTGCATTATTTAAGGACTCTGTTGCATTATTTAAGGACTTTGCTGCATTATTTAAGTACTCTGGTGCATTATTTAAGGACTTTGTTGCATTATTTAAGGACTCTGCTGCATTATTTAAGGACTTTGTTGCATTATTTAAGGACTCTGTTGCATTATTTAAGGACTTTGCTGCATTATTTAAGTACTCTGGTGCATTATTTAAGGACTTTGTTGCATTATTTAAGGACTCTGCTGCATTATTTAAGGACTTTGTTGCATTATTTAAGGACTCTGCTGCATTATTTAAGGACTTTGCTGCATTATTTAAGTATGCTGCTGCGGTATTTAAGGCCTCTGCTGCATTATTTAAGGACTCTGCTGCATTATTAAGGACGTTGCTGCATTATTTAAGGACTTTATTGCATTATTTAAGGATTCTGCTGCATTATTTAAGGAATTTGCTGCATTATTTAAGGACTCTGCTGTATTATTTAAGGACTTTGTTGCATTATTTAATGACTCTGCTGGGGTATTTAAGGACTCTGCTGCATTATTTAAGGGCTTTGCTGCATTATTTAAGGACTCTGCTGCAGTATTTAAGGACTCTGCTGCATTATTTAAGGACTTTGATGCATTATTTAAGGACGCTGCTGCAGAATTTAAGGAATCTGCTGCATTATTTAAGGACTTTGTTGCATTATTTAAGGACTATGCTGCATTATGTAAGGACTCTGCTGCATTATTTAAGGACTTTGCTGCATTATTTAATTACTCTGCTGCATTATTTAAGGACTTTGTTGCATTATTTAAGGACTCTGCTGCATTATTTAAGGACTTTGCTGCATTATTTAAGGACTTTGATGCATTATTTAAGGACGCTGCTGCAGAATTTAAGTAATCTGCTGCATTATTTAAGGACTCTGCTGCATTATTTAAGGACTTTGCTGCATTATTTAAGGACTCTGCTGCATTATTTAAGGACTTTGTTGCATTATTTAATGACTCTGCTGCGGTATTTAAGGACTCTGCTGTATTATTTAAGGACTTTGCTGAATTATTTAAGGACTCTGCTTCATTATTTAAGGACTTTGTTGCATTATTTAAGGACTCTGCTGCATTATTTAAGGACTTCGTTGCATTATTTAAGGACTCTGCTGCATTATTTAAAGACTTTGCTGCATTATTTAAGTACTCTGGTGCATTATTTAAGGACTCGGCTGCATTATTTAAAGACTTTGCTGCATTATTTAAGTACTCTGGTGCATTATTTAAGGACTCTGCTGCATTATTTAAGGACTTTGCTGCATTATTTAAGGACTCTGCTGCATTATTTAAGGACTCTGCTGCATTATTTAAGGACTTTGCTGCATTATTTAAGTATGCTGCTGCGGTATTTAAGGCCTCTGCTGCATTATTTAAGGACTCTGCTGCATTATTAAGGACGTTGCTGCATTATTTAAGGACTTTATTGCATTATTTAAGGATTCTGCTGCATTATTTAAGGAATTTGCTGCATTATTTAAGGACTCTGCTGTATTATTTAAGGACTTTGTTGCATTATTTAATGACTCTGCTGGGGTATTTAAGGACTCTGCTGCATTATTTAAGGGCTTTGCTGCATTATTTAAGGACTCTGCTGCAGTATTTAAGGACTCTGCTGCATTATTTAAGGACTTTGATGCATTATTTAAGGACGCTGCTGCAGAATTTAAGGAATCTGCTGCATTATTTAAGGACTTTGTTGCATTATTTAAGGACTATGCTGCATTATGTAAGGACTCTGCTGCATTATTTAAGGACTTTGCTGCATTATTTAATTACTCTGCTGCATTATTTAAGGACTTTGTTGCATTATTTAAGGACTCTGCTGCATTATTTAAGGACTTTGCTGCATTATTTAAGGACTTTGATGCATTATTTAAGGACGCTGCTGCAGAATTTAAGTAATCTGCTGCATTATTTAAGGACTCTGCTGCATTATTTAAGGACTTTGCTGCATTATTTAAGGACTCTGCTGCATTATTTAAGGACTTTGTTGCATTATTTAATGACTCTGCTGCGGTATTTAAGGACTCTGCTGCATTATTTAAGGACTTTGCTGCATTATTTAAGGACTTTGCTGCAGTAATTAAGGAATCTGCTGCATTATTTAAGGACTTTGTTGCATTATTTAAGGACTGTGCTGCATTGCTTAAGGACTCTGCTGCATTATTTAAGGACTTTGCTGCATTATTTAAGGACTTTGTTGCATTATTTAAGGACTCTGCTGCATTATTTAAGGACTTTGTTGCATTATTTAAGGACTCTGTTGCATTATTTAAGGACTTTGCTGCATTATTTAAGTACTCTGGTGCATTATTTAAGGACTTTGTTGCATTATTTAAGGACTCTGCTGCATTATTTAAGGACTTTGCTGCATTATTTAAGTACTCTGGTGCATTATTTAAGGACTTTGTTGCATTATTTAAGGACTCTGCTGCATTATTTAAGGACTTTGTTGCATTATTTAAGGACTCTGCTGCATTATTTAAGGACTTTGCTGCATTATTTAAGGACTCTGCTGCATTATTTAAGGACTTTGTTGCATTATTTAATGACTCTGCTGCGGTATTTAAGGACTCTGCTGTATTATTTAAGGACTTTGCTGCATTATTTAAGGACTCTGCTTCATTATTTAAGGACTTTGTTGCATTATTTAAGGACTCTGCTGCATTATTTAAGGACTTCGTTGCATTATTTAAGGACTCTGCTGCATTATTTAAAGACTTTGCTGCATTATTTAAGTACTCTGGTGCATTATTTAAGGACTCGGCTGCATTATTTAAAGACTTTGCTGCATTATTTAAGTACTCTGGTGCATTATTTAAGGACTCTGCTGCATTATTTAAGGACTTTGCTGCATTATTTAAGGACTCTGCTGCATTATTTAAGGACTTTGCTGCATTATTTAAGTATGCTGCTGCGGTATTTAAGGCCTCTGCTGCATTATTTAAGGACTCTGCTGCATTATTAAGGACGTTGCTGCATTATTTAAGGACTTTATTGCATTATTTAAGGATTCTGCTGCATTATTTAAGGAATTTGCTGCATTATTTAAGGACTCTGCTGTATTATTTAAGGACTTTGTTGCATTATTTAATGACTCTGCTGGGGTATTTAAGGACTCTGCTGCATTATTTAAGGGCTTTGCTGCATTATTTAAGGACTCTGCTGCAGTATTTAAGGACTCTGCTGCATTATTTAAGGACTTTGATGCATTATTTAAGGACGCTGCTGCAGAATTTAAGGAATCTGCTGCATTATTTAAGGACTTTGTTGCATTATTTAAGGACTATGCTGCATTATGTAAGGACTCTGCTGCATTATTTAAGGACTTTGCTGCATTATTTAATTACTCTGCTGCATTATTTAAGGACTTTGTTGCATTATTTAAGGACTCTGCTGCATTATTTAAGGACTTTGCTGCATTATTTAAGGACTTTGATGCATTATTTAAGGACGCTGCTGCAGAATTTAAGTAATCTGCTGCATTATTTAAGGACTCTGCTGCATTATTTAAGGACTTTGCTGCATTATTTAAGGACTCTGCTGCATTATTTAAGGACTTTGTTGCATTATTTAATGACTCTGCTGCGGTATTTAAGGACTCTGCTGCATTATTTAAGGACTTTGCTGCATTATTTAAGGACTTTGCTGCAGTAATTAAGGAATCTGCTGCATTATTTAAGGACTTTGTTGCATTATTTAAGGACTGTGCTGCATTGCTTAAGGACTCTGCTGCATTATTTAAGGACTTTGCTGCATTATTTAAGGACTTTGTTGCATTATTTAAGGACTCTGCTGCATTATTTAAGGACTTTGTTGCATTATTTAAGGACTCTGTTGCATTATTTAAGGACTTTGCTGCATTATTTAAGTACTCTGGTGCATTATTTAAGGACTTTGTTGCATTATTTAAGGACTCTGCTGCATTATTTAAGGACTTTGTTGCATTATTTAAGGACTCTGTTGCATTACTTAAGGACTTTGCTGCATTATTTAAGTACTCTGGTGCATTATTTAAGGACTTTGTTGCATTATTTAAGGACTCTGCTGCATTATTTAAGGACTTTGTTGCATTATTTAAGGACTCTGTTGCATTACTTAAGGACTTTGCTGCATTATTTAAGTACTCTGGTGCATTATTTAAGGACTTTGTTGCATTATTTAAGGACTCTGCTGCATTATTTAAGGACTTTGTTGCATTATTTAAGGACTCTGCTGCATTATTTAAAGACTTTGCTGCATTATTTAAGTACTCTGGTGCATTATTTAAGGACTCGGCTGCATTATTTAAAGACTTTGCTGCATTATTTAAGTACTCTGGTGCATTATTTAAGGACTTTGCTGCATTATGTAAGGACTCTGCTGCATTATTTAAGGACTTTGCTGCATTATTTAATTACTCTGCTGCATTATTTAAGGACTTTGTTGCATTATTTAAGGACTCTGCTGCATTATTTAAGGACTTTGCTGCATTATTTAAGGACTTTGATGCATTATTTAAGGACGCTGCTGCAGAATTTAAGTAATCTGCTGCATTATTTAAGGACTCTGCTGCATTATTTAAGGACTTTGCTGCATTATTTAAGGACTCTGCTGCATTATTTAAGGACTTTGTTGCATTATTTAATGACTCTGCTGCGGTATTTAAGGACTCTGCTGCATTATTTAAGGACTTTGCTGCATTATTTAAGGACTGTGCTGCAGTAATTAAGGAATCTGCTGCATTATTTAAGGACTTTGTTGCATTATTTAAGGACTGTGCTGCATTGCTTAAGGACTCTGCTGCATTATTTAAGGACTTTGCTGCATTATTTAAGGACTTTGTTGCATTATTTAAGGACTCTGCTGCATTATTTAAGGACTTTGTTGCATTATTTAAGGACTCTGTTGCA
The DNA here is from genome assembly GCF_046119375.1 of Phyllobates terribilis. Classification (NCBI taxonomy): domain Eukaryota; kingdom Metazoa; phylum Chordata; class Amphibia; order Anura; family Dendrobatidae; genus Phyllobates; species Phyllobates terribilis. Next base: position 1,825,645 of record NW_027362988.1, on the reverse strand, counting down.
TTATTTAAGGACTTTGCTGCATTATTTAAGTACTCTGGTGCATTATTTAAGGACTTTGTTGCATTATTTAAGGACTCTGCTGCATTATTTAAGGACTTTGCTGCATTATTTAAGTACTCTGGTGCATTATTTAAGGACTTTGTTGCATTATTTAAGGACTCTGCTGCATTATTTAAGGACTTTGTTGCATTATTTAAGGACTCTGCTGCATTATTTAAGGACTTTGCTGCATTATTTAAGGACTCTGCTGCATTATTTAAGGACTTTGTTGCATTATTTAATGACTCTGCTGCGGTATTTAAGGACTCTGCTGTATTATTTAAGGACTTTGCTGCATTATTTAAGGACTCTGCTTCATTATTTAAGGACTTTGTTGCATTATTTAAGGACTCTGCTGCATTATTTAAGGACTTCGTTGCATTATTTAAGGACTCTGCTGCATTATTTAAAGACTTTGCTGCATTATTTAAGTACTCTGGTGCATTATTTAAGGACTCGGCTGCATTATTTAAAGACTTTGCTGCATTATTTAAGTACTCTGGTGCATTATTTAAGGACTCTGCTGCATTATTTAAGGACTTTGCTGCATTATTTAAGGACTCTGCTGCATTATTTAAGGACTTTGCTGCATTATTTAAGTATGCTGCTGCGGTATTTAAGGCCTCTGCTGCATTATTTAAGGACTCTGCTGCATTATTAAGGACGTTGCTGCATTATTTAAGGACTTTATTGCATTATTTAAGGATTCTGCTGCATTATTTAAGGAATTTGCTGCATTATTTAAGGACTCTGCTGTATTATTTAAGGACTTTGTTGCATTATTTAATGACTCTGCTGGGGTATTTAAGGACTCTGCTGCATTATTTAAGGGCTTTGCTGCATTATTTAAGGACTCTGCTGCAGTATTTAAGGACTCTGCTGCATTATTTAAGGACTTTGATGCATTATTTAAGGACGCTGCTGCAGAATTTAAGGAATCTGCTGCATTATTTAAGGACTTTGTTGCATTATTTAAGGACTATGCTGCATTATGTAAGGACTCTGCTGCATTATTTAAGGACTTTGCTGCATTATTTAATTACTCTGCTGCATTATTTAAGGACTTTGTTGCATTATTTAAGGACTCTGCTGCATTATTTAAGGACTTTGCTGCATTATTTAAGGACTTTGATGCATTATTTAAGGACGCTGCTGCAGAATTTAAGTAATCTGCTGCATTATTTAAGGACTCTGCTGCATTATTTAAGGACTTTGCTGCATTATTTAAGGACTCTGCTGCATTATTTAAGGACTTTGTTGCATTATTTAATGACTCTGCTGCGGTATTTAAGGACTCTGCTGCATTATTTAAGGACTTTGCTGCATTATTTAAGGACTTTGCTGCAGTAATTAAGGAATCTGCTGCATTATTTAAGGACTTTGTTGCATTATTTAAGGACTGTGCTGCATTGCTTAAGGACTCTGCTGCATTATTTAAGGACTTTGCTGCATTATTTAAGGACTTTGTTGCAATATTTAAGGACTCTGCTGCATTATTTAAGGACTTTGTTGCATTATTTAAGGACTCTGTTGCATTATTTAAGGACTTTGCTGCATTATTTAAGTACTCTGGTGCATTATTTAAGGACTTTGTTGCATTATTTAAGGACTCTGCTGCATTATTTAAGGACTTTGTTGCATTATTTAAGGACTCTGTTGCATTATTTAAGGACTTTGCTGCATTATTTAAGTACTCTGGTGCATTATTTAAGGACTTTGTTGCATTATTTAAGGACTCTGCTGCATTATTTAAGGACTTTGTTGCATTATTTAAGGACTCTGCTGCATTATTTAAGGACTTTGCTGCATTATTTAAGTATGCTGCTGCGGTATTTAAGGCCTCTGCTGCATTATTTAAGGACTCTGCTGCATTATTAAGGACGTTGCTGCATTATTTAAGGACTTTATTGCATTATTTAAGGATTCTGCTGCATTATTTAAGGAATTTGCTGCATTATTTAAGGACTCTGCTGTATTATTTAAGGACTTTGTTGCATTATTTAATGACTCTGCTGGGGTATTTAAGGACTCTGCTGCATTATTTAAGGGCTTTGCTGCATTATTTAAGGACTCTGCTGCAGTATTTAAGGACTCTGCTGCATTATTTAAGGACTTTGATGCATTATTTAAGGACGCTGCTGCAGAATTTAAGGAATCTGCTGCATTATTTAAGGACTTTGTTGCATTATTTAAGGACTATGCTGCATTATGTAAGGACTCTGCTGCATTATTTAAGGACTTTGCTGCATTATTTAATTACTCTGCTGCATTATTTAAGGACTTTGTTGCATTATTTAAGGACTCTGCTGCATTATTTAAGGACTTTGCTGCATTATTTAAGGACTTTGATGCATTATTTAAGGACTTTGATGCATTATTTAAGGACGCTGCTGCAGAATTTAAGTAATCTGCTGCATTATTTAAGGACTCTGCTGCATTATTTAAGGACTTTGCTGCATTATTTAAGGACTCTGCTGCATTATTTAAGGACTTTGTTGCATTATTTAATGACTCTGCTGCGGTATTTAAGGACTCTGCTGTATTATTTAAGGACTTTGCTGCATTATTTAAGGACTCTGCTTCATTATTTAAGGACTTTGTTGCATTATTTAAGGACTCTGCTGCATTATTTAAGGATTTTGCTGCATTATTTAAGGACTCTACTGCATTATTAAGGACGTTGCTGCATTATTTAAGGACTTTATTGCATTATTTAAGGATTCTGCTGCATTATTTAAGGAATTAGCTGCATTATTTAAGTACTCTGCTGCATTATTTAAGGACTTTGCTGCATTATTTAAGTATGCTGCTGCAGTATTTAAGGCCTCTGCTGCATTATTTAAGGACTCTGCTGCATTATTAAGGACGTTGCTGCATTATTTAAGGACTTTATTGCATTATTTAAGGATTCTGCTGCATTATTTAAGGAATTTGCTGCATTATTTAAGGACTCTGCTGCATTATTTAAGGACTTTGTTGCATTATTTAATGACTCTGCTGGGGTATTTAAGGACTCTGCTGCATTATTTAAGGACTTTGTTGCATTATTTAAGGAATCTGCTGCATTATTTAAGGACTTTGCTGCATTATTTAAGGACTTTGATGCATTATTTAAGGACGCTGCTGCAGAATTTAAGTAATCTGCTGCATTATTTAAGGACTCTGCTGCATTATTTAAGGACTTTGCTGCATTATTTAAGGACTCTGCTGCATTATTTAAGGACTTTGTTGCATTATTTAATGACTCTGCTGCGGTATTTAAGGACTCTGCTGTATTATTTAAGGACTTTGCTGAATTATTTAAGGACTCTGCTTCATTATTTAAGGACTTTGTTGCATTATTTAAGGACTCTGCTGCATTATTTAAGGACTTCGTTGCATTATTTAAGGACTCTGCTGCATTATTTAAAGACTTTGCTGCATTATTTAAGTACTCTGGTGCATTATTTAAGGACTCGGCTGCATTATTTAAAGACTTTGCTGCATTATTTAAGTACTCTGGTGCATTATTTAAGGACTCTGCTGCATTATTTAAGGACTTTGCTGCATTATTTAAGGACTCTGCTGCATTATTTAAGGACTCTGCTGCATTATTTAAGGACTTTGCTGCATTATTTAAGTATGCTGCTGCGGTATTTAAGGCCTCTGCTGCATTATTTAAGGACTCTGCTGCATTATTAAGGACGTTGCTGCATTATTTAAGGACTTTATTGCATTATTTAAGGATTCTGCTGCATTATTTAAGGAATTTGCTGCATTATTTAAGGACTCTGCTGTATTATTTAAGGACTTTGTTGCATTATTTAATGACTCTGCTGGGGTATTTAAGGACTCTGCTGCATTATTTAAGGGCTTTGCTGCATTATTTAAGGACTCTGCTGCAGTATTTAAGGACTCTGCTGCATTATTTAAGGACTTTGATGCATTATTTAAGGACGCTGCTGCAGAATTTAAGGAATCTGCTGCATTATTTAAGGACTTTGTTGCATTATTTAAGGACTATGCTGCATTATGTAAGGACTCTGCTGCATTATTTAAGGACTTTGCTGCATTATTTAATTACTCTGCTGCATTATTTAAGGACTTTGTTGCATTATTTAAGGACTCTGCTGCATTATTTAAGGACTTTGCTGCATTATTTAAGGACTTTGATGCATTATTTAAGGACGCTGCTGCAGAATTTAAGTAATCTGCTGCATTATTTAAGGACTCTGCTGCATTATTTAAGGACTTTGCTGCATTATTTAAGGACTCTGCTGCATTATTTAAGGACTTTGTTGCATTATTTAATGACTCTGCTGCGGTATTTAAGGACTCTGCTGCATTATTTAAGGACTTTGCTGCATTATTTAAGGACTTTGCTGCAGTAATTAAGGAATCTGCTGCATTATTTAAGGACTTTGTTGCATTATTTAAGGACTGTGCTGCATTGCTTAAGGACTCTGCTGCATTATTTAAGGACTTTGCTGCATTATTTAAGGACTTTGTTGCATTATTTAAGGACTCTGCTGCATTATTTAAGGACTTTGTTGCATTATTTAAGGACTCTGTTGCATTATTTAAGGACTTTGCTGCATTATTTAAGTACTCTGGTGCATTATTTAAGGACTTTGTTGCATTATTTAAGGACTCTGCTGCATTATTTAAGGACTTTGCTGCATTATTTAAGTACTCTGGTGCATTATTTAAGGACTTTGTTGCATTATTTAAGGACTCTGCTGCATTATTTAAGGATTTTGCTGCATTATTTAAGGACTCTACTGCATTATTAAGGACGTTGCTGCATTATTTAAGGACTTTATTGCATTATTTAAGGATTCTGCTGCATTATTTAAGGAATTAGCTGCATTATTTAAGTACTCTGCTGCATTATTTAAGGACTTTGCTGCATTATTTAAGTATGCTGCTGCAGTATTTAAGGCCTCTGCTGCATTATTTAAGGACTCTGCTGCATTATTAAGGACGTTGCTGCATTATTTAAGGACTTTATTGCATTATTTAAGGATTCTGCTGCATTATTTAAGGAATTTGCTGCATTATTTAAGGACTCTGCTGCATTATTTAAGGACTTTGTTGCATTATTTAATGACTCTGCTGGGGTATTTAAGGACTCTGCTGCATTATTTAAGGACTTTGTTGCATTATTTAAGGAATCTGCTGCATTATTTAAGGACTTTGCTGCATTATTTAAGGACTTTGATGCATTATTTAAGGACGCTGCTGCAGAATTTAAGTAATCTGCTGCATTATTTAAGGACTCTGCTGCATTATTTAAGGACTTTGCTGCATTATTTAAGGACTCTGCTGCATTATTTAAGGACTTTGTTGCATTATTTAATGACTCTGCTGCGGTATTTAAGGACTCTGCTGTATTATTTAAGGACTTTGCTGAATTATTTAAGGACTCTGCTTCATTATTTAAGGACTTTGTTGCATTATTTAAGGACTCTGCTGCATTATTTAAGGACTTCGTTGCATTATTTAAGGACTCTGCTGCATTATTTAAAGACTTTGCTGCATTATTTAAGTACTCTGGTGCATTATTTAAGGACTCGGCTGCATTATTTAAAGACTTTGCTGCATTATTTAAGTACTCTGGTGCATTATTTAAGGACTCTGCTGCATTATTTAAGGACTTTGCTGCATTATTTAAGGACTCTGCTGCATTATTTAAGGACTCTGCTGCATTATTTAAGGACTTTGCTGCATTATTTAAGTATGCTGCTGCGGTATTTAAGGCCTCTGCTGCATTATTTAAGGACTCTGCTGCATTATTAAGGACGTTGCTGCATTATTTAAGGACTTTATTGCATTATTTAAGGATTCTGCTGCATTATTTAAGGAATTTGCTGCATTATTTAAGGACTCTGCTGTATTATTTAAGGACTTTGTTGCATTATTTAATGACTCTGCTGGGGTATTTAAGGACTCTGCTGCATTATTTAAGGGCTTTGCTGCATTATTTAAGGACTCTGCTGCAGTATTTAAGGACTCTGCTGCATTATTTAAGGACTTTGATGCATTATTTAAGGACGCTGCTGCAGAATTTAAGGAATCTGCTGCATTATTTAAGGACTTTGTTGCATTATTTAAGGACTATGCTGCATTATGTAAGGACTCTGCTGCATTATTTAAGGACTTTGCTGCATTATTTAATTACTCTGCTGCATTATTTAAGGACTTTGTTGCATTATTTAAGGACTCTGCTGCATTATTTAAGGACTTTGCTGCATTATTTAAGGACTTTGATGCATTATTTAAGGACGCTGCTGCAGAATTTAAGTAATCTGCTGCATTATTTAAGGACTCTGCTGCATTATTTAAGGACTTTGCTGCATTATTTAAGGACTCTGCTGCATTATTTAAGGACTTTGTTGCATTATTTAATGACTCTGCTGCGGTATTTAAGGACTCTGCTGCATTATTTAAGGACTTTGCTGCATTATTTAAGGACTTTGCTGCAGTAATTAAGGAATCTGCTGCATTATTTAAGGACTTTGTTGCATTATTTAAGGACTGTGCTGCATTGCTTAAGGACTCTGCTGCATTATTTAAGGACTTTGCTGCATTATTTAAGGACTTTGTTGCATTATTTAAGGACACTGCTGCATTATTTAAGGACTTTGTTGCATTATTTAAGGACTCTGTTGCATTATTTAAGGACTTTGCTGCATTATTTAAGTACTCTGGTGCATTATTTAAGGACTTTGTTGCATTATTTAAGGACTCTGCTGCATTATTTAAGGACTTTGCTGCATTATTTAAGTACTCTGCTGCATTATTTAAGGACTTTGTTGCATTATTTAAGGACTCTGCTGCATTATTTAAGGACTTTGTTGCATTATTTAAGGACTCTGCTGCATTATTTAAGGACTTTGCTGCATTATTTAAGGACTCTGCTGCATTATTTAAGGACTTTGTTGCATTATTTAATGACTCTGCTGCGGTATTTAAGGACTCTGCTGTATTATTTAAGGACTTTGCTGCATTATTTAAGGACTCTGCTTCATTATTTAAGGACTTTGTTGCATTATTTAAGGACTCTGCTGCATTATTTAAGGACTTCGTTGCATTATTTAAGGACTCTGCTGCATTATTTAAAGACTTTGCTGCATTATTTAAGTACTCTGGTGCATTATTTAAGGACTCGGCTGCATTATTTAAAGACTTTGCTGCATTATTTAAGTACTCTGGTGCATTATTTAAGGACTCTGCTGCATTATTTAAGGACTTTGCTGCATTATTTAAGGACTCTGCTGCATTATTTAAGGACTTTGCTGCATTATTTAAGTATGCTGCTGCGGTATTTAAGGCCTCTGCTGCATTATTTAAGGACTCTGCTGCATTATTAAGGACGTTGCTGCATTATTTAAGGACTTTATTGCATTATTTAAGGATTCTGCTGCATTATTTAAGGAATTTGCTGCATTATTTAAGGACTCTGCTGTATTATTTAAGGACTTTGTTGCATTATTTAATGACTCTGCTGGGGTATTTAAGGACTCTGCTGCATTATTTAAGGGCTTTGCTGCATTATTTAAGGACTCTGCTGCAGTATTTAAGGACTCTGCTGCATTATTTAAGGACTTTGATGCATTATTTAAGGACGCTGCTGCAGAATTTAAGGAATCTGCTGCATTATTTAAGGACTTTGTTGCATTATTTAAGGACTATGCTGCATTATGTAAGGACTCTGCTGCATTATTTAAGGACTTTGCTGCATTATTTAATTACTCTGCTGCATTATTTAAGGACTTTGTTGCATTATTTAAGGACTCTGCTGCATTATTTAAGGACTTTGCTGCATTATTTAAGGACTTTGATGCATTATTTAAGGACGCTGCTGCAGAATTTAAGTAATCTGCTGCATTATTTAAGGACTCTGCTGCATTATTTAAGGACTTTGCTGCATTATTTAAGGACTCTGCTGCATTATTTAAGGACTTTGTTGCATTATTTAATGACTCTGCTGCGGTATTTAAGGACTCTGCTGCATTATTTAAGGACTTTGCTGCATTATTTAAGGACTTTGCTGCAGTAATTAAGGAATCTGCTGCATTATTTAAGGACTTTGTTGCATTATTTAAGGACTGTGCTGCATTGCTTAAGGACTCTGCTGCATTATTTAAGGACTTTGCTGCATTATTTAAGGACTTTGTTGCATTATTTAAGGACTCTGCTGCATTATTTAAGGACTTTGTTGCATTATTTAAGGACTCTGTTGCATTATTTAAGGACTTTGCTGCATTATTTAAGTACTCTGGTGCATTATTTAAGGACTTTGTTGCATTATTTAAGGACTCTGCTGCATTATTTAAGGACTTTGTTGCATTATTTAAGGACTCTGTTGCATTACTTAAGGACTTTGCTGCATTATTTAAGTACTCTGGTGCATTATTTAAGGACTTTGTTGCATTATTTAAGGACTCTGCTGCATTATTTAAGGACTTTGTTGCATTATTTAAGGACTCTGTTGCATTACTTAAGGACTTTGCTGCATTATTTAAGTACTCTGGTGCATTATTTAAGGACTTTGTTGCATTATTTAAGGACTCTGCTGCATTATTTAAGGACTTTGTTGCATTATTTAAGGACTCTGCTGCATTATTTAAAGACTTTGCTGCATTATTTAAGTACTCTGGTGCATTATTTAAGGACTCGGCTGCATTATTTAAAGACTTTGCTGCATTATTTAAGTACTCTGGTGCATTATTTAAGGACTTTGCTGCATTATGTAAGGACTCTGCTGCATTATTTAAGGACTTTGCTGCATTATTTAATTACTCTGCTGCATTATTTAAGGACTTTGTTGCATTATTTAAGGACTCTGCTGCATTATTTAAGGACTTTGCTGCATTATTTAAGGACTTTGATGCATTATTTAAGGACGCTGCTGCAGAATTTAAGTAATCTGCTGCATTATTTAAGGACTCTGCTGCATTATTTAAGGACTTTGCTGCATTATTTAAGGACTCTGCTGCATTATTTAAGGACTTTGTTGCATTATTTAATGACTCTGCTGCGGTATTTAAGGACTCTGCTGCATTATTTAAGGACTTTGCTGCATTATTTAAGGACTTTGCTGCAGTAATTAAGGAATCTGCTGCATTATTTAAGGACTTTGTTGCATTATTTAAGGACTGTGCTGCATTGCTTAAGGACTCTGCTGCATTATTTAAGGACTTTGCTGCATTATTTAAGGACTTTGTTGCATTATTTAAGGACTCTGCTGCATTATTTAAGGACTTTGCTGCATTATTTAAGTACTCTGGTGCATTATTTAAGGACTTTGTTGCATTATTTAAGGACTCTGCTGCATTATTTAAGGACTTTGCTGCATTATTTAAGTACTCTGGTGCATTATTTAAGGACTTTGTTGCATTATTTAAGGACTCTGCTGCATTATTTAAGGACTTTGTTGCATTATTTAAGGACTCTGCTGCATTATTTAAGGACTTTGCTGCATTATTTAAGGACTCTGCTGCATTATTTAAGGACTTTGTTGCATTATTTAATGACTCTGCTGCGGTATTTAAGGACTCTGCTGTATTATTTAAGGACTTTGCTGCATTATTTAAGGACTCTGCTTCATTATTTAAGGACTTTGTTGCATTATTTAAGGACTCTGCTGCATTATTTAAGGACTTCGTTGCATTATTTAAGGACTCTGCTGCATTATTTAAAGACTTTGCTGCATTATTTAAGTACTCTGGTGCATTATTTAAGGACTCGGCTGCATTATTTAAAGACTTTGCTGCATTATTTAAGTACTCTGGTGCATTATTTAAGGACTCTGCTGCATTATTTAAGGACTTTGCTGCATTATTTAAGGACTCTGCTGCATTATTTAAGGACTTTGCTGCATTATTTAAGTATGCTGCTGCGGTATTTAAGGCCTCTGCTGCATTATTTAAGGACTCTGCTGCATTATTAAGGACGTTGCTGCATTATTTAAGGACTTTATTGCATTATTTAAGGATTCTGCTGCATTATTTAAGGAATTTGCTGCATTATTTAAGGACTCTGCTGTATTATTTAAGGACTTTGTTGCATTATTTAATGACTCTGCTGGGGTATTTAAGGACTCTGCTGCATTATTTAAGGGCTTTGCTGCATTATTTAAGGACTCTGCTGCAGTATTTAAGGACTCTGCTGCATTATTTAAGGACTTTGATGCATTATTTAAGGACGCTGCTGCAGAATTTAAGGAATCTGCTGCATTATTTAAGGACTTTGTTGCATTATTTAAGGACTATGCTGCATTATGTAAGGACTCTGCTGCATTATTTAAGGACTTTGCTGCATTATTTAATTACTCTGCTGCATTATTTAAGGACTTTGTTGCATTATTTAAGGACTCTGCTGCATTATTTAAGGACTTTGCTGCATTATTTAAGGACTTTGATGCATTATTTAAGGACGCTGCTGCAGAATTTAAGTAATCTGCTGCATTATTTAAGGACTCTGCTGCATTATTTAAGGACTTTGCTGCATTATTTAAGGACTCTGCTGCATTATTTAAGGACTTTGTTGCATTATTTAATGACTCTGCTGCGGTATTTAAGGACTCTGCTGCATTATTTAAGGACTTTGCTGCATTATTTAAGGACTTTGCTGCAGTAATTAAGGAATCTGCTGCATTATTTAAGGACTTTGTTGCATTATTTAAGGACTGTGCTGCATTGCTTAAGGACTCTGCTGCATTATTTAAGGACTTTGCTGCATTATTTAAGGACTTTGTTGCATTATTTAAGGACTCTGCTGCATTATTTAAGGACTTTGTTGCATTATTTAAGGACTCTGTTGCATTATTTAAGGACTTTGCTGCATTATTTAAGTACTCTGGTGCATTATTTAAGGACTTTGTTGCATTATTTAAGGACTCTGCTGCATTATTTAAGGACTTTGTTGCATTATTTAAGGACTCTGTTGCATTACTTAAGGACTTTGCTGCATTATTTAAGTACTCTGGTGCATTATTTAAGGACTTTGTTGCATTATTTAAGGACTCTGCTGCATTATTTAAGGACTTTGTTGCATTATTTAAGGACTCTGTTGCATTACTTAAGGACTTTGCTGCATTATTTAAGTACTCTGGTGCATTATTTAAGGACTTTGTTGCATTATTTAAGGACTCTGCTGCATTATTTAAGGACTTCGTTGCATTATTTAAGGACTCTGCTGCATTATTTAAAGACTTTGCTGCATTATTTAAGTACTCTGGTGCATTATTTAAGGACTCGGCTGCATTATTTAAAGACTTTGCTGCATTATTTAAGTACTCTGGTGCAATATTTAAGGACTTTGCTGCATTATGTAAGGACTCTGCTGCATTATTTAAGGACTTTGCTGCATTATTTAATTACTCTGCTGCATTATTTAAGGACTTTGTTGCATTATTTAAGGACTCTGCTGCATTATTTAAGGACTTTGCTGCATTATTTAAGGACTTTGATGCATTATTTAAGGACGCTGCTGCAGAATTTAAGTAATCTGCTGCATTATTTAAGGACTCTGCTGCATTATTTAAGGACTTTGCTGCATTATTTAAGGACTCTGCTGCATTATTTAAGGACTTTGTTGCATTATTTAATGACTCTGCTGCGGTATTTAAGGACTCTGCTGCATTATTTAAGGACTTTGCTGCATTATTTAAGGACTGTGCTGCAGTAATTAAGGAATCTGCTGCATTATTTAAGGACTTTGTTGCATTATTTAAGGACTGTGCTGCATTGCTTAAGGACTCTGCTGCATTATTTAAGGACTTTGCTGCATTATTTAAGGACTTTGTTGCATTATTTAAGGACTCTGCTGCATTATTTAAGGACTTTGTTGCATTATTTAAGGACTCTGTTGCATTATTTAAGGACTTTGCTGCATTATTTAAGTACTCTGGTGCATTATTTAAGGACTTTGTTGCATTATTTAAGGACTCTGCTGCATTATTTAAGGACTTTGCTGCATTATTTAAGTACTCTGGTGCATTATTTAAGGACTTTGTTGCATTATTTAAGGACTCTGCTGCATTATTTAAGGACTTTGTTGCATTATTTAAGGACTCTGCTGCATTATTTAAGGACTTTGCTGCATTATTTAAGGACTCTGCTGCATTATTTAAGGACTTTGTTGCATTATTTAATGACTCTGCTGCGGTATTTAAGGACTCTGCTGTATTATTTAAGGACTTTGCTGCATTATTTAAGGACTCTGCTTCATTATTTAAGGACTTTGTTGCATTATTTAAGGACTCTGCTGCATTATTTAAGGACTTCGTTGCATTATTTAAGGACTCTGCTGCATTATTTAAAGACTTTGCTGCATTATTTAAGTACTCTGGTGCATTATTTAAGGACTCGGCTGCATTATTTAAAGACTTTGCTGCATTATTTAAGTACTCTGGTGCATTATTTAAGGACTCTGCTGCATTATTTAAGGACTTTGCTGCATTATTTAAGGACTCTGCTGCATTATTTAAGGACTTTGCTGCATTATTTAAGTATGCTGCTGCGGTATTTAAGGCCTCTGCTGCATTATTTAAGGACTCTGCTGCATTATTAAGGACGTTGCTGCATTATTTAAGGACTTTATTGCATTATTTAAGGATTCTGCTGCATTATTTAAGGAATTTGCTGCATTATTTAAGGACTCTGCTGTATTATTTAAGGATTTTGCTGCATTATTTAAGGACTCTACTGCATTATTAAGGACGTTGCTGCATTATTTAAGGACTTTATTGCATTATTTAAGGATTCTGCTGCATTATTTAAGGAATTAGCTGCATTATTTAAGTACTCTGCTGCATTATTTAAGGACTTTGCTGCATTATTTAAGTATGCTGCTGCAGTATTTAAGGCCTCTGCTGCATTATTTAAGGACTCTGCTGCATTATTAAGGACGTTGCTGCATTATTTAAGGACTTTATTGCATTATTTAAGGATTCTGCTGCATTATTTAAGGAATTTGCTGCATTATTTAAGGACTCTGCTGCATTATTTAAGGACTTTGTTGCATTATTTAATGACTCTGCTGGGGTATTTAAGGACTCTGCTGCATTATTTAAGGACTTTGTTGCATTATTTAAGGAATCTGCTGCATTATTTAAGGACTTTGCTGCATTATTTAAGGACTTTGATGCATTATTTAAGGACGCTGCTGCAGAATTTAAGTAATCTGCTGCATTATTTAAGGACTCTGCTGCATTATTTAAGGACTTTGCTGCATTATTTAAGGACTCTGCTGCATTATTTAAGGACTTTGTTGCATTATTTAATGACTCTGCTGCGGTATTTAAGGACTCTGCTGTATTATTTAAGGACTTTGCTGAATTATTTAAGGACTCTGCTTCATTATTTAAGGACTTTGTTGCATTATTTAAGGACTCTGCTGCATTATTTAAGGACTTCGTTGCATTATTTAAGGACTCTGCTGCATTATTTAAAGACTTTGCTGCATTATTTAAGTACTCTGGTGCATTATTTAAGGACTCGGCTGCATTATTTAAAGACTTTGCTGCATTATTTAAGTACTCTGGTGCATTATTTAAGGACTCTGCTGCATTATTTAAGGACTTTGCTGCATTATTTAAGGACTCTGCTGCATTATTTAAGGACTCTGCTGCATTATTTAAGGACTTTGCTGCATTATTTAAGTATGCTGCTGCGGTATTTAAGGCCTCTGCTGCATTATTTAAGGACTCTGCTGCATTATTAAGGACGTTGCTGCATTATTTAAGGACTTTATTGCATTATTTAAGGATTCTGCTGCATTATTTAAGGAATTTGCTGCATTATTTAAGGACTCTGCTGTATTATTTAAGGACTTTGTTGCATTATTTAATGACTCTGCTGGGGTATTTAAGGACTCTGCTGCATTATTTAAGGGCTTTGCTGCATTATTTAAGGACTCTGCTGCAGTATTTAAGGACTCTGCTGCATTATTTAAGGACTTTGATGCATTATTTAAGGACGCTGCTGCAGAATTTAAGGAATCTGCTGCATTATTTAAGGACTTTGTTGCATTATTTAAGGACTATGCTGCATTATGTAAGGACTCTGCTGCATTATTTAAGGACTTTGCTGCATTATTTAATTACTCTGCTGCATTATTTAAGGACTTTGTTGCATTATTTAAGGACTCTGCTGCATTATTTAAGGACTTTGCTGCATTATTTAAGGACTTTGATGCATTATTTAAGGACGCTGCTGCAGAATTTAAGTAATCTGCTGCATTATTTAAGGACTCTGCTGCATTATTTAAGGACTTTGCTGCATTATTTAAGGACTCTGCTGCATTATTTAAGGACTTTGTTGCATTATTTAATGACTCTGCTGCGGTATTTAAGGACTCTGCTGCATTATTTAAGGACTTTGCTGCATTATTTAAGGACTTTGCTGCAGTAATTAAGGAATCTGCTGCATTATTTAAGGACTTTGTTGCATTATTTAAGGACTGTGCTGCATTGCTTAAGGACTCTGCTGCATTATTTAAGGACTTTGCTGCATTATTTAAGGACTTTGTTGCATTATTTAAGGACTCTGCTGCATTATTTAAGGACTTTGTTGCATTATTTAAGGACTCTGTTGCATTATTTAAGGACTTTGCTGCATTATTTAAGTACTCTGGTGCATTATTTAAGGACTTTGTTGCATTATTTAAGGACTCTGCTGCATTATTTAAGGACTTTGCTGCATTATTTAAGTACTCTGGTGCATTATTTAAGGACTTTGTTGCATTATTTAAGGACTCTGCTGCATTATTTAAGGATTTTGCTGCATTATTTAAGGACTCTACTGCATTATTAAGGACGTTGCTGCATTATTTAAGGACTTTATTGCATTATTTAAGGATTCTGCTGCATTATTTAAGGAATTAGCTGCATTATTTAAGTACTCTGCTGCATTATTTAAGGACTTTGCTGCATTATTTAAGTATGCTGCTGCAGTATTTAAGGCCTCTGCTGCATTATTTAAGGACTCTGCTGCATTATTAAGGACGTTGCTGCATTATTTAAGGACTTTATTGCATTATTTAAGGATTCTGCTGCATTATTTAAGGAATTTGCTGCATTATTTAAGGACTCTGCTGCATTATTTAAAGACTTTGCTGCATTATTTAAGTACTCTGGTGCATTATTTAAGGACTCGGCTGCATTATTTAAGGACTTCGTTGCATTATTTAAGGACTCTGCTGCATTATTTAAAGACTTTGCTGCATTATTTAAGTACTCTGGTGCATTATTTAAGGACTCGGCTGCATTATTTAAAGACTTTGCTGCATTATTTAAGTACTCTGGTGCATTATTTAAGGACTTTGCTGCATTATGTAAGGACTCTGCTGCATTATTTAAGGACTTTGCTGCATTATTTAATTACTCTGCTGCATTATTTAAGGACTTTGTTGCATTATTTAAGGACTCTGCTGCATTATTTAAGGACTTTGCTGCATTATTTAAGGACTTTGATGCATTATTTAAGGACGCTGCTGCAGAATTTAAGTAATCTGCTGCATTATTTAAGGACTCTGCTGCATTATTTAAGGACTTTGCTGCATTATTTAAGGACTCTGCTGCATTATTTAAGGACTTTGTTGCATTATTTAATGACTCTGCTGCGGTATTTAAGGACTCTGCTGCATTATTTAAGGACTTTGCTGCATTATTTAAGGACTTTGCTGCAGTAATTAAGGAATCTGCTGCATTATTTAAGGACTTTGTTGCATTATTTAAGGACTGTGCTGCATTGCTTAAGGACTCTGCTGCATTATTTAAGGACTTTGCTGCATTATTTAAGGACTTTGTTGCATTATTTAAGGACTCTGCTGCATTATTTAAGGACTTTGCTGCATTATTTAAGTACTCTGGTGCATTATTTAAGGACTTTGTTGCATTATTTAAGGACTCTGCTGCATTATTTAAGGACTTTGCTGCATTATTTAAGTACTCTGGTGCATTATTTAAGGACTTTGTTGCATTATTTAAGGACTCTGCTGCATTATTTAAGGACTTTGTTGCATTATTTAAGGACTCTGCTGCATTATTTAAGGACTTTGCTGCATTATTTAAGGACTCTGCTGCATTATTTAAGGACTTTGTTGCATTATTTAATGACTCTGCTGCGGTATTTAAGGACTCTGCTGTATTATTTAAGGACTTTGCTGCATTATTTAAGGACTCTGCTTCATTATTTAAGGACTTTGTTGCATTATTTAAGGACTCTGCTGCATTATTTAAGGACTTCGTTGCATTATTTAAGGACTCTGCTGCATTATTTAAAGACTTTGCTGCATTATTTAAGTACTCTGGTGCATTATTTAAGGACTCGGCTGCATTATTTAAAGACTTTGCTGCATTATTTAAGTACTCTGGTGCATTATTTAAGGACTCTGCTGCATTATTTAAGGACTTTGCTGCATTATTTAAGGACTCTGCTGCATTATTTAAGGACTTTGCTGCATTATTTAAGTATGCTGCTGCGGTATTTAAGGCCTCTGCTGCATTATTTAAGGACTCTGCTGCATTATTAAGGACGTTGCTGCATTATTTAAGGACTTTATTGCATTATTTAAGGATTCTGCTGCATTATTTAAGGAATTTGCTGCATTATTTAAGGACTCTGCTGTATTATTTAAGGACTTTGTTGCATTATTTAATGACTCTGCTGGGGTATTTAAGGACTCTGCTGCATTATTTAAGGGCTTTGCTGCATTATTTAAGGACTCTGCTGCAGTATTTAAGGACTCTGCTGCATTATTTAAGGACTTTGATGCATTATTTAAGGACGCTGCTGCAGAATTTAAGGAATCTGCTGCATTATTTAAGGACTTTGTTGCATTATTTAAGGACTATGCTGCATTATGTAAGGACTCTGCTGCATTATTTAAGGACTTTGCTGCATTATTTAATTACTCTGCTGCATTATTTAAGGACTTTGTTGCATTATTTAAGGACTCTGCTGCATTATTTAAGGACTTTGCTGCATTATTTAAGGACTTTGATGCATTATTTAAGGACGCTGCTGCAGAATTTAAGTAATCTGCTGCATTATTTAAGGACTCTGCTGCATTATTTAAGGACTTTGCTGCATTATTTAAGGACTCTGCTGCATTATTTAAGGACTTTGTTGCATTATTTAATGACTCTGCTGCGGTATTTAAGGACTCTGCTGCATTATTTAAGGACTTTGCTGCATTATTTAAGGACTTTGCTGCAGTAATTAAGGAATCTGCTGCATTATTTAAGGACTTTGTTGCATTATTTAAGGACTGTGCTGCATTGCTTAAGGACTCTGCTGCATTATTTAAGGACTTTGCTGCATTATTTAAGGACTTTGTTGCATTATTTAAGGACTCTGCTGCATTATTTAAGGACTTTGTTGCATTATTTAAGGACTCTGTTGCATTATTTAAGGACTTTGCTGCATTATTTAAGTACTCTGGTGCATTATTTAAGGACTTTGTTGCATTATTTAAGGACTCTGCTGCATTATTTAAGGACTTTGTTGCATTATTTAAGGACTCTGTTGCATTACTTAAGGACTTTGCTGCATTATTTAAGTACTCTGGTGCATTATTTAAGGACTTTGTTGCATTATTTAAGGACTCTGCTGCATTATTTAAGGACTTTGTTGCATTATTTAAGGACTCTGTTGCATTACTTAAGGACTTTGCTGCATTATTTAAGTACTCTGGTGCATTATTTAAGGACTTTGTTGCATTATTTAAGGACTCTGCTGCATTATTTAAGGACTTCGTTGCATTATTTAAGGACTCTGCTGCATTATTTAAAGACTTTGCTGCATTATTTAAGTACTCTGGTGCATTATTTAAGGACTCGGCTGCATTATTTAAAGACTTTGCTGCATTATTTAAGTACTCTGGTGCATTATTTAAGGACTTTGCTGCATTATGTAAGGACTCTGCTGCATTATTTAAGGACTTTGCTGCATTATTTAATTACTCTGCTGCATTATTTAAGGACTTTGTTGCATTATTTAAGGACTCTGCTGCATTATTTAAGGACTTTGCTGCATTATTTAAGGACTTTGATGCATTATTTAAGGACGCTGCTGCAGAATTTAAGTAATCTGCTGCATTATTTAAGGACTCTGCTGCATTATTTAAGGACTTTGCTGCATTATTTAAGGACTCTGCTGCATTATTTAAGGACTTTGTTGCATTATTTAATGACTCTGCTGCGGTATTTAAGGACTCTGCTGCATTATTTAAGGACTTTGCTGCATTATTTAAGGACTGTGCTGCAGTAATTAAGGAATCTGCTGCATTATTTAAGGACTTTGTTGCATTATTTAAGGACTGTGCTGCATTGCTTAAGGACTCTGCTGCATTATTTAAGGACTTTGCTGCATTATTTAAGGACTTTGTTGCATTATTTAAGGACTCTGCTGCATTATTTAAGGACTTTGTTGCATTATTTAAGGACTCTGTTGCATTATTTAAGGACTTTGCTGCATTATTTAAGTACTCTGGTGCATTATTTAAGGACTTTGTTGCATTATTTAAGGACTCTGCTGCATTATTTAAGGACTTTGCTGCATTATTTAAGTACTCTGGTGCATTATTTAAGGACTTTGTTGCATTATTTAAGGACTCTGCTGCATTATTTAAGGACTTTGTTGCATTATTTAAGGACTCTGCTGCATTATTTAAGGACTTTGCTGCATTATTTAAGGACTCTGCTGCATTATTTAAGGACTTTGTTGCATTATTTAATGACTCTGCTGCGGTATTTAAGGACTCTGCTGTATTATTTAAGGACTTTGCTGCATTATTTAAGGACTCTGCTTCATTATTTAAGGACTTTGTTGCATTATTTAAGGACTCTGCTGCATTATTTAAGGACTTCGTTGCATTATTTAAGGACTCTGCTGCATTATTTAAAGACTTTGCTGCATTATTTAAGTACTCTGGTGCATTATTTAAGGACTCGGCTGCATTATTTAAAGACTTTGCTGCATTATTTAAGTACTCTGGTGCATTATTTAAGGACTCTGCTGCATTATTTAAGGACTTTGCTGCATTATTTAAGGACTCTGCTGCATTATTTAAGGACTTTGCTGCATTATTTAAGTATGCTGCTGCGGTATTTAAGGCCTCTGCTGCATTATTTAAGGACTCTGCTGCATTATTAAGGACGTTGCTGCATTATTTAAGGACTTTATTGCATTATTTAAGGATTCTGCTGCATTATTTAAGGAATTTGCTGCATTATTTAAGGACTCTGCTGTATTATTTAAGGATTTTGCTGCATTATTTAAGGACTCTACTGCATTATTAAGGACGTTGCTGCATTATTTAAGGACTTTATTGCATTATTTAAGGATTCTGCTGCATTATTTAAGGAATTAGCTGCATTATTTAAGTACTCTGCTGCATTATTTAAGGACTTTGCTGCATTATTTAAGTATGCTGCTGCAGTATTTAAGGCCTCTGCTGCATTATTTAATTACTCTGCTGCATTATTTAAGGACTCTGCTGCATTATTTAAGGACTTTGCTGCATTATTTAAGGACTTTGATGCATTATTTAAGGACGCTGCTGCAGAATTTAAGTAATCTGCTGCATTATTTAAGGACTCTGCTGCATTATTTAAGGACTTTGCTGCATTATTTAAGGACTCTGCTGCATTATTTAAGGACTTTGTTGCATTATTTAATGACTCTGCTGCGGTATTTAAGGACTCTGCTGCATTATTTAAGGACTTTGCTGCATTATTTAAGGACTTTGCTGCAGTAATTAAGGAATCTGCTGCATTATTTAAGGACTTTGTTGCATTATTTAAGGACTGTGCTGCATTGCTTAAGGACTCTGCTGCATTATTTAAGGACTTTGCTGCATTATTTAAGGACTTTGTTGCAATATTTAAGGACTCTGCTGCATTATTTAAGGACTTTGTTGCATTATTTAAGGACTCTGTTGCATTATTTAAGGACTTTGCTGCATTATTTAAGTACTCTGGTGCATTATTTAAGGACTTTGTTGCATTATTTAAGGACTCTGCTGCATTATTTAAGGACTTTGTTGCATTATTTAAGGACTCTGTTGCATTATTTAAGGACTTTGCTGCATTATTTAAGTACTCTGGTGCATTATTTAAGGACTTTGTTGCATTATTTAAGGACTCTGCTGCATTATTTAAGGACTTTGTTGCATTATTTAAGGACTCTGCTGCATTATTTAAGGACTTTGCTGCATTATTTAAGGACTCTGTTGCATTATTTAAGGACTTTGCTGCATTATTTAAGTACTCTGGTGCATTATTTAAGGACTTTATTGCATTATTTAAGGATTCTGCTGCATTATTTAAGGAATTTGCTGCATTATTTAAGAACTTTGCTGCAGTATTTAAGGACTCTGCTGCATTATTTAAGGACTTTATTGCATTATTTAAGGACCCTGCTGCAGAATTTAAGGAATCTGCTGCATTACTTAAGGACTTTGTTGCATTATTTAAGGACTCTGCTGCATTATTTAAGGACTTTGCTGCATTATTTAAGGACTTTGATGCATTATTTAAGGACGCCGCTGCAGAATTTAAGTAATCTGCTGCATTATTTAAGGACTCTGCTGCATTATTTAAGGACTTTGCTGCATTATTTAAGGACTCTGCTGTATTATTAAGCACGTTGCTGCATTAATTAAGGACTTTATTGCATTATTTAAGGAATTTGATGCATTATTTAAGGACTCTGCTGCATTATTTAAGGACTTTGCTGCATTATTTAAGGACTCTGCTTCATTATTTAAGGACTTTGTTGCATTATTTAAAGACTCTGCTGCATTATTTAAGGACTTTGTTGCATTATTTAAGGACTCTGCTGCATTATTTAAAGACTTTGCTGCATTATTTAAGTACTCTGGTGCATTATTTAAGGACTCTGCTGCATTATTTAAAGACTTTGCTGCATTATTTAAGTACTCTGGTGCATTATTTAAGGACTTTGTTGCTTTATTTAAGGACTTTGCTGCATTATTTAAGGACTTTGTTGCATTATTTAATGACTCTGCTGCATTATTTAAGGACTTTGCTGCATTATTTAAGTATGCTGCTGCAGTATTTAAGGCCTCTGCTGCATTATTTAAGGACTCTGCTGCATTTTTAAGGACGTTGCTGCATTATTTAAGGACTTTATTGCATTATTTAAGGATTCTGCTGCATTATTTAAGGAATTTGCTGCATTATTTAAGGACTCTGCTGCATTATTTAAGGACTTTGTTTCATTATTTAATGACTCTGCTGGGGTATTTAAGGACTCTGCTGCATTATTTAAGGACTTTGTTGCATTATTTAAGGACTCTGCTGCATTATTTAAGGACTTTGCTGCATTATTTAAGGACTTTGATGCATTATTTAAGGACGCTGCTGCAGAATTTAAGTAATCTGCTGCATTATTTAAGGACTCTGCTGCATTATTTAAGGACTTTGCTGCATTATTTAAGGACTCTGCTGCATTATTTAAGGACTTTGTTGCATTATTTAATGACTCTGCTGCGGTATTTAAGGACTCTGCTGTATTATTTAAGGACTTTGCTGCATTATTTAAGGACTCTGCTTCATTATTTAAGGACTTTGTTGCATTATTTAAGGACTCTGCTGCATTATTTAAGGATTTTGCTGCATTATTTAAGGACTCTACTGCATTATTAAGGACGTTGCTGCATTATTTAAGGACTTTATTGCATTATTTAAGGATTCTGCTGCATTATTTAAGGAATTAGCTGCATTATTTAAGTACTCTGCTGCATTATTTAAGGACTTTGCTGCATTATTTAAGTATGCTGCTGCAGTATTTAAGGCCTCTGCTGCATTATTTAAGGACTCTGCTGCATTATTAAGGACGTTGCTGCATTATTTAAGGACTTTATTGCATTATTTAAGGATTCTGCTGCATTATTTAAGGAATTTGCTGCATTATTTAAGGACTCTGCTGCATTATTTAAGGACTTTGTTGCATTATTTAATGACTCTGCTGGGGTATTTAAGGACTCTGCTGCATTATTTAAGGACTTTGTTGCATTATTTAAGGAATCTGCTGCATTATTTAAGGACTTTGCTGCATTATTTAAGGACTTTGATGCATTATTTAAGGACGCTGCTGCAGAATTTAAGTAATCTGCTGCATTATTTAAGGACTCTGCTGCATTATTTAAGGACTTTGCTGCATTATTTAAGGACTCTGCTGCATTATTTAAGGACTTTGTTGCATTATTTAATGACTCTGCTGCGGTATTTAAGGACTCTGCTGTATTATTTAAGGACTTTGCTGAATTATTTAAGGACTCTGCTTCATTATTTAAGGACTTTGTTGCATTATTTAAGGACTCTGCTGCATTATTTAAGGACTTCGTTGCATTATTTAAGGACTCTGCTGCATTATTTAAAGACTTTGCTGCATTATTTAAGTACTCTGGTGCATTATTTAAGGACTCGGCTGCATTATTTAAAGACTTTGCTGCATTATTTAAGTACTCTGGTGCATTATTTAAGGACTCTGCTGCATTATTTAAGGACTTTGCTGCATTATTTAAGGACTCTGCTGCATTATTTAAGGACTCTGCTGCATTATTTAAGGACTTTGCTGCATTATTTAAGTATGCTGCTGCGGTATTTAAGGCCTCTGCTGCATTATTTAAGGACTCTGCTGCATTATTAAGGACGTTGCTGCATTATTTAAGGACTTTATTGCATTATTTAAGGATTCTGCTGCATTATTTAAGGAATTTGCTGCATTATTTAAGGACTCTGCTGTATTATTTAAGGACTTTGTTGCATTATTTAATGACTCTGCTGGGGTATTTAAGGACTCTGCTGCATTATTTAAGGGCTTTGCTGCATTATTTAAGGACTCTGCTGCAGTATTTAAGGACTCTGCTGCATTATTTAAGGACTTTGATGCATTATTTAAGGACGCTGCTGCAGAATTTAAGGAATCTGCTGCATTATTTAAGGACTTTGTTGCATTATTTAAGGACTATGCTGCATTATGTAAGGACTCTGCTGCATTATTTAAGGACTTTGCTGCATTATTTAATTACTCTGCTGCATTATTTAAGGACTTTGTTGCATTATTTAAGGACTCTGCTGCATTATTTAAGGACTTTGCTGCATTATTTAAGGACTTTGATGCATTATTTAAGGACGCTGCTGCAGAATTTAAGTAATCTGCTGCATTATTTAAGGACTCTGCTGCATTATTTAAGGACTTTGCTGCATTATTTAAGGACTCTGCTGCATTATTTAAGGACTTTGTTGCATTATTTAATGACTCTGCTGCGGTATTTAAGGACTCTGCTGCATTATTTAAGGACTTTGCTGCATTATTTAAGGACTTTGCTGCAGTAATTAAGGAATCTGCTGCATTATTTAAGGACTTTGTTGCATTATTTAAGGACTGTGCTGCATTGCTTAAGGACTCTGCTGCATTATTTAAGGACTTTGCTGCATTATTTAAGGACTTTGTTGCATTATTTAAGGACTCTGCTGCATTATTTAAGGACTTTGTTGCATTATTTAAGGACTCTGTTGCATTATTTAAGGACTTTGCTGCATTATTTAAGTACTCTGGTGCATTATTTAAGGACTTTGTTGCATTATTTAAGGACTCTGCTGCATTATTTAAGGACTTTGCTGCATTATTTAAGTACTCTGGTGCATTATTTAAGGACTTTGTTGCATTATTTAAGGACTCTGCTGCATTATTTAAGGATTTTGCTGCATTATTTAAGGACTCTACTGCATTATTAAGGACGTTGCTGCATTATTTAAGGACTTTATTGCATTATTTAAGGATTCTGCTGCATTATTTAAGGAATTAGCTGCATTATTTAAGTACTCTGCTGCATTATTTAAGGACTTTGCTGCATTATTTAAGTATGCTGCTGCAGTATTTAAGGCCTCTGCTGCATTATTTAAGGACTCTGCTGCATTATTAAGGACGTTGCTGCATTATTTAAGGACTTTATTGCATTATTTAAGGATTCTGCTGCATTATTTAAGGAATTTGCTGCATTATTTAAGGACTCTGCTGCATTATTTAAAGACTTTGCTGCATTATTTAAGTACTCTGGTGCATTATTTAAGGACTCGGCTGCATTATTTAAGGACTTCGTTGCATTATTTAAGGACTCTGCTGCATTATTTAAAGACTTTGCTGCATTATTTAAGTACTCTGGTGCATTATTTAAGGACTCGGCTGCATTATTTAAAGACTTTGCTGGATTATTTAAGTACTCTGGTGCATTATTTAAGGACTTTGCTGCATTATGTAAGGACTCTGCTGCATTATTTAAGGACTTTGCTGCATTATTTAATTACTCTGCTGCATTATTTAAGGACTTTGTTGCATTATTTAAGGACTCTGCTGCATTATTTAAGGACTTTGCTGCATTATTTAAGGACTTTGATGCATTATTTAAGGACGCTGCTGCAGAATTTAAGTAATCTGCTGCATTATTTAAGGACTCTGCTGCATTATTTAAGGACTTTGCTGCATTATTTAAGGACTCTGCTGCATTATTTAAGGACTTTGTTGCATTATTTAATGACTCTGCTGCGGTATTTAAGGACTCTGCTGCATTATTTAAGGACTTTGCTGCATTATTTAAGGACTTTGCTGCAGTAATTAAGGAATCTGCTGCATTATTTAAGGACTTTGTTGCATTATTTAAGGACTGTGCTGCATTGCTTAAGGACTCTGCTGCATTATTTAAGGACTTTGCTGCATTATTTAAGGACTTTGTTGCATTATTTAAGGACTCTGCTGCATTATTTAAGGACTTTGCTGCATTATTTAAGTACTCTGGTGCATTATTTAAGGACTTTGTTGCATTATTTAAGGACTCTGCTGCATTATTTAAGGACTTTGCTGCATTATTTAAGTACTCTGGTGCATTATTTAAGGACTTTGTTGCATTATTTAAGGACTCTGCTGCATTATTTAAGGACTTTGTTGCATTATTTAAGGACTCTGCTGCATTATTTAAGGACTTTGCTGCATTATTTAAGGACTCTGCTGCATTATTTAAGGACTTTGTTGCATTATTTAATGACTCTGCTGCGGTATTTAAGGACTCTGCTGTATTATTTAAGGACTTTGCTGCATTATTTAAGGACTCTGCTTCATTATTTAAGGACTTTGTTGCATTATTTAAGGACTCTGCTGCATTATTTAAGGACTTCGTTGCATTATTTAAGGACTCTGCTGCATTATTTAAAGACTTTGCTGCATTATTTAAGTACTCTGGTGCATTATTTAAGGACTCGGCTGCATTATTTAAAGACTTTGCTGCATTATTTAAGTACTCTGGTGCATTATTTAAGGACTCTGCTGCATTATTTAAGGACTTTGCTGCATTATTTAAGGACTCTGCTGCATTATTTAAGGACTTTGCTGCATTATTTAAGTATGCTGCTGCGGTATTTAAGGCCTCTGCTGCATTATTTAAGGACTCTGCTGCATTATTAAGGACGTTGCTGCATTATTTAAGGACTTTATTGCATTATTTAAGGATTCTGCTGCATTATTTAAGGAATTTGCTGCATTATTTAAGGACTCTGCTGTATTATTTAAGGATTTTGCTGCATTATTTAAGGACTCTACTGCATTATTAAGGACGTTGCTGCATTATTTAAGGACTTTATTGCATTATTTAAGGATTCTGCTGCATTATTTAAGGAATTAGCTGCATTATTTAAGTACTCTGCTGCATTATTTAAGGACTTTGCTGCATTATTTAAGTATGCTGCTGCAGTATTTAAGGCCTCTGCTGCATTATTTAATTACTCTGCTGCATTATTTAAGGACTCTGCTGCATTATTTAAGGACTTTGCTGCATTATTTAAGGACTTTGATGCATTATTTAAGGACGCTGCTGCAGAATTTAAGTAATCTGCTGCATTATTTAAGGACTCTGCTGCATTATTTAAGGACTTTGCTGCATTATTTAAGGACTCTGCTGCATTATTTAAGGACTTTGTTGCATTATTTAATGACTCTGCTGCGGTATTTAAGGACTCTGCTGCATTATTTAAGGACTTTGCTGCATTATTTAAGGACTTTGCTGCAGTAATTAAGGAATCTGCTACATTATTTAAGGACTTTGTTGCATTATTTAAGGACTGTGCTGCATTGCTTAAGGACTCTGCTGCATTATTTAAGGACTTTGCTGCATTATTTAAGGACTTTGTTGCAATATTTAAGGACTCTGCTGCATTATTTAAGGACTTTGTTGCATTATTTAAGGACTCTGTTGCATTATTTAAGGACTTTGCTGCATTATTTAAGTACTCTGGTGCATTATTTAAGGACTTTGTTGCATTATTTAAGGACTCTGCTGCATTATTTAAGGACTTTGTTGCATTATTTAAGGACTCTGTTGCATTATTTAAGGACTTTGCTGCATTATTTAAGTACTCTGGTGCATTATTTAAGGACTTTGTTGCATTATTTAAGGACTCTGCTGCATTATTTAAGGACTTTGTTGCATTATTTAAGGACTCTGCTGCATTATTTAAGGACTTTGCTGCATTATTTAAGGACTCTGTTGCATTATTTAAGGACTTTGCTGCATTATTTAAGTACTCTGGTGCATTATTTAAGGACTTTATTGCATTATTTAAGGATTCTGCTGCATTATTTAAGGAATTTGCTGCATTATTTAAGAACTTTGCTGCAGTATTTAAGGACTCTGCTGCATTATTTAAGGACTTTATTGCATTATTTAAGGACCCTGCTGCAGAATTTAAGGAATCTGCTGCATTACTTAAGGACTTTGTTGCATTATTTAAGGACTCTGCTGCATTATTTAAGGACTTTGCTGCATTATTTAAGGACTTTGATGCATTATTTAAGGACGCCGCTGCAGAATTTAAGTAATCTGCTGCATTATTTAAGGACTCTGCTGCATTATTTAAGGACTTTGCTGCATTATTTAAGGACTCTGCTGTATTATTAAGCACGTTGCTGCATTAATTAAGGACTTTATTGCATTATTTAAGGAATTTGATGCATTATTTAAGGACTCTGCTGCATTATTTAAGGACTTTGCTGCATTATTTAAGGACTCTGCTTCATTATTTAAGGACTTTGTTGCATTATTTAAAGACTCTGCTGCATTATTTAAGGACTTTGTTGCATTATTTAAGGACTCTGCTGCATTATTTAAAGACTTTGCTGCATTATTTAAGTACTCTGGTGCATTATTTAAGGACTCTGCTGCATTATTTAAAGACTTTGCTGCATTATTTAAGTACTCTGGTGCATTATTTAAGGACTTTGTTGCTTTATTTAAGGACTTTGCTGCATTATTTAAGGACTTTGTTGCATTATTTAATGACTCTGCTGCATTATTTAAGGACTTTGCTGCATTATTTAAGTATGCTGCTGCAGTATTTAAGGCCTCTGCTGCATTATTTAAGGACTCTGCTGCATTTTTAAGGACGTTGCTGCATTATTTAAGGACTTTATTGCATTATTTAAGGATTCTGCTGCATTATTTAAGGAATTTGCTGCATTATTTAAGGACTCTGCTGCATTATTTAAGGACTTTGTTTCATTATTTAATGACTCTGCTGGGGTATTTAAGGACTCTGCTGCATTATTTAAGGACTTTGTTGCATTATTTAAGGACTCTGCTGCATTATTTAAGGACTTTGCTGCATTATTTAAGGACTTTGATGCATTATTTAAGGACGCTGCTGCAGAATTTAAGTAATCTGCTGCATTATTTAAGGACTCTGCTGCATTATTTAAGGACTTTGCTGCATTATTTAAGGACTCTGCTGCATTATTTAAGGACTTTGTTGCATTATTTAATGACTCTGCTGCGGTATTTAAGGACTCTGCTGTATTATTTAAGGACTTTGCTGCATTATTTAAGGACTCTGCTTCATTATTTAAGGACTTTGTTGCATTATTTAAGGACTCTGCTGCATTATTTAAGGATTTTGCTGCATTATTTAAGGACTCTACTGCATTATTAAGGACGTTGCTGCATTATTTAAGGACTTTATTGCATTATTTAAGGATTCTGCTGCATTATTTAAGGAATTAGCTGCATTATTTAAGTACTCTGCTGCATTATTTAAGGACTTTGCTGCATTATTTAAGTATGCTGCAGCAGTATTTAAGGCCTCTGCTGCATTATTTAAGGACTCTGCTGCATTATTAAGGACGTTGCTGCATTATTTAAGGACTTTATTGCATTATTTAAGGATTCTGCTGCATTATTTAAGGAATTTGCTGCATTATTTAAGGACTCTGCTGCATTATTTAAGGACTTTGTTGCATTATTTAATGACTCTGCTGGGGTATTTAAGGACTCTGCTGCATTATTTAAGGACTTTGTTGCATTATTTAAGGAATCTGCTGCATTATTTAAGGACTTTGCTGCATTATTTAAGGACTTTGATGCATTATTTAAGGACGCTGCTGCAGAATTTAAGTAATCTGCTGCATTATTTAAGGACTCTGCTGCATTATTTAAGGACTTTGCTGCATTATTTAAGGACTCTGCTGCATTATTTAAGGACTTTGTTGCATTATTTAATGACTCTGCTGCGGTATTTAAGGACTCTGCTGTATTATTTAAGGACTTTGCTGAATTATTTAAGGACTCTGCTTCATTATTTAAGGACTTTGTTGCATTATTTAAGGACTCTGCTGCATTATTTAAGGACTTCGTTGCATTATTTAAGGACTCTGCTGCATTATTTAAAGACTTTGCTGCATTATTTAAGTACTCTGGTGCATTATTTAAGGACTCGGCTGCATTATTTAAAGACTTTGCTGCATTATTTAAGTACTCTGGTGCATTATTTAAGGACTCTGCTGCATTATTTAAGGACTTTGCTGCATTATTTAAGGACTCTGCTGCATTATTTAAGGACTCTGCTGCATTATTTAAGGACTTTGCTGCATTATTTAAGTATGCTGCTGCGGTATTTAAGGCCTCTGCTGCATTATTTAAGGACTCTGCTGCATTATTAAGGACGTTGCTGCATTATTTAAGGACTTTATTGCATTATTTAAGGATTCTGCTGCATTATTTAAGGAATTTGCTGCATTATTTAAGGACTCTGCTGTATTATTTAAGGACTTTGTTGCATTATTTAATGACTCTGCTGGGGTATTTAAGGACTCTGCTGCATTATTTAAGGGCTTTGCTGCATTATTTAAGGACTCTGCTGCAGTATTTAAGGACTCTGCTGCATTATTTAAGGACTTTGATGCATTATTTAAGGACGCTGCTGCAGAATTTAAGGAATCTGCTGCATTATTTAAGGACTTTGTTGCATTATTTAAGGACTATGCTGCATTATGTAAGGACTCTGCTGCATTATTTAAGGACTTTGCTGCATTATTTAAGGACTTTGATGCATTATTTAAGGACGCCGCTGCAGAATTTAAGTAATCTGCTGCATTATTTAAGGACTCTGCTGCATTATTTAAGGACTTTGCTGCATTATTTAAGGACTCTGCTGTATTATTAAGCACGTTGCTGCATTAATTAAGGACTTTATTGCATTATTTAAGGAATTTGATGCATTATTTAAGGACTCTGCTGCATTATTTAAGGACTTTGCTGCATTATTTAAGGACTCTGCTTCATTATTTAAGGACTTTGTTGCATTATTTAAAGACTCTGCTGCATTATTTAAGGACTTTGTTGCATTATTTAAGGACTCTGCTGCATTATTTAAAGACTTTGCTGCATTATTTAAGTACTCTGGTGCATTATTTAAGGACTCTGCTGCATTATTTAAAGACTTTGCTGCATTATTTAAGTACTCTGGTGCATTATTTAAGGACTTTGTTGCTTTATTTAAGGACTTTGCTGCATTATTTAAGGACTTTGTTGCATTATTTAATGACTCTGCTGCATTATTTAAGGACTTTGCTGCATTATTTAAGTATGCTGCTGCAGTATTTAAGGCCTCTGCTGCATTATTTAAGGACTCTGCTGCATTTTTAAGGACGTTGCTGCATTATTTAAGGACTTTATTGCATTATTTAAGGATTCTGCTGCATTATTTAAGGAATTTGCTGCATTATTTAAGGACTCTGCTGCATTATTTAAGGACTTTGTTTCATTATTTAATGACTCTGCTGGGGTATTTAAGGACTCTGCTGCATTATTTAAGGACTTTGTTGCATTATTTAAGGACTCTGCTGCATTATTTAAGGACTTTGCTGCATTATTTAAGGACTTTGATGCATTATTTAAGGACGCTGCTGCAGAATTTAAGTAATCTGCTGCATTATTTAAGGACTCTGCTGCATTATTTAAGGACTTTGCTGCATTATTTAAGGACTCTGCTGCATTATTTAAGGACTTTGTTGCATTATTTAATGACTCTGCTGCGGTATTTAAG
This sequence comes from Phyllobates terribilis, assembly GCF_046119375.1. Lineage (NCBI taxonomy): Eukaryota > Metazoa > Chordata > Amphibia > Anura > Dendrobatidae > Phyllobates > Phyllobates terribilis. Next base: position 1,795,221 of record NW_027362988.1, on the reverse strand, counting down.
GACTCTGCTGTATTATTTAAGGACTTTGCTGCATTATTTAAGGACTCTGCTTCATTATTTAAGGACTTTGTTGCATTATTTAAGGACTCTGCTGCATTATTTAAGGATTTTGCTGCATTATTTAAGGACTCTACTGCATTATTAAGGACGTTGCTGCATTATTTAAGGACTTTATTGCATTATTTAAGGATTCTGCTGCATTATTTAAGGAATTAGCTGCATTATTTAAGTACTCTGCTGCATTATTTAAGGACTTTGCTGCATTATTTAAGTATGCTGCTGCAGTATTTAAGGCCTCTGCTGCATTATTTAAGGACTCTGCTGCATTATTAAGGACGTTGCTGCATTATTTAAGGACTTTATTGCATTATTTAAGGATTCTGCTGCATTATTTAAGGAATTTGCTGCATTATTTAAGGACTCTGCTGCATTATTTAAGGACTTTGTTGCATTATTTAATGACTCTGCTGGGGTATTTAAGGACTCTGCTGCATTATTTAAGGACTTTGTTGCATTATTTAAGGAATCTGCTGCATTATTTAAGGACTTTGCTGCATTATTTAAGGACTTTGATGCATTATTTAAGGACGCTGCTGCAGAATTTAAGTAATCTGCTGCATTATTTAAGGACTCTGCTGCATTATTTAAGGACTTTGCTGCATTATTTAAGGACTCTGCTGCATTATTTAAGGACTTTGTTGCATTATTTAATGACTCTGCTGCGGTATTTAAGGACTCTGCTGTATTATTTAAGGACTTTGCTGAATTATTTAAGGACTCTGCTTCATTATTTAAGGACTTTGTTGCATTATTTAAGGACTCTGCTGCATTATTTAAGGACTTCGTTGCATTATTTAAGGACTCTGCTGCATTATTTAAAGACTTTGCTGCATTATTTAAGTACTCTGGTGCATTATTTAAGGACTCGGCTGCATTATTTAAAGACTTTGCTGCATTATTTAAGTACTCTGGTGCATTATTTAAGGACTCTGCTGCATTATTTAAGGACTTTGCTGCATTATTTAAGGACTCTGCTGCATTATTTAAGGACTCTGCTGCATTATTTAAGGACTTTGCTGCATTATTTAAGTATGCTGCTGCGGTATTTAAGGCCTCTGCTGCATTATTTAAGGACTCTGCTGCATTATTAAGGACGTTGCTGCATTATTTAAGGACTTTATTGCATTATTTAAGGATTCTGCTGCATTATTTAAGGAATTTGCTGCATTATTTAAGGACTCTGCTGTATTATTTAAGGACTTTGTTGCATTATTTAATGACTCTGCTGGGGTATTTAAGGACTCTGCTGCATTATTTAAGGGCTTTGCTGCATTATTTAAGGACTCTGCTGCAGTATTTAAGGACTCTGCTGCATTATTTAAGGACTTTGATGCATTATTTAAGGACGCTGCTGCAGAATTTAAGGAATCTGCTGCATTATTTAAGGACTTTGTTGCATTATTTAAGGACTATGCTGCATTATGTAAGGACTCTGCTGCATTATTTAAGGACTTTGCTGCATTATTTAATTACTCTGCTGCATTATTTAAGGACTTTGTTGCATTATTTAAGGACTCTGCTGCATTATTTAAGGACTTTGCTGCATTATTTAAGGACTTTGATGCATTATTTAAGGACGCTGCTGCAGAATTTAAGTAATCTGCTGCATTATTTAAGGACTCTGCTGCATTATTTAAGGACTTTGCTGCATTATTTAAGGACTCTGCTGCATTATTTAAGGACTTTGTTGCATTATTTAATGACTCTGCTGCGGTATTTAAGGACTCTGCTGCATTATTTAAGGACTTTGCTGCATTATTTAAGGACTTTGCTGCAGTAATTAAGGAATCTGCTGCATTATTTAAGGACTTTGTTGCATTATTTAAGGACTGTGCTGCATTGCTTAAGGACTCTGCTGCATTATTTAAGGACTTTGCTGCATTATTTAAGGACTTTGTTGCATTATTTAAGGACTCTGCTGCATTATTTAAGGACTTTGTTGCATTATTTAAGGACTCTGTTGCATTATTTAAGGACTTTGCTGCATTATTTAAGTACTCTGGTGCATTATTTAAGGACTTTGTTGCATTATTTAAGGACTCTGCTGCATTATTTAAGGACTTTGCTGCATTATTTAAGTACTCTGGTGCATTATTTAAGGACTTTGTTGCATTATTTAAGGACTCTGCTGCATTATTTAAGGATTTTGCTGCATTATTTAAGGACTCTACTGCATTATTAAGGACGTTGCTGCATTATTTAAGGACTTTATTGCATTATTTAAGGATTCTGCTGCATTATTTAAGGAATTAGCTGCATTATTTAAGTACTCTGCTGCATTATTTAAGGACTTTGCTGCATTATTTAAGTATGCTGCTGCAGTATTTAAGGCCTCTGCTGCATTATTTAAGGACTCTGCTGCATTATTAAGGACGTTGCTGCATTATTTAAGGACTTTATTGCATTATTTAAGGATTCTGCTGCATTATTTAAGGAATTTGCTGCATTATTTAAGGACTCTGCTGCATTATTTAAAGACTTTGCTGCATTATTTAAGTACTCTGGTGCATTATTTAAGGACTCGGCTGCATTATTTAAGGACTTCGTTGCATTATTTAAGGACTCTGCTGCATTATTTAAAGACTTTGCTGCATTATTTAAGTACTCTGGTGCATTATTTAAGGACTCGGCTGCATTATTTAAAGACTTTGCTGCATTATTTAAGTACTCTGGTGCATTATTTAAGGACTTTGCTGCATTATGTAAGGACTCTGCTGCATTATTTAAGGACTTTGCTGCATTATTTAATTACTCTGCTGCATTATTTAAGGACTTTGTTGCATTATTTAAGGACTCTGCTGCATTATTTAAGGACTTTGCTGCATTATTTAAGGACTTTGATGCATTATTTAAGGACGCTGCTGCAGAATTTAAGTAATCTGCTGCATTATTTAAGGACTCTGCTGCATTATTTAAGGACTTTGCTGCATTATTTAAGGACTCTGCTGCATTATTTAAGGACTTTGTTGCATTATTTAATGACTCTGCTGCGGTATTTAAGGACTCTGCTGCATTATTTAAGGACTTTGCTGCATTATTTAAGGACTTTGCTGCAGTAATTAAGGAATCTGCTGCATTATTTAAGGACTTTGTTGCATTATTTAAGGACTGTGCTGCATTGCTTAAGGACTCTGCTGCATTATTTAAGGACTTTGCTGCATTATTTAAGGACTTTGTTGCATTATTTAAGGACTCTGCTGCATTATTTAAGGACTTTGCTGCATTATTTAAGTACTCTGGTGCATTATTTAAGGACTTTGTTGCATTATTTAAGGACTCTGCTGCATTATTTAAGGACTTTGCTGCATTATTTAAGTACTCTGGTGCATTATTTAAGGACTTTGTTGCATTATTTAAGGACTCTGCTGCATTATTTAAGGACTTTGTTGCATTATTTAAGGACTCTGCTGCATTATTTAAGGACTTTGCTGCATTATTTAAGGACTCTGCTGCATTATTTAAGGACTTTGTTGCATTATTTAATGACTCTGCTGCGGTATTTAAGGACTCTGCTGTATTATTTAAGGACTTTGCTGCATTATTTAAGGACTCTGCTTCATTATTTAAGGACTTTGTTGCATTATTTAAGGACTCTGCTGCATTATTTAAGGACTTCGTTGCATTATTTAAGGACTCTGCTGCATTATTTAAAGACTTTGCTGCATTATTTAAGTACTCTGGTGCATTATTTAAGGACTCGGCTGCATTATTTAAAGACTTTGCTGCATTATTTAAGTACTCTGGTGCATTATTTAAGGACTCTGCTGCATTATTTAAGGACTTTGCTGCATTATTTAAGGACTCTGCTGCATTATTTAAGGACTTTGCTGCATTATTTAAGTATGCTGCTGCGGTATTTAAGGCCTCTGCTGCATTATTTAAGGACTCTGCTGCATTATTAAGGACGTTGCTGCATTATTTAAGGACTTTATTGCATTATTTAAGGATTCTGCTGCATTATTTAAGGAATTTGCTGCATTATTTAAGGACTCTGCTGTATTATTTAAGGACTTTGTTGCATTATTTAATGACTCTGCTGGGGTATTTAAGGACTCTGCTGCATTATTTAAGGGCTTTGCTGCATTATTTAAGGACTCTGCTGCAGTATTTAAGGACTCTGCTGCATTATTTAAGGACTTTGATGCATTATTTAAGGACGCTGCTGCAGAATTTAAGGAATCTGCTGCATTATTTAAGGACTTTGTTGCATTATTTAAGGACTATGCTGCATTATGTAAGGACTCTGCTGCATTATTTAAGGACTTTGCTGCATTATTTAATTACTCTGCTGCATTATTTAAGGACTTTGTTGCATTATTTAAGGACTCTGCTGCATTATTTAAGGACTTTGCTGCATTATTTAAGGACTTTGATGCATTATTTAAGGACGCTGCTGCAGAATTTAAGTAATCTGCTGCATTATTTAAGGACTCTGCTGCATTATTTAAGGACTTTGCTGCATTATTTAAGGACTCTGCTGCATTATTTAAGGACTTTGTTGCATTATTTAATGACTCTGCTGCGGTATTTAAGGACTCTGCTGCATTATTTAAGGACTTTGCTGCATTATTTAAGGACTTTGCTGCAGTAATTAAGGAATCTGCTGCATTATTTAAGGACTTTGTTGCATTATTTAAGGACTGTGCTGCATTGCTTAAGGACTCTGCTGCATTATTTAAGTACTCTGGTGCATTATTTAAGGACTTTGTTGCATTATTTAAGGACTCTGCTGCATTATTTAAGGACTTTGTTGCATTATTTAAGGACTCTGTTGCATTACTTAAGGACTTTGCTGCATTATTTAAGTACTCTGGTGCATTATTTAAGGACTTTGTTGCATTATTTAAGGACTCTGCTGCATTATTTAAGGACTTTGTTGCATTATTTAAGGACTCTGTTGCATTACTTAAGGACTTTGCTGCATTATTTAAGTACTCTGGTGCATTATTTAAGGACTTTGTTGCATTATTTAAGGACTCTGCTGCATTATTTAAGGACTTTGTTGCATTATTTAAGGACTCTGTTGCATTACTTAAGGACTTTGCTGCATTATTTAAGTACTCTGGTGCATTATTTAAGGACTTTGTTGCATTATTTAAGGACTCTGCTGCATTATTTAAGGACTTCGTTGCATTATTTAAGGACTCTGCTGCATTATTTAAAGACTTTGCTGCATTATTTAAGTACTCTGGTGCATTATTTAAGGACTCGGCTGCATTATTTAAAGACTTTGCTGCATTATTTAAGTACTCTGGTGCATTATTTAAGGACTTTGCTGCATTATGTAAGGACTCTGCTGCATTATTTAAGGACTTTGCTGCATTATTTAATTACTCTGCTGCATTATTTAAGGACTTTGTTGCATTATTTAAGGACTCTGCTGCATTATTTAAGGACTTTGCTGCATTATTTAAGGACTTTGATGCATTATTTAAGGACGCTGCTGCAGAATTTAAGTAATCTGCTGCATTATTTAAGGACTCTGCTGCATTATTTAAGGACTTTGCTGCATTATTTAAGGACTCTGCTGCATTATTTAAGGACTTTGTTGCATTATTTAATGACTCTGCTGCGGTATTTAAGGACTCTGCTGCATTATTTAAGGACTTTGCTGCATTATTTAAGGACTGTGCTGCAGTAATTAAGGAATCTGCTGCATTATTTAAGGACTTTGTTGCATTATTTAAGGACTGTGCTGCATTGCTTAAGGACTCTGCTGCATTATTTAAGGACTTTGCTGCATTATTTAAGGACTTTGTTGCATTATTTAAGGACTCTGCTGCATTATTTAAGGACTTTGTTGCATTATTTAAGGACTCTGTTGCATTATTTAAGGACTTTGCTGCATTATTTAAGTACTCTGGTGCATTATTTAAGGACTTTGTTGCATTATTTAAGGACTCTGCTGCATTATTTAAGGACTTTGCTGCATTATTTAAGTACTCTGGTGCATTATTTAAGGACTTTGTTGCATTATTTAAGGACTCTGCTGCATTATTTAAGGACTTTGTTGCATTATTTAAGGACTCTGCTGCATTATTTAAGGACTTTGCTGCATTATTTAAGGACTCTGCTGCATTATTTAAGGACTTTGTTGCATTATTTAATGACTCTGCTGCGGTATTTAAGGACTCTGCTGTATTATTTAAGGACTTTGCTGCATTATTTAAGGACTCTGCTTCATTATTTAAGGACTTTGTTGCATTATTTAAGGACTCTGCTGCATTATTTAAGGACTTCGTTGCATTATTTAAGGACTCTGCTGCATTATTTAAAGACTTTGCTGCATTATTTAAGTACTCTGGTGCATTATTTAAGGACTCGGCTGCATTATTTAAAGACTTTGCTGCATTATTTAAGTACTCTGGTGCATTATTTAAGGACTCTGCTGCATTATTTAAGGACTTTGCTGCATTATTTAAGGACTCTGCTGCATTATTTAAGGACTTTGCTGCATTATTTAAGTATGCTGCTGCGGTATTTAAGGCCTCTGCTGCATTATTTAAGGACTCTGCTGCATTATTAAGGACGTTGCTGCATTATTTAAGGACTTTATTGCATTATTTAAGGATTCTGCTGCATTATTTAAGGAATTTGCTGCATTATTTAAGGACTCTGCTGTATTATTTAAGGATTTTGCTGCATTATTTAAGGACTCTACTGCATTATTAAGGACGTTGCTGCATTATTTAAGGACTTTATTGCATTATTTAAGGATTCTGCTGCATTATTTAAGGAATTAGCTGCATTATTTAAGTACTCTGCTGCATTATTTAAGGACTTTGCTGCATTATTTAAGTATGCTGCTGCAGTATTTAAGGCCTCTGCTGCATTATTTAATTACTCTGCTGCATTATTTAAGGACTCTGCTGCATTATTTAAGGACTTTGCTGCATTATTTAAGGACTTTGATGCATTATTTAAGGACGCTGCTGCAGAATTTAAGTAATCTGCTGCATTATTTAAGGACTCTGCTGCATTATTTAAGGACTTTGCTGCATTATTTAAGGACTCTGCTGCATTATTTAAGGACTTTGTTGCATTATTTAATGACTCTGCTGCGGTATTTAAGGACTCTGCTGCATTATTTAAGGACTTTGCTGCATTATTTAAGGACTTTGCTGCAGTAATTAAGGAATCTGCTGCATTATTTAAGGACTTTGTTGCATTATTTAAGGACTGTGCTGCATTGCTTAAGGACTCTGCTGCATTATTTAAGGACTTTGCTGCATTATTTAAGGACTTTGTTGCAATATTTAAGGACTCTGCTGCATTATTTAAGGACTTTGTTGCATTATTTAAGGACTCTGTTGCATTATTTAAGGACTTTGCTGCATTATTTAAGTACTCTGGTGCATTATTTAAGGACTTTGTTGCATTATTTAAGGACTCTGCTGCATTATTTAAGGACTTTGTTGCATTATTTAAGGACTCTGTTGCATTATTTAAGGACTTTGCTGCATTATTTAAGTACTCTGGTGCATTATTTAAGGACTTTGTTGCATTATTTAAGGACTCTGCTGCATTATTTAAGGACTTTGTTGCATTATTTAAGGACTCTGCTGCATTATTTAAGGACTTTGCTGCATTATTTAAGGACTCTGTTGCATTATTTAAGGACTTTGCTGCATTATTTAAGTACTCTGGTGCATTATTTAAGGACTTTATTGCATTATTTAAGGATTCTGCTGCATTATTTAAGGAATTTGCTGCATTATTTAAGAACTTTGCTGCAGTATTTAAGGACTCTGCTGCATTATTTAAGGACTTTATTGCATTATTTAAGGACCCTGCTGCAGAATTTAAGGAATCTGCTGCATTACTTAAGGACTTTGTTGCATTATTTAAGGACTCTGCTGCATTATTTAAGGACTTTGCTGCATTATTTAAGGACTTTGATGCATTATTTAAGGACGCCGCTGCAGAATTTAAGTAATCTGCTGCATTATTTAAGGACTCTGCTGCATTATTTAAGGACTTTGCTGCATTATTTAAGGACTCTGCTGTATTATTAAGCACGTTGCTGCATTAATTAAGGACTTTATTGCATTATTTAAGGAATTTGATGCATTATTTAAGGACTCTGCTGCATTATTTAAGGACTTTGCTGCATTATTTAAGGACTCTGCTTCATTATTTAAGGACTTTGTTGCATTATTTAAAGACTCTGCTGCATTATTTAAGGACTTTGTTGCATTATTTAAGGACTCTGCTGCATTATTTAAAGACTTTGCTGCATTATTTAAGTACTCTGGTGCATTATTTAAGGACTCTGCTGCATTATTTAAAGACTTTGCTGCATTATTTAAGTACTCTGGTGCATTATTTAAGGACTTTGTTGCTTTATTTAAGGACTTTGCTGCATTATTTAAGGACTTTGTTGCATTATTTAATGACTCTGCTGCATTATTTAAGGACTTTGCTGCATTATTTAAGTATGCTGCTGCAGTATTTAAGGCCTCTGCTGCATTATTTAAGGACTCTGCTGCATTTTTAAGGACGTTGCTGCATTATTTAAGGACTTTATTGCATTATTTAAGGATTCTGCTGCATTATTTAAGGAATTTGCTGCATTATTTAAGGACTCTGCTGCATTATTTAAGGACTTTGTTTCATTATTTAATGACTCTGCTGGGGTATTTAAGGACTCTGCTGCATTATTTAAGGACTTTGTTGCATTATTTAAGGACTCTGCTGCATTATTTAAGGACTTTGCTGCATTATTTAAGGACTTTGATGCATTATTTAAGGACGCTGCTGCAGAATTTAAGTAATCTGCTGCATTATTTAAGGACTCTGCTGCATTATTTAAGGACTTTGCTGCATTATTTAAGGACTCTGCTGCATTATTTAAGGACTTTGTTGCATTATTTAATGACTCTGCTGCGGTATTTAAGGACTCTGCTGTATTATTTAAGGACTTTGCTGCATTATTTAAGGACTCTGCTTCATTATTTAAGGACTTTGTTGCATTATTTAAGGACTCTGCTGCATTATTTAAGGATTTTGCTGCATTATTTAAGGACTCTACTGCATTATTAAGGACGTTGCTGCATTATTTAAGGACTTTATTGCATTATTTAAGGATTCTGCTGCATTATTTAAGGAATTAGCTGCATTATTTAAGTACTCTGCTGCATTATTTAAGGACTTTGCTGCATTATTTAAGTATGCTGCTGCAGTATTTAAGGCCTCTGCTGCATTATTTAAGGACTCTGCTGCATTATTAAGGACGTTGCTGCATTATTTAAGGACTTTATTGCATTATTTAAGGATTCTGCTGCATTATTTAAGGAATTTGCTGCATTATTTAAGGACTCTGCTGCATTATTTAAGGACTTTGTTGCATTATTTAATGACTCTGCTGGGGTATTTAAGGACTCTGCTGCATTATTTAAGGACTTTGTTGCATTATTTAAGGAATCTGCTGCATTATTTAAGGACTTTGCTGCATTATTTAAGGACTTTGATGCATTATTTAAGGACGCTGCTGCAGAATTTAAGTAATCTGCTGCATTATTTAAGGACTCTGCTGCATTATTTAAGGACTTTGCTGCATTATTTAAGGACTCTGCTGCATTATTTAAGGACTTTGTTGCATTATTTAATGACTCTGCTGCGGTATTTAAGGACTCTGCTGTATTATTTAAGGACTTTGCTGAATTATTTAAGGACTCTGCTTCATTATTTAAGGACTTTGTTGCATTATTTAAGGACTCTGCTGCATTATTTAAGGACTTCGTTGCATTATTTAAGGACTCTGCTGCATTATTTAAAGACTTTGCTGCATTATTTAAGTACTCTGGTGCATTATTTAAGGACTCGGCTGCATTATTTAAAGACTTTGCTGCATTATTTAAGTACTCTGGTGCATTATTTAAGGACTCTGCTGCATTATTTAAGGACTTTGCTGCATTATTTAAGGACTCTGCTGCATTATTTAAGGACTCTGCTGCATTATTTAAGGACTTTGCTGCATTATTTAAGTATGCTGCTGCGGTATTTAAGGCCTCTGCTGCATTATTTAAGGACTCTGCTGCATTATTAAGGACGTTGCTGCATTATTTAAGGACTTTATTGCATTATTTAAGGATTCTGCTGCATTATTTAAGGAATTTGCTGCATTATTTAAGGACTCTGCTGTATTATTTAAGGACTTTGTTGCATTATTTAATGACTCTGCTGGGGTATTTAAGGACTCTGCTGCATTATTTAAGGGCTTTGCTGCATTATTTAAGGACTCTGCTGCAGTATTTAAGGACTCTGCTGCATTATTTAAGGACTTTGATGCATTATTTAAGGACGCTGCTGCAGAATTTAAGGAATCTGCTGCATTATTTAAGGACTTTGTTGCATTATTTAAGGACTATGCTGCATTATGTAAGGACTCTGCTGCATTATTTAAGGACTTTGCTGCATTATTTAATTACTCTGCTGCATTATTTAAGGACTTTGTTGCATTATTTAAGGACTCTGCTGCATTATTTAAGGACTTTGCTGCATTATTTAAGGACTTTGATGCATTATTTAAGGACGCTGCTGCAGAATTTAAGTAATCTGCTGCATTATTTAAGGACTCTGCTGCATTATTTAAGGACTTTGCTGCATTATTTAAGGACTCTGCTGCATTATTTAAGGACTTTGTTGCATTATTTAATGACTCTGCTGCGGTATTTAAGGACTCTGCTGCATTATTTAAGGACTTTGCTGCATTATTTAAGGACTTTGCTGCAGTAATTAAGGAATCTGCTGCATTATTTAAGGACTTTGTTGCATTATTTAAGGACTGTGCTGCATTGCTTAAGGACTCTGCTGCATTATTTAAGGACTTTGCTGCATTATTTAAGGACTTTGTTGCATTATTTAAGGACTCTGCTGCATTATTTAAGGACTTTGTTGCATTATTTAAGGACTCTGTTGCATTATTTAAGGACTTTGCTGCATTATTTAAGTACTCTGGTGCATTATTTAAGGACTTTGTTGCATTATTTAAGGACTCTGCTGCATTATTTAAGGACTTTGCTGCATTATTTAAGTACTCTGGTGCATTATTTAAGGACTTTGTTGCATTATTTAAGGACTCTGCTGCATTATTTAAGGATTTTGCTGCATTATTTAAGGACTCTACTGCATTATTAAGGACGTTGCTGCATTATTTAAGGACTTTATTGCATTATTTAAGGATTCTGCTGCATTATTTAAGGAATTAGCTGCATTATTTAAGTACTCTGCTGCATTATTTAAGGACTTTGCTGCATTATTTAAGTATGCTGCTGCAGTATTTAAGGCCTCTGCTGCATTATTTAAGGACTCTGCTGCATTATTAAGGACGTTGCTGCATTATTTAAGGACTTTATTGCATTATTTAAGGATTCTGCTGCATTATTTAAGGAATTTGCTGCATTATTTAAGGACTCTGCTGCATTATTTAAGGACTTTGTTGCATTATTTAATGACTCTGCTGGGGTATTTAAGGACTCTGCTGCATTATTTAAGGACTTTGTTGCATTATTTAAGGAATCTGCTGCATTATTTAAGGACTTTGCTGCATTATTTAAGGACTTTGATGCATTATTTAAGGACGCTGCTGCAGAATTTAAGTAATCTGCTGCATTATTTAAGGACTCTGCTGCATTATTTAAGGACTTTGCTGCATTATTTAAGGACTCTGCTGCATTATTTAAGGACTTTGTTGCATTATTTAATGACTCTGCTGCGGTATTTAAGGACTCTGCTGTATTATTTAAGGACTTTGCTGAATTATTTAAGGACTCTGCTTCATTATTTAAGGACTTTGTTGCATTATTTAAGGACTCTGCTGCATTATTTAAGGACTTCGTTGCATTATTTAAGGACTCTGCTGCATTATTTAAAGACTTTGCTGCATTATTTAAGTACTCTGGTGCATTATTTAAGGACTCGGCTGCATTATTTAAAGACTTTGCTGCATTATTTAAGTACTCTGGTGCATTATTTAAGGACTCTGCTGCATTATTTAAGGACTTTGCTGCATTATTTAAGGACTCTGCTGCATTATTTAAGGACTCTGCTGCATTATTTAAGGACTTTGCTGCATTATTTAAGTATGCTGCTGCGGTATTTAAGGCCTCTGCTGCATTATTTAAGGACTCTGCTGCATTATTAAGGACGTTGCTGCATTATTTAAGGACTTTATTGCATTATTTAAGGATTCTGCTGCATTATTTAAGGAATTTGCTGCATTATTTAAGGACTCTGCTGTATTATTTAAGGACTTTGTTGCATTATTTAATGACTCTGCTGGGGTATTTAAGGACTCTGCTGCATTATTTAAGGGCTTTGCTGCATTATTTAAGGACTCTGCTGCAGTATTTAAGGACTCTGCTGCATTATTTAAGGACTTTGATGCATTATTTAAGGACGCTGCTGCAGAATTTAAGGAATCTGCTGCATTATTTAAGGACTTTGTTGCATTATTTAAGGACTATGCTGCATTATGTAAGGACTCTGCTGCATTATTTAAGGACTTTGCTGCATTATTTAATTACTCTGCTGCATTATTTAAGGACTTTGTTGCATTATTTAAGGACTCTGCTGCATTATTTAAGGACTTTGCTGCATTATTTAAGGACTTTGATGCATTATTTAAGGACGCTGCTGCAGAATTTAAGTAATCTGCTGCATTATTTAAGGACTCTGCTGCATTATTTAAAGACTTTGCTGCATTATTTAAGTACTCTGGTGCATTATTTAAGGACTCGGCTGCATTATTTAAAGACTTTGCTGCATTATTTAAGTACTCTGGTGCATTATTTAAGGACTCTGCTGCATTATTTAAGGACTTTGCTGCATTATTTAAGGACTCTGCTGCATTATTTAAGGACTCTGCTGCATTATTTAAGGACTTTGTTTCATTATTTAATGACTCTGCTGGGGTATTTAAGGACTCTGCTGCATTATTTAAGGACTTTGTTGCATTATTTAAGGACTCTGCTGCATTATTTAAGGACTTTGCTGCATTATTTAAGGACTTTGATGCATTATTTAAGGACGCTGCTGCAGAATTTAAGTAATCTGCTGCATTATTTAAGGACTCTGCTGCATTATTTAAGGACTTTGCTGCATTATTTAAGGACTCTGCTGCATTATTTAAGGACTTTGTTGCATTATTTAATGACTCTGCTGCGGTATTTAAGGACTCTGCTGTATTATTTAAGGACTTTGCTGCATTATTTAAGGACTCTGCTTCATTATTTAAGGACTTTGTTGCATTATTTAAGGACTCTGCTGCATTATTTAAGGATTTTGCTGCATTATTTAAGGACTCTACTGCATTATTAAGGACGTTGCTGCATTATTTAAGGACTTTATTGCATTATTTAAGGATTCTGCTGCATTATTTAAGGAATTAGCTGCATTATTTAAGTACTCTGCTGCATTATTTAAGGACTTTGCTGCATTATTTAAGTATGCTGCTGCAGTATTTAAGGCCTCTGCTGCATTATTTAAGGACTCTGCTGCATTATTAAGGACGTTGCTGCATTATTTAAGGACTTTATTGCATTATTTAAGGATTCTGCTGCATTATTTAAGGAATTTGCTGCATTATTTAAGGACTCTGCTGCATTATTTAAGGACTTTGTTGCATTATTTAATGACTCTGCTGGGGTATTTAAGGACTCTGCTGCATTATTTAAGGACTTTGTTGCATTATTTAAGGAATCTGCTGCATTATTTAAGGACTTTGCTGCATTATTTAAGGACTTTGATGCATTATTTAAGGACGCTGCTGCAGAATTTAAGTAATCTGCTGCATTATTTAAGGACTCTGCTGCATTATTTAAGGACTTTGCTGCATTATTTAAGGACTCTGCTGCATTATTTAAGGACTTTGTTGCATTATTTAATGACTCTGCTGCGGTATTTAAGGACTCTGCTGTATTATTTAAGGACTTTGCTGAATTATTTAAGGACTCTGCTTCATTATTTAAGGACTTTGTTGCATTATTTAAGGACTCTGCTGCATTATTTAAGGACTTCGTTGCATTATTTAAGGACTCTGCTGCATTATTTAAAGACTTTGCTGCATTATTTAAGTACTCTGGTGCATTATTTAAGGACTCGGCTGCATTATTTAAAGACTTTGCTGCATTATTTAAGTACTCTGGTGCATTATTTAAGGACTCTGCTGCATTATTTAAGGACTTTGCTGCATTATTTAAGGACTCTGCTGCATTATTTAAGGACTCTGCTGCATTATTTAAGGACTTTGCTGCATTATTTAAGTATGCTGCTGCGGTATTTAAGGCCTCTGCTGCATTATTTAAGGACTCTGCTGCATTATTAAGGACGTTGCTGCATTATTTAAGGACTTTATTGCATTATTTAAGGATTCTGCTGCATTATTTAAGGAATTTGCTGCATTATTTAAGGACTCTGCTGTATTATTTAAGGACTTTGTTGCATTATTTAATGACTCTGCTGGGGTATTTAAGGACTCTGCTGCATTATTTAAGGGCTTTGCTGCATTATTTAAGGACTCTGCTGCAGTATTTAAGGACTCTGCTGCATTATTTAAGGACTTTGATGCATTATTTAAGGACGCTGCTGCAGAATTTAAGGAATCTGCTGCATTATTTAAGGACTTTGTTGCATTATTTAAGGACTATGCTGCATTATGTAAGGACTCTGCTGCATTATTTAAGGACTTTGCTGCATTATTTAATTACTCTGCTGCATTATTTAAGGACTTTGTTGCATTATTTAAGGACTCTGCTGCATTATTTAAGGACTTTGCTGCATTATTTAAGGACTTTGATGCATTATTTAAGGACGCTGCTGCAGAATTTAAGTAATCTGCTGCATTATTTAAGGACTCTGCTGCATTATTTAAGGACTTTGCTGCATTATTTAAGGACTCTGCTGCATTATTTAAGGACTTTGTTGCATTATTTAATGACTCTGCTGCGGTATTTAAGGACTCTGCTGCATTATTTAAGGACTTTGCTGCATTATTTAAGGACTTTGCTGCAGTAATTAAGGAATCTGCTGCATTATTTAAGGACTTTGTTGCATTATTTAAGGACTGTGCTGCATTGCTTAAGGACTCTGCTGCATTATTTAAGGACTTTGCTGCATTATTTAAGGACTTTGTTGCATTATTTAAGGACTCTGCTGCATTATTTAAGGACTTTGTTGCATTATTTAAGGACTCTGTTGCATTATTTAAGGACTTTGCTGCATTATTTAAGTACTCTGGTGCATTATTTAAGGACTTTGTTGCATTATTTAAGGACTCTGCTGCATTATTTAAGGACTTTGCTGCATTATTTAAGTACTCTGGTGCATTATTTAAGGACTTTGTTGCATTATTTAAGGACTCTGCTGCATTATTTAAGGACTTTGTTGCATTATTTAAGGACTCTGCTGCATTATTTAAGGACTTTGCTGCATTATTTAAGGACTCTGCTGCATTATTTAAGGACTTTGTTGCATTATTTAATGACTCTGCTGCGGTATTTAAGGACTCTGCTGTATTATTTAAGGACTTTGCTGCATTATTTAAGGACTCTGCTTCATTATTTAAGGACTTTGTTGCATTATTTAAGGACTCTGCTGCATTATTTAAGGACTTCGTTGCATTATTTAAGGACTCTGCTGCATTATTTAAAGACTTTGCTGCATTATTTAAGTACTCTGGTGCATTATTTAAGGACTCGGCTGCATTATTTAAAGACTTTGCTGCATTATTTAAGTACTCTGGTGCATTATTTAAGGACTCTGCTGCATTATTTAAGGACTTTGCTGCATTATTTAAGGACTCTGCTGCATTATTTAAGGACTTTGCTGCATTATTTAAGTATGCTGCTGCGGTATTTAAGGCCTCTGCTGCATTATTTAAGGACTCTGCTGCATTATTAAGGACGTTGCTGCATTATTTAAGGACTTTATTGCATTATTTAAGGATTCTGCTGCATTATTTAAGGAATTTGCTGCATTATTTAAGGACTCTGCTGTATTATTTAAGGACTTTGTTGCATTATTTAATGACTCTGCTGGGGTATTTAAGGACTCTGCTGCATTATTTAAGGGCTTTGCTGCATTATTTAAGGACTCTGCTGCAGTATTTAAGGACTCTGCTGCATTATTTAAGGACTTTGATGCATTATTTAAGGACGCTGCTGCAGAATTTAAGGAATCTGCTGCATTATTTAAGGACTTTGTTGCATTATTTAAGGACTATGCTGCATTATGTAAGGACTCTGCTGCATTATTTAAGGACTTTGCTGCATTATTTAATTACTCTGCTGCATTATTTAAGGACTTTGTTGCATTATTTAAGGACTCTGCTGCATTATTTAAGGACTTTGCTGCATTATTTAAGGACTTTGATGCATTATTTAAGGACGCTGCTGCAGAATTTAAGTAATCTGCTGCATTATTTAAGGACTCTGCTGCATTATTTAAGGACTTTGCTGCATTATTTAAGGACTCTGCTGCATTATTTAAGGACTTTGTTGCATTATTTAATGACTCTGCTGCGGTATTTAAGGACTCTGCTGCATTATTTAAGGACTTTGCTGCATTATTTAAGGACTTTGCTGCAGTAATTAAGGAATCTGCTGCATTATTTAAGGACTTTGTTGCATTATTTAAGGACTGTGCTGCATTGCTTAAGGACTCTGCTGCATTATTTAAGGACTTTGCTGCATTATTTAAGGACTTTGTTGCATTATTTAAGGACTCTGCTGCATTATTTAAGGACTTTGTTGCATTATTTAAGGACTCTGTTGCATTATTTAAGGACTTTGCTGCATTATTTAAGTACTCTGGTGCATTATTTAAGGACTTTGTTGCATTATTTAAGGACTCTGCTGCATTATTTAAGGACTTTGTTGCATTATTTAAGGACTCTGTTGCATTACTTAAGGACTTTGCTGCATTATTTAAGTACTCTGGTGCATTATTTAAGGACTTTGTTGCATTATTTAAGGACTCTGCTGCATTATTTAAGGACTTTGTTGCATTATTTAAGGACTCTGCTGCATTATTTAAGGACTTTGCTGCATTATTTAAGGACTCTGTTGCATTATTTAAGGACTTTGCTGCATTATTTAAGTACTCTGGTGCATTATTTAAGGACTTTATTGCATTATTTAAGGATTCTGCTGCATTATTTAAGGAATTTGCTGCATTATTTAAGAACTTTGCTGCAGTATTTAAGGACTCTGCTGCATTATTTAAGGACTTTATTGCATTATTTAAGGACCCTGCTGCAGAATTTAAGGAATCTGCTGCATTACTTAAGGACTTTGTTGCATTATTTAAGGACTCTGCTGCATTATTTAAGGACTTTGCTGCATTATTTAAGGACTTTGATGCATTATTTAAGGACGCCGCTGCAGAATTTAAGTAATCTGCTGCATTATTTAAGGACTCTGCTGCATTATTTAAGGACTTTGCTGCATTATTTAAGGACTCTGCTGTATTATTAAGCACGTTGCTGCATTAATTAAGGACTTTATTGCATTATTTAAGGAATTTGATGCATTATTTAAGGACTCTGCTGCATTATTTAAGGACTTTGATGCATTATTTAAGGACGCTGCTGCAGAATTTAAGGAATCTGCTGCATTATTTAAGGACTTTGTTGCATTATTTAAGGACTATGCTGCATTATGTAAGGACTCTGCTGCATTATTTAAGGACTTTGCTGCATTATTTAATTACTCTGCTGCATTATTTAAGGACTTTGTTGCATTATTTAAGGACTCTGCTGCATTATTTAAGGACTTTGCTGCATTATTTAAGGACTTTGATGCATTATTTAAGGACGCTGCTGCAGAATTTAAGTAATCTGCTGCATTATTTAAGGACTCTGCTGCATTATTTAAGGACTTTGCTGCATTATTTAAGGACTCTGCTGCATTATTTAAGGACTTTGTTGCATTATTTAATGACTCTGCTGCGGTATTTAAGGACTCTGCTGCATTTTTTAAGGAATCTGCTGCATTATTTAAGGAATTTGATGCATTATTTAAGGACTCTGCTGCATTATTTAAGGACTTTGCTGCATTATTTAAGGACTCTGCTTCATTATTTAAGGACTTTGTTGCATTATTTAAGGACTCTGCTGCATTATTTAAGGACTTTGTTGCATTATTTAAGGACTCTGCTGCATTATTTAAAGACTTTGTTGCATTATTTAAGTACTCTGGTGCATTATTTAAGGACTCTGCTGCATTATTTAAAGACTTTGCTGCATTATTTAAGTACTCTGGTGCATTATTTAAGGACTTTGTTGCTTTATTTAAGGACTTTGCTGCATTATTTAAGGACTTTGTTGCATTATTTAAGGACTCTGCTGCATTATTTAAGGACTTTGCTGCATTATTTAAGTATGCTGCTGCAGTATTTAAGGCCTCTGCTGCATTATTTAAGGACTCTGCTGCATTTTTAAGGACGTTGCTGCATTATTTAAGGACTTTATTGCATTATTTAAGGATTCTGCTGCATTATTTAAGGAATTTGCTGCATTATTTAAGGACTCTGCTGCATTATTTAAGGACTTTGTTTCATTATTTAATGACTCTGCTGGGGTATTTAAGGACTCTGCTGCATTATTTAAGGACTTTGTTGCATTATTTAAGGACTCTGCTGCATTATTTAAGGACTTTGCTGCATTATTTAAGGACTTTGATGCATTATTTAAGGACGCTGCTGCAGAATTTAAGTAATCTGCTGCATTATTTAAGGACTCTGCTGCATTATTTAAGGACTTTGCTGCATTATTTAAGGACTCTGCTGCATTATTTAAGGACTTTGTTGCATTATTTAATGACTCTGCTGCGGTATTTAAGGACTCTGCTGTATTATTTAAGGACTTTGCTGCATTATTTAAGGACTCTGCTTCATTATTTAAGGACTTTGTTGCATTATTTAAGGACTCTGCTGCATTATTTAAGGATTTTGCTGCATTATTTAAGGACTCTACTGCATTATTAAGGACGTTGCTGCATTATTTAAGGACTTTATTGCATTATTTAAGGATTCTGCTGCATTATTTAAGGAATTAGCTGCATTATTTAAGTACTCTGCTGCATTATTTAAGGACTTTGCTGCATTATTTAAGTATGCTGCTGCAGTATTTAAGGCCTCTGCTGCATTATTTAAGGACTCTGCTGCATTATTAAGGACGTTGCTGCATTATTTAAGGACTTTATTGCATTATTTAAGGATTCTGCTGCATTATGTAAGGAATTTGCTGCATTATTTAAGGACTCTGCTGCATTATTTAAGGACTTTGTTGCATTATTTAATGACTCTGCTGGGGTATTTAAGGACTCTGCTGCATTATTTAAGGACTTTGTTGCATTATTTAAGGACTCTGCTGCATTATTTAAGGACTTTGCTGCATTATTTAAGGACTTTGATGCATTATTTAAGGACGCTGCTGCAGAATTTAAGTAATCTGCTGCATTATTTAAGGACTCTGCTGCATTATTTAAGGACTTTGCTGCATTATTTAAGGACTCTGCTGCATTATTTAAGGACTTTGTTGCATTATTTAATGACTCTGCTGCGGTATTTAAGGACTCTGCTGTATTATTTAAGGACTTTGCTGCATTATTTAAGGACTCTGCTTCATTATTTAAGGACTTTGTTGCATTATTTAAGGACTCTGCTGCATTATTTAAGGACTGCGTTGCATTATTTAAGGACTCTGCTGCATTATTTAAGGACTTTGCTGCATTATTTAAGGACTTTGCTGCAGTAATTAAGGAATCTGCTGCATTATTTAAGGACTTTGTTGCATTATTTAAGGACTGTGCTGCATTGCTTAAGGACTCTGCTGCATTATTTAAGGACTTTGCTGCATTATTTAAGGACTTTGTTGCATTATTTAAGGACTCTGCTGCATTATTTAAGGACTTTGTTGCATTATTTAAGGACTCTGTTGCATTATTTAAGGACTTTGCTGCATTATTTAAGTACTCTGGTGCATTATTTAAGGACTTTGTTGCATTATTTAAGGACTCTGCTGCATTATTTAAGGACTTTGCTGCATTATTTAAGTACTCTGGTGCATTATTTAAGGACTTTGTTGCATTATTTAAGGACTCTGCTGCATTATTTAAGGACTTTGTTGCATTATTTAAGGACTCTGCTGCATTATTTAAGGACTTTGCTGCATTATTTAAGGACTCTGCTGCATTATTTAAGGACTTTGTTGCATTATTTAATGACTCTGCTGCGGTATTTAAGGACTCTGCTGTATTATTTAAGGACTTTGCTGCATTATTTAAGGACTCTGCTTCATTATTTAAGGACTTTGTTGCATTATTTAAGGACTCTGCTGCATTATTTAAGGACTTCGTTGCATTATTTAAGGACTCGGCTGCATTATTTAAAGACTTTGCTGCATTATTTAAGTACTCTGGTGCATTATTTAAGGACTCTGCTGCATTATTTAAGGACTTTGCTGCATTATTTAAGGACTCTGCTGCATTATTTAAGGACTCTGCTGCATTATTTAAGGACTTTGTTTCATTATTTAATGACTCTGCTGGGGTATTTAAGGACTCTGCTGCATTATTTAAGGACTTTGTTGCATTATTTAAGGACTCTGCTGCATTATTTAAGGACTTTGCTGCATTATTTAAGGACTTTGATGCATTATTTAAGGACGCTGCTGCAGAATTTAAGTAATCTGCTGCATTATTTAAGGACTCTGCTGCATTATTTAAGGACTTTGCTGCATTATTTAAGGACTCTGCTGCATTATTTAAGGACTTTGTTGCATTATTTAATGACTCTGCTGCGGTATTTAAGGACTCTGCTGTATTATTTAAGGACTTTGCTGCATTATTTAAGGACTCTGCTTCATTATTTAAGGACTTTGTTGCATTATTTAAGGACTCTGCTGCATTATTTAAGGATTTTGCTGCATTATTTAAGGACTCTACTGCATTATTAAGGACGTTGCTGCATTATTTAAGGACTTTATTGCATTATTTAAGGATTCTGCTGCATTATTTAAGGAATTAGCTGCATTATTTAAGTACTCTGCTGCATTATTTAAGGACTTTGCTGCATTATTTAAGTATGCTGCTGCAGTATTTAAGGCCTCTGCTGCATTATTTAAGGACTCTGCTGCATTATTAAGGACGTTGCTGCATTATTTAAGGACTTTATTGCATTATTTAAGGATCCTGCTGCATTATTTAAGGAATTTGCTGCATTATTTAAGGACTCTGCTGCATTATTTAAGGACTTTGTTGCATTATTTAATGACTCTGCTGGGGTATTTAAGGACTCTGCTGCATTATTTAAGGACTTTGTTGCATTATTTAAGGAATCTGCTGCATTATTTAAGGACTTTGCTGCATTATTTAAGGACTTTGATGCATTATTTAAGGACGCTGCTGCAGAATTTAAGTAATCTGCTGCATTATTTAAGGACTCTGCTGCATTATTTAAGGACTTTGCTGCATTATTTAAGGACTCTGCTGCATTATTTAAGGACTTTGTTGCATTATTTAATGACTCTGCTGCGGTATTTAAGGACTCTGCTGTATTATTTAAGGACTTTGCTGAATTATTTAAGGACTCTGCTTCATTATTTAAGGACTTTGTTGCATTATTTAAGGACTCTGCTGCATTATTTAAGGACTTCGTTGCATTATTTAAGGACTCTGCTGCATTATTTAAAGACTTTGCTGCATTATTTAAGTACTCTGGTGCATTATTTAAGGACTCGGCTGCATTATTTAAAGACTTTGCTGCATTATTTAAGTACTCTGGTGCATTATTTAAGGACTCTGCTGCATTATTTAAGGACTTTGCTGCATTATTTAAGGACTCTGCTGCATTATTTAAGGACTCTGCTGCATTATTTAAGGACTTTGCTGCATTATTTAAGTATGCTGCTGCGGTATTTAAGGCCTCTGCTGCATTATTTAAGGACTCTGCTGCATTATTAAGGACGTTGCTGCATTATTTAAGGACTTTATTGCATTATTTAAGGATTCTGCTGCATTATTTAAGGAATTTGCTGCATTATTTAAGGACTCTGCTGTATTATTTAAGGACTTTGTTGCATTATTTAATGACTCTGCTGGGGTATTTAAGGACTCTGCTGCATTATTTAAGGGCTTTGCTGCATTATTTAAGGACTCTGCTGCAGTATTTAAGGACTCTGCTGCATTATTTAAGGACTTTGATGCATTATTTAAGGACGCTGCTGCAGAATTTAAGGAATCTGCTGCATTATTTAAGGACTTTGTTGCATTATTTAAGGACTATGCTGCATTATGTAAGGACTCTGCTGCATTATTTAAGGACTTTGCTGCATTATTTAATTACTCTGCTGCATTATTTAAGGACTTTGTTGCATTATTTAAGGACTCTGCTGCATTATTTAAGGACTTTGCTGCATTATTTAAGGACTTTGATGCATTATTTAAGGACGCTGCTGCAGAATTTAAGTAATCTGCTGCATTATTTAAGGACTCTGCTGCATTATTTAAGGACTTTGCTGCATTATTTAAGGACTCTGCTGCATTATTTAAGGACTTTGTTGCATTATTTAATGACTCTGCTGCGGTATTTAAGGACTCTGCTGCATTATTTAAGGACTTTGCTGCATTATTTAAGGACTTTGCTGCAGTAATTAAGGAATCTGCTGCATTATTTAAGGACTTTGTTGCATTATTTAAGGACTGTGCTGCATTGCTTAAGGACTCTGCTGCATTATTTAAGGACTTTGCTGCATTATTTAAGGACTTTGTTGCATTATTTAAGGACTCTGCTGCATTATTTAAGGACTTTGTTGCATTATTTAAGGACTCTGTTGCATTATTTAAGGACTTTGCTGCATTATTTAAGTACTCTGGTGCATTATTTAAGGACTTTGTTGCATTATTTAAGGACTCTGCTGCATTATTTAAGGACTTTGCTGCATTATTTAAGTACTCTGGTGCATTATTTAAGGACTTTGTTGCATTATTTAAGGACTCTGCTGCATTATTTAAGGACTTTGTTGCATTATTTAAGGACTCTGCTGCATTATTTAAGGACTTTGCTGCATTATTTAAGGACTCTGCTGCATTATTTAAGGACTTTGTTGCATTATTTAATGACTCTGCTGCAGTATTTAAGGACTCTGCTGTATTATTTAAGGACTTTGCTGCATTATTTAAGGACTCTGCTTCATTATTTAAGGACTTTGTTGCATTATTTAAGGACTCTGCTGCATTATTTAAGGACTTCGTTGCATTATTTAAGGACTCTGCTGCATTATTTAAAGACTTTGCTGCATTATTTAAGTACTCTGGTGCATTATTTAAGGACTCGGCTGCATTATTTAAAGACTTTGCTGCATTATTTAAGTACTCTGGTGCATTATTTAAGGACTCTGCTGCATTATTTAAGGACTTTGCTGCATTATTTAAGGACTCTGCTGCATTATTTAAGGACTTTGCTGCATTATTTAAGTATGCTGCTGCGGTATTTAAGGCCTCTGCTGCATTATTTAAGGACTCTGCTGCATTATTAAGGACGTTGCTGCATTATTTAAGGACTTTATTGCATTATTTAAGGATTCTGCTGCATTATTTAAGGAATTTGCTGCATTATTTAAGGACTCTGCTGTATTATTTAAGGACTTTGTTGCATTATTTAATGACTCTGCTGGGGTATTTAAGGACTCTGCTGCATTATTTAAGGGCTTTGCTGCATTATTTAAGGACTCTGCTGCAGTATTTAAGGACTCTGCTGCATTATTTAAGGACTTTGATGCATTATTTAAGGACGCTGCTGCAGAATTTAAGGAATCTGCTGCATTATTTAAGGACTTTGTTGCATTATTTAAGGACTATGCTGCATTATGTAAGGACTCTGCTGCATTATTTAAGGACTTTGCTGCATTATTTAATTACTCTGCTGCATTATTTAAGGACTTTGTTGCATTATTTAAGGACTCTGCTGCATTATTTAAGGACTTTGCTGCATTATTTAAGGACTTTGATGCATTATTTAAGGACGCTGCTGCAGAATTTAAGTAATCTGCTGCATTATTTAAGGACTCTGCTGCATTATTTAAGGACTTTGCTGCATTATTTAAGGACTCTGCTGCATTATTTAAGGACTTTGTTGCATTATTTAATGACTCTGCTGCGGTATTTAAGGACTCTGCTGCATTATTTAAGGACTTTGCTGCATTATTTAAGGACTTTGCTGCAGTAATTAAGGAATCTGCTGCATTATTTAAGGACTTTGTTGCATTATTTAAGGACTGTGCTGCATTGCTTAAGGACTCTGCTGCATTATTTAAGGACTTTGCTGCATTATTTAAGGACTTTGTTGCATTATTTAAGGACTCTGCTGCATTATTTAAGGACTTTGTTGCATTATTTAAGGACTCTGTTGCATTATTTAAGGACTTTGCTGCATTATTTAAGTACTCTGGTGCATTATTTAAGGACTTTGTTGCATTATTTAAGGACTCTGCTGCATTATTTAAGGACTTTGTTGCATTATTTAAGGACTCTGTTGCATTACTTAAGGACTTTGCTGCATTATTTAAGTACTCTGGTGCATTATTTAAGGACTTTGTTGCATTATTTAAGGACTCTGCTGCATTATTTAAGGACTTTGTTGCATTATTTAAGGACTCTGCTGCATTATTTAAGGACTTTGCTGCATTATTTAAGGACTCTGTTGCATTATTTAAGGACTTTGCTGCATTATTTAAGTACTCTGGTGCATTATTTAAGGACTTTATTGCATTATTTAAGGATTCTGCTGCATTATTTAAGGAATTTGCTGCATTATTTAAGAACTTTGCTGCAGTATTTAAGGACTCTGCTGCATTATTTAAGGACTTTATTGCATTATTTAAGGACCCTGCTGCAGAATTTAAGGAATCTGCTGCATTACTTAAGGACTTTGTTGCATTATTTAAGGACTCTGCTGCATTATTTAAGGACTTTGCTGCATTATTTAAGGACTTTGATGCATTATTTAAGGACTCCGCTGCAGAATTTAAGTAATCTGCTGCATTATTTAAGGACTCTGCTGCATTATTTAAGGACTTTGCTGCATTATTTAAGGACTCTGCTGTATTATTAAGCACGTTGCTGCATTAATTAAGGACTTTATTGCATTATTTAAGGAATTTGATGCATTATTTAAGGACTCTGCTGCATTATTTAAGGACTTTGATGCATTATTTAAGGACGCTGCTGCAGAATTTAAGGAATCTGCTGCATTATTTAAGGACTTTGTTGCATTATTTAAGGACTATGCTGCATTATGTAAGGACTCTGCTGCATTATTTAAGGACTTTGCTGCATTATTTAATTACTCTGCTGCATTATTTAAGGACTTTGTTGCATTATTTAAGGACTCTGCTGCATTATTTAAGGACTTTGCTGCATTATTTAAGGACTTTGATGCATTATTTAAGGACGCTGCTGCAGAATTTAAGTAATCTGCTGCATTATTTAAGGACTCTGCTGCATTATTTAAGGACTTTGCTGCATTATTTAAGGACTCTGCTGCATTATTTAAGGACTTTGTTGCATTATTTAATGACTCTGCTGCGGTATTTAAGGACTCTGCTGCATTTTTTAAGGAATCTGCTGCATTATTTAAGGAATTTGATGCATTATTTAAGGACTCTGCTGCATTATTTAAGGACTTTGCTGCATTATTTAAGGACTCTGCTTCATTATTTAAGGACTTTGTTGCATTATTTAAGGACTCTGCTGCATTATTTAAGGACTTTGTTGCATTATTTAAGGACTCTGCTGCATTATTTAAAGACTTTGTTGCATTATTTAAGTACTCTGGTGCATTATTTAAGGACTCTGCTGCATTATTTAAAGACTTTGCTGCATTATTTAAGTACTCTGGTGCATTATTTAAGGACTTTGTTGCTTTATTTAAGGACTTTGCTGCATTATTTAAGGACTTTGTTGCATTATTTAAGGACTCTGCTGCATTATTTAAGGACTTTGCTGCATTATTTAAGTATGCTGCTGCAGTATTTAAGGCCTCTGCTGCATTATTTAAGGACTCTGCTGCATTTTTAAGGACGTTGCTGCATTATTTAAGGACTTTATTGCATTATTTAAGGATTCTGCTGCATTATTTAAGGAATTTGCTGCATTATTTAAGGACTCTGCTGCATTATTTAAGGACTTTGTTTCATTATTTAATGACTCTGCTGGGGTATTTAAGGACTCTGCTGCATTATTTAAGGACTTTGTTGCATTATTTAAGGACTCTGCTGCATTATTTAAGGACTTTGCTGCATTATTTAAGGACTTTGATGCATTATTTAAGGACGCTGCTGCAGAATTTAAGTAATCTGCTGCATTATTTAAGGACTCTGCTGCATTATTTAAGGACTTTGCTGCATTATTTAAGGACTCTGCTGCATTATTTAAGGACTTTGTTGCATTATTTAATGACTCTGCTGCGGTATTTAAGGACTCTGCTGTATTATTTAAGGACTTTGCTGCATTATTTAAGGACTCTGCTTCATTATTTAAGGACTTTGTTGCATTATTTAAGGACTCTGCTGCATTATTTAAGGACTGCGTTGCATTATTTAAGGACTCTGCTGCATTATTTAAGGACTTTGCTGCATTATTTAAGGACTTTGCTGCAGTAATTAAGGAATCTGCTGCATTATTTAAGGACTTTGTTGCATTATTTAAGGACTGTGCTGCATTGCTTAAGGACTCTGCTGCATTATTTAAGGACTTTGCTGCATTATTTAAGGACTTTGTTGCATTATTTAAGGACTCTGCTGCATTATTTAAGGACTTTGTTGCATTATTTAAGGACTCTGTTGCATTATTTAAGGACTTTGCTGCATTATTTAAGTACTCTGGTGCATTATTTAAGGACTTTGTTGCATTATTTAAGGACTCTGCTGCATTATTTAAGGACTTTGCTGCATTATTTAAGTACTCTGGTGCATTATTTAAGGACTTTGTTGCATTATTTAAGGACTCTGCTGCATTATTTAAGGACTTTGTTGCATTATTTAAGGACTCTGCTGCATTATTTAAGGACTTTGCTGCATTATTTAAGGACTCTGCTGCATTATTTAAGGACTTTGTTGCATTATTTAATGACTCTGCTGCGGTATTTAAGGACTCTGCTGTATTATTTAAGGACTTTGCTGCATTATTTAAGGACTCTGCTTCATTATTTAAGGACTTTGTTGCATTATTTAAGGACTCTGCTGCATTATTTAAGGACTTCGTTGCATTATTTAAGGACTCTGCTGCATTATTTAAAGACTTTGCTGCATTATTTAAGTACTCTGGTGCATTATTTAAGGACTCGGCTGCATTATTTAAAGACTTTGCTGCATTATTTAAGTACTCTGGTGCATTATTTAAGGACTCTGCTGCATTATTTAAGGACTTTGCTGCATTATTTAAGGACTCTGCTGCATTATTTAAGGACTTTGCTGCATTATTTAAGTATGCTGCTGCGGTATTTAAGGCCTCTGCTGCATTATTTAAGGACTCTGCTGCATTATTAAGGACGTTGCTGCATTATTTAAGGACTTTATTGCATTATTTAAGGATTCTGCTGCATTATTTAAGGAATTTGCTGCATTATTTAAGGACTCTGCTGTATTATTTAAGGACTTTGTTGCATTATTTAATGACTCTGCTGGGGTATTTAAGGACTCTGCTGCATTATTTAAGGGCTTTGCTGCATTATTTAAGGACTCTGCTGCAGTATTTAAGGACTCTGCTGCATTATTTAAGGACTTTGGTGCATTATTTAAGGACGCTGCTGCAGAATTTAAGGAATCTGCTGCATTATTTAAGGACTTTGTTGCATTATTTAAGGACTATGCTGCATTATGTAAGGACTCTGCTGCATTATTTAAGGACTTTGCTGCATTATTTAATTACTCTGCTGCATTATTTAAGGACTTTGTTGCATTATTTAAGGACTCTGCTGCATTATTTAAGGACTTTGCTGCATTATTTAAGGACTTTGATGCATTATTTAAGGACGCTGCTGCAGAATTTAAGTAATCTGCTGAATTATTTAAGGACTCTGCTGCATTATTTAAGGACTTTGCTGCATTATTTAAGGACTCTGCTGCATTATTTAAGGACTTTGTTGCATTATTTAATGACTCTGCTGCGGTATTTAAGGACTCTGCTGCATTATTTAAGGACTTTGCTGCATTATTTAAGGACTTTGCTGCAGTAATTAAGGAATCTGCTGCATTATTTAAGGACTTTGTTGCATTATTTAAGGACTGTGCTGCATTGCTTAAGGACTCTGCTGCATTATTTAAGGACTTTGCTGCATTATTTAAGGACTTTGTTGCATTATTTAAGGACTCTGCTGCATTATTTAAGGACTTTGTTGCATTATTTAAGGACTCTGTTGCATTATTTAAGGACTTTGCTGCATTATTTAAGTACTCTGGTGCATTATTTAAGGACTTTGTTGCATTATTTAAGGACTCTGCTGCATTATTTAAGGACTTTGCTGCATTATTTAAGTACTCTGGTGCATTATTTAAGGACTTTGTTGCATTATTTAAGGACTCTGCTGCATTATTTAAGGACTTTGTTGCATTATTTAAGGACTCTGCTGCATTATTTAAGGACTTTGCTGCATTATTTAAGGACTCTGCTGCATTATTTAAGGACTTTGTTGCATTATTTAATGACTCTGCTGCGGTATTTAAGGACTCTGCTGTATTATTTAAGGACTTTGCTGCATTATTTAAGGACTCTGCTTCATTATTTAAGGACTTTGTTGCATTATTTAAGGACTCTGCTGCATTATTTAAGGACTTCGTTGCATTATTTAAGGACTCGGCTGCATTATTTAAAGACTTTGCTGCATTATTTAAGTACTCTGGTGCATTATTTAAGGACTCTGCTGCATTATTTAAGGACTTTGCTGCATTATTTAAGGACTCTGCTGCATTATTTAAGGACTCTGCTGCATTATTTAAGGACTTTGTTTCATTATTTAATGACTCTGCTGGGGTATTTAAGGACTCTGCTGCATTATTTAAGGACTTTGTTGCATTATTTAAGGACTCTGCTGCATTATTTAAGGACTTTGCTGCATTATTTAAGGACTTTGATGCATTATTTAAGGACGCTGCTGCAGAATTTAAGTAATCTGCTGCATTATTTAAGGACTCTGCTGCATTATTTAAGGACTTTGCTGCATTATTTAAGGACTCTGCTGCATTATTTAAGGACTTTGTTGCATTATTTAATGACTCTGCTGCGGTATTTAAGGACTCTGCTGTATTATTTAAGGACTTTGCTGCATTATTTAAGGACTCTGCTTCATTATTTAAGGACTTTGTTGCATTATTTAAGGACTCTGCTGCATTATTTAAGGATTTTGCTGCATTATTTAAGGACTCTACTGCATTATTAAGGACGTTGCTGCATTATTTAAGGACTTTATTGCATTATTTAAGGATTCTGCTGCATTATTTAAGGAATTAGCTGCATTATTTAAGTACTCTGCTGCATTATTTAAGGACTTTGCTGCATTATTTAAGTATGCTGCTGCAGTATTTAAGGCCTCTGCTGCATTATTTAAGGACTCTGCTGCATTATTAAGGACGTTGCTGCATTATTTAAGGACTTTATTGCATTATTTAAGGATCCTGCTGCATTATTTAAGGAATTTGCTGCATTATTTAAGGACTCTGCTGCATTATTTAAGGACTTTGTTGCATTATTTAATGACTCTGCTGGGGTATTTAAGGACTCTGCTGCATTATTTAAGGACTTTGTTGCATTATTTAAGGAATCTGCTGCATTATTTAAGGACTTTGCTGCATTATTTAAGGACTTTGATGCATTATTTAAGGACGCTGCTGCAGAATTTAAGTAATCTGCTGCATTATTTAAGGACTCTGCTGCATTATTTAAGGACTTTGCTGCATTATTTAAGGACTCTGCTGCATTATTTAAGGACTTTGTTGCATTATTTAATGACTCTGCTGCGGTATTTAAGGACTCTGCTGTATTATTTAAGGACTTTGCTGAATTATTTAAGGACTCTGCTTCATTATTTAAGGACTTTGTTGCATTATTTAAGGACTCTGCTGCATTATTTAAGGACTTCGTTGCATTATTTAAGGACTCTGCTGCATTATTTAAAGACTTTGCTGCATTATTTAAGTACTCTGGTGCATTATTTAAGGACTCGGCTGCATTATTTAAAGACTTTGCTGCATTATTTAAGTACTCTGGTGCATTATTTAAGGACTCTGCTGCATTATTTAAGGACTTTGCTGCATTATTTAAGGACTCTGCTGCATTATTTAAGGACTCTGCTGCATTATTTAAGGACTTTGCTGCATTATTTAAGTATGCTGCTGCGGTATTTAAGGCCTCTGCTGCATTATTTAAGGACTCTGCTGCATTATTAAGGACGTTGCTGCATTATTTAAGGACTTTATTGCATTATTTAAGGATTCTGCTGCATTATTTAAGGAATTTGCTGCATTATTTAAGGACTCTGCTGTATTATTTAAGGACTTTGTTGCATTATTTAATGACTCTGCTGGGGTATTTAAGGACTCTGCTGCATTATTTAAGGGCTTTGCTGCATTATTTAAGGACTCTGCTGCAGTATTTAAGGACTCTGCTGCATTATTTAAGGACTTTGATGCATTATTTAAGGACGCTGCTGCAGAATTTAAGGAATCTGCTGCATTATTTAAGGACTTTGTTGCATTATTTAAGGACTATGCTGCATTATGTAAGGACTCTGCTGCATTATTTAAGGACTTTGCTGCATTATTTAATTACTCTGCTGCATTATTTAAGGACTTTGTTGCATTATTTAAGGACTCTGCTGCATTATTTAAGGACTTTGCTGCATTATTTAAGGACTTTGATGCATTATTTAAGGACGCTGCTGCAGAATTTAAGTAATCTGCTGCATTATTTAAGGACTCTGCTGCATTATTTAAGGACTTTGCTGCATTATTTAAGGACTCTGCTGCATTATTTAAGGACTTTGTTGCATTATTTAATGACTCTGCTGCGGTATTTAAGGACTCTGCTGCATTATTTAAGGACTTTGCTGCATTATTTAAGGACTTTGCTGCAGTAATTAAGGAATCTGCTGCATTATTTAAGGACTTTGTTGCATTATTTAAGGACTGTGCTGCATTGCTTAAGGACTCTGCTGCATTATTTAAGGACTTTGCTGCATTATTTAAGGACTTTGTTGCATTATTTAAGGACTCTGCTGCATTATTTAAGGACTTTGTTGCATTATTTAAGGACTCTGTTGCATTATTTAAGGACTTTGCTGCATTATTTAAGTACTCTGGTGCATTATTTAAGGACTTTGTTGCATTATTTAAGGACTCTGCTGCATTATTTAAGGACTTTGCTGCATTATTTAAGTACTCTGGTGCATTATTTAAGGACTTTGTTGCATTATTTAAGGACTCTGCTGCATTATTTAAGGACTTTGTTGCATTATTTAAGGACTCTGCTGCATTATTTAAGGACTTTGCTGCATTATTTAAGGACTCTGCTGCATTATTTAAGGACTTTGTTGCATTATTTAATGACTCTGCTGCAGTATTTAAGGACTCTGCTGTATTATTTAAGGACTTTGCTGCATTATTTAAGGACTCTGCTTCATTATTTAAGGACTTTGTTGCATTATTTAAGGACTCTGCTGCATTATTTAAGGACTTCGTTGCATTATTTAAGGACTCTGCTGCATTATTTAAAGACTTTGCTGCATTATTTAAGTACTCTGGTGCATTATTTAAGGACTCGGCTGCATTATTTAAAGACTTTGCTGCATTATTTAAGTACTCTGGTGCATTATTTAAGGACTCTGCTGCATTATTTAAGGACTTTGCTGCATTATTTAAGGACTCTGCTGCATTATTTAAGGACTTTGCTGCATTATTTAAGTATGCTGCTGCGGTATTTAAGGCCTCTGCTGCATTATTTAAGGACTCTGCTGCATTATTAAGGACGTTGCTGCATTATTTAAGGACTTTATTGCATTATTTAAGGATTCTGCTGCATTATTTAAGGAATTTGCTGCATTATTTAAGGACTCTGCTGTATTATTTAAGGACTTTGTTGCATTATTTAATGACTCTGCTGGGGTATTTAAGGACTCTGCTGCATTATTTAAGGGCTTTGCTGCATTATTTAAGGACTCTGCTGCAGTATTTAAGGACTCTGCTGCATTATTTAAGGACTTTGATGCATTATTTAAGGACGCTGCTGCAGAATTTAAGGAATCTGCTGCATTATTTAAGGACTTTGTTGCATTATTTAAGGACTATGCTGCATTATGTAAGGACTCTGCTGCATTATTTAAGGACTTTGCTGCATTATTTAATTACTCTGCTGCATTATTTAAGGACTTTGTTGCATTATTTAAGGACTCTGCTGCATTATTTAAGGACTTTGCTGCATTATTTAAGGACTTTGATGCATTATTTAAGGACGCTGCTGCAGAATTTAAGTAATCTGCTGCATTATTTAAGGACTCTGCTGCATTATTTAAGGACTTTGCTGCATTATTTAAGGACTCTGCTGCATTATTTAAGGACTTTGTTGCATTATTTAATGACTCTGCTGCGGTATTTAAGGACTCTGCTGCATTATTTAAGGACTTTGCTGCATTATTTAAGGACTTTGCTGCAGTAATTAAGGAATCTGCTGCATTATTTAAGGACTTTGTTGCATTATTTAAGGACTGTGCTGCATTGCTTAAGGACTCTGCTGCATTATTTAAGGACTTTGCTGCATTATTTAAGGACTTTGTTGCATTATTTAAGGACTCTGCTGCATTATTTAAGGACTTTGTTGCATTATTTAAGGACTCTGTTGCATTATTTAAGGACTTTGCTGCATTATTTAAGTACTCTGGTGCATTATTTAAGGACTTTGTTGCATTATTTAAGGACTCTGCTGCATTATTTAAGGACTTTGTTGCATTATTTAAGGACTCTGTTGCATTACTTAAGGACTTTGCTGCATTATTTAAGTACTCTGGTGCATTATTTAAGGACTTTGTTGCATTATTTAAGGACTCTGCTGCATTATTTAAGGACTTTGTTGCATTATTTAAGGACTCTGCTGCATTATTTAAGGACTTTGCTGCATTATTTAAGGACTCTGTTGCATTATTTAAGGACTTTGCTGCATTATTTAAGTACTCTGGTGCATTATTTAAGGACTTTATTGCATTATTTAAGGATTCTGCTGCATTATTTAAGGAATTTGCTGCATTATTTAAGAACTTTGCTGCAGTATTTAAGGACTCTGCTGCATTATTTAAGGACTTTATTGCATTATTTAAGGACCCTGCTGCAGAATTTAAGGAATCTGCTGCATTACTTAAGGACTTTGTTGCATTATTTAAGGACTCTGCTGCATTATTTAAGGACTTTGCTGCATTATTTAAGGACTTTGATGCATTATTTAAGGACTCCGCTGCAGAATTTAAGTAATCTGCTGCATTATTTAAGGACTCTGCTGCATTATTTAAGGACTTTGCTGCATTATTTAAGGACTCTGCTGTATTATTAAGCACGTTGCTGCATTAATTAAGGACTTTATTGCATTATTTAAGGAATTTGATGCATTATTTAAGGACTCTGCTGCATTATTTAAGGACTTTGATGCATTATTTAAGGACGCTGCTGCAGAATTTAAGGAATCTGCTGCATTATTTAAGGACTTTGTTGCATTATTTAAGGACTATGCTGCATTATGTAAGGACTCTGCTGCATTATTTAAGGACTTTGCTGCATTATTTAATTACTCTGCTGCATTATTTAAGGACTTTGTTGCATTATTTAAGGACTCTGCTGCATTATTTAAGGACTTTGCTGCATTATTTAAGGACTTTGATGCATTATTTAAGGACGCTGCTGCAGAATTTAAGTAATCTGCTGCATTATTTAAGGACTCTGCTGCATTATTTAAGGACTTTGCTGCATTATTTAAGGACTCTGCTGCATTATTTAAGGACTTTGTTGCATTATTTAATGACTCTGCTGCGGTATTTAAGGACTCTGCTGCATTTTTTAAGGAATCTGCTGCATTATTTAAGGAATTTGATGCATTATTTAAGGACTCTGCTGCATTATTTAAGGACTTTGCTGCATTATTTAAGGACTCTGCTTCATTATTTAAGGACTTTGTTGCATTATTTAAGGACTCTGCTGCATTATTTAAGGACTTTGTTGCATTATTTAAGGACTCTGCTGCATTATTTAAAGACTTTGTTGCATTATTTAAGTACTCTGGTGCATTATTTAAGGACTCTGCTGCATTATTTAAAGACTTTGCTGCATTATTTAAGTACTCTGGTGCATTATTTAAGGACTTTGTTGCTTTATTTAAGGACTTTGCTGCATTATTTAAGGACTTTGTTGCATTATTTAAGGACTCTGCTGCATTATTTAAGGACTTTGCTGCATTATTTAAGTATGCTGCTGCAGTATTTAAGGCCTCTGCTGCATTATTTAAGGACTCTGCTGCATTTTTAAGGACGTTGCTGCATTATTTAAGGACTTTATTGCATTATTTAAGGATTCTGCTGCATTATTTAAGGAATTTGCTGCATTATTTAAGGACTCTGCTGCATTATTTAAGGACTTTGTTTCATTATTTAATGACTCTGCTGGGGTATTTAAGGACTCTGCTGCATTATTTAAGGACTTTGTTGCATTATTTAAGGACTCTGCTGCATTATTTAAGGACTTTGCTGCATTATTTAAGGACTTTGATGCATTATTTAAGGACGCTGCTGCAGAATTTAAGTAATCTGCTGCATTATTTAAGGACTCTGCTGCATTATTTAAGGACTTTGCTGCATTATTTAAGGACTCTGCTGCATTATTTAAGGACTTTGTTGCATTATTTAATGACTCTGCTGCGGTATTTAAGGACTCTGCTGTATTATTTAAGGACTTTGCTGCATTATTTAAGGACTCTGCTTCATTATTTAAGGACTTTGTTGCATTATTTAAGGACTCTGCTGCATTATTTAAGGATTTTGCTGCATTATTTAAGGACTCTACTGCATTATTAAGGACGTTGCTGCATTATTTAAGGACTTTATTGCATTATTTAAGGATTCTGCTGCATTATTTAAGGAATTAGCTGCATTATTTAAGTACTCTGCTGCATTATTTAAGGACTTTGCTGCATTATTTAAGTATGCTGCTGCAGTATTTAAGGCCTCTGCTGCATTATTTAAGGACTCTGCTGCATTATTAAGGACGTTGCTGCATTATTTAAGGACTTTATTGCATTATTTAAGGATTCTGCTGCATTATGTAAGGAATTTGCTGCATTATTTAAGGACTCTGCTGCATTATTTAAGGACTTTGTTGCATTATTTAATGACTCTGCTGGGGTATTTAAGGACTCTGCTGCATTATTTAAGGACTTTGTTGCATTATTTAAGGACTCTGCTGCATTATTTAAGGACTTTGCTGCATTATTTAAGGACTTTGATGCATTATTTAAGGACGCTGCTGCAGAATTTAAGTAATCTGCTGCATTATTTAAGGACTCTGCTGCATTATTTAAGGACTTTGCTGCATTATTTAAGGACTCTGCTGCATTATTTAAGGACTTTGTTGCATTATTTAATGACTCTGCTGCGGTATTTAAGGACTCTGCTGTATTATTTAAGGACTTTGCTGCATTATTTAAGGACTCTGCTTCATTATTTAAGGACTTTGTTGCATTATTTAAGGACTCTGCTGCATTATTTAAGGACTGCGTTGCATTATTTAAGGACTCTGCTGCATTATTTAAGGACTTTGCTGCATTATTTAAGGACTTTGCTGCAGTAATTAAGGAATCTGCTGCATTATTTAAGGACTTTGTTGCATTATTTAAGGACTGTGCTGCATTGCTTAAGGACTCTGCTGCATTATTTAAGGACTTTGCTGCATTATTTAAGGACTTTGTTGCATTATTTAAGGACTCTGCTGCATTATTTAAGGACTTTGTTGCATTATTTAAGGACTCTGTTGCATTATTTAAGGACTTTGCTGCATTATTTAAGTACTCTGGTGCATTATTTAAGGACTTTGTTGCATTATTTAAGGACTCTGCTGCATTATTTAAGGACTTTGCTGCATTATTTAAGTACTCTGGTGCATTATTTAAGGACTTTGTTGCATTATTTAAGGACTCTGCTGCATTATTTAAGGACTTTGTTGCATTATTTAAGGACTCTGCTGCATTATTTAAGGACTTTGCTGCATTATTTAAGGACTCTGCTGCATTATTTAAGGACTTTGTTGCATTATTTAATGACTCTGCTGCGGTATTTAAGGACTCTGCTGTATTATTTAAGGACTTTGCTGCATTATTTAAGGACTCTGCTTCATTATTTAAGGACTTTGTTGCATTATTTAAGGACTCTGCTGCATTATTTAAGGACTTCGTTGCATTATTTAAGGACTCTGCTGCATTATTTAAAGACTTTGCTGCATTATTTAAGTACTCTGGTGCATTATTTAAGGACTCGGCTGCATTATTTAAAGACTTTGCTGCATTATTTAAGTACTCTGGTGCATTATTTAAGGACTCTGCTGCATTATTTAAGGACTTTGCTGCATTATTTAAGGACTCTGCTGCATTATTTAAGGACTTTGCTGCATTATTTAAGTATGCTGCTGCGGTATTTAAGGCCTCTGCTGCATTATTTAAGGACTCTGCTGCATTATTAAGGACGTTGCTGCATTATTTAAGGACTTTATTGCATTATTTAAGGATTCTGCTGCATTATTTAAGGAATTTGCTGCATTATTTAAGGACTCTGCTGTATTATTTAAGGACTTTGTTGCATTATTTAATGACTCTGCTGGGGTATTTAAGGACTCTGCTGCATTATTTAAGGGCTTTGCTGCATTATTTAAGGACTCTGCTGCAGTATTTAAGGACTCTGCTGCATTATTTAAGGACTTTGGTGCATTATTTAAGGACGCTGCTGCAGAATTTAAGGAATCTGCTGCATTATTTAAGGACTTTGTTGCATTATTTAAGGACTATGCTGCATTATGTAAGGACTCTGCTGCATTATTTAAGGACTTTGCTGCATTATTTAATTACTCTGCTGCATTATTTAAGGACTTTGTTGCATTATTTAAGGACTCTGCTGCATTATTTAAGGACTTTGCTGCATTATTTAAGGACTTTGATGCATTATTTAAGGACGCTGCTGCAGAATTTAAGTAATCTGCTGAATTATTTAAGGACTCTGCTGCATTATTTAAGGACTTTGCTGCATTATTTAAGGACTCTGCTGCATTATTTAAGGACTTTGTTGCATTATTTAATGACTCTGCTGCGGTATTTAAGGACTCTGCTGCATTATTTAAGGACTTTGCTGCATTATTTAAGGACTTTGCTGCAGTAATTAAGGAATCTGCTGCATTATTTAAGGACTTTGTTGCATTATTTAAGGACTGTGCTGCATTGCTTAAGGACTCTGCTGCATTATTTAAGGACTTTGCTGCATTATTTAAGGACTTTGTTGCATTATTTAAGGACTCTGCTGCATTATTTAAGGACTTTGTTGCATTATTTAAGGACTCTGTTGCATTATTTAAGGACTTTGCTGCATTATTTAAGTACTCTGGTGCATTATTTAAGGACTTTGTTGCATTATTTAAGGACTCTGCTGCATTATTTAAGGACTTTGTTGCATTATTTAAGGACTCTGTTGCATTATTTAAGGACTTTGCTGCATTATTTAAGTACTCTGGTGCATTATTTAAGGACTTTGTTGCATTATTTAAGGACTCTGCTGCATTATTTAAGGACTTTGTTGCATTATTTAAGGACTCTGCTGCATTATTTAAGGACTTTGCTGCATTATTTAAGGACTCTGTTGCATTATTTAAGGACTTTGCTGCATTATTTAAGTACTCTGGTGCATTATTTAAGGACTTTATTGCATTATTTAAGGATTCTGCTGCATTATTTAAGGAATTTGCTGCATTATTTAAGAACTTTGCTGCAGTATTTAAGGACTCTGCTGCATTATTTAAGGACTTTATTGCATTATTTAAGGACCCTGCTGCAGAATTTAAGGAATCTGCTGCATTACTTAAGGACTTTGTTGCATTATTTAAGGACTCTGCTGCATTATTTAAGGACTTTGCTGCATTATTTAAGGACTTTGATGCATTATTTAAGGACGCCGCTGCAGAATTTAAGTAATCTGCTGCATTATTTAAGGACTCTGCTGCATTATTTAAGGACTTTGCTGCATTATTTAAGGACTCTGCTGTATTATTAAGCACGTTGCTGCATTAATTAAGGACTTTATTGCATTATTTAAGGAATTTGATGCATTATTTAAGGACTCTGCTGCATTATTTAAGGACTTTGATGCATTATTTAAGGACGCTGCTGCAGAATTTAAGGAATCTGCTGCATTATTTAAGGACTTTGTTGCATTATTTAAGGACTATGCTGCATTATGTAAGGACTCTGCTGCATTATTTAAGGACTTTGCTGCATTATTTAATTACTCTGCTGCATTATTTAAGGACTTTGTTGCATTATTTAAGGACTCTGCTGCATTATTTAAGGACTTTGCTGCATTATTTAAGGACTTTGATGCATTATTTAAGGACGCTGCTGCAGAATTTAAGTAATCTGCTGCATTATTTAAGGACTCTGCTGCATTATTTAAGGACTTTGCTGCATTATTTAAGGACTCTGCTGCATTATTTAAGGACTTTGTTGCATTATTTAATGACTCTGCTGCGGTATTTAAGGACTCTGCTGCATTTTTTAAGGACTTTGCTGCATTATTTAAGGACTTTGCTGCAGTAATTAAGGAATCTGCTGCATTATTTAAGGAATTTGATGCATTATTTAAGGACTCTGCTGCATTATTTAAGGACTTTGCTGCATTATTTAAGGACTCTGCTTCATTATTTAAGGACTTTGTTGCATTATTTAAGGACTCTGCTGCATTATTTAAGGACTTTGTTGCATTATTTAAGGACTCTGCTGCATTATTTAAAGACTTTGTTGCATTATTTAAGTACTCTGGTGCATTATTTAAGGACTCTGCTGCATTATTTAAAGACTTTGCTGCATTATTTAAGTACTCTGGTGCATTATTTAAGGACTTTGTTGCTTTATTTAAGGACTTTGCTGCATTATTTAAGGACTTTGTTGCATTATTTAAGGACTCTGCTGCATTATTTAAGGACTTTGCTGCATTATTTAAGTATGCTGCTGCAGTATTTAAGGCCTCTGCTGCATTATTTAAGGACTCTGCTGCATTTTTAAGGACGTTGCTGCATTATTTAAGGACTTTATTGCATTATTTAAGGATTCTGCTGCATTATTTAAGGAATTTGCTGCATTATTTAAGGACTCTGCTGCATTATTTAAGGACTTTGTTTCATTATTTAATGACTCTGCTGGGGTATTTAAGGACTCTGCTGCATTATTTAAGGACTTTGTTGCATTATTTAAGGACTCTGCTGCATTATTTAAGGACTTTGCTGCATTATTTAAGGACTTTGATGCATTATTTAAGGACGCTGCTGCAGAATTTAAGTAATCTGCTGCATTATTTAAGGACTCTGCTGCATTATTTAAGGACTTTGCTGCATTATTTAAGGACTCTGCTGCATTATTTAAGGACTTTGTTGCATTATTTAATGACTCTGCTGCGGTATTTAAGGACTCTGCTGTATTATTTAAGGACTTTGCTGCAGTATTTAAGGACTCTGCTGCATTATTTAAGGACTTTATTGCATTATTTAAGGACCCTGCTGCAGAATTTAAGGAATCTGCTGCATTACTTAAGGACTTTGTTGCATTATTTAAGGACTCTGCTGCATTATTTAAGGACTTTGCTGCATTATTTAAGGACTTTGATGCATTATTTAAGGACTCCGCTGCAGAATTTAAGTAATCTGCTGCATTATTTAAGGACTCTGCTGCATTATTTAAGGACTTTGCTGCATTATTTAAGGACTCTGCTGTATTATTAAGCACGTTGCTGCATTAATTAAGGACTTTATTGCATTATTTAAGGAATTTGATGCATTATTTAAGGACTCTGCTGCATTATTTAAGGACTTTGATGCATTATTTAAGGACGCTGCTGCAGAATTTAAGGAATCTGCTGCATTATTTAAGGACTTTGTTGCATTATTTAAGGACTATGCTGCATTATGTAAGGACTCTGCTGCATTATTTAAGGACTTTGCTGCATTATTTAATTACTCTGCTGCATTATTTAAGGACTTTGTTGCATTATTTAAGGACTCTGCTGCATTATTTAAGGACTTTGCTGCATTATTTAAGGACTTTGATGCATTATTTAAGGACGCTGCTGCAGAATTTAAGTAATCTGCTGCATTATTTAAGGACTCTGCTGCATTATTTAAGGACTTTGCTGCATTATTTAAGGACTCTGCTGCATTATTTAAGGACTTTGTTGCATTATTTAATGACTCTGCTGCGGTATTTAAGGACTCTGCTGCATTTTTTAAGGAATCTGCTGCATTATTTAAGGAATTTGATGCATTATTTAAGGACTCTGCTGCATTATTTAAGGACTTTGCTGCATTATTTAAGGACTCTGCTTCATTATTTAAGGACTTTGTTGCATTATTTAAGGACTCTGCTGCATTATTTAAGGACTTTGTTGCATTATTTAAGGACTCTGCTGCATTATTTAAAGACTTTGTTGCATTATTTAAGTACTCTGGTGCATTATTTAAGGACTCTGCTGCATTATTTAAAGACTTTGCTGCATTATTTAAGTACTCTGGTGCATTATTTAAGGACTTTGTTGCTTTATTTAAGGACTTTGCTGCATTATTTAAGGACTTTGTTGCATTATTTAAGGACTCTGCTGCATTATTTAAGGACTTTGCTGCATTATTTAAGTATGCTGCTGCAGTATTTAAGGCCTCTGCTGCATTATTTAAGGACTCTGCTGCATTTTTAAGGACGTTGCTGCATTATTTAAGGACTTTATTGCATTATTTAAGGATTCTGCTGCATTATTTAAGGAATTTGCTGCATTATTTAAGGACTCTGCTGCATTATTTAAGGACTTTGTTTCATTATTTAATGACTCTGCTGGGGTATTTAAGGACTCTGCTGCATTATTTAAGGACTTTGTTGCATTATTTAAGGACTCTGCTGCATTATTTAAGGACTTTGCTGCATTATTTAAGGACTTTGATGCATTATTTAAGGACGCTGCTGCAGAATTTAAGTAATCTGCTGCATTATTTAAGGACTCTGCTGCATTATTTAAGGACTTTGCTGCATTATTTAAGGACTCTGCTGCATTATTTAAGGACTTTGTTGCATTATTTAATGACTCTGCTGCGGTATTTAAGGACTCTGCTGTATTATTTAAGGACTTTGCTGCATTATTTAAGGACTCTGCTTCATTATTTAAGGACTTTGTTGCATTATTTAAGGACTCTGCTGCATTATTTAAGGATTTTGCTGCATTATTTAAGGACTCTACTGCATTATTAAGGACGTTGCTGCATTATTTAAGGACTTTATTGCATTATTTAAGGATTCTGCTGCATTATTTAAGGAATTAGCTGCATTATTTAAGTACTCTGCTGCATTATTTAAGGACTTTGCTGCATTATTTAAGTATGCTGCTGCAGTATTTAAGGCCTCTGCTGCATTATTTAAGGACTCTGCTGCATTATTAAGGACGTTGCTGCATTATTTAAGGACTTTATTGCATTATTTAAGGATTCTGCTGCATTATGTAAGGAATTTGCTGCATTATTTAAGGACTCTGCTGCATTATTTAAGGACTTTGTTGCATTATTTAATGACTCTGCTGGGGTATTTAAGGACTCTGCTGCATTATTTAAGGACTTTGTTGCATTATTTAAGGACTCTGCTGCATTATTTAAGGACTTTGCTGCATTATTTAAGGACTTTGATGCATTATTTAAGGACGCTGCTGCAGAATTTAAGTAATCTGCTGCATTATTTAAGGACTCTGCTGCATTATTTAAGGACTTTGCTGCATTATTTAAGGACTCTGCTGCATTATTTAAGGACTTTGTTGCATTATTTAATGACTCTGCTGCGGTATTTAAGGACTCTGCTGTATTATTTAAGGACTTTGCTGCATTATTTAAGGACTCTGCTTCATTATTTAAGGACTTTGTTGCATTATTTAAGGACTCTGCTGCATTATTTAAGGACTGCGTTGCATTATTTAAGGACTCTGCTGCATTATTTAAGGACTTTGCTGCATTATTTAAGGACTTTGCTGCAGTAATTAAGGAATCTGCTGCATTATTTAAGGACTTTGTTGCATTATTTAAGGACTGTGCTGCATTGCTTAAGGACTCTGCTGCATTATTTAAGGACTTTGCTGCATTATTTAAGGACTTTGTTGCATTATTTAAGGACTCTGCTGCATTATTTAAGGACTTTGTTGCATTATTTAAGGACTCTGTTGCATTATTTAAGGACTTTGCTGCATTATTTAAGTACTCTGGTGCATTATTTAAGGACTTTGTTGCATTATTTAAGGACTCTGCTGCATTATTTAAGGACTTTGCTGCATTATTTAAGTACTCTGGTGCATTATTTAAGGACTTTGTTGCATTATTTAAGGACTCTGCTGCATTATTTAAGGACTTTGTTGCATTATTTAAGGACTCTGCTGCATTATTTAAGGACTTTGCTGCATTATTTAAGGACTCTGCTGCATTATTTAAGGACTTTGTTGCATTATTTAATGACTCTGCTGCGGTATTTAAGGACTCTGCTGTATTATTTAAGGACTTTGCTGCATTATTTAAGGACTCTGCTTCATTATTTAAGGACTTTGTTGCATTATTTAAGGACTCTGCTGCATTATTTAAGGACTTCGTTGCATTATTTAAGGACTCTGCTGCATTATTTAAAGACTTTGCTGCATTATTTAAGTACTCTGGTGCATTATTTAAGGACTCGGCTGCATTATTTAAAGACTTTGCTGCATTATTTAAGTACTCTGGTGCATTATTTAAGGACTCTGCTGCATTATTTAAGGACTTTGCTGCATTATTTAAGGACTCTGCTGCATTATTTAAGGACTTTGCTGCATTATTTAAGTATGCTGCTGCGGTATTTAAGGCCTCTGCTGCATTATTTAAGGACTCTGCTGCATTATTAAGGACGTTGCTGCATTATTTAAGGACTTTATTGCATTATTTAAGGATTCTGCTGCATTATTTAAGGAATTTGCTGCATTATTTAAGGACTCTGCTGTATTATTTAAGGACTTTGTTGCATTATTTAATGACTCTGCTGGGGTATTTAAGGACTCTGCTGCATTATTTAAGGGCTTTGCTGCATTATTTAAGGACTCTGCTGCAGTATTTAAGGACTCTGCTGCATTATTTAAGGACTTTGGTGCATTATTTAAGGACGCTGCTGCAGAATTTAAGGAATCTGCTGCATTATTTAAGGACTTTGTTGCATTATTTAAGGACTATGCTGCATTATGTAAGGACTCTGCTGCATTATTTAAGGACTTTGCTGCATTATTTAATTACTCTGCTGCAT
Organism: Phyllobates terribilis; assembly: GCF_046119375.1. Lineage (NCBI taxonomy): Eukaryota > Metazoa > Chordata > Amphibia > Anura > Dendrobatidae > Phyllobates > Phyllobates terribilis. The sequence goes on along the minus strand of NW_027362988.1, from coordinate 1,751,554 downwards.
TATTTAAGGACTTTGTTGCATTATTTAAGGACTCTGCTGCATTATTTAAGGACTTTGCTGCATTATTTAAGGACTTTGATGCATTATTTAAGGACGCTGCTGCAGAATTTAAGTAATCTGCTGAATTATTTAAGGACTCTGCTGCATTATTTAAGGACTTTGCTGCATTATTTAAGGACTCTGCTGCATTATTTAAGGACTTTGTTGCATTATTTAATGACTCTGCTGCGGTATTTAAGGACTCTGCTGCATTATTTAAGGACTTTGCTGCATTATTTAAGGACTTTGCTGCAGTAATTAAGGAATCTGCTGCATTATTTAAGGACTTTGTTGCATTATTTAAGGACTGTGCTGCATTGCTTAAGGACTCTGCTGCATTATTTAAGGACTTTGCTGCATTATTTAAGGACTTTGTTGCATTATTTAAGGACTCTGCTGCATTATTTAAGGACTTTGTTGCATTATTTAAGGACTCTGTTGCATTATTTAAGGACTTTGCTGCATTATTTAAGTACTCTGGTGCATTATTTAAGGACTTTGTTGCATTATTTAAGGACTCTGCTGCATTATTTAAGGACTTTGTTGCATTATTTAAGGACTCTGTTGCATTATTTAAGGACTTTGCTGCATTATTTAAGTACTCTGGTGCATTATTTAAGGACTTTGTTGCATTATTTAAGGACTCTGCTGCATTATTTAAGGACTTTGTTGCATTATTTAAGGACTCTGCTGCATTATTTAAGGACTTTGCTGCATTATTTAAGGACTCTGTTGCATTATTTAAGGACTTTGCTGCATTATTTAAGTACTCTGGTGCATTATTTAAGGACTTTATTGCATTATTTAAGGATTCTGCTGCATTATTTAAGGAATTTGCTGCATTATTTAAGAACTTTGCTGCAGTATTTAAGGACTCTGCTGCATTATTTAAGGACTTTATTGCATTATTTAAGGACCCTGCTGCAGAATTTAAGGAATCTGCTGCATTACTTAAGGACTTTGTTGCATTATTTAAGGACTCTGCTGCATTATTTAAGGACTTTGCTGCATTATTTAAGGACTTTGATGCATTATTTAAGGACGCCGCTGCAGAATTTAAGTAATCTGCTGCATTATTTAAGGACTCTGCTGCATTATTTAAGGACTTTGCTGCATTATTTAAGGACTCTGCTGTATTATTAAGCACGTTGCTGCATTAATTAAGGACTTTATTGCATTATTTAAGGAATTTGATGCATTATTTAAGGACTCTGCTGCATTATTTAAGGACTTTGATGCATTATTTAAGGACGCTGCTGCAGAATTTAAGGAATCTGCTGCATTATTTAAGGACTTTGTTGCATTATTTAAGGACTATGCTGCATTATGTAAGGACTCTGCTGCATTATTTAAGGACTTTGCTGCATTATTTAATTACTCTGCTGCATTATTTAAGGACTTTGTTGCATTATTTAAGGACTCTGCTGCATTATTTAAGGACTTTGCTGCATTATTTAAGGACTTTGATGCATTATTTAAGGACGCTGCTGCAGAATTTAAGTAATCTGCTGCATTATTTAAGGACTCTGCTGCATTATTTAAGGACTTTGCTGCATTATTTAAGGACTCTGCTGCATTATTTAAGGACTTTGTTGCATTATTTAATGACTCTGCTGCGGTATTTAAGGACTCTGCTGCATTTTTTAAGGACTTTGCTGCATTATTTAAGGACTTTGCTGCAGTAATTAAGGAATCTGCTGCATTATTTAAGGAATTTGATGCATTATTTAAGGACTCTGCTGCATTATTTAAGGACTTTGCTGCATTATTTAAGGACTCTGCTTCATTATTTAAGGACTTTGTTGCATTATTTAAGGACTCTGCTGCATTATTTAAGGACTTTGTTGCATTATTTAAGGACTCTGCTGCATTATTTAAAGACTTTGTTGCATTATTTAAGTACTCTGGTGCATTATTTAAGGACTCTGCTGCATTATTTAAAGACTTTGCTGCATTATTTAAGTACTCTGGTGCATTATTTAAGGACTTTGTTGCTTTATTTAAGGACTTTGCTGCATTATTTAAGGACTTTGTTGCATTATTTAAGGACTCTGCTGCATTATTTAAGGACTTTGCTGCATTATTTAAGTATGCTGCTGCAGTATTTAAGGCCTCTGCTGCATTATTTAAGGACTCTGCTGCATTTTTAAGGACGTTGCTGCATTATTTAAGGACTTTATTGCATTATTTAAGGATTCTGCTGCATTATTTAAGGAATTTGCTGCATTATTTAAGGACTCTGCTGCATTATTTAAGGACTTTGTTTCATTATTTAATGACTCTGCTGGGGTATTTAAGGACTCTGCTGCATTATTTAAGGACTTTGTTGCATTATTTAAGGACTCTGCTGCATTATTTAAGGACTTTGCTGCATTATTTAAGGACTTTGATGCATTATTTAAGGACGCTGCTGCAGAATTTAAGTAATCTGCTGCATTATTTAAGGACTCTGCTGCATTATTTAAGGACTTTGCTGCATTATTTAAGGACTCTGCTGCATTATTTAAGGACTTTGTTGCATTATTTAATGACTCTGCTGCGGTATTTAAGGACTCTGCTGTATTATTTAAGGACTTTGCTGCATTATTTAAGGACTCTGCTTCATTATTTAAGGACTTTGTTGCATTATTTAAGGACTCTGCTGCATTATTTAAGGATTTTGCTGCATTATTTAAGGACTCTACTGCATTATTAAGGACGTTGCTGCATTATTTAAGGACTTTATTGCATTATTTAAGGATTCTGCTGCATTATTTAAGGAATTAGCTGCATTATTTAAGTACTCTGCTGCATTATTTAAGGACTTTGCTGCATTATTTAAGTATGCTGCTGCAGTATTTAAGGCCTCTGCTGCATTATTTAAGGACTCTGCTGCATTATTAAGGACGTTGCTGTATTATTTAAGGACTTTATTGCATTATTTAAGGATTCTGCTGCATTATTTAAGGAATTTGCTGCATTATTTAAGGACTCTGCTGCATTATTTAAGGACTTTGTTGCATTATTTAATGACTCTGCTGGGGTATTTAAGGACTCTGCTGCATTATTTAAGGACTTTGTTGCATTATTTAAGGAATCTGCTGCATTATTTAAGGACTTTGCTGCATTATTTAAGGACTTTGATGCATTATTTAAGGACGCTGCTGCAGAATTTAAGTAATCTGCTGCATTATTTAAGGACTCTGCTGCATTATTTAAGGACTTTGCTGCATTATTTAAGGACTCTGCTGCATTATTTAAGGACTTTGTTGCATTATTTAATGACTCTGCTGCGGTATTTAAGGACTCTGCTGTATTATTTAAGGACTTTGCTGAATTATTTAAGGACTCTGCTTCATTATTTAAGGACTTTGTTGCATTATTTAAGGACTCTGCTGCATTATTTAAAGACTTTGCTGCATTATTTAAGTACTCTGGTGCATTATTTAAGGACTCGGCTGCATTATTTAAAGACTTTGCTGCATTATTTAAGTACTCTGGTGCATTATTTAAGGACTCTGCTGCATTATTTAAGGACTTTGCTGCATTATTTAAGGACTCTGCTGCATTATTTAAGGACTCTGCTGCATTATTTAAGGACTTTGTTTCATTATTTAATGACTCTGCTGGGGTATTTAAGGACTCTGCTGCATTATTTAAGGACTTTGTTGCATTATTTAAGGACTCTGCTGCATTATTTAAGGACTTTGCTGCATTATTTAAGGACTTTGATGCATTATTTAAGGACGCTGCTGCAGAATTTAAGTAATCTGCTGCATTATTTAAGGACTCTGCTGCATTATTTAAGGACTTTGCTGCATTATTTAAGGACTCTGCTGCATTATTTAAGGACTTTGTTGCATTATTTAATGACTCTGCTGCGGTATTTAAGGACTCTGCTGTATTATTTAAGGACTTTGCTGCATTATTTAAGGACTCTGCTTCATTATTTAAGGACTTTGTTGCATTATTTAAGGACTCTGCTGCATTATTTAAGGATTTTGCTGCATTATTTAAGGACTCTACTGCATTATTAAGGACGTTGCTGCATTATTTAAGGACTTTATTGCATTATTTAAGGATTCTGCTGCATTATTTAAGGAATTAGCTGCATTATTTAAGTACTCTGCTGCATTATTTAAGGACTTTGCTGCATTATTTAAGTATGCTGCTGCAGTATTTAAGGCCTCTGCTGCATTATTTAAGGACTCTGCTGCATTATTAAGGACGTTGCTGCATTATTTAAGGACTTTATTGCATTATTTAAGGATTCTGCTGCATTATTTAAGGAATTTGCTGCATTATTTAAGGACTCTGCTGCATTATTTAAGGACTTTGTTGCATTATTTAATGACTCTGCTGGGGTATTTAAGGACTCTGCTGCATTATTTAAGGACTTTGTTGCATTATTTAAGGAATCTGCTGCATTATTTAAGGACTTTGCTGCATTATTTAAGGACTTTGATGCATTATTTAAGGACGCTGCTGCAGAATTTAAGTAATCTGCTGCATTATTTAAGGACTCTGCTGCATTATTTAAGGACTTTGCTGCATTATTTAAGGACTCTGCTGCATTATTTAAGGACTTTGTTGCATTATTTAATGACTCTGCTGCGGTATTTAAGGACTCTGCTGTATTATTTAAGGACTTTGCTGAATTATTTAAGGACTCTGCTTCATTATTTAAGGACTTTGTTGCATTATTTAAGGACTCTGCTGCATTATTTAAGGACTTCGTTGCATTATTTAAGGACTCTGCTGCATTATTTAAAGACTTTGCTGCATTATTTAAGTACTCTGGTGCATTATTTAAGGACTCGGCTGCATTATTTAAAGACTTTGCTGCATTATTTAAGTACTCTGGTGCATTATTTAAGGACTCTGCTGCATTATTTAAGGACTTTGCTGCATTATTTAAGGACTCTGCTGCATTATTTAAGGACTCTGCTGCATTATTTAAGGACTTTGTTTCATTATTTAATGACTCTGCTGGGGTATTTAAGGACTCTGCTGCATTATTTAAGGACTTTGTTGCATTATTTAAGGACTCTGCTGCATTATTTAAGGACTTTGCTGCATTATTTAAGGACTTTGATGCATTATTTAAGGACGCTGCTGCAGAATTTAAGTAATCTGCTGCATTATTTAAGGACTCTGCTGCATTATTTAAGGACTTTGCTGCATTATTTAAGGACTCTGCTGCATTATTTAAGGACTTTGTTGCATTATTTAATGACTCTGCTGCGGTATTTAAGGACTCTGCTGTATTATTTAAGGACTTTGCTGCATTATTTAAGGACTCTGCTTCATTATTTAAGGACTTTGTTGCATTATTTAAGGACTCTGCTGCATTATTTAAGGATTTTGCTGCATTATTTAAGGACTCTACTGCATTATTAAGGACGTTGCTGCATTATTTAAGGACTTTATTGCATTATTTAAGGATTCTGCTGCATTATTTAAGGAATTAGCTGCATTATTTAAGTACTCTGCTGCATTATTTAAGGACTTTGCTGCATTATTTAAGTTTGCTGCTGCAGTATTTAAGGCCTCTGCTGCATTATTTAAGGACTCTGCTGCATTATTAAGGACGTTGCTGCATTATTTAAGGACTTTATTGCATTATTTAAGGATTCTGCTGCATTATTTAAGGAATTTGCTGCATTATTTAAGGACTCTGCTGCATTATTTAAGGACTTTGTTGCATTATTTAATGACTCTGCTGGGGTATTTAAGGACTCTGCTGCATTATTTAAGGACTTTGTTGCATTATTTAAGGAATCTGCTGCATTATTTAAGGACTTTGCTGCATTATTTAAGGACTTTGATGCATTATTTAAGGACGCTGCTGCAGAATTTAAGTAATCTGCTGCATTATTTAAGGACTCTGCTGCATTATTTAAGGACTTTGCTGCATTATTTAAGGACTCTGCTGCATTATTTAAGGACTTTGTTGCATTATTTAATGACTCTGCTGCGGTATTTAAGGACTCTGCTGTATTATTTAAGGACTTTGCTGAATTATTTAAGGACTCTGCTTCATTATTTAAGGACTTTGTTGCATTATTTAAGGACTCTGCTGCATTATTTAAGGACTTTGTTGCATTATTTAAGGACTCTGCTGCATTATTTAAAGACTTTGCTGCATTATTTAAGTACTCTGGTGCATTATTTAATGACTCGGCTGCATTATTTAAAGACTTTGCTGCATTATTTAAGTACTCTGGTGCATTATTTAAGGACTCTGCTGCATTATTTAAGGACTTTGCTGCATTATTTAAGGACTCTGCTGCATTATTTAAGGACTCTGCTGCATTATTTAAGGACTTTGCTGCATTATTTAAGTATGCTGCTGCGGTATTTAAGGCCTCTGCTGCATTATTTAAGGACTCTGCTGCATTATTAAGGACGTTGCTGCATTATTTAAGGACTTTATTGCATTATTTAAGGATTCTGCTGCATTATTTAAGGAATTTGCTGCATTATTTAAGGACTCTGCTGTATTATTTAAGGACTTTGTTGCATTATTTAATGACTCTGCTGGGGTATTTAAGGACTCTGCTGCATTATTTAAGGGCTTTGCTGCATTATTTAAGGACTCTGCTGCAGTATTTGAGGACTCTGCTGCATTATTTAAGGACTTTGATGCATTATTTAAGGACGCTGCTGCAGAATTTAAGGAATCTGCTGCATTATTTAAGGACTTTGTTGCATTATTTAAGGACTATGCTGCATTATGTAAGGACTCTGCTGCATTATTTAAGGACTTTGCTGCATTATTTAATTACTCTGCTGCATTATTTAAGGACTTTGTTGCATTATTTAAGGACTCTGCTGCATTATTTAAGGACTTTGCTGCATTATTTAAGGACTTTGATGCATTATTTAAGGACGCTGCTGCAGAATTTAAGTAATCTGCTGCATTATTTAAGGACTCTGCTGCATTATTTAAGGACTTTGCTGCATTATTTAAGGACTCTGCTGCATTATTTAAGGACTTTGTTGCATTATTTAATGACTCTGCTGCGGTATTTAAGGACTCTGCTGCATTATTTAAGGACTTTGCTGCATTATTTAAGGACTTTGCTGCAGTAATTAAGGAATCTGCTGCATTATTTAAGGACTTTGTTGCATTATTTAAGGACTGTGCTGCATTGCTTAAGGACTCTGCTGCATTATTTAAGGACTTTGCTGCATTATTTAAGGACTTTGTTGCATTATTTAAGGACTCTGCTGCATTATTTAAGGACTTTGTTGCATTATTTAAGGACTCTGTTGCATTATTTAAGGACTTTGCTGCATTATTTAAGTACTCTGGTGCATTATTTAAGGACTTTGTTGCATTATTTAAGGACTCTGCTGCATTATTTAAGGACTTTGCTGCATTATTTAAGTACTCTGGTGCATTATTTAAGGACTTTGTTGCATTATTTAAGGACTCTGCTGCATTATTTAAGGATTTTGCTGCATTATTTAAGGACTCTACTGCATTATTAAGGACGTTGCTGCATTATTTAAGGACTTTATTGCATTATTTAAGGATTCTGCTGCATTATTTAAGGAATTAGCTGCATTATTTAAGTACTCTGCTGCATTATTTAAGGACTTTGCTGCATTATTTAAGTATGCTGCTGCAGTATTTAAGGCCTCTGCTGCATTATTTAAGGACTCTGCTGCATTATTAAGGACGTTGCTGCATTATTTAAGGACTTTATTGCATTATTTAAGGATTCTGCTGCATTATTTAAGGAATTTGCTGCATTATTTAAGGACTCTGCTGCATTATTTAAGGACTTTGTTGCATTATTTAATGACTCTGCTGGGGTATTTAAGGACTCTGCTGCATTATTTAAGGACTTTGTTGCATTATTTAAGGAATCTGCTGCATTATTTAAGGACTTTGCTGCATTATTTAAGGACTTTGATGCATTATTTAAGGACGCTGCTGCAGAATTTAAGTAATCTGCTGCATTATTTAAGGACTCTGCTGCATTATTTAAGGACTTTGCTGCATTATTTAAGGACTCTGCTGCATTATTTAAGGACTTTGTTGCATTATTTAATGACTCTGCTGCGGTATTTAAGGACTCTGCTGTATTATTTAAGGACTTTGCTGAATTATTTAAGGACTCTGCTTCATTATTTAAGGACTTTGTTGCATTATTTAAGGACTCTGCTGCATTATTTAAGGACTTTGTTGCATTATTTAAGGACTCTGCTGCATTATTTAAAGACTTTGCTGCATTATTTAAGTACTCTGGTGCATTATTTAAGGACTCGGCTGCATTATTTAAAGACTTTGCTGCATTATTTAAGTACTCTGGTGCATTATTTAAGGACTCTGCTGCATTATTTAAGGACTTTGCTGCATTATTTAAGGACTCTGCTGCATTATTTAAGGACTCTGCTGCATTATTTAAGGACTTTGTTTCATTATTTAATGACTCTGCTGGGGTATTTAAGGACTCTGCTGCATTATTTAAGGACTTTGTTGCATTATTTAAGGACTCTGCTGCATTATTTAAGGACTTTGCTGCATTATTTAAGGACTTTGATGCATTATTTAAGGACGCTGCTGCAGAATTTAAGTAATCTGCTGCATTATTTAAGGACTCTGCTGCATTATTTAAGGACTTTGCTGCATTATTTAAGGACTCTGCTGCATTATTTAAGGACTTTGTTGCATTATTTAATGGCTCTGCTGCGGTATTTAAGGACTCTGCTGTATTATTTAAGGACTTTGCTGCATTATTTAAGGACTCTGCTTCATTATTTAAGGACTTTGTTGCATTATTTAAGGACTCTGCTGCATTATTTAAGGATTTTGCTGCATTATTTAAGGACTCTACTGCATTATTAAGGACGTTGCTGCATTATTTAAGGACTTTATTGCATTATTTAAGGATTCTGCTGCATTATTTAAGGAATTAGCTGCATTATTTAAGTACTCTGCTGCATTATTTAAGGACTTTGCTGCATTATTTAAGTATGCTGCTGCAGTATTTAAGGCCTCTGCTGCATTATTTAAGGACTCTGCTGCATTATTAAGGACGTTGCTGCATTATTTAAGGACTTTATTGCATTATTTAAGGATTCTGCTGCATTATTTAAGGAATTTGCTGCATTATTTAAGGACTCTGCTGCATTATTTAAGGACTTTGTTGCATTATTTAATGACTCTGCTGGGGTATTTAAGGACTCTGCTGCATTATTTAAGGACTTTGTTGCATTATTTAAGGAATCTGCTGCATTATTTAAGGACTTTGCTGCATTATTTAAGGACTTTGATGCATTATTTAAGGACGCTGCTGCAGAATTTAAGTAATCTGCTGCATTATTTAAGGACTCTGCTGCATTATTTAAGGACTTTGCTGCATTATTTAAGGACTCTGCTGCATTATTTAAGGACTTTGTTGCATTATTTAATGACTCTGCTGCGGTATTTAAGGACTCTGCTGTATTATTTAAGGACTTTGCTGAATTATTTAAGGACTCTGCTTCATTATTTAAGGACTTTGTTGCATTATTTAAGGACTCTGCTGCATTATTTAAGGACTTCGTTGCATTATTTAAGGACTCTGCTGCATTATTTAAAGACTTTGCTGCATTATTTAAGTACTCTGGTGCATTATTTAAGGACTCGGCTGCATTATTTAAAGACTTTGCTGCATTATTTAAGTACTCTGGTGCATTATTTAAGGACTCTGCTGCATTATTTAAGGACTTTGCTGCATTATTTAAGGACTCTGCTGCATTATTTAAGGACTCTGCTGCATTATTTAAGGACTTTGCTGCATTATTTAAGTATGCTGCTGCGGTATTTAAGGCCTCTGCTGCATTATTTAAGGACTCTGCTGCATTATTAAGGACGTTGCTGCATTATTTAAGGACTTTATTGCATTATTTAAGGATTCTGCTGCATTATTTAAGGAATTTGCTGCATTATTTAAGGACTCTGCTGTATTATTTAAGGACTTTGTTGCATTATTTAATGACTCTGCTGGGGTATTTAAGGACTCTGCTGCATTATTTAAGGGCTTTGCTGCATTATTTAAGGACTCTGCTGCAGTATTTGAGGACTCTGCTGCATTATTTAAGGACTTTGATGCATTATTTAAGGACGCTGCTGCAGAATTTAAGGAATCTGCTGCATTATTTAAGGACTTTGTTGCATTATTTAAGGACTATGCTGCATTATGTAAGGACTCTGCTGCATTATTTAAGGACTTTGCTGCATTATTTAATTACTCTGCTGCATTATTTAAGGACTTTGTTGCATTATTTAAGGACTCTGCTGCATTATTTAAGGACTTTGCTGCATTATTTAAGGACTTTGATGCATTATTTAAGGACGCTGCTGCAGAATTTAAGTAATCTGCTGCATTATTTAAGGACTCTGCTGCATTATTTAAGGACTTTGCTGCATTATTTAAGGACTCTGCTGCATTATTTAAGGACTTTGTTGCATTATTTAATGACTCTGCTGCGGTATTTAAGGACTCTGCTGCATTATTTAAGGACTTTGCTGCATTATTTAAGGACTTTGCTGCAGTAATTAAGGAATCTGCTGCATTATTTAAGGACTTTGTTGCATTATTTAAGGACTGTGCTGCATTGCTTAAGGACTCTGCTGCATTATTTAAGGACTTTGCTGCATTATTTAAGGACTTTGTTGCATTATTTAAGGACTCTGCTGCATTATTTAAGGACTTTGTTGCATTATTTAAGGACTCTGTTGCATTATTTAAGGACTTTGCTGCATTATTTAAGTACTCTGGTGCATTATTTAAGGACTTTGTTGCATTATTTAAGGACTCTGCTGCATTATTTAAGGACTTTGCTGCATTATTTAAGTACTCTGGTGCATTATTTAAGGACTTTGTTGCATTATTTAAGGACTCTGCTGCATTATTTAAGGATTTTGCTGCATTATTTAAGGACTCTACTGCATTATTAAGGACGTTGCTGCATTATTTAAGGACTTTATTGCATTATTTAAGGATTCTGCTGCATTATTTAAGGAATTAGCTGCATTATTTAAGTACTCTGCTGCATTATTTAAGGACTTTGCTGCATTATTTAAGTATGCTGCTGCAGTATTTAAGGCCTCTGCTGCATTATTTAAGGACTCTGCTGCATTATTAAGGACGTTGCTGCATTATTTAAGGACTTTATTGCATTATTTAAGGATTCTGCTGCATTATTTAAGGAATTTGCTGCATTATTTAAGGACTCTGCTGCATTATTTAAGGACTTTGTTGCATTATTTAATGACTCTGCTGGGGTATTTAAGGACTCTGCTGCATTATTTAAGGACTTTGTTGCATTATTTAAGGAATCTGCTGCATTATTTAAGGACTTTGCTGCATTATTTAAGGACTTTGATGCATTATTTAAGGACGCTGCTGCAGAATTTAAGTAATCTGCTGCATTATTTAAGGACTCTGCTGCATTATTTAAGGACTTTGCTGCATTATTTAAGGACTCTGCTGCATTATTTAAGGACTTTGTTGCATTATTTAATGACTCTGCTGCGGTATTTAAGGACTCTGCTGTATTATTTAAGGACTTTGCTGAATTATTTAAGGACTCTGCTTCATTATTTAAGGACTTTGTTGCATTATTTAAGGACTCTGCTGCATTATTTAAGGACTTCGTTGCATTATTTAAGGACTCTGCTGCATTATTTAAAGACTTTGCTGCATTATTTAAGTACTCTGGTGCATTATTTAAGGACTCGGCTGCATTATTTAAAGACTTTGCTGCATTATTTAAGTACTCTGGTGCATTATTTAAGGACTCTGCTGCATTATTTAAGGACTTTGCTGCATTATTTAAGGACTCTGCTGCATTATTTAAGGACTCTGCTGCATTATTTAAGGACTTTGCTGCATTATTTAAGTATGCTGCTGCGGTATTTAAGGCCTCTGCTGCATTATTTAAGGACTCTGCTGCATTATTAAGGACGTTGCTGCATTATTTAAGGACTTTATTGCATTATTTAAGGATTCTGCTGCATTATTTAAGGAATTTGCTGCATTATTTAAGGACTCTGCTGTATTATTTAAGGACTTTGTTGCATTATTTAATGACTCTGCTGGGGTATTTAAGGACTCTGCTGCATTATTTAAGGGCTTTGCTGCATTATTTAAGGACTCTGCTGCAGTATTTAAGGACTCTGCTGCATTATTTAAGGACTTTGATGCATTATTTAAGGACGCTGCTGCAGAATTTAAGTAATCTGCTGCATTATTTAAGGACTCTGCTGCATTATTTAAGGACTTTGCTGCATTATTTAAGGACTCTGCTGCATTATTTAAGGACTTTGTTGCATTATTTAATGACTCTGCTGCGGTATTTAAGGACTCTGCTGTATTATTTAAGGACTTTGCTGAATTATTTAAGGACTCTGCTTCATTATTTAAGGACTTTGTTGCATTATTTAAGGACTCTGCTGCATTATTTAAAGACTTTGCTGCATTATTTAAGTACTCTGGTGCATTATTTAAGGACTCGGCTGCATTATTTAAAGACTTTGCTGCATTATTTAAGTACTCTGGTGCATTATTTAAGGACTCTGCTGCATTATTTAAGGACTTTGCTGCATTATTTAAGGACTCTGCTGCATTATTTAAGGACTCTGCTGCATTATTTAAGGACTTTGTTTCATTATTTAATGACTCTGCTGGGGTATTTAAGGACTCTGCTGCATTATTTAAGGACTTTGTTGCATTATTTAAGGACTCTGCTGCATTATTTAAGGACTTTGCTGCATTATTTAAGGACTTTGATGCATTATTTAAGGACGCTGCTGCAGAATTTAAGTAATCTGCTGCATTATTTAAGGACTCTGCTGCATTATTTAAGGACTTTGCTGCATTATTTAAGGACTCTGCTGCATTATTTAAGGACTTTGTTGCATTATTTAATGACTCTGCTGCGGTATTTAAGGACTCTGCTGTATTATTTAAGGACTTTGCTGCATTATTTAAGGACTCTGCTTCATTATTTAAGGACTTTGTTGCATTATTTAAGGACTCTGCTGCATTATTTAAGGATTTTGCTGCATTATTTAAGGACTCTACTGCATTATTAAGGACGTTGCTGCATTATTTAAGGACTTTATTGCATTATTTAAGGATTCTGCTGCATTATTTAAGGAATTAGCTGCATTATTTAAGTACTCTGCTGCATTATTTAAGGACTTTGCTGCATTATTTAAGTATGCTGCTGCAGTATTTAAGGCCTCTGCTGCATTATTTAAGGACTCTGCTGCATTATTAAGGACGTTGCTGCATTATTTAAGGACTTTATTGCATTATTTAAGGATTCTGCTGCATTATTTAAGGAATTTGCTGCATTATTTAAGGACTCTGCTGCATTATTTAAGGACTTTGTTGCATTATTTAATGACTCTGCTGGGGTATTTAAGGACTCTGCTGCATTATTTAAGGACTTTGTTGCATTATTTAAGGAATCTGCTGCATTATTTAAGGACTTTGCTGCATTATTTAAGGACTTTGATGCATTATTTAAGGACGCTGCTGCAGAATTTAAGTAATCTGCTGCATTATTTAAGGACTCTGCTGCATTATTTAAGGACTTTGCTGCATTATTTAAGGACTCTGCTGCATTATTTAAGGACTTTGTTGCATTATTTAATGACTCTGCTGCGGTATTTAAGGACTCTGCTGTATTATTTAAGGACTTTGCTGAATTATTTAAGGACTCTGCTTCATTATTTAAGGACTTTGTTGCATTATTTAAGGACTCTGCTGCATTATTTAAGGACTTCGTTGCATTATTTAAGGACTCTGCTGCATTATTTAAAGACTTTGCTGCATTATTTAAGTACTCTGGTGCATTATTTAAGGACTCGGCTGCATTATTTAAAGACTTTGCTGCATTATTTAAGTACTCTGGTGCATTATTTAAGGACTCTGCTGCATTATTTAAGGACTTTGCTGCATTATTTAAGGACTCTGCTGCATTATTTAAGGACTCTGCTGCATTATTTAAGGACTTTGTTTCATTATTTAATGACTCTGCTGGGGTATTTAAGGACTCTGCTGCATTATTTAAGGACTTTGTTGCATTATTTAAGGACTCTGCTGCATTATTTAAGGACTTTGCTGCATTATTTAAGGACTTTGATGCATTATTTAAGGACGCTGCTGCAGAATTTAAGTAATCTGCTGCATTATTTAAGGACTCTGCTGCATTATTTAAGGACTTTGCTGCATTATTTAAGGACTCTGCTGCATTATTTAAGGACTTTGTTGCATTATTTAATGACTCTGCTGCGGTATTTAAGGACTCTGCTGTATTATTTAAGGACTTTGCTGCATTATTTAAGGACTCTGCTTCATTATTTAAGGACTTTGTTGCATTATTTAAGGACTCTGCTGCATTATTTAAGGATTTTGCTGCATTATTTAAGGACTCTACTGCATTATTAAGGACGTTGCTGCATTATTTAAGGACTTTATTGCATTATTTAAGGATTCTGCTGCATTATTTAAGGAATTAGCTGCATTATTTAAGTACTCTGCTGCATTATTTAAGGACTTTGCTGCATTATTTAAGTTTGCTGCTGCAGTATTTAAGGCCTCTGCTGCATTATTTAAGGACTCTGCTGCATTATTAAGGACGTTGCTGCATTATTTAAGGACTTTATTGCATTATTTAAGGATTCTGCTGCATTATTTAAGGAATTTGCTGCATTATTTAAGGACTCTGCTGCATTATTTAAGGACTTTGTTGCATTATTTAATGACTCTGCTGGGGTATTTAAGGACTCTGCTGCATTATTTAAGGACTTTGTTGCATTATTTAAGGAATCTGCTGCATTATTTAAGGACTTTGCTGCATTATTTAAGGACTTTGATGCATTATTTAAGGACGCTGCTGCAGAATTTAAGTAATCTGCTGCATTATTTAAGGACTCTGCTGCATTATTTAAGGACTTTGCTGCATTATTTAAGGACTCTGCTGCATTATTTAAGGACTTTGTTGCATTATTTAATGACTCTGCTGCGGTATTTAAGGACTCTGCTGTATTATTTAAGGACTTTGCTGAATTATTTAAGGACTCTGCTTCATTATTTAAGGACTTTGTTGCATTATTTAAGGACTCTGCTGCATTATTTAAGGACTTTGTTGCATTATTTAAGGACTCTGCTGCATTATTTAAAGACTTTGCTGCATTATTTAAGTACTCTGGTGCATTATTTAATGACTCGGCTGCATTATTTAAAGACTTTGCTGCATTATTTAAGTACTCTGGTGCATTATTTAAGGACTCTGCTGCATTATTTAAGGACTTTGCTGCATTATTTAAGGACTCTGCTGCATTATTTAAGGACTCTGCTGCATTATTTAAGGACTTTGCTGCATTATTTAAGTATGCTGCTGCGGTATTTAAGGCCTCTGCTGCATTATTTAAGGACTCTGCTGCATTATTAAGGACGTTGCTGCATTATTTAAGGACTTTATTGCATTATTTAAGGATTCTGCTGCATTATTTAAGGAATTTGCTGCATTATTTAAGGACTCTGCTGTATTATTTAAGGACTTTGTTGCATTATTTAATGACTCTGCTGGGGTATTTAAGGACTCTGCTGCATTATTTAAGGGCTTTGCTGCATTATTTAAGGACTCTGCTGCAGTATTTGAGGACTCTGCTGCATTATTTAAGGACTTTGATGCATTATTTAAGGACGCTGCTGCAGAATTTAAGGAATCTGCTGCATTATTTAAGGACTTTGTTGCATTATTTAAGGACTATGCTGCATTATGTAAGGACTCTGCTGCATTATTTAAGGACTTTGCTGCATTATTTAATTACTCTGCTGCATTATTTAAGGACTTTGTTGCATTATTTAAGGACTCTGCTGCATTATTTAAGGACTTTGCTGCATTATTTAAGGACTTTGATGCATTATTTAAGGACGCTGCTGCAGAATTTAAGTAATCTGCTGCATTATTTAAGGACTCTGCTGCATTATTTAAGGACTTTGCTGCATTATTTAAGGACTCTGCTGCATTATTTAAGGACTTTGTTGCATTATTTAATGACTCTGCTGCGGTATTTAAGGACTCTGCTGCATTATTTAAGGACTTTGCTGCATTATTTAAGGACTTTGCTGCAGTAATTAAGGAATCTGCTGCATTATTTAAGGACTTTGTTGCATTATTTAAGGACTGTGCTGCATTGCTTAAGGACTCTGCTGCATTATTTAAGGACTTTGCTGCATTATTTAAGGACTTTGTTGCATTATTTAAGGACTCTGCTGCATTATTTAAGGACTTTGTTGCATTATTTAAGGACTCTGTTGCATTATTTAAGGACTTTGCTGCATTATTTAAGTACTCTGGTGCATTATTTAAGGACTTTGTTGCATTATTTAAGGACTCTGCTGCATTATTTAAGGACTTTGCTGCATTATTTAAGTACTCTGGTGCATTATTTAAGGACTTTGTTGCATTATTTAAGGACTCTGCTGCATTATTTAAGGATTTTGCTGCATTATTTAAGGACTCTACTGCATTATTAAGGACGTTGCTGCATTATTTAAGGACTTTATTGCATTATTTAAGGATTCTGCTGCATTATTTAAGGAATTAGCTGCATTATTTAAGTACTCTGCTGCATTATTTAAGGACTTTGCTGCATTATTTAAGTATGCTGCTGCAGTATTTAAGGCCTCTGCTGCATTATTTAAGGACTCTGCTGCATTATTAAGGACGTTGCTGCATTATTTAAGGACTTTATTGCATTATTTAAGGATTCTGCTGCATTATTTAAGGAATTTGCTGCATTATTTAAGGACTCTGCTGCATTATTTAAGGACTTTGTTGCATTATTTAATGACTCTGCTGGGGTATTTAAGGACTCTGCTGCATTATTTAAGGACTTTGTTGCATTATTTAAGGAATCTGCTGCATTATTTAAGGACTTTGCTGCATTATTTAAGGACTTTGATGCATTATTTAAGGACGCTGCTGCAGAATTTAAGTAATCTGCTGCATTATTTAAGGACTCTGCTGCATTATTTAAGGACTTTGCTGCATTATTTAAGGACTCTGCTGCATTATTTAAGGACTTTGTTGCATTATTTAATGACTCTGCTGCGGTATTTAAGGACTCTGCTGTATTATTTAAGGACTTTGCTGAATTATTTAAGGACTCTGCTTCATTATTTAAGGACTTTGTTGCATTATTTAAGGACTCTGCTGCATTATTTAAGGACTTTGTTGCATTATTTAAGGACTCTGCTGCATTATTTAAAGACTTTGCTGCATTATTTAAGTACTCTGGTGCATTATTTAAGGACTCGGCTGCATTATTTAAAGACTTTGCTGCATTATTTAAGTACTCTGGTGCATTATTTAAGGACTCTGCTGCATTATTTAAGGACTTTGCTGCATTATTTAAGGACTCTGCTGCATTATTTAAGGACTCTGCTGCATTATTTAAGGACTTTGTTTCATTATTTAATGACTCTGCTGGGGTATTTAAGGACTCTGCTGCATTATTTAAGGACTTTGTTGCATTATTTAAGGACTCTGCTGCATTATTTAAGGACTTTGCTGCATTATTTAAGGACTTTGATGCATTATTTAAGGACGCTGCTGCAGAATTTAAGTAATCTGCTGCATTATTTAAGGACTCTGCTGCATTATTTAAGGACTTTGCTGCATTATTTAAGGACTCTGCTGCATTATTTAAGGACTTTGTTGCATTATTTAATGGCTCTGCTGCGGTATTTAAGGACTCTGCTGTATTATTTAAGGACTTTGCTGCATTATTTAAGGACTCTGCTTCATTATTTAAGGACTTTGTTGCATTATTTAAGGACTCTGCTGCATTATTTAAGGATTTTGCTGCATTATTTAAGGACTCTACTGCATTATTAAGGACGTTGCTGCATTATTTAAGGACTTTATTGCATTATTTAAGGATTCTGCTGCATTATTTAAGGAATTAGCTGCATTATTTAAGTACTCTGCTGCATTATTTAAGGACTTTGCTGCATTATTTAAGTATGCTGCTGCAGTATTTAAGGCCTCTGCTGCATTATTTAAGGACTCTGCTGCATTATTAAGGACGTTGCTGCATTATTTAAGGACTTTATTGCATTATTTAAGGATTCTGCTGCATTATTTAAGGAATTTGCTGCATTATTTAAGGACTCTGCTGCATTATTTAAGGACTTTGTTGCATTATTTAATGACTCTGCTGGGGTATTTAAGGACTCTGCTGCATTATTTAAGGACTTTGTTGCATTATTTAAGGAATCTGCTGCATTATTTAAGGACTTTGCTGCATTATTTAAGGACTTTGATGCATTATTTAAGGACGCTGCTGCAGAATTTAAGTAATCTGCTGCATTATTTAAGGACTCTGCTGCATTATTTAAGGACTTTGCTGCATTATTTAAGGACTCTGCTGCATTATTTAAGGACTTTGTTGCATTATTTAATGACTCTGCTGCGGTATTTAAGGACTCTGCTGTATTATTTAAGGACTTTGCTGAATTATTTAAGGACTCTGCTTCATTATTTAAGGACTTTGTTGCATTATTTAAGGACTCTGCTGCATTATTTAAGGACTTCGTTGCATTATTTAAGGACTCTGCTGCATTATTTAAAGACTTTGCTGCATTATTTAAGTACTCTGGTGCATTATTTAAGGACTCGGCTGCATTATTTAAAGACTTTGCTGCATTATTTAAGTACTCTGGTGCATTATTTAAGGACTCTGCTGCATTATTTAAGGACTTTGCTGCATTATTTAAGGACTCTGCTGCATTATTTAAGGACTCTGCTGCATTATTTAAGGACTTTGCTGCATTATTTAAGTATGCTGCTGCGGTATTTAAGGCCTCTGCTGCATTATTTAAGGACTCTGCTGCATTATTAAGGACGTTGCTGCATTATTTAAGGACTTTATTGCATTATTTAAGGATTCTGCTGCATTATTTAAGGAATTTGCTGCATTATTTAAGGACTCTGCTGTATTATTTAAGGACTTTGTTGCATTATTTAATGACTCTGCTGGGGTATTTAAGGACTCTGCTGCATTATTTAAGGGCTTTGCTGCATTATTTAAGGACTCTGCTGCAGTATTTGAGGACTCTGCTGCATTATTTAAGGACTTTGATGCATTATTTAAGGACGCTGCTGCAGAATTTAAGGAATCTGCTGCATTATTTAAGGACTTTGTTGCATTATTTAAGGACTATGCTGCATTATGTAAGGACTCTGCTGCATTATTTAAGGACTTTGCTGCATTATTTAATTACTCTGCTGCATTATTTAAGGACTTTGTTGCATTATTTAAGGACTCTGCTGCATTATTTAAGGACTTTGCTGCATTATTTAAGGACTTTGATGCATTATTTAAGGACGCTGCTGCAGAATTTAAGTAATCTGCTGCATTATTTAAGGACTCTGCTGCATTATTTAAGGACTTTGCTGCATTATTTAAGGACTCTGCTGCATTATTTAAGGACTTTGTTGCATTATTTAATGACTCTGCTGCGGTATTTAAGGACTCTGCTGCATTATTTAAGGACTTTGCTGCATTATTTAAGGACTTTGCTGCAGTAATTAAGGAATCTGCTGCATTATTTAAGGACTTTGTTGCATTATTTAAGGACTGTGCTGCATTGCTTAAGGACTCTGCTGCATTATTTAAGGACTTTGCTGCATTATTTAAGGACTTTGTTGCATTATTTAAGGACTCTGCTGCATTATTTAAGGACTTTGTTGCATTATTTAAGGACTCTGTTGCATTATTTAAGGACTTTGCTGCATTATTTAAGTACTCTGGTGCATTATTTAAGGACTTTGTTGCATTATTTAAGGACTCTGCTGCATTATTTAAGGACTTTGCTGCATTATTTAAGTACTCTGGTGCATTATTTAAGGACTTTGTTGCATTATTTAAGGACTCTGCTGCATTATTTAAGGATTTTGCTGCATTATTTAAGGACTCTACTGCATTATTAAGGACGTTGCTGCATTATTTAAGGACTTTATTGCATTATTTAAGGATTCTGCTGCATTATTTAAGGAATTAGCTGCATTATTTAAGTACTCTGCTGCATTATTTAAGGACTTTGCTGCATTATTTAAGTATGCTGCTGCAGTATTTAAGGCCTCTGCTGCATTATTTAAGGACTCTGCTGCATTATTAAGGACGTTGCTGCATTATTTAAGGACTTTATTGCATTATTTAAGGATTCTGCTGCATTATTTAAGGAATTTGCTGCATTATTTAAGGACTCTGCTGCATTATTTAAGGACTTTGTTGCATTATTTAATGACTCTGCTGGGGTATTTAAGGACTCTGCTGCATTATTTAAGGACTTTGTTGCATTATTTAAGGAATCTGCTGCATTATTTAAGGACTTTGCTGCATTATTTAAGGACTTTGATGCATTATTTAAGGACGCTGCTGCAGAATTTAAGTAATCTGCTGCATTATTTAAGGACTCTGCTGCATTATTTAAGGACTTTGCTGCATTATTTAAGGACTCTGCTGCATTATTTAAGGACTTTGTTGCATTATTTAATGACTCTGCTGCGGTATTTAAGGACTCTGCTGTATTATTTAAGGACTTTGCTGAATTATTTAAGGACTCTGCTTCATTATTTAAGGACTTTGTTGCATTATTTAAGGACTCTGCTGCATTATTTAAGGACTTCGTTGCATTATTTAAGGACTCTGCTGCATTATTTAAAGACTTTGCTGCATTATTTAAGTACTCTGGTGCATTATTTAAGGACTCGGCTGCATTATTTAAAGACTTTGCTGCATTATTTAAGTACTCTGGTGCATTATTTAAGGACTCTGCTGCATTATTTAAGGACTTTGCTGCATTATTTAAGGACTCTGCTGCATTATTTAAGGACTCTGCTGCATTATTTAAGGACTTTGCTGCATTATTTAAGTATGCTGCTGCGGTATTTAAGGCCTCTGCTGCATTATTTAAGGACTCTGCTGCATTATTAAGGACGTTGCTGCATTATTTAAGGACTTTATTGCATTATTTAAGGATTCTGCTGCATTATTTAAGGAATTTGCTGCATTATTTAAGGACTCTGCTGTATTATTTAAGGACTTTGTTGCATTATTTAATGACTCTGCTGGGGTATTTAAGGACTCTGCTGCATTATTTAAGGGCTTTGCTGCATTATTTAAGGACTCTGCTGCAGTATTTAAGGACTCTGCTGCATTATTTAAGGACTTTGATGCATTATTTAAGGACGCTGCTGCAGAATTTAAGGAATCTGCTGCATTATTTAAGGACTTTGTTGCATTATTTAAGGACTATGCTGCATTATGTAAGGACTCTGCTGCATTATTTAAGGACTTTGCTGCATTATTTAATTACTCTGCTGCATTATTTAAGGACTTTGTTGCATTATTTAAGGACTCTGCTGCATTATTTAAGGACTTTGCTGCATTATTTAAGGACTTTGATGCATTATTTAAGGACGCTGCTGCAGAATTTAAGTAATCTGCTGCATTATTTAAGGACTCTGCTGCATTATTTAAGGACTTTGCTGCATTATTTAAGGACTCTGCTGCATTATTTAAGGACTTTGTTGCATTATTTAATGACTCTGCTGCGGTATTTAAGGACTCTGCTGCATTATTTAAGGACTTTGCTGCATTATTTAAGGACTTTGCTGCATGTAATTAAGGAATCTGCTGCATTATTTAAGGACTTTGTTGCATTATTTAAGGACTGTGCTGCATTGCTTAAGGACTCTGCTGCATTATTTAAGGACTTTGCTGCATTATTTAAGAACTTTGTTGCATTATTTAAGGACTCTGCTGCATTATTTAAGGACTTTGTTGCATTATTTAAGGACTCTGTTGCATTATTTAAGGACTTTGCTGCATTATTTAAGTACTCTGGTGCATTATTTAAGGACTTTGTTGCATTATTTAAGGACTCTGCTGCATTATTTAAGGACTTTGCTGCATTATTTAAGTACTCTGGTGCATTATTTAAGGACTTTGTTGCATTATTTAAGGACTCTGCTGCATTATTTAAGGACTTTGTTGCATTATTTAAGGACTCTGCTGCATTATTTAAGGACTTTGCTGCATTATTTAAGGACTCTGCTGCATTATTTAAGGACTTTGTTGCATTATTTAATGACTCTGCTGCGGTATTTAAGGACTCTGCTGTATTATTTAAGGACTTTGCTGCATTATTTAAGGACTCTGCTTCATTATTTAAGGACTTTGTTGCATTATTTAAGGACTCTGCTGCATTATTTAAGGACTTCGTTGCATTATTTAAGGACTCTGCTGCATTATTTAAAGACTTTGCTGCATTATTTAAGTACTCTGGTGCATTATTTAAGGACTCGGCTGCATTATTTAAAGACTTTGCTGCATTATTTAAGTACTCTGGTGCATTATTTAAGGACTCTGCTGCATTATTTAAGGACTTTGCTGCATTATTTAAGGACTCTGCTGCATTATTTAAGGACTTTGCTGCATTATTTAAGTATGCTGCTGCGGTATTTAAGGCCTCTGCTGCATTATTTAAGGACTCTGCTGCATTATTAAGGACGTTGCTGCATTATTTAAGGACTTTATTGCATTATTTAAGGATTCTGCTGCATTATTTAAGGAATTTGCTGCATTATTTAAGGACTCTGCTATATTATTTAAGGACTTTGTTGCATTATTTAATGACTCTGCTGGGGTATTTAAGGACTCTGCTGCATTATTTAAGGGCTTTGCTGCATTATTTAAGGACTCTGCTGCAGTATTTAAGGACTCTGCTGCATTATTTAAGGACTTTGATGCATTATTTAAGGACGCTGCTGCAGAATTTAAGGAATCTGCTGCATTATTTAAGGACTTTGTTGCATTATTTAAGGACTATGCTGCATTATGTAAGGACTCTGCTGCATTATTTAAGGACTTTGCTGCATTATTTAATTACTCTGCTGCATTATTTAAGGACTTTGTTGCATTATTTAAGGACTCTGCTGCATTATTTAAGGACTTTGCTGCATTATTTAAGGACTTTGATGCATTATTTAAGGACGCTGCTGCAGAATTTAAGTAATCTGCTGCATTATTTAAGGACTCTGCTGCATTATTTAAGGACTTTGCTGCATTATTTAAGGACTCTGCTGCATTATTTAAGGACTTTGTTGCATTATTTAATGACTCTGCTGCGGTATTTAAGGACTCTGCTGCATTATTTAAGGACTTTGCTGCATTATTTAAGGACTTTGCTGCAGTAATTAAGGAATCTGCTGCATTATTTAAGGACTTTGTTGCATTATTTAAGGACTGTGCTGCATTGCTTAAGGACTCTGCTGCATTATTTAAGGACTTTGCTGCATTATTTAAGGACTTTGTTGCATTATTTAAGGACTCTGCTGCATTATTTAAGGACTTTGTTGCATTATTTAAGGACTCTGTTGCATTATTTAAGGACTTTGCTGCATTATTTAAGTACTCTGGTGCATTATTTAAGGACTTTGTTGCATTATTTAAGGACTCTGCTGCATTATTTAAGGACTTTGTTGCATTATTTAAGGACTCTGTTGCATTATTTAAGGACTTTGCTGCATTATTTAAGTACTCTGGTGCATTATTTAAGGACTTTGTTGCATTATTTAAGGACTCTGCTGCATTATTTAAGGACTTTGTTGCATTATTTAAGGACTCTGCTGCATTATTTAAGGACTTTGCTGCATTATTTAAGGACTCTGTTGCATTATTTAAGGACTTTGCTGCATTATTTAAGTACTCTGGTGCATTATTTAAGGACTTTATTGCATTATTTAAGGATTCTGCTGCATTATTTAAGGAATTTGCTGCATTATTTAAGAACTTTGCTGCAGTATTTAAGGACTCTGCTGCATTATTTAAGGACTTTATTGCATTATTTAAGGACCCTGCTGCAGAATTTAAGGAATCTGCTGCATTACTTAAGGACTTTGTTGCATTATTTAAGGACTCTGCTGCATTATTTAAGGACTTTGCTGCATTATTTAAGGACTTTGATGCATTATTTAAGGACGCCGCTGCAGAATTTAAGTAATCTGCTGCATTATTTAAGGACTCTGCTGCATTATTTAAGGACTTTGCTGCATTATTTAAGGACTCTGCTGTATTATTAAGCACGTTGCTGCATTAATTAAGGACTTTATTGCATTATTTAAGGAATTTGATGCATTATTTAAGGACTCTGCTGCATTATTTCAGGACTTTGATGCATTATTTAAGGACGCTGCTGCAGAATTTAAGGAATCTGCTGCATTATTTAAGGACTTTGTTGCATTATTTAAGGACTATGCTGCATTATGTAAGGACTCTGCTGCATTATTTAAGGACTTTGCTGCATTATTTAATTACTCTGCTGCATTATTTAAGGACTTTGTTGCATTATTTAAGGACTCTGCTGCATTATTTAAGGACTTTGCTGCATTATTTAAGGACTTTGATGCATTATTTAAGGACGCTGCTGCAGAATTTAAGTAATCTGCTGCATTATTTAAGGACTCTGCTGCATTATTTAAGGACTTTGCTGCATTATTTAAGGACTCTGCTGCATTATTTAAGGACTTTGTTGCATTATTTAATGACTCTGCTGCGGTATTTAAGGACTCTGCTGCATTTTTTAAGGACTTTGCTGCATTATTTAAGGACTTTGCTGCAGTAATTAAGGAATCTGCTGCATTATTTAAGGAATTTGATGCATTATTTAAGGACTCTGCTGCATTATTTAAGGACTTTGCTGCATTATTTAAGGACTCTGCTTCATTATTTAAGGACTTTGTTGCATTATTTAAGGACTCTGCTGCATTATTTAAGGACTTTGTTGCATTATTTAAGGACTCTGCTGCATTATTTAAAGACTTTGTTGCATTATTTAAGTACTCTGGTGCATTATTTAAGGACTCTGCTGCATTATTTAAAGACTTTGCTGCATTATTTAAGTACTCTGGTGCATTATTTAAGGACTTTGTTGCTTTATTTAAGGACTTTGCTGCATTATTTAAGGACTTTGTTGCATTATTTAAGGACTCTGCTGCATTATTTAAGGACTTTGCTGCATTATTTAAGTATGCTGCTGCAGTATTTAAGGCCTCTGCTGCATTATTTAAGGACTCTGCTGCATTTTTAAGGACGTTGCTGCATTATTTAAGGACTTTATTGCATTATTTAAGGATTCTGCTGCATTATTTAAGGAATTTGCTGCATTATTTAAGGACTCTGCTGCATTATTTAAGGACTTTGTTTCATTATTTAATGACTCTGCTGGGGTATTTAAGGACTCTGCTGCATTATTTAAGGACTTTGTTGCATTATTTAAGGACTCTGCTGCATTATTTAAGGACTTTGCTGCATTATTTAAGGACTTTGATGCATTATTTAAGGACGCTGCTGCAGAATTTAAGTAATCTGCTGCATTATTTAAGGACTCTGCTGCATTATTTAAGGACATTGCTGCATTATTTAAGGACTCTGCTGCATTATTTAAGGACTTTGTTGCATTATTTAATGACTCTGCTGCGGTATTTAAGGACTCTGCTGTATTATTTAAGGACTTTGCTGCATTATTTAAGGACTCTGCTTCATTATTTAAGGACTTTGTTGCATTATTTAAGGACTCTGCTGCATTATTTAAGGATTTTGCTGCATTATTTAAGGACTCTACTGCATTATTAAGGACGTTGCTGCATTATTTAAGGACTTTATTGCATTATTTAAGGATTCTGCTGCATTATTTAAGGAATTAGCTGCATTATTTAAGTACTCTGCTGCATTATTTAAGGACTTTGCTGCATTATTTAAGTATGCTGCTGCAGTATTTAAGGCCTCTGCTGCATTATTTAAGGACTCTGCTGCATTATTAAGGACGTTGCTGCATTATTTAAGGACTTTATTGCATTATTTAAGGATTCTGCTGCATTATTTAAGGAATTTGCTGCATTATTTAAGGACTCTGCTGCATTATTTAAGGACTTTGTTGCATTATTTAATGACTCTGCTGGGGTATTTAAGGACTCTGCTGCATTATTTAAGGACTTTGTTGCATTATTTAAGGACTCTGGTGCATTATTTAAGGACTTTGTTGCATTATTTAAGGATTCTGCTGCATTATTTAAGGAATTTGCTGCATTATTTAAGGACTCTGCTGTATTATTTAAGGACTTTGTTGCATTATTTAATGACTCTGCTGGGGTATTTAAGGACTCTGCTGCATTATTTAAGGGCTTTGCTGCATTATTTAAGGACTCTGCTGCAGTATTTAAGGACTCTGCTGCATTATTTAAGGACTTTGATGCATTATTTAAGGACGCTGCTGCAGAATTTAAGGAATCTGCTGCATTATTTAAGGACTTTGTTGCATTATTTAAGGACTATGCTGCATTATGTAAGGACTCTGCTGCATTATTTAAGGACTTTGCTGCATTATTTAATTACTCTGCTGCATTATTTAAGGACTTTGTTGCATTATTTAAGGACTCTGCTGCATTATTTAAGGACTTTGCTGCATTATTTAAGGACTTTGATGCATTATTTAAGGACGCTGCTGCAGAATTTAAGTAATCTGCTGCATTATTTAAGGACTCTGCTGCATTATTTAAGGACTTTGCTGCATTATTTAAGGACTTTGCTGCAGTAATTAAGGAATCTGCTGCATTATTTAAGGACTTTGTTGCATTATTTAAGGACTGTGCTGCATTGCTTAAGGACTCTGCTGCATTATTTAAGGACTTTGCTGCATTATTTAAGGACTTTGTTGCATTATTTAAGGACTCTGCTGCATTATTTAAGGACTTTGTTGCATTATTTAAGGACTCTGTTGCATTATTTAAGGACTTTGCTGCATTATTTAAGTACTCTGGTGCATTATTTAAGGACTTTGTTGCATTATTTAAGGACTCTGCTGCATTATTTAAGGACTTTGTTGCATTATTTAAGGACTCTGTTGCATTATTTAAGGACTTTGCTGCATTATTTAAGTACTCTGGTGCATTATTTAAGGACTTTGTTGCATTATTTAAGGACTCTGCTGCATTATTTAAGGACTTTGTTGCATTATTTAAGGACTCTGCTGCATTATTTAAGGACTTTGCTGCATTATTTAAGGACTCTGTTGCATTATTTAAGGACTTTGCTGCATTATTTAAGTACTCTGGTGCATTATTTAAGGACTTTATTGCATTATTTAAGGATTCTGCTGCATTATTTAAGGAATTTGCTGCATTATTTAAGAACTTTGCTGCAGTATTTAAGGACTCTGCTGCATTATTTAAGGACTTTATTGCATTATTTAAGGACCCTGCTGCAGAATTTAAGGAATCTGCTGCATTACTTAAGGACTTTGTTGCATTATTTAAGGACTCTGCTGCATTATTTAAGGACTTTGCTGCATTATTTAAGGACTTTGATGCATTATTTAAGGACGCCGCTGCAGAATTTAAGTAATCTGCTGCATTATTTAAGGACTCTGCTGCATTATTTAAGGACTTTGCTGCATTATTTAAGGACTCTGCTGTATTATTAAGCACGTTGCTGCATTAATTAAGGACTTTATTGCATTATTTAAGGAATTTGATGCATTATTTAAGGACTCTGCTGCATTATTTAAGGACTTTGATGCATTATTTAAGGACGCTGCTGCAGAATTTAAGGAATCTGCTGCATTATTTAAGGACTTTGTTGCATTATTTAAGGACTATGCTGCATTATGTAAGGACTCTGCTGCATTATTTAAGGACTTTGCTGCATTATTTAATTACTCTGCTGCATTATTTAAGGACTTTGTTGCATTATTTAAGGACTCTGCTGCATTATTTAAGGACTTTGCTGCATTATTTAAGGACTTTGATGCATTATTTAAGGACGCTGCTGCAGAATTTAAGTAATCTGCTGCATTATTTAAGGACTCTGCTGCATTATTTAAGGACTTTGCTGCATTATTTAAGGACTCTGCTGCATTATTTAAGGACTTTGTTGCATTATTTAATGACTCTGCTGCGGTATTTAAGGACTCTGCTGCATTTTTTAAGGACTTTGCTGCATTATTTAAGGACTTTGCTGCAGTAATTAAGGAATCTGCTGCATTATTTAAGGAATTTGATGCATTATTTAAGGACTCTGCTGCATTATTTAAGGACTTTGCTGCATTATTTAAGGACTCTGCTTCATTATTTAAGGACTTTGTTGCATTATTTAAGGACTCTGCTGCATTATTTAAGGACTTTGTTGCATTATTTAAGGACTCTGCTGCATTATTTAAAGACTTTGTTGCATTATTTAAGTACTCTGGTGCATTATTTAAGGACTCTGCTGCATTATTTAAAGACTTTGCTGCATTATTTAAGTACTCTGGTGCATTATTTAAGGACTTTGTTGCTTTATTTAAGGACTTTGCTGCATTATTTAAGGACTTTGTTGCATTATTTAAGGACTCTGCTGCATTATTTAAGGACTTTGCTGCATTATTTAAGTATGCTGCTGCAGTATTTAAGGCCTCTGCTGCATTATTTAAGGACTCTGCTGCATTTTTAAGGACGTTGCTGCATTATTTAAGGACTTTATTGCATTATTTAAGGATTCTGCTGCATTATTTAAGGAATTTGCTGCATTATTTAAGGACTCTGCTGCATTATTTAAGGACTTTGTTTCATTATTTAATGACTCTGCTGGGGTATTTAAGGACTCTGCTGCATTATTTAAGGACTTTGTTGCATTATTTAAGGACTCTGCTGCATTATTTAAGGACTTTGCTGCATTATTTAAGGACTTTGATGCATTATTTAAGGACGCTGCTGCAGAATTTAAGTAATCTGCTGCATTATTTAAGGACTCTGCTGCATTATTTAAGGACTTTGCTGCATTATTTAAGGACTCTGCTGCATTATTTAAGGACTTTGTTGCATTATTTAATGACTCTGCTGCGGTATTTAAGGACTCTGCTGTATTATTTAAGGACTTTGCTGCATTATTTAAGGACTCTGCTTCATTATTTAAGGACTTTGTTGCATTATTTAAGGACTCTGCTGCATTATTTAAGGATTTTGCTGCATTATTTAAGGACTCTACTGCATTATTAAGGACGTTGCTGCATTATTTAAGGACTTTATTGCATTATTTAAGGATTCTGCTGCATTATTTAAGGAATTAGCTGCATTATTTAAGTACTCTGCTGCATTATTTAAGGACTTTGCTGCATTATTTAAGTATGCTGCTGCAGTATTTAAGGCCTCTGCTGCATTATTTAAGGACTCTGCTGCATTATTAAGGACGTTGCTGCATTATTTAAGGACTTTATTGCATTATTTAAGGATTCTGCTGCATTATTTAAGGAATTTGCTGCATTATTTAAGGACTCTGCTGCATTATTTAAGGACTTTGTTGCATTATTTAAGGACTCTGCTGGGGTATTTAAGGACTCTGCTGCATTATTTAAGGACTTTGTTGCATTATTTAAGGACTCTGCTGCATTATTTAAGGACTTTGCTGCATTATTTAAGGACTTTGATGCATTATTTAAGGACGCTGCTGCAGAATTTAAGTAATCTGCTGCATTATTTAAGGACTCTGCTGCATTATTTAAGGACTTTGCTGCATTATTTAAGGACTCTGCTGCATTATTTAAGGACTTTGTTGCATTATTTAATGACTCTGCTGCGGTATTTAAGGACTCTGCTGTATTATTTAAGGACTTTGCTGCATTATTTAAGGACTCTGCTTCATTATTTAAGGACTTTGTTGCATTATTTAAGGACTCTGCTGCATTATTTAAGGACTGCGTTGCATTATTTAAGGACTCTGCTGCATTATTTAAGGACTTTGCTGCATTATTTAAGGACTTTGCTGCAGTAATTAAGGAATCTGCTGCATTATTTAAGGACTTTGTTGCATTATTTAAGGACTGTGCTGCATTGCTTAAGGACTCTGCTGCATTATTTAAGGACTTTGCTGCATTATTTAAGGACTTTGTTGCATTATTTAAGGACTCTGCTGCATTATTTAAGGACTTTGTTGCATTATTTAAGGACTCTGTTGCATTATTTAAGGACTTTGCTGCATTATTTAAGTACTCTGGTGCATTATTTAAGGACTTTGTTGCATTATTTAAGGACTCTGCTGCATTATTTAAGGACTTTGCTGCATTATTTAAGTACTCTGGTGCATTATTTAAGGACTTTGTTGCATTATTTAAGGACTCTGCTGCATTATTTAAGGACTTTGTTGCATTATTTAAGGACTCTGCTGCATTATTTAAGGACTTTGCTGCATTATTTAAGGACTCTGCTGCATTATTTAAGGACTTTGTTGCATTATTTAATGACTCTGCTGCGGTATTTAAGGACTCTGCTGTATTATTTAAGGACTTTGCTGCATTATTTAAGGACTCGGCTTCATTATTTAAGGACTTTGTTGCATTATTTAAGGACTCTGCTGCATTATTTAAGGACTTCGTTGCATTATTTAAGGACTCTGCTGCATTATTTAAAGACTTTGCTGCATTATTTAAGTACTCTGGTGCATTATTTAAGGACTCGGCTGCATTATTTAAAGACTTTGCTGCATTATTTAAGTACTCTGGTGCATTATTTAATGACTCTGCTGCATAATTTAAGGACTTTGCTGCATTATTTAAGGACTCTGCTGCATTATTTAAGGACTTTGCTGCATTATTTAAGTATGCTGCTGCGGTATTTAAGGCCTCTGCTGCATTATTTAAGGACTCTGCTGCATTATTAAGGACGTTGCTGCATTATTTAAGGACTTTATTGCATTATTTAAGGATTCTGCTGCATTATTTAAGGAATTTGCTGCATTATTTAAGGACTCTGCTGTATTATTTAAGGACTTTGTTGCATTATTTAATGACTCTGCTGGGGTATTTAAGGACTCTGCTGCATTATTTAAGGGCTTTGCTGCATTATTTAAGGACTCTGCTGCAGTATTTAAGGACTCTGCTGCATTATTTAAGGACTTTGATGCATTATTTAAGGACGCTGCTGCAGAATTTAAGGAATCTGCTGCATTATTTAAGGACTTTGTTGCATTATTTAAGGACTATGCTGCATTATGTAAGGACTCTGCTGCATTATTTAAGGACTTTGCTGCATTATTTAATTACTCTGCTGCATTATTTAAGGACTTTGTTGCATTATTTAAGGACTCTGCTGCATTATTTAAGGACTTTGCTGCATTATTTAAGGACTTTGATGCATTATTTAAGGACGCTGCTGCAGAATTTAAGTAATCTGCTGCATTATTTAAGGACTCTGCTGCATTATTTAAGGACTTTGCTGCATTATTTAAGGACTCTGCTGCATTATTTAAGGACTTTGTTGCATTATTTAATGACTCTGCTGCGGTATTTAAGGACTCTGCTGCATTATTTAAGGACTTTGCTGCATTATTTAAGGACTTTGCTGCAGTAATTAAGGAATCTGCTGCATTATTTAAGGACTTTGTTGCATTATTTAAGGAATGTGCTGCATTGCTTAAGGACTCTGCTGCATTATTTAAGGACTTTGCTGCATTATTTAAGGACTTTGTTGCATTATTTAAGGACTCTGCTGCATTATTTAAGGACTTTGTTGCATTATTTAAGGACTCTGTTGCATTATTTAAGGACTTTGCTGCATTATTTAAGTACTCTGGTGCATTATTTAAGGACTTTGTTGCATTATTTAAGGACTCTGCTGCATTATTTAAGGACTCTGCTGCAGTATTTAAGGACTCTGCTGCATTATTTAAGGACTTTGATGCATTATTTAAGGACGCTGCTGCAGAATTTAAGGAATCTGCTGCATTATTTAAGGACTTTGTTGCATTATTTAAGGACTATGCTGCATTATGTAAGGACTCTGCTGCATTATTTAAGGACTTTGCTGCATTATTTAATTACTCTGCTGCATTATTTAAGGACTTTGTTGCATTATTTAAGGACTCTGCTGCATTATTTAAGGACTTTGCTGCATTATTTAAGGACTTTGATGCATTATTTAAGGACGCTGCTGCAGAATTTAAGTAATCTGCTGCATTATTTAAGGACTCTGCTGCATTATTTAAGGACTTTGCTGCATTATTTAAGGACTCTGCTGCATTATTTAAGGACTTTGTTGCATTATTTAATGACTCTGCTGCGGTATTTAAGGACTCTGCTGCATTATTTAAGGACTTTGCTGCATTATTTAAGGACTTTGCTGCAGTAATTAAGGAATCTGCTGCATTATTTAAGGACTTTGTTGCATTATTTAAGGACTGTGCTGCATTGCTTAAGGACTCTGCTGCATTATTTAAGGACTTTGCTGCATTATTTAAGGACTTTGTTGCATTATTTAAGGACTCTGCTGCATTATTTAAGGACTTTGTTGCATTATTTAAGGACTCTGTTGCATTATTTAAGGACTTTGCTGCATTATTTAAGTACTCTGGTGCATTATTTAAGGACTTTGTTGCATTATTTAAGGACTCTGCTGCATTATTTAAGGACTTTGTTGCATTATTTAAGGACTCTGTTGCATTATTTAAGGACTTTGCTGCATTATTTAAGTACTCTGGTGCATTATTTAAGGACTTTGTTGCATTATTTAAGGACTCTGCTGCATTATTTAAGGACTTTGTTGCATTATTTAAGGACTCTGCTGCATTATTTAAGGACTTTGCTGCATTATTTAAGGACTCTGTTGCATTATTTAAGGACTTTGCTGCATTATTTAAGTACTCTGGTGCATTATTTAAGGACTTTATTGCATTATTTAAGGATTCTGCTGCATTATTTAAGGAATTTGCTGCATTATTTAAGAACTTTGCTGCAGTATTTAAGGACTCTGCTGCATTATTTAAGGACTTTATTGCATTATTTAAGGACCCTGCTGCAGAATTTAAGGAATCTGCTGCATTACTTAAGGACTTTGTTGCATTATTTAAGGACTCTGCTGCATTATTTAAGGACTTTGCTGCATTATTTAAGGACTTTGATGCATTATTTAAGGACGCCGCTGCAGAATTTAAGTAATCTGCTGCATTATTTAAGGACTCTGCTGCATTATTTAAGGACTTTGCTGCATTATTTAAGGACTCTGCTGTATTATTAAGCACGTTGCTGCATTAATTAAGGACTTTATTGCATTATTTAAGGAATTTGATGCATTATTTAAGGACTCTGCTGCATTATTTCAGGACTTTGATGCATTATTTAAGGACGCTGCTGCAGAATTTAAGGAATCTGCTGCATTATTTAAGGACTTTGTTGCATTATTTAAGGACTATGCTGCATTATGTAAGGACTCTGCTGCATTATTTAAGGACTTTGCTGCATTATTTAATTACTCTGCTGCATTATTTAAGGACTTTGTTGCATTATTTAGGGACTCTGCTGCATTATTTAAGGACTTTGCTGCATTATTTAAGGACTTTGATGCATTATTTAAGGACGCTGCTGCAGAATTTAAGTAATCTGCTGCATTATTTAAGGACTCTGCTGCATTATTTAAGGACTTTGCTGCATTATTTAAGGACTCTGCTGCATTATTTAAGGACTTTGTTGCATTATTTAATGACTCTGCTGCGGTATTTAAGGACTCTGCTGCATTTTTTAAGGACTTTGCTGCATTATTTAAGGACTTTGCTGCAGTAATTAAGGAATCTGCTGCATTATTTAAGGAATTTGATGCATTATTTAAGGACTCTGCTGCATTATTTAAGGACTTTGCTGCATTATTTAAGGACTCTGCTTCATTATTTAAGGACTTTGTTGCATTATTTAAGGACTCTGCTGCATTATTTAAGGACTTTGTTGCATTATTTAAGGACTCTGCTGCATTATTTAAAGACTTTGTTGCATTATTTAAGTACTCTGGTGCATTATTTAAGGACTCTGCTGCATTATTTAAAGACTTTGCTGCATTATTTAAGTACTCTGGTGCATTATTTAAGGACTTTGTTGCTTTATTTAAGGACTTTGCTGCATTATTTAAGGACTTTGTTGCATTATTTAAGGACTCTGCTGCATTATTTAAGGACTTTGCTGCATTATTTAAGTATGCTGCTGCAGTATTTAAGGCCTCTGCTGCATTATTTAAGGACTCTGCTGCATTTTTAAGGACGTTGCTGCATTATTTAAGGACTTTATTGCATTATTTAAGGATTCTGCTGCATTATTTAAGGAATTTGCTGCATTATTTAAGGACTCTGCTGCATTATTTAAGGACTTTGTTTCATTATTTAATGACTCTGCTGGGGTATTTAAGGACTCTGCTGCATTATTTAAGGACTTTGTTGCATTATTTAAGGACTCTGCTGCATTATTTAAGGACTTTGCTGCATTATTTAAGGACTTTGATGCATTATTTAAGGACGCTGCTGCAGAATTTAAGTAATCTGCTGCATTATTTAAGGACTCTGCTGCATTATTTAAGGACATTGCTGCATTATTTAAGGACTCTGCTGCATTATTTAAGGACTTTGTTGCATTATTTAATGACTCTGCTGCGGTATTTAAGGACTCTGCTGTATTATTTAAGGACTTTGCTGCATTATTTAAGGACTCTGCTTCATTATTTAAGGACTTTGTTGCATTATTTAAGGACTCTGCTGCATTATTTAAGGATTTTGCTGCATTATTTAAGGACTCTACTGCATTATTAAGGACGTTGCTGCATTATTTAAGGACTTTATTGCATTATTTAAGGATTCTGCTGCATTATTTAAGGAATTAGCTGCATTATTTAAGTACTCTGCTGCATTATTTAAGGACTTTGCTGCATTATTTAAGTATGCTGCTGCAGTATTTAAGGCCTCTGCTGCATTATTTAAGGACTCTGCTGCATTATTAAGGACGTTGCTGCATTATTTAAGGACTTTATTGCATTATTTAAGGATTCTGCTGCATTATTTAAGGAATTTGCTGCATTATTTAAGGACTCTGCTGCATTATTTAAGGACTTTGTTGCATTATTTAATGACTCTGCTGGGGTATTTAAGGACTCTGCTGCATTATTTAAGGACTTTGTTGCATTATTTAAGGACTCTGGTGCATTATTTAAGGACTTTGTTGCATTATTTAAGGATTCTGCTGCATTATTTAAGGAATTTGCTGCATTATTTAAGGACTCTGCTGTATTATTTAAGGACTTTGTTGCATTATTTAATGACTCTGCTGGGGTATTTAAGGACTCTGCTGCATTATTTAAGGGCTTTGCTGCATTATTTAAGGACTCTGCTGCAGTATTTAAGGACTCTGCTGCATTATTTAAGGACTTTGATGCATTATTTAAGGACGCTGCTGCAGAATTTAAGGAATCTGCTGCATTATTTAAGGACTTTGTTGCATTATTTAAGGACTATGCTGCATTATGTAAGGACTCTGCTGCATTATTTAAGGACTTTGCTGCATTATTTAATTACTCTGCTGCATTATTTAAGGACTTTGTTGCATTATTTAAGGACTCTGCTGCATTATTTAAGGACTTTGCTGCATTATTTAAGGACTTTGATGCATTATTTAAGGACGCTGCTGCAGAATTTAAGTAATCTGCTGCATTATTTAAGGACTCTGCTGCATTATTTAAGGACTTTGCTGCATTATTTAAGGACTTTGCTGCAGTAATTAAGGAATCTGCTGCATTATTTAAGGACTTTGTTGCATTATTTAAGGACTGTGCTGCATTGCTTAAGGACTCTGCTGCATTATTTAAGGACTTTGCTGCATTATTTAAGGACTTTGTTGCATTATTTAAGGACTCTGCTGCATTATTTAAGGACTTTGTTGCATTATTTAAGGACTCTGTTGCATTATTTAAGGACTTTGCTGCATTATTTAAGTACTCTGGTGCATTATTTAAGGACTTTGTTGCATTATTTAAGGACTCTGCTGCATTATTTAAGGACTTTGTTGCATTATTTAAGGACTCTGTTGCATTATTTAAGGACTTTGCTGC
This sequence comes from Phyllobates terribilis, assembly GCF_046119375.1. Taxonomy (NCBI): domain Eukaryota; kingdom Metazoa; phylum Chordata; class Amphibia; order Anura; family Dendrobatidae; genus Phyllobates; species Phyllobates terribilis. The sequence continues at coordinate 1,715,563 of NW_027362988.1, read as the reverse complement.
ATTATTTAAGTACTCTGGTGCATTATTTAAGGACTTTGTTGCATTATTTAAGGACTCTGCTGCATTATTTAAGGACTTTGTTGCATTATTTAAGGACTCTGCTGCATTATTTAAGGACTTTGCTGCATTATTTAAGGACTCTGTTGCATTATTTAAGGACTTTGCTGCATTATTTAAGTACTCTGGTGCATTATTTAAGGACTTTATTGCATTATTTAAGGATTCTGCTGCATTATTTAAGGAATTTGCTGCATTATTTAAGAACTTTGCTGCAGTATTTAAGGACTCTGCTGCATTATTTAAGGACTTTATTGCATTATTTAAGGACCCTGCTGCAGAATTTAAGGAATCTGCTGCATTACTTAAGGACTTTGTTGCATTATTTAAGGACTCTGCTGCATTATTTAAGGACTTTGCTGCATTATTTAAGGACTTTGATGCATTATTTAAGGACGCCGCTGCAGAATTTAAGTAATCTGCTGCATTATTTAAGGACTCTGCTGCATTATTTAAGGACTTTGCTGCATTATTTAAGGACTCTGCTGTATTATTAAGCACGTTGCTGCATTAATTAAGGACTTTATTGCATTATTTAAGGAATTTGATGCATTATTTAAGGACTCTGCTGCATTATTTAAGGACTTTGATGCATTATTTAAGGACGCTGCTGCAGAATTTAAGGAATCTGCTGCATTATTTAAGGACTTTGTTGCATTATTTAAGGACTATGCTGCATTATGTAAGGACTCTGCTGCATTATTTAAGGACTTTGCTGCATTATTTAATTACTCTGCTGCATTATTTAAGGACTTTGTTGCATTATTTAAGGACTCTGCTGCATTATTTAAGGACTTTGCTGCATTATTTAAGGACTTTGATGCATTATTTAAGGACGCTGCTGCAGAATTTAAGTAATCTGCTGCATTATTTAAGGACTCTGCTGCATTATTTAAGGACTTTGCTGCATTATTTAAGGACTCTGCTGCATTATTTAAGGACTTTGTTGCATTATTTAATGACTCTGCTGTGGTATTTAAGGACTCTGCTGCATTTTTTAAGGACTTTGCTGCATTATTTAAGGACTTTGCTGCAGTAATTAAGGAATCTGCTGCATTATTTAAGGAATTTGATGCATTATTTAAGGACTCTGCTGCATTATTTAAGGACTTTGCTGCATTATTTAAGGACTCTGCTTCATTATTTAAGGACTTTGTTGCATTATTTAAGGACTCTGCTGCATTATTTAAGGACTTTGTTGCATTATTTAAGGACTCTGCTGCATTATTTAAAGACTTTGTTGCATTATTTAAGTACTCTGGTGCATTATTTAAGGACTCTGCTGCATTATTTAAAGACTTTGCTGCATTATTTAAGTACTCTGGTGCATTATTTAAGGACTTTGTTGCTTTATTTAAGGACTTTGCTGCATTATTTAAGGACTTTGTTGCATTATTTAAGGACTCTGCTGCATTATTTAAGGACTTTGCTGCATTATTTAAGTATGCTGCTGCAGTATTTAAGGCCTCTGCTGCATTATTTAAGGACTCTGCTGCATTTTTAAGGACGTTGCTGCATTATTTAAGGACTTTATTGCATTATTTAAGGATTCTGCTGCATTATTTAAGGAATTTGCTGCATTATTTAAGGACTCTGCTGCATTATTTAAGGACTTTGTTTCATTATTTAATGACTCTGCTGGGGTATTTAAGGACTCTGCTGCATTATTTAAGGACTTTGTTGCATTATTTAAGGACTCTGCTGCATTATTTAAGGACTTTGCTGCATTATTTAAGGACTTTGATGCATTATTTAAGGACGCTGCTGCAGAATTTAAGTAATCTGCTGCATTATTTAAGGACTCTGCTGCATTATTTAAGGACTTTGCTGCATTATTTAAGGACTCTGCTGCATTATTTAAGGACTTTGTTGCATTATTTAATGACTCTGCTGCGGTATTTAAGGACTCTGCTGTATTATTTAAGGACTTTGCTGCATTATTTAAGGACTCTGCTTCATTATTTAAGGACTTTGTTGCATTATTTAAGGACTCTGCTGCATTATTTAAGGATTTTGCTGCATTATTTAAGGACTCTACTGCATTATTAAGGACGTTGCTGCATTATTTAAGGACTTTATTGCATTATTTAAGGATTCTGCTGCATTATTTAAGGAATTAGCTGCATTATTTAAGTACTCTGCTGCATTATTTAAGGACTTTGCTGCATTATTTAAGTATGCTGCTGCAGTATTTAAGGCCTCTGCTGCATTATTTAAGGACTCTGCTGCATTATTAAGGACGTTGCTGCATTATTTAAGGACTTTATTGCATTATTTAAGGATTCTGCTGCATTATTTAAGGAATTTGCTGCATTATTTAAGGACTCTGCTGCATTATTTAAGGACTTTGTTGCATTATTTAAGGACTCTGCTGGGGTATTTAAGGACTCTGCTGCATTATTTAAGGACTTTGTTGCATTATTTAAGGACTCTGCTGCATTATTTAAGGACTTTGCTGCATTATTTAAGGACTTTGATGCATTATTTAAGGACGCTGCTGCAGAATTTAAGTAATCTGCTGCATTATTTAAGGACTCTGCTGCATTATTTAAGGACTTTGCTGCATTATTTAAGGACTCTGCTGCATTATTTAAGGACTTTGTTGCATTATTTAATGACTCTGCTGCGGTATTTAAGGACTCTGCTGTATTATTTAAGGACTTTGCTGCATTATTTAAGGACTCTGCTTCATTATTTAAGGACTTTGTTGCATTATTTAAGGACTCTGCTGCATTATTTAAGGACTGCGTTGCATTATTTAAGGACTCTGCTGCATTATTTAAGGACTTTGCTGCATTATTTAAGGACTTTGCTGCAGTAATTAAGGAATCTGCTGCATTATTTAAGGACTTTGTTGCATTATTTAAGGACTGTGCTGCATTGCTTAAGGACTCTGCTGCATTATTTAAGGACTTTGCTGCATTATTTAAGGACTTTGTTGCATTATTTAAGGACTCTGCTGCATTATTTAAGGACTTTGTTGCATTATTTAAGGACTCTGTTGCATTATTTAAGGACTTTGCTGCATTATTTAAGTACTCTGGTGCATTATTTAAGGACTTTGTTGCATTATTTAAGGACTCTGCTGCATTATTTAAGGACTTTGCTGCATTATTTAAGTACTCTGGTGCATTATTTAAGGACTTTGTTGCATTATTTAAGGACTCTGCTGCATTATTTAAGGACTTTGTTGCATTATTTAAGGACTCTGCTGCATTATTTAAGGACTTTGCTGCATTATTTAAGGACTCTGCTGCATTATTTAAGGACTTTGTTGCATTATTTAATGACTCTGCTGCGGTATTTAAGGACTCTGCTGTATTATTTAAGGACTTTGCTGCATTATTTAAGGACTCGGCTTCATTATTTAAGGACTTTGTTGCATTATTTAAGGACTCTGCTGCATTATTTAAGGACTTCGTTGCATTATTTAAGGACTCTGCTGCATTATTTAAAGACTTTGCTGCATTATTTAAGTACTCTGGTGCATTATTTAAGGACTCGGCTGCATTATTTAAAGACTTTGCTGCATTATTTAAGTACTCTGGTGCATTATTTAATGACTCTGCTGCATAATTTAAGGACTTTGCTGCATTATTTAAGGACTCTGCTGCATTATTTAAGGACTTTGCTGCATTATTTAAGTATGCTGCTGCGGTATTTAAGGCCTCTGCTGCATTATTTAAGGACTCTGCTGCATTATTAAGGACGTTGCTGCATTATTTAAGGACTTTATTGCATTATTTAAGGATTCTGCTGCATTATTTAAGGAATTTGCTGCATTATTTAAGGACTCTGCTGTATTATTTAAGGACTTTGTTGCATTATTTAATGACTCTGCTGGGGTATTTAAGGACTCTGCTGCATTATTTAAGGGCTTTGCTGCATTATTTAAGGACTCTGCTGCAGTATTTAAGGACTCTGCTGCATTATTTAAGGACTTTGATGCATTATTTAAGGACGCTGCTGCAGAATTTAAGGAATCTGCTGCATTATTTAAGGACTTTGTTGCATTATTTAAGGACTATGCTGCATTATGTAAGGACTCTGCTGCATTATTTAAGGACTTTGCTGCATTATTTAATTACTCTGCTGCATTATTTAAGGACTTTGTTGCATTATTTAAGGACTCTGCTGCATTATTTAAGGACTTTGCTGCATTATTTAAGGACTTTGATGCATTATTTAAGGACGCTGCTGCAGAATTTAAGTAATCTGCTGCATTATTTAAGGACTCTGCTGCATTATTTAAGGACTTTGCTGCATTATTTAAGGACTCTGCTGCATTATTTAAGGACTTTGTTGCATTATTTAATGACTCTGCTGCGGTATTTAAGGACTCTGCTGCATTATTTAAGGACTTTGCTGCATTATTTAAGGACTTTGCTGCAGTAATTAAGGAATCTGCTGCATTATTTAAGGACTTTGTTGCATTATTTAAGGAATGTGCTGCATTGCTTAAGGACTCTGCTGCATTATTTAAGGACTTTGCTGCATTATTTAAGGACTTTGTTGCATTATTTAAGGACTCTGCTGCATTATTTAAGGACTTTGTTGCATTATTTAAGGACTCTGTTGCATTATTTAAGGACTTTGCTGCATTATTTAAGTACTCTGGTGCATTATTTAAGGACTTTGTTGCATTATTTAAGGACTCTGCTGCATTATTTAAGGACTTTGTTGCATTATTTAAGGACTCTGTTGCATTATTTAAGGACTTTGCTGCATTATTTAAGTACTCTGGTGCATTATTTAAGGACTTTGTTGCATTATTTAAGGACTCTGCTGCATTATTTAAGGACTTTGTTGCATTATTTAAGGACTCTGCTGCATTATTTAAGGACTTTGCTGCATTATTTAAGGACTTTGCTGCATTATTTAAGTACTCTGGTGCATTATTTAAGGACTTTATTGCATTATTTAAGGATTCTGCTGCATTATTTAAGGAATTTGCTGCATTATTTAAGAACTTTGCTGCAGTATTTAAGGACTCTGCTGCATTATTTAAGGACTTTATTGCATTATTTAAGGACCCTGCTGCAGAATTTAAGGAATCTGCTGCATTACTTAAGGACTTTGTTGCATTATTTAAGGACTCTGCTGCATTATTTAAGGACTTTGCTGCATTATTTAAGGACTTTGATGCATTATTTAAGGACGCCGCTGCAGAATTTAAGTAATCTGCTGCATTATTTAAGGACTCTGCTGCATTATTTAAGGACTTTGCTGCATTATTTAAGGACTCTGCTGTATTATTAAGCACGTTGCTGCATTAATTAAGGACTTTATTGCATTATTTAAGGAATTTGATGCATTATTTAAGGACTCTGCTGCATTATTTCAGGACTTTGATGCATTATTTAAGGACGCTGCTGCAGAATTTAAGGAATCTGCTGCATTATTTAAGGACTTTGTTGCATTATTTAAGGACTATGCTGCATTATGTAAGGACTCTGCTGCATTATTTAAGGACTTTGCTGCATTATTTAATTACTCTGCTGCATTATTTAAGGACTTTGTTGCATTATTTAAGGACTCTGCTGCATTATTTAAGGACTTTGCTGCATTATTTAAGGACTTTGATGCATTATTTAAGGACGCTGCTGCAGAATTTAAGTAATCTGCTGCATTATTTAAGGACTCTGCTGCATTATTTAAGGACTTTGCTGCATTATTTAAGGACTCTGCTGCATTATTTAAGGACTTTGTTGCATTATTTAATGACTCTGCTGCGGTATTTAAGGACTCTGCTGCATTTTTTAAGGACTTTGCTGCATTATTTAAGGACTTTGCTGCAGTAATTAAGGAATCTGCTGCATTATTTAAGGAATTTGATGCATTATTTAAGGACTCTGCTGCATTATTTAAGGACTTTGCTGCATTATTTAAGGACTCTGCTTCATTATTTAAGGACTTTGTTGCATTATTTAAGGACTCTGCTGCATTATTTAAGGACTTTGTTGCATTATTTAAGGACTCTGCTGCATTATTTAAAGACTTTGTTGCATTATTTAAGTACTCTGGTGCATTATTTAAGGACTCTGCTGCATTATTTAAAGACTTTGCTGCATTATTTAAGTACTCTGGTGCATTATTTAAGGACTTTGTTGCTTTATTTAAGGACTTTGCTGCATTATTTAAGGACTTTGTTGCATTATTTAAGGACTCTGCTGCATTATTTAAGGACTTTGCTGCATTATTTAAGTATGCTGCTGCAGTATTTAAGGCCTCTGCTGCATTATTTAAGGACTCTGCTGCATTTTTAAGGACGTTGCTGCATTATTTAAGGACTTTATTGCATTATTTAAGGATTCTGCTGCATTATTTAAGGAATTTGCTGCATTATTTAAGGACTCTGCTGCATTATTTAAGGACTTTGTTTCATTATTTAATGACTCTGCTGGGGTATTTAAGGACTCTGCTGCATTATTTAAGGACTTTGTTGCATTATTTAAGGACTCTGCTGCATTATTTAAGGACTTTGCTGCATTATTTAAGGACTTTGATGCATTATTTAAGGACGCTGCTGCAGAATTTAAGTAATCTGCTGCATTATTTAAGGACTCTGCTGCATTATTTAAGGACATTGCTGCATTATTTAAGGACTCTGCTGCATTATTTAAGGACTTTGTTGCATTATTTAATGACTCTGCTGCGGTATTTAAGGACTCTGCTGTATTATTTAAGGACTTTGCTGCATTATTTAAGGACTCTGCTTCATTATTTAAGGACTTTGTTGCATTATTTAAGGACTCTGCTGCATTATTTAAGGATTTTGCTGCATTATTTAAGGACTCTACTGCATTATTAAGGACGTTGCTGCATTATTTAAGGACTTTATTGCATTATTTAAGGATTCTGCTGCATTATTTAAGGAATTAGCTGCATTATTTAAGTACTCTGCTGCATTATTTAAGGACTTTGCTGCATTATTTAAGTATGCTGCTGCAGTATTTAAGGCCTCTGCTGCATTATTTAAGGACTCTGCTGCATTATTAAGGACGTTGCTGCATTATTTAAGGACTTTATTGCATTATTTAAGGATTCTGCTGCATTATTTAAGGAATTTGCTGCATTATTTAAGGACTCTGCTGCATTATTTAAGGACTTTGTTGCATTATTTAATGACTCTGCTGGGGTATTTAAGGACTCTGCTGCATTATTTAAGGACTTTGTTGCATTATTTAAGGACTCTGCTGCATTATTTAAGGACTTTGCTGCATTATTTAAGGACTTTGATGCATTATTTAAGGACGCTGCTGCAGAATTTAAGTAATCTGCTGCATTATTTAAGGACTCTGCTGCATTATTTAAGGACTTTGCTGCATTATTTAAGGACTCTGCTGCATTATTTAAGGACTTTGTTGCATTATTTAATGACTCTGCTGCGGTATTTAAGGACTCTGCTGTATTATTTAAGGACTTTGCTGCATTATTTAAGGACTCTGCTTCATTATTTAAGGACTTTGTTGCATTATTTAAGGACTCTGCTGCATTATTTAAGGACTGCGTTGCATTATTTAAGGACTCTGCTGCATTATTTAAAGACTTTGCTGCATTATTTAAGTACTCTGGTGCATTATTTAAGGACTCGGCTGCATTATTTAAAGACTTTGCTGCATTATTTAAGTACTCTGGTGCATTATTTAAGGACTCTGCTGCATTATTTAAGGACTTTGCTGCATTATTTAAGGACTCTGCTGCATTATTTAAGGACTCTGCTGCATTATTTAAGGACTTTGCTGCATTATTTAAGTATGCTGCTGCGGTATTTAAGGCCTCTGCTGCATTATTTAAGGACTCTGCTGCATTATTAAGGACGTTGCTGCATTATTTAAGGACTTTATTGCATTATTTAAGGATTCTGCTGCATTATTTAAGGAATTTGCTGCATTATTTAAGGACTCTGCTGCATTATTTAAGGACTTTGTTGCATTATTTAAGGACTCTGCTGCATTATTTAAAGACTTTGCTGCATTATTTAAGTACTCTGGTGCATTATTTAAGGACTCTGCTGCATTATTTAAAGACTTTGCTGCATTATTTAAGTACTCTGGTGCATTATTTAAGGACTTTGTTGCTTTATTTAAGGACGTTGCTGCATTATTTAAGGACTTTGTTGCATTATTTAATGACTCTGCTGCATTATTTAAGGACTTTGCTGCATTATTTAAGTATGCTGCTGCAGTACTTAAGGCCTCTGCTGCATTATTTAAGGACTCTGCTGCATTTTTAAGGACGTTGCTGCATTATTTAAGGACTTTATTGCATTATTTAAGGATTCTGCTGCATTATTTAAGGAATTTGCTGCATTATTTAAGGACTCTGCTGCATTATTTAAGGACTTTGTTTCATTATTTAATGACTCTGCTGGGGTATTTAAGGACTCTGCTGCATTATTTAAGGACTTTGTTGCATTATTTAAGGACTCTGCTGCATTATTTAAGGACTTTGCTGCATTATTTAAGGACTTTGATGCATTATTTAAGGACGCTGCTGCAGAATTTAAGTAATCTGCTGCATTATTTAAGGACTCTGCTGCATTATTTAAGGACTTTGCTGCATTATTTAAGGACTCTGCTGCATTATTTAAGGACTTTGTTGCATTATTTAATGACTCTGCTGCGGTATTTAAGGACTCTGCTGTATTATTTAAGGACTTTGCTGCATTATTTAAGGACTCTGCTTCATTATTTAAGGACTTTGTTGCATTATTTAAGGACTCTGCTGCATTATTTAAGGATTTTGCTGCATTATTTAAGGACTCTACTGCATTATTAAGGACGTTGCTGCATTATTTAAGGACTTTATTGCATTATTTAAGGATTCTGCTGCATTATTTAAGGAATTAGCTGCATTATTTAAGTACTCTGCTGCATTATTTAAGGACTTTGCTGCATTATTTAAGTATGCTGCTGCAGTATTTAAGGCCTCTGCTGCATTATTTAAGGACTCTGCTGCATTATTAAGGACGTTGCTGCATTATTTAAGGACTTTATTGCATTATTTAAGGATTCTGCTGCATTATTTAAGGAATTTGCTGCATTATTTAAGGACTCTGCTGCATTATTTAAGGACTTTGTTGCATTATTTAATGACTCTGCTGGGGTATTTAAGGACTCTGCTGCATTATTTAAGGACTTTGCTGCATTATTTAAGGACTTTGATGCATTATTTAAGGACGCTGCTGCAGAATTTAAGTAATCTGCTGCATTATTTAAGGACTCTGCTGCATTATTTAAGGACTTTGCTGCATTATTTAAGGACTCTGCTGCATTATTTAAGGACTTTGTTGCATTATTTAATGACTCTGCTGCGGTATTTAAGGACTCTGCTGTATTATTTAAGGACTTTGCTGAATTATTTAAGGACTCTGCTTCATTATTTAAGGACTTTGTTGCATTATTTAAGGACTCTGCTGCATTATTTAAGGACTTCGTTGCATTATTTAAGGACTCTGCTGCATTATTTAAAGACTTTGCTGCATTATTTAAGTACTCTGGTGCATTATTTAAGGACTCGGCTGCATTATTTAAAGACTTTGCTGCATTATTTAAGTACTCTGGTGCATTATTTAAGGACTCTGCTGCATTATTTAAGGACTTTGCTGCATTATTTAAGGACTCTGCTGCATTATTTAAGGACTCTGCTGCATTATTTAAGGACTTTGCTGCATTATTTAAGTATGCTGCTGCGGTATTTAAGGCCTCTGCTGCATTATTTAAGGACTCTGCTGCATTATTAAGGACGTTGCTGCATTATTTAAGGACTTTATTGCATTATTTAAGGATTCTGCTGCATTATTTAAGGAATTTGCTGCATTATTTAAGGACTCTGCTGTATTATTTAAGGACTTTGTTGCATTATTTAATGACTCTGCTGGGGTATTTAAGGACTCTGCTGCATTATTTAAGGGCTTTGCTGCATTATTTAAGGACTCTGCTGCAGTATTTAAGGACTCTGCTGCATTATTTAAGGACTTTGATGCATTATTTAAGGACGCTGCTGCAGAATTTAAGGAATCTGCTGCATTATTTAAGGACTTTGTTGCATTATTTAAGGACTATGCTGCATTATGTAAGGACTCTGCTGCATTATTTAAGGACTTTGCTGCATTATTTAATTACTCTGCTGCATTATTTAAGGACTTTGTTGCATTATTTAAGGACTCTGCTGCATTATTTAAGGACTTTGCTGCATTATTTAAGGACTTTGATGCATTATTTAAGGACGCTGCTGCAGAATTTAAGTAATCTGCTGCATTATTTAAGGACTCTGCTGCATTATTTAAGGACTTTGCTGCATTATTTAAGGACTCTGCTGCATTATTTAAGGACTTTGTTGCATTATTTAATGACTCTGCTGCGGTATTTAAGGACTCTGCTGCATTATTTAAGGACTTTGCTGCATTATTTAAGGACTTTGCTGCAGTAATTAAGGAATCTGCTGCATTATTTAAGGACTTTGTTGCATTATTTAAGGACTGTGCTGCATTGCTTAAGGACTCTGCTGCATTATTTAAGGACTTTGCTGCATTATTTAAGGACTTTGTTGCATTATTTAAGGACTCTGCTGCATTATTTAAGGACTTTGTTGCATTATTTAAGGACTCTGTTGCATTATTTAAGGACTTTGCTGCATTATTTAAGTACTCTGGTGCATTATTTAAGGACTTTGTTGCATTATTTAAGGACTCTGCTGCATTATTTAAGGACTTTGCTGCATTATTTAAGTACTCTGGTGCATTATTTAAGGACTTTGTTGCATTATTTAAGGACTCTGCTGCATTATTTAAGGATTTTGCTGCATTATTTAAGGACTCTACTGCATTATTAAGGACGTTGCTGCATTATTTAAGGACTTTATTGCATTATTTAAGGATTCTGCTGCATTATTTAAGGAATTAGCTGCATTATTTAAGTACTCTGCTGCATTATTTAAGGACTTTGCTGCATTATTTAAGTATGCTGCTGCAGTATTTAAGGCCTCTGCTGCATTATTTAAGGACTCTGCTGCATTATTAAGGACGTTGCTGCATTATTTAAGGACTTTATTGCATTATTTAAGGATTCTGCTGCATTATTTAAGGAATTTGCTGCATTATTTAAGGACTCTGCTGCATTATTTAAGGACTTTGTTGCATTATTTAATGACTCTGCTGGGGTATTTAAGGACTCTGCTGCATTATTTAAGGACTTTGTTGCATTATTTAAGGAATCTGCTGCATTATTTAAGGACTTTGCTGCATTATTTAAGGACTTTGATGCATTATTTAAGGACGCTGCTGCAGAATTTAAGTAATCTGCTGCATTATTTAAGGACTCTGCTGCATTATTTAAGGACTTTGCTGCATTATTTAAGGACTCTGCTGCATTATTTAAGGACTTTGTTGCATTATTTAATGACTCTGCTGCGGTATTTAAGGACTCTGCTGTATTATTTAAGGACTTTGCTGAATTATTTAAGGACTCTGCTTCATTATTTAAGGACTTTGTTGCATTATTTAAGGACTCTGCTGCATTATTTAAGGACTTCGTTGCATTATTTAAGGACTCTGCTGCATTATTTAAAGACTTTGCTGCATTATTTAAGTACTCTGGTGCATTATTTAAGGACTCGGCTGCATTATTTAAAGACTTTGCTGCATTATTTAAGTACTCTGGTGCATTATTTAAGGACTCTGCTGCATTATTTAAGGACTTTGCTGCATTATTTAAGGACTCTGCTGCATTATTTAAGGACTCTGCTGCATTATTTAAGGACTTTGCTGCATTATTTAAGTATGCTGCTGCGGTATTTAAGGCCTCTGCTGCATTATTTAAGGACTCTGCTGCATTATTAAGGACGTTGCTGCATTATTTAAGGACTTTATTGCATTATTTAAGGATTCTGCTGCATTATTTAAGGAATTTGCTGCATTATTTAAGGACTCTGCTGTATTATTTAAGGACTTTGTTGCATTATTTAATGACTCTGCTGGGGTATTTAAGGACTCTGCTGCATTATTTAAGGGCTTTGCTGCATTATTTAAGGACTCTGCTGCAGTATTTAAGGACTCTGCTGCATTATTTAAGGACTTTGATGCATTATTTAAGGACGCTGCTGCAGAATTTAAGGAATCTGCTGCATTATTTAAGGACTTTGTTGCATTATTTAAGGACTATGCTGCATTATGTAAGGACTCTGCTGCATTATTTAAGGACTTTGCTGCATTATTTAATTACTCTGCTGCATTATTTAAGGACTTTGTTGCATTATTTAAGGACTCTGCTGCATTATTTAAGGACTTTGCTGCATTATTTAAGGACTTTGATGCATTATTTAAGGACGCTGCTGCAGAATTTAAGTAATCTGCTGCATTATTTAAGGACTCTGCTGCATTATTTAAGGACTTTGCTGCATTATTTAAGGACTCTGCTGCATTATTTAAGGACTTTGTTGCATTATTTAATGACTCTGCTGCGGTATTTAAGGACTCTGCTGCATTATTTAAGGACTTTGCTGCATTATTTAAGGACTTTGCTGCAGTAATTAAGGAATCTGCTGCATTATTTAAGGACTTTGTTGCATTATTTAAGGACTGTGCTGCATTGCTTAAGGACTCTGCTGCATTATTTAAGGACTTTGCTGCATTATTTAAGGACTTTGTTGCATTATTTAAGGACTCTGCTGCATTATTTAAGGACTTTGTTGCATTATTTAAGGACTCTGTTGCATTATTTAAGGACTTTGCTGCATTATTTAAGTACTCTGGTGCATTATTTAAGGACTTTGTTGCATTATTTAAGGACTCTGCTGCATTATTTAAGGACTTTGCTGCATTATTTAAGTACTCTGGTGCATTATTTAAGGACTTTGTTGCATTATTTAAGGACTCTGCTGCATTATTTAAGGACTTTGTTGCATTATTTAAGGACTCTGCTGCATTATTTAAGGACTTTGCTGCATTATTTAAGGACTCTGCTGCATTATTTAAGGACTTTGTTGCATTATTTAATGACTCTGCTGCGGTATTTAAGGACTCTGCTGTATTATTTAAGGACTTTGCTGCATTATTTAAGGACTCTGCTTCATTATTTAAGGACTTTGTTGCATTATTTAAGGACTCTGCTGCATTATTTAAGGACTGCGTTGCATTATTTAAGGACTCTGCTGCATTATTTAAAGACTTTGCTGCATTATTTAAGTACTCTGGTGCATTATTTAAGGACTCGGCTGCATTATTTAAAGACTTTGCTGCATTATTTAAGTACTCTGGTGCATTATTTAAGGACTCTGCTGCATTATTTAAGGACTTTGCTGCATTATTTAAGGACTCTGCTGCATTATTTAAGGACTCTGCTGCATTATTTAAGGACTTTGCTGCATTATTTAAGTATGCTGCTGCGGTATTTAAGGCCTCTGCTGCATTATTTAAGGACTCTGCTGCATTATTAAGGACGTTGCTGCATTATTTAAGGACTTTATTGCATTATTTAAGGATTCTGCTGCATTATTTAAGGAATTTGCTGCATTATTTAAGGACTCTGCTGCATTATTTAAGGACTTTGTTGCATTATTTAAGGACTCTGCTGCATTATTTAAAGACTTTGCTGCATTATTTAAGTACTCTGGTGCATTATTTAAGGACTCTGCTGCATTATTTAAAGACTTTGCTGCATTATTTAAGTACTCTGGTGTATTATTTAAGGACTTTGTTGCTTTATTTAAGGACGTTGCTGCATTATTTAAGGACTTTGTTGCATTATTTAATGACTCTGCTGCATTATTTAAGGACTTTGCTGCATTATTTAAGTATGCTGCTGCAGTACTTAAGGCCTCTGCTGCATTATTTAAGGACTCTGCTGCATTTTTAAGGACGTTGCTGCATTATTTAAGGACTTTATTGCATTATTTAAGGATTCTGCTGCATTATTTAAGGAATTTGCTGCATTATTTAAGGACTCTGCTGCATTATTTAAGGACTTTGTTTCATTATTTAATGACTCTGCTGGGGTATTTAAGGACTCTGCTGCATTATTTAAGGACTTTGTTGCATTATTTAAGGACTCTGCTGCATTATTTAAGGACTTTGCTGCATTATTTAAGGACTTTGATGCATTATTTAAGGACGCTGCTGCAGAATTTAAGTAATCTGCTGCATTATTTAAGGACTCTGCTGCATTATTTAAGGACTTTGCTGCATTATTTAAGGACTCTGCTGCATTATTTAAGGACTTTGTTGCATTATTTAATGACTCTGCTGCGGTATTTAAGGACTCTGCTGTATTATTTAAGGACTTTGCTGCATTATTTAAGGACTCTGCTTCATTATTTAAGGACTTTGTTGCATTATTTAAGGACTCTGCTGCATTATTTAAGGATTTTGCTGCATTATTTAAGGACTCTACTGCATTATTAAGGACGTTGCTGCATTATTTAAGGACTTTATTGCATTATTTAAGGATTCTGCTGCATTATTTAAGGAATTAGCTGCATTATTTAAGTACTCTGCTGCATTATTTAAGGACTTTGCTGCATTATTTAAGTATGCTGCTGCAGTATTTAAGGCCTCTGCTGCATTATTTAAGGACTCTGCTGCATTATTAAGGACGTTGCTGCATTATTTAAGGACTTTATTGCATTATTTAAGGATTCTGCTGCATTATTTAAGGAATTTGCTGCATTATTTAAGGACTCTGCTGCATTATTTAAGGACTTTGTTGCATTATTTAATGACTCTGCTGGGGTATTTAAGGACTCTGCTGCATTATTTAAGGACTTTGCTGCATTATTTAAGGACTTTGATGCATTATTTAAGGACGCTGCTGCAGAATTTAAGTAATCTGCTGCATTATTTAAGGACTCTGCTGCATTATTTAAGGACTTTGCTGCATTATTTAAGGACTCTGCTGCATTATTTAAGGACTTTGTTGCATTATTTAATGACTCTGCTGCGGTATTTAAGGACTCTGCTGTATTATTTAAGGACTTTGCTGAATTATTTAAGGACTCTGCTTCATTATTTAAGGACTTTGTTGCATTATTTAAGGACTCTGCTGCATTATTTAAGGACTTCGTTGCATTATTTAAGGACTCTGCTGCATTATTTAAAGACTTTGCTGCATTATTTAAGTACTCTGGTGCATTATTTAAGGACTCGGCTGCATTATTTAAAGACTTTGCTGCATTATTTAAGTACTCTGGTGCATTATTTAAGGACTCTGCTGCATTATTTAAGGACTTTGCTGCATTATTTAAGGACTCTGCTGCATTATTTAAGGACTCTGCTGCATTATTTAAGGACTTTGCTGCATTATTTAAGTATGCTGCTGCGGTATTTAAGGCCTCTGCTGCATTATTTAAGGACTCTGCTGCATTATTAAGGACGTTGCTGCATTATTTAAGGACTTTATTGCATTATTTAAGGATTCTGCTGCATTATTTAAGGAATTTGCTGCATTATTTAAGGACTCTGCTGTATTATTTAAGGACTTTGTTGCATTATTTAATGACTCTGCTGGGGTATTTAAGGACTCTGCTGCATTATTTAAGGGCTTTGCTGCATTATTTAAGGACTCTGCTGCAGTATTTAAGGACTCTGCTGCATTATTTAAGGACTTTGATGCATTATTTAAGGACGCTGCTGCAGAATTTAAGGAATCTGCTGCATTATTTAAGGACTTTGTTGCATTATTTAAGGACTATGCTGCATTATGTAAGGACTCTGCTGCATTATTTAAGGACTTTGCTGCATTATTTAATTACTCTGCTGCATTATTTAAGGACTTTGTTGCATTATTTAAGGACTCTGCTGCATTATTTAAGGACTTTGCTGCATTATTTAAGGACTTTGATGCATTATTTAAGGACGCTGCTGCAGAATTTAAGTAATCTGCTGCATTATTTAAGGACTCTGCTGCATTATTTAAGGACTTTGCTGCATTATTTAAGGACTCTGCTGCATTATTTAAGGACTTTGTTGCATTATTTAATGACTCTGCTGCGGTATTTAAGGACTCTGCTGCATTATTTAAGGACTTTGCTGCATTATTTAAGGACTTTGCTGCAGTAATTAAGGAATCTGCTGCATTATTTAAGGACTTTGTTGCATTATTTAAGGACTGTGCTGCATTGCTTAAGGACTCTGCTGCATTATTTAAGGACTTTGCTGCATTATTTAAGGACTTTGTTGCATTATTTAAGGACTCTGCTGCATTATTTAAGGACTTTGCTGCATTATTTAAGTACTCTGGTGCATTATTTAAGGACTTTGTTGCATTATTTAAGGACTCTGCTGCATTATTTAAGGACTTTGCTGCATTATTTAAGTACTCTGGTGCATTATTTAAGGACTTTGTTGCATTATTTAAGGACTCTGCTGCATTATTTAAGGATTTTGCTGCATTATTTAAGGACTCTACTGCATTATTAAGGACGTTGCTGCATTATTTAAGGACTTTATTGCATTATTTAAGGATTCTGCTGCATTATTTAAGGAATTAGCTGCATTATTTAAGTACTCTGCTGCATTATTTAAGGACTTTGCTGCATTATTTAAGTATGCTGCTGCAGTATTTAAGGCCTCTGCTGCATTATTTAAGGACTCTGCTGCATTATTAAGGACGTTGCTGCATTATTTAAGGACTTTATTGCATTATTTAAGGATTCTGCTGCATTATTTAAGGAATTTGCTGCATTATTTAAGGACTCTGCTGCATTATTTAAGGACTTTGTTGCATTATTTAATGACTCTGCTGGGGTATTTAAGGACTCTGCTGCATTATTTAAGGACTTTGTTGCATTATTTAAGGAATCTGCTGCATTATTTAAGGACTTTGCTGCATTATTTAAGGACTTTGATGCATTATTTAAGGACGCTGCTGCAGAATTTAAGTAATCTGCTGCATTATTTAAGGACTCTGCTGCATTATTTAAGGACTTTGCTGCATTATTTAAGGACTCTGCTGCATTATTTAAGGACTTTGTTGCATTATTTAATGACTCTGCTGCGGTATTTAAGGACTCTGCTGTATTATTTAAGGACTTTGCTGAATTATTTAAGGACTCTGCTTCATTATTTAAGGACTTTGTTGCATTATTTAAGGACTCTGCTGCATTATTTAAGGACTTCGTTGCATTATTTAAGGACTCTGCTGCATTATTTAAAGACTTTGCTGCATTATTTAAGTACTCTGGTGCATTATTTAAGGACTCGGCTGCATTATTTAAAGACTTTGCTGCATTATTTAAGTACTCTGGTGCATTATTTAAGGACTCTGCTGCATTATTTAAGGACTTTGCTGCATTATTTAAGGACTCTGCTGCATTATTTAAGGACTCTGCTGCATTATTTAAGGACTTTGCTGCATTATTTAAGTATGCTGCTGCGGTATTTAAGGCCTCTGCTGCATTATTTAAGGACTCTGCTGCATTATTAAGGACGTTGCTGCATTATTTAAGGACTTTATTGCATTATTTAAGGATTCTGCTGCATTATTTAAGGAATTTGCTGCATTATTTAAGGACTCTGCTGTATTATTTAAGGACTTTGTTGCATTATTTAATGACTCTGCTGGGGTATTTAAGGACTCTGCTGCATTATTTAAGGGCTTTGCTGCATTATTTAAGGACTCTGCTGCAGTATTTAAGGACTCTGCTGCATTATTTAAGGACTTTGATGCATTATTTAAGGACGCTGCTGCAGAATTTAAGGAATCTGCTGCATTATTTAAGGACTTTGTTGCATTATTTAAGGACTATGCTGCATTATGTAAGGACTCTGCTGCATTATTTAAGGACTTTGCTGCATTATTTAATTACTCTGCTGCATTATTTAAGGACTTTGTTGCATTATTTAAGGACTCTGCTGCATTATTTAAGGACTTTGCTGCATTATTTAAGGACTTTGATGCATTATTTAAGGACGCTGCTGCAGAATTTAAGTAATCTGCTGCATTATTTAAGGACTCTGCTGCATTATTTAAGGACTTTGCTGCATTATTTAAGGACTCTGCTGCATTATTTAAGGACTTTGTTGCATTATTTAATGACTCTGCTGCGGTATTTAAGGACTCTGCTGCATTATTTAAGGACTTTGCTGCATTATTTAAGGACTTTGCTGCAGTAATTAAGGAATCTGCTGCATTATTTAAGGACTTTGTTGCATTATTTAAGGACTGTGCTGCATTGCTTAAGGACTCTGCTGCATTATTTAAGGACTTTGCTGCATTATTTAAGGACTTTGTTGCATTATTTAAGGACTCTGCTGCATTATTTAAGGACTTTGTTGCATTATTTAAGGACTCTGTTGCATTATTTAAGGACTTTGCTGCATTATTTAAGTACTCTGGTGCATTATTTAAGGACTTTGTTGCATTATTTAAGGACTCTGCTGCATTATTTAAGGACTTTGCTGCATTATTTAAGTACTCTGGTGCATTATTTAAGGACTTTGTTGCATTATTTAAGGACTCTGCTGCATTATTTAAGGACTTTGTTGCATTATTTAAGGACTCTGCTGCATTATTTAAGGACTTTGCTGCATTATTTAAGGACTCTGCTGCATTATTTAAGGACTTTGTTGCATTATTTAATGACTCTGCTGCGGTATTTAAGGACTCTGCTGTATTATTTAAGGACTTTGCTGCATTATTTAAGGACTCTGCTTCATTATTTAAGGACTTTGTTGCATTATTTAAGGACTCTGCTGCATTATTTAAGGACTTCGTTGCATTATTTAAGGACTCTGCTGCATTATTTAAAGACTTTGCTGCATTATTTAAGTACTCTGGTGCATTATTTAAGGACTCGGCTGCATTATTTAAAGACTTTGCTGCATTATTTAAGTACTCTGGTGCATTATTTAAGGACTCTGCTGCATTATTTAAGGACTTTGCTGCATTATTTAAGGACTCTGCTGCATTATTTAAGGACTTTGCTGCATTATTTAAGTATGCTGCTGCGGTATTTAAGGCCTCTGCTGCATTATTTAAGGACTCTGCTGCATTATTAAGGACGTTGCTGCATTATTTAAGGACTTTATTGCATTATTTAAGGATTCTGCTGCATTATTTAAGGAATTTGCTGCATTATTTAAGGACTCTGCTGTATTATTTAAGGACTTTGTTGCATTATTTAATGACTCTGCTGGGGTATTTAAGGACTCTGCTGCATTATTTAAGGGCTTTGCTGCATTATTTAAGGACTCTGCTGCAGTATTTAAGGACTCTGCTGCATTATTTAAGGACTTTGATGCATTATTTAAGGACGCTGCTGCAGAATTTAAGGAATCTGCTGCATTATTTAAGGACTTTGTTGCATTATTTAAGGACTATGCTGCATTATGTAAGGACTCTGCTGCATTATTTAAGGACTTTGCTGCATTATTTAATTACTCTGCTGCATTATTTAAGGACTTTGTTGCATTATTTAAGGACTCTGCTGCATTATTTAAGGACTTTGCTGCATTATTTAAGGACTTTGATGCATTATTTAAGGACGCTGCTGCAGAATTTAAGTAATCTGCTGCATTATTTAAGGACTCTGCTGCATTATTTAAGGACTTTGCTGCATTATTTAAGGACTCTGCTGCATTATTTAAGGACTTTGTTGCATTATTTAATGACTCTGCTGCGGTATTTAAGGACTCTGCTGCATTATTTAAGGACTTTGCTGCATTATTTAAGGACTTTGCTGCAGTAATTAAGGAATCTGCTGCATTATTTAAGGACTTTGTTGCATTATTTAAGGACTGTGCTGCATTGCTTAAGGACTCTGCTGCATTATTTAAGGACTTTGCTGCATTATTTAAGGACTTTGTTGCATTATTTAAGGACTCTGCTGCATTATTTAAGGACTTTGTTGCATTATTTAAGGACTCTGTTGCATTATTTAAGGACTTTGCTGCATTATTTAAGTACTCTGGTGCATTATTTAAGGACTTTGTTGCATTATTTAAGGACTCTGCTGCATTATTTAAGGACTTTGTTGCATTATTTAAGGACTCTGTTGCATTATTTAAGGACTTTGCTGCATTATTTAAGTACTCTGGTGCATTATTTAAGGACTTTGTTGCATTATTTAAGGACTCTGCTGCATTATTTAAGGACTTTGTTGCATTATTTAAGGACTCTGCTGCATTATTTAAGGACTTTGCTGCATTATTTAAGGACTCTGTTGCATTATTTAAGGACTTTGCTGCATTATTTAAGTACTCTGGTGCATTATTTAAGGACTTTATTGCATTATTTAAGGATTCTGCTGCATTATTTAAGGAATTTGCTGCATTATTTAAGAACTTTGCTGCAGTATTTAAGGACTCTGCTGCATTATTTAAGGACTTTATTGCATTATTTAAGGACCCTGCTGCAGAATTTAAGGAATCTGCTGCATTACTTAAGGACTTTGTTGCATTATTTAAGGACTCTGCTGCATTATTTAAGGACTTTGCTGCATTATTTAAGGACTTTGATGCATTATTTAAGGACGCCGCTGCAGAATTTAAGTAATCTGCTGCATTATTTAAGGACTCTGCTGCATTATTTAAGGACTTTGCTGCATTATTTAAGGACTCTGCTGTATTATTAAGCACGTTGCTGCATTAATTAAGGACTTTATTGCATTATTTAAGGAATTTGATGCATTATTTAAGGACTCTGCTGCATTATTTAAGGACTTTGATGCATTATTTAAGGACGCTGCTGCAGAATTTAAGGAATCTGCTGCATTATTTAAGGACTTTGTTGCATTATTTAAGGACTATGCTGCATTATGTAAGGACTCTGCTGCATTATTTAAGGACTTTGCTGCATTATTTAATTACTCTGCTGCATTATTTAAGGACTTTGTTGCATTATTTAAGGACTCTGCTGCATTATTTAAGGACTTTGCTGCATTATTTAAGGACTTTGATGCATTATTTAAGGACGCTGCTGCAGAATTTAAGTAATCTGCTGCATTATTTAAGGACTCTGCTGCATTATTTAAGGACTTTGCTGCATTATTTAAGGACTCTGCTGCATTATTTAAGGACTTTGTTGCATTATTTAATGACTCTGCTGCGGTATTTAAGGACTCTGCTGCATTTTTTAAGGACTTTGCTGCATTATTTAAGGACTTTGCTGCAGTAATTAAGGAATCTGCTGCATTATTTAAGGAATTTGATGCATTATTTAAGGACTCTGCTGCATTATTTAAGGACTTTGCTGCATTATTTAAGGACTCTGCTTCATTATTTAAGGACTTTGTTGCATTATTTAAGGACTCTGCTGCATTATTTAAGGACTTTGTTGCATTATTTAAGGACTCTGCTGCATTATTTAAAGACTTTGTTGCATTATTTAAGTACTCTGGTGCATTATTTAAGGACTCTGCTGCATTATTTAAAGACTTTGCTGCATTATTTAAGTACTCTGGTGCATTATTTAAGGACTTTGTTGCTTTATTTAAGGACGTTGCTGCATTATTTAAGGACTTTGTTGCATTATTTAAGGACTCTGCTGCATTATTTAAGGACTTTGCTGCATTATTTAAGTATGCTGCTGCAGTATTTAAGGCCTCTGCTGCATTATTTAAGGACTCTGCTGCATTTTTAAGGACGTTGCTGCATTATTTAAGGACTTTATTGCATTATTTAAGGATTCTGCTGCATTATTTAAGGAATTTGCTGCATTATTTAAGGACTCTGCTGCATTATTTAAGGACTTTGTTTCATTATTTAATGACTCTGCTGGGGTATTTAAGGACTCTGCTGCATTATTTAAGGACTTTGTTGCATTATTTAAGGACTCTGCTGCATTATTTAAGGACTTTGCTGCATTATTTAAGGACTTTGATGCATTATTTAAGGACGCTGCTGCAGAATTTAAGTAATCTGCTGCATTATTTAAGGACTCTGCTGCATTATTTAAGGACTTTGCTGCATTATTTAAGGACTCTGCTGCATTATTTAAGGACTTTGTTGCATTATTTAATGACTCTGCTGCGGTATTTAAGGACTCTGCTGTATTATTTAAGGACTTTGCTGCATTATTTAAGGACTCTGCTTCATTATTTAAGGACTTTGTTGCATTATTTAAGGACTCTGCTGCATTATTTAAGGATTTTGCTGCATTATTTAAGGAATCTACTGCATTATTAAGGACGTTGCTGCATTATTTAAGGACTTTATTGCATTATTTAAGGATTCTGCTGCATTATTTAAGGAATTAGCTGCATTATTTAAGTACTCTGCTGCATTATTTAAGGACTTTGCTGCATTATTTAAGTATGCTGCTGCAGTATTTAAGGCCTCTGCTGCATTATTTAAGGACTCTGCTGCATTATTAAGGACGTTGCTGCATTATTTAAGGACTTTATTGCATTATTTAAGGATTCTGCTGCATTATTTAAGGAATTTGCTGCATTATTTAAGGACTCTGCTGCATTATTTAAGGACTTTGTTGCATTATTTAATGACTCTGCTGGGGTATTTAAGGACTCTGCTGCATTATTTAAGGACTTTGTTGCATTATTTAAGGAATCTGCTGCATTATTTAAGGACTTTGCTGCATTATTTAAGGACTTTGATGCATTATTTAAGGACGCTGCTGCAGAATTTAAGTAATCTGCTGCATTATTTAAGGACTCTGCTGCATTATTTAAGGACTTTGCTGCATTATTTAAGGACTCTGCTGCATTATTTAAGGACTTTGTTGCATTATTTAATGACTCTGCTGCGGTATTTAAGGACTCTGCTGTATTATTTAAGGACTTTGCTGAATTATTTAAGGACTCTGCTTCATTATTTAAGGACTTTGTTGCATTATTTAAGGACTCTGCTGCATTATTTAAGGACTTCGTTGCATTATTTAAGGACTCTGCTGCATTATTTAAAGACTTTGCTGCATTATTTAAGTACTCTGGTGCATTATTTAAGGACTCGGCTGCATTATTTAAAGACTTTGCTGCATTATTTAAGTACTCTGGTGCATTATTTAAGGACTCTGCTGCATTATTTAAGGACTTTGCTGCATTATTTAAGGACTCTGCTGCATTATTTAAGGACTCTGCTGCATTATTTAAGGACTTTGCTGCATTATTTAAGTATGCTGCTGCGGTATTTAAGGCCTCTGCTGCATTATTTAAGGACTCTGCTGCATTATTAAGGACGTTGCTGCATTATTTAAGGACTTTATTGCATTATTTAAGGATTCTGCTGCATTATTTAAGGAATTTGCTGCATTATTTAAGGACTCTGCTGTATTATTTAAGGACTTTGTTGCATTATTTAATGACTCTGCTGGGGTATTTAAGGACTCTGCTGCATTATTTAAGGGCTTTGCTGCATTATTTAAGGACTCTGCTGCAGTATTTAAGGACTCTGCTGCATTATTTAAGGACTTTGATGCATTATTTAAGGACTTTGCTGCAGTAATTAAGGAATCTGCTGCATTATTTAAGGACTTTGTTGCATTATTTAAGGACTGTGCTGCATTGCTTAAGGACTCTGCTGCATTATTTAAGGACTTTGCTGCATTATTTAAGGACTTTGTTGCATTATTTAAGGACTCTGCTGCATTATTTAAGGACTTTGTTGCATTATTTAAGGACTCTTTTGCATTATTTAAGGACTTTGCTGCATTATTTAAGTACTCTGGTGCATTATTTAAGGACTTTGTTGCATTATTTAAGGACTCTGCTGCATTATTTAAGGACTTTGCTGCATTATTTAAGTACTCTGGTGCATTATTTAAGGACTTTGTTGCATTATTTAAGGACTCTGCTGCATTATTTAAGGATTTTGCTGCATTATTTAAGGACTCTACTGCATTATTAAGGACGTTGCTGCATTATTTAAGGACTTTATTGCATTATTTAAGGATTCTGCTGCATTATTTAAGGAATTAGCTGCATTATTTAAGTACTCTGCTGCATTATTTAAGGACTTTGCTGCATTATTTAAGTATGCTGCTGCAGTATTTAAGGCCTCTGCTGCATTATTTAAGGACTCTGCTGCATTATTAAGGACGTTGCTGCATTATTTAAGGACTTTATTGCATTATTTAAGGATTCTGCTGCATTATTTAAGGAATTTGCTGCATTATTTAAGGACTCTGCTGCATTATTTAAGGACTTTGTTGCATTATTTAATGACTCTGCTGGGGTATTTAAGGACTCTGCTGCATTATTTAAGGACTTTGTTGCATTATTTAAGGAATCTGCTGCATTATTTAAGGACTTTGCTGCATTATTTAAGGACTTTGATGCATTATTTAAGGACGCTGCTGCAGAATTTAAGTAATCTGCTGCATTATTTAAGGACTCTGCTGCATTATTTAAGGACTTTGCTGCATTATTTAAGGACTCTGCTGCATTATTTAAGGACTTTGTTGCATTATTTAATGACTCTGCTGCGGTATTTAAGGACTCTGCTGTATTATTTAAGGACTTTGCTGAATTATTTAAGGACTCTGCTTCATTATTTAAGGACTTTGTTGCATTATTTAAGGACTCTGCTGCATTATTTAAGGACTTCGTTGCATTATTTAAGGACTCTGCTGCATTATTTAAAGACTTTGCTGCATTATTTAAGTACTCTGGTGCATTATTTAAGGACTCGGCTGCATTATTTAAAGACTTTGCTGCATTATTTAAGTACTCTGGTGCATTATTTAAGGACTCTGCTGCATTATTTAAGGACTTTGCTGCATTATTTAAGGACTCTGCTGCATTATTTAAGGACTCTGCTGCATTATTTAAGGACTTTGCTGCATTATTTAAGTATGCTGCTGCGGTATTTAAGGCCTCTGCTGCATTATTTAAGGACTCTGCTGCATTATTAAGGACGTTGCTGCATTATTTAAGGACTTTATTGCATTATTTAAGGATTCTGCTGCATTATTTAAGGAATTTGCTGCATTATTTAAGGACTCTGCTGTATTATTTAAGGACTTTGTTGCATTATTTAATGACTCTGCTGGGGTATTTAAGGACTCTGCTGCATTATTTAAGGGCTTTGCTGCATTATTTAAGGACTCTGCTGCAGTATTTAAGGACTCTGCTGCATTATTTAAGGACTTTGATGCATTATTTAAGGACGCTGCTGCAGAATTTAAGGAATCTGCTGCATTATTTAAGGACTTTGTTGCATTATTTAAGGACTATGCTGCATTATGTAAGGACTCTGCTGCATTATTTAAGGACTTTGCTGCATTATTTAATTACTCTGCTGCATTATTTAAGGACTTTGTTGCATTATTTAAGGACTCTGCTGCATTATTTAAGGACTTTGCTGCATTATTTAAGGACTTTGATGCATTATTTAAGGACGCTGCTGCAGAATTTAAGTAATCTGCTGCATTATTTAAGGACTCTGCTGCATTATTTAAGGACTTTGCTGCATTATTTAAGGACTCTGCTGCATTATTTAAGGACTTTGTTGCATTATTTAATGACTCTGCTGCGGTATTTAAGGACTCTGCTGCATTATTTAAGGACTTTGCTGCATTATTTAAGGACTTTGCTGCAGTAATTAAGGAATCTGCTGCATTATTTAAGGACTTTGTTGCATTATTTAAGGACTGTGCTGCATTGCTTAAGGACTCTGCTGCATTATTTAAGGACTTTGCTGCATTATTTAAGGACTTTGTTGCATTATTTAAGGACTCTGCTGCATTATTTAAGGACTTTGTTGCATTATTTAAGGACTCTGTTGCATTATTTAAGGACTTTGCTGCATTATTTAAGTACTCTGGTGCATTATTTAAGGACTTTGTTGCATTATTTAAGGACTCTGCTGCATTATTTAAGGACTTTGCTGCATTATTTAAGTACTCTGGTGCATTATTTAAGGACTTTGTTGCATTATTTAAGGACTCTGCTGCATTATTTAAGGACTTTGTTGCATTATTTAAGGACTCTGCTGCATTATTTAAGGACTTTGCTGCATTATTTAAGGACTCTGCTGCATTATTTAAGGACTTTGTTGCATTATTTAATGACTCTGCTGCGGTATTTAAGGACTCTGCTGTATTATTTAAGGACTTTGCTGCATTATTTAAGGACTCTGCTTCATTATTTAAGGACTTTGTTGCATTATTTAAGGACTCTGCTGCATTATTTAAGGACTTCGTTGCATTATTTAAGGACTCTGCTGCATTATTTAAAGACTTTGCTGCATTATTTAAGTACTCTGGTGCATTATTTAAGGACTCGGCTGCATTATTTAAAGACTTTGCTGCATTATTTAAGTACTCTGGTGCATTATTTAAGGACTCTGCTGCATTATTTAAGGACTTTGCTGCATTATTTAAGGACTCTGCTGCATTATTTAAGGACTTTGCTGCATTATTTAAGTATGCTGCTGCGGTATTTAAGGCCTCTGCTGCATTATTTAAGGACTCTGCTGCATTATTAAGGACGTTGCTGCATTATTTAAGGACTTTATTGCATTATTTAAGGATTCTGCTGCATTATTTAAGGAATTTGCTGCATTATTTAAGGACTCTGCTGTATTATTTAAGGACTTTGTTGCATTATTTAATGACTCTGCTGGGGTATTTAAGGACTCTGCTGCATTATTTAAGGGCTTTGCTGCATTATTTAAGGACTCTGCTGCAGTATTTAAGGACTCTGCTGCATTATTTAAGGACTTTGATGCATTATTTAAGGACGCTGCTGCAGAATTTAAGGAATCTGCTGCATTATTTAAGGACTTTGTTGCATTATTTAAGGACTATGCTGCATTATGTAAGGACTCTGCTGCATTATTTAAGGACTTTGCTGCATTATTTAATTACTCTGCTGCATTATTTAAGGACTTTGTTGCATTATTTAAGGACTCTGCTGCATTATTTAAGGACTTTGCTGCATTATTTAAGGACTTTGATGCATTATTTAAGGACGCTGCTGCAGAATTTAAGTAATCTGCTGCATTATTTAAGGACTCTGCTGCATTATTTAAGGACTTTGCTGCATTATTTAAGGACTCTGCTGCATTATTTAAGGACTTTGTTGCATTATTTAATGACTCTGCTGCGGTATTTAAGGACTCTGCTGCATTATTTAAGGACTTTGCTGCATTATTTAAGGACTTTGCTGCAGTAATTAAGGAATCTGCTGCATTATTTAAGGACTTTGTTGCATTATTTAAGGACTGTGCTGCATTGCTTAAGGACTCTGCTGCATTATTTAAGGACTTTGCTGCATTATTTAAGGACTTTGTTGCATTATTTAAGGACTCTGCTGCATTATTTAAGGACTTTGTTGCATTATTTAAGGACTCTGTTGCATTATTTAAGGACTTTGCTGCATTATTTAAGTACTCTGGTGCATTATTTAAGGACTTTGTTGCATTATTTAAGGACTCTGCTGCATTATTTAAGGACTTTGTTGCATTATTTAAGGACTCTGTTGCATTATTTAAGGACTTTGCTGCATTATTTAAGTACTCTGGTGCATTATTTAAGGACTTTGTTGCATTATTTAAGGACTCTGCTGCATTATTTAAGGACTTTGTTGCATTATTTAAGGACTCTGCTGCATTATTTAAGGACTTTGCTGCATTATTTAAGGACTCTGTTGCATTATTTAAGGACTTTGCTGCATTATTTAAGTACTCTGGTGCATTATTTAAGGACTTTATTGCATTATTTAAGGATTCTGCTGCATTATTTAAGGAATTTGCTGCATTATTTAAGAACTTTGCTGCAGTATTTAAGGACTCTGCTGCATTATTTAAGGACTTTATTGCATTATTTAAGGACCCTGCTGCAGAATTTAAGGAATCTGCTGCATTACTTAAGGACTTTGTTGCATTATTTAAGGACTCTGCTGCATTATTTAAGGACTTTGCTGCATTATTTAAGGACTTTGATGCATTATTTAAGGACGCCGCTGCAGAATTTAAGTAATCTGCTGCATTATTTAAGGACTCTGCTGCATTATTTAAGGACTTTGCTGCATTATTTAAGGACTCTGCTGTATTATTAAGCACGTTGCTGCATTAATTAAGGACTTTATTGCATTATTTAAGGAATTTGATGCATTATTTAAGGACTCTGCTGCATTATTTAAGGACTTTGATGCATTATTTAAGGACGCTGCTGCAGAATTTAAGGAATCTGCTGCATTATTTAAGGACTTTGTTGCATTATTTAAGGACTATGCTGCATTATGTAAGGACTCTGCTGCATTATTTAAGGACTTTGCTGCATTATTTAATTACTCTGCTGCATTATTTAAGGACTTTGTTGCATTATTTAAGGACTCTGCTGCATTATTTAAGGACTTTGCTGCATTATTTAAGGACTTTGATGCATTATTTAAGGACGCTGCTGCAGAATTTAAGTAATCTGCTGCATTATTTAAGGACTCTGCTGCATTATTTAAGGACTTTGCTGCATTATTTAAGGACTCTGCTGCATTATTTAAGGACTTTGTTGCATTATTTAATGACTCTGCTGCGGTATTTAAGGACTCTGCTGCATTTTTTAAGGACTTTGCTGCATTATTTAAGGACTTTGCTGCAGTAATTAAGGAATCTGCTGCATTATTTAAGGAATTTGATGCATTATTTAAGGACTCTGCTGCATTATTTAAGGACTTTGCTGCATTATTTAAGGACTCTGCTTCATTATTTAAGGACTTTGTTGCATTATTTAAGGACTCTGCTGCATTATTTAAGGACTTTGTTGCATTATTTAAGGACTCTGCTGCATTATTTAAAGACTTTGTTGCATTATTTAAGTACTCTGGTGCATTATTTAAGGACTCTGCTGCATTATTTAAAGACTTTGCTGCATTATTTAAGTACTCTGGTGCATTATTTAAGGACTTTGTTGCTTTATTTAAGGACGTTGCTGCATTATTTAAGGACTTTGTTGCATTATTTAAGGACTCTGCTGCATTATTTAAGGACTTTGCTGCATTATTTAAGTATGCTGCTGCAGTATTTAAGGCCTCTGCTGCATTATTTAAGGACTCTGCTGCATTTTTAAGGACGTTGCTGCATTATTTAAGGACTTTATTGCATTATTTAAGGATTCTGCTGCATTATTTAAGGAATTTGCTGCATTATTTAAGGACTCTGCTGCATTATTTAAGGACTTTGTTTCATTATTTAATGACTCTGCTGGGGTATTTAAGGACTCTGCTGCATTATTTAAGGACTTTGTTGCATTATTTAAGGACTCTGCTGCATTATTTAAGGACTTTGCTGCATTATTTAAGGACTTTGATGCATTATTTAAGGACGCTGCTGCAGAATTTAAGTAATCTGCTGCATTATTTAAGGACTCTGCTGCATTATTTAAGGACTTTGCTGCATTATTTAAGGACTCTGCTGCATTATTTAAGGACTTTGTTGCATTATTTAATGACTCTGCTGCGGTATTTAAGGACTCTGCTGTATTATTTAAGGACTTTGCTGCATTATTTAAGGACTCTGCTTCATTATTTAAGGACTTTGTTGCATTATTTAAGGACTCTGCTGCATTATTTAAGGATTTTGCTGCATTATTTAAGGAATCTACTGCATTATTAAGGACGTTGCTGCATTATTTAAGGACTTTATTGCATTATTTAAGGATTCTGCTGCATTATTTAAGGAATTAGCTGCATTATTTAAGTACTCTGCTGCATTATTTAAGGACTTTGCTGCATTATTTAAGTATGCTGCTGCAGTATTTAAGGCCTCTGCTGCATTATTTAAGGACTCTGCTGCATTATTAAGGACGTTGCTGCATTATTTAAGGACTTTATTGCATTATTTAAGGATTCTGCTGCATTATTTAAGGAATTTGCTGCATTATTTAAGGACTCTGCTGCATTATTTAAGGACTTTGTTGCATTATTTAATGACTCTGCTGGGGTATTTAAGGACTCTGCTGCATTATTTAAGGACTTTGTTGCATTATTTAAGGAATCTGCTGCATTATTTAAGGACTTTGCTGCATTATTTAAGGACTTTGATGCATTATTTAAGGACGCTGCTGCAGAATTTAAGTAATCTGCTGCATTATTTAAGGACTCTGCTGCATTATTTAAGGACTTTGCTGCATTATTTAAGGACTCTGCTGCATTATTTAAGGACTTTGTTGCATTATTTAATGACTCTGCTGCGGTATTTAAGGACTCTGCTGTATTATTTAAGGACTTTGCTGAATTATTTAAGGACTCTGCTTCATTATTTAAGGACTTTGTTGCATTATTTAAGGACTCTGCTGCATTATTTAAGGACTTCGTTGCATTATTTAAGGACTCTGCTGCATTATTTAAAGACTTTGCTGCATTATTTAAGTACTCTGGTGCATTATTTAAGGACTCGGCTGCATTATTTAAAGACTTTGCTGCATTATTTAAGTACTCTGGTGCATTATTTAAGGACTCTGCTGCATTATTTAAGGACTTTGCTGCATTATTTAAGGACTCTGCTGCATTATTTAAGGACTCTGCTGCATTATTTAAGGACTTTGCTGCATTATTTAAGTATGCTGCTGCGGTATTTAAGGCCTCTGCTGCATTATTTAAGGACTCTGCTGCATTATTAAGGACGTTGCTGCATTATTTAAGGACTTTATTGCATTATTTAAGGATTCTGCTGCATTATTTAAGGAATTTGCTGCATTATTTAAGGACTCTGCTGTATTATTTAAGGACTTTGTTGCATTATTTAATGACTCTGCTGGGGTATTTAAGGACTCTGCTGCATTATTTAAGGGCTTTGCTGCATTATTTAAGGACTCTGCTGCAGTATTTAAGGACTCTGCTGCATTATTTAAGGACTTTGCTGCATTATTTAAGGACTTTGTTGCATTATTTAAGGACTCTGCTGCATTATTTAAGGACTTTGTTGCATTATTTAAGGACTCTGTTGCATTATTTAAGGACTTTGCTGCATTATTTAAGTACTCTGGTGCATTATTTAAGGACTTTGTTGCATTATTTAAGGACTCTGCTGCATTATTTAAGGACTTTGCTGCATTATTTAAGTACTCTGGTGCATTATTTAAGGACTTTGTTGCATTATTTAAGGACTCTGCTGCATTATTTAAGGACTTTGTTGCATTATTTAAGGACTCTGCTGCATTATTTAAGGACTTTGCTGCATTATTTAAGGACTCTGCTGCATTATTTAAGGACTTTGTTGCATTATTTAATGACTCTGCTGCGGTATTTAAGGACTCTGCTGTATTATTTAAGGACTTTGCTGCATTATTTAAGGACTCTGCTTCATTATTTAAGGACTTTGTTGCATTATTTAAGGACTCTGCTGCATTATTTAAGGACTTCGTTGCATTATTTAAGGACTCTGCTGCATTATTTAAAGACTTTGCTGCATTATTTAAGTACTCTGGTGCATTATTTAAGGACTCGGCTGCATTATTTAAAGACTTTGCTGCATTATTTAAGTACTCTGGTGCATTATTTAAGGACTCTGCTGCATTATTTAAGGACTTTGCTGCATTATTTAAGGACTCTGCTGCATTATTTAAGGACTTTGCTGCATTATTTAAGTATGCTGCTGCGGTATTTAAGGCCTCTGCTGCATTATTTAAGGACTCTGCTGCATTATTAAGGACGTTGCTGCATTATTTAAGGACTTTATTGCATTATTTAAGGATTCTGCTGCATTATTTAAGGAATTTGCTGCATTATTTAAGGACTCTGCTGTATTATTTAAGGACTTTGTTGCATTATTTAATGACTCTGCTGGGGTATTTAAGGACTCTGCTGCATTATTTAAGGGCTTTGCTGCATTATTTAAGGACTCTGCTGCAGTATTTAAGGACTCTGCTGCATTATTTAAGGACTTTGATGCATTATTTAAGGACGCTGCTGCAGAATTTAAGGAATCTGCTGCATTATTTAAGGACTTTGTTGCATTATTTAAGGACTATGCTGCATTATGTAAGGACTCTGCTGCATTATTTAAGGACTTTGCTGCATTATTTAATTACTCTGCTGCATTATTTAAGGACTTTGTTGCATTATTTAAGGACTCTGCTGCATTATTTAAGGACTTTGCTGCATTATTTAAGGACTTTGATGCATTATTTAAGGACGCTGCTGCAGAATTTAAGTAATCTGCTGCATTATTTAAGGACTCTGCTGCATTATTTAAGGACTTTGCTGCATTATTTAAGGACTCTGCTGCATTATTTAAGGACTTTGTTGCATTATTTAATGACTCTGCTGCGGTATTTAAGGACTCTGCTGCATTATTTAAGGACTTTGCTGCATTATTTAAGGACTTTGCTGCAGTAATTAAGGAATCTGCTGCATTATTTAAGGACTTTGTTGCATTATTTAAGGACTGTGCTGCATTGCTTAAGGACTCTGCTGCATTATTTAAGGACTTTGCTGCATTATTTAAGGACTTTGTTGCATTATTTAAGGACTCTGCTGCATTATTTAAGGACTTTGTTGCATTATTTAAGGACTCTGTTGCATTATTTAAGGACTTTGCTGCATTATTTAAGTACTCTGGTGCATTATTTAAGGACTTTGTTGCATTATTTAAGGACTCTGCTGCATTATTTAAGGACTTTGTTGCATTATTTAAGGACTCTGTTGCATTATTTAAGGACTTTGCTGCATTATTTAAGTACTCTGGTGCATTATTTAAGGACTTTGTTGCATTATTTAAGGACTCTGCTGCATTATTTAAGGACTTTGTTGCATTATTTAAGGACTCTGCTGCATTATTTAAGGACTTTGCTGCATTATTTAAGGACTCTGTTGCATTATTTAAGGACTTTGCTGCATTATTTAAGTACTCTGGTGCATTATTTAAGGACTTTATTGCATTATTTAAGGATTCTGCTGCATTATTTAAGGAATTTGCTGCATTATTTAAGAACTTTGCTGCAGTATTTAAGGACTCTGCTGCATTATTTAAGGACTTTATTGCATTATTTAAGGACCCTGCTGCAGAATTTAAGGAATCTGCTGCATTACTTAAGGACTTTGTTGCATTATTTAAGGACTCTGCTGCATTATTTAAGGACTTTGCTGCATTATTTAAGGACTTTGATGCATTATTTAAGGACGCCGCTGCAGAATTTAAGTAATCTGCTGCATTATTTAAGGACTCTGCTGCATTATTTAAGGACTTTGCTGCATTATTTAAGGACTCTGCTGTATTATTAAGCACGTTGCTGCATTAATTAAGGACTTTATTGCATTATTTAAGGAATTTGATGCATTATTTAAGGACTCTGCTGCATTATTTAAGGACTTTGATGCATTATTTAAGGACGCTGCTGCAGAATTTAAGGAATCTGCTGCATTATTTAAGGACTTTGTTGCATTATTTAAGGACTATGCTGCATTATGTAAGGACTCTGCTGCATTATTTAAGGACTTTGCTGCATTATTTAATTACTCTGCTGCATTATTTAAGGACTTTGTTGCATTATTTAAGGACTCTGCTGCATTATTTAAGGACTTTGCTGCATTATTTAAGGACTTTGATGCATTATTTAAGGACGCTGCTGCAGAATTTAAGTAATCTGCTGCATTATTTAAGGACTCTGCTGCATTATTTAAGGACTTTGCTGCATTATTTAAGGACTCTGCTGCATTATTTAAGGACTTTGTTGCATTATTTAATGACTCTGCTGCGGTATTTAAGGACTCTGCTGCATTTTTTAAGGACTTTGCTGCATTATTTAAGGACTTTGCTGCAGTAATTAAGGAATCTGCTGCATTATTTAAGGAATTTGATGCATTATTTAAGGACTCTGCTGCATTATTTAAGGACTTTGCTGCATTATTTAAGGACTCTGCTTCATTATTTAAGGACTTTGTTGCATTATTTAAGGACTCTGCTGCATTATTTAAGGACTTTGTTGCATTATTTAAGGACTCTGCTGCATTATTTAAAGACTTTGTTGCATTATTTAAGTACTCTGGTGCATTATTTAAGGACTCTGCTGCATTATTTAAAGACTTTGCTGCATTATTTAAGTACTCTGGTGCATTATTTAAGGACTTTGTTGCTTTATTTAAGGACGTTGCTGCATTATTTAAGGACTTTGTTGCATTATTTAAGGACTCTGCTGCATTATTTAAGGACTTTGCTGCATTATTTAAGTATGCTGCTGCAGTATTTAAGGCCTCTGCTGCATTATTTAAGGACTCTGCTGCATTTTTAAGGACGTTGCTGCATTATTTAAGGACTTTATTGCATTATTTAAGGATTCTGCTGCATTATTTAAGGAATTTGCTGCATTATTTAAGGACTCTGCTGCATTATTTAAGGACTTTGTTTCATTATTTAATGACTCTGCTGGGGTATTTAAGGACTCTGCTGCATTATTTAAGGACTTTGTTGCATTATTTAAGGACTCTGCTGCATTATTTAAGGACTTTGCTGCATTATTTAAGGACTTTGATGCATTATTTAAGGACGCTGCTGCAGAATTTAAGTAATCTGCTGCATTATTTAAGGACTCTGCTGCATTATTTAAGGACTTTGCTGCATTATTTAAGGACTCTGCTGCATTATTTAAGGACTTTGTTGCATTATTTAATGACTCTGCTGCGGTATTTAAGGACTCTGCTGTATTATTTAAGGACTTTGCTGCATTATTTAAGGACTCTGCTTCATTATTTAAGGACTTTGTTGCATTATTTAAGGACTCTGCTGCATTATTTAAGGATTTTGCTGCATTATTTAAGGAATCTACTGCATTATTAAGGACGTTGCTGCATTATTTAAGGACTTTATTGCATTATTTAAGGATTCTGCTGCATTATTTAAGGAATTAGCTGCATTATTTAAGTACTCTGCTGCATTATTTAAGGACTTTGCTGCATTATTTAAGTATGCTGCTGCAGTATTTAAGGCCTCTGCTGCATTATTTAAGGACTCTGCTGCATTATTAAGGACGTTGCTGCATTATTTAAGGACTTTATTGCATTATTTAAGGATTCTGCTGCATTATTTAAGGAATTTGCTGCATTATTTAAGGACTCTGCTGCATTATTTAAGGACTTTGTTGCATTATTTAATGACTCTGCTGGGGTATTTAAGGACTCTGCTGCATTATTTAAGGACTTTGTTGCATTATTTAAGGAATCTGCTGCATTATTTAAGGACTTTGCTGCATTATTTAAGGACTTTGATGCATTATTTAAGGACGCTGCTGCAGAATTTAAGTAATCTGCTGCATTATTTAAGGACTCTGCTGCATTATTTAAGGACTTTGCTGCATTATTTAAGGACTCTGCTGCATTATTTAAGGACTTTGTTGCATTATTTAATGACTCTGCTGCGGTATTTAAGGACTCTGCTGTATTATTTAAGGACTTTGCTGAATTATTTAAGGACTCTGCTTCATTATTTAAGGACTTTGTTGCATTATTTAAGGACTCTGCTGCATTATTTAAGGACTTCGTTGCATTATTTAAGGACTCTGCTGCATTATTTAAAGACTTTGCTGCATTATTTAAGTACTCTGGTGCATTATTTAAGGACTCGGCTGCATTATTTAAAGACTTTGCTGCATTATTTAAGTACTCTGGTGCATTATTTAAGGACTCTGCTGCATTATTTAAGGACTTTGCTGCATTATTTAAGGACTCTGCTGCATTATTTAAGGACTCTGCTGCATTATTTAAGGACTTTGCTGCATTATTTAAGTATGCTGCTGCGGTATTTAAGGCCTCTGCTGCATTATTTAAGGACTCTGCTGCATTATTAAGGACGTTGCTGCATTATTTAAGGACTTTATTGCATTATTTAAGGATTCTGCTGCATTATTTAAGGAATTTGCTGCATTATTTAAGGACTCTGCTGTATTATTTAAGGACTTTGTTGCATTATTTAATGACTCTGCTGGGGTATTTAAGGACTCTGCTGCATTATTTAAGGGCTTTGCTGCATTATTTAAGGACTCTGCTGCAGTATTTAAGGACTCTGCTGCATTATTTAAGGACTTTGATGCATTATTTAAGGACGCTACTGCAGAATTTAAGGAATCTGCTGCATTATTTAAGGACTTTGTTGCATTATTTAAGGACTATGCTGCATTATGTAAGGACTCTGCTGCATTATTTAAGGACTTTGCTGCATTATTTAATTACTCTGCTGCATTATTTAAGGACTTTGTTGCATTATTTAAGGACTCTGCTGCATTATTTAAGGACTTTGCTGCATTATTTAAG
This sequence comes from Phyllobates terribilis, assembly GCF_046119375.1. NCBI lineage: Eukaryota > Metazoa > Chordata > Amphibia > Anura > Dendrobatidae > Phyllobates > Phyllobates terribilis. Next base: position 1,679,374 of record NW_027362988.1, on the reverse strand, counting down.
GACTTTGATGCATTATTTAAGGACGCTGCTGCAGAATTTAAGTAATCTGCTGCATTATTTAAGGACTCTGCTGCATTATTTAAGGACTTTGCTGCATTATTTAAGGACTCTGCTGCATTATTTAAGGACTTTGTTGCATTATTTAATGACTCTGCTGCGGTATTTAAGGACTCTGCTGCATTATTTAAGGACTTTGCTGCATTATTTAAGGACTTTGCTGCAGTAATTAAGGAATCTGCTGCATTATTTAAGGACTTTGTTGCATTATTTAAGGACTGTGCTGCATTGCTTAAGGACTCTGCTGCATTATTTAAGGACTTTGCTGCATTATTTAAGGACTTTGTTGCATTATTTAAGGACTCTGCTGCATTATTTAAGGACTTTGTTGCATTATTTAAGGACTCTGTTGCATTATTTAAGGACTTTGCTGCATTATTTAAGTACTCTGGTGCATTATTTAAGGACTTTGTTGCATTATTTAAGGACTCTGCTGCATTATTTAAGGACTTTGCTGCATTATTTAAGTACTCTGGTGCATTATTTAAGGACTTTGTTGCATTATTTAAGGACTCTGCTGCATTATTTAAGGACTTTGCTGCATTATTTAAGGACTCTGCTGCATTATTTAAGGACTTTGTTGCATTATTTAATGACTCTGCTGCGGTATTTAAGGACTCTGCTGTATTATTTAAGGACTTTGCTGCATTATTTAAGGACTCTGCTTCATTATTTAAGGACTTTGTTGCATTATTTAAGGACTCTGCTGCATTATTTAAGGACTTCGTTGCATTATTTAAGGACTCTGCTGCATTATTTAAAGACTTTGCTGCATTATTTAAGTACTCTGGTGCATTATTTAAGGACTCGGCTGCATTATTTAAAGACTTTGCTGCATTATTTAAGTACTCTGGTGCATTATTTAAGGACTCTGCTGCATTATTTAAGGACTTTGCTGCATTATTTAAGGACTCTGCTGCATTATTTAAGGACTTTGCTGCATTATTTAAGTATGCTGCTGCGGTATTTAAGGCCTCTGCTGCATTATTTAAGGACTCTGCTGCATTATTAAGGACGTTGCTGCATTATTTAAGGACTTTATTGCATTATTTAAGGATTCTGCTGCATTATTTAAGGACTCTGCTGCATTATTTAAGGACTCTGCTGCATTATTTAAGGACTTTGCTGCATTATTTAAGTATGCTGCTGCGGTATTTAAGGCCTCTGCTGCATTATTTAAGGACTCTGCTGCATTATTAAGGACGTTGCTGCATTATTTAAGGACTTTATTGCATTATTTAAGGATTCTGCTGCATTATTTAAGGAATTTGCTGCATTATTTAAGGACTCTGCTGTATTATTTAAGGACTTTGCTGCATTATTTAATGACTCTGCTGGGGTATTTAAGGACTCTGCTGCATTATTTAAGGGCTTTGCTGCATTATTTAAGGACTCTGCTGCAGTATTTAAGGACTCTGCTGCATTATTTAAGGACTTTGATGCATTATTTAAGGACGCTGCTGCAGAATTTAAGGAATCTGCTGCATTATTTAAGGACTTTGTTGCATTATTTAAGGACTATGCTGCATTATGTAAGGACTCTGCTGCATTATTTAAGGACTTTGCTGCATTATTTAATTACTCTGCTGCATTATTTAAGGACTTTGTTGCATTATTTAAGGACTCTGCTGCATTATTTAAGGACTTTGCTGCATTATTTAAGGACTTTGATGCATTATTTAAGGACGCTGCTGCAGAATTTAAGTAATCTGCTGCATTATTTAAGGACTCTGCTGCATTATTTAAGGACTTTGCTGCATTATTTAAGGACTCTGCTGCATTATTTAAGGACTTTGTTGCATTATTTAATGACTCTGCTGCGGTATTTAAGGACTCTGCTGCATTATTTAAGGACTTTGCTGCATTATTTAAGGACTTTGCTGCAGTAATTAAGGAATCTGCTGCATTATTTAAGGACTTTGTTGCATTATTTAAGGACTGTGCTGCATTGCTTAAGGACTCTGCTGCATTATTTAAGGACTTTGCTGCATTATTTAAGGACTTTGTTGCATTATTTAAGGACTCTGCTGCATTATTTAAGGACTTTGTTGCATTATTTAAGGACTCTGTTGCATTATTTAAGGACTTTGCTGCATTATTTAAGTACTCTGGTGCATTATTTAAGGACTTTGTTGCATTATTTAAGGACTCTGCTGCATTATTTAAGGACTTTGCTGCATTATTTAAGTACTCTGGTGCATTATTTAAGGACTTTGTTGCATTATTTAAGGACTCTGCTGCATTATTTAAGGACTTTGTTGCATTATTTAAGGACTCTGCTGCATTATTTAAGGACTTTGCTGCATTATTTAAGGACTCTGCTGCATTATTTAAGGACTTTGTTGCATTATTTAATGACTCTGCTGCGGTATTTAAGGACTCTGCTGTATTATTTAAGGACTTTGCTGCATTATTTAAGGACTCTGCTTCATTATTTAAGGACTTTGTTGCATTATTTAAGGACTCTGCTGCATTATTTAAGGACTTAGTTGCATTATTTAAGGACTCTGCTGCATTATTTAAAGACTTTGCTGCATTATTTAAGTACTCTGGTGCATTATTTAAGGACTCGGCTGCATTATTTAAAGACTTTGCTGCATTATTTAAGTACTCTGGTGCATTATTTAAGGACTCTGCTGCATTATTTAAGGACTTTGCTGCATTATTTAAGGACTCTGCTGCATTATTTAAGGACTTTGCTGCATTATTTAAGTATGCTGCTGCGGTATTTAAGGCCTCTGCTGCATTATTTAAGGACTCTGCTGCATTATTAAGGACGTTGCTGCATTATTTAAGGACTTTATTGCATTATTTAAGGATTCTGCTGCATTATTTAAGGAATTTGCTGCATTATTTAAGGACTCTGCTGTATTATTTAAGGACTTTGTTGCATTATTTAATGACTCTGCTGGGGTATTTAAGGACTCTGCTGCATTATTTAAGGGCTTTGCTGCATTATTTAAGGACTCTGCTGCAGTATTTAAGGACTCTGCTGCATTATTTAAGGACTTTGATGCATTATTTAAGGACGCTGCTGCAGAATTTAAGGAATCTGCTGCATTATTTAAGGACTTTGTTGCATTATTTAAGGACTATGCTGCATTATGTAAGGACTCTGCTGCATTATTTAAGGACTTTGCTGCATTATTTAATTACTCTGCTGCATTATTTAAGGACTTTGTTGCATTATTTAAGGACTCTGCTGCATTATTTAAGGACTTTGCTGCATTATTTAAGGACTTTGATGCATTATTTAAGGACGCTGCTGCAGAATTTAAGTAATCTGCTGCATTATTTAAGGACTCTGCTGCATTATTTAAGGTCTTTGCTGCATTATTTAAGGACTCTGCTGCATTATTTAAGGACTTTGTTGCATTATTTAATGACTCTGCTGCGGTATTTAAGGACTCTGCTGCATTATTTAAGGACTTTGCTGCATTATTTAAGGACTTTGCTGCAGTAATTAAGGAATCTGCTGCATTATTTAAGGACTTTGTTGCATTATTTAAGGACTGTGCTGCATTGCTTAAGGACTCTGCTGCATTATTTAAGGACTTTGCTGCATTATTTAAGGACTTTGTTGCATTATTTAAGGACTCTGCTGCATTATTTAAGGACTTTGTTGCATTATTTAAGGACTCTGTTGCATTATTTAAGGACTTTGCTGCATTATTTAAGTACTCTGGTGCATTATTTAAGGACTTTGTTGCATTATTTAAGGACTCTGCTGCATTATTTAAGGACTTTGTTGCATTATTTAAGGACTCTGTTGCATTATTTAAGGACTTTGCTGCATTATTTAAGTACTCTGGTGCATTATTTAAGGACTTTGTTGCATTATTTAAGGACTCTGCTGCATTATTTAAGGACTTTGTTGCATTATTTAAGGACTCTGCTGCATTATTTAAGGACTTTGCTGCATTATTTAAGGACTCTGTTGCATTATTTAAGGACTTTGCTGCATTATTTAAGTACTCTGGTGCATTATTTAAGGACTTTATTGCATTATTTAAGGATTCTGCTGCATTATTTAAGGAATTTGCTGCATTATTTAAGAACTTTGCTGCAGTATTTAAGGACTCTGCTGCATTATTTAAGGACTTTATTGCATTATTTAAGGACCCTGCTGCAGAATTTAAGGAATCTGCTGCATTACTTAAGGACTTTGTTGCATTATTTAAGGACTCTGCTGCATTATTTAAGGACTTTGCTGCATTATTTAAGGACTTTGATGCATTATTTAAGGACACCGCTGCAGAATTTAAGTAATCTGCTGCATTATTTAAGGACTCTGCTGCATTATTTAAGGACTTTGCTGCATTATTTAAGGACTCTGCTGTATTATTAAGCACGTTGCTGCATTAATTAAGGACTTTATTGCATTATTTAAGGAATTTGATGCATTATTTAAGGACTCTGCTGCATTATTTAAGGACTTTGATGCATTATTTAAGGACGCTGCTGCAGAATTTAAGGAATCTGCTGCATTATTTAAGGACTTTGTTGCATTATTTAAGGACTATGCTGCATTATGTAAGGACTCTGCTGCATTATTTAAGGACTTTGCTGCATTATTTAATTACTCTGCTGCATTATTTAAGGACTTTGTTGCATTATTTAAGGACTCTGCTGCATTATTTAAGGACTTTGCTGCATTATTTAAGGACTTTGATGCATTATTTAAGGACGCTGCTGCAGAATTTAAGTAATCTGCTGCATTATTTAAGGACTCTGCTGCATTATTTAAGGACTTTGCTGCATTATTTAAGGACTCTGCTGCATTATTTAAGGACTTTGTTGCATTATTTAATGACTCTGCTGCGGTATTTAAGGACTCTGCTGCATTTTTTAAGGACTTTGCTGCATTATTTAAGGACTTTGCTGCAGTAATTAAGGAATCTGCTGCATTATTTAAGGAATTTGATGCATTATTTAAGGACTCTGCTGCATTATTTAAGGACTTTGCTGCATTATTTAAGGACTCTGCTTCATTATTTAAGGACTTTGTTGCATTATTTAAGGACTCTGCTGCATTATTTAAGGACTTTGTTGCATTATTTAAGGACTCTGCTGCATTATTTAAAGACTTTGTTGCATTATTTAAGTACTCTGGTGCATTATTTAAGGACTCTGCTGCATTATTTAAAGACTTTGCTGCATTATTTAAGTACTCTGGTGCATTATTTAAGGACTTTGTTGCTTTATTTAAGGACTTTGCTGCATTATTTAAGGACTTTGTTGCATTATTTAAGGACTCTGCTGCATTATTTAAGGACTTTGCTGCATTATTTAAGTATGCTGCTGCAGTATTTAAGGCCTCTGCTGCATTATTTAAGGACTCTGCTGCATTTTTAAGGACGTTGCTGCATTATTTAAGGACTTTATTGCATTATTTAAGGATTCTGCTGCATTATTTAAGGAATTTGCTGCATTATTTAAGGACTCTGCTGCATTATTTAAGGACTTTGTTTCATTATTTAATGACTCTGCTGGGGTATTTAAGGACTCTGCTGCATTATTTAAGGACTTTGTTGCATTATTTAAGGACTCTGCTGCATTATTTAAGGACTTTGCTGCATTATTTAAGGACTTTGATGCATTATTTAAGGACGCTGCTGCAGAATTTAAGTAATCTGCTGCATTATTTAAGGACTCTGCTGCATTATTTAAGGACTTTGCTGCATTATTTAAGGACTCTGCTGCATTATTTAAGGACTTTGTTGCATTATTTAATGACTCTGCTGCGATATTTAAGGACTCTGCTGTATTATTTAAGGACTTTGCTGCATTATTTAAGGACTCTGCTTCATTATTTAAGGACTTTGTTGCATTATTTAAGGACTCTGCTGCATTATTTAAGGATTTTGCTGCATTATTTAAGGAATCTACTGCATTATTAAGGACGTTGCTGCATTATTTAAGGACTTTATTGCATTATTTAAGGATTCTGCTGCATTATTTAAGGAATTAGCTGCATTATTTAAGTACTCTGCTGCATTATTTAAGGACTTTGCTGCATTATTTAAGTATGCTGCTGCAGTATTTAAGGCCTCTGCTGCATTATTTAAGAACTCTGCTGCATTATTAAGGACGTTGCTGCATTATTTAAGGACTTTATTGCATTATTTAAGGATTCTGCTGCATTATTTAAGGAATTTGCTGCATTATTTAAGGACTCTGCTGCATTATTTAAGGACTTTGTTGCATTATTTAATGACTCTGCTGGGGTATTTAAGGACTCTGCTGCATTATTTAAGGACTTTGTTGCATTATTTAAGGAATCTGCTGCATTATTTAAGGACTTTGCTGCATTATTTAAGGACTTTGATGCATTATTTAAGGACGCTGCTGCAGAATTTAAGTAATCTGCTGCATTATTTAAGGACTCTGCTGCATTATTTAAGGACTTTGCTGCATTATTTAAGGACTCTGCTGCATTATTTAAGGACTTTGTTGCATTATTTAATGACTCTGCTGCGGTATTTAAGGACTCTGCTGTATTATTTAAGGACTTTGCTGAATTATTTAAGGACTCTGCTTCATTATTTAAGGACTTTGTTGCATTATTTAAGGACTCTGCTGCATTATTTAAGGACTTCGTTGCATTATTTAAGGACTCTGCTGCATTATTTAAAGACTTTGCTGCATTATTTAAGTACTCTGGTGCATTATTTAAGGACTCGGCTGCATTATTTAAAGACTTTGCTGCATTATTTAAGTACTCTGGTGCATTATTTAAGGACTCTGCTGCATTATTTAAGGACTTTGCTGCATTATTTAAGGACTCTGCTGCATTATTTAAGGACTCTGCTGCATTATTTAAGGACTTTGCTGCATTATTTAAGTATGCTGCTGCGGTATTTAAGGCCTCTGCTGCATTATTTAAGGACTCTGCTGCATTATTAAGGACGTTGCTGCATTATTTAAGGACTTTATTGCATTATTTAAGGATTCTGCTGCATTATTTAAGGAATTTGCTGCATTATTTAAGGACTCTGCTGTATTATTTAAGGACTTTGTTGCATTATTTAATGACTCTGCTGGGGTATTTAAGGACTCTGCTGCATTATTTAAGGGCTTTGCTGCATTATTTAAGGACTCTGCTGCAGTATTTAAGGACTCTGCTGCATTATTTAAGGACTTTGATGCATTATTTAAGGACGCTGCTGCAGAATTTAAGGAATCTGCTGCATTATTTAAGGACTTTGTTGCATTATTTAAGGACTATGCTGCATTATGTAAGGACTCTGCTGCATTATTTAAGGACTTTGCTGCATTATTTAATTACTCTGCTGCATTATTTAAGGACTTTGTTGCATTATTTAAGGACTCTGCTGCATTATTTAAGGACTTTGCTGCATTATTTAAGGACTTTGATGCATTATTTAAGGACGCTGCTGCAGAATTTAAGTAATCTGCTGCATTATTTAAGGACTCTGCTGCATTATTTAAGGACTTTGCTGCATTATTTAAGGACTCTGCTGCATTATTTAAGGACTTTGTTGCATTATTTAATGACTCTGCTGCGGTATTTAAGGACTCTGCTGCATTTTTTAAGGACTTTGCTGCATTATTTAAGGACTTTGCTGCAGTAATTAAGGAATCTGCTGCATTATTTAAGGAATTTGATGCATTATTTAAGGACTCTGCTGCATTATTTAAGGACTTTGCTGCATTATTTAAGGACTCTGCTTCATTATTTAAGGACTTTGTTGCATTATTTAAGGACTCTGCTGCATTATTTAAGGACTTTGTTGCATTATTTAAGGACTCTGCTGCATTATTTAAAGACTTTGTTGCATTATTTAAGTACTCTGGTGCATTATTTAAGGACTCTGCTGCATTATTTAAAGACTTTGCTGCATTATTTAAGTACTCTGGTGCATTATTTAAGGACTTTGTTGCTTTATTTAAGGACGTTGCTGCATTATTTAAGGACTTTGTTGCATTATTTAAGGACTCTGCTGCATTATTTAAGGACTTTGCTGCATTATTTAAGTATGCTGCTGCAGTATTTAAGGCCTCTGCTGCATTATTTAAGGACTCTGCTGCATTTTTAAGGACGTTGCTGCATTATTTAATGACTTTATTGCATTATTTAAGGATTCTGCTGCATTATTTAAGGAATTTGCTGCATTATTTAAGGACTCTGCTGCATTATTTAAGGACTTTGTTTCATTATTTAATGACTCTGCTGGGGTATTTAAGGACTCTGCTGCATTATTTAAGGACTTTGTTGCATTATTTAAGGACTCTGCTGCATTATTTAAGGACTTTGCTGCATTATTTAAGGACTTTGATGCATTATTTAAGGACGCTGCTGCAGAATTTAAGTAATCTGCTGCATTATTTAAGGACTCTGCTGCATTATTTAAGGACTTTGCTGCATTATTTAAGGACTCTGCTGCATTATTTAAGGACTTTGTTGCATTATTTAATGACTCTGCTGCGGTATTTAAGGACTCTGCTGTATTATTTAAGGACTTTGCTGCATTATTTAAGGACTCTGCTTCATTATTTAAGGACTTTGTTGCATTATTTAAGGACTCTGCTGCATTATTTAAGGATTTTGCTGCATTATTTAAGGAATCTACTGCATTATTAAGGACGTTGCTGCATTATTTAAGGACTTTATTGCATTATTTAAGGATTCTGCTGCATTATTTAAGGAATTAGCTGCATTATTTAAGTACTCTGCTGCATTATTTAAGGACTTTGCTGCATTATTTAAGTATGCTGCTGCAGTATTTAAGGCCTCTGCTGCATTATTTAAGGACTCTGCTGCATTATTAAGGACGTTGCTGCATTATTTAAGGACTTTATTGCATTATTTAAGGATTCTGCTGCATTATTTAAGGAATTTGCTGCATTATTTAAGGACTCTGCTGCATTATTTAAGGACTTTGTTGCATTATTTAATGACTCTGCTGGGGTATTTAAGGACTCTGCTGCATTATTTAAGGACTTTGTTGCATTATTTAAGGAATCTGCTGCATTATTTAAGGACTTTGCTGCATTATTTAAGGACTTTGATGCATTATTTAAGGACGCTGCTGCAGAATTTAAGTAATCTGCTGCATTATTTAAGGACTCTGCTGCATTATTTAAGGACTTTGCTGCATTATTTAAGGACTCTGCTGCATTATTTAAGGACTTTGTTGCATTATTTAATGACTCTGCTGCGGTATTTAAGGACTCTGCTGTATTATTTAAGGACTTTGCTGAATTATTTAAGGACTCTGCTTCATTATTTAAGGACTTTGTTGCATTATTTAAGGACTCTGCTGCATTATTTAAGGACTTCGTTGCATTATTTAAGGACTCTGCTGCATTATTTAAAGACTTTGCTGCATTATTTAAGTACTCTGGTGCATTATTTAAGGACTCGGCTGCATTATTTAAAGACTTTGCTGCATTATTTAAGTACTCTGGTGCATTATTTAAGGACTCTGCTGCATTATTTAAGGACTTTGCTGCATTATTTAAGGACTCTGCTGCATTATTTAAGGACTTTGCTGCATTATTTAAGTATGCTGCTGCGGTATTTAAGGCCTCTGCTGCATTATTTAAGGACTCTGCTGCATTATTAAGGACGTTGCTGCATTATTTAAGGACTTTATTGCATTATTTAAGGATTCTGCTGCATTATTTAAGGAATTTGCTGCATTATTTAAGGACTCTGCTGTATTATTTAAGGACTTTGTTGCATTATTTAATGACTCTGCTGGGGTATTTAAGGACTCTGCTGCATTATTTAAGGACTTTGATGCATTATTTAAGGACGCTGCTGCAGAATTTAAGGAATCTGCTGCATTATTTAAGGACTTTGTTGCATTATTTAAGGACTATGCTGCATTATGTAAGGACTCTGCTGCATTATTTAAGGACTTTGCTGCATTATTTAATTACTCTGCTGCATTATTTAAGGACTTTGTTGCATTATTTAAGGACTCTGCTGCATTATTTAAGGACTTTGATGCATTATTTAAGGACTTTGATGCATTATTTAAGGACGCTGCTGCAGAATTTAAGTAATCTGCTGCATTATTTAAGGACTCTGCTGCATTATTTAAGGACTTTGCTGCATTATTTAAGGACTCTGCTGCATTATTTAAGGACTTTGTTGCATTATTTAATGACTCTGCTGCGGTATTTAAGGACTCTGCTGCATTATTTAAGGACTTTGCTGCATTATTTAAGGACTTTGCTGCAGTAATTAAGGAATCTGCTGCATTATTTAAGGACTTTGTTGCATTATTTAAGGACTGTGCTGCATTGCTTAAGGACTCTGCTGCATTATTTAAGGACTTTGCTGCATTATTTAAGGACTTTGTTGCATTATTTAAGGACTCTGCTGCATTATTTAAGGACTTTGTTGCATTATTTAAGGACTCTGTTGCATTATTTAAGGACTTTGCTGCATTATTTAAGTACTCTGGTGCATTATTTAAGGACTTTGTTGCATTATTTAAGGACTCTGCTGCATTATTTAAGGACTTTGCTGCATTATTTAAGTACTCTGGTGCATTATTTAAGGACTTTGTTGCATTATTTAAGGACTCTGCTGCATTATTTAAGGACTTTGCTGCATTATTTAAGGACTCTGCTGCATTATTTAAGGACTTTGTTGCATTATTTAATGACTCTGCTGCGGTATTTAAGGACTCTGCTGTATTATTTAAGGACTTTGCTGCATTATTTAAGGACTCTGCTTCATTATTTAAGGACTTTGTTGCATTATTTAAGGACTCTGCTGCATTATTTAAGGACTTCGTTGCATTATTTAAGGACTCTGCTGCATTATTTAAAGACTTTGCTGCATTATTTAAGTACTCTGGTGCATTATTTAAGGACTCGGCTGCATTATTTAAAGACTTTGCTGCATTATTTAAGTACTCTGGTGCATTATTTAAGGACTCTGCTGCATTATTTAAGGACTTTGCTGCATTATTTAAGGACTCTGCTGCATTATTTAAGGACTTTGCTGCATTATTTAAGTATGCTGCTGCGGTATTTAAGGCCTCTGCTGCATTATTTAAGGACTCTGCTGCATTATTAAGGACGTTGCTGCATTATTTAAGGACTTTATTGCATTATTTAAGGATTCTGCTGCATTATTTAAGGACTCTGCTGCATTATTTAAGGACTCTGCTGCATTATTTAAGGACTTTGCTGCATTATTTAAGTATGCTGCTGCGGTATTTAAGGCCTCTGCTGCATTATTTAAGGACTCTGCTGCATTATTAAGGACGTTGCTGCATTATTTAAGGACTTTATTGCATTATTTAAGGATTCTGCTGCATTATTTAAGGAATTTGCTGCATTATTTAAGGACTCTGCTGTATTATTTAAGGACTTTGTTGCATTATTTAATGACTCTGCTGGGGTATTTAAGGACTCTGCTGCATTATTTAAGGGCTTTGCTGCATTATTTAAGGACTCTGCTGCAGTATTTAAGGACTCTGCTGCATTATTTAAGGACTTTGATGCATTATTTAAGGACGCTGCTGCAGAATTTAAGGAATCTGCTGCATTATTTAAGGACTTTGTTGCATTATTTAAGGACTATGCTGCATTATGTAAGGACTCTGCTGCATTATTTAAGGACTTTGCTGCATTATTTAATTACTCTGCTGCATTATTTAAGGACTTTGTTGCATTATTTAAGGACTCTGCTGCATTATTTAAGGACTTTGCTGCATTATTTAAGGACTTTGATGCATTATTTAAGGACGCTGCTGCAGAATTTAAGTAATCTGCTGCATTATTTAAGGACTCTGCTGCATTATTTAAGGACTTTGCTGCATTATTTAAGGACTCTGCTGCATTATTTAAGGACTTTGTTGCATTATTTAATGACTCTGCTGCGGTATTTAAGGACTCTGCTGCATTATTTAAGGACTTTGCTGCATTATTTAAGGACTTTGCTGCAGTAATTAAGGAATCTGCTGCATTATTTAAGGACTTTGTTGCATTATTTAAGGACTGTGCTGCATTGCTTAAGGACTCTGCTGCATTATTTAAGGACTTTGCTGCATTATTTAAGGACTTTGTTGCATTATTTAAGGACTCTGCTGCATTATTTAAGGACTTTGTTGCATTATTTAAGGACTCTGTTGCATTATTTAAGGACTTTGCTGCATTATTTAAGTACTCTGGTGCATTATTTAAGGACTTTGTTGCATTATTTAAGGACTCTGCTGCATTATTTAAGGACTTTGCTGCATTATTTAAGTACTCTGGTGCATTATTTAAGGACTTTGTTGCATTATTTAAGGACTCTGCTGCATTATTTAAGGACTTTGTTGCATTATTTAAGGACTCTGCTGCATTATTTAAGGACTTTGCTGCATTATTTAAGGACTCTGCTGCATTATTTAAGGACTTTGTTGCATTATTTAATGACTCGGCTGCGGTATTTAAGGACTCTGCTGTATTATTTAAGGACTTTGCTGCATTATTTAAGGACTCTGCTTCATTATTTAAGGACTTTGTTGCATTATTTAAGGACTCTGCTGCATTATTTAAGGACTTCGTTGCATTATTTAAGGACTCTGCTGCATTATTTAAAGACTTTGCTGCATTATTTAAGTACTCTGGTGCATTATTTAAGGACTCGGCTGCATTATTTAAAGACTTTGCTGCATTATTTAAGTACTCTGGTGCATTATTTAAGGACTCTGCTGCATTATTTAAGGACTTTGCTGCATTATTTAAGGACTCTGCTGCATTATTTAAGGACTTTGCTGCATTATTTAAGTATGCTGCTGCGGTATTTAAGGCCTCTGCTGCATTATTTAAGGACTCTGCTGCATTATTAAGGACGTTGCTGCATTATTTAAGGACTTTATTGCATTATTTAAGGATTCTGCTGCATTATTTAAGGAATTTGCTGCATTATTTAAGGACTCTGCTGTATTATTTAAGGACTTTGTTGCATTATTTAATGACTCTGCTGGGGTATTTAAGGACTCTGCTGCATTATTTAAGGGCTTTGCTGCATTATTTAAGGACTCTGCTGCAGTATTTAAGGACTCTGCTGCATTATTTAAGGACTTTGATGCATTATTTAAGGACGCTGCTGCAGAATTTAAGGAATCTGCTGCATTATTTAAGGACTTTGTTGCATTATTTAAGGACTATGCTGCATTATGTAAGGACTCTGCTGCATTATTTAAGGACTTTGCTGCATTATTTAATTACTCTGCTGCATTATTTAAGGACTTTGTTGCATTATTTAAGGACTCTGCTGCATTATTTAAGGACTTTGCTGCATTATTTAAGGACTTTGATGCATTATTTAAGGACGCTGCTGCAGAATTTAAGTAATCTGCTGCATTATTTAAGGACTCTGCTGCATTATTTAAGGTCTTTGCTGCATTATTTAAGGACTCTGCTGCATTATTTAAGGACTTTGTTGCATTATTTAATGACTCTGCTGCGGTATTTAAGGACTCTGCTGCATTATTTAAGGACTTTGCTGCATTATTTAAGGACTTTGCTGCAGTAATTAAGGAATCTGCTGCATTATTTAAGGACTTTGTTGCATTATTTAAGGACTGTGCTGCATTGCTTAAGGACTCTGCTGCATTATTTAAGGACTTTGCTGCATTATTTAAGGACTTTGTTGCATTATTTAAGGACTCTGCTGCATTATTTAAGGACTTTGTTGCATTATTTAAGGACTCTGTTGCATTATTTAAGGACTTTGCTGCATTATTTAAGTACTCTGGTGCATTATTTAAGGACTTTGTTGCATTATTTAAGGACTCTGCTGCATTATTTAAGGACTTTGTTGCATTATTTAAGGACTCTGTTGCATTATTTAAGGACTTTGCTGCATTATTTAAGTACTCTGGTGCATTATTTAAGGACTTTGTTGCATTATTTAAGGACTCTGCTGCATTATTTAAGGACTTTGTTGCATTATTTAAGGACTCTGCTGCATTATTTAAGGACTTTGCTGCATTATTTAAGGACTCTGTTGCATTATTTAAGGACTTTGCTGCATTATTTAAGTACTCTGGTGCATTATTTAAGGACTTTATTGCATTATTTAAGGATTCTGCTGCATTATTTAAGGAATTTGCTGCATTATTTAAGAACTTTGCTGCAGTATTTAAGGACTCTGCTGCATTATTTAAGGACTTTATTGCATTATTTAAGGACCCTGCTGCAGAATTTAAGGAATCTGCTGCATTACTTAAGGACTTTGTTGCATTATTTAAGGACTCTGCTGCATTATTTAAGGACTTTGCTGCATTATTTAAGGACTTTGATGCATTATTTAAGGACGCCGCTGCAGAATTTAAGTAATCTGCTGCATTATTTAAGGACTCTGCTGCATTATTTAAGGACTTTGCTGCATTATTTAAGGACTCTGCTGTATTATTAAGCACGTTGCTGCATTAATTAAGGACTTTATTGCATTATTTAAGGAATTTGATGCATTATTTAAGGACTCTGCTGCATTATTTAAGGACTTTGATGCATTATTTAAGGACGCTGCTGCAGAATTTAAGGAATCTGCTGCATTATTTAAGGACTTTGTTGCATTATTTAAGGACTATGCTGCATTATGTAAGGACTCTGCTGCATTATTTAAGGACTTTGCTGCATTATTTAATTACTCTGCTGCATTATTTAAGGACTTTGTTGCATTATTTAAGGACTCTGCTGCATTATTTAAGGACTTTGCTGCATTATTTAAGGACTTTGATGCATTATTTAAGGACGCTGCTGCAGAATTTAAGTAATCTGCTGCATTATTTAAGGACTCTGCTGCATTATTTAAGGACTTTGCTGCATTATTTAAGGACTCTGCTGCATTATTTAAGGACTTTGTTGCATTATTTAATGACTCTGCTGCGGTATTTAAGGACTCTGCTGCATTTTTTAAGGACTTTGCTGCATTATTTAAGGACTTTGCTGCAGTAATTAAGGAATCTGCTGCATTATTTAAGGAATTTGATGCATTATTTAAGGACTCTGCTGCATTATTTAAGGACTTTGCTGCATTATTTAAGGACTCTGCTTCATTATTTAAGGACTTTGTTGCATTATTTAAGGACTCTGCTGCATTATTTAAGGACTTTGTTGCATTATTTAAGGACTCTGCTGCATTATTTAAAGACTTTGTTGCATTATTTAAGTACTCTGGTGCATTATTTAAGGACTCTGCTGCATTATTTAAAGACTTTGCTGCATTATTTAAGTACTCTGGTGCATTATTTAAGGACTTTGTTGCTTTATTTAAGGACTTTGCTGCATTATTTAAGGACTTTGTTGCATTATTTAAGGACTCTGCTGCATTATTTAAGGACTTTGCTGCATTATTTAAGTATGCTGCTGCAGTATTTAAGGCCTCTGCTGCATTATTTAAGGACTCTGCTGCATTTTTAAGGACGTTGCTGCATTATTTAAGGACTTTATTGCATTATTTAAGGATTCTGCTGCATTATTTAAGGAATTTGCTGCATTATTTAAGGACTCTGCTGCATTATTTAAGGACTTTGTTTCATTATTTAATGACTCTGCTGGGGTATTTAAGGACTCTGCTGCATTATTTAAGGACTTTGTTGCATTATTTAAGGACTCTGCTGCATTATTTAAGGACTTTGCTGCATTATTTAAGGACTTTGATGCATTATTTAAGGACGCTGCTGCAGAATTTAAGTAATCTGCTGCATTATTTAAGGACTCTGCTGCATTATTTAAGGACTTTGCTGCATTATTTAAGGACTCTGCTGCATTATTTAAGGACTTTGTTGCATTATTTAATGACTCTGCTGCGATATTTAAGGACTCTGCTGTATTATTTAAGGACTTTGCTGCATTATTTAAGGACTCTGCTTCATTATTTAAGGACTTTGTTGCATTATTTAAGGACTCTGCTGCATTATTTAAGGATTTTGCTGCATTATTTAAGGAATCTACTGCATTATTAAGGACGTTGCTGCATTATTTAAGGACTTTATTGCATTATTTAAGGATTCTGCTGCATTATTTAAGGAATTAGCTGCATTATTTAAGTACTCTGCTGCATTATTTAAGGACTTTGCTGCATTATTTAAGTATGCTGCTGCAGTATTTAAGGCCTCTGCTGCATTATTTAAGAACTCTGCTGCATTATTAAGGACGTTGCTGCATTATTTAAGGACTTTATTGCATTATTTAAGGATTCTGCTGCATTATTTAAGGAATTTGCTGCATTATTTAAGGACTCTGCTGCATTATTTAAGGACTTTGTTGCATTATTTAATGACTCTGCTGGGGTATTTAAGGACTCTGCTGCATTATTTAAGGACTTTGTTGCATTATTTAAGGAATCTGCTGCATTATTTAAGGACTTTGCTGCATTATTTAAGGACTTTGATGCATTATTTAAGGACGCTGCTGCAGAATTTAAGTAATCTGCTGCATTATTTAAGGACTCTGCTGCATTATTTAAGGACTTTGCTGCATTATTTAAGGACTCTGCTGCATTATTTAAGGACTTTGTTGCATTATTTAATGACTCTGCTGCGGTATTTAAGGACTCTGCTGTATTATTTAAGGACTTTGCTGAATTATTTAAGGACTCTGCTTCATTATTTAAGGACTTTGTTGCATTATTTAAGGACTCTGCTGCATTATTTAAGGACTTCGTTGCATTATTTAAGGACTCTGCTGCATTATTTAAAGACTTTGCTGCATTATTTAAGTACTCTGGTGCATTATTTAAGGACTCGGCTGCATTATTTAAAGACTTTGCTGCATTATTTAAGTACTCTGGTGCATTATTTAAGGACTCTGCTGCATTATTTAAGGACTTTGCTGCATTATTTAAGGACTCTGCTGCATTATTTAAGGACTCTGCTGCATTATTTAAGGACTTTGCTGCATTATTTAAGTATGCTGCTGCGGTATTTAAGGCCTCTGCTGCATTATTTAAGGACTCTGCTGCATTATTAAGGACGTTGCTGCATTATTTAAGGACTTTATTGCATTATTTAAGGATTCTGCTGCATTATTTAAGGAATTTGCTGCATTATTTAAGGACTCTGCTGTATTATTTAAGGACTTTGTTGCATTATTTAATGACTCTGCTGGGGTATTTAAGGACTCTGCTGCATTATTTAAGGGCTTTGCTGCATTATTTAAGGACTCTGCTGCAGTATTTAAGGACTCTGCTGCATTATTTAAGGACTTTGATGCATTATTTAAGGACGCTGCTGCAGAATTTAAGGAATCTGCTGCATTATTTAAGGACTTTGTTGCATTATTTAAGGACTATGCTGCATTATGTAAGGACTCTGCTGCATTATTTAAGGACTTTGCTGCATTATTTAATTACTCTGCTGCATTATTTAAGGACTTTGTTGCATTATTTAAGGACTCTGCTGCATTATTTAAGGACTTTGCTGCATTATTTAAGGACTTTGATGCATTATTTAAGGACGCTGCTGCAGAATTTAAGTAATCTGCTGCATTATTTAAGGACTCTGCTGCATTATTTAAGGACTTTGCTGCATTATTTAAGGACTCTGCTGCATTATTTAAGGACTTTGTTGCATTATTTAATGACTCTGCTGCGGTATTTAAGGACTCTGCTGCATTATTTAAGGACTTTGCTGCATTATTTAAGGACTTTGCTGCAGTAATTAAGGAATCTGCTGCATTATTTAAGGACTTTGTTGCATTATTTAAGGACTGTGCTGCATTGCTTAAGGACTCTGCTGCATTATTTAAGGACTTTGCTGCATTATTTAAGGACTTTGTTGCATTATTTAAGGACTCTGCTGCATTATTTAAGGACTTTGTTGCATTATTTAAGGACTCTGTTGCATTATTTAAGGACTTTGCTGCATTATTTAAGTACTCTGGTGCATTATTTAAGGACTTTGTTGCATTATTTAAGGACTCTGCTGCATTATTTAAGGACTTTGCTGCATTATTTAAGTACTCTGGTGCATTATTTAAGGACTTTGTTGCATTATTTAAGGACTCTGCTGCATTATTTAAGGACTTTGTTGCATTATTTAAGGACTCTGCTGCATTATTTAAGGACTTTGCTGCATTATTTAAGGACTCTGCTGCATTATTTAAGGACTTTGTTGCATTATTTAATGACTCTGCTGCGGTATTTAAGGACTCTGCTGTATTATTTAAGGACTTTGCTGCATTATTTAAGGACTCTGCTTCATTATTTAAGGACTTTGTTGCATTATTTAAGGACTCTGCTGCATTATTTAAGGACTTCGTTGCATTATTTAAGGACTCTGCTGCATTATTTAAAGACTTTGCTGCATTATTTAAGTACTCTGGTGCATTATTTAAGGACTCGGCTGCATTATTTAAAGACTTTGCTGCATTATTTAAGTACTCTGGTGCATTATTTAAGGACTCTGCTGCATTATTTAAGGACTTTGCTGCATTATTTAAGGACTCTGCTGCATTATTTAAGGACTTTGCTGCATTATTTAAGTATGCTGCTGCGGTATTTAAGGCCTCTGCTGCATTATTTAAGGACTCTGCTGCATTATTAAGGACGTTGCTGCATTATTTAAGGACTTTATTGCATTATTTAAGGATTCTGCTGCATTATTTAAGGAATTTGCTGCATTATTTAAGGACTCTGCTGTATTATTTAAGGACTTTGTTGCATTATTTAATGACTCTGCTGGGGTATTTAAGGACTCTGCTGCATTATTTAAGGGCTTTGCTGCATTATTTAAGGACTCTGCTGCAGTATTTAAGGACTCTGCTGCATTATTTAAGGACTTTGATGCATTATTTAAGGACGCTGCTGCAGAATTTAAGGAATCTGCTGCATTATTTAAGGACTTTGTTGCATTATTTAAGGACTATGCTGCATTATGTAAGGACTCTGCTGCATTATTTAAGGACTTTGCTGCATTATTTAATTACTCTGCTGCATTATTTAAGGACTTTGTTGCATTATTTAAGGACTCTGCTGCATTATTTAAGGACTTTGCTGCATTATTTAAGGACTTTGATGCATTATTTAAGGACGCTGCTGCAGAATTTAAGTAATCTGCTGCATTATTTAAGGACTCTGCTGCATTATTTAAGGTCTTTGCTGCATTATTTAAGGACTCTGCTGCATTATTTAAGGACTTTGTTGCATTATTTAATGACTCTGCTGCGGTATTTAAGGACTCTGCTGCATTATTTAAGGACTTTGCTGCATTATTTAAGGACTTTGCTGCAGTAATTAAGGAATCTGCTGCATTATTTAAGGACTTTGTTGCATTATTTAAGGACTGTGCTGCATTGCTTAAGGACTCTGCTGCATTATTTAAGGACTTTGTTGCATTATTTAAGGACTCTGCTGCATTATTTAAGGACTTTGCTGCATTATTTAAGGACTTTGATGCATTATTTAAGGACGCTGCTGCAGAATTTAAGTAATCTGCTGCATTATTTAAGGACTCTGCTGCATTATTTAAGGACTTTGCTGCATTATTTAAGGACTCTGCTGCATTATTTAAGGACTTTGTTGCATTATTTAATGACTCTGCTGCGGTATTTAAGGACTCTGCTGCATTTTTTAAGGACTTTGCTGCATTATTTAAGGACTTTGCTGCAGTAATTAAGGAATCTGCTGCATTATTTAAGGAATTTGATGCATTATTTAAGGACTCTGCTGCATTATTTAAGGACTTTGCTGCATTATTTAAGGACTCTGCTTCATTATTTAAGGACTTTGTTGCATTATTTAAGGACTCTGCTGCATTATTTAAGGACTTTGTTGCATTATTTAAGGACTCTGCTGCATTATTTAAAGACTTTGTTGCATTATTTAAGTACTCTGGTGCATTATTTAAGGACTCTGCTGCATTATTTAAAGACTTTGCTGCATTATTTAAGTACTCTGGTGCATTATTTAAGGACTTTGTTGCTTTATTTAAGGACTTTGCTGCATTATTTAAGGACTTTGTTGCATTATTTAAGGACTCTGCTGCATTATTTAAGGACTTTGCTGCATTATTTAAGTATGCTGCTGCAGTATTTAAGGCCTCTGCTGCATTATTTAAGGACTCTGCTGCATTTTTAAGGACGTTGCTGCATTATTTAAGGACTTTATTGCATTATTTAAGGATTCTGCTGCATTATTTAAGGAATTTGCTGCATTATTTAAGGACTCTGCTGCATTATTTAAGGACTTTGTTTCATTATTTAATGACTCTGCTGGGGTATTTAAGGACTCTGCTGCATTATTTAAGGACTTTGTTGCATTATTTAAGGACTCTGCTGCATTATTTAAGGACTTTGCTGCATTATTTAAGGACTTTGATGCATTATTTAAGGACGCTGCTGCAGAATTTAAGTAATCTGCTGCATTATTTAAGGACTCTGCTGCATTATTTAAGGACTTTGCTGCATTATTTAAGGACTCTGCTGCATTATTTAAGGACTTTGTTGCATTATTTAATGACTCTGCTGCGATATTTAAGGACTCTGCTGTATTATTTAAGGACTTTGCTGCATTATTTAAGGACTCTGCTTCATTATTTAAGGACTTTGTTGCATTATTTAAGGACTCTGCTGCATTATTTAAGGATTTTGCTGCATTATTTAAGGAATCTACTGCATTATTAAGGACGTTGCTGCATTATTTAAGGACTTTATTGCATTATTTAAGGATTCTGCTGCATTATTTAAGGAATTAGCTGCATTATTTAAGTACTCTGCTGCATTATTTAAGGACTTTGCTGCATTATTTAAGTATGCTGCTGCAGTATTTAAGGCCTCTGCTGCATTATTTAAGAACTCTGCTGCATTATTAAGGACGTTGCTGCATTATTTAAGGACTTTATTGCATTATTTAAGGATTCTGCTGCATTATTTAAGGAATTTGCTGCATTATTTAAGGACTCTGCTGCATTATTTAAGGACTTTGTTGCATTATTTAATGACTCTGCTGGGGTATTTAAGGACTCTGCTGCATTATTTAAGGACTTTGTTGCATTATTTAAGGAATCTGCTGCATTATTTAAGGACTTTGCTGCATTATTTAAGGACTTTGATGCATTATTTAAGGACGCTGCTGCAGAATTTAAGTAATCTGCTGCATTATTTAAGGACTCTGCTGCATTATTTAAGGACTTTGCTGCATTATTTAAGGACTCTGCTGCATTATTTAAGGACTTTGTTGCATTATTTAATGACTCTTCTGCGGTATTTAAGGACTCTGCTGTATTATTTAAGGACTTTGCTGAATTATTTAAGGACTCTGCTTCATTATTTAAGGACTTTGTTGCATTATTTAAGGACTCTGCTGCATTATTTAAGGACTTCGTTGCATTATTTAAGGACTCTGCTGCATTATTTAAAGACTTTGCTGCATTATTTAAGTACTCTGGTGCATTATTTAAGGACTCGGCTGCATTATTTAAAGACTTTGCTGCATTATTTAAGTACTCTGGTGCATTATTTAAGGACTCTGCTGCATTATTTAAGGACTTTGCTGCATTATTTAAGGACTCTGCTGCATTATTTAAGGACTCTGCTGCATTATTTAAGGACTTTGCTGCATTATTTAAGTATGCTGCTGCGGTATTTAAGGCCTCTGCTGCATTATTTAAGGACTCTGCTGCATTATTAAGGACGTTGCTGCATTATTTAAGGACTTTATTGCATTATTTAAGGATTCTGCTGCATTATTTAAGGAATTTGCTGCATTATTTAAGGACTCTGCTGTATTATTTAAGGACTTTGTTGCATTATTTAATGACTCTGCTGGGGTATTTAAGGACTCTGCTGCATTATTTAAGGGCTTTGCTGCATTATTTAAGGACTCTGCTGCAGTATTTAAGGACTCTGCTGCATTATTTAAGGACTTTGATGCATTATTTAAGGACGCTGCTGCAGAATTTAAGGAATCTGCTGCATTATTTAAGGACTTTGTTGCATTATTTAAGGACTATGCTGCATTATGTAAGGACTCTGCTGCATTATTTAAGGACTTTGCTGCATTATTTAATTACTCTGCTGCATTATTTAAGGACTTTGTTGCATTATTTAAGGACTCTGCTGCATTATTTAAGGACTTTGCTGCATTATTTAAGGACTTTGATGCATTATTTAAGGACGCTGCTGCAGAATTTAAGTAATCTGCTGCATTATTTAAGGACTCTGCTGCATTATTTAAGGACTTTGCTGCATTATTTAAGGACTCTGCTGCATTATTTAAGGACTTTGTTGCATTATTTAATGACTCTGCTGCGGTATTTAAGGACTCTGCTGCATTATTTAAGGACTTTGCTGCATTATTTAAGGACTTTGCTGCAGTAATTAAGGAATCTGCTGCATTATTTAAGGACTTTGTTGCATTATTTAAGGACTGTGCTGCATTGCTTAAGGACTCTGCTGCATTATTTAAGGACTTTGCTGCATTATTTAAGGACTTTGTTGCATTATTTAAGGACTCTGCTGCATTATTTAAGGACTTTGTTGCATTATTTAAGGACTCTGTTGCATTATTTAAGGACTTTGCTGCATTATTTAAGTACTCTGGTGCATTATTTAAGGACTTTGTTGCATTATTTAAGGACTCTGCTGCATTATTTAAGGACTTTGCTGCATTATTTAAGTACTCTGGTGCATTATTTAAGGACTTTGTTGCATTATTTAAGGACTCTGCTGCATTATTTAAGGACTTTGTTGCATTATTTAAGGACTCTGCTGCATTATTTAAGGACTTTGCTGCATTATTTAAGGACTCTGCTGCATTATTTAAGGACTTTGTTGCATTATTTAATGACTCTGCTGCGGTATTTAAGGACTCTGCTGTATTATTTAAGGACTTTGCTGCATTATTTAAGGACTCTGCTTCATTATTTAAGGACTTTGTTGCATTATTTAAGGACTCTGCTGCATTATTTAAGGACTTCGTTGCATTATTTAAGGACTCTGCTGCATTATTTAAAGACTTTGCTGCATTATTTAAGTACTCTGGTGCATTATTTAAGGACTCGGCTGCATTATTTAAAGACTTTGCTGCATTATTTAAGTACTCTGGTGCATTATTTAAGGACTCTGCTGCATTATTTAAGGACTTTGCTGCATTATTTAAGGACTCTGCTGCATTATTTAAGGACTTTGCTGCATTATTTAAGTATGCTGCTGCGGTATTTAAGGCCTCTGCTGCATTATTTAAGGACTCTGCTGCATTATTTAAGGACTTTGCTGCATTATTTAATTACTCTGCTGCATTATTTAAGGACTTTGTTGCATTATTTAAGGACTCTGCTGCATTATTTAAGGACTTTGCTGCATTATTTAAGGACTTTGATGCATTATTTAAGGACGCTGCTGCAGAATTTAAGTAATCTGCTGCATTATTTAAGGACTCTGCTGCATTATTTAAGGACTTTGCTGCATTATTTAAGGACTCTGCTGCATTATTTAAGGACTTTGTTGCATTTTTTAATGACTCTGCTGCGGTATTTAAGGACTCTGCTGCATTTTTTAAGGACTTTGCTGCATTATTTAAGGACTTTGCTGCAGTAATTAAGGAATCTGCTGCATTATTTAAGGAATTTGATGCATTATTTAAGGACTCTGCTGCATTATTTAAGGACTTTGCTGCATTATTTAAGGACTCTGCTTCATTATTTAAGGACTTTGTTGCATTATTTAAGGACTCTGCTGCATTATTTAAGGACTTTGTTGCATTATTTAAGGACTCTGCTGCATTATTTAAAGACTTTGTTGCATTATTTAAGTACTCTGGTGCATTATTTAAGGACTCTGCTGCATTATTTAAAGACTTTGCTGCATTATTTAAGTACTCTGGTGCATTATTTAAGGACTTTGTTGCTTTATTTAAGGACTTTGCTGCATTACTTAAGGACTTTGTTGCATTATTTAAGGACTCTGCTGCATTATTTAAGGACTTTGCTGCATTATTTAAGTATGCTGCTGCAGTATTTAAGGCCTCTGCTGCATTATTTAAGGACTCTGCTGCATTTTTAAGGACGTTGCTGCATTATTTAAGGACTTTATTGCATTATTTAAGGATTCTGCTGCATTATTTAAGGAATTTGCTGCATTATTTAAGGACTCTGCTGCATTATTTAAGGACTTTGTTTCATTATTTAATGACTCTGCTGGGGTATTTAAGGACTCTGCTGCATTATTTAAGGACTTTGTTGCATTATTTAAGGACTCTGCTGCATTATTTAAGGACTTTGCTGCATTATTTAAGGACTTTGATGCATTATTTAAGGACGCTGCTGCAGAATTTAAGTAATCTGCTGCATTATTTAAGGACTCTGCTGCATTATTTAAGGACTTTGCTGCATTATTTAAGGACTCTGCTGCATTATTTAAGGACTTTGTTGCATTATTTAATGACTCTGCTGCGATATTTAAGGACTCTGCTGTATTATTTAAGGACTTTGCTGCATTATTTAAGGACTCTGCTTCATTATTTAAGGACTTTGTTGCATTATTTAAGGACTCTGCTGCATTATTTAAGGATTTTGCTGCATTATTTAAGGAATCTACTGCATTATTAAGGACGTTGCTGCATTATTTAAGGACTTTATTGCATTATTTAAGGATTCTGCTGCATTATTTAAGGAATTAGCTGCATTATTTAAGTACTCTGCTGCATTATTTAAGGACTTTGCTGCATTATTTAAGTATGCTGCTGCAGTATTTAAGGCCTCTGCTGCATTATTTAAGAACTCTGCTGCATTATTAAGGACGTTGCTGCATTATTTAAGGACTTTATTGCATTATTTAAGGATTCTGCTGCATTATTTAAGGAATTTGCTGCATTATTTAAGGACTCTGCTGCATTATTTAAGGACTTTGTTGCATTATTTAATGACTCTGCTGGGGTATTTAAGGACTCTGCTGCATTATTTAAGGACTTTGTTGCATTATTTAAGGAATCTGCTGCATTATTTAAGGACTTTGCTGCATTATTTAAGGACTTTGATGCATTATTTAAGGACGCTGCTGCAGAATTTAAGTAATCTGCTGCATTATTTAAGGACTCTGCTGCATTATTTAAGGACTTTGCTGCATTATTTAAGGACTCTGCTGCATTATTTAAGGACTTTGTTGCATTATTTAATGACTCTGCTGCGGTATTTAAGGACTCTGCTGTATTATTTAAGGACTTTGCTGAATTATTTAAGGACTCTGCTTCATTATTTAAGGACTTTGTTGCATTATTTAAGGACTCTGCTGCATTATTTAAGGACTTCGTTGCATTATTTAAGGACTCTGCTGCATTATTTAAAGACTTTGCTGCATTATTTAAGTACTCTGGTGCATTATTTAAGGACTCGGCTGCATTATTTAAAGACTTTGCTGCATTATTTAAGTACTCTGGTGCATTATTTAAGGACTCTGCTGCATTATTTAAGGACTTTGCTGCATTATTTAAGGACTCTGCTGCATTATTTAAGGACTCTGCTGCATTATTTAAGGACTTTGCTGCATTATTTAAGTATGCTGCTGCGGTATTTAAGGCCTCTGCTGCATTATTTAAGGACTCTGCTGCATTATTAAGGACGTTGCTGCATTATTTAAGGACTTTATTGCATTATTTAAGGATTCTGCTGCATTATTTAAGGAATTTGCTGCATTATTTAAGGACTCTGCTGTATTATTTAAGGACTTTGTTGCATTATTTAATGACTCTGCTGGGGTATTTAAGGACTCTGCTGCATTATTTAAGGGCTTTGCTGCATTATTTAAGGACTCTGCTGCAGTATTTAAGGACTCTGCTGCATTATTTAAGGACTTTGATGCATTATTTAAGGACGCTGCTGCAGAATTTAAGGAATCTGCTGCATTATTTAAGGACTTTGTTGCATTATTTAAGGACTATGCTGCATTATGTAAGGACTCTGCTGCATTATTTAAGGACTTTGCTGCATTATTTAATTACTCTGCTGCATTATTTAAGGACTTTGTTGCATTATTTAAGGACTCTGCTGCATTATTTAAGGACTTTGCTGCATTATTTAAGGACTTTGATGCATTATTTAAGGACGCTGCTGCAGAATTTAAGTAATCTGCTGCATTATTTAAGGACTCTGCTGCATTATTTAAGGACTTTGCTGCATTATTTAAGGACTCTGCTGCATTATTTAAGGACTTTGTTGCATTATTTAATGACTCTGCTGCGGTATTTAAGGACTCTGCTGCATTATTTAAGGACTTTGCTGCATTATTTAAGGACTTTGCTGCAGTAATTAAGGAATCTGCTGCATTATTTAAGGACTTTGTTGCATTATTTAAGGACTGTGCTGCATTGCTTAAGGACTCTGCTGCATTATTTAAGGACTTTGCTGCATTATTTAAGGACTTTGTTGCATTATTTAAGGACTCTGCTGCATTATTTAAGGACTTTGTTGCATTATTTAAGGACTCTGTTGCATTATTTAAGGACTTTGCTGCATTATTTAAGTACTCTGGTGCATTATTTAAGGACTTTGTTGCATTATTTAAGGACTCTGCTGCATTATTTAAGGACTTTGCTGCATTATTTAAGTACTCTGGTGCATTATTTAAGGACTTTGTTGCATTATTTAAGGACTCTGCTGCATTATTTAAGGACTTTGTTGCATTATTTAAGGACTCTGCTGCATTATTTAAGGACTTTGCTGCATTATTTAAGGACTCTGCTGCATTATTTAAGGACTTTGTTGCATTATTTAATGACTCTGCTGCGGTATTTAAGGACTCTGCTGTATTATTTAAGGACTTTGCTGCATTATTTAAGGACTCTGCTTCATTATTTAAGGACTTTGTTGCATTATTTAAGGACTCTGCTGCATTATTTAAGGACTTCGTTGCATTATTTAAGGACTCTGCTGCATTATTTAAAGACTTTGCTGCATTATTTAAGTACTCTGGTGCATTATTTAAGGACTCGGCTGCATTATTTAAAGACTTTGCTGCATTATTTAAGTACTCTGGTGCATTATTTAAGGACTCTGCTGCATTATTTAAGGACTTTGCTGCATTATTTAAGGACTCTGCTGCATTATTTAAGGACTTTGCTGCATTATTTAAGTATGCTGCTGCGGTATTTAAGGCCTCTGCTGCATTATTTAAGGACTCTGCTGCATTATTAAGGACGTTGCTGCATTATTTAAGGACTTTATTGCATTATTTAAGGATTCTGCTGCATTATTTAAGGAATTTGCTGCATTATTTAAGGACTCTGCTGTATTATTTAAGGACTTTGTTGCATTATTTAATGACTCTGCTGGGGTATTTAAGGACTCTGCTGCATTATTTAAGGGCTTTGCTGCATTATTTAAGGACTCTGCTGCAGTATTTAAGGAATCTGCTGCATTATTTAAGGACTTTGTTGCATTATTTAAGGACTATGCTGCATTATGTAAGGACTCTGCTGCATTATTTAAGGACTTTGCTGCATTATTTAATTACTCTGCTGCATTATTTAAGGACTTTGTTGCATTATTTAAGGACTCTGCTGCATTATTTAAGGACTTTGCTGCATTATTTAAGGACTTTGATGCATTATTTAAGGACGCTGCTGCAGAATTTAAGTAATCTGCTGCATTATTTAAGGACTCTGCTGCATTATTTAAGGACTTTGCTGCATTATTTAAGGACTCTGCTGCATTATTTAAGGACTTTGTTGCATTATTTAATGACTCTGCTGCGGTATTTAAGGACTCTGCTGCATTATTTAAGGACTTTGCTGCATTATTTAAGGACTTTGCTGCAGTAATTAAGGAATCTGCTGCATTATTTAAGGACTTTGTTGCATTATTTAAGGACTGTGCTGCATTGCTTAAGGACTCTGCTGCATTATTTAAGGACTTTGCTGCATTATTTAAGGACTTTGTTGCATTATTTAAGGACTCTGCTGCATTATTTAAGGACGTTGTTGCATTATTTAAGGACTCTGTTGCATTATTTAAGGACTTTGCTGCATTATTTAAGTACTCTGGTGCATTATTTAAGGACTTTGTTGCATTATTTAAGGACTCTGCTGCATTATTTAAGGACTTTGTTGCATTATTTAAGGACTCTGTTGCATTATTTAAGGACTTTGCTGCATTATTTAAGTACTCTGGTGCATTATTTAAGGACTTTGTTGCATTATTTAAGGACTCTGCTGCATTATTTAAGGACTTTGTTGCATTATTTAAGGACTCTGCTGCATTATTTAAGGACTTTGCTGCATTATTTAAGGACTCTGTTGCATTATTTAAGGACTTTGCTGCATTATTTAAGTACTCTGGTGCATTATTTAAGGACTTTATTGCATTATTTAAGGATTCTGCTGCATTATTTAAGGAATTTGCTGCATTATTTAAGAACTTTGCTGCAGTATTTAAGGACTCTGCTGCATTATTTAAGGACTTTATTGCATTATTTAAGGACCCTGCTGCAGAATTTAAGGAATCTGCTGCATTACTTAAGGACTTTGTTGCATTATTTAAGGACTCTGCTGCATTATTTAAGGACTTTGCTGCATTATTTAAGGACTTTGATGCATTATTTAAGGACGCCGCTGCAGAATTTAAGTAATCTGCTGCATTATTTAAGGACTCTGCTGCATTATTTAAGGACTTTGCTGCATTATTTAAGGACTCTGCTGTATTATTAAGCACGTTGCTGCATTAATTAAGGACTTTATTGCATTATTTAAGGAATTTGATGCATTATTTAAGGACTCTGCTGCATTATTTAAGGACTTTGATGCATTATTTAAGGACGCTGCTGCAGAATTTAAGGAATCTGCTGCATTATTTAAGGACTTTGTTGCATTATTTAAGGACTATGCTGCATTATGTAAGGACTCTGCTGCATTATTTAAGGACTTTGCTGCATTATTTAATTACTCTGCTGCATTATTTAAGGACTTTGTTGCATTATTTAAGGACTCTGCTGCATTATTTAAGGACTTTGCTGCATTATTTAAGGACTTTGATGCATTATTTAAGGACGCTGCTGCAGAATTTAAGTAATCTGCTGCATTATTTAAGGACTCTGCTGCATTATTTAAGGACTTTGCTGCATTATTTAAGGACTCTGCTGCATTATTTAAGGACTTTGTTGCATTATTTAATGACTCTGCTGCGGTATTTAAGGACTCTGCTGCATTTTTTAAGGACTTTGCTGCATTATTTAAGGACTTTGCTGCAGTAATTAAGGAATCTGCTGCATTATTTAAGGAATTTGATGCATTATTTAAGGACTCTGCTGCATTATTTAAGGACTTTGCTGCATTATTTAAGGACTCTGCTTCATTATTTAAGGACTTTGTTGCATTATTTAAGGACTTTGTTGCATTATTTAAGGACTCTGCTGCATTATTTAAAGACTTTGTTGCATTATTTAAGTACTCTGGTGCATTATTTAAGGACTCTGCTGCATTATTTAAAGACTTTGCTGCATTATTTAAGTACTCTGGTGCATTATTTAAGGACTTTGTTGCTTTATTTAAGGACTTTGCTGCATTATTTAAGGACTTTGTTGCATTATTTAAGGACTCTGCTGCATTATTTAAGGACTTTGCTGCATTATTTAAGTATGCTGCTGCAGTATTTAAGGCCTCTGCTGCATTATTTAAGGACTCTGCTGCATTTTTAAGGACGTTGCTGCATTATTTAAGGACTTTATTGCATTATTTAAGGATTCTGCTGCATTATTTAAGGAATTTGCTGCATTATTTAAGGACTCTGCTGCATTATTTAAGGACTTTGTTTCATTATTTAATGACTCTGCTGGGGTATTTAAGGACTCTGCTGCATTATTTAAGGACTTTGTTGCATTATTTAAGGACTCTGCTGCATTATTTAAGGACTTTGCTGCATTATTTAAGGACTTTGATGCATTATTTAAGGACGCTGCTGCAGAATTTAAGTAATCTGCTGCATTATTTAAGGACTCTGCTGCATTATTTAAGGACTTTGCTGCATTATTTAAGGACTCTGCTGCATTATTTAAGGACTTTGTTGCATTATTTAATGACTCTGCTGCGATATTTAAGGACTCTGCTGTATTATTTAAGGACTTTGCTGCATTATTTAAGGACTCTGCTTCATTATTTAAGGACTTTGTTGCATTATTTAAGGACTCTGCTGCATTATTTAAGGATTTTGCTGCATTATTTAAGGAATCTACTGCATTATTAAGGACGTTGCTGCATTATTTAAGGACTTTATTGCATTATTTAAGGATTCTGCTGCATTATTTAAGGAATTAGCTGCATTATTTAAGTACTCTGCTGCATTATTTAAGGACTTTGCTGCATTATTTAAGTATGCTGCTGCAGTATTTAAGGCCTCTGCTGCATTATTTAAGAACTCTGCTGCATTATTAAGGACGTTGCTGCATTATTTAATGACTTTATTGCATTATTTAAGGATTCTGCTGCATTATTTAAGGAATTTGCTGCATTATTTAAGGACTCTGCTGCATTATTTAAGGACTTTGTTGCATTATTTAATGACTCTGCTGGGGTATTTAAGGACTCTGCTGCATTATTTAAGGACTTTGTTGCATTATTTAAGGAATCTGCTGCATTATTTAAGGACTTTGCTGCATTATTTAAGGACTTTGATGCATTATTTAAGGACGCTGCTGCAGAATTTAAGGAATCTGCTGCATTATTTAAGGACTTTGTTGCATTATTTAAGGACTATGCTGCATTATGTAAGGACTCTGCTGCATTATTTAAGGACTTTGCTGCATTATTTAATTACTCTGCTGCATTATTTAAGGACTTTGTTGCATTATTTAAGGACTCTGCTGCATTATTTAAGGACTTTGCTGCATTATTTAAGGACTTTGATGCATTATTTAAGGATGCTGCTGCAGAATTTAAGTAATCTGCTGCATTATTTAAGGACTCTGCTGCATTATTTAAGGACTTTGCTGCATTATTTAAGGACTCTGCTGCATTATTTAAGGACTTTGTTGCATTATTTAATGACTCTGCTGCGGTATTTAAGGACTCTGCTGCATTATTTAAGGACTTTGCTGCATTATTTAAGGACTTTGCTGCAGTAATTAAGGAATCTGCTGCATTATTTAAGGACTTTGTTGCATTATTTAAGGACTGTGCTGCATTGCTTAAGGACTCTGCTGCATTATTTAAGGACTTTGCTGCATTATTTAAGGACTTTGTTGCATTATTTAAGGACTCTGCTGCATTATTTAAGGACTTTGTTGCATTATTTAAGGACTCTGTTGCATTATTTAAGGACTTTGCTGCATTATTTAAGTACTCTGGTGCATTATTTAAGGACTTTGTTGCAATATTTAAGGACTCTGCTGCATTATTTAAGGACTTTGCTGCATTATTTAAGTACTCTGGTGCATTATTTAAGGACTTTGTTGCATTATTTAAGGACTCTGCTGCATTATTTAAGGACTTTGTTGCATTATTTAAGGACTCTGCTGCATTATTTAAGGACTTTGCTGCATTATTTAAGGACTCTGCTGCATTATTTAAGGACTTTGTTGCATTATTTAATGACTCTGCTGCGGTATTTAAGGACTCTGCTGTATTATTTAAGGACTTTGCTGCATTATTTAAGGACTCTGCTTCATTATTTAAGGACTTTGTTGCATTATTTAAGGACTCTGCTGCATTATTTAAGGACTTCGTTGCATTATTTAAGGACTCTGCTGCATTATTTAAAGACTTTGCTGCATTATTTAAGTACTCTGGTGCATTATTTAAGGACTCGGCTGCATTATTTAAAGACTTTGCTGCATTATTTAAGTACTCTGGTGCATTATTTAAGGACTCTGCTGCATTATTTAAGGACTTTGCTGCATTATTTAAGGACTCTGCTGCATTATTTAAGGACTTTGCTGCATTATTTAAGTATGCTGCTGCGGTATTTAAGGCCTCTGCTGCATTATTTAAGGACTCTGCTGCATTATTAAGGACGTTGCTGCATTATTTAAGGACTTTATTGCATTATTTAAGGATTCTGCTGCATTATTTAAGGAATTTGCTGCATTATTTAAGGACTCTGCTGTATTATTTAAGGACTTTGTTGCATTATTTAATGACTCTGCTGGGGTATTTAAGGACTCTGCTGCATTATTTAAGGGCTTTGCTGCATTATTTAAGGACTCTGCTGCAGTATTTAAGGACTCTGCTGCATTATTTAAGGACTTTGATGCATTATTTAAGGACGCTGCTGCAGAATTTAAGGAATCTGCTGCATTATTTAAGGACTTTGTTGCATTATTTAAGGACTATGCTGCATTATGTAAGGACTCTGCTGCATTATTTAAGGACTTTGCTGCATTATTTAATTACTCTGCTGCATTATTTAAGGACTTTGTTGCATTATTTAAGGACTCTGCTGCATTATTTAAGGACTTTGCTGCATTATTTAAGGACTTTGATGCATTATTTAAGGACGCTGCTGCAGAATTTAAGTAATCTGCTGCATTATTTAAGGACTCTGCTGCATTATTTAAGGTCTTTGCTGCATTATTTAAGGACTCTGCTGCATTATTTAAGGACTTTGTTGCATTATTTAATGACTCTGCTGCGGTATTTAAGGACTCTGCTGCATTATTTAAGGACTTTGCTGCATTATTTAAGGACTTTGCTGCAGTAATTAAGGAATCTGCTGCATTATTTAAGGACTTTGTTGCATTATTTAAGGACTGTGCTGCATTGCTTAAGGACTCTGCTGCATTATTTAAGGACTTTGCTGCATTATTTAAGGACTTTGTTGCATTATTTAAGGACTCTGCTGCATTATTTAAGGACTTTGTTGCATTATTTAAGGACTCTGTTGCATTATTTAAGGACTTTGCTGCATTATTTAAGTACTCTGGTGCATTATTTAAGGACTTTGTTGCATTATTTAAGGACTCTGCTGCATTATTTAAGGACTTTGTTGCATTATTTAAGGACTCTGTTGCATTATTTAAGGACTTTGCTGCATTATTTAAGTACTCTGGTGCATTATTTAAGGACTTTGTTGCATTATTTAAGGACTCTGCTGCATTATTTAAGGACTTTGTTGCATTATTTAAGGACTCTGCTGCATTATTTAAGGACTTTGCTGCATTATTTAAGGACTCTGTTGCATTATTTAAGGACTTTGCTGCATTATTTAAGTACTCTGGTGCATTATTTAAGGACTTTATTGCATTATTTAAGGATTCTGCTGCATTATTTAAGGAATTTGCTGCATTATTTAAGAACTTTGCTGCAGTATTTAAGGACTCTGCTGCATTATTTAAGGACTTTATTGCATTATTTAAGGACCCTGCTGCAGAATTTAAGGAATCTGCTGCATTACTTAAGGACTTTGTTGCATTATTTAAGGACTCTGCTGCATTATTTAAGGACTTTGCTGCATTATTTAAGGACTTTGATGCATTATTTAAGGACGCCGCTGCAGAATTTAAGTAATCTGCTGCATTATTTAAGGACTCTGCTGCATTATTTAAGGACTTTGCTGCATTATTTAAGGACTCTGCTGTATTATTAAGCACGTTGCTGCATTAATTAAGGACTTTATTGCATTATTTAAGGAATTTGATGCATTATTTAAGGACTCTGCTGCATTATTTAAGGACTTTGATGCATTATTTAAGGACGCTGCTGCAGAATTTAAGGAATCTGCTGCATTATTTAAGGACTTTGTTGCATTATTTAAGGACTATGCTGCATTATGTAAGGACTCTGCTGCATTATTTAAGGACTTTGCTGCATTATTTAATTACTCTGCTGCATTATTTAAGGACTTTGTTGCATTATTTAAGGACTCTGCTGCATTATTTAAGGACTTTGCTGCATTATTTAAGGACTTTGATGCATTATTTAAGGACGCTGCTGCAGAATTTAAGTAATCTGCTGCATTATTTAAGGACTCTGCTGCATTATTTAAGGACTTTGCTGCATTATTTAAGGACTCTGCTGCATTATTTAAGGACTTTGTTGCATTATTTAATGACTCTGCTGCGGTATTTAAGGACTCTGCTGCATTTTTTAAGGACTTTGCTGCATTATTTAAGGACTTTGCTGCAGTAATTAAGGAATCTGCTGCATTATTTAAGGAATTTGATGCATTATTTAAGGACTCTGCTGCATTATTTAAGGACTTTGCTGCATTATTTAAGGACTCTGCTTCATTATTTAAGGACTTTGTTGCATTATTTAAGGACTCTGCTGCATTATTTAAGGACTTTGTTGCATTATTTAAGGACTCTGCTGCATTATTTAAAGACTTTGTTGCATTATTTAAGTACTCTGGTGCATTATTTAAGGACTCTGCTGCATTATTTAAGGACTTTGCTGCAGTAATTAAGGAATCTGCTGCATTATTTAAGGAATTTGATGCATTATTTAAGGACTCTGCTGCATTATTTAAGGACTTTGCTGCATTATTTAAGGACTCTGCTTCATTATTTAAGGACTTTGTTGCATTATTTAAGGACTTTGTTGCATTATTTAAGGACTCTGCTGCATTATTTAAAGACTTTGTTGCATTATTTAAGTACTCTGGTGCATTATTTAAGGACTCTGCTGCATTATTTAAAGACTTTGCTGCATTATTTAAGTACTCTGGTGCATTATTTAAGGACTTTGTTGCTTTATTTAAGGACTTTGCTGCATTATTTAAGGACTTTGTTGCATTATTTAAGGACTCTGCTGCATTATTTAAGGACTTTGCTGCATTATTTAAGTATGCTGCTGCAGTATTTAAGGCCTCTGCTGCATTATTTAAGGACTCTGCTGCATTTTTAAGGACGTTGCTGCATTATTTAAGGACTTTATTGCATTATTTAAGGATTCTGCTGCATTATTTAAGGAATTTGCTGCATTATTTAAGGACTCTGCTGCATTATTTAAGGACTTTGTTTCATTATTTAATGACTCTGCTGGGGTATTTAAGGACTCTGCTGCATTATTTAAGGACTTTGTTGCATTATTTAAGGACTCTGCTGCATTATTTAAGGACTTTGCTGCATTATTTAAGGACTTTGATGCATTATTTAAGGACGCTGCTGCAGAATTTAAGTAATCTGCTGCATTATTTAAGGACTCTGCTGCATTATTTAAGGACTTTGCTGCATTATTTAAGGACTCTGCTGCATTATTTAAGGACTTTGTTGCATTATTTAATGACTCTGCTGCGATATTTAAGGACTCTGCTGTATTATTTAAGGACTTTGCTGCATTATTTAAGGACTCTGCTTCATTATTTAAGGACTTTGTTGCATTATTTAAGGACTCTGCTGCATTATTTAAGGATTTTGCTGCATTATTTAAGGAATCTACTGCATTATTAAGGACGTTGCTGCATTATTTAAGGACTTTATTGCATTATTTAAGGATTCTGCTGCATTATTTAAGGAATTAGCTGCATTATTTAAGTACTCTGCTGCATTATTTAAGGACTTTGCTGCATTATTTAAGTATGCTGCTGCAGTATTTAAGGCCTCTGCTGCATTATTTAAGAACTCTGCTGCATTATTAAGGACGTTGCTGCATTATTTAATGACTTTATTGCATTATTTAAGGATTCTGCTGCATTATTTAAGGAATTTGCTGCATTATTTAAGGACTCTGCTGCATTATTTAAGGACTTTGTTGCATTATTTAATGACTCTGCTGGGGTATTTAAGGACTCTGCTGCATTATTTAAGGACTTTGTTGCATTATTTAAGGAATCTGCTGCATTATTTAAGGACTTTGCTGCATTATTTAAGGACTTTGATGCATTATTTAAGGACGCTGCTGCAGAATTTAAGGAATCTGCTGCATTATTTAAGGACTTTGTTGCATTATTTAAGGACTATGCTGCATTATGTAAGGACTCTGCTGCATTATTTAAGGACTTTGCTGCATTATTTAATTACTCTGCTGCATTATTTAAGGACTTTGTTGCATTATTTAAGGACTCTGCTGCATTATTTAAGGACTTTGCTGCATTATTTAAGGACTTTGATGCATTATTTAAGGATGCTGCTGCAGAATTTAAGTAATCTGCTGCATTATTTAAGGACTCTGCTGCATTATTTAAGGACTTTGCTGCATTATTTAAGGACTCTGCTGCATTATTTAAGGACTTTGTTGCATTATTTAATGACTCTGCTGCGGTATTTAAGGACTCTGCTGCATTATTTAAGGACTTTGCTGCATTATTTAAGGACTTTGCTGCAGTAATTAAGGAATCTGCTGCATTATTTAAGGACTTTGTTGCATTATTTAAGGACTGTGCTGCATTGCTTAAGGACTCTGCTGCATTATTTAAGGACTTTGCTGCATTATTTAAGGACTTTGTTGCATTATTTAAGGACTCTGCTGCATTATTTAAGGACTTTGTTGCATTATTTAAGGACTCTGTTGCATTATTTAAGGACTTTGCTGCATTATTTAAGTACTCTGGTGCATTATTTAAGGACTTTGTTGCATTATTTAAGGACTCTGCTGCATTATTTAAGGACTTTGCTGCATTATTTAAGTACTCTGGTGCATTATTTAAGGACTTTGTTGCATTATTTAAGGACTCTGCTGCATTATTTAAGGACTTTGTTGCATTATTTAAGGACTCTGCTGCATTATTTAAGGACTTTGCTGCATTATTTAAGGACTCTGCTGCATTATTTAAGGACTTTGTTGCATTATTTAATGACTCTGCTGCGGTATTTAAGGACTCTGCTGTATTATTTAAGGACTTTGCTGCATTATTTAAGGACTCTGCTTCATTATTTAAGGACTTTGTTGCATTATTTAAGGACTCTGCTGCATTATTTAAGGACTTCGTTGCATTATTTAAGGACTCTGCTGCATTATTTAAAGACTTTGCTGCATTATTTAAGTACTCTGGTGCATTATTTAAGGACTCGGCTGCATTATTTAAAGACTTTGCTGCATTATTTAAGTACTCTGGTGCATTATTTAAGGACTCTGCTGCATTATTTAAGGACTTTGCTGCATTATTTAAGGACTCTGCTGCATTATTTAAGGACTTTGCTGCATTATTTAAGTATGCTGCTGCGGTATTTAAGGCCTCTGCTGCATTATTTAAGGACTCTGCTGCATTATTAAGGACGTTGCTGCATTATTTAAGGACTTTATTGCATTATTTAAGGATTCTGCTGCATTATTTAAGGAATTTGCTGCATTATTTAAGGACTCTGCTGTATTATTTAAGGACTTTGTTGCATTATTTAATGACTCTGCTGGGGTATTTAAGGACTCTGCTGCATTATTTAAGGGCTTTGCTGCATTATTTAAGGACTCTGCTGCAGTATTTAAGGACTCTGCTGCATTATTTAAGGACTTTGATGCATTATTTAAGGACGCTGCTGCAGAATTTAAGGAATCTGCTGCATTATTTAAGGACTTTGTTGCATTATTTAAGGACTATGCTGCATTATGTAAGGACTCTGCTGCATTATTTAAGGACTTTGCTGCATTATTTAATTACTCTGCTGCATTATTTAAGGACTTTGTTGCATTATTTAAGGACTCTGCTGCATTATTTAAGGACTTTGCTGCATTATTTAAGGACTTTGATGCATTATTTAAGGACGCTGCTGCAGAATTTAAGTAATCTGCTGCATTATTTAAGGACTCTGCTGCATTATTTAAGGTCTTTGCTGCATTATTTAAGGACTCTGCTGCATTATTTAAGGACTTTGTTGCATTATTTAATGACTCTGCTGCGGTATTTAAGGACTCTGCTGCATTATTTAAGGACTTTGCTGCATTATTTAAGGACTTTGCTGCAGTAATTAAGGAATCTGCTGCATTATTTAAGGACTTTGTTGCATTATTTAAGGACTGTGCTGCATTGCTTAAGGACTCTGCTGCATTATTTAAGGACTTTGCTGCATTATTTAAGGACTTTGTTGCATTATTTAAGGACTCTGCTGCATTATTTAAGGACTTTGTTGCATTATTTAAGGACTCTGTTGCATTATTTAAGGACTTTGCTGCATTATTTAAGTACTCTGGTGCATTATTTAAGGACTTTGTTGCATTATTTAAGGACTCTGCTGCATTATTTAAGGACTTTGTTGCATTATTTAAGGACTCTGTTGCATTATTTAAGGACTTTGCTGCATTATTTAAGTACTCTGGTGCATTATTTAAGGACTTTGTTGCATTATTTAAGGACTCTGCTGCATTATTTAAGGACTTTGTTGCATTATTTAAGGACTCTGCTGCATTATTTAAGGACTTTGCTGCATTATTTAAGGACTCTGTTGCATTATTTAAGGACTTTGCTGCATTATTTAAGTACTCTGGTGCATTATTTAAGGACTTTATTGCATTATTTAAGGATTCTGCTGCATTATTTAAGGAATTTGCTGCATTATTTAAGAACTTTGCTGCAGTATTTAAGGACTCTGCTGCATTATTTAAGGACTTTATTGCATTATTTAAGGACCCTGCTGCAGAATTTAAGGAATCTGCTGCATTACTTAAGGACTTTGTTGCATTATTTAAGGACTCTGCTGCATTATTTAAGGACTTTGCTGCATTATTTAAGGACTTTGATGCATTATTTAAGGACGCCGCTGCAGAATTTAAGTAATCTGCTGCATTATTTAAGGACTCTGCTGCATTATTTAAGGACTTTGCTGCATTATTTAAGGACTCTGCTGTATTATTAAGCACGTTGCTGCATTAATTAAGGACTTTATTGCATTATTTAAGGAATTTGATGCATTATTTAAGGACTCTGCTGCATTATTTAAGGACTTTGATGCATTATTTAAGGACGCTGCTGCAGAATTTAAGGAATCTGCTGCATTATTTAAGGACTTTGTTGCATTATTTAAGGACTATGCTGCATTATGTAAGGACTCTGCTGCATTATTTAAGGACTTTGCTGCATTATTTAATTACTCTGCTGCATTATTTAAGGACTTTGTTGCATTATTTAAGGACTCTGCTGCATTATTTAAGGACTTTGCTGCATTATTTAAGGACTTTGATGCATTATTTAAGGACGCTGCTGCAGAATTTAAGTAATCTGCTGCATTATTTAAGGACTCTGCTGCATTATTTAAGGACTTTGCTGCATTATTTAAGGACTCTGCTGCATTATTTAAGGACTTTGTTGCATTATTTAATGACTCTGCTGCGGTATTTAAGGACTCTGCTGCATTTTTTAAGGACTTTGCTGCATTATTTAAGGACTTTGCTGCAGTAATTAAGGAATCTGCTGCATTATTTAAGGAATTTGATGCATTATTTAAGGACTCTGCTGCATTATTTAAGGACTTTGCTGCATTATTTAAGGACTCTGCTTCATTATTTAAGGACTTTGTTGCATTATTTAAGGACTCTGCTGCATTATTTAAGGACTTTGTTGCATTATTTAAGGACTCTGCTGCATTATTTAAAGACT
This sequence comes from Phyllobates terribilis, assembly GCF_046119375.1. Classification (NCBI taxonomy): domain Eukaryota; kingdom Metazoa; phylum Chordata; class Amphibia; order Anura; family Dendrobatidae; genus Phyllobates; species Phyllobates terribilis. Next base: position 1,639,952 of record NW_027362988.1, on the reverse strand, counting down.
TTGTTGCATTATTTAAGTACTCTGGTGCATTATTTAAGGACTCTGCTGCATTATTTAAAGACTTTGCTGCATTATTTAAGTACTCTGGTGCATTATTTAAGGACTTTGTTGCTTTATTTAAGGACTTTGCTGCATTATTTAAGGACTTTGTTGCATTATTTAAGGACTCTGCTGCATTATTTAAGGACTTTGCTGCATTATTTAAGTATGCTGCTGCAGTATTTAAGGCCTCTGCTGCATTATTTAAGGACTCTGCTGCATTTTTAAGGACGTTGCTGCATTATTTAAGGACTTTATTGCATTATTTAAGGATTCTGCTGCATTATTTAAGGAATTTGCTGCATTATTTAAGGACTCTGCTGCATTATTTAAGGACTTTGTTTCATTATTTAATGACTCTGCTGGGGTATTTAAGGACTCTGCTGCATTATTTAAGGACTTTGTTGCATTATTTAAGGACTCTGCTGCATTATTTAAGGACTTTGCTGCATTATTTAAGGACTTTGATGCATTATTTAAGGACGCTGCTGCAGAATTTAAGTAATCTGCTGCATTATTTAAGGACTCTGCTGCATTATTTAAGGACTTTGCTGCATTATTTAAGGACTCTGCTGCATTATTTAAGGACTTTGTTGCATTATTTAATGACTCTGCTGCGATATTTAAGGACTCTGCTGTATTATTTAAGGACTTTGCTGCATTATTTAAGGACTCTGCTTCATTATTTAAGGACTTTGTTGCATTATTTAAGGACTCTGCTGCATTATTTAAGGATTTTGCTGCATTATTTAAGGAATCTACTGCATTATTAAGGACGTTGCTGCATTATTTAAGGACTTTATTGCATTATTTAAGGATTCTGCTGCATTATTTAAGGAATTAGCTGCATTATTTAAGTACTCTGCTGCATTATTTAAGGACTTTGCTGCATTATTTAAGTATGCTGCTGCAGTATTTAAGGCCTCTGCTGCATTATTTAAGAACTCTGCTGCATTATTAAGGACGTTGCTGCATTATTTAAGGACTTTATTGCATTATTTAAGGATTCTGCTGCATTATTTAAGGAATTTGCTGCATTATTTAAGGACTCTGCTGCATTATTTAAGGACTTTGTTGCATTATTTAATGACTCTGCTGGGGTATTTAAGGACTCTGCTGCATTATTTAAGGACTTTGTTGCATTATTTAAGGAATCTGCTGCATTATTTAAGGACTTTGCTGCATTATTTAAGGACTTTGATGCATTATTTAAGGACGCTGCTGCAGAATTTAAGTAATCTGCTGCATTATTTAAGGACTCTGCTGCATTATTTAAGGACTTTGCTGCATTATTTAAGGACTCTGCTGCATTATTTAAGGACTTTGTTGCATTATTTAATGACTCTGCTGCGGTATTTAAGGACTCTGCTGTATTATTTAAGGACTTTGCTGAATTATTTAAGGACTCTGCTTCATTATTTAAGGACTTTGTTGCATTATTTAAGGACTCTGCTGCATTATTTAAGGACTTCGTTGCATTATTTAAGGACTCTGCTGCATTATTTAAAGACTTTGCTGCATTATTTAAGTACTCTGGTGCATTATTTAAGGACTCGGCTGCATTATTTAAAGACTTTGCTGCATTATTTAAGTACTCTGGTGCATTATTTAAGGACTCTGCTGCATTATTTAAGGACTTTGCTGCATTATTTAAGGACTCTGCTGCATTATTTAAGGACTCTGCTGCATTATTTAAGGACTTTGCTGCATTATTTAAGTATGCTGCTGCGGTATTTAAGGCCTCTGCTGCATTATTTAAGGACTCTGCTGCATTATTAAGGACGTTGCTGCATTATTTAAGGACTTTATTGCATTATTTAAGGATTCTGCTGCATTATTTAAGGAATTTGCTGCATTATTTAAGGACTCTGCTGTATTATTTAAGGACTTTGTTGCATTATTTAATGACTCTGCTGGGGTATTTAAGGACTCTGCTGCATTATTTAAGGGCTTTGCTGCATTATTTAAGGACTCTGCTGCAGTATTTAAGGACTCTGCTGCATTATTTAAGGACTTTGATGCATTATTTAAGGACGCTGCTGCAGAATTTAAGGAATCTGCTGCATTATTTAAGGACTTTGTTGCATTATTTAAGGACTATGCTGCATTATGTAAGGACTCTGCTGCATTATTTAAGGACTTTGCTGCATTATTTAATTACTCTGCTGCATTATTTAAGGACTTTGTTGCATTATTTAAGGACTCTGCTGCATTATTTAAGGACTTTGCTGCATTATTTAAGGACTTTGATGCATTATTTAAGGACGCTGCTGCAGAATTTAAGTAATCTGCTGCATTATTTAAGGACTCTGCTGCATTATTTAAGGACTTTGCTGCATTATTTAAGGACTCTGCTGCATTATTTAAGGACTTTGTTGCATTATTTAATGACTCTGCTGCGGTATTTAAGGACTCTGCTGCATTATTTAAGGACTTTGCTGCATTATTTAAGGACTTTGCTGCAGTAATTAAGGAATCTGCTGCATTATTTAAGGACTTTGTTGCATTATTTAAGGACTGTGCTGCATTGCTTAAGGACTCTGCTGCATTATTTAAGGACTTTGCTGCATTATTTAAGGACTTTGTTGCATTATTTAAGGACTCTGCTGCATTATTTAAGGACTTTGTTGCATTATTTAAGGACTCTGTTGCATTATTTAAGGACTTTGCTGCATTATTTAAGTACTCTGGTGCATTATTTAAGGACTTTGTTGCATTATTTAAGGACTCTGCTGCATTATTTAAGGACTTTGCTGCATTATTTAAGTACTCTGGTGCATTATTTAAGGACTTTGTTGCATTATTTAAGGACTCTGCTGCATTATTTAAGGACTTTGCTGCATTATTTAAGGACTCTGCTGCATTATTTAAGGACTTTGTTGCATTATTTAATGACTCTGCTGCGGTATTTAAGGACTCTGCTGTATTATTTAAGGACTTTGCTGCATTATTTAAGGACTCTGCTGTATTATTTAAGGACTTTGTTGCATTATTTAATGACTCTGCTGGGGTATTTAAGGACTCTGCTGCATTATTTAAGGGCTTTGCTGCATTATTTAAGGACTCTGCTGCAGTATTTAAGGACTCTGCTGCATTATTTAAGGACTTTGATGCATTATTTAAGGACGCTGCTGCAGAATTTAAGGAATCTGCTGCATTATTTAAGGACTTTGTTGCATTATTTAAGGACTATGCTGCATTATGTAAGGACTCTGCTGCATTATTTAAGGACTTTGCTGCATTATTTAATTACTCTGCTGCATTATTTAAGGACTTTGTTGCATTATTTAAGGACTCTGCTGCATTATTTAAGGACTTTGCTGCATTATTTAAGGACTTTGATGCATTATTTAAGGACGCTGCTGCAGAATTTAAGTAATCTGCTGCATTATTTAAGGACTCTGCTGCATTATTTAAGGACTTTGCTGCATTATTTAAGGACTCTGCTGCATTATTTAAGGACTTTGTTGCATTATTTAATGACTCTGCTGCGGTATTTAAGGACTCTGCTGCATTATTTAAGGACTTTGCTGCATTATTTAAGGACTTTGCTGCAGTAATTAAGGAATCTGCTGCATTATTTAAGGACTTTGTTGCATTATTTAAGGACTGTGCTGCATTGCTTAAGGACTCTGCTGCATTATTTAAGGACTTTGCTGCATTATTTAAGGACTTTGTTGCATTATTTAAGGACTCTGCTGCATTATTTAAGGACGTTGTTGCATTATTTAAGGACTCTGTTGCATTATTTAAGGACTTTGCTGCATTATTTAAGTACTCTGGTGCATTATTTAAGGACTTTGTTGCATTATTTAAGGACTCTGCTGCATTATTTAAGGACTTTGTTGCATTATTTAAGGACTCTGTTGCATTATTTAAGGACTTTGCTGCATTATTTAAGTACTCTGGTGCATTATTTAAGGACTTTGTTGCATTATTTAAGGACTCTGCTGCATTATTTAAGGACTTTGTTGCATTATTTAAGGACTCTGCTGCATTATTTAAGGACTTTGCTGCATTATTTAAGGACTCTGTTGCATTATTTAAGGACTTTGCTGCATTATGTAAGTACTCTGGTGCATTATTTAAGGACTTTATTGCATTATTTAAGGATTCTGCTGCATTATTTAAGGAATTTGCTGCATTATTTAAGAACTTTGCTGCAGTATTTAAGGACTCTGCTGCATTATTTAAGGACTTTATTGCATTATTTAAGGACCCTGCTGCAGAATTTAAGGAATCTGCTGCATTACTTAAGGACTTTGTTGCATTATTTAAGGACTCTGCTGCATTATTTAAGGACTTTGCTGCATTATTTAAGGACTTTGATGCATTATTTAAGGACGCCGCTGCAGAATTTAAGTAATCTGCTGCATTATTTAAGGACTCTGCTGCATTATTTAAGGACTTTGCTGCATTATTTAAGGACTCTGCTGTATTATTAAGCACGTTGCTGCATTAATTAAGGACTTTATTGCATTATTTAAGGAATTTGATGCATTATTTAAGGACTCTGCTGCATTATTTAAGGACTTTGATGCATTATTTAAGGACGCTGCTGCAGAATTTAAGGAATCTGCTGCATTATTTAAGGACTTTGTTGCATTATTTAAGGACTATGCTGCATTATGTAAGGACTCTGCTGCATTATTTAAGGACTTTGCTGCATTATTTAATTACTCTGCTGCATTATTTAAGGACTTTGTTGCATTATTTAAGGACTCTGCTGCATTATTTAAGGACTTTGCTGCATTATTTAAGGACTTTGATGCATTATTTAAGGACGCTGCTGCAGAATTTAAGTAATCTGCTGCATTATTTAAGGACTCTGCTGCATTATTTAAGGACTTTGCTGCATTATTTAAGGACTCTGCTGCATTATTTAAGGACTTTGTTGCATTATTTAATGACTCTGCTGCGGTATTTAAGGACTCTGCTGCATTTTTTAAGGACTTTGCTGCATTATTTAAGGACTTTGCTGCAGTAATTAAGGAATCTGCTGCATTATTTAAGGAATTTGATGCATTATTTAAGGACTCTGCTGCATTATTTAAGGACTTTGCTGCATTATTTAAGGACTCTGCTTCATTATTTAAGGACTTTGTTGCATTATTTAAGGACTCTGCTGCATTATTTAAGGACTTTGTTGCATTATTTAAGGACTCTGCTGCATTATTTAAAGACTTTGTTGCATTATTTAAGTACTCTGGTGCATTATTTAAGGACTCTGCTGCATTATTTAAAGACTTTGCTGCATTATTTAAGTACTCTGGTGCATTATTTAAGGACTTTGTTGCTTTATTTAAGGACTTTGCTGCATTATTTAAGGACTTTGTTGCATTATTTAAGGACTCTGCTGCATTATTTAAGGACTTTGCTGCATTATTTAAGTATGCTGCTGCAGTATTTAAGGCCTCTGCTGCATTATTTAAGGACTCTGCTGCATTTTTAAGGACGTTGCTGCATTATTTAAGGACTTTATTGCATTATTTAAGGATTCTGCTGCATTATTTAAGGAATTTGCTGCATTATTTAAGGACTCTGCTGCATTATTTAAGGACTTTGTTTCATTATTTAATGACTCTGCTGGGGTATTTAAGGACTCTGCTGCATTATTTAAGGACTTTGTTGCATTATTTAAGGACTCTGCTGCATTATTTAAGGACTTTGCTGCATTATTTAAGGACTTTGATGCATTATTTAAGGACGCTGCTGCAGAATTTAAGTAATCTGCTGCATTATTTAAGGACTCTGCTGCATTATTTAAGGACTTTGCTGCATTATTTAAGGACTCTGCTGCATTATTTAAGGACTTTGTTGCATTATTTAATGACTCTGCTGCGATATTTAAGGACTCTGCTGTATTATTTAAGGACTTTGCTGCATTATTTAAGGACTCTGCTTCATTATTTAAGGACTTTGTTGCATTATTTAAGGACTCTGCTGCATTATTTAAGGATTTTGCTGCATTATTTAAGGAATCTACTGCATTATTAAGGACGTTGCTGCATTATTTAAGGACTTTATTGCATTATTTAAGGATTCTGCTGCATTATTTAAGGAATTAGCTGCATTATTTAAGTACTCTGCTGCATTATTTAAGGACTTTGCTGCATTATTTAAGTATGCTGCTGCAGTATTTAAGGCCTCTGCTGCATTATTTAAGAACTCTGCTGCATTATTAAGGACGTTGCTGCATTATTTAAGGACTTTATTGCATTATTTAAGGATTCTGCTGCATTATTTAAGGAATTTGCTGCATTATTTAAGGACTCTGCTGCATTATTTAAGGACTTTGTTGCATTATTTAATGACTCTGCTGGGGTATTTAAGGACTCTGCTGCATTATTTAAGGACTTTGTTGCATTATTTAAGGAATCTGCTGCATTATTTAAGGACTTTGCTGCATTATTTAAGGACTTTGATGCATTATTTAAGGACGCTGCTGCAGAATTTAAGTAATCTGCTGCATTATTTAAGGACTCTGCTGCATTATTTAAGGACTTTGCTGCATTATTTAAGGACTCTGCTGCATTATTTAAGGACTTTGTTGCATTATTTAATGACTCTGCTGCGGTATTTAAGGACTCTGCTGTATTATTTAAGGACTTTGCTGAATTATTTAAGGACTCTGCTTCATTATTTAAGGACTTTGTTGCATTATTTAAGGACTCTGCTGCATTATTTAAGGACTTCGTTGCATTATTTAAGGACTCTGCTGCATTATTTAAAGACTTTGCTGCATTATTTAAGTACTCTGGTGCATTATTTAAGGACTCGGCTGCATTATTTAAAGACTTTGCTGCATTATTTAAGTACTCTGGTGCATTATTTAAGGACTCTGCTGCATTATTTAAGGACTTTGCTGCATTATTTAAGGACTCTGCTGCATTATTTAAGGACTCTGCTGCATTATTTAAGGACTTTGCTGCATTATTTAAGTATGCTGCTGCGGTATTTAAGGCCTCTGCTGCATTATTTAAGGACTCTGCTGCATTATTAAGGACGTTGCTGCATTATTTAAGGACTTTATTGCATTATTTAAGGATTCTGCTGCATTATTTAAGGAATTTGCTGCATTATTTAAGGACTCTGCTGTATTATTTAAGGACTTTGTTGCATTATTTAATGACTCTGCTGGGGTATTTAAGGACTCTGCTGCATTATTTAAGGGCTTTGCTGCATTATTTAAGGACTCTGCTGCAGTATTTAAGGACTCTGCTGCATTATTTAAGGACTTTGATGCATTATTTAAGGACGCTGCTGCAGAATTTAAGGAATCTGCTGCATTATTTAAGGACTTTGTTGCATTATTTAAGGACTATGCTGCATTATGTAAGGACTCTGCTGCATTATTTAAGGACTTTGCTGCATTATTTAATTACTCTGCTGCATTATTTAAGGACTTTGTTGCATTATTTAAGGACTCTGCTGCATTATTTAAGGACTTTGCTGCATTATTTAAGGACTTTGATGCATTATTTAAGGACGCTGCTGCAGAATTTAAGTAATCTGCTGCATTATTTAAGGACTCTGCTGCATTATTTAAGGACTTTGCTGCATTATTTAAGGACTCTGCTGCATTATTTAAGGACTTTGTTGCATTATTTAATGACTCTGCTGCGGTATTTAAGGACTCTGCTGCATTATTTAAGGACTTTGCTGCATTATTTAAGGACTTTGCTGCAGTAATTAAGGAATCTGCTGCATTATTTAAGGACTTTGTTGCATTATTTAAGGACTGTGCTGCATTGCTTAAGGACTCTGCTGCATTATTTAAGGACTTTGCTGCATTATTTAAGGACTTTGTTGCATTATTTAAGGACTCTGCTGCATTATTTAAGGACTTTGTTGCATTATTTAAGGACTCTGTTGCATTATTTAAGGACTTTGCTGCATTATTTAAGTACTCTGGTGCATTATTTAAGGACTTTGTTGCATTATTTAAGGACTCTGCTGCATTATTTAAGGACTTTGCTGCATTATTTAAGTACTCTGGTGCATTATTTAAGGACTTTGTTGCATTATTTAAGGACTCTGCTGCATTATTTAAGGACTTTGCTGCATTATTTAAGGACTCTGCTGCATTATTTAAGGACTTTGTTGCATTATTTAATGACTCTGCTGCGGTATTTAAGGACTCTGCTGTATTATTTAAGGACTTTGCTGCATTATTTAAGGACTCTGCTTCATTATTTAAGGACTTTGTTGCATTATTTAAGGACTCTGCTGCATTATTTAAGGACTTCGTTGCATTATTTAAGGACTCTGCTGCATTATTTAAAGACTTTGCTGCATTATTTAAGTACTCTGGTGCATTATTTAAGGACTCGGCTGCATTATTTAAAGACTTTGCTGCATTATTTAAGTACTCTGGTGCATTATTTAAGGACTCTGCTGCATTATTTAAGGACTTTGCTGCATTATTTAAGGACTCTGCTGCATTATGTAAGGACTTTGCTGCATTATTTAAGTATGCTGCTGCGGTATTTAAGGCCTCTGCTGCATTATTTAAGGACTCTGCTGCATTATTAAGGACGTTGCTGCATTATTTAAGGACTTTATTGCATTATTTAAGGATTCTGCTGCATTATTTAAGGAATTTGCTGCATTATTTAAGGACTCTGCTGTATTATTTAAGGACTTTGTTGCATTATTTAATGACTCTGCTGGGGTATTTAAGGACTCTGCTGCATTATTTAAGGGCTTTGCTGCATTATTTAAGGACTCTGCTGCAGTATTTAAGGACTCTGCTGCATTATTTAAGGACTTTGATGCATTATTTAAGGACGCTGCTGCAGAATTTAAGGAATCTGCTGCATTATTTAAGGACTTTGTTGCATTATTTAAGGACTATGCTGCATTATGTAAGGACTCTGCTGCATTATTTAAGGACTTTGCTGCATTATTTAATTACTCTGCTGCATTATTTAAGGACTTTGTTGCATTATTTAAGGACTCTGCTGCATTATTTAAGGACTTTGCTGCATTATTTAAGGACTTTGATGCATTATTTAAGGACGCTGCTGCAGAATTTAAGTAATCTGATGCATTATTTAAGGACTCTGCTGCATTATTTAAGGACTTTGCTGCATTATTTAAGGACTCTGCTGCATTATTTAAGGACTTTGTTGCATTATTTAATGACTCTGCTGCGGTATTTAAGGACTCTGCTGCATTATTTAAGGACTTTGCTGCATTATTTAAGGACTTTGCTGCAGTAATTAAGGAATCTGCTGCATTATTTAAGGACTTTGTTGCATTATTTAAGGACTGTGCTGCATTGCTTAAGGACTCTGCTGCATTATTTAAGGACTTTGCTGCATTATTTAAGGACTTTGTTGCATTATTTAAGGACTCTGCTGCATTATTTAAGGACGTTGTTGCATTATTTAAGGACTCTGTTGCATTATTTAAGGACTTTGCTGCATTATTTAAGTACTCTGGTGCATTATTTAAGGACTTTGTTGCATTATTTAAGGACTCTGCTGCATTATTTAAGGACTTTGTTGCATTATTTAAGGACTCTGTTGCATTATTTAAGGACTTTGCTGCATTATTTAAGTACTCTGGTGCATTATTTAAGGACTTTGTTGCATTATTTAAGGACTCTGCTGCATTATTTAAGGACTTTGTTGCATTATTTAAGGACTCTGCTGCATTATTTAAGGACTTTGCTGCATTATTTAAGGACTCTGTTGCATTATTTAAGGACTTTGCTGCATTATTTAAGTACTCTGGTGCATTATTTAAGGACTTTATTGCATTATTTAAGGATTCTGCTGCATTATTTAAGGAATTTGCTGCATTATTTAAGAACTTTGCTGCAGTATTTAAGGACTCTGCTGCATTATTTAAGGACTTTATTGCATTATTTAAGGACCCTGCTGCAGAATTTAAGGAATCTGCTGCATTACTTAAGGACTTTGTTGCATTATTTAAGGACTCTGCTGCATTATTTAAGGACTTTGCTGCATTATTTAAGGACTTTGATGCATTATTTAAGGACGCCGCTGCAGAATTTAAGTAATCTGCTGCATTATTTAAGGACTCTGCTGCATTATTTAAGGACTTTGCTGCATTATTTAAGGACTCTGCTGTATTATTAAGCACGTTGCTGCATTAATTAAGGACTTTATTGCATTATTTAAGGAATTTGATGCATTATTTAAGGACTCTGCTGCATTATTTAAGGACTTTGATGCATTATTTAAGGACGCTGCTGCAGAATTTAAGGAATCTGCTGCATTATTTAAGGACTTTGTTGCATTATTTAAGGACTATGCTGCATTATGTAAGGACTCTGCTGCATTATTTAAGGACTTTGCTGCATTATTTAATTACTCTGCTGCATTATTTAAGGACTTTGATGCATTATTTAAGGACGCTGCTGCAGAATTTAAGTAATCTGCTGCATTATTTAAGGACTCTGCTGCATTATTTAAGGACTTTGCTGCATTATTTAAGGACTCTGCTGCATTATTTAAGGACTTTGTTGCATTATTTAATGACTCTGCTGCGGTATTTAAGGACTCTGCTGTATTATTTAAGGACTTTGCTGAATTATTTAAGGACTCTGCTTCATTATTTAAGGACTTTGTTGCATTATTTAAGGACTCTGCTGCATTATTTAAGGACTTCGTTGCATTATTTAAGGACTCTGCTGCATTATTTAAAGACTTTGCTGCATTATTTAAGTACTCTGGTGCATTATTTAAGGACTCGGCTGCATTATTTAAAGACTTTGCTGCATTATTTAAGTACTCTGGTGCATTATTTAAGGACTCTGCTGCATTATTTAAGGACTTTGCTGCATTATTTAAGGACTCTGCTGCATTATTTAAGGACTCTGCTGCATTATTTAAGGACTTTGCTGCATTATTTAAGTATGCTGCTGCGGTATTTAAGGCCTCTGCTGCATTATTTAAGGACTCTGCTGCATTATTAAGGACGTTGCTGCATTATTTAAGGACTTTATTGCATTATTTAAGGATTCTGCTGCATTATTTAAGGAATTTGCTGCATTATTTAAGGACTCTGCTGTATTATTTAAGGACTTTGTTGCATTATTTAATGACTCTGCTGGGGTATTTAAGGACTCTGCTGCATTATTTAAGGGCTTTGCTGCATTATTTAAGGACTCTGCTGCAGTATTTAAGGACTCTGCTGCATTATTTAAGGACTTTGATGCATTATTTAAGGACGCTGCTGCAGAATTTAAGGAATCTGCTGCATTATTTAAGGACTTTGTTGCATTATTTAAGGACTATGCTGCATTATGTAAGGACTCTGCTGCATTATTTAAGGACTTTGCTGCATTATTTAATTACTCTGCTGCATTATTTAAGGACTTTGTTGCATTATTTAAGGACTCTGCTGCATTATTTAAGGACTTTGCTGCATTATTTAAGGACTTTGATGCATTATTTAAGGACGCTGCTGCAGAATTTAAGTAATCTGCTGCATTATTTAAGGACTCTGCTGCATTATTTAAGGACTTTGCTGCATTATTTAAGGACTCTGCTGCATTATTTAAGGACTTTGTTGCATTATTTAATGACTCTGCTGCGGTATTTAAGGACTCTGCTGCATTATTTAAGGACTTTGCTGCATTATTTAAGGACTTTGCTGCAGTAATTAAGGAATCTGCTGCATTATTTAAGGACTTTGTTGCATTATTTAAGGACTGTGCTGCATTGCTTAAGGACTCTGCTGCATTATTTAAGGACTTTGCTGCATTATTTAAGGACTTTGTTGCATTATTTAAGGACTCTGCTGCATTATTTAAGGACTTTGTTGCATTATTTAAGGACTCTGTTGCATTATTTAAGGACTTTGCTGCATTATTTAAGTACTCTGGTGCATTATTTAAGGACTTTGTTGCATTATTTAAGGACTCTGCTGCATTATTTAAGGACTTTGCTGCATTATTTAAGTACTCTGGTGCATTATTTAAGGACTTTGTTGCATTATTTAAGGACTCTGCTGCATTATTTAAGGACTTTGCTGCATTATTTAAGGACTCTGCTGCATTATTTAAGGACTTTGTTGCATTATTTAATGACTCTGCTGCGGTATTTAAGGACTCTGCTGTATTATTTAAGGACTTTGCTGCATTATTTAAGGACTCTGCTTCATTATTTAAGGACTTTGTTGCATTATTTAAGGACTCTGCTGCATTATTTAAGGACTTCGTTGCATTATTTAAGGACTCTGCTGCATTATTTAAAGACTTTGCTGCATTATTTAAGTACTCTGGTGCATTATTTAAGGACTCGGCTGCATTATTTAAAGACTTTGCTGCATTATTTAAGTACTCTGGTGCATTATTTAAGGACTCTGCTGCATTATTTAAGGACTTTGCTGCATTATTTAAGGACTCTGCTGCATTATTTAAGGACTTTGCTGCATTATTTAAGTATGCTGCTGCAGTATTTAAGGCCTCTGCTGCATTATTTAAGGACTCTGCTGCATTATTAAGGACGTTGCTGCATTATTTAAGGACTTTATTGCATTATTTAAGGATTCTGCTGCATTATTTAAGGAATTTGCTGCATTATTTAAGGACTCTGCTGTATTATTTAAGGACTTTGTTGCATTATTTAATGACTCTGCTGGGGTATTTAAGGACTCTGCTGCATTATTTAAGGGCTTTGCTGCATTATTTAAGGACTCTGCTGCAGTATTTAAGGACTCTGCTGCATTATTTAAGGACTTTGATGCATTATTTAAGGACGCTGCTGCAGAATTTAAGGAATCTGCTGCATTATTTAAGGACTTTGTTGCATTATTTAAGGACTATGCTGCATTATGTAAGGACTCTGCTGCATTATTTAAGGACTTTGCTGCATTATTTAATTACTCTGCTGCATTATTTAAGGACTTTGTTGCATTATTTAAGGACTCTGCTGCATTATTTAAGGACTTTGCTGCATTATTTAAGGACTTTGATGCATTATTTAAGGACGCTGCTGCAGAATTTAAGTAATCTGCTGCATTATTTAAGGACTCTGCTGCATTATTTAAGGACTTTGCTGCATTATTTAAGGACTCTGCTGCATTATTTAAGGACTTTGTTGCATTATTTAATGACTCTGCTGCGGTATTTAAGGACTCTGCTGCATTATTTAAGGACTTTGCTGCATTATTTAAGGACTTTGCTGCAGTAATTAAGGAATCTGCTGCATTATTTAAGGACTTTGTTGCATTATTTAAGGACTGTGCTGCATTGCTTAAGGACTCTGCTGCATTATTTAAGGACTTTGCTGCATTATTTAAGGACTTTGTTGCATTATTTAAGGACTCTGCTGCATTATTTAAGGACGTTGTTGCATTATTTAAGGACTCTGTTGCATTATTTAAGGACTTTGCTGCATTATTTAAGTACTCTGGTGCATTATTTAAGGACTTTGTTGCATTATTTAAGGACTCTGCTGCATTATTTAAGGACTTTGTTGCATTATTTAAGGACTCTGTTGCATTATTTAAGGACTTTGCTGCATTATTTAAGTACTCTGGTGCATTATTTAAGGACTTTGTTGCATTATTTAAGGACTCTGCTGCATTATTTAAGGACTTTGTTGCATTATTTAAGGACTCTGCTGCATTATTTAAGGACTTTGCTGCATTATTTAAGGACTCTGTTGCATTATTTAAGGACTTTGCTGCATTATTTAAGTACTCTGGTGCATTATTTAAGGACTTTATTGCATTATTTAAGGATTCTGCTGCATTATTTAAGGAATTTGCTGCATTATTTAAGAACTTTGCTGCAGTATTTAAGGACTCTGCTGCATTATTTAAGGACTTTATTGCATTATTTAAGGACCCTGCTGCAGAATTTAAGGAATCTGCTGCATTACTTAAGGACTTTGTTGCATTATTTAAGGACTCTGCTGCATTATTTAAGGACTTTGCTGCATTATTTAAGGACTTTGATGCATTATTTAAGGACGCCGCTGCAGAATTTAAGTAATCTGCTGCATTATTTAAGGACTCTGCTGCATTATTTAAGGACTTTGCTGCATTATTTAAGGACTCTGCTGTATTATTAAGCACGTTGCTGCATTAATTAAGGACTTTATTGCATTATTTAAGGAATTTGATGCATTATTTAAGGACTCTGCTGCATTATTTAAGGACTTTGATGCATTATTTAAGGACGCTGCTGCAGAATTTAAGGAATCTGCTGCATTATTTAAGGACTTTGTTGCATTATTTAAGGACTATGCTGCATTATGTAAGGACTCTGCTGCATTATTTAAGGACTTTGCTGCATTATTTAATTACTCTGCTGCATTATTTAAGGACTTTGATGCATTATTTAAGGACGCTGCTGCAGAATTTAAGTAATCTGCTGCATTATTTAAGGACTCTGCTGCATTATTTAAGGACTTTGCTGCATTATTTAAGGACTCTGCTGCATTATTTAAGGACTTTGTTGCATTATTTAATGACTCTGCTGCGGTATTTAAGGACTCTGCTGCATTTTTTAAGGACTTTGCTGCATTATTTAAGGACTTTGCTGCAGTAATTAAGGAATCTGCTGCATTATTTAAGGAATTTGATGCATTATTTAAGGACTCTGCTGCATTATTTAAGGACTTTGCTGCATTATTTAAGGACTCTGCTTCATTATTTAAGGACTTTGTTGCATTATTTAAGGACTCTGCTGCATTATTTAAGGACTTTGTTGCATTATTTAAGGACTCTGCTGCATTATTTAAAGACTTTGTTGCATTATTTAAGTACTCTGGTGCATTATTTAAGGACTCTGCTGCATTATTTAAAGACTTTGCTGCATTATTTAAGTACTCTGGTGCATTATTTAAGGACTTTGTTGCTTTATTTAAGGACTTTGCTGCATTATTTAAGGACTTTGTTGCATTATTTAAGGACTCTGCTGCATTATTTAAGGACTTTGCTGCATTATTTAAGTATGCTGCTGCAGTATTTAAGGCCTCTGCTGCATTATTTAAGGACTCTGCTGCATTTTTAAGGACGTTGCTGCATTATTTAAGGACTTTATTGCATTATTTAAGGATTCTGCTGCATTATTTAAGGAATTTGCTGCATTATTTAAGGACTCTGCTGCATTATTTAAGGACTTTGTTTCATTATTTAATGACTCTGCTGGGGTATTTAAGGACTCTGCTGCATTATTTAAGGACTTTGTTGCATTATTTAAGGACTCTGCTGCATTATTTAAGGACTTTGCTGCATTATTTAAGGACTTTGATGCATTATTTAAGGACGCTGCTGCAGAATTTAAGTAATCTGCTGCATTATTTAAGGACTCTGCTGCATTATTTAAGGACTTTGCTGCATTATTTAAGGACTCTGCTGCATTATTTAAGGACTTTGTTGCATTATTTAATGACTCTGCTGCGGTATTTAAGGACTCTGCTGTATTATTTAAGGACTTTGCTGCATTATTTAAGGACTCTGCTTCATTATTTAAGGACTTTGTTGCATTATTTAAGGACTCTGCTGCATTATTTAAGGATTTTGCTGCATTATTTAAGGAATCTACTGCATTATTAAGGACGTTGCTGCATTATTTAAGGACTTTATTGCATTATTTAAGGATTCTGCTGCATTATTTAAGGAATTAGCTGCATTATTTAAGTACTCTGCTGCATTATTTAAGGACTTTGCTGCATTATTTAAGTATGCTGCTGCAGTATTTAAGGCCTCTGCTGCATTATTTAAGGACTCTGCTGCATTATTAAGGACGTTGCTGCATTATTTAAGGACTTTATTGCATTATTTAAGGATTCTGCTGCATTATTTAAGGAATTTGCTGCATTATTTAAGGACTCTGCTGCATTATTTAAGGACTTTGTTGCATTATTTAATGACTCTGCTGGGGTATTTAAGGACTCTGCTGCATTATTTAAGGACTTTGTTGCATTATTTAAGGAATCTGCTGCATTATTTAAGGACTTTGCTGCATTATTTAAGGACTTTGATGCATTATTTAAGGACGCTGCTGCAGAATTTAAGTAATCTGCTGCATTATTTAAGGACTCTGCTGCATTATTTAAGGACTTTGCTGCATTATTTAAGGACTCTGCTGCATTATTTAAGGACTTTGTTGCATTATTTAATGACTCTGCTGCGGTATTTAAGGACTCTGCTGTATTATTTAAGGACTTTGCTGAATTATTTAAGGACTCTGCTTCATTATTTAAGGACTTTGTTGCATTATTTAAGGACTCTGCTGCATTATTTAAGGACTTCGTTGCATTATTTAAGGACTCTGCTGCATTATTTAAAGACTTTGCTGCATTATTTAAGTACTCTGGTGCATTATTTAAGGACTCGGCTGCATTATTTAAAGACTTTGCTGCATTATTTAAGTACTCTGGTGCATTATTTAAGGACTCTGCTGCATTATTTAAGGACTTTGCTGCATTATTTAAGGACTCTGCTGCATTATTTAAGGACTCTGCTGCATTATTTAAGGACTTTGCTGCATTATTTAAGTATGCTGCTGCGGTATTTAAGGCCTCTGCTGCATTATTTAAGGACTCTGCTGCATTATTAAGGACGTTGCTGCATTATTTAAGGACTTTATTGCATTATTTAAGGATTCTGCTGCATTATTTAAGGAATTTGCTGCATTATTTAAGGACTCTGCTGTATTATTTAAGGACTTTGTTGCATTATTTAATGACTCTGCTGGGGTATTTAAGGACTCTGCTGCATTATTTAAGGGCTTTGCTGCATTATTTAAGGACTCTGCTGCAGTATTTAAGGACTCTGCTGCATTATTTAAGGACTTTGATGCATTATTTAAGGACGCTGCTGCAGAATTTAAGGAATCTGCTGCATTATTTAAGGACTTTGTTGCATTATTTAAGGACTATGCTGCATTATGTAAGGACTCTGCTGCATTATTTAAGGACTTTGCTGCATTATTTAATTACTCTGCTGCATTATTTAAGGACTTTGTTGCATTATTTAAGGACTCTGCTGCATTATTTAAGGACTTTGCTGCATTATTTAAGGACTTTGATGCATTATTTAAGGACGCTGCTGCAGAATTTAAGTAATCTGCTGCATTATTTAAGGACTTTGCTGCATTATTTAAGGACTTTGCTGCATTATTTAAGGACTCTGCTGCATTATTTAAGGACTTTGTTGCATTATTTAATGACTCTGCTGCGGTATTTAAGGACTCTGCTGCATTATTTAAGGACTTTGCTGCATTATTTAAGGACTTTGCTGCAGTAATTAAGGAATCTGCTGCATTATTTAAGGACTTTGTTGCATTATTTAAGGACTGTGCTGCATTGCTTAAGGACTCTGCTGCATTATTTAAGGACTTTGCTGCATTATTTAAGGACTTTGTTGCATTATTTAAGGACTCTGCTGCATTATTTAAGGACTTTGTTGCATTATTTAAGGACTCTGTTGCATTATTTAAGGACTTTGCTGCATTATTTAAGTACTCTGGTGCATTATTTAAGGACTTTGTTGCATTATTTAAGGACTCTGCTGCATTATTTAAGGACTTTGCTGCATTATTTAAGTACTCTGGTGCATTATTTAAGGACTTTGTTGCATTATTTAAGGACTCTGCTGCATTATTTAAGGACTTTGCTGCATTATTTAAGGACTCTGCTGCATTATTTAAGGACTTTGTTGCATTATTTAATGACTCTGCTGCGGTATTTAAGGACTCTGCTGTATTATTTAAGGACTTTGCTGCATTATTTAAGGACTCTGCTTCATTATTTAAGGACTTTGTTGCATTATTTAAGGACTCTGCTGCATTATTTAAGGACTTCGTTGCATTATTTAAGGACTCTGCTGCATTATTTAAAGACTTTGCTGCATTATTTAAGTACTCTGGTGCATTATTTAAGGACTCGGCTGCATTATTTAAAGACTTTGCTGCATTATTTAAGTACTCTGGTGCATTATTTAAGGACTCTGCTGCATTATTTAAGGACTTTGCTGCATTATTTAAGGACTCTGCTGCATTATTTAAGGACTTTGCTGCATTATTTAAGTATGCTGCTGCGGTATTTAAGGCCTCTGCTGCATTATTTAAGGACTCTGCTGCATTATTAAGGACGTTGCTGCATTATTTAAGGACTTTATTGCATTATTTAAGGATTCTGCTGCATTATTTAAGGACTCTGCTGCATTATTTAAGGACTCTGCTGCATTATTTAAGGACTTTGCTGCATTATTTAAGTATGCTGCTGCGGTATTTAAGGCCTCTGCTGCATTATTTAAGGACTCTGCTGCATTATTAAGGACGTTGCTGCATTATTTAAGGACTTTATTGCATTATTTAAGGATTCTGCTGCATTATTTAAGGAATTTGCTGCATTATTTAAGGACTCTGCTGTATTATTTAAGGACTTTGTTGCATTATTTAATGACTCTGCTGGGGTATTTAAGGACTCTGCTGCATTATTTAAGGGCTTTGCTGCATTATTTAAGGACTCTGCTGCAGTATTTAAGGACTCTGCTGCATTATTTAAGGACTTTGATGCATTATTTAAGGACGCTGCTGCAGAATTTAAGGAATCTGCTGCATTATTTAAGGACTTTGTTGCATTATTTAAGGACTATGCTGCATTATGTAAGGACTCTGCTGCATTATTTAAGGACTTTGCTGCATTATTTAATTACTCTGCTGCATTATTTAAGGACTTTGTTGCATTATTTAAGGACTCTGCTGCATTATTTAAGGACTTTGCTGCATTATTTAAGGACTTTGATGCATTATTTAAGGACGCTGCTGCAGAATTTAAGTAATCTGCTGCATTATTTAAGGACTCTGCTGCATTATTTAAGGACTTTGCTGCATTATTTAAGGACTCTGCTGCATTATTTAAGGACTTTGTTGCATTATTTAATGACTCTGCTGCGGTATTTAAGGACTCTGCTGCATTATTTAAGGACTTTGCTGCATTATTTAAGGACTTTGCTGCAGTAATTAAGGAATCTGCTGCATTATTTAAGGACTTTGTTGCATTATTTAAGGACTGTGCTGCATTGCTTAAGGACTCTGCTGCATTATTTAAGGACTTTGCTGCATTATTTAAGGACTTTGTTGCATTATTTAAGGACTCTGCTGCATTATTTAAGGACTTTGTTGCATTATTTAAGGACTCTGTTGCATTATTTAAGGACTTTGCTGCATTATTTAAGTACTCTGGTGCATTATTTAAGGACTCTGCTGCATTATTTAAAGACTTTGCTGCATTATTTAAGTACTCTGGTGCATTATTTAAGGACTTTGTTGCTTTATTTAAGGACTTTGCTGCATTATTTAAGGACTCTGCTGCAGTATTTAAGGACTCTGCTGCATTATTTAAGGACTTTGATGCATTATTTAAGGACGCTGCTGCAGAATTTAAGGAATCTGCTGCATTATTTAAGGACTTTGTTGCATTATTTAAGGACTATGCTGCATTATGTAAGGACTCTGCTGCATTATTTAAGGACTTTGCTGCATTATTTAATTACTCTGCTGCATTATTTAAGGACTTTGTTGCATTATTTAAGGACTCTGCTGCATTATTTAAGGACTTTGCTGCATTATTTAAGGACTTTGATGCATTATTTAAGGACGCTGCTGCAGAATTTAAGTAATCTGATGCATTATTTAAGGACTCTGCTGCATTATTTAAGGACTTTGCTGCATTATTTAAGGACTCTGCTGCATTATTTAAGGACTTTGTTGCATTATTTAATGACTCTGCTGCGGTATTTAAGGACTCTGCTGCATTATTTAAGGACTTTGCTGCATTATTTAAGGACTTTGCTGCAGTAATTAAGGAATCTGCTGCATTATTTAAGGACTTTGTTGCATTATTTAAGGACTGTGCTGCATTGCTTAAGGACTCTGCTGCATTATTTAAGGACTTTGCTGCATTATTTAAGGACTTTGTTGCATTATTTAAGGACTCTGCTGCATTATTTAAGGACGTTGTTGCATTATTTAAGGACTCTGTTGCATTATTTAAGGACTTTGCTGCATTATTTAAGTACTCTGGTGCATTATTTAAGGACTTTGTTGCATTATTTAAGGACTCTGCTGCATTATTTAAGGACTTTGTTGCATTATTTAAGGACTCTGTTGCATTATTTAAGGACTTTGCTGCATTATTTAAGTACTCTGGTGCATTATTTAAGGACTTTGTTGCATTATTTAAGGACTCTGCTGCATTATTTAAGGACTTTGTTGCATTATTTAAGGACTCTGCTGCATTATTTAAGGACTTTGCTGCATTATTTAAGGACTCTGTTGCATTATTTAAGGACTTTGCTGCATTATTTAAGTACTCTGGTGCATTATTTAAGGACTTTATTGCATTATTTAAGGATTCTGCTGCATTATTTAAGGAATTTGCTGCATTATTTAAGAACTTTGCTGCAGTATTTAAGGACTCTGCTGCATTATTTAAGGACTTTATTGCATTATTTAAGGACCCTGCTGCAGAATTTAAGGAATCTGCTGCATTACTTAAGGACTTTGTTGCATTATTTAAGGACTCTGCTGCATTATTTAAGGACTTTGCTGCATTATTTAAGGACTTTGATGCATTATTTAAGGACGCCGCTGCAGAATTTAAGTAATCTGCTGCATTATTTAAGGACTCTGCTGCATTATTTAAGGACTTTGCTGCATTATTTAAGGACTCTGCTGTATTATTAAGCACGTTGCTGCATTAATTAAGGACTTTATTGCATTATTTAAGGAATTTGATGCATTATTTAAGGACTCTGCTGCATTATTTAAGGACTTTGATGCATTATTTAAGGACGCTGCTGCAGAATTTAAGGAATCTGCTGCATTATTTAAGGACTTTGTTGCATTATTTAAGGACTATGCTGCATTATGTAAGGACTCTGCTGCATTATTTAAGGACTTTGCTGCATTATTTAATTACTCTGCTGCATTATTTAAGGACTTTGATGCATTATTTAAGGACGCTGCTGCAGAATTTAAGTAATCTGCTGCATTATTTAAGGACTCTGCTGCATTATTTAAGGACTTTGCTGCATTATTTAAGGACTCTGCTGCATTATTTAAGGACTTTGTTGCATTATTTAATGACTCTGCTGCGGTATTTAAGGACTCTGCTGTATTATTTAAGGACTTTGCTGAATTATTTAAGGACTCTGCTTCATTATTTAAGGACTTTGTTGCATTATTTAAGGACTCTGCTGCATTATTTAAGGACTTCGTTGCATTATTTAAGGACTCTGCTGCATTATTTAAAGACTTTGCTGCATTATTTAAGTACTCTGGTGCATTATTTAAGGACTCGGCTGCATTATTTAAAGACTTTGCTGCATTATTTAAGTACTCTGGTGCATTATTTAAGGACTCTGCTGCATTATTTAAGGACTTTGCTGCATTATTTAAGGACTCTGCTGCATTATTTAAGGACTCTGCTGCATTATTTAAGGACTTTGCTGCATTATTTAAGTATGCTGCTGCGGTATTTAAGGCCTCTGCTGCATTATTTAAGGACTCTGCTGCATTATTAAGGACGTTGCTGCATTATTTAAGGACTTTATTGCATTATTTAAGGATTCTGCTGCATTATTTAAGGAATTTGCTGCATTATTTAAGGACTCTGCTGTATTATTTAAGGACTTTGTTGCATTATTTAATGACTCTGCTGGGGTATTTAAGGACTCTGCTGCATTATTTAAGGGCTTTGCTGCATTATTTAAGGACTCTGCTGCAGTATTTAAGGACTCTGCTGCATTATTTAAGGACTTTGATGCATTATTTAAGGACGCTGCTGCAGAATTTAAGGAATCTGCTGCATTATTTAAGGACTTTGTTGCATTATTTAAGGACTATGCTGCATTATGTAAGGACTCTGCTGCATTATTTAAGGACTTTGCTGCATTATTTAATTACTCTGCTGCATTATTTAAGGACTTTGTTGCATTATTTAAGGACTCTGCTGCATTATTTAAGGACTTTGCTGCATTATTTAAGGACTTTGATGCATTATTTAAGGACGCTGCTGCAGAATTTAAGTAATCTGCTGCATTATTTAAGGACTCTGCTGCATTATTTAAGGACTTTGCTGCATTATTTAAGGACTCTGCTGCATTATTTAAGGACTTTGTTGCATTATTTAATGACTCTGCTGCGGTATTTAAGGACTCTGCTGCATTATTTAAGGACTTTGCTGCATTATTTAAGGACTTTGCTGCAGTAATTAAGGAATCTGCTGCATTATTTAAGGACTTTGTTGCATTATTTAAGGACTGTGCTGCATTGCTTAAGGACTCTGCTGCATTATTTAAGGACTTTGCTGCATTATTTAAGGACTTTGTTGCATTATTTAAGGACTCTGCTGCATTATTTAAGGACTTTGTTGCATTATTTAAGGACTCTGTTGCATTATTTAAGGACTTTGCTGCATTATTTAAGTACTCTGGTGCATTATTTAAGGACTTTGTTGCATTATTTAAGGACTCTGCTGCATTATTTAAGGACTTTGCTGCATTATTTAAGTACTCTGGTGCATTATTTAAGGACTTTGTTGCATTATTTAAGGACTCTGCTGCATTATTTAAGGACTTTGCTGCATTATTTAAGGACTCTGCTGCATTATTTAAGGACTTTGTTGCATTATTTAATGACTCTGCTGCGGTATTTAAGGACTCTGCTGTATTATTTAAGGACTTTGCTGCATTATTTAAGGACTCTGCTTCATTATTTAAGGACTTTGTTGCATTATTTAAGGACTCTGCTGCATTATTTAAGGACTTCGTTGCATTATTTAAGGACTCTGCTGCATTATTTAAAGACTTTGCTGCATTATTTAAGTACTCTGGTGCATTATTTAAGGACTCGGCTGCATTATTTAAAGACTTTGCTGCATTATTTAAGTACTCTGGTGCATTATTTAAGGACTCTGCTGCATTATTTAAGGACTTTGCTGCATTATTTAAGGACTCTGCTGCATTATTTAAGGACTTTGCTGCATTATTTAAGTATGCTGCTGCAGTATTTAAGGCCTCTGCTGCATTATTTAAGGACTCTGCTGCATTATTAAGGACGTTGCTGCATTATTTAAGGACTTTATTGCATTATTTAAGGATTCTGCTGCATTATTTAAGGAATTTGCTGCATTATTTAAGGACTCTGCTGTATTATTTAAGGACTTTGTTGCATTATTTAATGACTCTGCTGGGGTATTTAAGGACTCTGCTGCATTATTTAAGGGCTTTGCTGCATTATTTAAGGACTCTGCTGCAGTATTTAAGGACTCTGCTGCATTATTTAAGGACTTTGATGCATTATTTAAGGACGCTGCTGCAGAATTTAAGGAATCTGCTGCATTATTTAAGGACTTTGTTGCATTATTTAAGGACTATGCTGCATTATGTAAGGACTCTGCTGCATTATTTAAGGACTTTGCTGCATTATTTAATTACTCTGCTGCATTATTTAAGGACTTTGTTGCATTATTTAAGGACTCTGCTGCATTATTTAAGGACTTTGCTGCATTATTTAAGGACTTTGATGCATTATTTAAGGACGCTGCTGCAGAATTTAAGTAATCTGCTGCATTATTTAAGGACTCTGCTGCATTATTTAAGGACTTTGCTGCATTATTTAAGGACTCTGCTGCATTATTTAAGGACTTTGTTGCATTATTTAATGACTCTGCTGCGGTATTTAAGGACTCTGCTGCATTATTTAAGGACTTTGCTGCATTATTTAAGGACTTTGCTGCAGTAATTAAGGAATCTGCTGCATTATTTAAGGACTTTGTTGCATTATTTAAGGACTGTGCTGCATTGCTTAAGGACTCTGCTGCATTATTTAAGGACTTTGCTGCATTATTTAAGGACTTTGTTGCATTATTTAAGGACTCTGCTGCATTATTTAAGGACGTTGTTGCATTATTTAAGGACTCTGTTGCATTATTTAAGGACTTTGCTGCATTATTTAAGTACTCTGGTGCATTATTTAAGGACTTTGTTGCATTATTTAAGGACTCTGCTGCATTATTTAAGGACTTTGTTGCATTATTTAAGGACTCTGTTGCATTATTTAAGGACTTTGCTGCATTATTTAAGTACTCTGGTGCATTATTTAAGGACTTTGTTGCATTATTTAAGGACTCTGCTGCATTATTTAAGGACTTTGTTGCATTATTTAAGGACTCTGCTGCATTATTTAAGGACTTTGCTGCATTATTTAAGGACTCTGTTGCATTATTTAAGGACTTTGCTGCATTATTTAAGTACTCTGGTGCATTATTTAAGGACTTTATTGCATTATTTAAGGATTCTGCTGCATTATTTAAGGAATTTGCTGCATTATTTAAGAACTTTGCTGCAGTATTTAAGGACTCTGCTGCATTATTTAAGGACTTTATTGCATTATTTAAGGACCCTGCTGCAGAATTTAAGGAATCTGCTGCATTACTTAAGGACTTTGTTGCATTATTTAAGGACTCTGCTGCATTATTTAAGGACTTTGCTGCATTATTTAAGGACTTTGATGCATTATTTAAGGACGCCGCTGCAGAATTTAAGTAATCTGCTGCATTATTTAAGGACTCTGCTGCATTATTTAAGGACTTTGCTGCATTATTTAAGGACTCTGCTGTATTATTAAGCACGTTGCTGCATTAATTAAGGACTTTATTGCATTATTTAAGGAATTTGATGCATTATTTAAGGACTCTGCTGCATTATTTAAGGACTTTGATGCATTATTTAAGGACGCTGCTGCAGAATTTAAGGAATCTGCTGCATTATTTAAGGACTTTGTTGCATTATTTAAGGACTATGCTGCATTATGTAAGGACTCTGCTGCATTATTTAAGGACTTTGCTGCATTATTTAATTACTCTGCTGCATTATTTAAGGACTTTGATGCATTATTTAAGGACGCTGCTGCAGAATTTAAGTAATCTGCTGCATTATTTAAGGACTCTGCTGCATTATTTAAGGACTTTGCTGCATTATTTAAGGACTCTGCTGCATTATTTAAGGACTTTGTTGCATTATTTAATGACTCTGCTGCGGTATTTAAGGACTCTGCTGCATTTTTTAAGGACTTTGCTGCATTATTTAAGGACTTTGCTGCAGTAATTAAGGAATCTGCTGCATTATTTAAGGAATTTGATGCATTATTTAAGGACTCTGCTGCATTATTTAAGGACTTTGCTGCATTATTTAAGGACTCTGCTTCATTATTTAAGGACTTTGTTGCATTATTTAAGGACTCTGCTGCATTATTTAAGGACTTTGTTGCATTATTTAAGGACTCTGCTGCATTATTTAAAGACTTTGTTGCATTATTTAAGTACTCTGGTGCATTATTTAAGGACTCTGCTGCATTATTTAAAGACTTTGCTGCATTATTTAAGTACTCTGGTGCATTATTTAAGGACTTTGTTGCTTTATTTAAGGACTTTGCTGCATTATTTAAGGACTTTGTTGCATTATTTAAGGACTCTGCTGCATTATTTAAGGACTTTGCTGCATTATTTAAGTATGCTGCTGCAGTATTTAAGGCCTCTGCTGCATTATTTAAGGACTCTGCTGCATTTTTAAGGACGTTGCTGCATTATTTAAGGACTTTATTGCATTATTTAAGGATTCTGCTGCATTATTTAAGGAATTTGCTGCATTATTTAAGGACTCTGCTGCATTATTTAAGGACTTTGTTTCATTATTTAATGACTCTGCTGGGGTATTTAAGGACTCTGCTGCATTATTTAAGGACTTTGTTGCATTATTTAAGGACTCTGCTGCATTATTTAAGGACTTTGCTGCATTATTTAAGGACTTTGATGCATTATTTAAGGACGCTGCTGCAGAATTTAAGTAATCTGCTGCATTATTTAAGGACTCTGCTGCATTATTTAAGGACTTTGCTGCATTATTTAAGGACTCTGCTGCATTATTTAAGGACTTTGTTGCATTATTTAATGACTCTGCTGCGGTATTTAAGGACTCTGCTGTATTATTTAAGGACTTTGCTGCATTATTTAAGGACTCTGCTTCATTATTTAAGGACTTTGTTGCATTATTTAAGGACTCTGCTGCATTATTTAAGGATTTTGCTGCATTATTTAAGGAATCTACTGCATTATTAAGGACGTTGCTGCATTATTTAAGGACTTTATTGCATTATTTAAGGATTCTGCTGCATTATTTAAGGAATTAGCTGCATTATTTAAGTACTCTGCTGCATTATTTAAGGACTTTGCTGCATTATTTAAGTATGCTGCTGCAGTATTTAAGGCCTCTGCTGCATTATTTAAGGACTCTGCTGCATTATTAAGGACGTTGCTGCATTATTTAAGGACTTTATTGCATTATTTAAGGATTCTGCTGCATTATTTAAGGAATTTGCTGCATTATTTAAGGACTCTGCTGCATTATTTAAGGACTTTGTTGCATTATTTAATGACTCTGCTGGGGTATTTAAGGACTCTGCTGCATTATTTAAGGACTTTGTTGCATTATTTAAGGAATCTGCTGCATTATTTAAGGACTTTGCTGCATTATTTAAGGACTTTGATGCATTATTTAAGGACGCTGCTGCAGAATTTAAGTAATCTGCTGCATTATTTAAGGACTCTGCTGCATTATTTAAGGACTTTGCTGCATTATTTAAGGACTCTGCTGCATTATTTAAGGACTTTGTTGCATTATTTAATGACTCTGCTGCGGTATTTAAGGACTCTGCTGTATTATTTAAGGACTTTGCTGAATTATTTAAGGACTCTGCTTCATTATTTAAGGACTTTGTTGCATTATTTAAGGACTCTGCTGCATTATTTAAGGACTTCGTTGCATTATTTAAGGACTCTGCTGCATTATTTAAAGACTTTGCTGCATTATTTAAGTACTCTGGTGCATTATTTAAGGACTCGGCTGCATTATTTAAAGACTTTGCTGCATTATTTAAGTACTCTGGTGCATTATTTAAGGACTCTGCTGCATTATTTAAGGACTTTGCTGCATTATTTAAGGACTCTGCTGCATTATTTAAGGACTCTGCTGCATTATTTAAGGACTTTGCTGCATTATTTAAGTATGCTGCTGCGGTATTTAAGGCCTCTGCTGCATTATTTAAGGACTCTGCTGCATTATTAAGGACGTTGCTGCATTATTTAAGGACTTTATTGCATTATTTAAGGATTCTGCTGCATTATTTAAGGAATTTGCTGCATTATTTAAGGACTCTGCTGTATTATTTAAGGACTTTGTTGCATTATTTAATGACTCTGCTGGGGTATTTAAGGACTCTGCTGCATTATTTAAGGGCTTTGCTGCATTATTTAAGGACTCTGCTGCAGTATTTAAGGACTCTGCTGCATTATTTAAGGACTTTGATGCATTATTTAAGGACGCTGCTGCAGAATTTAAGGAATCTGCTGCATTATTTAAGGACTTTGTTGCATTATTTAAGGACTATGCTGCATTATGTAAGGACTCTGCTGCATTATTTAAGGACTTTGCTGCATTATTTAATTACTCTGCTGCATTATTTAAGGACTTTGTTGCATTATTTAAGGACTCTGCTGCATTATTTAAGGACTTTGCTGCATTATTTAAGGACTTTGATGCATTATTTAAGGACGCTGCTGCAGAATTTAAGTAATCTGCTGCATTATTTAAGGACTTTGCTGCATTATTTAAGGACTTTGCTGCATTATTTAAGGACTCTGCTGCATTATTTAAGGACTTTGTTGCATTATTTAATGACTCTGCTGCGGTATTTAAGGACTCTGCTGCATTATTTAAGGACTTTGCTGCATTATTTAAGGACTTTGCTGCAGTAATTAAGGAATCTGCTGCATTATTTAAGGACTTTGTTGCATTATTTAAGGACTGTGCTGCATTGCTTAAGGACTCTGCTGCATTATTTAAGGACTTTGCTGCATTATTTAAGGACTTTGTTGCATTATTTAAGGACTCTGCTGCATTATTTAAGGACTTTGTTGCATTATTTAAGGACTCTGTTGCATTATTTAAGGACTTTGCTGC
This sequence comes from Phyllobates terribilis, assembly GCF_046119375.1. Taxonomy (NCBI): domain Eukaryota; kingdom Metazoa; phylum Chordata; class Amphibia; order Anura; family Dendrobatidae; genus Phyllobates; species Phyllobates terribilis. The sequence goes on along the minus strand of NW_027362988.1, from coordinate 1,611,896 downwards.
ATTATTTAAGTACTCTGGTGCATTATTTAAGGACTTTGTTGCATTATTTAAGGACTCTGCTGCATTATTTAAGGACTTTGCTGCATTATTTAAGTACTCTGGTGCATTATTTAAGGACTTTGTTGCATTATTTAAGGACTCTGCTGCATTATTTAAGGACTTTGCTGCATTATTTAAGGACTCTGCTGCATTATTTAAGGACTTTGTTGCATTATTTAATGACTCTGCTGCGGTATTTAAGGACTCTGCTGTATTATTTAAGGACTTTGCTGCATTATTTAAGGACTCTGCTTCATTATTTAAGGACTTTGTTGCATTATTTAAGGACTCTGCTGCATTATTTAAGGACTTCGTTGCATTATTTAAGGACTCTGCTGCATTATTTAAAGACTTTGCTGCATTATTTAAGTACTCTGGTGCATTATTTAAGGACTCGGCTGCATTATTTAAAGACTTTGCTGCATTATTTAAGTACTCTGGTGCATTATTTAAGGACTCTGCTGCATTATTTAAGGACTTTGCTGCATTATTTAAGGACTCTGCTGCATTATTTAAGGACTTTGCTGCATTATTTAAGTATGCTGCTGCGGTATTTAAGGCCTCTGCTGCATTATTTAAGGACTCTGCTGCATTATTAAGGACGTTGCTGCATTATTTAAGGACTTTATTGCATTATTTAAGGATTCTGCTGCATTATTTAAGGACTCTGCTGCATTATTTAAGGACTCTGCTGCATTATTTAAGGACTTTGCTGCATTATTTAAGTATGCTGCTGCGGTATTTAAGGCCTCTGCTGCATTATTTAAGGACTCTGCTGCATTATTAAGGACGTTGCTGCATTATTTAAGGACTTTATTGCATTATTTAAGGATTCTGCTGCATTATTTAAGGAATTTGCTGCATTATTTAAGGACTCTGCTGTATTATTTAAGGACTTTGTTGCATTATTTAATGACTCTGCTGGGGTATTTAAGGACTCTGCTGCATTATTTAAGGGCTTTGCTGCATTATTTAAGGACTCTGCTGCAGTATTTAAGGACTCTGCTGCATTATTTAAGGACTTTGATGCATTATTTAAGGACGCTGCTGCAGAATTTAAGGAATCTGCTGCATTATTTAAGGACTTTGTTGCATTATTTAAGGACTATGCTGCATTATGTAAGGACTCTGCTGCATTATTTAAGGACTTTGCTGCATTATTTAATTACTCTGCTGCATTATTTAAGGACTTTGTTGCATTATTTAAGGACTCTGCTGCATTATTTAAGGACTTTGCTGCATTATTTAAGGACTTTGATGCATTATTTAAGGACGCTGCTGCAGAATTTAAGTAATCTGCTGCATTATTTAAGGACTCTGCTGCATTATTTAAGGACTTTGCTGCATTATTTAAGGACTCTGCTGCATTATTTAAGGACTTTGTTGCATTATTTAATGACTCTGCTGCGGTATTTAAGGACTCTGCTGCATTATTTAAGGACTTTGCTGCATTATTTAAGGACTTTGCTGCAGTAATTAAGGAATCTGCTGCATTATTTAAGGACTTTGTTGCATTATTTAAGGACTGTGCTGCATTGCTTAAGGACTCTGCTGCATTATTTAAGGACTTTGCTGCATTATTTAAGGACTTTGTTGCATTATTTAAGGACTCTGCTGCATTATTTAAGGACTTTGTTGCATTATTTAAGGACTCTGTTGCATTATTTAAGGACTTTGCTGCATTATTTAAGTACTCTGGTGCATTATTTAAGGACTCTGCTGCATTATTTAAAGACTTTGCTGCATTATTTAAGTACTCTGGTGCATTATTTAAGGACTTTGTTGCTTTATTTAAGGACTTTGCTGCATTATTTAAGGACTTTGTTGCATTATTTAAGGACTCTGCTGCATTATTTAAGGACTTTGCTGCATTATTTAAGTATGCTGCTGCAGTATTTAAGGCCTCTGCTGCATTATTTAAGGACTCTGCTGCATTTTTAAGGACGTTGCTGCATTATTTAAGGACTTTATTGCATTATTTAAGGATTCTGCTGCATTATTTAAGGAATTTGCTGCATTATTTAAGGACTCTGCTGCATTATTTAAGGACTTTGTTTCATTATTTAATGACTCTGCTGGGGTATTTAAGGACTCTGCTGCATTATTTAAGGACTTTGTTGCATTATTTAAGGACTCTGTTGCATTATTTAAGGACTTTGCTGCATTATTTAAGGACTTTGATGCATTATTTAAGGACGCTGCTGCAGAATTTAAGTAATCTGCTGCATTATTTAAGGACTCTGCTGCATTATTTAAGGACTTTGCTGCATTATTTAAGGACTCTGCTGCATTATTTAAGGACTTTGTTGCATTATTTAATGACTCTGCTGCGATATTTAAGGACTCTGCTGTATTATTTAAGGACTTTGCTGCATTATTTAAGGACTCTGCTTCATTATTTAAGGACTTTGTTGCATTATTTAAGGACTCTGCTGCATTATTTAAGGATTTTGCTGCATTATTTAAGGAATCTACTGCATTATTAAGGACGTTGCTGCATTATTTAAGGACTTTATTGCATTATTTAAGGATTCTGCTGCATTATTTAAGGAATTAGCTGCATTATTTAAGTACTCTGCTGCATTATTTAAGGACTTTGCTGCATTATTTAAGTATGCTGCTGCAGTATTTAAGGCCTCTGCTGCATTATTTAAGAACTCTGCTGCATTATTAAGGACGTTGCTGCATTATTTAAGGACTTTATTGCATTATTTAAGGATTCTGCTGCATTATTTAAGGAATTTGCTGCATTATTTAAGGACTCTGCTGCATTATTTAAGGACTTTGTTGCATTATTTAATGACTCTGCTGGGGTATTTAAGGACTCTGCTGCATTATTTAAGGACTTTGTTGCATTATTTAAGGAATCTGCTGCATTATTTAAGGACTTTGCTGCATTATTTAAGGACTTTGATGCATTATTTAAGGACGCTGCTGCAGAATTTAAGTAATCTGCTGCATTATTTAAGGACTCTGCTGCATTATTTAAGGACTTTGCTGCATTATTTAAGGACTCTGCTGCATTATTTAAGGACTTTGTTGCATTATTTAATGACTCTGCTGCGGTATTTAAGGACTCTGCTGTATTATTTAAGGACTTTGCTGAATTATTTAAGGACTCTGCTTCATTATTTAAGGACTTTGTTGCATTATTTAAGGACTCTGCTGCATTATTTAAGGACTTCGTTGCATTATTTAAGGACTCTGCTGCATTATTTAAAGACTTTGCTGCATTATTTAAGTACTCTGGTGCATTATTTAAGGACTCGGCTGCATTATTTAAAGACTTTGCTGCATTATTTAAGTACTCTGGTGCATTATTTAAGGACTCTGCTGCATTATTTAAGGACTTTGCTGCATTATTTAAGGACTCTGCTGCATTATTTAAGGACTCTGCTGCATTATTTAAGGACTTTGCTGCATTATTTAAGTATGCTGCTGCGGTATTTAAGGCCTCTGCTGCATTATTTAAGGACTCTGCTGCATTATTAAGGACGTTGCTGCATTATTTAAGGACTTTATTGCATTATTTAAGGATTCTGCTGCATTATTTAAGGAATTTGCTGCATTATTTAAGGACTCTGCTGTATTATTTAAGGACTTTGTTGCATTATTTAATGACTCTGCTGGGGTATTTAAGGACTCTGCTGCATTATTTAAGGGCTTTGCTGCATTATTTAAGGACTCTGCTGCAGTATTTAAGGACTCTGCTGCATTATTTAAGGACTTTGATGCATTATTTAAGGACGCTGCTGCAGAATTTAAGGAATCTGCTGCATTATTTAAGGACTTTGTTGCATTATTTAAGGACTATGCTGCATTATGTAAGGACTCTGCTGCATTATTTAAGGACTTTGCTGCATTATTTAATTACTCTGCTGCATTATTTAAGGACTTTGTTGCATTATTTAAGGACTCTGCTGCATTATTTAAGGACTTTGCTGCATTATTTAAGGACTTTGATGCATTATTTAAGGACGCTGCTGCAGAATTTAAGTAATCTGCTGCATTATTTAAGGACTCTGCTGCATTATTTAAGGACTTTGCTGCATTATTTAAGGACTCTGCTGCATTATTTAAGGACTTTGTTGCATTATTTAATGACTCTGCTGCGGTATTTAAGGACTCTGCTGCATTATTTAAGGACTTTGCTGCATTATTTAAGGACTTTGCTGCAGTAATTAAGGAATCTGCTGCATTATTTAAGGACTTTGTTGCATTATTTAAGGACTGTGCTGCATTGCTTAAGGACTCTGCTGCATTATTTAAGGACTTTGCTGCATTATTTAAGGACTTTGTTGCATTATTTAAGGACTCTGCTGCATTATTTAAGGACTTTGTTGCATTATTTAAGGACTCTGTTGCATTATTTAAGGACTTTGCTGCATTATTTAAGTACTCTGGTGCATTATTTAAGGACTTTGTTGCATTATTTAAGGACTCTGCTGCATTATTTAAGGACTTTGCTGCATTATTTAAGTACTCTGGTGCATTATTTAAGGACTTTGTTGCATTATTTAAGGACTCTGCTGCATTATTTAAGGACTTTGCTGCATTATTTAAGGACTCTGCTGCATTATTTAAGGACTTTGTTGCATTATTTAATGACTCTGCTGCGGTATTTAAGGACTCTGCTGTATTATTTAAGGACTTTGCTGCATTATTTAAGGACTCTGCTTCATTATTTAAGGACTTTGTTGCATTATTTAAGGACTCTGCTGCATTATTTAAGGACTTCGTTGCATTATTTAAGGACTCTGCTGCATTATTTAAAGACTTTGCTGCATTATTTAAGTACTCTGGTGCATTATTTAAGGACTCGGCTGCATTATTTAAAGACTTTGCTGCATTATTTAAGTACTCTGGTGCATTATTTAAGGACTCTGCTGCATTATTTAAGGACTTTGCTGCATTATTTAAGGACTCTGCTGCATTATTTAAGGACTTTGCTGCATTATTTAAGTATGCTGCTGCGGTATTTAAGGCCTCTGCTGCATTATTTAAGGACTCTGCTGCATTATTAAGGACGTTGCTGCATTATTTAAGGACTTTATTGCATTATTTAAGGATTCTGCTGCATTATTTAAGGAATTTGCTGCATTATTTAAGGACTCTGCTGCATTATTTAAGGACTTTGCTGCATTATTTAAGGACTTTGTTGCATTATTTAAGGACTCTGCTGCATTATTTAAGGACTTTGTTGCATTATTTAAGGACTCTGTTGCATTATTTAAGGACTTTGCTGCATTATTTAAGTACTCTGGTGCATTATTTAAGGACTTTGTTGCATTATTTAAGGACTCTGCTGCATTATTTAAGGACTTTGTTGCATTATTTAAGGACTCTGTTGCATTATTTAAGGACTTTGCTGCATTATTTAAGTACTCTGGTGCATTATTTAAGGACTTTGTTGCATTATTTAAGGACTCTGCTGCATTATTTAAGGACTTTGTTGCATTATTTAAGGACTCTGCTGCATTATTTAAGGACTTTGCTGCATTATTTAAGGACTCTGTTGCATTATTTAAGGACTTTGCTGCATTATTTAAGTACTCTGGTGCATTATTTAAGGACTTTATTGCATTATTTAAGGATTCTGCTGCATTATTTAAGGAATTTGCTGCATTATTTAAGAACTTTGCTGCAGTATTTAAGGACTCTGCTGCATTATTTAAGGACTTTATTGCATTATTTAAGGACCCTGCTGCAGAATTTAAGGAATCTGCTGCATTACTTAAGGACTTTGTTGCATTATTTAAGGACTCTGCTGCATTATTTAAGGACTTTGCTGCATTATTTAAGGACTTTGATGCATTATTTAAGGACGCCGCTGCAGAATTTAAGTAATCTGCTGCATTATTTAAGGACTCTGCTGCATTATTTAAGGACTTTGCTGCATTATTTAAGGACTCTGCTGTATTATTAAGCACGTTGCTGCATTAATTAAGGACTTTATTGCATTATTTAAGGAATTTGATGCATTATTTAAGGACTCTGCTGCATTATTTAAGGACTTTGATGCATTATTTAAGGACGCTGCTGCAGAATTTAAGGAATCTGCTGCATTATTTAAGGACTTTGTTGCATTATTTAAGGACTATGCTGCATTATGTAAGGACTCTGCTGCATTATTTAAGGACTTTGCTGCATTATTTAATTACTCTGCTGCATTATTTAAGGACTTTGATGCATTATTTAAGGACGCTGCTGCAGAATTTAAGTAATCTGCTGCATTATTTAAGGACTCTGCTGCATTATTTAAGGACTTTGCTGCATTATTTAAGGACTCTGCTGCATTATTTAAGGACTTTGTTGCATTATTTAATGACTCTGCTGCGGTATTTAAGGACTCTGCTGCATTTTTTAAGGACTTTGCTGCATTATTTAAGGACTTTGCTGCAGTAATTAAGGAATCTGCTGCATTATTTAAGGAATTTGATGCATTATTTAAGGACTCTGCTGCATTATTTAAGGACTTTGCTGCATTATTTAAGGACTCTGCTTCATTATTTAAGGACTTTGTTGCATTATTTAAGGACTCTGCTGCATTATTTAAGGACTTTGTTGCATTATTTAAGGACTCTGCTGCATTATTTAAAGACTTTGTTGCATTATTTAAGTACTCTGGTGCATTATTTAAGGACTCTGCTGCATTATTTAAAGACTTTGCTGCATTATTTAAGTACTCTGGTGCATTATTTAAGGACTTTGTTGCTTTATTTAAGGACTTTGCTGCATTATTTAAGGACTTTGTTGCATTATTTAAGGACTCTGCTGCATTATTTAAGGACTTTGCTGCATTATTTAAGTATGCTGCTGCAGTATTTAAGGCCTCTGCTGCATTATTTAAGGACTCTGCTGCATTATTAAGGACGTTGCTGCATTATTTAAGGACTTTATTGCATTATTTAAGGATTCTGCTGCATTATTTAAGGAATTTGCTGCATTATTTAAGGACTCTGCTGCATTATTTAAGGACTTTGTTGCATTATTTAATGACTCTGCTGGGGTATTTAAGGACTCTGCTGCATTATTTAAGGACTTTGTTGCATTATTTAAGGAATCTGCTGCATTATTTAAGGACTTTGCTGCATTATTTAAGGACTTTGATGCATTATTTAAGGACGCTGCTGCAGAATTTAAGTAATCTGCTGCATTATTTAAGGACTCTGCTGCATTATTTAAGGACTTTGCTGCATTATTTAAGGACTCTGCTGCATTATTTAAGGACTTTGTTGCATTATTTAATGACTCTGCTGCGGTATTTAAGGACTCTGCTGTATTATTTAAGGACTTTGCTGAATTATTTAAGGACTCTGCTTCATTATTTAAGGACTTTGTTGCATTATATAAGGACTCTGCTGCATTATTTAAGGACTTCGTTGCATTATTTAAGGACTCTGCTGCATTATTTAAAGACTTTGCTGCATTATTTAAGTACTCTGGTGCATTATTTAAGGACTCGGCTGCATTATTTAAAGACTTTGCTGCATTATTTAAGTACTCTGGTGCATTATTTAAGGACTCTGCTGCATTATTTAAGGACTTTGCTGCATTATTTAAGGACTCTGCTGCATTATTTAAGGACTCTGCTGCATTATTTAAGGACTTTGCTGCATTATTTAAGTATGCTGCTGCGGTATTTAAGGCCTCTGCTGCATTATTTAAGGACTCTGCTGCATTATTAAGGACGTTGCTGCATTATTTAAGGACTTTATTGCATTATTTAAGGATTCTGCTGCATTATTTAAGGAATTTGCTGCATTATTTAAGGACTCTGCTGTATTATTTAAGGACTTTGTTGCATTATTTAATGACTCTGCTGGGGTATTTAAGGACTCTGCTGCATTATTTAAGGGCTTTGCTGCATTATTTAAGGACTCTGCTGCAGTATTTAAGGACTCTGCTGCATTATTTAAGGACTTTGATGCATTATTTAAGGACGCTGCTGCAGAATTTAAGGAATCTGCTGCATTATTTAAGGACTTTGTTGCATTATTTAAGGACTATGCTGCATTATGTAAGGACTCTGCTGCATTATTTAAGGACTTTGCTGCATTATTTAATTACTCTGCTGCATTATTTAAGGACTTTGTTGCATTATTTAAGGACTCTGCTGCATTATTTAAGGACTTTGCTGCATTATTTAAGGACTTTGATGCATTATTTAAGGACGCTGCTGCAGAATTTAAGTAATCTGCTGCATTATTTAAGGACTCTGCTGCATTATTTAAGGACTTTGCTGCATTATTTAAGGACTCTGCTGCATTATTTAAGGACTTTGTTGCATTATTTAATGACTCTGCTGCGGTATTTAAGGACTCTGCTGCATTATTTAAGGACTTTGCTGCATTATTTAAGGACTTTGCTGCAGTAATTAAGGAATCTGCTGCATTATTTAAGGACTTTGTTGCATTATTTAAGGACTGTGCTGCATTGCTTAAGGACTCTGCTGCATTATTTAAGGACTTTGCTGCATTATTTAAGGACTTTGTTGCATTATTTAAGGACTCTGCTGCATTATTTAAGGACTTTGTTGCATTATTTAAGGACTCTGTTGCATTATTTAAGGACTTTGCTGCATTATTTATGTACTCTGGTGCATTATTTAAGGACTTTGTTGCATTATTTAAGGACTCTGCTGCATTATTTAAGGACTTTGCTGCATTATTTAAGTACTCTGGTGCATTATTTAAGGACTTTGTTGCATTATTTAAGGACTCTGCTGCATTATTTAAGGACTTTGCTGCATTATTTAAGGACTCTGCTGCATTATTTAAGGACTTTGTTGCATTATTTAATGACTCTGCTGCGGTATTTAAGGACTCTGCTGTATTATTTAAGGACTTTGCTGCATTATTTAAGGACTCTGCTTCATTATTTAAGGACTTTGTTGCATTATTTAAGGACTCTGCTGCATTATTTAAGGACTTCGTTGCATTATTTAAGGACTCTGCTGCATTATTTAAAGACTTTGCTGCATTATTTAAGTACTCTGGTGCATTATTTAAGGACTCGGCTGCATTATTTAAAGACTTTGCTGCATTATTTAAGTACTCTGGTGCATTATTTAAGGACTCTGCTGCATTATTTAAGGACTTTGCTGCATTATTTAAGGACTCTGCTGCATTATTTAAGGACTTTGCTGCATTATTTAAGTATGCTGCTGCGGTATTTAAGGCCTCTGCTGCATTATTTAAGGACTCTGCTGCATTATTAAGGACGTTGCTGCATTATTTAAGGACTTTATTGCATTATTTAAGGATTCTGCTGCATTATTTAAGGACTCTGCTGCATTATTTAAGGACTCTGCTGCATTATTTAAGGACTTTGCTGCATTATTTAAGTATGCTGCTGCGGTATTTAAGGCCTCTGCTGCATTATTTAAGGACTCTGCTGCATTATTAAGGACGTTGCTGCATTATTTAAGGACTTTATTGCATTATTTAAGGATTCTGCTGCATTATTTAAGGAATTTGCTGCATTATTTAAGGACTCTGCTGTATTATTTAAGGACTTTGTTGCATTATTTAATGACTCTGCTGGGGTATTTAAGGACTCTGCTGCATTATTTAAGGGCTTTGCTGCATTATTTAAGGACTCTGCTGCAGTATTTAAGGACTCTGCTGCATTATTTAAGGACTTTGATGCATTATTTAAGGACGCTGCTGCAGAATTTAAGGAATCTGCTGCATTATTTAAGGACTTTGTTGCATTATTTAAGGACTATGCTGCATTATGTAAGGACTCTGCTGCATTATTTAAGGACTTTGCTGCATTATTTAATTACTCTGCTGCATTATTTAAGGACTTTGTTGCATTATTTAAGGACTCTGCTGCATTATTTAAGGACTTTGCTGCATTATTTAAGGACTTTGATGCATTATTTAAGGACGCTGCTGCAGAATTTAAGTAATCTGCTGCATTATTTAAGGACTCTGCTGCATTATTTAAGGACTTTGCTGCATTATTTAAGGACTCTGCTGCATTATTTAAGGACTTTGTTGCATTATTTAATGACTCTGCTGCGGTATTTAAGGACTCTGCTGCATTATTTAAGGACTTTGCTGCATTATTTAAGGACTTTGCTGCAGTAATTAAGGAATCTGCTGCATTATTTAAGGACTTTGTTGCATTATTTAAGGACTGTGCTGCATTGCTTAAGGACTCTGCTGCATTATTTAAGGACTTTGCTGCATTATTTAAGGACTTTGTTGCATTATTTAAGGACTCTGCTGCATTATTTAAGGACTTTGTTGCATTATTTAAGGACTCTGTTGCATTATTTAAGGACTTTGCTGCATTATTTAAGTACTCTGGTGCATTATTTAAGGACTTTGTTGCATTATTTAAGGACTCTGCTGCATTATTTAAGGACTTTGTTGCATTATTTAAGGACTCTGTTGCATTATTTAAGGACTTTGCTGCATTATTTAAGTACTCTGGTGCATTATTTAAGGACTTTGTTGCATTATTTAAGGACTCTGCTGCATTATTTAAGGACTTTGTTGCATTATTTAAGGACTCTGCTGCATTATTTAAGGACTTTGCTGCATTATTTAAGGACTCTGTTGCATTATTTAAGGACTTTGCTGCATTATTTAAGTACTCTGGTGCATTATTTAAGGACTTTATTGCATTATTTAAGGATTCTGCTGCATTATTTAAGGAATTTGCTGCATTATTTAAGAACTTTGCTGCAGTATTTAAGGACTCTGCTGCATTATTTAAGGACTTTGCTGCATTATTTAAGTATGCTGCTGCGGTATTTAAGGCCTCTGCTGCATTATTTAAGGACTCTGCTGCATTATTAAGGACGTTGCTGCATTATTTAAGGACTTTATTGCATTATTTAAGGATTCTGCTGCATTATTTAAGGAATTTGCTGCATTATTTAAGGACTCTGCTGTATTATTTAAGGACTTTGTTGCATTATTTAATGACTCTGCTGGGGTATTTAAGGACTCTGCTGCATTATTTAAGGGCTTTGCTGCATTATTTAAGGACTCTGCTGCAGTATTTAAGGACTCTGCTGCATTATTTAAGGACTTTGATGCATTATTTAAGGACGCTGCTGCAGAATTTAAGGAATCTGCTGCATTATTTAAGGACTTTGTTGCATTATTTAAGGACTATGCTGCATTATGTAAGGACTCTGCTGCATTATTTAAGGACTTTGCTGCATTATTTAATTACTCTGCTGCATTATTTAAGGACTTTGTTGCATTATTTAAGGACTCTGCTGCATTATTTAAGGACTTTGCTGCATTATTTAAGGACTTTGATGCATTATTTAAGGACGCTGCTGCAGAATTTAAGTAATCTGCTGCATTATTTAAGGACTCTGCTGCATTATTTAAGGACTTTGCTGCATTATTTAAGGACTCTGCTGCATTATTTAAGGACTTTGTTGCATTATTTAATGACTCTGCTGCGGTATTTAAGGACTCTGCTGCATTATTTAAGGACTTTGCTGCATTATTTAAGGACTTTGCTGCAGTAATTAAGGAATCTGCTGCATTATTTAAGGACTTTGTTGCATTATTTAAGGACTGTGCTGCATTGCTTAAGGACTCTGCTGCATTATTTAAGGACTTTGCTGCATTATTTAAGGACTTTGTTGCATTATTTAAGGACTCTGCTGCATTATTTAAGGACTTTGTTGCATTATTTAAGGACTCTGTTGCATTATTTAAGGACTTTGCTGCATTATTTAAGTACTCTGGTGCATTATTTAAGGACTTTGTTGCATTATTTAAGGACTCTGCTGCATTATTTAAGGACTTTGCTGCATTATTTAAGTACTCTGGTGCATTATTTAAGGACTTTGTTGCATTATTTAAGGACTCTGCTGCATTATTTAAGGACTTTGCTGCATTATTTAAGGACTCTGCTGCATTATTTAAGGACTTTGTTGCATTATTTAATGACTCTGCTGCGGTATTTAAGGACTCTGCTGTATTATTTAAGGACTTTGCTGCATTATTTAAGGACTCTGCTTCATTATTTAAGGACTTTGTTGCATTATTTAAGGACTCTGCTGCATTATTTAAGGACTTCGTTGCATTATTTAAGGACTCTGCTGCATTATTTAAAGACTTTGCTGCATTATTTAAGTACTCTGGTGCATTATTTAAGGACTCGGCTGCATTATTTAAAGACTTTGCTGCATTATTTAAGTACTCTGGTGCATTATTTAAGGACTCTGCTGCATTATTTAAGGACTTTGCTGCATTATTTAAGGACTCTGCTGCATTATTTAAGGACTTTGCTGCATTATTTAAGTATGCTGCTGCGGTATTTAAGGCCTCTGCTGCATTATTTAAGGACTCTGCTGCATTATTAAGGACGTTGCTGCATTATTTAAGGACTTTATTGCATTATTTAAGGATTCTGCTGCATTATTTAAGGAATTTGCTGCATTATTTAAGGACTCTGCTGTATTATTTAAGGACTTTGTTGCATTATTTAATGACTCTGCTGGGGTATTTAAGGACTCTGCTGCATTATTTAAGGGCTTTGCTGCATTATTTAAGGACTCTGCTGCAGTATTTAAGGACTCTGCTGCATTATTTAAGGACTTTGATGCATTATTTAAGGACGCTGCTGCAGAATTTAAGGAATCTGCTGCATTATTTAAGGAATTTGCTGCATTATTTAAGAACTTTGCTGCAGTATTTAAGGACTCTGCTGCATTATTTAAGGACTTTGCTGCATTATTTAAGTATGCTGCTGCGGTATTTAAGGCCTCTGCTGCATTATTTAAGGACTCTGCTGCATTATTAAGGATGTTGCTGCATTATTTAAGGACTTTATTGCATTATTTAAGGATTCTGCTGCATTATTTAAGGAATTTGCTGCATTATTTAAGGACTCTGCTGTATTATTTAAGGACTTTGTTGCATTATTTAATGACTCTGCTGGGGTATTTAAGGACTCTGCTGCATTATTTAAGGGCTTTGCTGCATTATTTAAGGACTCTGCTGCAGTATTTAAGGACTCTGCTGCATTATTTAAGGACTTTGATGCATTATTTAAGGACGCTGCTGCAGAATTTAAGGAATCTGCTGCATTATTTAAGGACTTTGTTGCATTATTTAAGGACTATGCTGCATTATGTAAGGACTCTGCTGCATTATTTAAGGACTTTGCTGCATTATTTAATTACTCTGCTGCATTATTTAAGGACTTTGTTGCATTATTTAAGGACTCTGCTGCATTATTTAAGGACTTTGCTGCATTATTTAAGGACTTTGATGCATTATTTAAGGACGCTGCTGCAGAATTTAAGTAATCTGCTGCATTATTTAAGGACTCTGCTGCATTATTTAAGGACTTTGCTGCATTATTTAAGGACTCTGCTGCATTATTTAAGGACTTTGTTGCATTATTTAATGACTCTGCTGCGGTATTTAAGGACTCTGCTGCATTATTTAAGGACTTTGCTGCATTATTTAAGGACTTTGCTGCAGTAATTAAGGAATCTGCTGCATTATTTAAGGACTTTGTTGCATTATTTAAGGACTGTGCTGCATTGCTTAAGGACTCTGCTGCATTATTTAAGGACTTTGCTGCATTATTTAAGGACTTTGTTGCATTATTTAAGGACTCTGCTGCATTATTTAAGGACTTTGTTGCATTATTTAAGGACTCTGTTGCATTATTTAAGGACTTTGCTGCATTATTTAAGTACTCTGGTGCATTATTTAAGGACTTTGTTGCATTATTTAAGGACTCTGCTGCATTATTTAAGGACTTTGCTGCATTATTTAAGTACTCTGGTGCATTATTTAAGGACTTTGTTGCATTATTTAAGGACTCTGCTGCATTATTTAAGGACTTTGCTGCATTATTTAAGGACTCTGCTGCATTATTTAAGGACTTTGTTGCATTATTTAATGACTCTGCTGCGGTATTTAAGGACTCTGCTGTATTATTTAAGGACTTTGCTGCATTATTTAAGGACTCTGCTTCATTATTTAAGGACTTTGTTGCATTATTTAAGGACTCTGCTGCATTATTTAAGGACTTCGTTGCATTATTTAAGGACTCTGCTGCATTATTTAAAGACTTTGCTGCATTATTTAAGTACTCTGGTGCATTATTTAAGGACTCGGCTGCATTATTTAAAGACTTTGCTGCATTATTTAAGTACTCTGGTGCATTATTTAAGGACTCTGCTGCATTATTTAAGGACTTTGCTGCATTATTTAAGGACTCTGCTGCATTATTTAAGGACTTTGCTGCATTATTTAAGTATGCTGCTGCGGTATTTAAGGCCTCTGCTGCATTATTTAAGGACTCTGCTGCATTATTAAGGACGTTGCTGCATTATTTAAGGACTTTATTGCATTATTTAAGGATTCTGCTGCATTATTTAAGGACTCTGCTGCATTATTTAAGGACTCTGCTGCATTATTTAAGGACTTTGCTGCATTATTTAAGTATGCTGCTGCGGTATTTAAGGCCTCTGCTGCATTATTTAAGGACTCTGCTGCATTATTAAGGACGTTGCTGCATTATTTAAGGACTTTATTGCATTATTTAAGGATTCTGCTGCATTATTTAAGGAATTTGCTGCATTATTTAAGGACTCTGCTGTATTATTTAAGGACTTTGTTGCATTATTTAATGACTCTGCTGGGGTATTTAAGGACTCTGCTGCATTATTTAAGGGCTTTGCTGCATTATTTAAGGACTCTGCTGCAGTATTTAAGGACTCTGCTGCATTATTTAAGGACTTTGATGCATTATTTAAGGACGCTGCTGCAGAATTTAAGGAATCTGCTGCATTATTTAAGGACTTTGTTGCATTATTTAAGGACTATGCTGCATTATGTAAGGACTCTGCTGCATTATTTAAGGACTTTGCTGCATTATTTAATTACTCTGCTGCATTATTTAAGGACTTTGTTGCATTATTTAAGGACTCTGCTGCATTATTTAAGGACTTTGCTGCATTATTTAAGGACTTTGATGCATTATTTAAGGACGCTGCTGCAGAATTTAAGTAATCTGCTGCATTATTTAAGGACTCTGCTGCATTATTTAAGGACTTTGCTGCATTATTTAAGGACTCTGCTGCATTATTTAAGGACTTTGTTGCATTATTTAAGTACTCTGGTGCATTATTTAAGGACTTTGTTGCATTATTTAAGGACTCTGCTGCATTATTTAAGGACTTTGCTGCATTATTTAAGGACTCTGCTGCATTATTTAAGGACTTTGTTGCATTATTTAATGACTCTGCTGCGGTATTTAAGGACTCTGCTGTATTATTTAAGGACTTTGCTGCATTATTTAAGGACTCTGCTTCATTATTTAAGGACTTTGTTGCATTATTTAAGGACTCTGCTGCATTATTTAAGGACTTCGTTGCATTATTTAAGGACTCTGCTGCATTATTTAAAGACTTTGCTGCATTATTTAAGTACTCTGGTGCATTATTTAAGGACTCGGCTGCATTATTTAAAGACTTTGCTGCATTATTTAAGTACTCTGGTGCATTATTTAAGGACTCTGCTGCATTATTTAAGGACTTTGCTGCATTATTTAAGGACTCTGCTGCATTATTTAAGGACTTTGCTGCATTATTTAAGTATGCTGCTGCGGTATTTAAGGCCTCTGCTGCATTATTTAAGGACTCTGCTGCATTATTAAGGACGTTGCTGCATTATTTAAGGACTTTATTGCATTATTTAAGGATTCTGCTGCATTATTTAAGGACTCTGCTGCATTATTTAAGGACTCTGCTGCATTATTTAAGGACTTTGCTGCATTATTTAAGTATGCTGCTGCGGTATTTAAGGCCTCTGCTGCATTATTTAAGGACTCTGCTGCATTATTAAGGACGTTGCTGCATTATTTAAGGACTTTATTGCATTATTTAAGGATTCTGCTGCATTATTTAAGGAATTTGCTGCATTATTTAAGGACTCTGCTGTATTATTTAAGGACTTTGTTGCATTATTTAATGACTCTGCTGGGGTATTTAAGGACTCTGCTGCATTATTTAAGGGCTTTGCTGCATTATTTAAGGACTCTGCTGCAGTATTTAAGGACTCTGCTGCATTATTTAAGGACTTTGATGCATTATTTAAGGACGCTGCTGCAGAATTTAAGGAATCTGCTGCATTATTTAAGGACTTTGTTGCATTATTTAAGGACTATGCTGCATTATGTAAGGACTCTGCTGCATTATTTAAGGACTTTGCTGCATTATTTAATTACTCTGCTGCATTATTTAAGGACTTTGTTGCATTATTTAAGGACTCTGCTGCATTATTTAAGGACTTTGCTGCATTATTTAAGGACGCTGCTGCAGAATTTAAGTAATCTGCTGCATTATTTAAGGACTCTGCTGCATTATTTAAGGACTTTGCTGCATTATTTAAGGACTCTGCTGCATTATTTAAGGACTTTGTTGCATTATTTAATGACTCTGCTGCGGTATTTAAGGACTCTGCTGCATTATTTAAGGACTTTGCTGCATTATTTAAGGACTTTGCTGCAGTAATTAAGGAATCTGCTGCATTATTTAAGGACTTTGTTGCATTATTTAAGGACTGTGCTGCATTGCTTAAGGACTCTGCTGCATTATTTAAGGACTTTGCTGCATTATTTAAGGACTTTGTTGCATTATTTAAGGACTCTGCTGCATTATTTAAGGACTTTGTTGCATTATTTAAGGACTCTGTTGCATTATTTAAGGACTTTGCTGCATTATTTAAGTACTCTGGTGCATTATTTAAGGACTTTGTTGCATTATTTAAGGACTCTGCTGCATTATTTAAGGACTTTGCTGCATTATTTAAGTACTCTGGTGCATTATTTAAGGACTTTGTTGCATTATTTAAGGACTCTGCTGCATTATTTAAGGACTTTGTTGCATTATTTAAGGACTCTGCTGCATTATTTAAGGACTTTGCTGCATTATTTAAGGACTCTGCTGCATTATTTAAGGACTTTGTTGCATTATTTAATGACTCTGCTGCGGTATTTAAGGACTCTGCTGTATTATTTAAGGACTTTGCTGCATTATTTAAGGACTCTGCTTCATTATTTAAGGACTTTGTTGCATTATTTAAGGACTCTGCTGCATTATTTAAGGACTTCGTTGCATTATTTAAGGACTCTGCTGCATTATTTAAAGACTTTGCTGCATTATTTAAGTACTCTGGTGCATTATTTAAGGACTCGGCTGCATTATTTAAAGACTTTGCTGCATTATTTAAGTACTCTGGTGCATTATTTAAGGACTCTGCTGCATTATTTAAGGACTTTGCTGCATTATTTAAGGACTCTGCTGCATTATTTAAGGACTTTGCTGCATTATTTAAGTATGCTGCTGCGGTATTTAAGGCCTCTGCTGCATTATTTAAGGACTCTGCTGCATTATTAAGGACGTTGCTGCATTATTTAAGGACTTTATTGCATTATTTAAGGATTCTGCTGCATTATTTAAGGAATTTGCTGCATTATTTAAGGACTCTGCTGTATTATTTAAGGACTTTGTTGCATTATTTAATGACTCTGCTGGGGTATTTAAGGACTCTGCTGCATTATTTAAGGGCTTTGCTGCATTATTTAAGGACTCTGCTGCAGTATTTAAGGACTCTGCTGCATTATTTAAGGACTTTGATGCATTATTTAAGGACGCTGCTGCAGAATTTAAGGAATCTGCTGCATTATTTAAGGACTTTGTTGCATTATTTAAGGACTATGCTGCATTATGTAAGGACTCTGCTGCATTATTTAAGGACTTTGCTGCATTATTTAATTACTCTGCTGCATTATTTAAGGACTTTGTTGCATTATTTAAGGACTCTGCTGCATTATTTAAGGACTTTGCTGCATTATTTAAGGACTTTGATGCATTATTTAAGGACGCTGCTGCAGAATTTAAGTAATCTGCTGCATTATTTAAGGACTCTGCTGCATTATTTAAGGACTTTGCTGCATTATTTAAGGACTCTGCTGCATTATTTAAGGACTTTGTTGCATTATTTAATGACTCTGCTGCGGTATTTAAGGACTCTGCTGCATTATTTAAGGACTTTGCTGCATTATTTAAGGACTTTGCTGCAGTAATTAAGGAATCTGCTGCATTATTTAAGGACTTTGTTGCATTATTTAAGGACTGTGCTGCATTGCTTAAGGACTCTGCTGCATTATTTAAGGACTTTGCTGCATTATTTAAGGACTTTGTTGCATTATTTAAGGACTCTGCTGCATTATTTAAGGACTTTGTTGCATTATTTAAGGACTCTGTTGCATTATTTAAGGACTTTGCTGCATTATTTAAGTACTCTGGTGCATTATTTAAGGACTTTGTTGCATTATTTAAGGACTCTGCTGCATTATTTAAGGACTTTGTTGCATTATTTAAGGACTCTGTTGCATTATTTAAGGACTTTGCTGCATTATTTAAGTACTCTGGTGCATTATTTAAGGACTTTGTTGCATTATTTAAGGACTCTGCTGCATTATTTAAGGACTTTGTTGCATTATTTAAGGACTCTGCTGCATTATTTAAGGACTTTGCTGCATTATTTAAGGACTCTGTTGCATTATTTAAGGACTTTGCTGCATTATTTAAGTACTCTGGTGCATTATTTAAGGACTTTATTGCATTATTTAAGGATTCTGCTGCATTATTTAAGGAATTTGCTGCATTATTTAAGAACTTTGCTGCAGTATTTAAGGACTCTGCTGCATTATTTAAGGACTTTGCTGCATTATTTAAGTATGCTGCTGCGGTATTTAAGGCCTCTGCTGCATTATTTAAGGACTCTGCTGCATTATTAAGGACGTTGCTGCATTATTTAAGGACTTTATTGCATTATTTAAGGATTCTGCTGCATTATTTAAGGAATTTGCTGCATTATTTAAGGACTCTGCTGTATTATTTAAGGACTTTGTTGCATTATTTAATGACTCTGCTGGGGTATTTAAGGACTCTGCTGCATTATTTAAGGGCTTTGCTGCATTATTTAAGGACTCTGCTGCAGTATTTAAGGACTCTGCTGCATTATTTAAGGACTTTGATGCATTATTTAAGGACGCTGCTGCAGAATTTAAGGAATCTGCTGCATTATTTAAGGACTTTGTTGCATTATTTAAGGACTATGCTGCATTATGTAAGGACTCTGCTGCATTATTTAAGGACTTTGCTGCATTATTTAATTACTCTGCTGCATTATTTAAGGACTTTGTTGCATTATTTAAGGACTCTGCTGCATTATTTAAGGACTTTGCTGCATTATTTAAGGACTTTGATGCATTATTTAAGGACGCTGCTGCAGAATTTAAGTAATCTGCTGCATTATTTAAGGACTCTGCTGCATTATTTAAGGACTTTGCTGCATTATTTAAGGACTCTGCTGCATTATTTAAGGACTTTGTTGCATTATTTAATGACTCTGCTGCGGTATTTAAGGACTCTGCTGCATTATTTAAGGACTTTGCTGCATTATTTAAGGACTTTGCTGCAGTAATTAAGGAATCTGCTGCATTATTTAAGGACTTTGTTGCATTATTTAAGGACTGTGCTGCATTGCTTAAGGACTCTGCTGCATTATTTAAGGACTTTGCTGCATTATTTAAGGACTTTGTTGCATTATTTAAGGACTCTGCTGCATTATTTAAGGACTTTGTTGCATTATTTAAGGACTCTGTTGCATTATTTAAGGACTTTGCTGCATTATTTAAGTACTCTGGTGCATTATTTAAGGACTTTGTTGCATTATTTAAGGACTCTGCTGCATTATTTAAGGACTTTGCTGCATTATTTAAGTACTCTGGTGCATTATTTAAGGACTTTGTTGCATTATTTAAGGACTCTGCTGCATTATTTAAGGACTTTGCTGCATTATTTAAGGACTCTGCTGCATTATTTAAGGACTTTGTTGCATTATTTAATGACTCTGCTGCGGTATTTAAGGACTCTGCTGTATTATTTAAGGACTTTGCTGCATTATTTAAGGACTCTGCTTCATTATTTAAGGACTTTGTTGCATTATTTAAGGACTCTGCTGCATTATTTAAGGACTTCGTTGCATTATTTAAGGACTCTGCTGCATTATTTAAAGACTTTGCTGCATTATTTAAGTACTCTGGTGCATTATTTAAGGACTCGGCTGCATTATTTAAAGACTTTGCTGCATTATTTAAGTACTCTGGTGCATTATTTAAGGACTCTGCTGCATTATTTAAGGACTTTGCTGCATTATTTAAGGACTCTGCTGCATTATTTAAGGACTTTGCTGCATTATTTAAGTATGCTGCTGCGGTATTTAAGGCCTCTGCTGCATTATTTAAGGACTCTGCTGCATTATTAAGGACGTTGCTGCATTATTTAAGGACTTTATTGCATTATTTAAGGATTCTGCTGCATTATTTAAGGAATTTGCTGCATTATTTAAGGACTCTGCTGTATTATTTAAGGACTTTGTTGCATTATTTAATGACTCTGCTGGGGTATTTAAGGACTCTGCTGCATTATTTAAGGGCTTTGCTGCATTATTTAAGGACTCTGCTGCAGTATTTAAGGACTCTGCTGCATTATTTAAGGACTTTGATGCATTATTTAAGGACGCTGCTGCAGAATTTAAGGAATCTGCTGCATTATTTAAGGAATTTGCTGCATTATTTAAGAACTTTGCTGCAGTATTTAAGGACTCTGCTGCATTATTTAAGGACTTTGCTGCATTATTTAAGTATGCTGCTGCGGTATTTAAGGCCTCTGCTGCATTATTTAAGGACTCTGCTGCATTATTAAGGATGTTGCTGCATTATTTAAGGACTTTATTGCATTATTTAAGGATTCTGCTGCATTATTTAAGGAATTTGCTGCATTATTTAAGGACTCTGCTGTATTATTTAAGGACTTTGTTGCATTATTTAATGACTCTGCTGGGGTATTTAAGGACTCTGCTGCATTATTTAAGGGCTTTGCTGCATTATTTAAGGACTCTGCTGCAGTATTTAAGGACTCTGCTGCATTATTTAAGGACTTTGATGCATTATTTAAGGACGCTGCTGCAGAATTTAAGGAATCTGCTGCATTATTTAAGGACTTTGTTGCATTATTTAAGGACTATGCTGCATTATGTAAGGACTCTGCTGCATTATTTAAGGACTTTGCTGCATTATTTAATTACTCTGCTGCATTATTTAAGGACTTTGTTGCATTATTTAAGGACTCTGCTGCATTATTTAAGGACTTTGCTGCATTATTTAAGGACTTTGATGCATTATTTAAGGACGCTGCTGCAGAATTTAAGTAATCTGCTGCATTATTTAAGGACTCTGCTGCATTATTTAAGGACTTTGCTGCATTATTTAAGGACTCTGCTGCATTATTTAAGGACTTTGTTGCATTATTTAATGACTCTGCTGCGGTATTTAAGGACTCTGCTGCATTATTTAAGGACTTTGCTGCATTATTTAAGGACTTTGCTGCAGTAATTAAGGAATCTGCTGCATTATTTAAGGACTTTGTTGCATTATTTAAGGACTGTGCTGCATTGCTTAAGGACTCTGCTGCATTATTTAAGGACTTTGCTGCATTATTTAAGGACTTTGTTGCATTATTTAAGGACTCTGCTGCATTATTTAAGGACTTTGTTGCATTATTTAAGGACTCTGTTGCATTATTTAAGGACTTTGCTGCATTATTTAAGTACTCTGGTGCATTATTTAAGGACTTTGTTGCATTATTTAAGGACTCTGCTGCATTATTTAAGGACTTTGCTGCATTATTTAAGTACTCTGGTGCATTATTTAAGGACTTTGTTGCATTATTTAAGGACTCTGCTGCATTATTTAAGGACTTTGCTGCATTATTTAAGGACTCTGCTGCATTATTTAAGGACTTTGTTGCATTATTTAATGACTCTGCTGCGGTATTTAAGGACTCTGCTGTATTATTTAAGGACTTTGCTGCATTATTTAAGGACTCTGCTTCATTATTTAAGGACTTTGTTGCATTATTTAAGGACTCTGCTGCATTATTTAAGGACTTCGTTGCATTATTTAAGGACTCTGCTGCATTATTTAAAGACTTTGCTGCATTATTTAAGTACTCTGGTGCATTATTTAAGGACTCGGCTGCATTATTTAAAGACTTTGCTGCATTATTTAAGTACTCTGGTGCATTATTTAAGGACTCTGCTGCATTATTTAAGGACTTTGCTGCATTATTTAAGGACTCTGCTGCATTATTTAAGGACTTTGCTGCATTATTTAAGTATGCTGCTGCGGTATTTAAGGCCTCTGCTGCATTATTTAAGGACTCTGCTGCATTATTAAGGACGTTGCTGCATTATTTAAGGACTTTATTGCATTATTTAAGGATTCTGCTGCATTATTTAAGGACTCTGCTGCATTATTTAAGGACTCTGCTGCATTATTTAAGGACTTTGCTGCATTATTTAAGTATGCTGCTGCGGTATTTAAGGCCTCTGCTGCATTATTTAAGGACTCTGCTGCATTATTAAGGACGTTGCTGCATTATTTAAGGACTTTATTGCATTATTTAAGGATTCTGCTGCATTATTTAAGGAATTTGCTGCATTATTTAAGGACTCTGCTGTATTATTTAAGGACTTTGTTGCATTATTTAATGACTCTGCTGGGGTATTTAAGGACTCTGCTGCATTATTTAAGGGCTTTGCTGCATTATTTAAGGACTCTGCTGCAGTATTTAAGGACTCTGCTGCATTATTTAAGGACTTTGATGCATTATTTAAGGACGCTGCTGCAGAATTTAAGGAATCTGCTGCATTATTTAAGGACTTTGTTGCATTATTTAAGGACTATGCTGCATTATGTAAGGACTCTGCTGCATTATTTAAGGACTTTGCTGCATTATTTAATTACTCTGCTGCATTATTTAAGGACTTTGTTGCATTATTTAAGGACTCTGCTGCATTATTTAAGGACTTTGCTGCATTATTTAAGGACTTTGATGCATTATTTAAGGACGCTGCTGCAGAATTTAAGTAATCTGCTGCATTATTTAAGGACTCTGCTGCATTATTTAAGGACTTTGCTGCATTATTTAAGGACTCTGCTGCATTATTTAAGGACTTTGTTGCATTATTTAAGTACTCTGGTGCATTATTTAAGGACTTTGTTGCATTATTTAAGGACTCTGCTGCATTATTTAAGGACTTTGCTGCATTATTTAAGGACTCTGCTGCATTATTTAAGGACTTTGTTGCATTATTTAATGACTCTGCTGCGGTATTTAAGGACTCTGCTGTATTATTTAAGGACTTTGCTGCATTATTTAAGGACTCTGCTTCATTATTTAAGGACTTTGTTGCATTATTTAAGGACTCTGCTGCATTATTTAAGGACTTCGTTGCATTATTTAAGGACTCTGCTGCATTATTTAAAGACTTTGCTGCATTATTTAAGTACTCTGGTGCATTATTTAAGGACTCGGCTGCATTATTTAAAGACTTTGCTGCATTATTTAAGTACTCTGGTGCATTATTTAAGGACTCTGCTGCATTATTTAAGGACTTTGCTGCATTATTTAAGGACTCTGCTGCATTATTTAAGGACTTTGCTGCATTATTTAAGTATGCTGCTGCGGTATTTAAGGCCTCTGCTGCATTATTTAAGGACTCTGCTGCATTATTAAGGACGTTGCTGCATTATTTAAGGACTTTATTGCATTATTTAAGGATTCTGCTGCATTATTTAAGGACTCTGCTGCATTATTTAAGGACTCTGCTGCATTATTTAAGGACTTTGCTGCATTATTTAAGTATGCTGCTGCGGTATTTAAGGCCTCTGCTGCATTATTTAAGGACTCTGCTGCATTATTAAGGACGTTGCTGCATTATTTAAGGACTTTATTGCATTATTTAAGGATTCTGCTGCATTATTTAAGGAATTTGCTGCATTATTTAAGGACTCTGCTGTATTATTTAAGGACTTTGTTGCATTATTTAATGACTCTGCTGGGGTATTTAAGGACTCTGCTGCATTATTTAAGGGCTTTGCTGCATTATTTAAGGACTCTGCTGCAGTATTTAAGGACTCTGCTGCATTATTTAAGGACTTTGATGCATTATTTAAGGACGCTGCTGCAGAATTTAAGGAATCTGCTGCATTATTTAAGGACTTTGTTGCATTATTTAAGGACTATGCTGCATTATGTAAGGACTCTGCTGCATTATTTAAGGACTTTGCTGCATTATTTAATTACTCTGCTGCATTATTTAAGGACTTTGTTGCATTATTTAAGGACTCTGCTGCATTATTTAAGGACTTTGCTGCATTATTTAAGGACTTTGATGCATTATTTAAGGACGCTGCTGCAGAATTTAAGTAATCTGTTGCATTATTTAAGGACTCTGCTGCATTATTTAAGGACTTTGCTGCATTATTTAAGGACTCTGCTGCATTATTTAAGGACTTTGTTGCATTATTTAATGACTCTGCTGCGGTATTTAAGGACTCTGCTGCATTATTTAAGGACTTTGCTGCATTATTTAAGGACTTTGCTGCAGTAATTAAGGAATCTGCTGCATTATTTAAGGACTTTGTTGCATTATTTAAGGACTGTGCTGCATTGCTTAAGGACTCTGCTGCATTATTTAAGGACTTTGCTGCATTATTTAAGGACTTTGTTGCATTATTTAAGGACTCTGCTGCATTATTTAAGGACTTTGTTGCATTATTTAAGGACTCTGTTGCATTATTTAAGGACTTTGCTGCATTATTTAAGTACTCTGGTGCATTATTTAAGGACTTTGTTGCATTATTTAAGGACTCTGCTGCATTATTTAAGGACTTTGCTGCATTATTTAAGTACTCTGGTGCATTATTTAAGGACTTTGTTGCATTATTTAAGGACTCTGCTGCATTATTTAAGGACTTTGTTGCATTATTTAAGGACTCTGCTGCATTATTTAAGGACTTTGCTGCATTATTTAAGGACTCTGCTGCATTATTTAAGGACTTTGTTGCATTATTTAATGACTCTGCTGCGGTATTTAAGGACTCTGCTGTATTATTTAAGGACTTTGCTGCATTATTTAAGGACTCTGCTTCATTATTTAAGGACTTTGTTGCATTATTTAAGGACTCTGCTGCATTATTTAAGGACTTCGTTGCATTATTTAAGGACTCTGCTGCATTATTTAAAGACTTTGCTGCATTATTTAAGTACTCTGGTGCATTATTTAAGGACTCGGCTGCATTATTTAAAGACTTTGCTGCATTATTTAAGTACTCTGGTGCATTATTTAAGGACTCTGCTGCATTATTTAAGGACTTTGCTGCATTATTTAAGGACTCTGCTGCATTATTTAAGGACTTTGCTGCATTATTTAAGTATGCTGCTGCGGTATTTAAGGCCTCTGCTGCATTATTTAAGGACTCTGCTGCATTATTAAGGACGTTGCTGCATTATTTAAGGACTTTATTGCATTATTTAAGGATTCTGCTGCATTATTTAAGGAATTTGCTGCATTATTTAAGGACTCTGCTGTATTATTTAAGGACTTTGTTGCATTATTTAATGACTCTGCTGGGGTATTTAAGGACTCTGCTGCATTATTTAAGGGCTTTGCTGCATTATTTAAGGACTCTGCTGCAGTATTTAAGGACTCTGCTGCATTATTTAAGGACTTTGATGCATTATTTAAGGACGCTGCTGCAGAATTTAAGGAATCTGCTGCATTATTTAAGGACTTTGTTGCATTATTTAAGGACTATGCTGCATTATGTAAGGACTCTGCTGCATTATTTAAGGACTTTGCTGCATTATTTAATTACTCTGCTGCATTATTTAAGGACTTTGTTGCATTATTTAAGGACTCTGCTGCATTATTTAAGGACTTTGCTGCATTATTTAAGGACTTTGATGCATTATTTAAGGACGCTGCTGCAGAATTTAAGTAATCTGCTGCATTATTTAAGGACTCTGCTGCATTATTTAAGGACTTTGCTGCATTATTTAAGGACTCTGCTGCATTATTTAAGGACTTTGTTGCATTATTTAATGACTCTGCTGCGGTATTTAAGGACTCTGCTGCATTATTTAAGGACTTTGCTGCATTATTTAAGGACTTTGCTGCAGTAATTAAGGAATCTGCTGCATTATTTAAGGACTTTGTTGCATTATTTAAGGACTGTGCTGCATTGCTTAAGGACTCTGCTGCATTATTTAAGGACTTTGCTGCATTATTTAAGGACTTTGTTGCATTATTTAAGGACTCTGCTGCATTATTTAAGGACTTTGTTGCATTATTTAAGGACTCTGTTGCATTATTTAAGGACTTTGCTGCATTATTTAAGTACTCTGGTGCATTATTTAAGGACTTTGTTGCATTATTTAAGGACTCTGCTGCATTATTTAAGGACTTTGTTGCATTATTTAAGGACTCTGTTGCATTATTTAAGGACTTTGCTGCATTATTTAAGTACTCTGGTGCATTATTTAAGGACTTTGTTGCATTATTTAAGGACTCTGCTGCATTATTTAAGGACTTTGTTGCATTATTTAAGGACTCTGCTGCATTATTTAAGGACTTTGCTGCATTATTTAAGGACTCTGTTGCATTATTTAAGGACTTTGCTGCATTATTTAAGTACTCTGGTGCATTATTTAAGGACTTTATTGCATTATTTAAGGATTCTGCTGCATTATTTAAGGAATTTGCTGCATTATTTAAGAACTTTGCTGCAGTATTTAAGGACTCTGCTGCATTATTTAAGGACTTTGCTGCATTATTTAAGTATGCTGCTGCGGTATTTAAGGCCTCTGCTGCATTATTTAAGGACTCTGCTGCATTATTAAGGACGTTGCTGCATTATTTAAGGACTTTATTGCATTATTTAAGGATTCTGCTGCATTATTTAAGGAATTTGCTGCATTATTTAAGGACTCTGCTGTATTATTTAAGGACTTTGTTGCATTATTTAATGACTCTGCTGGGGTATTTAAGGACTCTGCTGCATTATTTAAGGGCTTTGCTGCATTATTTAAGGACTCTGCTGCAGTATTTAAGGACTCTGCTGCATTATTTAAGGACTTTGATGCATTATTTAAGGACGCTGCTGCAGAATTTAAGGAATCTGCTGCATTATTTAAGGACTTTGTTGCATTATTTAAGGACTATGCTGCATTATGTAAGGACTCTGCTGCATTATTTAAGGACTTTGCTGCATTATTTAATTACTCTGCTGCATTATTTAAGGACTTTGTTGCATTATTTAAGGACTCTGCTGCATTATTTAAGGACTTTGCTGCATTATTTAAGGACTTTGATGCATTATTTAAGGACGCTGCTGCAGAATTTAAGTAATCTGCTGCATTATTTAAGGACTCTGCTGCATTATTTAAGGACTTTGCTGCATTATTTAAGGACTCTGCTGCATTATTTAAGGACTTTGTTGCATTATTTAATGACTCTGCTGCGGTATTTAAGGACTCTGCTGCATTATTTAAGGACTTTGCTGCATTATTTAAGGACCTTGCTGCAGTAATTAAGGAATCTGCTGCATTATTTAAGGACTTTGTTGCATTATTTAAGGACTGTGCTGCATTGCTTAAGGACTCTGCTGCATTATTTAAGGACTTTGCTGCATTATTTAAGGACTTTGTTGCATTATTTAAGGACTCTGCTGCATTATTTAAGGACTCTGCTGCATTATTTAAGGACTTTGTTGCATTATTTAAGGACTCTGTTGCATTATTTAAGGACTTTGCTGCATTATTTAAGTACTCTGGTGCATTATTTAAGGACTTTGTTGCATTATTTAAGGACTCTGCTGCATTATTTAAGGACTTTGCTGCATTATTTAAGTACTCTGGTGCATTATTTAAGGACTTTGTTGCATTATTTAAGGACTCTGCTGCATTATTTAAGGACTTTGCTGCATTATTTAAGGACTCTGCTGCATTATTTAAGGACTTTGTTGCATTATTTAATGACTCTGCTGCGGTATTTAAGGACTCTGCTGTATTATTTAAGGACTTTGCTGCATTATTTA
This sequence comes from Phyllobates terribilis, assembly GCF_046119375.1. Taxonomy (NCBI): domain Eukaryota; kingdom Metazoa; phylum Chordata; class Amphibia; order Anura; family Dendrobatidae; genus Phyllobates; species Phyllobates terribilis. Next base: position 1,583,840 of record NW_027362988.1, on the reverse strand, counting down.
AGGACTCTGCTTCATTATTTAAGGACTTTGTTGCATTATTTAAGGACTCTGCTGCATTATTTAAGGACTTCGTTGCATTATTTAAGGACTCTGCTGCATTATTTAAAGACTTTGCTGCATTATTTAAGTACTCTGGTGCATTATTTAAGGACTCGGCTGCATTATTTAAAGACTTTGCTGCATTATTTAAGTACTCTGGTGCATTATTTAAGGACTCTGCTGCATTATTTAAGGACTTTGCTGCATTATTTAAGGACTCTGCTGCATTATTTAAGGACTTTGCTGCATTATTTAAGTATGCTGCTGCGGTATTTAAGGCCTCTGCTGCATTATTTAAGGACTCTGCTGCATTATTAAGGACGTTGCTGCATTATTTAAGGACTTTATTGCATTATTTAAGGATTCTGCTGCATTATTTAAGGACTCTGCTGCATTATTTAAGGACTCTGCTGCATTATTTAACTACTTTGCTGCATTATTTAAGTATGCTGCTGCGGTATTTAAGGCCTCTGCTGCATTATTTAAGGACTCTGCTGCATTATTAAGGACGTTGCTGCATTATTTAAGGACTTTATTGCATTATTTAAGGATTCTGCTGCATTATTTAAGGAATTTGCTGCATTATTTAAGGACTCTGCTGTATTATTTAAGGACTTTGTTGCATTATTTAATGACTCTGCTGGGGTATTTAAGGACTCTGCTGCATTATTTAAGGGCTTTGCTGCATTATTTAAGGACTCTGCTGCAGTATTTAAGGACTCTGCTGCATTATTTAAGGACTTTGATGCATTATTTAAGGACGCTGCTGCAGAATTTAAGGAATCTGCTGCATTATTTAAGGACTTTGTTGCATTATTTAAGGACTATGCTGCATTATGTAAGGACTCTGCTGCATTATTTAAGGACTTTGCTGCATTATTTAATTACTCTGCTGCATTATTTAAGGACTTTGTTGCATTATTTAAGGACTCTGCTGCATTATTTAAGGACTTTGCTGCATTATTTAAGGACTTTGATGCATTATTTAAGGACGCTGCTGCAGAATTTAAGTAATCTGCTGCATTATTTAAGGACTCTGCTGCATTATTTAAGGACTTTGCTGCATTATTTAAGGACTCTGCTGCATTATTTAAGGACTTTGTTGCATTATTTAATGACTCTGCTGCGGTATTTAAGGACTCTGCTGCATTATTTAAGGACTTTGCTGCATTATATAAGGACTTTGCTGCAGTAATTAAGGAATCTGCTGCATTATTTAAGGACTTTGTTGCATTATTTAAGGACTGTGCTGCATTGCTTAAGGACTCTGCTGCATTATTTAAGGACTTTGCTGCATTATTTAAGGACTTTGTTGCATTATTTAAGGACTCTGCTGCATTATTTAAGGACTTTGTTGCATTATTTAAGGACTCTGTTGCATTATTTAAGGACTTTGCTGCATTATTTAAGTACTCTGGTGCATTATTTAAGGACTTTGTTGCATTATTTAAGGACTCTGCTGCATTATTTAAGGACTTTGCTGCATTATTTAAGTACTCTGGTGCATTATTTAAGGACTTTGTTGCATTATTTAAGGACTCTGCTGCATTATTTAAGGACTTTGTTGCATTATTTAAGGACTCTGCTGCATTATTTAAGGACTTTGCTGCATTATTTAAGGACTCTGCTGCATTATTTAAGGACTTTGTTGCATTATTTAATGACTCTGCTGCGGTATTTAAGGACTCTGCTGTATTATTTAAGGACTTTGCTGCATTATTTAAGGACTCTGCTTCATTACTTAAGGACTTTGTTGCATTATTTAAGGACTCTGCTGCATTATTTAAGGACTTCGTTGCATTATTTAAGGACTCTGCTGCATTATTTAAAGACTTTGCTGCATTATTTAAGTACTCTGGTGCATTATTTAAGGACTCGGCTGCATTATTTAAAGACTTTGCTGCATTATTTAAGTACTCTGGTGCATTATTTAAGGACTCTGCTGCATTATTTAAGGACTTTGCTGCATTATTTAAGGACTCTGCTGCATTATTTAAGGACTTTGCTGCATTATTTAAGTATGCTGCTGCGGTATTTAAGGCCTCTGCTGCATTATTTAAGGACTCTGCTGCATTATTAAGGACGTTGCTGCATTATTTAAGGACTTTATTGCATTATTTAAGGATTCTGCTGCATTATTTAAGGAATTTGCTGCATTATTTAAGGACTCTGCTGTATTATTTAAGGACTTTGTTGCATTATTTAATGACTCTGCTGGGGTATTTAAGGACTCTGCTGCATTATTTAAGGGCTTTGCTGCATTATTTAAGGACTCTGCTGCAGTATTTAAGGACTCTGCTGCATTATTTAAGGACTTTGATGCATTATTTAAGGACGCTGCTGCAGAATTTAAGGAATCTGCTGCATTATTTAAGGACTTTGTTGCATTATTTAAGGACTATGCTGCATTATGTAAGGACTCTGCTGCATTATTTAAGGACTTTGCTGCATTATTTAATTACTCTGCTGCATTATTTAAGGACTTTGTTGCATTATTTAAGGACTCTGCTGCATTATTTAAGGACTTTGCTGCATTATTTAAGGACTTTGATGCATTATTTAAGGACGCTGCTGCAGAATTTAAGTAATCTGCTGCATTATTTAAGGACTCTGCTGCATTATTTAAGGACTTTGCTGCATTATTTAAGGACTCTGCTGCATTATTTAAGGACTTTGTTGCATTATTTAATGACTCTGCTGCGGTATTTAAGGACTCTGCTGCATTATTTAAGGACTTTGCTGCATTATTTAAGGACTTTGCTGCAGTAATTAAGGAATCTGCTGCATTATTTAAGGACTTTGTTGCATTATTTAAGGACTGTGCTGCATTGCTTAAGGACTCTGCTGCATTATTTAAGGACTTTGCTGCATTATTTAAGGACTTTGTTGCATTATTTAAGGACTCTGCTGCATTATTTAAGGACTTTGTTGCATTATTTAAGGACTCTGTTGCATTATTTAAGGACTTTGCTGCATTATTTAAGTACTCTGGTGCATTATTTAAGGACTTTGTTGCATTATTTAAGGACTCTGCTGCATTATTTAAGGACTTTGTTGCATTATTTAAGGACTCTGTTGCATTATTTAAGGACTTTGCTGCATTATTTAAGTACTCTGGTGCATTATTTAAGGACTTTGTTGCATTATTTAAGGACTCTGCTGCATTATTTAAGGACTTTGTTGCATTATTTAAGGACTCTGCTGCATTATTTAAGGACTTTGCTGCATTATTTAAGGACTCTGTTGCATTATTTAAGGACTTTGCTGCATTATTTAAGTACTCTGGTGCATTATTTAAGGACTTTATTGCATTATTTAAGGATTCTGCTGCATTATTTAAGGAATTTGCTGCATTATTTAAGAACTTTGCTGCAGTATTTAAGGACTCTGCTGCATTATTTAAGGACTTTATTGCATTATTTAAGGACCCTGCTGCAGAATTTAAGGAATCTGCTGCATTACTTAAGGACTTTGTTGCATTATTTAAGGACTCTGCTGCATTATTTAAGGACTTTGCTGCATTATTTAAGGACTTTGATGCATTATTTAAGGACGCCGCTGCAGAATTTAAGTAATCTGCTGCATTATTTAAGGACTCTGCTGCATTATTTAAGGACTTTGCTGCATTATTTAAGGACTCTGCTGTATTATTAAGCACGTTGCTGCATTAATTAAGGACTTTATTGCATTATTTAAGGAATTTGATGCATTATTTAAGGACTCTGCTGCATTATTTAAGGACTTTGATGCATTATTTAAGGACGCTGCTGCAGAATTTAAGGAATCTGCTGCATTATTTAAGGACTTTGTTGCATTATTTAAGGACTATGCTGCATTATGTAAGGACTCTGCTGCATTATTTAAGGACTTTGCTGCATTATTTAATTACTCTGCTGCATTATTTAAGGACTTTGTTGCATTATTTAAGGACTCTGCTGCATTATTTAAGGACTTTGCTGCATTATTTAAGGACTTTGATGCATTATTTAAGGACTCTGCTGCATTATTTAAAGACTTTGTTGCATTATTTAAGTACTCTGGTGCATTATTTAAGGACTCTGCTGCATTATTTAAAGACTTTGCTGCATTATTTAAGTACTCTGGTGCATTATTTAAGGACTTTGTTGCTTTATTTAAGGACTTTGCTGCATTATTTAAGGACTTTGTTGCATTATTTAAGGACTCTGCTGCATTATTTAAGGACTTTGCTGCATTATTTAAGTATGCTGCTGCAGTATTTAAGGCCTCTGCTGCATTATTTAAGGACTCTGCTGCATTTTTAAGGACGTTGCTGCATTATTTAAGGACTTTATTGCATTATTTAAGGATTCTGCTGCATTATTTAAGGAATTTGCTGCATTATTTAAGGACTCTGCTGCATTATTTAAGGACTTTGTTTCATTATTTAATGACTCTGCTGGGGTATTTAAGGACTCTGCTGCATTATTTAAGGACTTTGTTGCATTATTTAAGGACTCTGCTGCATTATTTAAGGACTTTGCTGCATTATTTAAGGACTTTGATGCATTATTTAAGGACGCTGCTGCAGAATTTAAGTAATCTGCTGCATTATTTAAGGACTCTGCTGCATTATTTAAGGACTTTGCTGCATTATTTAAGGACTCTGCTGCATTATTTAAGGACTTTGTTGCATTATTTAATGACTCTGCTGCGGTATTTAAGGACTCTGCTGTATTATTTAAGGACTTTGCTGCATTATTTAAGGACTCTGCTTCATTATTTAAGGACTTTGTTGCATTATTTAAGGACTCTGCTGCATTATTTAAGGATTTTGCTGCATTATTTAAGGAATCTACTGCATTATTAAGGACGTTGCTGCATTATTTAAGGACTTTATTGCATTATTTAAGGATTCTGCTGCATTATTTAAGGAATTAGCTCCATTGTTTAAGTACTCTGCTGCATTATTTAAGGACTTTGCTGCATTATTTAAGTATGCTGCTGCAGTATTTAAGGCCTCTGCTGCATTATTTAAGAACTCTGCTGCATTATTAAGGACGTTGCTGCATTATTTAAGGACTTTATTGCATTATTTAAGGATTCTGCTGCATTATTTAAGGAATTTGCTGCATTATTTAAGGACTCTGCTGCATTATTTAAGGACTTTGTTGCATTATTTAATGACTCTGCTGGGGTATTTAAGGACTCTGCTGCATTATTTAAGGACTTTGTTGCATTATTTAAGGAATCTGCTGCATTATTTAAGGACTTTGCTGCATTATTTAAGGACTTTGATGCATTATTTAAGGACTTTGTTGCATTATTTAAGGACTCTGCTGCATTATTTAAGGACTTTGTTGCATTATTTAAGGACTCTGTTGCATTATTTAAGGACTTTGCTGCATTATTTAAGTACTCTGGTGCATTATTTAAGGACTTTGTTGCATTATTTAAGGACTCTGCTGCATTATTTAAGGACTTTGTTGCATTATTTAAGGACTCTGCTGCATTATTTAAGGACTTTGCTGCATTATTTAAGGACTCTGTTGCATTATTTAAGGACTTTGCTGCATTATTTAAGTACTCTGGTGCATTATTTAAGGACTTTATTGCATTATTTAAGGATTCTGCTGCATTATTTAAGGAATTTGCTGCATTATTTAAGAACTTTGCTGCAGTATTTAAGGACTCTGCTGCATTATTTAAGGACTTTATTGCATTATTTAAGGACCCTGCTGCAGAATTTAAGGAATCTGCTGCATTACTTAAGGACTTTGTTGCATTATTTAAGGACTCTGCTGCATTATTTAAGGACTTTGCTGCATTATTTAAGGACTTTGATGCATTATTTAAGGACGCCGCTGCAGAATTTAAGTAATCTGCTGCATTATTTAAGGACTCTGCTGCATTATTTAAGGACTTTGCTGCATTATTTAAGGACTCTGCTGTATTATTAAGCACGTTGCTGCATTAATTAAGGACTTTATTGCATTATTTAAGGAATTTGATGCATTATTTAAGGACTCTGCTGCATTATTTAAGGACTTTGATGCATTATTTAAGGACGCTGCTGCAGAATTTAAGGAATCTGCTGCATTATTTAAGGACTTTGTTGCATTATTTAAGGACTATGCTGCATTATGTAAGGACTCTGCTGCATTATTTAAGGACTTTGCTGCATTATTTAATTACTCTGCTGCATTATTTAAGGACTTTGTTGCATTATTTAAGGACTCTGCTGCATTATTTAAGGACTTTGCTGCATTATTTAAGGACTTTGATGCATTATTTAAGGACTCTGCTGCATTATTTAAAGACTTTGTTGCATTATTTAAGTACTCTGGTGCATTATTTAAGGACTCTGCTGCATTATTTAAAGACTTTGCTGCATTATTTAAGTACTCTGGTGCATTATTTAAGGACTTTGTTGCTTTATTTAAGGACTTTGCTGCATTATTTAAGGACTTTGTTGCATTATTTAAGGACTCTGCTGCATTATTTAAGGACTTTGCTGCATTATTTAAGTATGCTGCTGCAGTATTTAAGGCCTCTGCTGCATTATTTAAGGACTCTGCTGCATTTTTAAGGACGTTGCTGCATTATTTAAGGACTTTATTGCATTATTTAAGGATTCTGCTGCATTATTTAAGGAATTTGCTGCATTATTTAAGGACTCTGCTGCATTATTTAAGGACTTTGTTTCATTATTTAATGACTCTGCTGGGGTATTTAAGGACTCTGCTGCATTATTTAAGGACTTTGTTGCATTATTTAAGGACTCTGCTGCATTATTTAAGGACTTTGCTGCATTATTTAAGGACTTTGATGCATTATTTAAGGACGCTGCTGCAGAATTTAAGTAATCTGCTGCATTATTTAAGGACTCTGCTGCATTATTTAAGGACTTTGCTGCATTATTTAAGGACTCTGCTGCATTATTTAAGGACTTTGTTGCATTATTTAATGACTCTGCTGCGGTATTTAAGGACTCTGCTGTATTATTTAAGGACTTTGCTGCATTATTTAAGGACTCTGCTTCATTATTTAAGGACTTTGTTGCATTATTTAAGGACTCTGCTGCATTATTTAAGGATTTTGCTGCATTATTTAAGGAATCTACTGCATTATTAAGGACGTTGCTGCATTATTTAAGGACTTTATTGCATTATTTAAGGATTCTGCTGCATTATTTAAGGAATTAGCTCCATTGTTTAAGTACTCTGCTGCATTATTTAAGGACTTTGCTGCATTATTTAAGTATGCTGCTGCAGTATTTAAGGCCTCTGCTGCATTATTTAAGAACTCTGCTGCATTATTAAGGACGTTGCTGCATTATTTAAGGACTTTATTGCATTATTTAAGGATTCTGCTGCATTATTTAAGGAATTTGCTGCATTATTTAAGGACTCTGCTGCATTATTTAAGGACTTTGTTGCATTATTTAATGACTCTGCTGGGGTATTTAAGGACTCTGCTGCATTATTTAAGGACTTTGTTGCATTATTTAAGGAATCTGCTGCATTATTTAAGGACTTTGCTGCATTATTTAAGGACTTTGATGCATTATTTAAGGACGCTGCTGCAGAATTTAAGTAATCTGCTGCATTATTTAAGGACTCTGCTGCATTATTTAAGGACTTTGCTGCATTATTTAAGGACTCTGCTGCATTATTTAAGGACTTTGTTGCATTATTTAATGACTCTGCTGCGGTATTTAAGGACTCTGCTGTATTATTTAAGGACTTTGCTGAATTATTTAAGGACTCTGCTTCATTATTTAAGGACTTTGTTGCATTATTTAAGGACTCTGCTGCATTATTTAAGGACTTCGTTGCATTATTTAAGGACTCTGCTGCATTATTTAAAGACTTTGCTGCATTATTTAAGTACTCTGGTGCATTATTTAAGGACTCGGCTGCATTATTTAAAGACTTTGCTGCATTATTTAAGTACTCTGGTGCATTATTTAAGGACTCTGCTGCATTATTTAAGGACTTTGCTGCATTATTTAAGGACTCTGCTGCATTATTTAAGGACTCTGCTGCATTATTTAAGGACTTTGCTGCATTATTTAAGTATGCTGCTGCGGTATTTAAGGCCTCTGCTGCATTATTTAAGGACTCTGCTGCATTATTAAGGACGTTGCTGCATTATTTAAGGACTTTATTGCATTATTTAAGGATTCTGCTGCATTATTTAAGGAATTTGCTGCATTATTTAAGGACTCTGCTGTATTATTTAAGGACTTTGTTGCATTATTTAATGACTCTGCTGGGGTATTTAAGGACTCTGCTGCATTATTTAAGGGCTTTGCTGCATTATTTAAGGACTCTGCTGCAGTATTTAAGGACTCTGCTGCATTATTTAAGGACTTTGATGCATTATTTAAGGACGCTGCTGCAGAATTTAAGGAATCTGCTGCATTATTTAAGGACTTTGTTGCATTATTTAAGGACTATGCTGCATTATGTAAGGACTCTGCTGCATTATTTAAGGACTTTGCTGCATTATTTAATTACTCTGCTGCATTATTTAAGGACTTTGTTGCATTATTTAAGGACTCTGCTGCATTATTTAAGGACTTTGCTGCATTATTTAAGGACTTTGATGCATTATTTAAGGACGCTGCTGCAGAATTTAAGTAATCTGCTGCATTATTTAAGGACTCTGCTGCATTATTTAAGGACTTTGCTGCATTATTTAAGGACTCTGCTGCATTATTTAAGGACTTTGTTGCATTATTTAATGACTCTGCTGCGGTATTTAAGGACTCTGCTGCATTATTTAAGGACTTTGCTGCATTATTTAAGGACTTTGCTGCAGTAATTAAGGAATCTGCTGCATTATTTAAGGACTTTGTTGCATTATTTAAGGACTGTGCTGCATTGCTTAAGGACTCTGCTGCATTATTTAAGGACTTTGCTGCATTATTTAAGGACTTTGTTGCATTATTTAAGGACTCTGCTGCATTATTTAAGGACTTTGTTGCATTATTTAAGGACTCTGTTGCATTATTTAAGGACTTTGCTGCATTATTTAAGTACTCTGGTGCATTATTTAAGGACTTTGTTGCATTATTTAAGGACTCTGCTGCATTATTTAAGGACTTTGCTGCATTATTTAAGTACTCTGGTGCATTATTTAAGGACTTTGTTGCATTATTTAAGGACTCTGCTGCATTATTTAAGGACTTTGCTGCATTATTTAAGGACTCTGCTGCATTATTTAAGGACTTTGTTGCATTATTTAATGACTCTGCTGCGGTATTTAAGGACTCTGCTGTATTATTTAAGGACTTTGCTGCATTATTTAAGGACTCTGCTTCATTATTTAAGGACTTTGTTGCATTATTTAAGGACTCTGCTGCATTATTTAAGGACTTCGTTGCATTATTTAAGGACTCTGCTGCATTATTTAAAGACTTTGCTGCATTATTTAAGTACTCTGGTGCATTATTTAAGGACTCGGCTGCATTATTTAAAGACTTTGCTGCATTATTTAAGTACTCTGGTGCATTATTTAAGGACTCTGCTGCATTATTTAAGGACTTTGCTGCATTATTTAAGGACTCTGCTGCATTATTTAAGGACTTTGCTGCATTATTTAAGTATGCTGCTGCGGTATTTAAGGCCTCTGCTGCATTATTTAAGGACTCTGCTGCATTATTAAGGACGTTGCTGCATTATTTAAGGACTTTATTGCATTATTTAAGGATTCTGCTGCATTATTTAAGGAATTTGCTGCATTATTTAAGGACTCTGCTGCATTATTTAAGGACTTTGCTGCATTATTTAAGGACTTTGATGCATTATTTAAGGACGCTGCTGCAGAATTTAAGTAATCTGCTGCATTATTTAAGGACTCTGCTGCATTATTTAAGGACTTTGCTGCATTATTTAAGGACTCTGCTGCATTATTTAAGGACTTTGTTGCATTATTTAATGACTCTGCTGCGGTATTTAAGGACTCTGCTGTATTATTTAAGGACTTTGCTGCATTATTTAAGGACTCTGCTTCATTATTTAAGGACTTTGTTGCATTATTTAAGGACTCTGCTGCATTATTTAAGGATTTTGCTGCATTATTTAAGGAATCTACTGCATTATTAAGGACGTTGCTGCATTATTTAAGGACTTTATTGCATTATTTAAGGATTCTGCTGCATTATTTAAGGAATTAGCTCCATTGTTTAAGTACTCTGCTGCATTATTTAAGGACTTTGCTGCATTATTTAAGTATGCTGCTGCAGTATTTAAGGCCTCTGCTGCATTATTTAAGAACTCTGCTGCATTATTAAGGACGTTGCTGCATTATTTAAGGACTTTATTGCATTATTTAAGGATTCTGCTGCATTATTTAAGGAATTTGCTGCATTATTTAAGGACTCTGCTGCATTATTTAAGGACTTTGTTGCATTATTTAATGACTCTGCTGGGGTATTTAAGGACTCTGCTGCATTATTTAAGGACTTTGTTGCATTATTTAAGGAATCTGCTGCATTATTTAAGGACTTTGCTGCATTATTTAAGGACTTTGATGCATTATTTAAGGACGCTGCTGCAGAATTTAAGTAATCTGCTGCATTATTTAAGGACTCTGCTGCATTATTTAAGGACTTTGCTGCATTATTTAAGGACTCTGCTGCATTATTTAAGGACTTTGTTGCATTATTTAATGACTCTGCTGCGGTATTTAAGGACTCTGCTGTATTATTTAAGGACTTTGCTGAATTATTTAAGGACTCTGCTTCATTATTTAAGGACTTTGTTGCATTATTTAAGGACTCTGCTGCATTATTTAAGGACTTCGTTGCATTATTTAAGGACTCTGCTGCATTATTTAAAGACTTTGCTGCATTATTTAAGTACTCTGGTGCATTATTTAAGGACTCGGCTGCATTATTTAAAGACTTTGCTGCATTATTTAAGTACTCTGGTGCATTATTTAAGGACTCTGCTGCATTATTTAAGGACTTTGCTGCATTATTTAAGGACTCTGCTGCATTATTTAAGGACTCTGCTGCATTATTTAAGGACTTTGCTGCATTATTTAAGTATGCTGCTGCGGTATTTAAGGCCTCTGCTGCATTATTTAAGGACTCTGCTGCATTATTAAGGACGTTGCTGCATTATTTAAGGACTTTATTGCATTATTTAAGGATTCTGCTGCATTATTTAAGGAATTTGCTGCATTATTTAAGGACTCTGCTGTATTATTTAAGGACTTTGTTGCATTATTTAATGACTCTGCTGGGGTATTTAAGGACTCTGCTGCATTATTTAAGGGCTTTGCTGCATTATTTAAGGACTCTGCTGCAGTATTTAAGGACTCTGCTGCATTATTTAAGGACTTTGATGCATTATTTAAGGACGCTGCTGCAGAATTTAAGGAATCTGCTGCATTATTTAAGGACTTTGTTGCATTATTTAAGGACTATGCTGCATTATGTAAGGACTCTGCTGCATTATTTAAGGACTTTGCTGCATTATTTAATTACTCTGCTGCATTATTTAAGGACTTTGTTGCATTATTTAAGGACTCTGCTGCATTATTTAAGGACTTTGCTGCATTATTTAAGGACTTTGATGCATTATTTAAGGACGCTGCTGCAGAATTTAAGTAATCTGCTGCATTATTTAAGGACTCTGCTGCATTATTTAAGGACTTTGCTGCATTATTTAAGGACTCTGCTGCATTATTTAAGGACTTTGTTGCATTATTTAATGACTCTGCTGCGGTATTTAAGGACTCTGCTGCATTATTTAAGGACTTTGCTGCATTATTTAAGGACTTTGCTGCAGTAATTAAGGAATCTGCTGCATTATTTAAGGACTTTGTTGCATTATTTAAGGACTGTGCTGCATTGCTTAAGGACTCTGCTGCATTATTTAAGGACTTTGCTGCATTATTTAAGGACTTTGTTGCATTATTTAAGGACTCTGCTGCATTATTTAAGGACTTTGTTGCATTATTTAAGGACTCTGTTGCATTATTTAAGGACTTTGCTGCATTATTTAAGTACTCTGGTGCATTATTTAAGGACTTTGTTGCATTATTTAAGGACTCTGCTGCATTATTTAAGGACTTTGCTGCATTATTTAAGTACTCTGGTGCATTATTTAAGGACTTTGTTGCATTATTTAAGGACTCTGCTGCATTATTTAAGGACTTTGCTGCATTATTTAAGGACTGTGCTGCATTATTTAAGGACTTTGTTGCATTATTTAATGACTCTGCTGCGGTATTTAAGGACTCTGCTGTATTATTTAAGGACTTTGCTGCATTATTTAAGGACTCTGCTTCATTATTTAAGGACTTTGTTGCATTATTTAAGGACTCTGCTGCATTATTTAAGGACTTCGTTGCATTATTTAAGGACTCTGCTGCATTATTTAAAGACTTTGCTGCATTATTTAAGTACTCTGGTGCATTATTTAAGGACTCGGCTGCATTATTTAAAGACTTTGCTGCATTATTTAAGTACTCTGGTGCATTATTTAAGGACTCTGCTGCATTATTTAAGGACTTTGCTGCATTATTTAAGGACTCTGCTGCATTATTTAAGGACTTTGCTGCATTATTTAAGTATGCTGCTGCGGTATTTAAGGCCTCTGCTGCATTATTTAAGGACTCTGCTGCATTATTAAGGACGTTGCTGCATTATTTAAGGACTTTATTGCATTATTTAAGGATTCTGCTGCATTATTTAAGGAATTTGCTGCATTATTTAAGGACTCTGCTGTATTATTTAAGGACTTTGTTGCATTATTTAATGACTCTGCTGGGGTATTTAAGGACTCTGCTGCATTATTTAAGGGCTTTGCTGCATTATTTAAGGACTCTGCTGCAGTATTTAAGGACTCTGCTGCATTATTTAAGGACTTTGATGCATTATTTAAGGACGCTGCTGCAGAATTTAAGGAATCTGCTGCATTATTTAAGGACTTTGTTGCATTATTTAAGGACTATGCTGCATTATGTAAGGACTCTGCTGCATTATTTAAGGACTTTGCTGCATTATTTAATTACTCTGCTGCATTATTTAAGGACTTTGTTGCATTATTTAAGGACTCTGCTGCATTATTTAAGGACTTTGCTGCATTATTTAAGGACTTTGATGCATTATTTAAGGACGCTGCTGCAGAATTTAAGTAATCTGCTGCATTATTTAAGGACTCTGCTGCATTATTTAAGGACTTTGCTGCATTATTTAAGGACTCTGCTGCATTATTTAAGGACTTTGTTGCATTATTTAATGACTCTGCTGCGGTATTTAAGGACTCTGCTGCATTATTTAAGGACTTTGCTGCATTATTTAAGGACTTTGCTGCAGTAATTAAGGAATCTGCTGCATTATTTAAGGACTTTGTTGCATTATTTAAGGACTGTGCTGCATTGCTTAAGGACTCTGCTGCATTATTTAAGGACTTTGCTGCATTATTTAAGGACTTTGTTGCATTATTTAAGGACTCTGCTGCATTATTTAAGGACTTTGTTGCATTATTTAAGGACTCTGTTGCATTATTTAAGGACTTTGCTGCATTATTTAAGTACTCTGGTGCATTATTTAAGGACTTTGTTGCATTATTTAAGGACTCTGCTGCATTATTTAAGGACTTTGTTGCATTATTTAAGGACTCTGTTGCATTATTTAAGGACTTTGCTGCATTATTTAAGTACTCTGGTGCATTATTTAAGGACTTTGTTGCATTATTTAAGGACTCTGCTGCATTATTTAAGGACTTTGTTGCATTATTTAAGGACTCTGCTGCATTATTTAAGGACTTTGCTGCATTATTTAAGGACTCTGTTGCATTATTTAAGGACTTTGCTGCATTATTTAAGTACTCTGGTGCATTATTTAAGGACTTTATTGCATTATTTAAGGATTCTGCTGCATTATTTAAGGAATTTGCTGCATTATTTAAGAACTTTGCTGCAGTATTTAAGGACTCTGCTGCATTATTTAAGGACTTTATTGCATTATTTAAGGACCCTGCTGCAGAATTTAAGGAATCTGCTGCATTACTTAAGGACTTTGTTGCATTATTTAAGGACTCTGCTGCATTATTTAAGGACTTTGCTGCATTATTTAAGGACTTTGATGCATTATTTAAGGACGCCGCTGCAGAATTTAAGTAATCTGCTGCATTATTTAAGGACTCTGCTGCATTATTTAAGGACTTTGCTGCATTATTTAAGGACTCTGCTGTATTATTAAGCACGTTGCTGCATTAATTAAGGACTTTATTGCATTATTTAAGGAATTTGATGCATTATTTAAGGACTCTGCTGCATTATTTAAGGACTTTGATGCATTATTTAAGGACGCTGCTGCAGAATTTAAGGAATCTGCTGCATTATTTAAGGACTTTGTTGCATTATTTAAGGACTATGCTGCATTATGTAAGGACTCTGCTGCATTATTTAAGGACTTTGCTGCATTATTTAATTACTCTGCTGCATTATTTAAGGACTTTGTTGCATTATTTAAGGACTCTGCTGCATTATTTAAGGACTTTGCTGCATTATTTAAGGACTTTGATGCATTATTTAAGGACTCTGCTGCATTATTTAAAGACTTTGTTGCATTATTTAAGTACTCTGGTGCATTATTTAAGGACTCTGCTGCATTATTTAAAGACTTTGCTGCATTATTTAAGTACTCTGGTGCATTATTTAAGGACTTTGTTGCTTTATTTAAGGACTTTGCTGCATTATTTAAGGACTTTGTTGCATTATTTAAGGACTCTGCTGCATTATTTAAGGACTTTGCTGCATTATTTAAGTATGCTGCTGCAGTATTTAAGGCCTCTGCTGCATTATTTAAGGACTCTGCTGCATTTTTAAGGACGTTGCTGCATTATTTAAGGACTTTATTGCATTATTTAAGGATTCTGCTGCATTATTTAAGGAATTTGCTGCATTATTTAAGGACTCTGCTGCATTATTTAAGGACTTTGTTTCATTATTTAATGACTCTGCTGGGGTATTTAAGGACTCTGCTGCATTATTTAAGGACTTTGTTGCATTATTTAAGGACTCTGCTGCATTATTTAAGGACTTTGCTGCATTATTTAAGGACTTTGATGCATTATTTAAGGACGCTGCTGCAGAATTTAAGTAATCTGCTGCATTATTTAAGGACTCTGCTGCATTATTTAAGGACTTTGCTGCATTATTTAAGGACTCTGCTGCATTATTTAAGGACTTTGTTGCATTATTTAATGACTCTGCTGCGGTATTTAAGGACTCTGCTGTATTATTTAAGGACTTTGCTGCATTATTTAAGGACTCTGCTTCATTATTTAAGGACTTTGTTGCATTATTTAAGGACTCTGCTGCATTATTTAAGGATTTTGCTGCATTATTTAAGGAATCTACTGCATTATTAAGGACGTTGCTGCATTATTTAAGGACTTTATTGCATTATTTAAGGATTCTGCTGCATTATTTAAGGAATTAGCTCCATTGTTTAAGTACTCTGCTGCATTATTTAAGGACTTTGCTGCATTATTTAAGTATGCTGCTGCAGTATTTAAGGCCTCTGCTGCATTATTTAAGAACTCTGCTGCATTATTAAGGACGTTGCTGCATTATTTAAGGACTTTATTGCATTATTTAAGGATTCTGCTGCATTATTTAAGGAATTTGCTGCATTATTTAAGGACTCTGCTGCATTATTTAAGGACTTTGTTGCATTATTTAATGACTCTGCTGGGGTATTTAAGGACTCTGCTGCATTATTTAAGGACTTTGTTGCATTATTTAAGGAATCTGCTGCATTATTTAAGGACTTTGCTGCATTATTTAAGGACTTTGATGCATTATTTAAGGACGCTGCTGCAGAATTTAAGTAATCTGCTGCATTATTTAAGGACTCTGCTGCATTATTTAAGGACTTTGCTGCATTATTTAAGGACTCTGCTGCATTATTTAAGGACTTTGTTGCATTATTTAATGACTCTGCTGCGGTATTTAAGGACTCTGCTGTATTATTTAAGGACTTTGCTGAATTATTTAAGGACTCTGCTTCATTATTTAAGGACTTTGTTGCATTATTTAAGGACTCTGCTGCATTATTTAAGGACTTCGTTGCATTATTTAAGGACTCTGCTGCATTATTTAAAGACTTTGCTGCATTATTTAAGTACTCTGGTGCATTATTTAAGGACTCGGCTGCATTATTTAAAGACTTTGCTGCATTATTTAAGTACTCTGGTGCATTATTTAAGGACTCTGCTGCATTATTTAAGGACTTTGCTGCATTATTTAAGGACTCTGCTGCATTATTTAAGGACTCTGCTGCATTATTTAAGGACTTTGCTGCATTATTTAAGTATGCTGCTGCGGTATTTAAGGCCTCTGCTGCATTATTTAAGGACTCTGCTGCATTATTAAGGACGTTGCTGCATTATTTAAGGACTTTATTGCATTATTTAAGGATTCTGCTGCATTATTTAAGGAATTTGCTGCATTATTTAAGGACTCTGCTGTATTATTTAAGGACTTTGTTGCATTATTTAATGACTCTGCTGGGGTATTTAAGGACTCTGCTGCATTATTTAAGGGCTTTGCTGCATTATTTAAGGACTCTGCTGCAGTATTTAAGGACTCTGCTGCATTATTTAAGGACTTTGATGCATTATTTAAGGACGCTGCTGCAGAATTTAAGGAATCTGCTGCATTATTTAAGGACTTTGTTGCATTATTTAAGGACTATGCTGCATTATGTAAGGACTCTGCTGCATTATTTAAGGACTTTGCTGCATTATTTAATTACTCTGCTGCATTATTTAAGGACTTTGTTGCATTATTTAAGGACTCTGCTGCATTATTTAAGGACTTTGCTGCATTATTTAAGGACTTTGATGCATTATTTAAGGACGCTGCTGCAGAATTTAAGTAATCTGCTGCATTATTTAAGGACTCTGCTGCATTATTTAAGGACTTTGCTGCATTATTTAAGGACTCTGCTGCATTATTTAAGGACTTTGTTGCATTATTTAATGACTCTGCTGCGGTATTTAAGGACTCTGCTGCATTATTTAAGGACTTTGCTGCATTATTTAAGGACTTTGCTGCAGTAATTAAGGAATCTGCTGCATTATTTAAGGACTTTGTTGCATTATTTAAGGACTGTGCTGCATTGCTTAAGGACTCTGCTGCATTATTTAAGGACTTTGCTGCATTATTTAAGGACTTTGTTGCATTATTTAAGGACTCTGCTGCATTATTTAAGGACTTTGTTGCATTATTTAAGGACTCTGTTGCATTATTTAAGGACTTTGCTGCATTATTTAAGTACTCTGGTGCATTATTTAAGGACTTTGTTGCATTATTTAAGGACTCTGCTGCATTATTTAAGGACTTTGCTGCATTATTTAAGTACTCTGGTGCATTATTTAAGGACTTTGTTGCATTATTTAAGGACTCTGCTGCATTATTTAAGGACTTTGCTGCATTATTTAAGGACTCTGCTGCATTATTTAAGGACTTTGTTGCATTATTTAATGACTCTGCTGCGGTATTTAAGGACTCTGCTGTATTATTTAAGGACTTTGCTGCATTATTTAAGGACTCTGCTTCATTATTTAAGGACTTTGTTGCATTATTTAAGGACTCTGCTGCATTATTTAAGGACTTCGTTGCATTATTTAAGGACTCTGCTGCATTATTTAAAGACTTTGCTGCATTATTTAAGTACTCTGGTGCATTATTTAAGGACTCGGCTGCATTATTTAAAGACTTTGCTGCATTATTTAAGTACTCTGGTGCATTATTTAAGGACTCTGCTGCATTATTTAAGGACTTTGCTGCATTATTTAAGGACTCTGCTGCATTATTTAAGGACTTTGCTGCATTATTTAAGTATGCTGCTGCGGTATTTAAGGCCTCTGCTGCATTATTTAAGGACTCTGCTGCATTATTAAGGACGTTGCTGCATTATTTAAGGACTTTATTGCATTATTTAAGGATTCTGCTGCATTATTTAAGGAATTTGCTGCATTATTTAAGGACTCTGCTGTATTATTTAAGGACTTTGTTGCATTATTTAATGACTCTGCTGGGGTATTTAAGGACTCTGCTGCATTATTTAAGGGCTTTGCTGCATTATTTAAGGACTCTGCTGCAGTATTTAAGGACTCTGCTGCATTATTTAAGGACTTTGATGCATTATTTAAGGACGCTGCTGCAGAATTTAAGGAATCTGCTGCATTATTTAAGGACTTTGTTGCATTATTTAAGGACTATGCTGCATTATGTAAGGACTCTGCTGCATTATTTAAGGACTTTGCTGCATTATTTAATTACTCTGCTGCATTATTTAAGGACTTTGTTGCATTATTTAAGGACTCTGCTGCATTATTTAAGGACTTTGCTGCATTATTTAAGGACTTTGATGCATTATTTAAGGACGCTGCTGCAGAATTTAAGTAATCTGCTGCATTATTTAAGGACTCTGCTGCATTATTTAAGGACTTTGCTGCATTATTTAAGGACTCTGCTGCATTATTTAAGGACTTTGTTGCATTATTTAATGACTCTGCTGCGGTATTTAAGGACTCTGCTGCATTATTTAAGGACTTTGCTGCATTATTTAAGGACTTTGCTGCAGTAATTAAGGAATCTGCTGCATTATTTAAGGACTTTGTTGCATTATTTAAGGACTGTGCTGCATTGCTTAAGGACTCTGCTGCATTATTTAAGGACTTTGCTGCATTATTTAAGGACTTTGTTGCATTATTTAAGGACTCTGCTGCATTATTTAAGGACTTTGTTGCATTATTTAAGGACTCTGTTGCATTATTTAAGGACTTTGCTGCATTATTTAAGTACTCTGGTGCATTATTTAAGGACTTTGTTGCATTATTTAAGGACTCTGCTGCATTATTTAAGGACTTTGTTGCATTATTTAAGGACTCTGTTGCATTATTTAAGGACTTTGCTGCATTATTTAAGTACTCTGGTGCATTATTTAAGGACTTTGTTGCATTATTTAAGGACTCTGCTGCATTATTTAAGGACTTTGTTGCATTATTTAAGGACTCTGCTGCATTATTTAAGGACTTTGCTGCATTATTTAAGGACTCTGTTGCATTATTTAAGGACTTTGCTGCATTATTTAAGTACTCTGGTGCATTATTTAAGGACTTTATTGCATTATTTAAGGATTCTGCTGCATTATTTAAGGAATTTGCTGCATTATTTAAGAACTTTGCTGCAGTATTTAAGGACTCTGCTGCATTATTTAAGGACTTTATTGCATTATTTAAGGACCCTGCTGCAGAATTTAAGGAATCTGCTGCATTACTTAAGGACTTTGTTGCATTATTTAAGGACTCTGCTGCATTATTTAAGGACTTTGCTGCATTATTTAAGGACTTTGATGCATTATTTAAGGACGCCGCTGCAGAATTTAAGTAATCTGCTGCATTATTTAAGGACTCTGCTGCATTATTTAAGGACTTTGCTGCATTATTTAAGGACTCTGCTGTATTATTAAGCACGTTGCTGCATTAATTAAGGACTTTATTGCATTATTTAAGGAATTTGATGCATTATTTAAGGACTCTGCTGCATTATTTAAGGACTTTGATGCATTATTTAAGGACGCTGCTGCAGAATTTAAGGAATCTGCTGCATTATTTAAGGACTTTGTTGCATTATTTAAGGACTATGCTGCATTATGTAAGGACTCTGCTGCATTATTTAAGGACTTTGCTGCATTATTTAATTACTCTGCTGCATTATTTAAGGACTTTGTTGCATTATTTAAGGACTCTGCTGCATTATTTAAGGACTTTGCTGCATTATTTAAGGACTTTGATGCATTATTTAAGGACTCTGCTGCATTATTTAAAGACTTTGTTGCATTATTTAAGTACTCTGGTGCATTATTTAAGGACTCTGCTGCATTATTTAAAGACTTTGCTGCATTATTTAAGTACTCTGGTGCATTATTTAAGGACTTTGTTGCTTTATTTAAGGACTTTGCTGCATTATTTAAGGACTTTGTTGCATTATTTAAGGACTCTGCTGCATTATTTAAGGACTTTGCTGCATTATTTAAGTATGCTGCTGCAGTATTTAAGGCCTCTGCTGCATTATTTAAGGACTCTGCTGCATTTTTAAGGACGTTGCTGCATTATTTAAGGACTTTATTGCATTATTTAAGGATTCTGCTGCATTATTTAAGGAATTTGCTGCATTATTTAAGGACTCTGCTGCATTATTTAAGGACTTTGTTTCATTATTTAATGACTCTGCTGGGGTATTTAAGGACTCTGCTGCATTATTTAAGGACTTTGTTGCATTATTTAAGGACTCTGCTGCATTATTTAAGGACTTTGCTGCATTATTTAAGGACTTTGATGCATTATTTAAGGACGCTGCTGCAGAATTTAAGTAATCTGCTGCATTATTTAAGGACTCTGCTGCATTATTTAAGGACTTTGCTGCATTATTTAAGGACTCTGCTGCATTATTTAAGGACTTTGTTGCATTATTTAATGACTCTGCTGCGGTATTTAAGGACTCTGCTGTATTATTTAAGGACTTTGCTGCATTATTTAAGGACTCTGCTTCATTATTTAAGGACTTTGTTGCATTATTTAAGGACTCTGCTGCATTATTTAAGGATTTTGCTGCATTATTTAAGGAATCTACTGCATTATTAAGGACGTTGCTGCATTATTTAAGGACTTTATTGCATTATTTAAGGATTCTGCTGCATTATTTAAGGAATTAGCTCCATTGTTTAAGTACTCTGCTGCATTATTTAAGGACTTTGCTGCATTATTTAAGTATGCTGCTGCAGTATTTAAGGCCTCTGCTGCATTATTTAAGAACTCTGCTGCATTATTAAGGACGTTGCTGCATTATTTAAGGACTTTATTGCATTATTTAAGGATTCTGCTGCATTATTTAAGGAATTTGCTGCATTATTTAAGGACTCTGCTGCATTATTTAAGGACTTTGTTGCATTATTTAATGACTCTGCTGGGGTATTTAAGGACTCTGCTGCATTATTTAAGGACTTTGTTGCATTATTTAAGGAATCTGCTGCATTATTTAAGGACTTTGCTGCATTATTTAAGGACTTTGATGCATTATTTAAGGACGCTGCTGCAGAATTTAAGTAATCTGCTGCATTATTTAAGGACTCTGCTGCATTATTTAAGGACTTTGCTGCATTATTTAAGGACTCTGCTGCATTATTTAAGGACTTTGTTGCATTATTTAATGACTCTGCTGCGGTATTTAAGGACTCTGCTGTATTATTTAAGGACTTTGCTGAATTATTTAAGGACTCTGCTTCATTATTTAAGGACTTTGTTGCATTATTTAAGGACTCTGCTGCATTATTTAAGGACTTCGTTGCATTATTTAAGGACTCTGCTGCATTATTTAAAGACTTTGCTGCATTATTTAAGTACTCTGGTGCATTATTTAAGGACTCGGCTGCATTATTTAAAGACTTTGCTGCATTATTTAAGTACTCTGGTGCATTATTTAAGGACTCTGCTGCATTATTTAAGGACTTTGCTGCATTATTTAAGGACTCTGCTGCATTATTTAAGGACTCTGCTGCATTATTTAAGGACTTTGCTGCATTATTTAAGTATGCTGCTGCGGTATTTAAGGCCTCTGCTGCATTATTTAAGGACTCTGCTGCATTATTAAGGACGTTGCTGCATTATTTAAGGACTTTATTGCATTATTTAAGGATTCTGCTGCATTATTTAAGGAATTTGCTGCATTATTTAAGGACTCTGCTGTATTATTTAAGGACTTTGTTGCATTATTTAATGACTCTGCTGGGGTATTTAAGGACTCTGCTGCATTATTTAAGGGCTTTGCTGCATTATTTAAGGACTCTGCTGCAGTATTTAAGGACTCTGCTGCATTATTTAAGGACTTTGATGCATTATTTAAGGACGCTGCTGCAGAATTTAAGGAATCTGCTGCATTATTTAAGGACTTTGTTGCATTATTTAAGGACTATGCTGCATTATGTAAGGACTCTGCTGCATTATTTAAGGACTTTGCTGCATTATTTAATTACTCTGCTGCATTATTTAAGGACTTTGTTGCATTATTTAAGGACTCTGCTGCATTATTTAAGGACTTTGCTGCATTATTTAAGGACTTTGATGCATTATTTAAGGACGCTGCTGCAGAATTTAAGTAATCTGCTGCATTATTTAAGGACTCTGCTGCATTATTTAAGGACTTTGCTGCATTATTTAAGGACTCTGCTGCATTATTTAAGGACTTTGTTGCATTATTTAATGACTCTGCTGCGGTATTTAAGGACTCTGCTGCATTATTTAAGGACTTTGCTGCATTATTTAAGGACTTTGCTGCAGTAATTAAGGAATCTGCTGCATTATTTAAGGACTTTGTTGCATTATTTAAGGACTGTGCTGCATTGCTTAAGGACTCTGCTGCATTATTTAAGGACTTTGCTGCATTATTTAAGGACTTTGTTGCATTATTTAAGGACTCTGCTGCATTATTTAAGGACTTTGTTGCATTATTTAAGGACTCTGTTGCATTATTTAAGGACTTTGCTGCATTATTTAAGTACTCTGGTGCATTATTTAAGGACTTTGTTGCATTATTTAAGGACTCTGCTGCATTATTTAAGGACTTTGCTGCATTATTTAAGTACTCTGGTGCATTATTTAAGGACTTTGTTGCATTATTTAAGGACTCTGCTGCATTATTTAAGGACTTTGCTGCATTATTTAAGGACTCTGCTGCATTATTTAAGGACTTTGTTGCATTATTTAATGACTCTGCTGCGGTATTTAAGGACTCTGCTGTATTATTTAAGGACTTTGCTGCATTATTTAAGGACTCTGCTTCATTATTTAAGGACTTTGTTGCATTATTTAAGGACTCTGCTGCATTATTTAAGGACTTCGTTGCATTATTTAAGGACTCTGCTGCATTATTTAAAGACTTTGCTGCATTATTTAAGTACTCTGGTGCATTATTTAAGGACTCGGCTGCATTATTTAAAGACTTTGCTGCATTATTTAAGTACTCTGGTGCATTATTTAAGGACTCTGCTGCATTATTTAAGGACTTTGCTGCATTATTTAAGGACTCTGCTGCATTATTTAAGGACTTTGCTGCATTATTTAAGTATGCTGCTGCGGTATTTAAGGCCTCTGCTGCATTATTTAAGGACTCTGCTGCATTATTAAGGACGTTGCTGCATTATTTAAGGACTTTATTGCATTATTTAAGGATTCTGCTGCATTATTTAAGGAATTTGCTGCATTATTTAAGGACTCTGCTGCATTATTTAAGGACTTTGCTGCATTATTTAAGGACTTTGATGCATTATTTAAGGACGCTGCTGCAGAATTTAAGTAATCTGCTGCATTATTTAAGGACTCTGCTGCATTATTTAAGGACTTTGCTGCATTATTTAAGGACTCTGCTGCATTATTTAAGGACTTTGTTGCATTATTTAATGACTCTGCTGCGGTATTTAAGGACTCTGCTGTATTATTTAAGGACTTTGCTGCATTATTTAAGGACTCTGCTTCATTATTTAAGGACTTTGTTGCATTATTTAAGGACTCTGCTGCATTATTTAAGGATTTTGCTGCATTATTTAAGGAATCTACTGCATTATTAAGGACGTTGCTGCATTATTTAAGGACTTTATTGCATTATTTAAGGATTCTGCTGCATTATTTAAGGAATTAGCTCCATTGTTTAAGTACTCTGCTGCATTATTTAAGGACTTTGCTGCATTATTTAAGTATGCTGCTGCAGTATTTAAGGCCTCTGCTGCATTATTTAAGAACTCTGCTGCATTATTAAGGACGTTGCTGCATTATTTAAGGACTTTATTGCATTATTTAAGGATTCTGCTGCATTATTTAAGGAATTTGCTGCATTATTTAAGGACTCTGCTGCATTATTTAAGGACTTTGTTGCATTATTTAATGACTCTGCTGGGGTATTTAAGGACTCTGCTGCATTATTTAAGGACTTTGTTGCATTATTTAAGGAATCTGCTGCATTATTTAAGGACTTTGCTGCATTATTTAAGGACTTTGATGCATTATTTAAGGACGCTGCTGCAGAATTTAAGTAATCTGCTGCATTATTTAAGGACTCTGCTGCATTATTTAAGGACTTTGCTGCATTATTTAAGGACTCTGCTGCATTATTTAAGGACTTTGTTGCATTATTTAATGACTCTGCTGCGGTATTTAAGGACTCTGCTGTATTATTTAAGGACTTTGCTGAATTATTTAAGGACTCTGCTTCATTATTTAAGGACTTTGTTGCATTATTTAAGGACTCTGCTGCATTATTTAAGGACTTCGTTGCATTATTTAAGGACTCTGCTGCATTATTTAAAGACTTTGCTGCATTATTTAAGTACTCTGGTGCATTATTTAAGGACTCGGCTGCATTATTTAAAGACTTTGCTGCATTATTTAAGTACTCTGGTGCATTATTTAAGGACTCTGCTGCATTATTTAAGGACTTTGCTGCATTATTTAAGGACTCTGCTGCATTATTTAAGGACTCTGCTGCATTATTTAAGGACTTTGCTGCATTATTTAAGTATGCTGCTGCGGTATTTAAGGCCTCTGCTGCATTATTTAAGGACTCTGCTGCATTATTAAGGACGTTGCTGCATTATTTAAGGACTTTATTGCATTATTTAAGGATTCTGCTGCATTATTTAAGGAATTTGCTGCATTATTTAAGGACTCTGCTGTATTATTTAAGGACTTTGTTGCATTATTTAATGACTCTGCTGGGGTATTTAAGGACTCTGCTGCATTATTTAAGGGCTTTGCTGCATTATTTAAGGACTCTGCTGCAGTATTTAAGGACTCTGCTGCATTATTTAAGGACTTTGATGCATTATTTAAGGACGCTGCTGCAGAATTTAAGGAATCTGCTGCATTATTTAAGGACTTTGTTGCATTATTTAAGGACTATGCTGCATTATGTAAGGACTCTGCTGCATTATTTAAGGACTTTGCTGCATTATTTAATTACTCTGCTGCATTATTTAAGGACTTTGTTGCATTATTTAAGGACTCTGCTGCATTATTTAAGGACTTTGCTGCATTATTTAAGGACTTTGATGCATTATTTAAGGACGCTGCTGCAGAATTTAAGTAATCTGCTGCATTATTTAAGGACTCTGCTGCATTATTTAAGGACTTTGCTGCATTATTTAAGGACTCTGCTGCATTATTTAAGGACTTTGTTGCATTATTTAATGACTCTGCTGCGGTATTTAAGGACTCTGCTGCATTATTTAAGGACTTTGCTGCATTATTTAAGGACTTTGCTGCAGTAATTAAGGAATCTGCTGCATTATTTAAGGACTTTGTTGCATTATTTAAGGACTGTGCTGCATTGCTTAAGGACTCTGCTGCATTATTTAAGGACTTTGCTGCATTATTTAAGGACTTTGTTGCATTATTTAAGGACTCTGCTGCATTATTTAAGGACTTTGTTGCATTATTTAAGGACTCTGTTGCATTATTTAAGGACTTTGCTGCATTATTTAAGTACTCTGGTGCATTATTTAAGGACTTTGTTGCATTATTTAAGGACTCTGCTGCATTATTTAAGGACTTTGCTGCATTATTTAAGTACTCTGGTGCATTATTTAAGGACTTTGTTGCATTATTTAAGGACTCTGCTGCATTATTTAAGGACTTTGCTGCATTATTTAAGGACTGTGCTGCATTATTTAAGGACTTTGTTGCATTATTTAATGACTCTGCTGCGGTATTTAAGGACTCTGCTGTATTATTTAAGGACTTTGCTGCATTATTTAAGGACTCTGCTTCATTATTTAAGGACTTTGTTGCATTATTTAAGGACTCTGCTGCATTATTTAAGGACTTCGTTGCATTATTTAAGGACTCTGCTGCATTATTTAAAGACTTTGCTGCATTATTTAAGTACTCTGGTGCATTATTTAAGGACTCGGCTGCATTATTTAAAGACTTTGCTGCATTATTTAAGTACTCTGGTGCATTATTTAAGGACTCTGCTGCATTATTTAAGGACTTTGCTGCATTATTTAAGGACTCTGCTGCATTATTTAAGGACTTTGCTGCATTATTTAAGTATGCTGCTGCGGTATTTAAGGCCTCTGCTGCATTATTTAAGGACTCTGCTGCATTATTAAGGACGTTGCTGCATTATTTAAGGACTTTATTGCATTATTTAAGGATTCTGCTGCATTATTTAAGGAATTTGCTGCATTATTTAAGGACTCTGCTGTATTATTTAAGGACTTTGTTGCATTATTTAATGACTCTGCTGGGGTATTTAAGGACTCTGCTGCATTATTTAAGGGCTTTGCTGCATTATTTAAGGACTCTGCTGCAGTATTTAAGGACTCTGCTGCATTATTTAAGGACTTTGATGCATTATTTAAGGACGCTGCTGCAGAATTTAAGGAATCTGCTGCATTATTTAAGGACTTTGTTGCATTATTTAAGGACTATGCTGCATTATGTAAGGACTCTGCTGCATTATTTAAGGACTTTGCTGCATTATTTAATTACTCTGCTGCATTATTTAAGGACTTTGTTGCATTATTTAAGGACTCTGCTGCATTATTTAAGGACTTTGCTGCATTATTTAAGGACTTTGATGCATTATTTAAGGACGCTGCTGCAGAATTTAAGTAATCTGCTGCATTATTTAAGGACTCTGCTGCATTATTTAAGGACTTTGCTGCATTATTTAAGGACTCTGCTGCATTATTTAAGGACTTTGTTGCATTATTTAATGACTCTGCTGCGGTATTTAAGGACTCTGCTGCATTATTTAAGGACTTTGCTGCATTATTTAAGGACTTTGCTGCAGTAATTAAGGAATCTGCTGCATTATTTAAGGACTTTGTTGCATTATTTAAGGACTGTGCTGCATTGCTTAAGGACTCTGCTGCATTATTTAAGGACTTTGCTGCATTATTTAAGGACTTTGTTGCATTATTTAAGGACTCTGCTGCATTATTTAAGGACTTTGTTGCATTATTTAAGGACTCTGTTGCATTATTTAAGGACTTTGCTGCATTATTTAAGTACTTTGGTGCATTATTTAAGGACTTTGTTGCATTATTTAAGGACTCTGCTGCATTATTTAAGGACTTTGTTGCATTATTTAAGGACTCTGTTGCATTATTTAAGGACTTTGCTGCATTATTTAAGTACTCTGGTGCATTATTTAAGGACTTTGTTGCATTATTTAAGGACTCTGCTGCATTATTTAAGGACTTTGTTGCATTATTTAAGGACTCTGCTGCATTATTTAAGGACTCTGCTGCATTATTTAAGGACTCTGCTGCATTATTTAAGGACTCTGCTGCATTATTTAAGGACTTTGTTGCATTATTTAATGACTCTGCTGGGGTATTTAAGGACTCTGCTGCATTATTTAAGGACTTTGTTGCATTATTTAAGGAATCTGCTGCATTATTTAAGGACTTTGCTGCATTATTTAAGGACTTTGATGCATTATTTAAGGACGCTGCTGCAGAATTTAAGTAATCTGCTGCATTATTTAAGGACTCTGCTGCATTATTTAAGGACTTTGCTGCATTATTTAAGGACTCTGCTGCATTATTTAAGGACTTTGTTGCATTATTTAATGACTCTGCTGCGGTATTTAAGGACTCTGCTGTATTATTTAAGGACTTTGCTGAATTATTTAAGGACTCTGCTTCATTATTTAAGGACTTTGTTGCATTATTTAAGGACTCTGCTGCATTATTTAAGGACTTCGTTGCATTATTTAAGGACTCTGCTGCATTATTTAAAGACTTTGCTGCATTATTTAAGTACTCTGGTGCATTATTTAAGGACTCGGCTGCATTATTTAAAGACTTTGCTGCATTATTTAAGTACTCTGGTGCATTATTTAAGGACTCTGCTGCATTATTTAAGGACTTTGCTGCATTATTTAAGGACTCTGCTGCATTATTTAAGGACTCTGCTGCATTATTTAAGGACTTTGCTGCATTATTTAAGTATGCTGCTGCGGTATTTAAGGCCTCTGCTGCATTATTTAAGGACTCTGCTGCATTATTAAGGACGTTGCTGCATTATTTAAGGACTTTATTGCATTATTTAAGGATTCTGCTGCATTATTTAAGGAATTTGCTGCATTATTTAAGGACTCTGCTGTATTATTTAAGGACTTTGTTGCATTATTTAATGACTCTGCTGGGGTATTTAAGGACTCTGCTGCATTATTTAAGGGCTTTGCTGCATTATTTAAGGACTCTGCTGCAGTATTTAAGGACTCTGCTGCATTATTTAAGGACTTTGATGCATTATTTAAGGACGCTGCTGCAGAATTTAAGGAATCTGCTGCATTATTTAAGGACTTTGTTGCATTATTTAAGGACTATGCTGCATTATGTAAGGACTCTGCTGCATTATTTAAGGACTTTGCTGCATTATTTAATTACTCTGCTGCATTATTTAAGGACTTTGTTGCATTATTTAAGGACTCTGCTGCATTATTTAAGGACTTTGCTGCATTATTTAAGGACTTTGATGCATTATTTAAGGACGCTGCTGCAGAATTTAAGTAATCTGCTGCATTATTTAAGGACTCTGCTGCATTATTTAAGGACTTTGCTGCATTATTTAAGGACTCTGCTGCATTATTTAAGGACTTTGTTGCATTATTTAATGACTCTGCTGCGGTATTTAAGGACTCTGCTGCATTATTTAAGGACTTTGCTGCATTATTTAAGGACTTTGCTGCAGTAATTAAGGAATCTGCTGCATTATTTAAGGACTTTGTTGCATTATTTAAGGACTGTGCTGCATTGCTTAAGGACTCTGCTGCATTATTTAAGGACTTTGCTGCATTATTTAAGGACTTTGTTGCATTATTTAAGGACTCTGCTGCATTATTTAAGGACTTTGTTGCATTATTTAAGGACTCTGTTGCATTATTTAAGGACTTTGCTGCATTATTTAAGTACTCTGGTGCATTATTTAAGGACTTTGTTGCATTATTTAAGGACTCTGCTGCATTATTTAAGGACTTTGCTGCATTATTTAAGTACTCTGGTGCATTATTTAAGGACTTTGTTGCATTATTTAAGGACTCTGCTGCATTATTTAAGGACTTTGCTGCATTATTTAAGGACTCTGCTGCATTATTTAAGGACTTTGTTGCATTATTTAATGACTCTGCTGCGGTATTTAAGGACTCTGCTGTATTATTTAAGGACTTTGCTGCATTATTTAAGGACTCTGCTTCATTATTTAAGGACTTTGTTGCATTATTTAAGGACTCTGCTGCATTATTTAAGGACTTCGTTGCATTATTTAAGGACTCTGCTGCATTATTTAAAGACTTTGCTGCATTATTTAAGTACTCTGGTGCATTATTTAAGGACTCGGCTGCATTATTTAAAGACTTTGCTGCATTATTTAAGTACTCTGGTGCATTATTTAAGGACTCTGCTGCATTATTTAAGGACTTTGCTGCATTATTTAAGGACTCTGCTGCATTATTTAAGGACTTTGCTGCATTATTTAAGTATGCTGCTGCGGTATTTAAGGCCTCTGCTGCATTATTTAAGGACTCTGCTGCATTATTAAGGACGTTGCTGCATTATTTAAGGACTTTATTGCATTATTTAAGGATTCTGCTGCATTATTTAAGGAATTTGCTGCATTATTTAAGGACTCTGCTGCATTATTTAAGGACTTTGCTGCATTATTTAAGGACTTTGATGCATTATTTAAGGACGCTGCTGCAGAATTTAAGTAATCTGCTGCATTATTTAAGGACTCTGCTGCATTATTTAAGGACTTTGCTGCATTATTTAAGGACTCTGCTGCATTATTTAAGGACTTTGTTGCATTATTTAATGACTCTGCTGCGGTATTTAAGGACTCTGCTGTATTATTTAAGGACTTTGCTGCATTATTTAAGGACTCTGCTTCATTATTTAAGGACTTTGTTGCATTATTTAAGGACTCTGCTGCATTATTTAAGGATTTTGCTGCATTATTTAAGGAATCTACTGCATTATTAAGGACGTTGCTGCATTATTTAAGGACTTTATTGCATTATTTAAGGATTCTGCTGCATTATTTAAGGAATTAGCTCCATTGTTTAAGTACTCTGCTGCATTATTTAAGGACTTTGCTGCATTATTTAAGTATGCTGCTGCAGTATTTAAGGCCTCTGCTGCATTATTTAAGAACTCTGCTGCATTATTAAGGACGTTGCTGCATTATTTAAGGACTTTATTGCATTATTTAAGGATTCTGCTGCATTATTTAAGGAATTTGCTGCATTATTTAAGGACTCTGCTGCATTATTTAAGGACTTTGTTGCATTATTTAATGACTCTGCTGGGGTATTTAAGGACTCTGCTGCATTATTTAAGGACTTTGTTGCATTATTTAAGGAATCTGCTGCATTATTTAAGGACTTTGCTGCATTATTTAAGGACTTTGATGCATTATTTAAGGACGCTGCTGCAGAATTTAAGTAATCTGCTGCATTATTTAAGGACTCTGCTGCATTATTTAAGGACTTTGCTGCATTATTTAAGGACTCTGCTGCATTATTTAAGGACTTTGTTGCATTATTTAATGACTCTGCTGCGGTATTTAAGGACTCTGCTGTATTATTTAAGGACTTTGCTGAATTATTTAAGGACTCTGCTTCATTATTTAAGGACTTTGTTGCATTATTTAAGGACTCTGCTGCATTATTTAAGGACTTCGTTGCATTATTTAAGGACTCTGCTGCATTATTTAAAGACTTTGCTGCATTATTTAAGTACTCTGGTGCATTATTTAAGGACTCGGCTGCATTATTTAAAGACTTTGCTGCATTATTTAAGTACTCTGGTGCATTATTTAAGGACTCTGCTGCATTATTTAAGGACTTTGCTGCATTATTTAAGGACTCTGCTGCATTATTTAAGGACTCTGCTGCATTATTTAAGGACTTTGCTGCATTATTTAAGTATGCTGCTGCGGTATTTAAGGCCTCTGCTGCATTATTTAAGGACTCTGCTGCATTATTAAGGACGTTGCTGCATTATTTAAGGACTTTATTGCATTATTTAAGGATTCTGCTGCATTATTTAAGGAATTTGCTGCATTATTTAAGGACTCTGCTGTATTATTTAAGGACTTTGTTGCATTATTTAATGACTCTGCTGGGGTATTTAAGGACTCTGCTGCATTATTTAAGGGCTTTGCTGCATTATTTAAGGACTCTGCTGCAGTATTTAAGGACTCTGCTGCATTATTTAAGGACTTTGATGCATTATTTAAGGACGCTGCTGCAGAATTTAAGGAATCTGCTGCATTATTTAAGGACTTTGTTGCATTATTTAAGGACTATGCTG
Source organism: Phyllobates terribilis (assembly GCF_046119375.1). Lineage (NCBI taxonomy): Eukaryota > Metazoa > Chordata > Amphibia > Anura > Dendrobatidae > Phyllobates > Phyllobates terribilis. Next base: position 1,552,429 of record NW_027362988.1, on the reverse strand, counting down.
CATTATGTAAGGACTCTGCTGCATTATTTAAGGACTTTGCTGCATTATTTAATTACTCTGCTGCATTATTTAAGGACTTTGTTGCATTATTTAAGGACTCTGCTGCATTATTTAAGGACTTTGCTGCATTATTTAAGGACTTTGATGCATTATTTAAGGACGCTGCTGCAGAATTTAAGTAATCTGCTGCATTATTTAAGGACTCTGCTGCATTATTTAAGGACTTTGCTGCATTATTTAAGGACTCTGCTGCATTATTTAAGGACTTTGTTGCATTATTTAATGACTCTGCTGCGGTATTTAAGGACTCTGCTGCATTATTTAAGGACTTTGCTGCATTATTTAAGGACTTTGCTGCAGTAATTAAGGAATCTGCTGCATTATTTAAGGACTTTGTTGCATTATTTAAGGACTGTGCTGCATTGCTTAAGGACTCTGCTGCATTATTTAAGGACTTTGCTGCATTATTTAAGGACTTTGTTGCATTATTTAAGGACTCTGCTGCATTATTTAAGGACTTTGTTGCATTATTTAAGGACTCTGTTGCATTATTTAAGGACTTTGCTGCATTATTTAAGTACTCTGGTGCATTATTTAAGGACTTTGTTGCATTATTTAAGGACTCTGCTGCATTATTTAAGGACTTTGCTGCATTATTTAAGTACTCTGGTGCATTATTTAAGGACTTTGTTGCATTATTTAAGGACTCTGCTGCATTATTTAAGGACTTTGCTGCATTATTTAAGGACTGTGCTGCATTATTTAAGGACTTTGTTGCATTATTTAATGACTCTGCTGCGGTATTTAAGGACTCTGCTGTATTATTTAAGGACTTTGCTGCATTATTTAAGGACTCTGCTTCATTATTTAAGGACTTTGTTGCATTATTTAAGGACTCTGCTGCATTATTTAAGGACTTCGTTGCATTATTTAAGGACTCTGCTGCATTATTTAAAGACTTTGCTGCATTATTTAAGTACTCTGGTGCATTATTTAAGGACTCGGCTGCATTATTTAAAGACTTTGCTGCATTATTTAAGTACTCTGGTGCATTATTTAAGGACTCTGCTGCATTATTTAAGGACTTTGCTGCATTATTTAAGGACTCTGCTGCATTATTTAAGGACTTTGCTGCATTATTTAAGTATGCTGCTGCGGTATTTAAGGCCTCTGCTGCATTATTTAAGGACTCTGCTGCATTATTAAGGACGTTGCTGCATTATTTAAGGACTTTATTGCATTATTTAAGGATTCTGCTGCATTATTTAAGGAATTTGCTGCATTATTTAAGGACTCTGCTGTATTATTTAAGGACTTTGTTGCATTATTTAATGACTCTGCTGGGGTATTTAAGGACTCTGCTGCATTATTTAAGGGCTTTGCTGCATTATTTAAGGACTCTGCTGCAGTATTTAAGGACTCTGCTGCATTATTTAAGGACTTTGATGCATTATTTAAGGACGCTGCTGCAGAATTTAAGGAATCTGCTGCATTATTTAAGGACTTTGTTGCATTATTTAAGGACTATGCTGCATTATGTAAGGACTCTGCTGCATTATTTAAGGACTTTGCTGCATTATTTAATTACTCTGCTGCATTATTTAAGGACTTTGTTGCATTATTTAAGGACTCTGCTGCATTATTTAAGGACTTTGCTGCATTATTTAAGGACTTTGATGCATTATTTAAGGACGCTGCTGCAGAATTTAAGTAATCTGCTGCATTATTTAAGGACTCTGCTGCATTATTTAAGGACTTTGCTGCATTATTTAAGGACTCTGCTGCATTATTTAAGGACTTTGTTGCATTATTTAATGACTCTGCTGCGGTATTTAAGGACTCTGCTGCATTATTTAAGGACTTTGCTGCATTATTTAAGGACTTTGCTGCAGTAATTAAGGAATCTGCTGCATTATTTAAGGACTTTGTTGCATTATTTAAGGACTGTGCTGCATTGCTTAAGGACTCTGCTGCATTATTTAAGGACTTTGCTGCATTATTTAAGGACTTTGTTGCATTATTTAAGGACTCTGCTGCATTATTTAAGGACTTTGTTGCATTATTTAAGGACTCTGTTGCATTATTTAAGGACTTTGCTGCATTATTTAAGTACTTTGGTGCATTATTTAAGGACTTTGTTGCATTATTTAAGGACTCTGCTGCATTATTTAAGGACTTTGTTGCATTATTTAAGGACTCTGTTGCATTATTTAAGGACTTTGCTGCATTATTTAAGTACTCTGGTGCATTATTTAAGGACTTTGTTGCATTATTTAAGGACTCTGCTGCATTATTTAAGGACTTTGTTGCATTATTTAAGGACTCTGCTGCATTATTTAAGGACTTTGCTGCATTATTTAAGGACTCTGTTGCATTATTTAAGGACTTTGCTGCATTATTTAAGTACTCTGGTGCATTATTTAAGGACTTTATTGCATTATTTAAGGATTCTGCTGCATTATTTAAGGAATTTGCTGCATTATTTAAGAACTTTGCTGCAGTATTTAAGGACTCTGCTGCATTATTTAAGGACTTTATTGCATTATTTAAGGACCCTGCTGCAGAATTTAAGGAATCTGCTGCATTACTTAAGGACTTTGTTGCATTATTTAAGGACTCTGCTGCATTATTTAAGGACTTTGCTGCATTATTTAAGGACTTTGATGCATTATTTAAGGACGCCGCTGCAGAATTTAAGTAATCTGCTGCATTATTTAAGGACTCTGCTGCATTATTTAAGGACTTTGCTGCATTATTTAAGGACTCTGCTGTATTATTAAGCACGTTGCTGCATTAATTAAGGACTTTATTGCATTATTTAAGGAATTTGATGCATTATTTAAGGACTCTGCTGCATTATTTAAGGACTTTGATGCATTATTTAAGGACGCTGCTGCAGAATTTAAGGAATCTGCTGCATTATTTAAGGACTTTGTTGCATTATTTAAGGACTATGCTGCATTATGTAAGGACTCTGCTGCATTATTTAAGGACTTTGCTGCATTATTTAATTACTCTGCTGCATTATTTAAGGACTTTGATGCATTATTTAAGGACGCTGCTGCAGAATTTAAGTAATCTGCTGCATTATTTAAGGACTCTGCTGCATTATTTAAGGACTTTGCTGCATTATTTAAGGACTCTGCTGCATTATTTAAGGACTTTGTTGCATTATTTAATGACTCTCCTGCGGTATTTAAGGACTCTGCTGCATTTTTTAAGGACTTTGCTGCATTATTTAAGGACTTTGCTGCAGTAATTAAGGAATCTGCTGCATTATTTAAGGAATTTGATGCATTATTTAAGGACTCTGCTGCATTATTTAAGGACTTTGCTGCATTATTTAAGGACTCTGCTTCATTATTTAAGGACTTTGTTGCATTATTTAAGGACTCTGCTGCATTATTTAAGGACTTTGTTGCATTATTTAAGGACTCTGCTGCATTATTTAAAGACTTTGTTGCATTATTTAAGTACTCTGGTGCATTATTTAAGGACTCTGCTGCATTATTTAAAGACTTTGCTGCATTATTTAAGTACTCTGGTGCATTATTTAAGGACTTTGTTGCTTTATTTAAGGACTTTGCTGCATTATTTAAGGACTTTGTTGCATTATTTAAGGACTCTGCTGCATTATTTAAGGACTTTGCTGCATTATTTAAGTATGCTGCTGCAGTATTTAAGGCCTCTGCTGCATTATTTAAGGACTCTGCTGCATTTTTAAGGACGTTGCTGCATTATTTAAGGACTTTATTGCATTATTTAAGGATTCTGCTGCATTATTTAAGGAATTTGCTGCATTATTTAAGGACTCTGCTGCATTATTTAAGGACTTTGTTTCATTATTTAATGACTCTGCTGGGGTATTTAAGGACTCTGCTGCATTATTTAAGGACTTTGTTGCATTATTTAAGGACTCTGCTGCATTATTTAATGACTTTGCTGCATTATTTAAGGACTTTGATGCATTATTTAAGGACGCTGCTGCAGAATTTAAGTAATCTGCTGCATTATTTAAGGACTCTGCTGCATTATTTAAGGACTTTGCTGCATTATTTAAGGACTCTGCTGCATTATTTAAGGACTTTGTTGCATTATTTAATGACTCTGCTGCGGTATTTAAGGACTCTGCTGTATTATTTAAGGACTTTGCTGCATTATTTAAGGACTCTGCTTCATTATTTAAGGACTTTGTTGCATTATTTAAGGACTCTGCTGCATTATTTAAGGACTTCGTTGCATTATTTAAGGACTCTGCTGCATTATTTAAAGACTTTGCTGCATTATTTAAGTACTCTGGTGCATTATTTAAGGACTCGGCTGCATTATTTAAAGACTTTGCTGCATTATTTAAGTACTCTGGTGCATTATTTAAGGACTCTGCTGCATTATTTAAGGACTTTGCTGCATTATTTAAGGACTCTGCTGCATTATTTAAGGACTTTGCTGCATTATTTAAGTATGCTGCTGCGGTATTTAAGGCCTCTGCTGCATTATTTAAGGACTCTGCTGCATTATTAAGGACGTTGCTGCATTATTTAAGGACTTTATTGCATTATTTAAGGATTCTGCTGCATTATTTAAGGAATTTGCTGCATTATTTAAGGACTCTGCTGCATTATTTAAGGACTTTGCTGCATTATTTAAGGACTTTGATGCATTATTTAAGGACGCTGCTGCAGAATTTAAGTAATCTGCTGCATTATTTAAGGACTCTGCTGCATTATTTAAGGACTTTGCTGCATTATTTAAGGACTCTGCTGCATTATTTAAGGACTTTGTTGCATTATTTAATGACTCTGCTGCGGTATTTAAGGACTCTGCTGTATTATTTAAGGACTTTGCTGCATTATTTAAGGACTCTGCTTCATTATTTAAGGACTTTGTTGCATTATTTAAGGACTCTGCTGCATTATTTAAGGATTTTGCTGCATTATTTAAGGAATCTACTGCATTATTAAGGACGTTGCTGCATTATTTAAGGACTTTATTGCATTATTTAAGGATTCTGCTGCATTATTTAAGGAATTAGCTCCATTGTTTAAGTACTCTGCTGCATTATTTAAGGACTTTGCTGCATTATTTAAGTATGCTGCTGCAGTATTTAAGGCCTCTGCTGCATTATTTAAGAACTCTGCTGCATTATTAAGGACGTTGCTGCATTATTTAAGGACTTTATTGCATTATTTAAGGATTCTGCTGCATTATTTAAGGAATTTGCTGCATTATTTAAGGACTCTGCTGCATTATTTAAGGACTTTGTTGCATTATTTAATGACTCTGCTGGGGTATTTAAGGACTCTGCTGCATTATTTAAGGACTTTGTTGCATTATTTAAGGAATCTGCTGCATTATTTAAGGACTTTGCTGCATTATTTAAGGACTTTGATGCATTATTTAAGGACGCTGCTGCAGAATTTAAGTAATCTGCTGCATTATTTAAGGACTCTGCTGCATTATTTAAGGACTTTGCTGCATTATTTAAGGACTCTGCTGCATTATTTAAGGACTTTGTTGCATTATTTAATGACTCTGCTGCGGTATTTAAGGACTCTGCTGTATTATTTAAGGACTTTGCTGAATTATTTAAGGACTCTGCTTCATTATTTAAGGACTTTGTTGCATTATTTAAGGACTCTGCTGCATTATTTAAGGACTTCGTTGCATTATTTAAGGACTCTGCTGCATTATTTAAAGACTTTGCTGCATTATTTAAGTACTCTGGTGCATTATTTAAGGACTCGGCTGCATTATTTAAAGACTTTGCTGCATTATTTAAGTACTCTGGTGCATTATTTAAGGACTCTGCTGCATTATTTAAGGACTTTGCTGCATTATTTAAGGACTCTGCTGCATTATTTAAGGACTCTGCTGCATTATTTAAGGACTTTGCTGCATTATTTAAGTATGCTGCTGCGGTATTTAAGGCCTCTGCTGCATTATTTAAGGACTCTGCTGCATTATTAAGGACGTTGCTGCATTATTTAAGGACTTTATTGCATTATTTAAGGATTCTGCTGCATTATTTAAGGAATTTGCTGCATTATTTAAGGACTCTGCTGTATTATTTAAGGACTTTGTTGCATTATTTAATGACTCTGCTGGGGTATTTAAGGACTCTGCTGCATTATTTAAGGGCTTTGCTGCATTATTTAAGGACTCTGCTGCAGTATTTAAGGACTCTGCTGCATTATTTAAGGACTTTGATGCATTATTTAAGGACGCTGCTGCAGAATTTAAGGAATCTGCTGCATTATTTAAGGACTTTGTTGCATTATTTAAGGACTATGCTGCATTATGTAAGGACTCTGCTGCATTATTTAAGGACTTTGCTGCATTATTTAATTACTCTGCTGCATTATTTAAGGACTTTGTTGCATTATTTAAGGACTCTGCTGCATTATTTAAGGACTTTGCTGCATTATTTAAGGACTTTGATGCATTATTTAAGGACGCTGCTGCAGAATTTAAGTAATCTGCTGCATTATTTAAGGACTCTGCTGCATTATTTAAGGACTTTGCTGCATTATTTAAGGACTCTGCTGCATTATTTAAGGACTTTGTTGCATTATTTAATGACTCTGCTGCGGTATTTAAGGACTCTGCTGCATTATTTAAGGACTTTGCTGCATTATTTAAGGACTTTGCTGCAGTAATTAAGGAATCTGCTGCATTATTTAAGGACTTTGTTGCATTATTTAAGGACTGTGCTGCATTGCTTAAGGACTCTGCTGCATTATTTAAGGACTTTGCTGCATTATTTAAGGACTTTGTTGCATTATTTAAGGACTCTGCTGCATTATTTAAGGACTTTGTTGCATTATTTAAGGACTCTGTTGCATTATTTAAGGACTTTGCTGCATTATTTAAGTACTCTGGTGCATTATTTAAGGACTTTGTTGCATTATTTAAGGACTCTGCTGCATTATTTAAGGACTTTGCTGCATTATTTAAGTACTCTGGTGCATTATTTAAGGACTTTGTTGCATTATTTAAGGACTCTGCTGCATTATTTAAGGACTTTGCTGCATTATTTAAGGACTGTGCTGCATTATTTAAGGACTTTGTTGCATTATTTAATGACTCTGCTGCGGTATTTAAGGACTCTGCTGTATTATTTAAGGACTTTGCTGCATTATTTAAGGACTCTGCTTCATTATTTAAGGACTTTGTTGCATTATTTAAGGACTCTGCTGCATTATTTAAGGACTTCGTTGCATTATTTAAGGACTCTGCTGCATTATTTAAAGACTTTGCTGCATTATTTAAGTACTCTGGTGCATTATTTAAGGACTCGGCTGCATTATTTAAAGACTTTGCTGCATTATTTAAGTACTCTGGTGCATTATTTAAGGACTCTGCTGCATTATTTAAGGACTTTGCTGCATTATTTAAGGACTCTGCTGCATTATTTAAGGACTTTGCTGCATTATTTAAGTATGCTGCTGCGGTATTTAAGGCCTCTGCTGCATTATTTAAGGACTCTGCTGCATTATTAAGGACGTTGCTGCATTATTTAAGGACTTTATTGCATTATTTAAGGATTCTGCTGCATTATTTAAGGAATTTGCTGCATTATTTAAGGACTCTGCTGTATTATTTAAGGACTTTGTTGCATTATTTAATGACTCTGCTGGGGTATTTAAGGACTCTGCTGCATTATTTAAGGGCTTTGCTGCATTATTTAAGGACTCTGCTGCAGTATTTAAGGACTCTGCTGCATTATTTAAGGACTTTGATGCATTATTTAAGGACGCTGCTGCAGAATTTAAGGAATCTGCTGCATTATTTAAGGACTTTGTTGCATTATTTAAGGACTATGCTGCATTATGTAAGGACTCTGCTGCATTATTTAAGGACTTTGCTGCATTATTTAATTACTCTGCTGCATTATTTAAGGACTTTGTTGCATTATTTAAGGACTCTGCTGCATTATTTAAGGACTTTGCTGCATTATTTAAGGACTTTGATGCATTATTTAAGGACGCTGCTGCAGAATTTAAGTAATCTGCTGCATTATTTAAGGACTCTGCTGCATTATTTAAGGACTTTGCTGCATTATTTAAGGACTCTGCTGCATTATTTAAGGACTTTGTTGCATTATTTAATGACTCTGCTGCGGTATTTAAGGACTCTGCTGCATTATTTAAGGACTTTGCTGCATTATTTAAGGACTTTGCTGCAGTAATTAAGGAATCTGCTGCATTATTTAAGGACTTTGTTGCATTATTTAAGGACTGTGCTGCATTGCTTAAGGACTCTGCTGCATTATTTAAGGACTTTGCTGCATTATTTAAGGACTTTGTTGCATTATTTAAGGACTCTGCTGCATTATTTAAGGACTTTGTTGCATTATTTAAGGACTCTGTTGCATTATTTAAGGACTTTGCTGCATTATTTAAGTACTTTGGTGCATTATTTAAGGACTTTGTTGCATTATTTAAGGACTCTGCTGCATTATTTAAGGACTTTGTTGCATTATTTAAGGACTCTGTTGCATTATTTAAGGACTTTGCTGCATTATTTAAGTACTCTGGTGCATTATTTAAGGACTTTGTTGCATTATTTAAGGACTCTGCTGCATTATTTAAGGACTTTGTTGCATTATTTAAGGACTCTGCTGCATTATTTAAGGACTTTGCTGCATTATTTAAGGACTCTGTTGCATTATTTAAGGACTTTGCTGCATTATTTAAGTACTCTGGTGCATTATTTAAGGACTTTATTGCATTATTTAAGGATTCTGCTGCATTATTTAAGGAATTTGCTGCATTATTTAAGAACTTTGCTGCAGTATTTAAGGACTCTGCTGCATTATTTAAGGACTTTATTGCATTATTTAAGGACCCTGCTGCAGAATTTAAGGAATCTGCTGCATTACTTAAGGACTTTGTTGCATTATTTAAGGACTCTGCTGCATTATTTAAGGACTTTGCTGCATTATTTAAGGACTTTGATGCATTATTTAAGGACGCCGCTGCAGAATTTAAGTAATCTGCTGCATTATTTAAGGACTCTGCTGCATTATTTAAGGACTTTGCTGCATTATTTAAGGACTCTGCTGTATTATTAAGCACGTTGCTGCATTAATTAAGGACTTTATTGCATTATTTAAGGAATTTGATGCATTATTTAAGGACTCTGCTGCATTATTTAAGGACTTTGATGCATTATTTAAGGACGCTGCTGCAGAATTTAAGGAATCTGCTGCATTATTTAAGGACTTTGTTGCATTATTTAAGGACTATGCTGCATTATGTAAGGACTCTGCTGCATTATTTAAGGACTTTGCTGCATTATTTAATTACTCTGCTGCATTATTTAAGGACTTTGATGCATTATTTAAGGACGCTGCTGCAGAATTTAAGTAATCTGCTGCATTATTTAAGGACTCTGCTGCATTATTTAAGGACTTTGCTGCATTATTTAAGGACTCTGCTGCATTATTTAAGGACTTTGTTGCATTATTTAATGACTCTCCTGCGGTATTTAAGGACTCTGCTGCATTTTTTAAGGACTTTGCTGCATTATTTAAGGACTTTGCTGCAGTAATTAAGGAATCTGCTGCATTATTTAAGGAATTTGATGCATTATTTAAGGACTCTGCTGCATTATTTAAGGACTTTGCTGCATTATTTAAGGACTCTGCTTCATTATTTAAGGACTTTGTTGCATTATTTAAGGACTCTGCTGCATTATTTAAGGACTTTGTTGCATTATTTAAGGACTCTGCTGCATTATTTAAAGACTTTGTTGCATTATTTAAGTACTCTGGTGCATTATTTAAGGACTCTGCTGCATTATTTAAAGACTTTGCTGCATTATTTAAGTACTCTGGTGCATTATTTAAGGACTTTGTTGCTTTATTTAAGGACTTTGCTGCATTATTTAAGGACTTTGTTGCATTATTTAAGGACTCTGCTGCATTATTTAAGGACTTTGCTGCATTATTTAAGTATGCTGCTGCAGTATTTAAGGCCTCTGCTGCATTATTTAAGGACTCTGCTGCATTTTTAAGGACGTTGCTGCATTATTTAAGGACTTTATTGCATTATTTAAGGATTCTGCTGCATTATTTAAGGAATTTGCTGCATTATTTAAGGACTCTGCTGCATTATTTAAGGACTTTGTTTCATTATTTAATGACTCTGCTGGGGTATTTAAGGACTCTGCTGCATTATTTAAGGACTTTGTTGCATTATTTAAGGACTCTGCTGCATTATTTAATGACTTTGCTGCATTATTTAAGGACTTTGATGCATTATTTAAGGACGCTGCTGCAGAATTTAAGTAATCTGCTGCATTATTTAAGGACTCTGCTGCATTATTTAAGGACTTTGCTGCATTATTTAAGGACTCTGCTGCATTATTTAAGGACTTTGTTGCATTATTTAATGACTCTGCTGCGGTATTTAAGGACTCTGCTGTATTATTTAAGGACTTTGCTGCATTATTTAAGGACTCTGCTTCATTATTTAAGGACTTTGTTGCATTATTTAAGGACTCTGCTGCATTATTTAAGGATTTTGCTGCATTATTTAAGGAATCTACTGCATTATTAAGGACGTTGCTGCATTATTTAAGGACTTTATTGCATTATTTAAGGATTCTGCTGCATTATTTAAGGAATTAGCTGCATTATTTAAGTACTCTGCTGCATTATTTAAGGACTTTGCTGCATTATTTAAGTATGCTGCTGCAGTATTTAAGGCCTCTGCTGCATTATTTAAGGACTCTGCTGCATTATTAAGGACGTTGCTGCATTATTTAAGGACTTTATTGCATTATTTAAGGATTCTGCTGCATTATTTAAGGAATTTGCTGCATTATTTAAGGACTCTGCTGCATTATTTAAGGACTTTGTTGCATTATTTAATGACTCTGCTGGGGTATTTAAGGACTCTGCTGCATTATTTAAGGACTTTGTTGCATTATTTAAGGAATCTGCTGCATTATTTAAGGACTTTGCTGCATTATTTAAGGACTTTGATGCATTATTTAAGGACGCTGCTGCAGAATTTAAGTAATCTGCTGCATTATTTAAGGACTTTGCTGCATTATTTAAGGACTCTGCTGCATTATTTAAGGACTTTGTTGCATTATTTAATGACTCTGCTGCGGTATTTAAGGACTCTGCTGTATTATTTAAGGACTTTGCTGAATTATTTAAGGACTCTGCTTCATTATTTAAGGACTTTGTTGCATTATTTAAGGACTCTGCTGCATTATTTAAGGACTTCGTTGCATTATTTAAGGACTCTGCTGCATTATTTAAAGACTTTGCTGCATTATTTAAGTACTCTGGTGCATTATTTAAGGACTCGGCTGCATTATTTAAAGACTTTGCTGCATTATTTAAGTACTCTGGTGCATTATTTAAGGACTCTGCTGCATTATTTAAGGACTTTGCTGCATTATTTAAGGACTCTGCTGCATTATTTAAGGACTCTGCTGCATTATTTAAGGACTTTGCTGCATTATTTAAGTATGCTGCTGCGGTATTTAAGGCCTCTGCTGCATTATTTAAGGACTCTGCTGCATTATTAAGGACGTTGCTGCATTATTTAAGGACTTTATTGCATTATTTAAGGATTCTGCTGCATTATTTAAGGAATTTGCTGCATTATTTAAGGACTCTGCTGTATTATTTAAGGACTTTGTTGCATTATTTAATGACTCTGCTGGGGTATTTAAGGACTCTGCTGCATTATTTAAGGGCTTTGCTGCATTATTTAAGGACTCTGCTGCAGTATTTAAGGACTCTGCTGCATTATTTAAGGACTTTGATGCATTATTTAAGGACGCTGCTGCAGAATTTAAGGAATCTGCTGCATTATTTAAGGACTTTGTTGCATTATTTAAGGACTATGCTGCATTATGTAAGGACTCTGCTGCATTATTTAAGGACTTTGCTGCATTATTTAATTACTCTGCTGCATTATTTAAGGACTTTGTTGCATTATTTAAGGACTCTGCTGCATTATTTAAGGACTTTGCTGCATTATTTAAGGACTTTGATGCATTATTTAAGGACGCTGCTGCAGAATTTAAGTAATCTGCTGCATTATTTAAGGACTCTGCTGCATTATTTAAGGACTTTGCTGCATTATTTAAGGACTCTGCTGCATTATTTAAGGACTTTGTTGCATTATTTAATGACTCTGCTGCGGTATTTAAGGACTCTGCTGTATTATTTAAGGACTTTGCTGCATTATTTAAGGACTCTGCTTCATTATTTAAGGACTTTGTTGCATTATTTAAGGACTCTGCTGCATTATTTAAGGATTTTGCTGCATTATTTAAGGAATCTACTGCATTATTAAGGACGTTGCTGCATTATTTAAGGACTTTATTGCATTATTTAAGGATTCTGCTGCATTATTTAAGGAATTAGCTCCATTGTTTAAGTACTCTGCTGCATTATTTAAGGACTTTGCTGCATTATTTAAGTATGCTGCTGCAGTATTTAAGGCCTCTGCTGCATTATTTAAGAACTCTGCTGCATTATTAAGGACGTTGCTGCATTATTTAAGGACTTTATTGCATTATTTAAGGATTCTGCTGCATTATTTAAGGAATTTGCTGCATTATTTAAGGACTCTGCTGCATTATTTAAGGACTTTGTTGCATTATTTAATGACTCTGCTGGGGTATTTAAGGACTCTGCTGCATTATTTAAGGACTTTGTTGCATTATTTAAGGAATCTGCTGCATTATTTAAGGACTTTGCTGCATTATTTAAGGACTTTGATGCATTATTTAAGGACGCTGCTGCAGAATTTAAGTAATCTGCTGCATTATTTAAGGACTCTGCTGCATTATTTAAGGACTTTGCTGCATTATTTAAGGACTCTGCTGCATTATTTAAGGACTTTGTTGCATTATTTAATGACTCTGCTGCGGTATTTAAGGACTCTGCTGTATTATTTAAGGACTTTGCTGAATTATTTAAGGACTCTGCTTCATTATTTAAGGACTTTGTTGCATTATTTAAGGACTCTGCTGCATTATTTAAGGACTTCGTTGCATTATTTAAGGACTCTGCTGCATTATTTAAAGACTTTGCTGCATTATTTAAGTACTCTGGTGCATTATTTAAGGACTCGGCTGCATTATTTAAAGACTTTGCTGCATTATTTAAGTACTCTGCTGCATTATTTAAGGACTCTGCTGCATTATTTAAGGACTCTGCTGCATTATTTAAGGACTTTGCTGCATTATTTAAGTATGCTGCTGCGGTATTTAAGGCCTCTGCTGCATTATTTAAGGACTCTGCTGCATTATTAAGGACGTTGCTGCATTATTTAAGGACTTTATTGCATTATTTAAGGATTCTGCTGCATTATTTAAGGAATTTGCTGCATTATTTAAGGACTCTGCTGTATTATTTAAGGACTTTGTTGCATTATTTAATGACTCTGCTGGGGTATTTAAGGACTCTGCTGCATTATTTAAGGGCTTTGCTGCATTATTTAAGGACTCTGCTGCAGTATTTAAGGACTCTGCTGCATTATTTAAGGACTTTGATGCATTATTTAAGGACGCTGCTGCAGAATTTAAGGAATCTGCTGCATTATTTAAGGACTTTGTTGCATTATTTAAGGACTATGCTGCATTATGTAAGGACTCTGCTGCATTATTTAAGGACTTTGCTGCATTATTTAATTACTCTGCTGCATTATTTAAGGACTTTGTTGCATTATTTAAGGACTCTGCTGCATTATTTAAGGACTTTGCTGCATTATTTAAGGACTTTGATGCATTATTTAAGGACGCTGCTGCAGAATTTAAGTAATCTGCTGCATTATTTAAGGACTCTGCTGCATTATTTAAGGACTTTGCTGCATTATTTAAGGACTCTGCTGCATTATTTAAGGACTTTGTTGCATTATTTAATGACTCTGCTGCGGTATTTAAGGACTCTGCTGCATTATTTAAGGACTTTGCTGCATTATTTAAGGACTTTGCTGCAGTAATTAAGGAATCTGCTGCATTATTTAAGGACTTTGTTGCATTATTTAAGGACTGTGCTGCATTGCTTAAGGACTCTGCTGCATTATTTAAGGACTTTGCTGCATTATTTAAGGACTTTGTTGCATTATTTAAGGACTCTGCTGCATTATTTAAGGACTTTGTTGCATTATTTAAGGACTCTGTTGCATTATTTAAGGACTTTGCTGCATTATTTAAGTACTCTGGTGCATTATTTAAGGACTTTGTTGCATTATTTAAGGACTCTGCTGCATTATTTAAGGACTTTGCTGCATTATTTAAGTACTCTGGTGCATTATTTAAGGACTTTGTTGCATTATTTAAGGACTCTGCTGCATTATTTAAGGACTTTGCTGCATTATTTAAGGACTCTGCTGCATTATTTAAGGACTTTGTTGCATTATTTAATGACTCTGCTGCGGTATTTAAGGACTCTGCTGTATTATTTAAGGACTTTGCTGCATTATTTAAGGACTCTGCTTCATTATTTAAGGACTTTGTTGCATTATTTAAGGACTCTGCTGCATTATTTAAGGACTTCGTTGCATTATTTAAGGACTCTGCTGCATTATTTAAAGACTTTGCTGCATTATTTAAGTACTCTGGTGCATTATTTAAGGACTCGGCTGCATTATTTAAAGACTTTGCTGCATTATTTAAGTACTCTGGTGCATTATTTAAGGACTCTGCTGCATTATTTAAGGACTTTGCTGCATTATTTAAGGACTCTGCTGCATTATTTAAGGACTTTGCTGCATTATTTAAGTATGCTGCTGCGGTATTTAAGGCCTCTGCTGCATTATTTAAGGACTCTGCTGCATTATTAAGGACGTTGCTGCATTATTTAAGGACTTTATTGCATTATTTAAGGATTCTGCTGCATTATTTAAGGAATTTGCTGCATTATTTAAGGACTCTGCTGTATTATTTAAGGACTTTGTTGCATTATTTAATGACTCTGCTGGGGTATTTAAGGACTCTGCTGCATTATTTAAGGGCTTTGCTGCATTATTTAAGGACTCTGCTGCAGTATTTAAGGACTCTGCTGCATTATTTAAGGACTTTGATGCATTATTTAAGGACGCTGCTGCAGAATTTAAGGAATCTGCTGCATTATTTAAGGACTTTGTTGCATTATTTAAGGACTATGCTGCATTATGTAAGGACTCTGCTGCATTATTTAAGGACTTTGCTGCATTATTTAATTACTCTGCTGCATTATTTAAGGACTTTGTTGCATTATTTAAGGACTCTGCTGCATTATTTAAGGACTTTGCTGCATTATTTAAGGACTTTGATGCATTATTTAAGGACGCTGCTGCAGAATTTAAGTAATCTGCTGCATTATTTAAGGACTCTGCTGCATTATTTAAGGACTTTGCTGCATTATTTAAGGACTCTGCTGCATTATTTAAGGACTTTGTTGCATTATTTAATGACTCTGCTGCGGTATTTAAGGACTCTGCTGCATTATTTAAGGACTTTGCTGCATTATTTAAGGACTTTGCTGCAGTAATTAAGGAATCTGCTGCATTATTTAAGGACTTTGTTGCATTATTTAAGGACTGTGCTGCATTGCTTAAGGACTCTGCTGCATTATTTAAGGACTTTGCTGCATTATTTAAGGACTTTGTTGCATTATTTAAGGACTCTGCTGCATTATTTAAGGACTTTGTTGCATTATTTAAGGACTCTGTTGCATTATTTAAGGACTTTGCTGCATTATTTAAGTACTCTGGTGCATTATTTAAGGACTTTGTTGCATTATTTAAGGACTCTGCTGCATTATTTAAGGACTTTGTTGCATTATTTAAGGACTCTGTTGCATTATTTAAGGACTTTGCTGCATTATTTAAGTACTCTGGTGCATTATTTAAGGACTTTGTTGCATTATTTAAGGACTCTGCTGCATTATTTAAGGACTTTGTTGCATTATTTAAGGACTCTGCTGCATTATTTAAGGACTTTGCTGCATTATTTAAGGACTCTGTTGCATTATTTAAGGACTTTGCTGCATTATTTAAGTACTCTGGTGCATTATTTAAGGACTTTATTGCATTATTTAAGGATTCTGCTGCATTATTTAAGGAATTTGCTGCATTATTTAAGAACTTTGCTGCAGTATTTAAGGACTCTGCTGCATTATTTAAGGACTTTATTGCATTATTTAAGGACCCTGCTGCAGAATTTAAGGAATCTGCTGCATTACTTAAGGACTTTGTTGCATTATTTAAGGACTCTGCTGCATTATTTAAGGACTTTGCTGCATTATTTAAGGACTTTGATGCATTATTTAAGGACGCCGCTGCAGAATTTAAGTAATCTGCTGCATTATTTAAGGACTCTGCTGCATTATTTAAGGACTTTGCTGCATTATTTAAGGACTCTGCTGTATTATTAAGCACGTTGCTGCATTAATTAAGGACTTTATTGCATTATTTAAGGAATTTGATGCATTATTTAAGGACTCTGCTGCATTATTTAAGGACTTTGATGCATTATTTAAGGACGCTGCTGCAGAATTTAAGGAATCTGCTGCATTATTTAAGGACTTTGTTGCATTATTTAAGGACTATGCTGCATTATGTAAGGACTCTGCTGCATTATTTAAGGACTTTGCTGCATTATTTAATTACTCTGCTGCATTATTTAAGGACTTTGATGCATTATTTAAGGACGCTGCTGCAGAATTTAAGTAATCTGCTGCATTATTTAAGGACTCTGCTGCATTATTTAAGGACTTTGCTGCATTATTTAAGGACTCTGCTGCATTATTTAAGGACTTTGTTGCATTATTTAATGACTCTGCTGCGGTATTTAAGGACTCTGCTGCATTTTTTAAGGACTTTGCTGCATTATTTAAGGACTTTGCTGCAGTAATTAAGGAATCTGCTGCATTATTTAAGGAATTTGATGCATTATTTAAGGACTCTGCTGCATTATTTAAGGACTTTGCTGCATTATTTAAGGACTCTGCTTCATTATTTAAGGACTTTGTTGCATTATTTAAGGACTCTGCTGCATTATTTAAGGACTTTGTTGCATTATTTAAGGACTCTGCTGCATTATTTAAAGACTTTGTTGCATTATTTAAGTACTCTGGTGCATTATTTAAGGACTCTGCTGCATTATTTAAAGACTTTGCTGCATTATTTAAGTACTCTGGTGCATTATTTAAGGACTTTGTTGCTTTATTTAAGGACTTTGCTGCATTATTTAAGGACTTTGTTGCATTATTTAAGGACTCTGCTGCATTATTTAAGGACTTTGCTGCATTATTTAAGTATGATGCTGCAGTATTTAAGGCCTCTGCTGCATTATTTAAGGACTCTGCTGCATTTTTAAGGACGTTGCTGCATTATTTAAGGACTTTATTGCATTATTTAAGGATTCTGCTGCATTATTTAAGGAATTTGCTGCATTATTTAAGGACTCTGCTGCATTATTTAAGGACTTTGTTTCATTATTTAATGACTCTGCTGGGGTATTTAAGGACTCTGCTGCATTATTTAAGGACTTTGTTGCATTATTTAAGGACTCTGCTGCATTATTTAAGGACTTTGCTGCATTATTTAAGGACTTTGATGCATTATTTAAGGACGCTGCTGCAGAATTTAAGTAATCTGCTGCATTATTTAAGGACTCTGCTGCATTATTTAAGGACTTTGCTGCATTATTTAAGGACTCTGCTGCATTATTTAAGGACTTTGTTGCATTATTTAATGACTCTGCTGCGGTATTTAAGGACTCTGCTGTATTATTTAAGGACTTTGCTGCATTATTTAAGGACTCTGCTTCATTATTTAAGGACTTTGTTGCATTATTTAAGGACTCTGCTGCATTATTTAAGGATTTTGCTGCATTATTTAAGGAATCTACTGCATTATTAAGGACGTTGCTGCATTATTTAAGGACTTTATTGCATTATTTAAGGATTCTGCTGCATTATTTAAGGAATTAGCTGCATTATTTAAGTACTCTGCTGCATTATTTAAGGACTTTGCTGCATTATTTAAGTATGCTGCTGCAGTATTTAAGGCCTCTGCTGCATTATTTAAGGACTCTGCTGCATTATTAAGGACGTTGCTGCATTATTTAAGGACTTTATTGCATTATTTAAGGATTCTGCTGCATTATTTAAGGAATTTGCTGCATTATTTAAGGACTCTGCTGTATTATTTAAGGACTTTGTTGCATTATTTAATGACTCTGCTGGGGTATTTAAGGACTCTGCTGCATTATTTAAGGGCTTTGCTGCATTATTTAAGGACTCTGCTGCAGTATTTAAGGACTCTGCTGCATTATTTAAGGACTTTGATGCATTATTTAAGGACGCTGCTGCAGAATTTAAGGAATCTGCTGCATTATTTAAGGACTTTGTTGCATTATTTAAGGACTATGCTGCATTATGTAAGGACTCTGCTGCATTATTTAAGGACTTTGCTGCATTATTTAATTACTCTGCTGCATTATTTAAGGACTTTGTTGCATTATTTAAGGACTCTGCTGCATTATTTAAGGACTTTGCTGCATTATTTAAGGACTTTGATGCATTATTTAAGGACGCTGCTGCAGAATTTAAGTAATCTGCTGCATTATTTAAGGACTCTGCTGCATTATTTAAGGACTTTGCTGCATTATTTAAGGACTCTGCTGCATTATTTAAGGACTTTGTTGCATTATTTAATGACTCTGCTGCGGTATTTAAGGACTCTGCTGCATTATTTAAGGACTTTGCTGCATTATTTAAGGACTTTGCTGCAGTAATTAAGGAATCTGCTGCATTATTTAAGGACTTTGTTGCATTATTTAAGGACTGTGCTGCATTGCTTAAGGACTCTGCTGCATTATTTAAGGACTTTGCTGCATTATTTAAGGACTTTGTTGCATTATTTAAGGACTCTGCTGCATTATTTAAGGACTTTGTTGCATTATTTAAGGACTCTGTTGCATTATTTAAGGACTTTGCTGCATTATTTAAGCACTCTGGTGCATTATTTAAGGACTTTGTTGCATTATTTAAGGACTCTGCTGCATTATTTAAGGACTTTGCTGCATTATTTAAGTACTCTGGTGCATTATTTAAGGACTTTGTTGCATTATTTAAGGACTCTGCTGCATTATTTAAGGACTTTGCTGCATTATTTAAGGACTCTGCTGCATTATTTAAGGACTTTGTTGCATTATTTAATGACTCTGCTGCGGTATTTAAGGACTCTGCTGTATTATTTAAGGACTTTGCTGCATTATTTAAGGACTCTGCTTCATTATTTAAGGACTTTGTTGCATTATTTAAGGACTCTGCTGCATTATTTAAGGACTTCGTTGCATTATTTAAGGACTCTGCTGCATTATTTAAAGACTTTGCTGCATTATTTAAGTACTCTGGTGCATTATTTAAGGACTCGGCTGCATTATTTAAAGACTTTGCTGCATTATTTAAGTACTCTGGTGCATTATTTAAGGACTCTGCTGCATTATTTAAGGACTTTGCTGCATTATTTAAGGACTCTGCTGCATTATTTAAGGACTTTGCTGCATTATTTAAGTATGCTGCTGCGGTATTTAAGGCCTCTGCTGCATTATTTAAGGACTCTGCTGCATTATTAAGGACGTTGCTGCATTATTTAAGGACTTTATTGCATTATTTAAGGATTCTGCTGCATTATTTAAGGACTCTGCTGCATTATTTAAGGACTCTGCTGCATTATTTAAGGACTTTGCTGCATTATTTAAGTATGCTGCTGCGGTATTTAAGGCCTCTGCTGCATTATTTAAGGACTCTGCTGCATTATTAAGGACGTTGCTGCATTATTTAAGGACTTTATTGCATTATTTAAGGATTCTGCTGCATTATTTAAGGAATTTGCTGCATTATTTAAGGACTCTGCTGTATTATTTAAGGACTTTGTTGCATTATTTAATGACTCTGCTGGGGTATTTAAGGACTCTGCTGCATTATTTAAGGGCTTTGCTGCATTATTTAAGGACTCTGCTGCAGTATTTAAGGACTCTGCTGCATTATTTAAGGACTTTGATGCATTATTTAAGGACGCTGCTGCAGAATTTAAGGAATCTGCTGCATTATTTAAGGACTTTGTTGCATTATTTAAGGACTATGCTGCATTATGTAAGGACTCTGCTGCATTATTTAAGGACTTTGCTGCATTATTTAATTACTCTGCTGCATTATTTAAGGACTTTGTTGCATTATTTAAGGACTCTGCTGCATTATTTAAGGACTTTGCTGCATTATTTAAGGACTTTGATGCATTATTTAAGGACGCTGCTGCAGAATTTAAGTAATCTGCTGCATTATTTAAGGACTCTGCTGCATTATTTAAGGACTTTGCTGCATTATTTAAGGACTCTGCTGCATTATTTAAGGACTTTGTTGCATTATTTAATGACTCTGCTGCGGTATTTAAGGACTCTGCTGCATTATTTAAGGACTTTGCTGCATTATTTAAGGACTTTGCTGCAGTAATTAAGGAATCTGCTGCATTATTTAAGGACTTTGTTGCATTATTTAAGGACTGTGCTGCATTGCTTAAGGACTCTGCTGCATTATTTAAGGACTTTGCTGCATTATTTAAGGACTTTGTTGCATTATTTAAGGACTCTGCTGCATTATTTAAGGACTTTGTTGCATTATTTAAGGACTCTGTTGCATTATTTAAGGACTTTGCTGCATTATTTAAGTACTCTGGTGCATTATTTAAGGACTTTGTTGCATTATTTAAGGACTCTGCTGCATTATTTAAGGACTTTGCTGCATTATTTAAGTACTCTGGTGCATTATTTAAGGACTTTGTTGCATTATTTAAGGACTCTGCTGCATTATTTAAGGACTTTGTTGCATTATTTAAGGACTCTGCTGCATTATTTAAGGACTTTGCTGCATTATTTAAGGACTCTGCTGCATTATTTAAGGACTTTGTTGCATTATTTAATGACTCTGCTGCGGTATTTAAGGACTCTGCTGTATTATTTAAGGACTTTGCTGCATTATTTAAGGACTCTGCTTCATTATTTAAGGACTTTGTTGCATTATTTAAGGACTCTGCTGCATTATTTAAGGACTTCGTTGCATTATTTAAGGACTCTGCTGCATTATTTAAAGACTTTGCTGCATTATTTAAGTACTCTGGTGCATTATTTAAGGACTCGGCTGCATTATTTAAAGACTTTGCTGCATTATTTAAGTACTCTGGTGCATTATTTAAGGACTCTGCTGCATTATTTAAGGACTTTGCTGCATTATTTAAGGACTCTGCTGCATTATTTAAGGACTTTGCTGCATTATTTAAGTATGCTGCTGCGGTATTTAAGGCCTCTGCTGCATTATTTAAGGACTCTGCTGCATTATTAAGGACGTTGCTGCATTATTTAAGGACTTTATTGCATTATTTAAGGATTCTGCTGCATTATTTAAGGAATTTGCTGCATTATTTAAGGACTCTGCTGTATTATTTAAGGACTTTGTTGCATTATTTAATGACTCTGCTGGGGTATTTAAGGACTCTGCTGCATTATTTAAGGGCTTTGCTGCATTATTTAAGGACTCTGCTGCAGTATTTAAGGACTCTGCTGCATTATTTAAGGACTTTGATGCATTATTTAAGGACGCTGCTGCAGAATTTAAGGAATCTGCTGCATTATTTAAGGACTTTGTTGCATTATTTAAGGACTATGCTGCATTATGTAAGGACTCTGCTGCATTATTTAAGGACTTTGCTGCATTATTTAATTACTCTGCTGCATTATTTAAGGACTTTGTTGCATTATTTAAGGACTCTGCTGCATTATTTAAGGACTTTGCTGCATTATTTAAGGACTTTGATGCATTATTTAAGGACGCTGCTGCAGAATTTAAGTAATCTGCTGCATTATTTAAGGACTCTGCTGCATTATTTAAGGACTTTGCTGCATTATTTAAGGACTCTGCTGCATTATTTAAGGACTTTGTTGCATTATTTAATGACTCTGCTGCGGTATTTAAGGACTCTGCTGCATTATTTAAGGACTTTGCTGCATTATTTAAGGACTTTGCTGCAGTAATTAAGGAATCTGCTGCATTATTTAAGGACTTTGTTGCATTATTTAAGGACTGTGCTGCATTGCTTAAGGACTCTGCTGCATTATTTAAGGACTTTGCTGCATTATTTAAGGACTTTGTTTCATTATTTAAGGACTCTGCTGCATTATTTAAGGACTTTGTTGCATTATTTAAGGACTCTGTTGCATTATTTAAGGACTTTGCTGCATTATTTAAGTACTCTGGTGCATTATTTAAGGACTTTGTTGCATTATTTAAGGACTCTGCTGCATTATTTAAGGACTTTGTTGCATTATTTAAGGACTCTGTTGCATTATTTAAGGACTTTGCTGCATTATTTAAGTACTCTGGTGCATTATTTAAGGACTTTGTTGCATTATTTAAGGACTCTGCTGCATTATTTAAGGACTTTGTTGCATTATTTAAGGACTCTGCTGCATTATTTAAGGACTTTGCTGCATTATTTAAGGACTCTGTTGCATTATTTAAGGACTTTGCTGCATTATTTAAGTACTCTGGTGCATTATTTAAGGACTTTATTGCATTATTTAAGGATTCTGCTGCATTATTTAAGGAATTTGCTGCATTATTTAAGAACTTTGCTGCAGTATTTAAGGACTCTGCTGCATTATTTAAGGACTTTATTGCATTATTTAAGGACCCTGCTGCAGAATTTAAGGAATCTGCTGCATTACTTAAGGACTTTGTTGCATTATTTAAGGACTCTGCTGCATTATTTAAGGACTTTGCTGCATTATTTAAGGACTTTGATGCATTATTTAAGGACGCCGCTGCAGAATTTAAGTAATCTGCTGCATTATTTAAGGACTCTGCTGCATTATTTAAGGACTTTGCTGCATTATTTAAGGACTCTGCTGTATTATTAAGCACGTTGCTGCATTAATTAAGGACTTTATTGCATTATTTAAGGAATTTGATGCATTATTTAAGGACTCTGCTGCATTATTTAAGGACTTTGATGCATTATTTAAGGACGCTGCTGCAGAATTTAAGGAATCTGCTGCATTATTTAAGGACTTTGTTGCATTATTTAAGGACTATGCTGCATTATGTAAGGACTCTGCTGCATTATTTAAGGACTTTGCTGCATTATTTAATTACTCTGCTGCATTATTTAAGGACTTTGTTGCATTATTTAAGGACTCTGCTGCATTATTTAAGGACTTTGCTGCATTATTTAAGGACTTTGATGCATTATTTAAGGACGCTGCTGCAGAATTTAAGTAATCTGCTGCATTATTTAAGGACTCTGCTGCATTATTTAAGGACTTTGCTGCATTATTTAAGGACTCTGCTGCATTATTTAAGGACTTTGTTGCATTATTTAATGACTCTGCTGCGGTATTTAAGGACTCTGCTGCATTTTTTAAGGACTTTGCTGCATTATTTAAGGACTTTGCTGCAGTAATTAAGGAATCTGCTGCATTATTTAAGGAATTTGATGCATTATTTAAGGACTCTGCTGCATTATTTAAGGACTTTGCTGCATTATTTAAGGACTCTGCTTCATTATTTAAGGACTTTGTTGCATTATTTAAGGACTCTGCTGCATTATTTAAGGACTTTGTTGCATTATTTAAGGACTCTGCTGCATTATTTAAAGACTTTGTTGCATTATTTAAGTACTCTGGTGCATTATTTAAGGACTCTGCTGCATTATTTAAAGACTTTGCTGCATTATTTAAGTACTCTGGTGCATTATTTAAGGACTTTGTTGCTTTATTTAAGGACTTTGCTGCATTATTTAAGGACTTTGTTGCATTATTTAAGGACTCTGCTGCATTATTTAAGGACTTTGCTGCATTATTTAAGTATGCTGCTGCAGTATTTAAGGCCTCTGCTGCATTATTTAAGGACTCTGCTGCATTTTTAAGGACGTTGCTGCATTATTTAAGGACTTTATTGCATTATTTAAGGATTCTGCTGCATTATTTAAGGAATTTGCTGCATTATTTAAGGACTCTGCTGCATTATTTAAGGACTTTGTTTCATTATTTAATGACTCTGCTGGGGTATTTAAGGACTCTGCTGCATTATTTAAGGACTTTGTTGCATTATTTAAGGACTCTGCTGCATTATTTAAGGACTTTGCTGCATTATTTAAGGACTTTGATGCATTATTTAAGGACGCTGCTGCAGAATTTAAGTAATCTGCTGCATTATTTAAGGACTCTGCTGCATTATTTAAGGACTTTGCTGCATTATTTAAGGACTCTGCTGCATTATTTAAGGACTTTGTTGCATTATTTAATGACTCTGCTGCGGTATTTAAGGACTCTGCTGTATTATTTAAGGACTTTGCTGCATTATTTAAGGACTCTGCTTCATTATTTAAGGACTTTGTTGCATTATTTAAGGACTCTGCTGCATTATTTAAGGATTTTGCTGCATTATTTAAGGAATCTACTGCATTATTAAGGACGTTGCTGCATTATTTAAGGACTTTATTGCATTATTTAAGGATTCTGCTGCATTATTTAAGGAATTAGCTGCATTATTTAAGTACTCTGCTGCATTATTTAAGGACTTTGCTGCATTATTTAAGTATGCTGCTGCAGTATTTAAGGCCTCTGCTGCATTATTTAAGGACTCTGCTGCATTATTAAGGACGTTGCTGCATTATTTAAGGACTTTATTGCATTATTTAAGGATTCTGCTGCATTATTTAAGGAATTTGCTGCATTATTTAAGGACTCTGCTGCATTATTTAAGGACTTTGTTGCATTATTTAATGACTCTGCTGGGGTATTTAAGGACTCTGCTGCATTATTTAAGGACTTTGTTGCATTATTTAAGGAATCTGCTGCATTATTTAAGGACTTTGCTGCATTATTTAAGGACTTTGATGCATTATTTAAGGACGCTGCTGCAGAATTTAAGTAATCTGCTGCATTATTTAAGGACTCTGCTGCATTATTTAAGGACTTTGCTGCATTATTTAAGGACTCTGCTGCATTATTTAAGGACTTTGTTGCATTATTTAATGACTCTGCTGCGGTATTTAAGGACTCTGCTGTATTATTTAAGGACTTTGCTGAATTATTTAAGGACTCTGCTTCATTATTTAAGGACTTTGTTGCATTATTTAAGGACTCTGCTGCATTATTTAAGGACTTCGTTGCATTATTTAAGGACTCTGCTGCATTATTTAAAGACTTTGCTGCATTATTTAAGTACTCTGGTGCATTATTTAAGGACTCGGCTGCATTATTTAAAGACTTTGCTGCATTATTTAAGTACTCTGGTGCATTATTTAAGGACTCTGCTGCATTATTTAAGGACTTTGCTGCATTATTTAAGGACTCTGCTGCATTATTTAAGGACTTTGCTGCATTATTTAAGTATGCTGCTGCGGTATTTAAGGCCTCTGCTGCATTATTTAAGGACTCTGCTGCATTATTAAGGACGTTGCTGCATTATTTAAGGACTTTATTGCATTATTTAAGGATTCTGCTGCATTATTTAAGGAATTTGCTGCATTATTTAAGGACTCTGCTGTATTATTTAAGGACTTTGTTGCATTATTTAATGACTCTGCTGGGGTATTTAAGGACTCTGCTGCATTATTTAAGGGCTTTGCTGCATTATTTAAGGACTCTGCTGCAGTATTTAAGGACTCTGCTGCATTATTTAAGGACTTTGATGCATTATTTAAGGACGCTGCTGCAGAATTTAAGGAATCTGCTGCATTATTTAAGGACTTTGTTGCATTATTTAAGGACTATGCTGCATTATGTAAGGACTCTGCTGCATTATTTAAGGACTTTGCTGCATTATTTAATTACTCTGCTGCATTATTTAAGGACTTTGTTGCATTATTTAAGGACTCTGCTGCATTATTTAAGGACTTTGCTGCATTATTTAAGGACTTTGATGCATTATTTAAGGACGCTGCTGCAGAATTTAAGTAATCTGCTGCATTATTTAAGGACTCTGCTGCATTATTTAAGGACTTTGCTGCATTATTTAAGGACTCTGCTGCATTATTTAAGGACTTTGTTGCATTATTTAATGACTCTGCTGCGGTATTTAAGGACTCTGCTGTATTATTTAAGGACTTTGCTGAATTATTTAAGGACTCTGCTTCATTATTTAAGGACTTTGTTGCATTATTTAAGGACTCTGCTGCATTATTTAAGGACTTCGTTGCATTATTTAAGGACTCTGCTGCATTATTTAAAGACTTTGCTGCATTATTTAAGTACTCTGGTGCATTATTTAAGGACTCGGCTGCATTATTTAAAGACTTTGCTGCATTATTTAAGTACTCTGGTGCATTATTTAAGGACTCTGCTGCATTATTTAAGGACTTTGCTGCATTATTTAAGGACTCTGCTGCATTATTTAAGGACTCTGCTGCATTATTTAAGGACTTTGCTGCATTATTTAAGTATGCTGCTGCGGTATTTAAGGCCTCTGCTGCATTATTTAAGGACTCTGCTGCATTATTAAGGACGTTGCTGCATTATTTAAGGACTTTATTGCATTATTTAAGGATTCTGCTGCATTATTTAAGGAATTTGCTGCATTATTTAAGGACTCTGCTGTATTATTTAAGGACTTTGTTGCATTATTTAATGACTCTGCTGGGGTATTTAAGGACTCTGCTGCATTATTTAAGGGCTTTGCTGCATTATTTAAGGACTCTGCTGCAGTATTTAAGGACTCTGCTGCATTATTTAAGGACTTTGATGCATTATTTAAGGACGCTGCTGCAGAATTTAAGGAATCTGCTGCATTATTTAAGGACTTTGTTGCATTATTTAAGGACTATGCTGCATTATGTAAGGACTCTGCTGCATTATTTAAGGACTTTGCTGCATTATTTAATTACTCTGCTGCATTATTTAAGGACTTTGTTGCATTATTTAAGGACTCTGCTGCATTATTTAAGGACTTTGCTGCATTATTTAAGGACTTTGATGCATTATTTAAGGACGCTGCTGCAGAATTTAAGTAATCTGCTGCATTATTTAAGGACTCTGCTGCATTATTTAAGGACTTTGCTGCATTATTTAAGGACTCTGCTGCATTATTTAAGGACTTTGTTGCATTATTTAATGACTCTGCTGCGGTATTTAAGTACTCTGCTGCATTATTTAAGGACTTTGCTGCATTATTTAAGGACTTTGCTGCAGTAATTAAGGAATCTGCTGCATTATTTAAGGACTTTGTTGCATTATTTAAGGACTGTGCTGCATTGCTTAAGGACTCTGCTGCATTATTTAAGGACTTTGCTGCATTATTTAAGGACTTTGTTGCATTATTTAAGGACTCTGCTGCATTATTTAAGGACTTTGTTGCATTATTTAAGGACTCTGTTGCATTATTTAAGGACTTTGCTGCATTATTTAAGTACTCTGGTGCATTATTTAAGGACTTTGTTGCATTATTTAAGGACTCTGCTGCATTATTTAAGGACTTTGCTGCATTATTTAAGTACTCTGGTGCATTATTTAAGGACTTTGTTGCATTATTTAAGGACTCTGCTGCATTATTTAAGGACTTTGCTGCATTATTTAAGGACTCTGCTGCATTATTTAAGGACTTTGTTGCATTATTTAATGACTCTGCTGCGGTATTTAAGGACTCTGCTGTATTATTTAAGGACTTTGCTGCATTATTTAAGGACTCTGCTTCATTATTTAAGGACTTTGTTGCATTATTTAAGGACTCTGCTGCATTATTTAAGGACTTCGTTGCATTATTTAAGGACTCTGCTGCATTATTTAAAGACTTTGCTGCATTATTTAAGTACTCTGGTGCATTATTTAAGGACTCGGCTGCATTATTTAAAGACTTTGCTGCATTATTTAAGTACTCTGGTGCATTATTTAAGGACTCTGCTGCATTATTTAAGGACTTTGCTGCATTATTTAAGGACTCTGCTGCATTATTTAAGGACTTTGCTGCATTATTTAAGTATGCTGCTGCGGTATTTAAGGCCTCTGCTGCATTATTTAAGGACTCTGCTGCATTATTAAGGACGTTGCTGCATTATTTAAGGACTTTATTGCATTATTTAAGGATTCTGCTGCATTATTTAAGGAATTTGCTGCATTATTTAAGGACTCTGCTGTATTATTTAAGGACTTTGTTGCATTATTTAATGACTCTGCTGGGGTATTTAAGGACTCTGCTGCATTATTTAAGGGCTTTGCTGCATTATTTAAGGACTCTGCTGCAGTATTTAAGGACTCTGCTGCATTATTTAAGGACTTTGATGCATTATTTAAGGACGCTGCTGCAGAATTTAAGGAATCTGCTGCATTATTTAAGGACTTTGTTGCATTATTTAAGGACTATGCTGCATTATGTAAGGACTCTGCTGCATTATTTAAGGACTTTGCTGCATTATTTAATTACTCTGCTGCATTATTTAAGGACTTTGTTGCATTATTTAAGGACTCTGCTGCATTATTTAAGGACTTTGCTGCATTATTTAAGTACTCTGGTGCATTATTTAAGGACTCTGCTGCATTATTTAAGGACTTTGCTGCATTATTTAAGGACTCTGCTGCATTATTTAAGGACTTTGCTGCATTATTTAAGTATGCTGCTGCGGTATTTAAGGCCTCTGCTGCATTATTTAAGGACTCTGCTGCATTATTAAGGACGTTGCTGCATTATTTAAGGACTTTATTGCATTATTTAAGGATTCTGCTGCATTATTTAAGGACTCTGCTGCATTATTTAAGGACTCTGCTGCATTATTTAAGGACTTTGCTGCATTATTTAAGTATGCTGCTGCGGTATTTAAGGCCTCTGCTGCATTATTTAAGGACTCTGCTGCATTATTAAGGACGTTGCTGCATTATTTAAGGACTTTATTGCATTATTTAAGGATTCTGCTGCATTATTTAAGGAATTTGCTGCATTATTTAAGGACTCTGCTGTATTATTTAAGGACTTTGTTGCATTATTTAATGACTCTGCTGGGGTATTTAAGGACTCTGCTGCATTATTTAAGGGCTTTGCTGCATTATTTAAGGACTCTGCTGCAGTATTTAAGGACTCTGCTGCATTATTTAAGGACTTTGATGCATTATTTAAGGACGCTGCTGCAGAATTTAAGGAATCTGCTGCATTATTTAAGGACTTTGTTGCATTATTTAAGGACTATGCTGCATTATGTAAGGACTCTGCTGCATTATTTAAGGACTTTGCTGCATTATTTAATTACTCTGCTGCATTATTTAAGGACTTTGTTGCATTATTTAAGGACTCTGCTGCATTATTTAAGGACTTTGCTGCATTATTTAAGGACTTTGATGCATTATTTAAGGACGCTGCTGCAGAATTTAAGGACTCTGCTGCATTTTTTAAGGACTCTGCTGCATTATTTAAGGACTTTGCTGCATTATTTAAGGACTCTGCTGCATTATTTAAGGACTTTGTTGCATTATTTAATGACTCTGCTGCGGTATTTAAGGACTCTGCTGCATTATTTAAGGACTTTGCTGCATTATTTAAGGACTTTGCTGCAGTAATTAAGGAATCTGCTGCATTATTTAAGGACTTTGTTGCATTATTTAAGGACTGTGCTGCATTGCTTAAGGACTCTGCTGCATTATTTAAGGACTTTGCTGCATTATTTAAGGACTTTGTTGCATTATTTAAGGACTCTGCTGCATTATTTAAGGACTTTGTTGCATTATTTAAGGACTCTGTTGCATTATTTAAGGACTTTGCTGCATTATTTAAGTACTCTGGTGCATTATTTAAGGACTTTGTTGCATTATTTAAGGACTCTGCTGCATTATTTAAGGACTTTGCTGCATTATTTAAGTACTCTGGTGCATTATTTAAGGACTTTGTTGCATTATTTAAGGACTCTGCTGCATTATTTAAGGACTTTGTTGCATTATTTAAGGACTCTGCTGCATTATTTAAGGACTTTGCTGCATTATTTAAGGACTCTGCTGCATTATTTAAGGACTTTGTTGCATTATTTAATGACTCTGCTGCGGTATTTAAGGACTCTGCTGTATTATTTAAGGACTTTGCTGCATTATTTAAGGACTCTGCTTCATTATTTAAGGACTTTGTTGCATTATTTAAGGACTCTGCTGCATTATTTAAGGACTTCGTTGCATTATTTAAGGACTCTGCTGCATTATTTAAAGACTTTGCTGCATTATTTAAGTACTCTGGTGCATTATTTAAGGACTCGGCTGCATTATTTAAAGACTTTGCTGCATTATTTAAGTACTCTGGTGCATTATTTAAGGACTCTGCTGCATTATTTAAGGACTTTGCTGCATTATTTAAGGACTCTGCTGCATTATTTAAGGACTTTGCTGCATTATTTAAGTATGCTGCTGCGGTATTTAAGGCCTCTGCTGCATTATTTAAGGACTCTGCTGCATTATTAAGGACGTTGCTGCATTATTTAAGGACTTTATTGCATTATTTAAGGATTCTGCTGCATTATTTAAGGAATTTGCTGCATTATTTAAGGACTCTGCTGTATTATTTAAGGACTTTGTTGCATTATTTAATGACTCTGCTGGGGTATTTAAGGACTCTGCTGCATTATTTAAGGGCTTTGCTGCATTATTTAAGGACTCTGCTGCAGTATTTAAGGACTCTGCTGCATTATTTAAGGACTTTGATGCATTATTTAAGGACGCTGCTGCAGAATTTAAGGAATCTGCTGCATTATTTAAGGACTTTGTTGCATTATTTAAGGACTATGCTGCATTATGTAAGGACTCTGCTGCATTATTTAAGGACTTTGCTGCATTATTTAATTACTCTGCTGCATTATTTAAGGACTTTGTTGCATTATTTAAGGACTCTGCTGCATTATTTAAGGACTTTGCTGCATTATTTAAGGACTTTGATGCATTATTTAAGGACGCTGCTGCAGAATTTAAGTAATCTGCTGCATTATTTAAGGACTCTGCTGCATTATTTAAGGACTTTGCTGCATTATTTAAGGACTCTGCTGCATTATTTAAGGACTTTGTTGCATTATTTAATGACTCTGCTGCGGTATTTAAGGACTCTGCTGCATTATTTAAGGACTTTGCTGCATTATTTAAGGACTTTGCTGCAGTAATTAAGGAATCTGCTGCATTATTTAAGGACTTTGTTGCATTATTTAAGGACTGTGCTGCATTGCTTAAGGACTCTGCTGCATTATTTAAGGACTTTGCTGCATTATTTAAGGACTTTGTTTCATTATTTAAGGACTCTGCTGCATTATTTAAGGACTTTGTTGCATTATTTAAGGACTCTGTTGCATTATTTAAGGACTTTGCTGCATTATTTAAGTACTCTGGTGCATTATTTAAGGACTTTGTTGCATTATTTAAGGACTCTGCTGCATTATTTAAGGACTTTGTTGCATTATTTAAGGACTCTGTTGCATTATTTAAGGACTTTGCTGCATTATTTAAGTACTCTGGTGCATTATTTAAGGACTTTGTTGCATTATTTAAGGACTCTGCTGCATTATTTAAGGACTTTGTTGCATTATTTAAGGACTCTGCTGCATTATTTAAGGACTTTGCTGCATTATTTAAGGACTCTGTTGCATTATTTAAGGACTTTGCTGCATTATTTAAGTACTCTGGTGCATTATTTAAGGACTTTATTGCATTATTTAAGGATTCTGCTGCATTATTTAAGGAATTTGCTGCATTATTTAAGAACTTTGCTGCAGTATTTAAGGACTCTGCTGCATTATTTAAGGACTTTATTGCATTATTTAAGGACCCTGCTGCAGAATTTAAGGAATCTGCTGCATTACTTAAGGACTTTGTTGCATTATTTAAGGACTCTGCTGCATTATTTAAGGACTTTGCTGCATTATTTAAGGACTTTGATGCATTATTTAAGGACGCCGCTGCAGAATTTAAGTAATCTGCTGCATTATTTAAGGACTCTGCTGCATTATTTAAGGACTTTGCTGCATTATTTAAGGACTCTGCTGTATTATTAAGCACGTTGCTGCATTAATTAAGGACTTTATTGCATTATTTAAGGAATTTGATGCATTATTTAAGGACTCTGCTGCATTATTTAAGGACTTTGATGCATTATTTAAGGACGCTGCTGCAGAATTTAAGGAATCTGCTGCATTATTTAAGGACTTTGTTGCATTATTTAAGGACTATGCTGCATTATGTAAGGACTCTGCTGCATTATTTAAGGACTTTGCTGCATTATTTAATTACTCTGCTGCATTATTTAAGGACTTTGTTGCATTATTTAAGGACTCTGCTGCATTATTTAAGGACTTTGCTGCATTATTTAAGGACTTTGATGCATTATTTAAGGACGCTGCTGCAGAATTTAAGTAATCTGCTGCATTATTTAAGGACTCTGCTGCATTATTTAAGGACTTTGCTGCATTATTTAAGGACTCTGCTGCATTATTTAAGGACTTTGTTGCATTATTTAATGACTCTGCTGCGGTATTTAAGGACTCTGCTGCATTTTTTAAGGACTTTGCTGCATTATTTAAGGACTTTGCTGCAGTAATTAAGGAATCTGCTGCATTATTTAAGGAATTTGATGCATTATTTAAGGACTCTGCTGCATTATTTAAGGACTTTGCTGCATTATTTAAGGACTCTGCTTCATTATTTAAGGACTTTGTTGCATTATTTAAGGACTCTGCTGCATTATTTAAGGACTTTGTTGCATTATTTAAGGACTCTGCTGCATTATTTAAAGACTTTGTTGCATTATTTAAGTACTCTGGTGCATTATTTAAGGACTCTGCTGCATTATTTAAAGACTTTGCTGCATTATTTAAGTACTCTGGTGCATTATTTAAGGACTTTGTTGCTTTATTTAAGGACTTTGCTGCATTATTTAAGGACTTTGTTGCATTATTTAAGGACTCTGCTGCATTATTTAAGGACTTTGCTGCATTATTTAAGTATGCTGCTGCAGTATTTAAGGCCTCTGCTGCATTATTTAAGGACTCTGCTGCATTTTTAAGGACGTTGCTGCATTATTTAAGGACTTTATTGCATTATTTAAGGATTCTGCTGCATTATTTAAGGAATTTGCTGCATTATTTAAGGACTCTGCTGCATTATTTAAGGACTTTGTTTCATTATTTAATGACTCTGCTGGGGTATTTAAGGACTCTGCTGCATTATTTAAGGACTTTGTTGCATTATTTAAGGACTCTGCTGCATTATTTAAGGACTTTGCTGCATTATTTAAGGACTTTGATGCATTATTTAAGGACGCTGCTGCAGAATTTAAGTAATCTGCTGCATTATTTAAGGACTCTGCTGCATTATTTAAGGACTTTGCTGCATTATTTAAGGACTCTGCTGCATTATTTAAGGACTTTGTTGCATTATTTAATGACTCTGCTGCGGTATTTAAGGACTCTGCTGTATTATTTAAGGACTTTGCTGCATTATTTAAGGACTCTGCTTCATTATTTAAGGACTTTGTTGCATTATTTAAGGACTCTGCTGCATTATTTAAGGATTTTGCTGCATTATTTAAGGAATCTACTGCATTATTAAGGACGTTGCTGCATTATTTAAGGACTTTATTGCATTATTTAAGGATTCTGCTGCATTATTTAAGGAATTAGCTGCATTATTTAAGTACTCTGCTGCATTATTTAAGGACTTTGCTGCATTATTTAAGTATGCTGCTGCAGTATTTAAGGCCTCTGCTGCATTATTTAAGGACTCTGCTGCATTATTAAGGACGTTGCTGCATTATTTAAGGACTTTATTGCATTATTTAAGGATTCTGCTGCATTATTTAAGGAATTTGCTGCATTATTTAAGGACTCTGCTGCATTATTTAAGGACTTTGTTGCATTATTTAATGACTCTGCTGGGGTATTTAAGGACTCTGCTGCATTATTTAAGGACTTTGTTGCATTATTTAAGGAATCTGCTGCATTATTTAAGGACTTTGCTGCATTATTTAAGGACTTTGATGCATTATTTAAGGACGCTGCTGCAGAATTTAAGTAATCTGCTGCATTATTTAAGGACTCTGCTGCATTATTTAAGGACTTTGCTGCATTATTTAAGGACTCTGCTGCATTATTTAAGGACTTTGTTGCATTATTTAATGACTCTGCTGCGGTATTTAAGGACTCTGCTGTATTATTTAAGGACTTTGCTGAATTATTTAAGGACTCTGCTTCATTATTTAAGGACTTTGTTGCATTATTTAAGGACTCTGCTGCATTATTTAAGGACTTCGTTGCATTATTTAAGGACTCTGCTGCATTATTTAAAGACTTTGCTGCATTATTTAAGTACTCTGGTGCATTATTTAAGGACTCGGCTGCATTATTTAAAGACTTTGCTGCATTATTTAAGTACTCTGGTGCATTATTTAAGGACTCTGCTGCATTATTTAAGGACTTTGCTGCATTATTTAAGGACTCTGCTGCATTATTTAAGGACTCTGCTGCATTATTTAAGGACTTTGCTGCATTATTTAAGTATGCTGCTGCGGTATTTAAGGCCTCTGCTGCATTATTTAAGGACTCTGCTGCATTATTAAGGACGTTGCTGCATTATTTAAGGACTTTATTGCATTATTTAAGGATTCTGCTGCATTATTTAAGGAATTTGCTGCATTATTTAAGGACTCTGCTGTATTATTTAAGGACTTTGTTGCATTATTTAATGACTCTGCTGGGGTATTTAAGGACTCTGCTGCATTATTTAAGGGCTTTGCTGCATTATTTAAGGACTCTGCTGCAGTATTTAAGGACTCTGCTGCATTATTTAAGGACTTTGATGCATTATTTAAGGACGCTGCTGCAGAATTTAAGGAATCTGCTGCATTATTTAAGGACTTTGTTGCATTATTTAAGGACTATGCTGCATTATGTAAGGACTCTGCTGCATTATTTAAGGACTTTGCTGCATTATTTAATTACTCTGCTGCATTATTTAAGGACTTTGTTGCATTATTTAAGGACTCTGCTGCATTATTTAAGGACTTTGCTGCATTATTTAAGGACTTTGATGCATTATTTAAGGACGCTGCTGCAGAATTTAAGTAATCTGCTGCATTATTTAAGGACTCTGCTGCATTATTTAAGGACTTTGCTGCATTATTTAAGGACTCTGCTGCATTATTTAAGGACTTTGTTGCATTATTTAATGACTCTGCTGCGGTATTTAAGGACTCTGCTGCATTATTTAAGGACTTTGCTGCATTATTTAAGGACTTTGCTGCAGTAATTAAGGAATCTGCTGCATTATTTAAGGACTTTGTTGCATTATTTAAGGACTGTGCTGCATTGCTTAAGGACTCTGCTGCATTATTTAAGGACTTTGCTGCATTATTTAAGGACTTTGTTGCATTATTTAAGGACTCTGCTGCATTATTTAAGGACTTTGTTGCATTATTTAAGGACTCTGTTGCATTATTTAAGGACTTTGCTGCATTATTTAAGTACTCTGGTGCATTATTTAAGGACTTTGTTGCATTATTTAAGGACTCTGCTGCATTATTTAAGGACTTTGCTGCATTATTTAAGTACTCTGGTGCATTATTTAAGGACTTTGTTGCATTATTTAAGGACTCTGCTGCATTATTTAAGGACTTTGCTGCATTATTTAAGGACTCTGCTGCATTATTTAAGGACTTTGTTGCATTATTTAATGACTCTGCTGCGGTATTTAAGGACTCTGCTGTATTATTTAAGGACTTTGCTGCATTATTTAAGGACTCTGCTTCATTATTTAAGGACTTTGTTGCATTATTTAAGGACTCTGCTGCATTATTTAAGGACTTCGTTGCATTATTTAAGGACTCTGCTGCATTATTTAAAGACTTTGCTGCATTATTTAAGTACTCTGGTGCATTATTTAAGGACTCGGCTGCATTATTTAAAGACTTTGCTGCATTATTTAAGTACTCTGGTGCATTATTTAAGGACTCTGCTGCATTATTTAAGGACTTTGCTGCATTATTTAAGGACTCTGCTGCATTATTTAAGGACTTTGCTGCATTATTTAAGTATGCTGCTGCGGTATTTAAGGCCTCTGCTGCATTATTTAAGGACTCTGCTGCATTATTAAGGACGTTGCTGCATTATTTAAGGACTTTATTGCATTATTTAAGGATTCTGCTGCATTATTTAAGGAATTTGCTGCATTATTTAAGGACTCTGCTGTATTATTTAAGGACTTTGTTGCATTATTTAATGACTCTGCTGGGGTATTTAAGGACTCTGCTGCATTATTTAAGGACTTTGCTGCATTATTTAAGGACTCTGCTGCATTATTTAAGGACTTTGTTGCATTATTTAATGACTCTGCTGCGGTATTTAAGGACTCTGCTGCATTATTTAAGGACTTTGCTGCATTATTTAAGGACTTTGCTGCAGTAATTAAGGAATCTGCTGCATTATTTAAGGACTTTGTTGCATTATTTAAGGACTGTGCTGCATTGCTTAAGGACTCTGCTGCATTATTTAAGGACTTTGCTGCATTATTTAAGGACTTTGTTTCATTATTTAAGGACTCTGCTGCATTATTTAAGGACTTTGTTGCATTATTTAAGGACTCTGTTGCATTATTTAAGGACTTTGCTGCATTATTTAAGTACTCTGGTGCATTATTTAAGGACTTTGTTGCATTATTTAAGGACTCTGCTGCATTATTTAAGGACTTTGTTGCATTATTTAAGGACTCTGTTGCATTATTTAAGGACTTTGCTGCATTATTTAAGTACTCTGGTGCATTATTTAAGGACTTTGTTGCATTATTTAAGGACTCTGCTGCATTATTTAAGGACTTTGTTGCATTATTTAAGGACTCTGCTGCATTATTTAAGGACTTTGCTGCATTATTTAAGGACTCTGTTGCATTATTTAAGGACTTTGCTGCATTATTTAAGTACTCTGGTGCATTATTTAAGGACTTTATTGCATTATTTAAGGATTCTGCTGCATTATTTAAGGAATTTGCTGCATTATTTAAGAACTTTGCTGCAGTATTTAAGGACTCTGCTGCATTATTTAAGGACTTTATTGCATTATTTAAGGACCCTGCTGCAGAATTTAAGGAATCTGCTGCATTACTTAAGGACTTTGTTGCATTATTTAAGGACTCTGCTGCATTATTTAAGGACTTTGCTGCATTATTTAAGGACTTTGATGCATTATTTAAGGACGCCGCTGCAGAATTTAAGTAATCTGCTGCATTATTTAAGGACTCTGCTGCATTATTTAAGGACTTTGCTGCATTATTTAAGGACTCTGCTGTATTATTAAGCACGTTGCTGCATTAATTAAGGACTTTAATGCATTATTTAAGGAATTTGATGCATTATTTAAGGACTCTGCTGCATTATTTAAGGACTTTGATGCATTATTTAAGGACGCTGCTGCAGAATTTAAGGAATCTGCTGCATTATTTAAGGACTTTGTTGCATTATTTAAGGACTATGCTGCATTATGTAAGGACTCTGCTGCATTATTTAAGGACTTTGCTGCATTATTTAATTACTCTGCTGCATTATTTAAGGACTTTGTTGCATTATTTAAGGACTCTGCTGCATTATTTAAGGACTTTGCTGCATTATTTAAGGACTTTGATGCATTATTTAAGGACGCTGCTGCAGAATTTAAGTAATCTGCTGCATTATTTAAGGACTCTGCTGCATTATTTAAGGACTTTGCTGCATTATTTAAGGACTCTGCTGCATTATTTAAGGACTTTGTTGCATTATTTAATGACTCTGCTGCGGTATTTAAGGACTCTGCTGCATTTTTTAAGGACTTTGCTGCATTATTTAAGGACTTTGCTGCAGTAATTAAGGAATCTGCTGCATTATTTAAGGAATTTGATGCATTATTTAAGGACTCTGCTGCATTATTTAAGGACTTTGCTGCATTATTTAAGGACTCTGCTTCATTATTTAAGGACTTTGTTGCATTATTTAAGGACTCTGCTGCATTATTTAAGGACTTTGTTGCATTATTTAAGGACTCTGCTGCATTATTTAAAGACTTTGTTGCATTATTTAAGTACTCTGGTGCATTATTTAAGGACTCTGCTGCATTATTTAAAGACTTTGCTGCATTATTTAAGTACTCTGGTGCATTATTTAAGGACTTTGTTGCTTTATTTAAGGACTTTGCTGCATTATTTAAGGACTTTGTTGCATTATTTAAGGACTCTGCTGCATTATTTAAGGACTTTGCTGCATTATTTAAGTATGCTGCTGCAGTATTTAAGGCCTCTGCTGCATTATTTAAGGACTCTGCTGCATTTTTAAGGACGTTGCTGCATTATTTAAGGACTTTATTGCATTATTTAAGGATTCTGCTGCATTATTTAAGGAATTTGCTGCATTATTTAAGGACTCTGCTGCATTATTTAAGGACTTTGTTTCATTATTTAATGACTCTGCTGGGGTATTTAAGGACTCTGCTGCATTATTTAAGGACTTTGTTGCATTATTTAAGGACTCTGCTGCATTATTTAAGGACTTTGCTGCATTATTTAAGGACTTTGATGCATTATTTAAGGACGCTGCTGCAGAATTTAAGTAATCTGCTGCATTATTTAAGGACTCTGCTGCATTATTTAAGGACTTTGCTGCATTATTTAAGGACTCTGCTGCATTATTTAAGGACTTTGTTGCATTATTTAATGACTCTGCTGCGGTATTTAAGGACTCTGCTGTATTATTTAAGGACTTTGCTGCATTATTTAAGGACTCTGCTTCATTATTTAAGGACTTTGTTGCATTATTTAAGGACTCTGCTGCATTATTTAAGGATTTTGCTGCATTATTTAAGGAATCTACTGCATTATTAAGGACGTTGCTGCATTATTTAAGGACTTTATTGCATTATTTAAGGATTCTGCTGCATTATTTAAGGAATTAGCTGCATTATTTAAGTACTCTGCTGCATTATTTAAGGACTTTGCTGCATTATTTAAGTATGCTGCTGCAGTATTTAAGGCCTCTGCTGCATTATTTAAGGACTCTGCTGCATTATTAAGGACGTTGCTGCATTATTTAAGGACTTTATTGCATTATTTAAGGATTCTGCTGCATTATTTAAGGAATTTGCTGCATTATTTAAGGACTCTGCTGCATTATTTAAGGACTTTGTTGCATTATTTAATGACTCTGCTGGGGTATTTAAGGACTCTGCTGCATTATTTAAGGACTTTGTTGCATTATTTAAGGAATCTGCTGCATTATTTAAGGACTTTGCTGCATTATTTAAGGACTTTGATGCATTATTTAAGGACGCTGCTGCAGAATTTAAGTAATCTGCTGCATTATTTAAGGACTCTGCTGCATTATTTAAGGACTTTGCTGCATTATTTAAGGACTCTGCTGCATTATTTAAGGACTTTGTTGCATTATTTAATGACTCTGCTGCGGTATTTAAGGACTCTGCTGTATTATTTAAGGACTTTGCTGAATTATTTAAGGACTCTGCTTCATTATTTAAGGACTTTGTTGCATTATTTAAGGACTCTGCTGCATTATTTAAGGACTTCGTTGCATTATTTAAGGACTCTGCTGCATTATTTAAAGACTTTGCTGCATTATTTAAGTACTCTGGTGCATTATTTAAGGACTCGGCTGCATTATTTAAAGACTTTGCTGCATTATTTAAGTACTCTGGTGCATTATTTAAGGACTCTGCTGCATTATTTAAGGACTTTGCTGCATTATTTAAGGACTCTGCTGCATTATTTAAGGACTCTGCTGCATTATTTAAGGACTTTGCTGCATTATTTAAGTATGCTGCTGCGGTATTTAAGGCCTCTGCTGCATTATTTAAGGACTC
Organism: Phyllobates terribilis; assembly: GCF_046119375.1. Classification (NCBI taxonomy): domain Eukaryota; kingdom Metazoa; phylum Chordata; class Amphibia; order Anura; family Dendrobatidae; genus Phyllobates; species Phyllobates terribilis. Next base: position 1,512,578 of record NW_027362988.1, on the reverse strand, counting down.
TGCTGCATTATTAAGGACGTTGCTGCATTATTTAAGGACTTTATTGCATTATTTAAGGATTCTGCTGCATTATTTAAGGAATTTGCTGCATTATTTAAGGACTCTGCTGTATTATTTAAGGACTTTGTTGCATTATTTAATGACTCTGCTGGGGTATTTAAGGACTCTGCTGCATTATTTAAGGGCTTTGCTGCATTATTTAAGGACTCTGCTGCAGTATTTAAGGACTCTGCTGCATTATTTAAGGACTTTGATGCATTATTTAAGGACGCTGCTGCAGAATTTAAGGAATCTGCTGCATTATTTAAGGACTTTGTTGCATTATTTAAGGACTATGCTGCATTATGTAAGGACTCTGCTGCATTATTTAAGGACTTTGCTGCATTATTTAATTACTCTGCTGCATTATTTAAGGACTTTGTTGCATTATTTAAGGACTCTGCTGCATTATTTAAGGACTTTGCTGCATTATTTAAGGACTTTGATGCATTATTTAAGGACGCTGCTGCAGAATTTAAGTAATCTGCTGCATTATTTAAGGACTCTGCTGCATTATTTAAGGACTTTGCTGCATTATTTAAGGACTCTGCTGCATTATTTAAGGACTTTGTTGCATTATTTAATGACTCTGCTGCGGTATTTAAGGACTCTGCTGCATTATTTAAGGACTTTGCTGCATTATTTAAGGACTTTGCTGCAGTAATTAAGGAATCTGCTGCATTATTTAAGGACTTTGTTGCATTATTTAAGGACTGTGCTGCATTGCTTAAGGACTCTGCTGCATTATTTAAGGACTTTGCTGCATTATTTAAGGACTTTGTTGCATTATTTAAGGACTCTGCTGCATTATTTAAGGACTTTGTTGCATTATTTAAGGACTCTGTTGCATTATTTAAGGACTTTGCTGCATTATTTAAGTACTCTGGTGCATTATTTAAGGACTTTGTTGCATTATTTAAGGACTCTGCTGCATTATTTAAGGACTTTGCTGCATTATTTAAGTACTCTGGTGCATTATTTAAGGACTTTGTTGCATTATTTAAGGACTCTGCTGCATTATTTAAGGACTTTGCTGCATTATTTAAGGACTCTGCTGCATTATTTAAGGACTTTGTTGCATTATTTAATGACTCTGCTGCGGTATTTAAGGACTCTGCTGTATTATTTAAGGACTTTGCTGCATTATTTAAGGACTCTGCTTCATTATTTAAGGACTTTGTTGCATTATTTAAGGACTCTGCTGCATTATTTAAGGACTTCGTTGCATTATTTAAGGACTCTGCTGCATTATTTAAAGACTTTGCTGCATTATTTAAGTACTCTGGTGCATTATTTAAGGACTCGGCTGCATTATTTAAAGACTTTGCTGCATTATTTAAGTACTCTGGTGCATTATTTAAGGACTCTGCTGCATTATTTAAGGACTTTGCTGCATTATTTAAGGACTCTGCTGCATTATTTAAGGACTTTGCTGCATTATTTAAGTATGCTGCTGCGGTATTTAAGGCCTCTGCTGCATTATTTAAGGACTCTGCTGCATTATTAAGGACGTTGCTGCATTATTTAAGGACTTTATTGCATTATTTAAGGATTCTGCTGCATTATTTAAGGAATTTGCTGCATTATTTAAGGACTCTGCTGTATTATTTAAGGACTTTGTTGCATTATTTAATGACTCTGCTGGGGTATTTAAGGACTCTGCTGCATTATTTAAGGGCTTTGCTGCATTATTTAAGGACTCTGCTGCAGTATTTAAGGACTCTGCTGCATTATTTAAGGACTTTGATGCATTATTTAAGGACGCTGCTGCAGAATTTAAGGAATCTGCTGCATTATTTAAGGACTTTGTTGCATTATTTAAGGACTATGCTGCATTATGTAAGGACTCTGCTGCATTATTTAAGGACTTTGCTGCATTATTTAATTACTCTGCTGCATTATTTAAGGACTTTGTTGCATTATTTAAGGACTCTGCTGCATTATTTAAGGACTTTGCTGCATTATTTAAGGACTTTGATGCATTATTTAAGGACGCTGCTGCAGAATTTAAGTAATCTGCTGCATTATTTAAGGACTCTGCTGCATTATTTAAGGACTTTGCTGCATTATTTAAGGACTCTGCTGCATTATTTAAGGACTTTGTTGCATTATTTAATGACTCTGCTGCGGTATTTAAGGACTCTGCTGCATTATTTAAGGACTTTGCTGCATTATTTAAGGACTTTGCTGCAGTAATTAAGGAATCTGCTGCATTATTTAAGGACTTTGTTGCATTATTTAAGGACTGTGCTGCATTGCTTAAGGACTCTGCTGCATTATTTAAGGACTTTGCTGCATTATTTAAGGACTTTGTTGCATTATTTAAGGACTCTGCTGCATTATTTAAGGACTTTGTTGCATTATTTAAGGACTCTGTTGCATTATTTAAGGACTTTGCTGCATTATTTAAGTACTCTGGTGCATTATTTAAGGACTTTGTTGCATTATTTAAGGACTCTGCTGCATTATTTAAGGACTTTGTTGCATTATTTAAGGACTCTGTTGCATTATTTAAGGACTTTGCTGCATTATTTAAGTACTCTGGTGCATTATTTAAGGACTTTGTTGCATTATTTAAGGACTCTGCTGCATTATTTAAGGACTTTGTTGCATTATTTAAGGACTCTGCTGCATTATTTAAGGACTTTGCTGCATTATTTAAGGACTCTGTTGCATTATTTAAGGACTTTGCTGCATTATTTAAGTACTCTGGTGCATTATTTAAGGACTTTATTGCATTATTTAAGGATTCTGCTGCATTATTTAAGGAATTTGCTGCATTATTTAAGAACTTTGCTGCAGTATTTAAGGACTCTGCTGCATTATTTAAGGACTTTATTGCATTATTTAAGGACCCTGCTGCAGAATTTAAGGAATCTGCTGCATTACTTAAGGACTTTGTTGCATTATTTAAGGACTCTGCTGCATTATTTAAGGACTTTGCTGCATTATTTAAGGACTTTGATGCATTATTTAAGGACGCCGCTGCAGAATTTAAGTAATCTGCTGCATTATTTAAGGACTCTGCTGCATTATTTAAGGACTTTGCTGCATTATTTAAGGACTCTGCTGTATTATTAAGCACGTTGCTGCATTAATTAAGGACTTTATTGCATTATTTAAGGAATTTGATGCATTATTTAAGGACTCTGCTGCATTATTTAAGGACTTTGATGCATTATTTAAGGACGCTGCTGCAGAATTTAAGGAATCTGCTGCATTATTTAAGGACTTTGTTGCATTATTTAAGGACTATGCTGCATTATGTAAGGACTCTGCTGCATTATTTAAGGACTTTGCTGCATTATTTAATTACTCTGCTGCATTATTTAAGGACTTTGATGCATTATTTAAGGACGCTGCTGCAGAATTTAAGTAATCTGCTGCATTATTTAAGGACTCTGCTGCATTATTTAAGGACTTTGCTGCATTATTTAAGGACTCTGCTGCATTATTTAAGGACTTTGTTGCATTACTTAATGACTCTGCTGCGGTATTTAAGGACTCTGCTGCATTTTTTAAGGACTTTGCTGCATTATTTAAGGACTTTGCTGCAGTAATTAAGGAATCTGCTGCATTATTTAAGGAATTTGATGCATTATTTAAGGACTCTGCTGCATTATTTAAGGACTTTGCTGCATTATTTAAGTACTCTGGTGCATTATTTAAGGACTTTGTTGCTTTATTTAAGGACTTTGCTGCATTATTTAAGGACTTTGTTGCATTATTTAAGGACTCTGCTGCATTATTTAAGGACTTTGCTGCATTATTTAAGTATGCTGCTGCAGTATTTAAGGCCTCTGCTGCATTATTTAAGGACTCTGCTGCATTTTTAAGGACGTTGCTGCATTATTTAAGGACTTTATTGCATTATTTAAGGATTCTGCTGCATTATTTAAGGAATTTGCTGCATTATTTAAGGACTCTGCTGCATTATTTAAGGACTTTGTTGCATTATTTAATGACTCTGCTGGGGTATTTAAGGACTCTGCTGCATTATTTAAGGACTTTGTTGCATTATTTAAGGACTCTGCTGCATTATTTAAGGACTTTGCTGCATTATTTAAGGACTTTGATGCATTATTTAAGGACGCTGCTGCAGAATTTAAGTAATCTGCTGCATTATTTAAGGACTCTGCTGCATTATTTAAGGACTTTGCTGCATTATTTAAGGACTCTGCTGCATTATTTAAGGACTTTGTTGCATTATTTAATGACTCTGCTGCGGTATTTAAGGACTCTGCTGTATTATTTAAGGACTTTGCTGCATTATTTAAGGACTCTGCTTCATTATTTAAGGACTTTGTTGCATTATTTAAGGACTCTGCTGCATTATTTAAGGACTTCGTTGCATTATTTAAGGACTCTGCTGCATTATTTAAAGACTTTGCTGCATTATTTAAGTACTCTGGTGCATTATTTAAGGACTCGGCTGCATTATTTAAAGACTTTGCTGCATTATTTAAGTACTCTGGTGCATTATTTAAGGACTCTGCTGCATTATTTAAGGACTTTGCTGCATTATTTAAGGACTCTGCTGCATTATTTAAGGACTCTGCTGCATTATTTAAGGACTTTGCTGCATTATTTAAGTATGCTGCTGCGGTATTTAAGGCCTCTGCTGCATTATTTAAGGACTCTGCTGCATTATTAAGGACGTTGCTGCATTATTTAACGACTTTATTGCATTATTTAAGGATTCTGCTGCATTATTTAAGGAATTTGCTGCATTATTTAAGGACTCTGCTGCATTATTTAAGGACTTTGTTGCATTATTTAAGGACTCTGCTGCATTATTTAAAGACTTTGCTGCATTATTTAAGTACTCTGGTGCATTATTTAAGGACTCTGCTGCATTATTTAAAGACTTTGCTGCATTATTTAAGTACTCTGGTGCATTATTTAAGGACTTTGTTGCTTTATTTAAGGACGTTGCTGCATTATTTAAGGACTTTGTTGCATTATTTAATGACTCTGCTGCATTATTTAAGGACTTTGCTGCATTATTTAAGTATGCTGCTGCAGTATTTAAGGCCTCTGCTGCATTATTTAAGGACTCTGCTGCATTTTTAAGGACGTTGCTGCATTATTTAAGGACTTTATTGCATTATTTAAGGATTCTGCTGCATTATTTAAGGAATTTGCTGCATTATTTAAGGACTCTGCTGCATTATTTAAGGACTTTGTTTCATTATTTAATGACTCTGCTGGGGTATTTAAGGACTCTGCTGCATTATTTAAGGACTTTGTTGCATTATTTAAGGACTCTGCTGCATTATTTAAGGACTTTGCTGCATTATTTAAGGACTTTGATGCATTATTTAAGGACGCTGCTGCAGAATTTAAGTAATCTGCTGCATTATTTAAGGACTCTGCTGCATTATTTAAGGACTTTGCTGCATTATTTAAGGACTCTGCTGCATTATTTAAGGACTTTGTTGCATTATTTAATGACTCTGCTGCGGTATTTAAGGACTCTGCTGTATTATTTAAGGACTTTGCTGCATTATTTAAGGACTCTGCTTCATTATTTAAGGACTTTGTTGCATTATTTAAGGACTCTGCTGCATTATTTAAGGATTTTGCTGCATTATTTAAGGACTCTACTGCATTATTAAGGACGTTGCTGCATTATTTAAGGACTTTATTGCATTATTTAAGGAATTTGATGCATTATTTAAGGACTCTGCTGCATTATTTAAGGACTTTGATGCATTATTTAAGGACGCTGCTGCAGAATTTAAGGAATCTGCTGCATTATTTAAGGACTTTGTTGCATTATTTAAGGACTATGCTGCATTATGTAAGGACTCTGCTGCATTATTTAAGGACTTTGCTGCATTGTTTAATTACTCTGCTGCATTATTTAAGGACTTTGTTGCATTATTTAAGGACTCTGCTGCATTATTTAAGGACTTTGCTGCATTATTTAAGGACTTTGATGCATTATTTAAGGACGCTGCTGCAGAATTTAAGTAATCTGCTGCATTATTTAAGGACTCTGCTGCATTTTTTAAGGACTTTGCTGCATTATTTAAGGACTTTGCTGCAGTAATTAAGGAATCTGCTGCATTATTTAAGGAATTTGATGCATTATTTAAGGACTCTGCTGCATTATTTAAGGACTTTGCTGCATTATTTAAGGACTCTGCTTCATTATTTAAGGACTTTGTTGCATTATTTAAGGACTCTGCTGCATTATTTAAGGACTTTGTTGCATTATTTAAGGACTCAGCTGCATTATTTAAAGACTTTGTTGCATTATTTAAGTACTCTGGTGCATTATTTAAGGACTCTGCTGCATTATTTAAAGACTTTGCTGCATTATTTAAGTACTCTGGTGCATTATTTAATGACTTTGTTGCTTTATTTAAGGACTTTGCTGCATTATTTAAGGACTTTGTTGCATTATTTAAGGACTCTGCTGCATTATTTAAGGACTTTGCTGCATTATTTAAGTATGCTGCTGCAGTATTTAAGGCCTCTGCTGCATTATTTAAGGACTCTGCTGCATTTTTAAGGACGTTGCTGCATTATTTAAGGACTTTATTGCATTATTTAAGGATTCTGCTGCATTATTTAAGGAATTTGCTGCATTATTTAAGGACTCTGCTGCATTATTTAAGGACTTTGTTTCATTATTTAATGACTCTGCTGGGGTATTTAAGGACTCTGCTGCATTATTTAAGGACTTTGTTGCATTATTTAAGGACTCTGCTGCATTATTTAAGGACTTTGCTGCATTATTTAAGGACTTTGATGCATTATTTAAGGACGCTGCTGCAGAATTTAAGTAATCTGCTGCATTATTTAAGGACTCTGCTGCATTATTTAAGGACTTTGCTGCATTATTTAAGGACTCTGCTGCATTATTTAAGGACTTTGTTGCATTATTTAATGACTCTGCTGCGGTATTTAAGGACTCTGCTGTATTATTTAAGGACTTTGCTGCATTATTTAAGGACTCTGCTTCATTATTTAAGGACTTTGTTGCATTATTTAAGGACTCTGCTGCATTATTTAAGGATTTTGCTGCATTATTTAAGGACTCTACTGCATTATTAAGGACGTTGCTGCATTATTTAAGGACTTTATTGCATTATTTAAGGATTCTGCTGCATTATTTAAGGAATTAGCTGCATTATTTAAGTACTCTGCTGCATTATTTAAGGACTTTGCTGCATTATTTAAGTATGCTGCTGCAGTATTTAAGGCCTCTGCTGCATTATTTAAGGACTCTGCTGCATTATTAAGGACGTTGCTGCATTATTTAAGGACTTTATTGCATTATTTAAGGATTCTGCTGCATTATTTAAGGAATTTGCTGCATTATTTAAGGACTCTGCTGCATTATTTAAGGACTTTGTTGCATTATTTAATGACTCTGCTGGGGTATTTAAGGACTCTGCTGCATTATTTAAGGACTTTGTTGCATTATTTAAGGACTCTGCTGCATTATTTAAGGACTTTGCTGCATTATTTAAGGACTTTGATGCATTATTTAAGGACGCTGCTGCAGAATTTAAGTAATCTGCTGCTTTATTTAAGGACTCTGCTGCATTATTTAAGGACTTTGCTGCATTATTTAAGGACTCTGCTGCATTATTTAAGGACTTTGTTGCATTATTTAATGACTCTGCTGCGGTATTTAAGGACTCTGCTGTATTATTTAAGGACTTTGCTGCATTATTTAAGGACTCTGCTTCATTATTTAAGGACTTTGTTGCATTATTTAAGGACTCTGCTGCATTATTTAAGGACTGCGTTGCATTATTTAAGGACTCTGCTGCATTATTTAAGGACTTTGCTGCATTATTTAAGGACTTTGCTGCAGTAATTAAGGAATCTGCTGCATTATTTAAGGACTTTGTTGCATTATTTAAGGACTGTGCTGCATTGCTTAAGGACTCTGCTGCATTATTTAAGGACTTTGCTGCATTATTTAAGGACTTTGTTGCATTATTTAAGGACTCTGCTGCATTATTTAAGGACTTTGTTGCATTATTTAAGGACTCTGTTGCATTATTTAAGGACTTTGCTGCATTATTTAAGTACTCTGGTGCATTATTTAAGGACTTTGTTGCATTATTTAAGGACTCTGCTGCATTATTTAAGGACTTTGCTGCATTATTTAAGTACTCTGGTGCATTATTTAAGGACTTTGTTGCATTATTTAAGGACTCTGCTGCATTATTTAAGGACTTTGTTGCATTATTTAAGGACTCTGCTGCATTATTTAAGGACTTTGCTGCATTATTTAAGGACTCTGCTGCATTATTTAAGGACTTTGTTGCATTATTTAATGACTCTGCTGCGGTATTTAAGGACTCTGCTGTAATATTTAAGGACTTTGCTGCATTATTTAAGGACTCTGCTTCATTATTTAAGGACTTTGTTGCATTATTTAAGGACTCTGCTGCATTATTTAAGGACTTCGTTGCATTATTTAAGGACTCTGCTGCATTATTTAAAGACTTTGCTGCATTATTTAAGTACTCTGGTGCATTATTTAAGGACTCGGCTGCATTATTTAAAGACTTTGCTGCATTATTTAAGTACTCTGGTGCATTATTTAAGGACTCTGCTGCATTATTTAAGGACTTTGCTGCATTATTTAAGGACTCTGCTGCATTATTTAAGGACTTTGCTGCATTATTTAAGTATGCTGCTGCGGTATTTAAGGCCTCTGCTGCATTATTTAAGGACTCTGCTGCATTATTAAGGACGTTGCTGCATTATTTAAGGACTTTATTGCATTATTTAAGGATTCTGCTGCATTATTTAAGGAATTTGCTGCATTATTTAAGGACTCTGCTGTATTATTTAAGGACTTTGTTGCATTATTTAATGACTCTGCTGGGGTATTTAAGGACTCTGCTGCATTATTTAAGGGCTTTGCTGCATTATTTAAGGACTCTGCTGCAGTATTTAAGGACTCTGCTGCATTATTTAAGGACTTTGATGCATTATTTAAGGACGCTGCTGCAGAATTTAAGGAATCTGCTGCATTATTTAAGGACTTTGTTGCATTATTTAAGGACTATGCTGCATTATGTAAGGACTCTGCTGCATTATTTAAGGACTTTGCTGCATTATTTAATTACTCTGCTGCATTATTTAAGGACTTTGTTGCATTATTTAAGGACTCTGCTGCATTATTTAAGGACTTTGCTGCATTATTTAAGGACTTTGATGCATTATTTAAGGACGCTGCTGCAGAATTTAAGTAATCTGCTGCATTATTTAAGGACTCTGCTGCATTATTTAAGGACTTTGCTGCATTATTTAAGGACTCTGCTGCATTATTTAAGGACTTTGTTGCATTATTTAATGACTCTGCTGCGGTATTTAAGGACTCTGCTGCATTATTTAAGGACTTTGCTGCATTATTTAAGGACTTTGCTGCAGTAATTAAGGAATCTGCTGCATTATTTAAGGACTTTGTTGCATTATTTAAGGAAAGTGCTGCATTGCTTAAGGACTCTGCTGCATTATTTAAGGACTTTGCTGCATTATTTAAGGACTTTTTTGCATTATTTAAGGACTCTGCTGCATTATTTAAGGACTTTGTTGCATTATTTAAGGACTCTGTTGCATTATTTAAGGACTTTGCTGCATTATTTAAGTACTCTGGTGCATTATTTAAGGACTTTGTTGCATTATTTAAGGACTCTGCTGCATTATTTAAGGACTTTGTTGCATTATTTAAGGACTCTGTTGCATTATTTAAGGACTTTGCTGCATTATTTAAGTACTCTGGTGCATTATTTAAGGACTTTGTTGCATTATTTAAGGACTCTGCTGCATTATTTAAGGACTTTGTTGCATTATTTAAGGACTCTGCTGCATTATTTAAGGACTTTGCTGCATTATTTAAGGACTCTGTTGCATTATTTAAGGACTTTGCTGCATTATTTAAGTACTCTGGTGCATTATTTAAGGACTTTATTGCATTATTTAAGGATTCTGCTGCATTATTTAAGGAATTTGCTGCATTATTTAAGAACTTTGCTGCAGTATTTAAGGACTCTGCTGCATTATTTAAGGACTTTATTGCATTATTTAAGGACCCTGCTGCAGAATTTAAGGAATCTGCTGCATTACTTAAGGACTTTGTTGCATTATTTAAGGACTCTGCTGCATTATTTAAGGACTTTGCTGCATTATTTAAGGACTTTGATGCATTATTTAAGGACGCCGCTGCAGAATTTAAGTAATCTGCTGCATTATTTAAGGACTCTGCTGCATTATTTAAGGACTTTGCTGCATTATTTAAGGACTCTGCTGTATTATTAAGCACGTTGCTGCATTAATTAAGGACTTTATTGCATTATTTAAGGAATTTGATGCATTATTTAAGGACTCTGCTGCATTATTTAAGGACTTTGATGCATTATTTAAGGACGCTGCTGCAGAATTTAAGGAATCTGCTGCATTATTTAAGGACTTTGTTGCATTATTTAAGGACTATGCTGCATTATGTAAGGACTCTGCTGCATTATTTAAGGACTTTGCTGCATTATTTAATTACTCTGCTGCATTATTTAAGGACTTTGTTGCATTATTTAAGGACTCTGCTGCATTATTTAAGGACTTTGCTGCATTATTTAAGGACTTTGATGCATTATTTAAGGACGCTGCTGCAGAATTTAAGTAATCTGCTGCATTATTTAAGGACTCTGCTGCATTATTTAAGGACTTTGCTGCATTATTTAAGGACTCTGCTGCATTATTTAAGGACTTTGTTGCATTATTTAATGACTCTGCTGCGGTATTTAAGGACTCTGCTGCATTTTTTAAGGACTTTGCTGCATTATTTAAGGACTTTGCTGCAGTAATTAAGGAATCTGCTGCATTATTTAAGGAATTTGATGCATTATTTAAGGACTCTGCTGCATTATTTAAGGACTTTGCTGCATTATTTAAGGACTCTGCTTCATTATTTAAGGACTTTGTTGCATTATTTAAGGACTCTGCTGCATTATTTAAGGACTTTGTTGCATTATTTAAGGACTCTGCTGCATTATTTAAAGACTTTGTTGCATTATTTAAGTACTCTGGTGCATTATTTAAGGACTCTGCTGCATTATTTAAAGACTTTGCTGCATTATTTAAGTACTCTGGTGCATTATTTAAGGACTTTGTTGCTTTATTTAAGGACTTTGCTGCATTATTTAAGGACTTTGTTGCATTATTTAAGGACTCTGCTGCATTATTTAAGGACTTTGCTGCATTATTTAAGTATGCTGCTGCAGTATTTAAGGCCTCTGCTGCATTATTTAAGGACTCTGCTGCATTTTTAAGGACGTTGCTGCATTATTTAAGGACTTTATTGCATTATTTAAGGATTCTGCTGCATTATTTAAGGAATTTGCTGCATTATTTAAGGACTCTGCTGCATTATTTAAGGACTTTGTTTCATTATTTAATGACTCTGCTGGGGTATTTAAGGACTCTGCTGCATTATTTAAGGACTTTGTTGCATTATTTAAGGACTCTGCTGCATTATTTAAGGACTTTGCTGCATTATTTAAGGACTTTGATGCATTATTTAAGGACGCTGCTGCAGAATTTAAGTAATCTGCTGCATTATTTAAGGACTCTGCTGCATTATTTAAGGACTTTGCTGCATTATTTAAGGACTCTGCTGCATTATTTAAGGACTTTGTTGCATTATTTAATGACTCTGCTGCGGTATTTAAGGACTCTGCTGTATTATTTAAGGACTTTGCTGCATTACTTAAGGACTCTGCTTCATTATTTAAGGACTTTGTTGCATTATTTAAGGACTCTGCTGCATTATTTAAGGATTTTGCTGCATTATTTAAGGACTCTACTGCATTATTAAGGACGTTGCTGCATTATTTAAGGACTTTATTGCATTATTTAAGGATTCTGCTGCATTATTTAAGGAATTAGCTGCATTATTTAAGTACTCTGCTGCATTATTTAAGGACTTTGCTGCATTATTTAAGTATGCTGCTGCAGTATTTAAGGCCTCTGCTGCATTATTTAAGGACTCTGCTGCATTATTAAGGACGTTGCTGCATTATTTAAGGACTTTATTGCATTATTTAAGGATTCTGCTGCATTATTTAAGGAATTTGCTGCATTATTTAAGGACTCTGCTGCATTATTTAAGGACTTTGTTGCATTATTTAATGACTCTGCTGGGGTATTTAAGGACTCTGCTGCATTATTTAAGGACTTTGTTGCATTATTTAAGGACTCTGCTGCATTATTTAAGGACTTTGCTGCATTATTTAAGGACTTTGATGCATTATTTAAGGACGCTGCTGCAGAATTTAAGTAATCTGCTGCATTATTTAAGGACTTTGCTGCATTATTTAAGGACTCTGCTGCATTATTTAAGGACTTTGTTGCATTATTTAATGACTCTGCTGCGGTATTTAAGGACTCTGCTGTATTATTTAAGGACTTTGCTGCATTATTTAAGGACTCTGCTTCATTATTTAAGGACTTTGTTGCATTATTTAAGGACTCTGCTGCATTATTTAAGGACTCTGCTGCATTATTTAAGGACTTTGCTGCATTATTTAAGTATGCTGCTGCGGTATTTAAGGCCTCTGCTGCATTATTTAAGGACTCTGCTGCATTATTAAGGACGTTGCTGCATTATTTAAGGACTTTATTGCATTATTTAAGGATTCTGCTGCATTATTTAAGGAATTTGCTGCATTATTTAAGGACTCTGCTGCATTATTTAAGGACTTTGTTGCATTATTTAAGGACTCTGCTGCATTATTTAAAGACTTTGCTGCATTATTTAAGTACTCTGGTGCATTATTTAAGGACTCTGCTGCATTATTTAAAGACTTTGCTGCATTATTTAAGTACTCTGGTGCATTATTTAAGGACTTTGTTGCTTTATTTAAGGACGTTGCTGCATTATTTAAGGACTTTGTTGCATTATTTAATGACTCTGCTGCATTATTTAAGGACTTTGCTGCATTATTTAAGTATGCTGCTGCAGTATTTAATGCCTCTGCTGCATTATTTAAGGACTCTGCTGCATTTTTAAGGACGTTGCTGCATTATTTAAGGACTTTATTGCATTATTTAAGGATTCTGCTGCATTATTTAAGGAATTTGCTGCATTATTTAAGGACTCTGCTGCATTATTTAAGGAATTTGTTTCATTATTTAATGACTCTGCTGGGGTATTTAAGGACTCTGCTGCATTATTTAAGGACTTTGTTGCATTATTTAAGGACTCTGCTGCATTATTTAAGGACTTTGCTGCATTATTTAAGGACTTTGATGCATTATTTAAGGACGCTGCTGCAGAATTTAAGTAATCTGCTGCATTATTTAAGGACTCTGCTGCATTATTTAAGGACTTTGCTGCATTATTTAAGGACTCTGCTGCATTATTTAAGGACTTTGTTGCATTATTTAATGACTCTGCTGCAGTATTTAAGGACTCTGCTGTATTATTTAAGGACTTTGCTGCATTATTTAAGGACTCTGCTTCATTATTTAAGGACTTTGTTGCATTATTTAAGGACTCTGCTGCATTATTTAAGGATTTTGCTGCATTATTTAAGGACTCTACTGCATTATTAAGGACGTTGCTGCATTATTTAAGGACTTTATTGCATTATTTAAGGATTCTGCTGCATTGTTTAAGGAATTAGCTGCATTATTTAAGTACTCTGCTGCATTATTTAAGGACTTTGCTGCATTATTTAAGTATGCTGCTGCAGTATTTAAGGCCTCTGCTGCATTATTTAAGGACTCTGCTGCATTATTAAGGACGTTGCTGCATTATTTAAGGACTTTATTGCATTATTTAAGGATTCTGCTGCATTATTTAAGGAATTTGCTGCATTATTTAAGGACTCTGCTGCATTATTTAAGGACTTTGTTGCATTATTTAATGACTCTGCTGGGGTATTTAAGGACTCTGCTGCATTATTTAAGGACTTTGTTGCATTATTTAAGGAATCTGCTGCATTATTTAAGGACTTTGCTGCATTATTTAAGGACTTTGATGCATTATTTAAGGACGCTGCTGCAGAATTTAAGTAATCTGCTGCATTATTTAAGGACTCTGCTGCATTATTTAAGGACTTTGCTGCATTATTTAAGGACTCTGCTGCATTATTTAAGGACTTTGTTGCATTATTTAATGACTCTGCTGCGGTATTTAAGGACTCTGCTGTATTATTTAAGGACTTTGCTGAATTATTTAAGGACTCTGCTTCATTATTTAAGGACTTTGTTGCATTATTTAAGGACTCTGCTGCATTATTTAAGGACTTCGTTGCATTATTTAAGGACTCTGCTGCATTATTTAAAGACTTTGCTGCATTATTTAAGTACTCTGGTGCATTATTTAAGGACTCGGCTGCATTATTTAAAGACTTTGCTGCATTATTTAAGTACTCTGGTGCATTATTTAAGGACTCTGCTGCATTATTTAAGGACTTTGCTGCATTATTTAAGGACTCTGCTGCATTATTTAAGGACTCTGCTGCATTATTTAAGGACTTTGCTGCATTATTTAAGTATGCTGCTGCGGTATTTAAGGCCTCTGCTGCATTATTTAAGGACTCTGCTGCATTATTAAGGACGTTGCTGCATTATTTAAGGACTTTATTGCATTATTTAGGATTCTGCTGCATTATTTAAGGAATTTGCTGCATTATTTAAGGACTCTGCTGTATTATTTAAGGACTTTGTTGCATTATTTAATGACTCTGCTGGGGTATTTAAGGACTCTGCTGCATTATTTAAGGGCTTTGCTGCATTATTTAAGGACTCTGCTGCAGTATTTAAGGACTCTGCTGCATTATTTAAGGACTTTGATGCATTATTTAAGGACGCTGCTGCAGAATTTAAGGAATCTGCTGCATTATTTAAGGACTTTGTTGCATTATTTAAGGACTATGCTGCATTATGTAAGGACTCTGCTGCATTATTTAAGGACTTTGCTGCATTATTTAATTACTCTGCTGCATTATTTAAGGACTTTGTTGCATTATTTAAGGACTCTGCTGCATTATTTAAGGACTTTGCTGCATTATTTAAGGACTTTGATGCATTATTTAAGGACGCTGCTGCAGAATTTAAGTAATCTGCTGCATTATTTAAGGACTCTGCTGCATTATTTAAGGACTTTGCTGCATTATTTAAGGACTCTGCTGCATTATTTAAGGACTTTGTTGCATTATTTAATGACTCTGCTGCGGTATTTAAGGACTCTGCTGCATTATTTAAGGACTTTGCTGCATTATTTAAGGACTTTGCTGCAGTAATTAAGGAATCTGCTGCATTATTTAAGGACTTTGTTGCATTATTTAAGGACTGTGCTGCATTGCTTAAGGACTCTGCTGCATTATTTAAGGACTTTGCTGCATTATTTAAGGACTTTGTTGCATTATTTAAGGACTCTGCTGCATTATTTAAGGACTTTGTTGCATTATTTAAGGACTCTGTTGCATTATTTAAGGACTTTGCTGCATTATTTAAGTACTCTGGTGCATTATTTAAGGACTTTGTTGCATTATTTAAGGACTCTGCTGCATTATTTAAGGACTTTGCTGCATTATTTAAGTACTCTGGTGCATTATTTAAGGACTTTGTTGCATTATTTAAGGACTCTGCTGCATTATTTAAGGATTTTGCTGCATTATTTAAGGACTCTACTGCATTATTAAGGACGTTGCTGCATTATTTAAGGACTTTATTGCATTATTTAAGGATTCTGCTGCATTATTTAAGGAATTAGCTGCATTATTTAAGTACTCTGCTGCATTATTTAAGGACTTTGCTGCATTATTTAAGTATGCTGCTGCAGTATTTAAGGCCTCTGCTGCATTATTTAAGGACTCTGCTGCATTATTAAGGACGTTGCTGCATTATTTAAGGACTTTATTGCATTATTTAAGGATTCTGCTGCATTATTTAAGGAATTTGCTGCATTATTTAAGGACTCTGCTGCATTATTTAAGGACTTTGTTGCATTATTTAATGACTCTGCTGGGGTATTTAAGGACTCTGCTGCATTATTTAAGGACTTTGTTGCATTATTTAAGGAATCTGCTGCATTATTTAAGGACTTTGCTGCATTATTTAAGGACTTTGATGCATTATTTAAGGACGCTGCTGCAGAATTTAAGTAATCTGCTGCATTATTTAAGGACTCTGCTGCATTATTTAAGGACTTTGCTGCATTATTTAAGGACTCTGCTGCATTATTTAAGGACTTTGTTGCATTATTTAATGACTCTGCTGCGGTATTTAAGGACTCTGCTGTATTATTTAAGGACTTTGCTGAATTATTTAAGGACTCTGCTTCATTATTTAAGGACTTTGTTGCATTATTTAAGGACTCTGCTGCATTATTTAAGGACTTTGTTGCATTATTTAAGGACTCTGCTGCATTATTTAAAGACTTTGCTGCATTATTTAAGTACTCTGGTGCATTATTTAAGGACTCGGCTGCATTATTTAAAGACTTTGCTGCATTATTTAAGTACTCTGGTGCATTATTTAAGGACTCTGCTGCATTATTTAAGGACTTTGCTGCATTATTTAAGGACTCTGCTGCATTATTTAAGGACTCTGCTGCATTATTTAAGGACTTTGCTGCATTATTTAAGTATGCTGCTGCGGTATTTAAGGCCTCTGCTGCATTATTTAAGGACTCTGCTGCATTATTAAGGACGTTGCTGCATTATTTAAGGACTTTATTGCATTATTTAAGGATTCTGCTGCATTATTTAAGGAATTTGCTGCATTATTTAAGGACTCTGCTGTATTATTTAAGGACTTTGTTGCATTATTTAATGACTCTGCTGGGGTATTTAAGGACTCTGCTGCATTATTTAAGGGCTTTGCTGCATTATTTAAGGACTCTGCTGCAGTATTTAAGGACTCTGCTGCATTATTTAAGGACTTTGATGCATTATTTAAGGACGCTGCTGCAGAATTTAAGGAATCTGCTGCATTATTTAAGGACTTTGTTGCATTATTTAAGGACTATGCTGCATTATGTAAGGACTCTGCTGCATTATTTAAGGACTTTGCTGCATTATTTAATTACTCTGCTGCATTATTTAAGGACTTTGTTGCATTATTTAAGGACTCTGCTGCATTATTTAAGGACTTTGCTGCATTATTTAAGGACTTTGATGCATTATTTAAGGACGCTGCTGCAGAATTTAAGTAATCTGCTGCATTATTTAAGGACTCTGCTGCATTATTTAAGGACTTTGCTGCATTATTTAAGGACTCTGCTGCATTATTTAAGGACTTTGTTGCATTATTTAATGACTCTGCTGCGGTATTTAAGGACTCTGCTGCATTATTTAAGGACTTTGCTGCATTATTTAAGGACTTTGCTGCAGTAATTAAGGAATCTGCTGCATTATTTAAGGACTTTGTTGCATTATTTAAGGACTGTGCTGCATTGCTTAAGGACTCTGCTGCATTATTTAAGGACTTTGCTGCATTATTTAAGGACTTTGTTGCATTATTTAAGGACTCTGCTGCATTATTTAAGGACTTTGTTGCATTATTTAAGGACTCTGTTGCATTATTTAAGGACTTTGCTGCATTATTTAAGTACTCTGGTGCATTATTTAAGGACTTTGTTGCATTATTTAAGGACTCTGCTGCATTATTTAAGGACTTTGCTGCATTATTTAAGTACTCTGGTGCATTATTTAAGGACTTTGTTGCATTATTTAAGGACTCTGCTGCATTATTTAAGGACTTTGTTGCATTATTTAAGGACTCTGCTGCATTATTTAAGGACTTTGCTGCATTATTTAAGGACTCTGCTGCATTATTTAAGGACTTTGTTGCATTATTTAATGACTCTGCTGCGGTATTTAAGGACTCTGCTGTATTATTTAAGGACTTTGCTGCATTATTTAAGGACTCTGCTTCATTATTTAAGGACTTTGTTGCATTATTTAAGGACTCTGCTGCATTATTTAAGGACTTCGTTGCATTATTTAAGGACTCTGCTGCATTATTTAAAGACTTTGCTGCATTATTTAAGTACTCTGGTGCATTATTTAAGGACTCGGCTGCATTATTTAAAGACTTTGCTGCATTATTTAAGTACTCTGGTGCATTATTTAAGGACTCTGCTGCATTATTTAAGGACTTTGCTGCATTATTTAAGGACTCTGCTGCATTATTTAAGGACTTTGCTGCATTATTTAAGTATGCTGCTGCGGTATTTAAGGCCTCTGCTGCATTATTTAAGGACTCTGCTGCATTATTAAGGACGTTGCTGCATTATTTAAGGACTTTATTGCATTATTTAAGGATTCTGCTGCATTATTTAAGGAATTTGCTGCATTATTTAAGGACTCTGCTGTATTATTTAAGGACTTTGTTGCATTATTTAATGACTCTGCTGGGGTATTTAAGGACTCTGCTGCATTATTTAAGGGCTTTGCTGCATTATTTAAGGACTCTGCTGCAGTATTTAAGGACTCTGCTGCATTATTTAAGGACTTTGATGCATTATTTAAGGACGCTGCTGCAGAATTTAAGGAATCTGCTGCATTATTTAAGGACTTTGTTGCATTATTTAAGGACTATGCTGCATTATGTAAGGACTCTGCTGCATTATTTAAGGACTTTGCTGCATTATTTAATTACTCTGCTGCATTATTTATGGACTTTGTTGCATTATTTAAGGACTCTGCTGCATTATTTAAGGACTTTGCTGCATTATTTAAGGACTTTGATGCATTATTTAAGGACGCTGCTGCAGAATTTAAGTAATCTGCTGCATTATTTAAGGACTCTGCTGCATTATTTAAGGACTTTGCTGCATTATTTAAGGACTCTGCTGCATTATTTAAGGACTTTGTTGCATTATTTAATGACTCTGCTGCGGTATTTAAGGACTCTGCTGCATTATTTAAGGACTTTGCTGCATTATTTAAGGACTTTGCTGCAGTAATTAAGGAATCTGCTGCATTATTTAAGGACTTTGTTGCATTATTTAAGGACTGTGCTGCATTGCTTAAGGACTCTGCTGCATTATTTAAGGACTTTGCTGCATTATTTAAGGACTTTGTTGCATTATTTAAGGACTCTGCTGCATTATTTAAGGACTTTGTTGCATTATTTAAGGACTCTGTTGCATTATTTAAGGACTTTGCTGCATTATTTAAGTACTCTGGTGCATTATTTAAGGACTTTGTTGCATTATTTAAGGACTCTGCTGCATTATTTAAGGACTTTGTTGCATTATTTAAGGACTCTGTTGCATTATTTAAGGACTTTGCTGCATTATTTAAGTACTCTGGTGCATTATTTAAGGACTTTGTTGCATTATTTAAGGACTCTGCTGCATTATTTAAGGACTTTGTTGCATTATTTAAGGACTCTGCTGCATTATTTAAGGACTTTGCTGCATTATTTAAGGACTCTGTTGCATTATTTAAGGACTTTGCTGCATTATTTAAGTACTCTGGTGCATTATTTAAGGACTTTATTGCATTATTTAAGGATTCTGCTGCATTATTTAAGGAATTTGCTGCATTATTTAAGAACTTTGCTGCAGTATTTAAGGACTCTGCTGCATTATTTAAGGACTTTATTGCATTATTTAAGGACCCTGCTGCAGAATTTAAGGAATCTGCTGCATTACTTAAGGACTTTGTTGCATTATTTAAGGACTCTGCTGCATTATTTAAGGACTTTGCTGCATTATTTAAGGACTTTGATGCATTATTTAAGGACGCCGCTGCAGAATTTAAGTAATCTGCTGCATTATTTAAGGACTCTGCTGCATTATTTAAGGACTTCGTTGCATTATTTAAGGACTCTGCTGCATTATTTAAAGACTTTGCTGCATTATTTAAGTACTCTGGTGCATTATTTAAGGACTCGGCTGCATTATTTAAAGACTTTGCTGCATTATTTAAGTACTCTGGTGCATTATTTAAGGACTCTGCTGCATTATTTAAGGACTTTGCTGCATTATTTAAGGACTCTGCTGCATTATTTAAGGACTTTGCTGCATTATTTAAGTATGCTGCTGCGGTATTTAAGGCCTCTGCTGCATTATTTAAGGACTCTGCTGCATTATTAAGGACGTTGCTGCATTATTTAAGGACTTTATTGCATTATTTAAGGATTCTGCTGCATTATTTAAGGAATTTGCTGCATTATTTAAGGACTCTGCTGTATTATTTAAGGACTTTGTTGCATTATTTAATGACTCTGCTGGGGTATTTAAGGACTCTGCTGCATTATTTAAGGGCTTTGCTGCATTATTTAAGGACTCTGCTGCAGTATTTAAGGACTCTGCTGCATTATTTAAGGACTTTGATGCATTATTTAAGGACGCTGCTGCAGAATTTAAGGAATCTGCTGCATTATTTAAGGACTTTGTTGCATTATTTAAGGACTATGCTGCATTATGTAAGGACTCTGCTGCATTATTTAAGGACTTTGCTGCATTATTTAATTACTCTGCTGCATTATTTAAGGACTTTGTTGCATTATTTAAGGACTCTGCTGCATTATTTAAGGACTTTGCTGCATTATTTAAGGACTTTGATGCATTATTTAAGGACGCTGCTGCAGAATTTAAGTAATCTGCTGCATTATTTAAGGACTCTGCTGCATTATTTAAGGACTTTGCTGCATTATTTAAGGACTCTGCTGCATTATTTAAGGACTTTGTTGCATTATTTAATGACTCTGCTGCGGTATTTAAGGACTCTGCTGCATTATTTAAGGACTTTGCTGCATTATTTAAGGACTTTGCTGCAGTAATTAAGGAATCTGCTGCATTATTTAAGGACTTTGTTGCATTATTTAAGGACTGTGCTGCATTGCTTAAGGACTCTGCTGCATTATTTAAGGACTTTGCTGCATTATTTAAGGACTTTGTTGCATTATTTAAGGACTCTGCTGCATTATTTAAGGACTTTGTTGCATTATTTAAGGACTCTGTTGCATTATTTAAGGACTTTGCTGCATTATTTAAGTACTCTGGTGCATTATTTAAGGACTTTGTTGCATTATTTAAGGACTCTGCTGCATTATTTAAGGACTTTGTTGCATTATTTAAGGACTCTGTTGCATTATTTAAGGACTTTGCTGCATTATTTAAGTACTCTGGTGCATTATTTAAGGACTTTGTTGCATTATTTAAGGACTCTGCTGCATTATTTAAGGACTTTGTTGCATTATTTAAGGACTCTGCTGCATTATTTAAGGACTTTGCTGCATTATTTAAGGACTCTGTTGCATTATTTAAGGACTTTGCTGCATTATTTAAGTACTCTGGTGCATTATTTAAGGACTTTATTGCATTATTTAAGGATTCTGCTGCATTATTTAAGGAATTTGCTGCATTATTTAAGAACTTTGCTGCAGTATTTAAGGACTCTGCTGCATTATTTAAGGACTTTATTGCATTATTTAAGGACCCTGCTGCAGAATTTAAGGAATCTGCTGCATTACTTAAGGACTTTGTTGCATTATTTAAGGACTCTGCTGCATTATTTAAGGACTTTGCTGCATTATTTAAGGACTTTGATGCATTATTTAAGGACGCCGCTGCAGAATTTAAGTAATCTGCTGCATTATTTAAGGACTCTGCTGCATTATTTAAGGACTTTGCTGCATTATTTAAGGACTCTGCTGTATTATTAAGCACGTTGCTGCATTAATTAAGGACTTTATTGCATTATTTAAGGAATTTGATGCATTATTTAAGGACTCTGCTGCATTATTTAAGGACTTTGATGCATTATTTAAGGACGCTGCTGCAGAATTTAAGGAATCTGCTGCATTATTTAAGGACTTTGTTGCATTATTTAAGGACTATGCTGCATTATGTAAGGACTCTGCTGCATTATTTAAGGACTTTGCTGCATTATTTAATTACTCTGCTGCATTATTTAAGGACTTTGATGCATTATTTAAGGACGCTGCTGCAGAATTTAAGTAATCTGCTGCATTATTTAAGGACTCTGCTGCATTATTTAAGGACTTTGCTGCATTATTTAAGGACTCTGCTGCATTATTTAAGGACTTTGTTGCATTATTTAATGACTCTGCTGCGGTATTTAAGGACTCTGCTGCATTTTTTAAGGACTTTGCTGCATTATTTAAGGACTTTGCTGCAGTAATTAAGGAATCTGCTGCATTATTTAAGGAATTTGATGCATTATTTAAGGACTCTGCTGCATTATTTAAGGACTTTGCTGCATTATTTAAGGACTCTGCTTCATTATTTAAGGACTTTGTTGCATTATTTAAGGACTCTGCTGCATTATTTAAGGACTTTGTTGCATTATTTAAGGACTCTGCTGCATTATTTAAAGACTTTGTTGCATTATTTAAGTACTCTGGTGCATTATTTAAGGACTCTGCTGCATTATTTAAAGACTTTGCTGCATTATTTAAGTACTCTGGTGCATTATTTAAGGACTTTGTTGCTTTATTTAAGGACTTTGCTGCATTATTTAAGGACTTTGTTGCATTATTTAAGGACTCTGCTGCATTATTTAAGGACTTTGCTGCATTATTTAAGTATGCTGCTGCAGTATTTAAGGCCTCTGCTGCATTATTTAAGGACTCTGCTGCATTTTTAAGGACGTTGCTGCATTATTTAAGGACTTTATTGCATTATTTAAGGATTCTGCTGCATTATTTAAGGAATTTGCTGCATTATTTAAGGACTCTGCTGCATTATTTAAGGACTTTGTTGCATTATTTAATGACTCTGCTGGGGTATTTAAGGACTCTGCTGCATTATTTAAGGACTTTGTTGCATTATTTAAGGACTCTGCTGCATTATTTAAGGACTTTGCTGCATTATTTAAGGACTTTGATGCATTATTTAAGGACGCTGCTGCAGAATTTAAGTAATCTGCTGCATTATTTAAGGACTCTGCTGCATTATTTAAGGACTTTGCTGCATTATTTAAGGACTCTGCTGCATTATTTAAGGACTTTGTTGCATTATTTAATGACTCTGCTGCGGTATTTAAGGACTCTGCTGTATTATTTAAGGACTTTGCTGCATTATTTAAGGACTCTGCTTCATTATTTAAGGACTTTGTTGCATTATTTAAGGACTCTGCTGCATTATTTAAGGACTTCGTTGCATTATTTAAGGACTCTGCTGCATTTTTTAAAGACTTTGCTGCATTATTTAAGTACTCTGGTGCATTATTTAAGGACTCGGCTGCATTATTTAAAGACTTTGCTGCATTATTTAAGTACTCTGGTGCATTATTTAAGGACTCTGCTGCATTATTTAAGGACTTTGCTGCATTATTTAAGGACTCTGCTGCATTATTTAAGGACTCTGCTGCATTATTTAAGGACTTTGCTGCATTATTTAAGTATGCTGCTGCGGTATTTAAGGCCTCTGCTGCATTATTTAAGGACTCTGCTGCATTATTAAGGACGTTGCTGCATTATTTAAGGACTTTATTGCATTATTTAAGGATTCTGCTGCATTATTTAAGGAATTTGCTGCATTATTTAAGGACTCTGCTGCATTATTTAAGGACTTTGTTGCATTATTTAAGGACTCTGCTGCATTATTTAAAGACTTTGCTGCATTATTTAAGTACTCTGGTGCATTATTTAAGGACTCTGCTGCATTATTTAAAGACTTTGCTGCATTATTTAAGTACTCTGGTGCATTATTTAAGGACTTTGTTGCTTTATTTAAGGACGTTGCTGCATTATTTAAGGACTTTGTTGCATTATTTAATGACTCTGCTGCATTATTTAAGGACTTTGCTGCATTATTTAAGTATGCTGCTGCAGTATTTAAGGCCTCTGCTGCATTATTTAAGGACTCTGCTGCATTTTTAAGGACGTTGCTGCATTATTTAAGGACTTTATTGCATTATTTAAGGATTCTGCTGCATTATTTAAGGAATTTGCTGCATTATTTAAGGACTCTGCTGCATTATTTAAGGACTTTGTTTCATTATTTAATGACTCTGCTGGGGTATTTAAGGACTCTGCTGCATTATTTAAGGACTTTGTTGCATTATTTAAGGACTCTGCTGCATTATTTAAGGACTTTGCTGCATTATTTAAGGACTTTGATGCATTATTTAAGGACGCTGCTGCAGAATTTAAGTAATCTGCTGCATTATTTAAGGACTCTGCTGCATTATTTAAGGACTTTGCTGCATTATTTAAGGACTCTGCTGCATTATTTAAGGACTTTGTTGCATTATTTAATGACTCTGCTGCGGTATTTAAGGACTCTGCTGTATTATTTAAGGACTTTGCTGCATTATTTAAGGACTCTGCTTCATTATTTAAGGACTTTGTTGCATTATTTAAGGACTCTGCTGCATTATTTAAGGATTTTGCTGCATTATTTAAGGACTCTACTGCATTATTAAGGACGTTGCTGCATTATTTAAGGACTTTATTGCATTATTTAAGGAATTTGATGCATTATTTAAGGACTCTGCTGCATTATTTAAGGACTTTGATGCATTATTTAAGGACGCTGCTGCAGAATTTAAGGAATCTGCTGCATTATTTAAGGACTTTGTTGCATTATTTAAGGACTATGCTGCATTATGTAAGGACTCTGCTGCATTATTTAAGGACTTTGCTGCATTATTTAATTACTCTGCTGCATTATTTAAGGACTTTGTTGCATTATTTAAGGACTCTGCTGCATTATTTAAGGACTTTGCTGCATTATTTAAGGACTTTGATGCATTATTTAAGGACGCTGCTGCAGAATTTAAGTAATCTGCTGCATTATTTAAGGACTCTGCTGCATTATTTAAGGACTTTGCTGCATTATTTAAGGACTCTGCTGCATTATTTAAGGACTTTGTTGCATTATTTAATGACTCTGCTGCGGTATTTAAGGACTCTGCTGCATTTTTAAGGACTTTGCTGCATTATTTAAGGACTTTGCTGCAGTAATTAAGGAATCTGCTGCATTATTTAAGGAATTTGATGCATTATTTAAGGACTCTGCTGCATTATTTAAGGACTTTGCTGCATTATTTAAGGACTCTGCTTCACTATTTAAGGACTTTGTTGCATTATTTAAGGACTCTGCTGCATTATTTAAGGACTTTGTTGCATTATTTAAGGACTCTGCTGCATTATTTAAAGACTTTGTTGCATTATTTAAGTACTCTGGTGCATTATTTAAGGACTCTGCTGCATTATTTAAAGACTTTGCTGCATTATTTAAGTACTCTGGTGCATTATTTAAGGACTTTGTTGCTTTATTTAAGGACTTTGCTGCATTATTTAAGGACTTTGTTGCATTATTTAAGGACTCTGCTGCATTATTTAAGGACTTTGCTGCATTATTTAAGTATGCTCCTGCAGTATTTAAGGCCTCTGCTGCATTATTTAAGGACTCTGCTGCATTTTTAAGGACGTTGCTGCATTATTTAAGGACTTTATTGCATTATTTAAGGATTCTGCTGCATTATTTAAGGAATTTGCTGCATTATTTAAGGACTCTGCTGCATTATTTAAGGACTTTGTTTCATTATTTAATGACTCTGCTGGGGTATTTAAGGACTCTGCTGCATTATTTAAGGACTTTGTTGCATTATTTAAGGACTCTGCTGCATTATTTAAGGACTTTGCTGCATTATTTAAGGACTTTGATGCATTATTTAAGGACGCTGCTGCAGAATTTAAGTAATCTGCTGCATTATTTAAGGACTCTGCTGCATTATTTAAGGACTTTGCTGCATTATTTAAGGACTCTGCTGCATTATTTAAGGACTTTGTTGCATTATTTAATGACTCTGCTGCGGTATTTAAGGACTCTGCTGTATTATTTAAGGACTTTGCTGCATTATTTAAGGACTCTGCTTCATTATTTAAGGACTTTGTTGCATTATTTAAGGACTCTGCTGCATTATTTAAGGATTTTGCTGCATTATTTAAGGACTCTACTGCATTATTAAGGACGTTGCTGCATTATTTAAGGACTTTATTGCATTATTTAAGGATTCTGCTGCATTATTTAAGGAATTAGCTGCATTATTTAAGTACTCTGCTGCATTATTTAAGGACTTTGCTGCATTATTTAAGTATGCTGCTGCAGTATTTAAGGCCTCTGCTGCATTATTTAAGGACTCTGCTGCATTATTAAGGACGTTGCTGCATTATTTAAGGACTTTATTGCATTATTTAAGGATTCTGCTGCATTATTTAAGGAATTTGCTGCATTATTTAAGGACTCTGCTGCATTATTTAAGGACTTTGTTGCATTATTTAATGACTCTGCTGGGGTATTTAAGGACTCTGCTGCATTATTTAAGGACTTTGTTGCATTATTTAAGGACTCTGCTGCATTATTTAAGGACTTTGCTGCATTATTTAAGGACTTTGATGCATTATTTAAGGACGCTGCTGCAGAATTTAAGTAATCTGCTGCATTATTTAAGGACTCTGCTGCATTATTTAAGGACTTTGCTGCATTATTTAAGGACTCTGCTGCATTATTTAAGGACTTTGTTGCATTATTTAATGACTCTGCTGCGGTATTTAAGGACTCTGCTGTATTATTTAAGGACTTTGCTGCATTATTTAAGGACTCTGCTTCATTATTTAAGGACTTTGTTGCATTATTTAAGGACTCTGCTGCATTATTTAAGGACTGCGTTGCATTATTTAAGGACTCTGCTGCATTATTTAAGGACTTTGCTGCATTATTTAAGGACTTTGCTGCAGTAATTAAGGAATCTGCTGCATTATTTAAGGACTTTGTTGCATTATTTAAGGACTGTGCTGCATTGCTTAAGGACTCTGCTGCATTATTTAAGGACTTTGCTGCATTATTTAAGGACTTTGTTGCATTATTTAAGGACTCTGCTGCATTATTTAAGGACTTTGTTGCATTATTTAAGGACTCTGTTGCATTATTTAAGGACTTTGCTGCATTATTTAAGTACTCTGGTGCATTATTTAAGGACTTTGTTGCATTATTTAAGGACTCTGCTGCATTATTTAAGGACTTTGCTGCATTATTTAAGTACTCTGGTGCATTATTTAAGGACTTTGTTGCATTATTTAAGGACTCTGCTGCATTATTTAAGGACTTTGTTGCATTATTTAAGGACTCTGCTGCATTATTTAAGGACTTTGCTGCATTATTTAAGGACTCTGCTGCATTATTTAAGGACTTTGTTGCATTATTTAATGACTCTGCTGCGGTATTTAAGGACTCTGCTGTAATATTTAAGGACTTTGCTGCATTATTTAAGGACTCTGCTTCATTATTTAAGGACTTTGTTGCATTATTTAAGGACTCTGCTGCATTATTTAAGGACTTCGTTGCATTATTTAAGGACTCTGCTGCATTATTTAAAGACTTTGCTGCATTATTTAAGTACTCTGGTGCATTATTTAAGGACTCGGCTGCATTATTTAAAGACTTTGCTGCATTATTTAAGTACTCTGGTGCATTATTTAAGGACTCTGCTGCATTATTTAAGGACTTTGCTGCATTATTTAAGGACTCTGCTGCATTATTTAAGGACTTTGCTGCATTATTTAAGTATGCTGCTGCGGTATTTAAGGCCTCTGCTGCATTATTTAAGGACTCTGCTGCATTATTAAGGACGTTGCTGCATTATTTAAGGACTTTATTGCATTATTTAAGGATTCTGCTGCATTATTTAAGGAATTTGCTGCATTATTTAAGGACTCTGCTGTATTATTTAAGGACTTTGTTGCATTATTTAATGACTCTGCTGGGGTATTTAAGGACTCTGCTGCATTATTTAAGGGCTTTGCTGCATTATTTAAGGACTCTGCTGCAGTATTTAAGGACTCTGCTGCATTATTTAAGGACTTTGATGCATTATTTAAGGACGCTGCTGCAGAATTTAAGGAATCTGCTGCATTATTTAAGGACTTTGTTGCATTATTTAAGGACTATGCTGCATTATGTAAGGACTCTGCTGCATTATTTAAGGACTTTGCTGCATTATTTAATTACTCTGCTGCATTATTTAAGGACTTTGTTGCATTATTTAAGGACTCTGCTGCATTATTTAAGGACTTTGCTGCATTATTTAAGGACTTTGATGCATTATTTAAGGACGCTGCTGCAGAATTTAAGTAATCTGCTGCATTATTTAAGGACTCTGCTGCATTATTTAAGGACTTTGCTGCATTATTTAAGGACTCTGCTGCATTATTTAAGGACTTTGTTGCATTATTTAATGACTCTGCTGCGGTATTTAAGGACTCTGCTGCATTATTTAAGGACTTTGCTGCATTATTTAAGGACTTTGCTGCAGTAATTAAGGAATCTGCTGCATTATTTAAGGACTTTGTTGCATTATTTAAGGACTGTGCTGCATTGCTTAAGGACTCTGCTGCATTATTTAAGGACTTTGCTGCATTATTTAAGGACTTTGTTGCATTATTTAAGGACTCTGCTGCATTATTTAAGGACTTTGTTGCATTATTTAAGGACTCTGTTGCATTATTTAAGGACTTTGCTGCATTATTTAAGTACTCTGGTGCATTATTTAAGGACTTTGTTGCATTATTTAAGGACTCTGCTGCATTATTTAAGGACTTTGTTGCATTATTTAAGGACTCTGTTGCATTATTTAAGGACTTTGCTGCATTATTTAAGTACTCTGGTGCATTATTTAAGGACTTTGTTGCATTATTTAAGGACTCTGCTGCATTATTTAAGGACTTTGTTGCATTATTTAAGGACTCTGCTGCATTATTTAAGGACTTTGCTGCATTATTTAAGGACTCTGTTGCATTATTTAAGGACTTTGCTGCATTATTTAAGTACTCTGGTGCATTATTTAAGGACTTTATTGCATTATTTAAGGATTCTGCTGCATTATTTAAGGAATTTGCTGCATTATTTAAGAACTTTGCTGCAGTATTTAAGGACTCTGCTGCATTATTTAAGGACTTTATTGCATTATTTAAGGACCCTGCTGCAGAATTTAAGGAATCTGCTGCATTACTTAAGGACTTTGTTGCATTATTTAAGGACTCTGCTGCATTATTTAAGGACTTTGCTGCATTATTTAAGGACTTTGATGCATT
Organism: Phyllobates terribilis; assembly: GCF_046119375.1. Taxonomy (NCBI): domain Eukaryota; kingdom Metazoa; phylum Chordata; class Amphibia; order Anura; family Dendrobatidae; genus Phyllobates; species Phyllobates terribilis. Next base: position 1,483,478 of record NW_027362988.1, on the reverse strand, counting down.
ATTTAAGGACGCCGCTGCAGAATTTAAGTAATCTGCTGCATTATTTAAGGACTCTGCTGCATTATTTAAGGACTTTGCTGCATTATTTAAGGACTCTGCTGTATTATTAAGCACGTTGCTGCATTAATTAAGGACTTTATTGCATTATTTAAGGAATTTGATGCATTATTTAAGGACTCTGCTGCATTATTTAAGGACTTTGATGCATTATTTAAGGACGCTGCTGCAGAATTTAAGGAATCTGCTGCATTATTTAAGGACTTTGTTGCATTATTTAAGGACTATGCTGCATTATGTAAGGACTCTGCTGCATTATTTAAGGACTTTGCTGCATTATTTAATTACTCTGCTGCATTATTTAAGGACTTTGATGCATTATTTAAGGACGCTGCTGCAGAATTTAAGTAATCTGCTGCATTATTTAAGGACTCTGCTGCATTATTTAAGGACTTTGCTGCATTATTTAAGGACTCTGCTGCATTATTTAAGGACTTTGTTGCATTATTTAATGACTCTGCTGCGGTATTTAAGGACTCTGCTGCATTTTTTAAGGACTTTGCTGCATTATTTAAGGACTTTGCTGCAGTAATTAAGGAATCTGCTGCATTATTTAAGGAATTTGATGCATTATTTAAGGACTCTGCTGCATTATTTAAGGACTTTGCTGCATTATTTAAGGACTCTGCTTCATTATTTAAGGACTTTGTTGCATTATTTAAGGACTCTGCTGCATTATTTAAGGACTTTGTTGCATTATTTAAGGACTCTGCTGCATTATTTAAAGACTTTGTTGCATTATTTAAGTACTCTGGTGCATTATTTAAGGACTCTGCTGCATTATTTAAAGACTTTGCTGCATTATTTAAGTACTCTGGTGCATTATTTAAGGACTTTGTTGCTTTATTTAAGGACTTTGCTGCATTATTTAAGGACTTTGTTGCATTATTTAAGGACTCTGCTGCATTATTTAAGGACTTTGCTGCATTATTTAAGTATGCTGCTGCAGTATTTAAGGCCTCTGCTGCATTATTTAAGGACTCTGCTGCATTTTTAAGGACGTTGCTGCATTATTTAAGGACTTTATTGCATTATTTAAGGATTCTGCTGCATTATTTAAGGAATTTGCTGCATTATTTAAGGACTCTGCTGCATTATTTAAGGACTTTGTTGCATTATTTAATGACTCTGCTGGGGTATTTAAGGACTCTGCTGCATTATTTAAGGACTTTGTTGCATTATTTAAGGACTCTGCTGCATTATTTAAGGACTTTGCTGCATTATTTAAGGACTTTGATGCATTATTTAAGGACGCTGCTGCAGAATTTAAGTAATCTGCTGCATTATTTAAGGACTCTGCTGCATTATTTAAGGACTTTGCTGCATTATTTAAGGACTCTGCTGCATTATTTAAGGACTTTGTTGCATTATTTAATGACTCTGCTGCGGTATTTAAGGACTCTGCTGTATTATTTAAGGACTTTGCTGCATTATTTAAGGACTCTGCTTCATTATTTAAGGACTTTGTTGCATTATTTAAGGACTCTGCTGCATTATTTAAGGACTTCGTTGCATTATTTAAGGACTCTGCTGCATTTTTTAAAGACTTTGCTGCATTATTTAAGTACTCTGGTGCATTATTTAAGGACTCGGCTGCATTATTTAAAGACTTTGCTGCATTATTTAAGTACTCTGGTGCATTATTTAAGGACTCTGCTGCATTATTTAAGGACTTTGCTGCATTATTTAAGGACTCTGCTGCATTATTTAAGGACTCTGCTGCATTATTTAAGGACTTTGCTGCATTATTTAAGTATGCTGCTGCGGTATTTAAGGCCTCTGCTGCATTATTTAAGGACTCTGCTGCATTATTAAGGACGTTGCTGCATTATTTAAGGACTTTATTGCATTATTTAAGGATTCTGCTGCATTATTTAAGGAATTTGCTGCATTATTTAAGGACTCTGCTGCATTATTTAAGGACTTTGTTGCATTATTTAAGGACTCTGCTGCATTATTTAAAGACTTTGCTGCATTATTTAAGTACTCTGGTGCATTATTTAAGGACTCTGCTGCATTATTTAAAGACTTTGCTGCATTATTTAAGTACTCTGGTGCATTATTTAAGGACGTTGTTGCTTTATTTAAGGACGTTGCTGCATTATTTAAGGACTTTGTTGCATTATTTAATGACTCTGCTGCATTATTTAAGGACTTTGCTGCATTATTTAAGTATGCTGCTGCAGTATTTAAGGCCTCTGCTGCATTATTTAAGGACTCTGCTGCATTTTTAAGGACGTTGCTGCATTATTTAAGGACTTTATTGCATTATTTAAGGATTCTGCTGCATTATTTAAGGAATTTGCTGCATTATTTAAGGACTCTGCTGCATTATTTAAGGACTTTGTTTCATTATTTAATGACTCTGCTGGGGTATTTAAGGACTCTGCTGCATTATTTAAGGACTTTGTTGCATTATTTAAGGACTCTGCTGCATTATTTAAGGACTTTGCTGCATTATTTAAGGACTTTGATGCATTATTTAAGGACGCTGCTGCAGAATTTAAGTAATCTGCTGCATTATTTAAGGACTCTGCTGCATTATTTAAGGACTTTGCTGCATTATTTAAGGACTCTGCTGCATTATTTAAGGACTTTGTTGCATTATTTAATGACTCTGCTGCGGTATTTAAGGACTCTGCTGTATTATTTAAGGACTTTGCTGCATTATTTAAGGACTCTGCTTCATTATTTAAGGACTTTGTTGCATTATTTAAGGACTCTGCTGCATTATTTAAGGATTTTGCTGCATTATTTAAGGACTCTACTGCATTATTAAGGACGTTGCTGCATTATTTAAGGACTTTATTGCATTATTTAAGGAATTTGATGCATTATTTAAGGACTCTGCTGCATTATTTAAGGACTTTGATGCATTATTTAAGGACGCTGCTGCAGAATTTAAGGAATCTGCTGCATTATTTAAGGACTTTGTTGCATTATTTAAGGACTATGCTGCATTATGTAAGGACTCTGCTGCATTATTTAAGGACTTTGCTGCATTATTTAATTACTCTGCTGCATTATTTAAGGACTTTGTTGCATTATTTAAGGACTCTGCTGCATTATTTAAGGACTTTGCTGCATTATTTAAGGACTTTGATGCATTATTTAAGGACGCTGCTGCAGAATTTAAGTAATCTGCTGCATTATTTAAGGACTCTGCTGCATTATTTAAGGACTTTGCTGCATTATTTAAGGACTCTGCTGCATTATTTAAGGACTTTGTTGCATTATTTAATGACTCTGCTGCGGTATTTAAGGACTCTGCTGCATTTTTTAAGGACTTTGCTGCATTATTTAAGGACTTTGCTGCAGTAATTAAGGAATCTGCTGCATTATTTAAGGAATTTGATGCATTATTTAAGGACTCTGCTGCATTATTTAAGGACTTTGCTGCATTATTTAAGGACTCTGCTTCACTATTTAAGGACTTTGTTGCATTATTTAAGGACTCTGCTGCATTATTTAAGGACTTTGTTGCATTATTTAAGGACTCTGCTGCATTATTTAAAGACTTTGTTGCATTATTTAAGTACTCTGGTGCATTATTTAAGGACTCTGCTGCATTATTTAAAGACTTTGCTGCATTATTTAAGTACTCTGGTGCATTATTTAAGGACTTTGTTGCTTTATTTAAGGACTTTGCTGCATTATTTAAGGACTTTGTTGCATTATTTAAGGACTCTGCTGCATTATTTAAGGACTTTGCTGCATTATTTAAGTATGCTCCTGCAGTATTTAAGGCCTCTGCTGCATTATTTAAGGACTCTGCTGCATTTTTAAGGACGTTGCTGCATTATTTAAGGACTTTATTGCATTATTTAAGGATTCTGCTGCATTATTTAAGGAATTTGCTGCATTATTTAAGGACTCTGCTGCATTATTTAAGGACTTTGTTTCATTATTTAATGACTCTGCTGGGGTATTTAAGGACTCTGCTGCATTATTTAAGGACTTTGTTGCATTATTTAAGGACTCTGCTGCATTATTTAAGGACTTTGCTGCATTATTTAAGGACTTTGATGCATTATTTAAGGACGCTGCTGCAGAATTTAAGTAATCTGCTGCATTATTTAAGGACTCTGCTGCATTATTTAAGGACTTTGCTGCATTATTTAAGGACTCTGCTGCATTATTTAAGGACTTTGTTGCATTATTTAATGACTCTGCTGCGGTATTTAAGGACTCTGCTGTATTATTTAAGGACTTTGCTGCATTATTTAAGGACTCTGCTTCATTATTTAAGGACTTTGTTGCATTATTTAAGGACTCTGCTGCATTATTTAAGGATTTTGCTGCATTATTTAAGGACTCTACTGCATTATTAAGGACGTTGCTGCATTATTTAAGGACTTTATTGCATTATTTAAGGATTCTGCTGCATTATTTAAGGAATTAGCTGCATTATTTAAGTACTCTGCTGCATTATTTAAGGACTTTGCTGCATTATTTAAGTATGCTGCTGCAGTATTTAAGGCCTCTGCTGCATTATTTAAGGACTCTGCTGCATTATTAAGGACGTTGCTGCATTATTTAAGGACTTTATTGCATTATTTAAGGATTCTGCTGCATTATTTAAGGAATTTGCTGCATTATTTAAGGACTCTGCTGCATTATTTAAGGACTTTGTTGCATTATTTAATGACTCTGCTGGGGTATTTAAGGACTCTGCTGCATTATTTAAGGACTTTGTTGCATTATTTAAGGACTCTGCTGCATTATTTAAGGACTTTGCTGCATTATTTAAGGACTTTGATGCATTATTTAAGGACGCTGCTGCAGAATTTAAGTAATCTGCTGCATTATTTAAGGACTCTGCTGCATTATTTAAGGACTTTGCTGCATTATTTAAGGACTCTGCTGCATTATTTAAGGACTTTGTTGCATTATTTAATGACTCTGCTGCGGTATTTAAGGACTCTGCTGTATTATTTAAGGACTTTGCTGCATTATTTAAGGACTCTGCTTCATTATTTAAGGACTTTGTTGCATTATTTAAGGACTCTGCTGCATTATTTAAGGACTGCGTTGCATTATTTAAGGACTCTGCTGCATTATTTAAGGACTTTGCTGCATTATTTAAGGACTTTGCTGCAGTAATTAAGGAATCTGCTGCATTATTTAAGGACTTTGTTGCATTATTTAAGGACTGTGCTGCATTGCTTAAGGACTCTGCTGCATTATTTAAGGACTTTGCTGCATTATTTAAGGACTTTGTTGCATTATTTAAGGACTCTGCTGCATTATTTAAGGACTTTGTTGCATTATTTAAGGACTCTGTTGCATTATTTAAGGACTTTGCTGCATTATTTAAGTACTCTGGTGCATTATTTAAGGACTTTGTTGCATTATTTAAGGACTCTGCTGCATTATTTAAGGACTTTGCTGCATTATTTAAGTACTCTGGTGCATTATTTAAGGACTTTGTTGCATTATTTAAGGACTCTGCTGCATTATTTAAGGACTTTGTTGCATTATTTAAGGACTCTGCTGCATTATTTAAGGACTTTGCTGCATTATTTAAGGACTCTGCTGCATTATTTAAGGACTTTGTTGCATTATTTAATGACTCTGCTGCGGTATTTAAGGACTCTGCTGTAATATTTAAGGACTTTGCTGCATTATTTAAGGACTCTGCTTCATTATTTAAGGACTTTGTTGCATTATTTAAGGACTCTGCTGCATTATTTAAGGACTTCGTTGCATTATTTAAGGACTCTGCTGCATTATTTAAAGACTTTGCTGCATTATTTAAGTACTCTGGTGCATTATTTAAGGACTCGGCTGCATTATTTAAAGACTTTGCTGCATTATTTAAGTACTCTGGTGCATTATTTAAGGACTCTGCTGCATTATTTAAGGACTTTGCTGCATTATTTAAGGACTCTGCTGCATTATTTAAGGACTTTGCTGCATTATTTAAGTATGCTGCTGCGGTATTTAAGGCCTCTGCTGCATTATTTAAGGACTCTGCTGCATTATTAAGGACGTTGCTGCATTATTTAAGGACTTTATTGCATTATTTAAGGATTCTGCTGCATTATTTAAGGAATTTGCTGCATTATTTAAGGACTCTGCTGTATTATTTAAGGACTTTGTTGCATTATTTAATGACTCTGCTGGGGTATTTAAGGACTCTGCTGCATTATTTAAGGGCTTTGCTGCATTATTTAAGGACTCTGCTGCAGTATTTAAGGACTCTGCTGCATTATTTAAGGACTTTGATGCATTATTTAAGGACGCTGCTGCAGAATTTAAGGAATCTGCTGCATTATTTAAGGACTTTGTTGCATTATTTAAGGACTATGCTGCATTATGTAAGGACTCTGCTGCATTATTTAAGGACTTTGCTGCATTATTTAATTACTCTGCTGCATTATTTAAGGACTTTGTTGCATTATTTAAGGACTCTGCTGCATTATTTAAGGACTTTGCTGCATTATTTAAGGACTTTGATGCATTATTTAAGGACGCTGCTGCAGAATTTAAGTAATCTGCTGCATTATTTAAGGACTCTGCTGCATTATTTAAGGACTTTGCTGCATTATTTAAGGACTCTGCTGCATTATTTAAGGACTTTGTTGCATTATTTAATGACTCTGCTGCGGTATTTAAGGACTCTGCTGCATTATTTAAGGACTTTGCTGCATTATTTAAGGACTTTGCTGCAGTAATTAAGGAATCTGCTGCATTATTTAAGGACTTTGTTGCATTATTTAAGGAAAGTGCTGCATTGCTTAAGGACTCTGCTGCATTATTTAAGGACTTTGCTGCATTATTTAAGGACTTTGTTGCATTATTTAAGGACTCTGCTGCATTATTTAAGGACTTTGTTGCATTATTTAAGGACTCTGTTGCATTATTTAAGGACTTTGCTGCATTATTTAAGTACTCTGGTGCATTATTTAAGGACTTTGTTGCATTATTTAAGGACTCTGCTGCATTATTTAAGGACTTTGTTGCATTATTTAAGGACTCTGTTGCATTATTTAAGGACTTTGCTGCATTATTTAAGTACTCTGGTGCATTATTTAAGGACTTTGTTGCATTATTTAAGGACTCTGCTGCATTATTTAAGGACTTTGTTGCATTATTTAAGGACTCTGCTGCATTATTTAAGGACTTTGCTGCATTATTTAAGGACTCTGTTGCATTATTTAAGGACTTTGCTGCATTATTTAAGTACTCTGGTGCATTATTTAAGGACTTTATTGCATTATTTAAGGATTCTGCTGCATTATTTAAGGAATTTGCTGCATTATTTAAGAACTTTGCTGCAGTATTTAAGGACTCTGCTGCATTATTTAAGGACTTTATTGCATTATTTAAGGACCCTGCTGCAGAATTTAAGGAATCTGCTGCATTACTTAAGGACTTTGTTGCATTATTTAAGGACTCTGCTGCATTATTTAAGGACTTTGCTGCATTATTTAAGGACTTTGATGCATTATTTAAGGACGCCGCTGCAGAATTTAAGTAATCTGCTGCATTATTTAAGGACTCTGCTGCATTATTTAAGGACTTTGCTGCATTATTTAAGGACTCTGCTGTATTATTAAGCACGTTGCTGCATTAATTAAGGACTTTATTGCATTATTTAAGGAATTTGATGCATTATTTAAGGACTCTGCTGCATTATTTAAGGACTTTGATGCATTATTTAAGGACGCTGCTGCAGAATTTAAGGAATCTGCTGCATTATTTAAGGACTTTGTTGCATTATTTAAGGACTATGCTGCATTATGTAAGGACTCTGCTGCATTATTTAAGGACTTTGCTGCATTATTTAATTACTCTGCTGCATTATTTAAGGACTTTGTTGCATTATTTAAGGACTCTGCTGCATTATTTAAGGACTTTGCTGCATTATTTAAGGACTTTGATGCATTATTTAAGGACGCTGCTGCAGAATTTAAGTAATCTGCTGCATTATTTAAGGACTCTGCTGCATTATTTAAGGACTTTGCTGCATTATTTAAGGACTCTGCTGCATTATTTAAGGACTTTGTTGCATTATTTAATGACTCTGCTGCGGTATTTAAGGACTCTGCTGCATTTTTTAAGGACTTTGCTGCATTATTTAAGGACTTTGCTGCAGTAATTAAGGAATCTGCTGCATTATTTAAGGAATTTGATGCATTATTTAAGGACTCTGCTGCATTATTTAAGGACTTTGCTGCATTATTTAAGGACTCTGCTTCATTATTTAAGGACTTTGTTGCATTATTTAAGGACTCTGCTGCATTATTTAAGGACTTTGTTGCATTATTTAAGGACTCTGCTGCATTATTTAAAGACTTTGTTGCATTATTTAAGTACTCTGGTGCATTATTTAAGGACTCTGCTGCATTATTTAAAGACTTTGCTGCATTATTTAAGTACTCTGGTGTATTATTTAAGGACTTTGTTGCTTTATTTAAGGACTTTGCTGCATTATTTAAGGACTTTGTTGCATTATTTAAGGACTCTGCTGCATTATTTAAGGACTTTGCTGCATTATTTAAGTATGCTGCTGCAGTATTTAAGGCCTCTGCTGCATTATTTAAGGACTCTGCTGCATTTTTAAGGACGTTGCTGCATTATTTAAGGACTTTATTGCATTATTTAAGGATTCTGCTGCATTATTTAAGGAATTTGCTGCATTATTTAAGGACTCTGCTGCATTATTTAAGGACTTTGTTTCATTATTTAATGACTCTGCTGGGGTATTTAAGGACTCTGCTGCATTATTTAAGGACTTTGTTGCATTATTTAAGGACTCTGCTGCATTATTTAAGGACTTTGCTGCATTATTTAAGGACTTTGATGCATTATTTAAGGACGCTGCTGCAGAATTTAAGTAATCTGCTGCATTATTTAAGGACTCTGCTGCATTATTTAAGGACTTTGCTGCATTATTTAAGGACTCTGCTGCATTATTTAAGGACTTTGTTGCATTATTTAATGACTCTGCTGCGGTATTTAAGGACTCTGCTGTATTATTTAAGGACTTTGCTGCATTACTTAAGGACTCTGCTTCATTATTTAAGGACTTTGTTGCATTATTTAAGGACTCTGCTGCATTATTTAAGGATTTTGCTGCATTATTTAAGGACTCTACTGCATTATTAAGGACGTTGCTGCATTATTTAAGGACTTTATTGCATTATTTAAGGATTCTGCTGCATTATTTAAGGAATTAGCTGCATTATTTAAGTACTCTGCTGCATTATTTAAGGACTTTGCTGCATTATTTAAGTATGCTGCTGCAGTATTTAAGGCCTCTGCTGCATTATTTAAGGACTCTGCTGCATTATTAAGGACGTTGCTGCATTATTTAAGGACTTTATTGCATTATTTAAGGATTCTGCTGCATTATTTAAGGAATTTGCTGCATTATTTAAGGACTCTGCTGCATTATTTAAGGACTTTGTTGCATTATTTAATGACTCTGCTGGGGTATTTAAGGACTCTGCTGCATTATTTAAGGACTTTGTTGCATTATTTAAGGACTCTGCTGCATTATTTAAGGACTTTGCTGCATTATTTAAGGACTTTGATGCATTATTTAAGGACGCTGCTGCAGAATTTAAGTAATCTGCTGCATTATTTAAGGACTTTGCTGCATTATTTAAGGACTCTGCTGCATTATTTAAGGACTTTGTTGCATTATTTAATGACTCTGCTGCGGTATTTAAGGACTCTGCTGTATTATTTAAGGACTTTGCTGCATTATTTAAGGACTCTGCTTCATTATTTAAGGACTTTGTTGCATTATTTAAGGACTCTGCTGCATTATTTAAGGACTCTGCTGCATTATTTAAGGACTTTGCTGCATTATTTAAGTATGCTGCTGCGGTATTTAAGGCCTCTGCTGCATTATTTAAGGACTCTGCTGCATTATTAAGGACGTTGCTGCATTATTTAAGGACTTTATTGCATTATTTAAGGATTCTGCTGCATTATTTAAGGAATTTGCTGCATTATTTAAGGACTCTGCTGCATTATTTAAGGACTTTGTTGCATTATTTAAGGACTCTGCTGCATTATTTAAAGACTTTGCTGCATTATTTAAGTACTCTGGTGCATTATTTAAGGACTCTGCTGCATTATTTAAAGACTTTGCTGCATTATTTAAGTACTCTGGTGCATTATTTAAGGACTTTGTTGCTTTATTTAAGGACGTTGCTGCATTATTTAAGGACTTTGTTGCATTATTTAATGACTCTGCTGCATTATTTAAGGACTTTGCTGCATTATTTAAGTATGCTGCTGCAGTATTTAAGGCCTCTGCTGCATTATTTAAGGACTCTGCTGCATTTTTAAGGACGTTGCTGCATTATTTAAGGACTTTATTGCATTATTTAAGGATTCTGCTGCATTATTTAAGGAATTTGCTGCATTATTTAAGGACTCTGCTGCATTATTTAAGGAATTTGTTTCATTATTTAATGACTCTGCTGGGGTATTTAAGGACTCTGCTGCATTATTTAAGGACTTTGTTGCATTATTTAAGGACTCTGCTGCATTATTTAAGGACTTTGCTGCATTATTTAAGGACTTTGATGCATTATTTAAGGACGCTGCTGCAGAATTTAAGTAATCTGCTGCATTATTTAAGGACTCTGCTGCATTATTTAAGGACTTTGCTGCATTATTTAAGGACTCTGCTGCATTATTTAAGGACTTTGTTGCATTATTTAATGACTCTGCTGCAGTATTTAAGGACTCTGCTGTATTATTTAAGGACTTTGCTGCATTATTTAAGGACTCTGCTTCATTATTTAAGGACTTTGTTGCATTATTTAAGGACTCTGCTGCATTATTTAAGGATTTTGCTGCATTATTTAAGGACTCTACTGCATTATTAAGGACGTTGCTGCATTATTTAAGGACTTTATTGCATTATTTAAGGATTCTGCTGCATTGTTTAAGGAATTAGCTGCATTATTTAAGTACTCTGCTGCATTATTTAAGGACTTTGCTGCATTATTTAAGTATGCTGCTGCAGTATTTAAGGCCTCTGCTGCATTATTTAAGGACTCTGCTGCATTATTAAGGACGTTGCTGCATTATTTAAGGACTTTATTGCATTATTTAAGGATTCTGCTGCATTATTTAAGGAATTTGCTGCATTATTTAAGGACTCTGCTGCATTATTTAAGGACTTTGTTGCATTATTTAATGACTCTGCTGGGGTATTTAAGGACTCTGCTGCATTATTTAAGGACTTTGTTGCATTATTTAAGGAATCTGCTGCATTATTTAAGGACTTTGCTGCATTATTTAAGGACTTTGATGCATTATTTAAGGACGCTGCTTCAGAATTTAAGTAATCTGCTGCATTATTTAAGGACTCTGCTGCATTATTTAAGGACTTTGCTGCATTATTTAAGGACTCTGCTGCATTATTTAAGGACTTTGTTGCATTATTTAATGACTCTGCTGCGGTATTTAAGGACTCTGCTGTATTATTTAAGGACTTTGCTGAATTATTTAAGGACTCTGCTTCATTATTTAAGGACTTTGTTGCATTATTTAAGGACTCTGCTGCATTATTTAAGGACTTCGTTGCATTATTTAAGGACTCTGCTGCATTATTTAAAGACTTTGCTGCATTATTTAAGTACTCTGGTGCACTATTTAAGGACTCGGCTGCATTATTTAAAGACTTTGCTGCATTATTTAAGTACTCTGGTGCATTATTTAAGGACTCTGCTGCATTATTTAAGGACTTTGCTGCATTATTTAAGGACTCTGCTGCATTATTTAAGGACTCTGCTGCATTATTTAAGGACTTTGCTGCATTATTTAAGTATGCTGCTGCGGTATTTAAGGCCTCTGCTGCATTATTTAAGGACTCTGCTGCATTATTAAGGACGTTGCTGCATTATTTAAGGACTTTATTGCATTATTTAAGGATTCTGCTGCATTATTTAAGGAATTTGCTGCATTATTTAAGGACTCTGCTGTATTATTTAAGGACTTTGTTGCATTATTTAATGACTCTGCTGGGGTATTTAAGGACTCTGCTGCATTATTTAAGGGCTTTGCTGCATTATTTAAGGACTCTGCTGCAGTATTTAAGGACTCTGCTGCATTATTTAAGGACTTTGATGCATTATTTAAGGACGCTGCTGCAGAATTTAAGGAATCTGCTGCATTATTTAAGGACTTTGTTGCATTATTTAAGGACTATGCTGCATTATGTAAGGACTCTGCTGCATTATTTAAGGACTTTGCTGCATTATTTAATTACTCTGCTGCATTATTTAAGGACTTTGTTGCATTATTTAAGGACTCTGCTGCATTATTTAAGGACTTTGCTGCATTATTTAAGGACTTTGATGCATTATTTAAGGACGCTGCTGCAGAATTTAAGTAATCTGCTGCATTATTTAAGGACTCTGCTGCATTATTTAAGGACTTTGCTGCATTATTTAAGGACTCTGCTGCATTATTTAAGGACTTTGTTGCATTATTTAATGACTCTGCTGCGGTATTTAAGGACTCTGCTGCATTATTTAAGGACTTTGCTGCATTATTTAAGGACTTTGCTGCAGTAATTAAGGAATCTGCTGCATTATTTAAGGACTTTGTTGCATTATTTAAGGACTGTGCTGCATTGCTTAAGGACTCTGCTGCATTATTTAAGGACTTTGCTGCATTATTTAAGGACTTTGTTGCATTATTTAAGGACTCTGCTGCATTATTTAAGGACTTTGTTGCATTATTTAAGGACTCTGTTGCATTATTTAAGGACTTTGCTGCATTATTTAAGTACTCTGGTGCATTATTTAAGGACTTTGTTGCATTATTTAAGGACTCTGCTGCATTATTTAAGGACTTTGCTGCATTATTTAAGTACTCTGGTGCATTATTTAAGGACTTTGTTGCATTATTTAAGGACTCTGCTGCATTATTTAAGGATTTTGCTGCATTATTTAAGGACTCTACTGCATTATTAAGGACGTTGCTGCATTATTTAAGGACTTTATTGCATTATTTAAGGATTCTGCTGCATTATTTAAGGAATTAGCTGCATTATTTAAGTACTCTGCTGCATTATTTAAGGACTTTGCTGCATTATTTAAGTATGCTGCTGCAGTATTTAAGGCCTCTGCTGCATTATTTAAGGACTCTGCTGCATTATTAAGGACGTTGCTGCATTATTTAAGGACTTTATTGCATTATTTAAGGATTCTGCTGCATTATTTAAGGAATTTGCTGCATTATTTAAGGACTCTGCTGCATTATTTAAGGACTTTGTTGCATTATTTAATGACTCTGCTGGGGTATTTAAGGACTCTGCTGCATTATTTAAGGACTTTGTTGCATTATTTAAGGAATCTGCTGCATTATTTAAGGACTTTGCTGCATTATTTAAGGACTTTGATGCATTATTTAAGGACGCTGCTGCAGAATTTAAGTAATCTGCTGCATTATTTAAGGACTCTGCTGCATTATTTAAGGACTTTGCTGCATTATTTAAGGACTCTGCTGCATTATTTAAGGACTTTGTTGCATTATTTAATGACTCTGCTGCGGTATTTAAGGACTCTGCTGTATTATTTAAGGACTTTGCTGAATTATTTAAGGACTCTGCTTCATTATTTAAGGACTTTGTTGCATTATTTAAGGACTCTGCTGCATTATTTAAGGACTTTGTTGCATTATTTAAGGACTCTGCTGCATTATTTAAAGACTTTGCTGCATTATTTAAGTACTCTGGTGCATTATTTAAGGACTCGGCTGCATTATTTAAAGACTTTGCTGCATTATTTAAGTACTCTGGTGCATTATTTAAGGACTCTGCTGCATTATTTAAGGACTTTGCTGCATTATTTAAGGACTCTGCTGCATTATTTAAGGACTCTGCTGCATTATTTAAGGACTTTGCTGCATTATTTAAGTATGCTGCTGCGGTATTTAAGGCCTCTGCTGCATTATTTAAGGACTCTGCTGCATTATTAAGGACGTTGCTGCATTATTTAAGGACTTTATTGCATTATTTAAGGATTCTGCTGCATTATTTAAGGAATTTGCTGCATTATTTAAGGACTCTGCTGTATTATTTAAGGACTTTGTTGCATTATTTAATGACTCTGCTGGGGTATTTAAGGACTCTGCTGCATTATTTAAGGGCTTTGCTGCATTATTTAAGGACTCTGCTGCAGTATTTAAGGACTCTGCTGCATTATTTAAGGACTTTGATGCATTATTTAAGGACGCTGCTGCAGAATTTAAGGAATCTGCTGCATTATTTAAGGACTTTGTTGCATTATTTAAGGACTATGCTGCATTATGTAAGGACTCTGCTGCATTATTTAAGGACTTTGCTGCATTATTTAATTACTCTGCTGCATTATTTAAGGACTTTGTTGCATTATTTAAGGACTCTGCTGCATTATTTAAGGACTTTGCTGCATTATTTAAGGACTTTGATGCATTATTTAAGGACGCTGCTGCAGAATTTAAGTAATCTGCTGCATTATTTAAGGACTCTGCTGCATTATTTAAGGACTTTGCTGCATTATTTAAGGACTCTGCTGCATTATTTAAGGACTTTGTTGCATTATTTAATGACTCTGCTGCGGTATTTAAGGACTCTGCTGCATTATTTAAGGACTTTGCTGCATTATTTAAGGACTTTGCTGCAGTAATTAAGGAATCTGCTGCATTATTTAAGGACTTTGTTGCATTATTTAAGGACTGTGCTGCATTGCTTAAGGACTCTGCTGCATTATTTAAGGACTTTGCTGCATTATTTAAGGACTTTGTTGCATTATTTAAGGACTCTGCTGCATTATTTAAGGACTTTGTTGCATTATTTAAGGACTCTGTTGCATTATTTAAGGACTTTGCTGCATTATTTAAGTACTCTGGTGCATTATTTAAGGACTTTGTTGCATTATTTAAGGACTCTGCTGCATTATTTAAGGACTTTGCTGCATTATTTAAGTACTCTGGTGCATTATTTAAGGACTTTGTTGCATTATTTAAGGACTCTGCTGCATTATTTAAGGACTTTGTTGCATTATTTAAGGACTCTGCTGCATTATTTAAGGACTTTGCTGCATTATTTAAGGACTCTGCTGCATTATTTAAGGACTTTGTTGCATTATTTAATGACTCTGCTGCGGTATTTAAGGACTCTGCTGTATTATTTAAGGACTTTGCTGCATTATTTAAGGACTCTGCTTCATTATTTAAGGACTTTGTTGCATTATTTAAGGACTCTGCTGCATTATTTAAGGACTTTGTTGCATTATTTAAGGACTCTGCTGCATTATTTAAAGACTTTGCTGCATTATTTAAGTACTCTGGTGCATTATTTAAGGACTCGGCTGCATTATTTAAAGACTTTGCTGCATTATTTAAGTACTCTGGTGCATTATTTAAGGACTCTGCTGCATTATTTAAGGACTTTGCTGCATTATTTAAGGACTCTGCTGCATTATTTAAGGACTTTGCTGCATTATTTAAGTATGCTGCTGCGGTATTTAAGGCCTCTGCTGCATTATTTAAGGACTCTGCTGCATTATTAAGGACGTTGCTGCATTATTTAAGGACTTTATTGCATTATTTAAGGATTCTGCTGCATTATTTAAGGAATTTGCTGCATTATTTAAGGACTCTGCTGTATTATTTAAGGACTTTGTTGCATTATTTAATGACTCTGCTGGGGTATTTAAGGACTCTGCTGCATTATTTAAGGGCTTTGCTGCATTATTTAAGGACTCTGCTGCAGTATTTAAGGACTCTGCTGCATTATTTAAGGACTTTGATGCATTATTTAAGGACGCTGCTGCAGAATTTAAGGAATCTGCTGCATTATTTAAGGACTTTGTTGCATTATTTAAGGACTATGCTGCATTATGTAAGGACTCTGCTGCATTATTTAAGGACTTTGCTGCATTATTTAATTACTCTGCTGCATTATTTATGGACTTTGTTGCATTATTTAAGGACTCTGCTGCATTATTTAAGGACTTTGCTGCATTATTTAAGGACTTTGATGCATTATTTAAGGACGCTGCTGCAGAATTTAAGTAATCTGCTGCATTATTTAAGGACTCTGCTGCATTATTTAAGGACTTTGCTGCATTATTTAAGGACTCTGCTGCATTATTTAAGGACTTTGTTGCATTATTTAATGACTCTGCTGCGGTATTTAAGGACTCTGCTGCATTATTTAAGGACTTTGCTGCATTATTTAAGGACTTTGCTGCAGTAATTAAGGAATCTGCTGCATTATTTAAGGACTTTGTTGCATTATTTAAGGACTGTGCTGCATTGCTTAAGGACTCTGCTGCATTATTTAAGGACTTTGCTGCATTATTTAAGGACTTTGTTGCATTATTTAAGGACTCTGCTGCATTATTTAAGGACTTTGTTGCATTATTTAAGGACTCTGTTGCATTATTTAAGGACTTTGCTGCATTATTTAAGTACTCTGGTGCATTATTTAAGGACTTTGTTGCATTATTTAAGGACTCTGCTGCATTATTTAAGGACTTTGTTGCATTATTTAAGGACTCTGTTGCATTATTTAAGGACTTTGCTGCATTATTTAAGTACTCTGGTGCATTATTTAAGGACTTTGTTGCATTATTTAAGGACTCTGCTGCATTATTTAAGGACTTTGTTGCATTATTTAAGGACTCTGCTGCATTATTTAAGGACTTTGCTGCATTATTTAAGGACTCTGTTGCATTATTTAAGGACTTTGCTGCATTATTTAAGTACTCTGGTGCATTATTTAAGGACTTTATTGCATTATTTAAGGATTCTGCTGCATTATTTAAGGAATTTGCTGCATTATTTAAGAACTTTGCTGCAGTATTTAAGGACTCTGCTGCATTATTTAAGGACTTTATTGCATTATTTAAGGACCCTGCTGCAGAATTTAAGGAATCTGCTGCATTACTTAAGGACTTTGTTGCATTATTTAAGGACTCTGCTGCATTATTTAAGGACTTTGCTGCATTATTTAAGGACTTTGATGCATTATTTAAGGACGCCGCTGCAGAATTTAAGTAATCTGCTGCATTATTTAAGGACTCTGCTGCATTATTTAAGGACTTTGTTGCATTATTTAAGGACTCTGCTGCATTATTTAAAGACTTTGCTGCATTATTTAAGTACTCTGGTGCATTATTTAAGGACTCGGCTGCATTATTTAAAGACTTTGCTGCATTATTTAAGTACTCTGGTGCATTATTTAAGGACTCTGCTGCATTATTTAAGGACTTTGCTGCATTATTTAAGGACTCTGCTGCATTATTTAAGGACTTTGCTGCATTATTTAAGTATGCTGCTGCGGTATTTAAGGCCTCTGCTGCATTATTTAAGGACTCTGCTGCATTATTAAGGACGTTGCTGCATTATTTAAGGACTTTATTGCATTATTTAAGGATTCTGCTGCATTATTTAAGGAATTTGCTGCATTATTTAAGGACTCTGCTGTATTATTTAAGGACTTTGTTGCATTATTTAATGACTCTGCTGGGGTATTTAAGGACTCTGCTGCATTATTTAAGGGCTTTGCTGCATTATTTAAGGACTCTGCTGCAGTATTTAAGGACTCTGCTGCATTATTTAAGGACTTTGATGCATTATTTAAGGACGCTGCTGCAGAATTTAAGGAATCTGCTGCATTATTTAAGGACTTTGTTGCATTATTTAAGGACTATGCTGCATTATGTAAGGACTCTGCTGCATTATTTAAGGACTTTGCTGCATTATTTAATTACTCTGCTGCATTATTTAAGGACTTTGTTGCATTATTTAAGGACTCTGCTGCATTATTTAAGGACTTTGCTGCATTATTTAAGGACTTTGATGCATTATTTAAGGACGCTGCTGCAGAATTTAAGTAATCTGCTGCATTATTTAAGGACTCTGCTGCATTATTTAAGGACTTTGCTGCATTATTTAAGGACTCTGCTGCATTATTTAAGGACTTTGTTGCATTATTTAATGACTCTGCTGCGGTATTTAAGGACTCTGCTGCATTATTTAAGGACTTTGCTGCATTATTTAAGGACTTTGCTGCAGTAATTAAGGAATCTGCTGCATTATTTAAGGACTTTGTTGCATTATTTAAGGACTGTGCTGCATTGCTTAAGGACTCTGCTGCATTATTTAAGGACTTTGCTGCATTATTTAAGGACTTTGTTGCATTATTTAAGGACTCTGCTGCATTATTTAAGGACTTTGTTGCATTATTTAAGGACTCTGTTGCATTATTTAAGGACTTTGCTGCATTATTTAAGTACTCTGGTGCATTATTTAAGGACTTTGTTGCATTATTTAAGGACTCTGCTGCATTATTTAAGGACTTTGTTGCATTATTTAAGGACTCTGTTGCATTATTTAAGGACTTTGCTGCATTATTTAAGTACTCTGGTGCATTATTTAAGGACTTTGTTGCATTATTTAAGGACTCTGCTGCATTATTTAAGGACTTTGTTGCATTATTTAAGGACTCTGCTGCATTATTTAAGGACTTTGCTGCATTATTTAAGGACTCTGTTGCATTATTTAAGGACTTTGCTGCATTATTTAAGTACTCTGGTGCATTATTTAAGGACTTTATTGCATTATTTAAGGATTCTGCTGCATTATTTAAGGAATTTGCTGCATTATTTAAGAACTTTGCTGCAGTATTTAAGGACTCTGCTGCATTATTTAAGGACTTTATTGCATTATTTAAGGACCCTGCTGCAGAATTTAAGGAATCTGCTGCATTACTTAAGGACTTTGTTGCATTATTTAAGGACTCTGCTGCATTATTTAAGGACTTTGCTGCATTATTTAAGGACTTTGATGCATTATTTAAGGACGCCGCTGCAGAATTTAAGTAATCTGCTGCATTATTTAAGGACTCTGCTGCATTATTTAAGGACTTTGCTGCATTATTTAAGGACTCTGCTGTATTATTAAGCACGTTGCTGCATTAATTAAGGACTTTATTGCATTATTTAAGGAATTTGATGCATTATTTAAGGACTCTGCTGCATTATTTAAGGACTTTGATGCATTATTTAAGGACGCTGCTGCAGAATTTAAGGAATCTGCTGCATTATTTAAGGACTTTGTTGCATTATTTAAGGACTATGCTGCATTATGTAAGGACTCTGCTGCATTATTTAAGGACTTTGCTGCATTATTTAATTACTCTGCTGCATTATTTAAGGACTTTGATGCATTATTTAAGGACGCTGCTGCAGAATTTAAGTAATCTGCTGCATTATTTAAGGACTCTGCTGCATTATTTAAGGACTTTGCTGCATTATTTAAGGACTCTGCTGCATTATTTAAGGACTTTGTTGCATTATTTAATGACTCTGCTGCGGTATTTAAGGACTCTGCTGCATTTTTTAAGGACTTTGCTGCATTATTTAAGGACTTTGCTGCAGTAATTAAGGAATCTGCTGCATTATTTAAGGAATTTGATGCATTATTTAAGGACTCTGCTGCATTATTTAAGGACTTTGCTGCATTATTTAAGGACTCTGCTTCATTATTTAAGGACTTTGTTGCATTATTTAAGGACTCTGCTGCATTATTTAAGGACTTTGTTGCATTATTTAAGGACTCTGCTGCATTATTTAAAGACTTTGTTGCATTATTTAAGTACTCTGGTGCATTATTTAAGGACTCTGCTGCATTATTTAAAGACTTTGCTGCATTATTTAAGTACTCTGGTGCATTATTTAAGGACTTTGTTGCTTTATTTAAGGACTTTGCTGCATTATTTAAGGACTTTGTTGCATTATTTAAGGACTCTGCTGCATTATTTAAGGACTTTGCTGCATTATTTAAGTATGCTGCTGCAGTATTTAAGGCCTCTGCTGCATTATTTAAGGACTCTGCTGCATTTTTAAGGACGTTGCTGCATTATTTAAGGACTTTATTGCATTATTTAAGGATTCTGCTGCATTATTTAAGGAATTTGCTGCATTATTTAAGGACTCTGCTGCATTATTTAAGGACTTTGTTGCATTATTTAATGACTCTGCTGGGGTATTTAAGGACTCTGCTGCATTATTTAAGGACTTTGTTGCATTATTTAAGGACTCTGCTGCATTATTTAAGGACTTTGCTGCATTATTTAAGGACTTTGATGCATTATTTAAGGACGCTGCTGCAGAATTTAAGTAATCTGCTGCATTATTTAAGGACTCTGCTGCATTATTTAAGGACTTTGCTGCATTATTTAAGGACTCTGCTGCATTATTTAAGGACTTTGTTGCATTATTTAATGACTCTGCTGCGGTATTTAAGGACTCTGCTGTATTATTTAAGGACTTTGCTGCATTATTTAAGGACTCTGCTTCATTATTTAAGGACTTTGTTGCATTATTTAAGGACTCTGCTGCATTATTTAAGGACTTCGTTGCATTATTTAAGGACTCTGCTGCATTTTTTAAAGACTTTGCTGCATTATTTAAGTACTCTGGTGCATTATTTAAGGACTCGGCTGCATTATTTAAAGACTTTGCTGCATTATTTAAGTACTCTGGTGCATTATTTAAGGACTCTGCTGCATTATTTAAGGACTTTGCTGCATTATTTAAGGACTCTGCTGCATTATTTAAGGACTCTGCTGCATTATTTAAGGACTTTGCTGCATTATTTAAGTATGCTGCTGCGGTATTTAAGGCCTCTGCTGCATTATTTAAGGACTCTGCTGCATTATTAAGGACGTTGCTGCATTATTTAAGGACTTTATTGCATTATTTAAGGATTCTGCTGCATTATTTAAGGAATTTGCTGCATTATTTAAGGACTCTGCTGCATTATTTAAGGACTTTGTTGCATTATTTAAGGACTCTGCTGCATTATTTAAAGACTTTGCTGCATTATTTAAGTACTCTGGTGCATTATTTAAGGACTCTGCTGCATTATTTAAAGACTTTGCTGCATTATTTAAGTACTCTGGTGCATTATTTAAGGACTTTGTTGCTTTATTTAAGGACGTTGCTGCATTATTTAAGGACTTTGTTGCATTATTTAATGACTCTGCTGCATTATTTAAGGACTTTGCTGCATTATTTAAGTATGCTGCTGCAGTATTTAAGGCCTCTGCTGCATTATTTAAGGACTCTGCTGCATTTTTAAGGACGTTGCTGCATTATTTAAGGACTTTATTGCATTATTTAAGGATTCTGCTGCATTATTTAAGGAATTTGCTGCATTATTTAAGGACTCTGCTGCATTATTTAAGGACTTTGTTTCATTATTTAATGACTCTGCTGGGGTATTTAAGGACTCTGCTGCATTATTTAAGGACTTTGTTGCATTATTTAAGGACTCTGCTGCATTATTTAAGGACTTTGCTGCATTATTTAAGGACTTTGATGCATTATTTAAGGACGCTGCTGCAGAATTTAAGTAATCTGCTGCATTATTTAAGGACTCTGCTGCATTATTTAAGGACTTTGCTGCATTATTTAAGGACTCTGCTGCATTATTTAAGGACTTTGTTGCATTATTTAATGACTCTGCTGCGGTATTTAAGGACTCTGCTGTATTATTTAAGGACTTTGCTGCATTATTTAAGGACTCTGCTTCATTATTTAAGGACTTTGTTGCATTATTTAAGGACTCTGCTGCATTATTTAAGGATTTTGCTGCATTATTTAAGGACTCTACTGCATTATTAAGGACGTTGCTGCATTATTTAAGGACTTTATTGCATTATTTAAGGAATTTGATGCATTATTTAAGGACTCTGCTGCATTATTTAAGGACTTTGATGCATTATTTAAGGACGCTGCTGCAGAATTTAAGGAATCTGCTGCATTATTTAAGGACTTTGTTGCATTATTTAAGGACTATGCTGCATTATGTAAGGACTCTGCTGCATTATTTAAGGACTTTGCTGCATTATTTAATTACTCTGCTGCATTATTTAAGGACTTTGTTGCATTATTTAAGGACTCTGCTGCATTATTTAAGGACTTTGCTGCATTATTTAAGGACTTTGATGCATTATTTAAGGACGCTGCTGCAGAATTTAAGTAATCTGCTGCATTATTTAAGGACTCTGCTGCATTATTTAAGGACTTTGCTGCATTATTTAAGGACTCTGCTGCATTATTTAAGGACTTTGTTGCATTATTTAATGACTCTGCTGCGGTATTTAAGGACTCTGCTGCATTTTTTAAGGACTTTGCTGCATTATTTAAGGACTTTGCTGCAGTAATTAAGGAATCTGCTGCATTATTTAAGGAATTTGATGCATTATTTAAGGACTCTGCTGCATTATTTAAGGACTTTGCTGCATTATTTAAGGACTCTGCTTCACTATTTAAGGACTTTGTTGCATTATTTAAGGACTCTGCTGCATTATTTAAGGACTTTGTTGCATTATTTAAGGACTCTGCTGCATTATTTAAAGACTTTGTTGCATTATTTAAGTACTCTGGTGCATTATTTAAGGACTCTGCTGCATTATTTAAAGACTTTGCTGCATTATTTAAGTACTCTGGTGCATTATTTAAGGACTTTGTTGCTTTATTTAAGGACTTTGCTGCATTATTTAAGGACTTTGTTGCATTATTTAAGGACTCTGCTGCATTATTTAAGGACTTTGCTGCATTATTTAAGTATGCTCCTGCAGTATTTAAGGCCTCTGCTGCATTATTTAAGGACTCTGCTGCATTTTTAAGGACGTTGCTGCATTATTTAAGGACTTTATTGCATTATTTAAGGATTCTGCTGCATTATTTAAGGAATTTGCTGCATTATTTAAGGACTCTGCTGCATTATTTAAGGACTTTGTTTCATTATTTAATGACTCTGCTGGGGTATTTAAGGACTCTGCTGCATTATTTAAGGACTTTGTTGCATTATTTAAGGACTCTGCTGCATTATTTAAGGACTTTGCTGCATTATTTAAGGACTTTGATGCATTATTTAAGGACGCTGCTGCAGAATTTAAGTAATCTGCTGCATTATTTAAGGACTCTGCTGCATTATTTAAGGACTTTGCTGCATTATTTAAGGACTCTGCTGCATTATTTAAGGACTTTGTTGCATTATTTAATGACTCTGCTGCGGTATTTAAGGACTCTGCTGTATTATTTAAGGACTTTGCTGCATTATTTAAGGACTCTGCTTCATTATTTAAGGACTTTGTTGCATTATTTAAGGACTCTGCTGCATTATTTAAGGATTTTGCTGCATTATTTAAGGACTCTACTGCATTATTAAGGACGTTGCTGCATTATTTAAGGACTTTATTGCATTATTTAAGGATTCTGCTGCATTATTTAAGGAATTAGCTGCATTATTTAAGTACTCTGCTGCATTATTTAAGGACTTTGCTGCATTATTTAAGTATGCTGCTGCAGTATTTAAGGCCTCTGCTGCATTATTTAAGGACTCTGCTGCATTATTAAGGACGTTGCTGCATTATTTAAGGACTTTATTGCATTATTTAAGGATTCTGCTGCATTATTTAAGGAATTTGCTGCATTATTTAAGGACTCTGCTGCATTATTTAAGGACTTTGTTGCATTATTTAATGACTCTGCTGGGGTATTTAAGGACTCTGCTGCATTATTTAAGGACTTTGTTGCATTATTTAAGGACTCTGCTGCATTATTTAAGGACTTTGCTGCATTATTTAAGGACTTTGATGCATTATTTAAGGACGCTGCTGCAGAATTTAAGTAATCTGCTGCATTATTTAAGGACTCTGCTGCATTATTTAAGGACTTTGCTGCATTATTTAAGGACTCTGCTGCATTATTTAAGGACTTTGTTGCATTATTTAATGACTCTGCTGCGGTATTTAAGGACTCTGCTGTATTATTTAAGGACTTTGCTGCATTATTTAAGGACTCTGCTTCATTATTTAAGGACTTTGTTGCATTATTTAAGGACTCTGCTGCATTATTTAAGGACTGCGTTGCATTATTTAAGGACTCTGCTGCATTATTTAAGGACTTTGCTGCATTATTTAAGGACTTTGCTGCAGTAATTAAGGAATCTGCTGCATTATTTAAGGACTTTGTTGCATTATTTAAGGACTGTGCTGCATTGCTTAAGGACTCTGCTGCATTATTTAAGGACTTTGCTGCATTATTTAAGGACTTTGTTGCATTATTTAAGGACTCTGCTGCATTATTTAAGGACTTTGTTGCATTATTTAAGGACTCTGTTGCATTATTTAAGGACTTTGCTGCATTATTTAAGTACTCTGGTGCATTATTTAAGGACTTTGTTGCATTATTTAAGGACTCTGCTGCATTATTTAAGGACTTTGCTGCATTATTTAAGTACTCTGGTGCATTATTTAAGGACTTTGTTGCATTATTTAAGGACTCTGCTGCATTATTTAAGGACTTTGTTGCATTATTTAAGGACTCTGCTGCATTATTTAAGGACTTTGCTGCATTATTTAAGGACTCTGCTGCATTATTTAAGGACTTTGTTGCATTATTTAATGACTCTGCTGCGGTATTTAAGGACTCTGCTGTATTATTTAAGGACTTTGCTGCATTATTTAAGGACTCTGCTTCATTATTTAAGGACTTTGTTGCATTATTTAAGGACTCTGCTGCATTATTTAAGGACTTCGTTGCATTATTTAAGGACTCTGCTGCATTATTTAAAGACTTTGCTGCATTATTTAAGTACTCTGGTGCATTATTTAAGGACTCGGCTGCATTATTTAAAGACTTTGCTGCATTATTTAAGTACTCTGGTGCATTATTTAAGGACTCTGCTGCATTATTTAAGGACTTTGCTGCATTATTTAAGGACTCTGCTGCATTATTTAAGGACTTTGCTGCATTATTTAAGTATGCTGCTGCGGTATTTAAGGCCTCTGCTGCATTATTTAATGACTCTGCTGCATTATTAAGGACGTTGCTGCATTATTTAAGGACTTTATTGCATTATTTAAGGATTCTGCTGCATTATTTAAGGAATTTGCTGCATTATTTAAGGACTCTGCTGTATTATTTAAGGACTTTGTTGCATTATTTAATGACTCTGCTGGGGTATTTAAGGACTCTGCTGCATTATTTAAGGGCTTTGCTGCATTATTTAAGGACTCTGCTGCAGTATTTAAGGACTCTGCTGCATTATTTAAGGACTTTGATGCATTATTTAAGGACGCTGCTGCAGAATTTAAGGAATCTGCTGCATTATTTAAGGACTTTGTTGCATTATTTAAGGACTATGCTGCATTATGTAAGGACTCTGCTGCATTATTTAAGGACTTTGCTGCATTATTTAATTACTCTGCTGCATTATTTAAGGACTTTGTTGCATTATTTAAGGACTCTGCTGCATTATTTAAGGACTTTGCTGCATTATTTAAGGACTTTGATGCATTATTTAAGGACGCTGCTGCAGAATTTAAGTAATCTGCTGCATTATTTAAGGACTCTGCTGCATTATTTAAGGACTTTGCTGCATTATTTAAGGACTCTGCTGCATTATTTAAGGACTTTGTTGCATTATTTAATGACTCTGCTGCGGTATTTAAGGACTCTGCTGCATTATTTAAGGACTTTGCTGCATTATTTAAGGACTTTGCTGCAGTAATTAAGGAATCTGCTGCATTATTTAAGGACTTTGTTGCATTATTTAAGGAATGTGCTGCATTGCTTAAGGACTCTGCTGCATTATTTAAGGACTTTGCTGCATTATTTAAGGACTTTGTTGCATTATTTAAGGACTCTGCTGCATTATTTAAGGACTTTGTTGCATTATTTAAGGACTCTGTTGCATTATTTAAGGACTTTGCTGCATTATTTAAGTACTCTGGTGCATTATTTAAGGACTTTGTTGCATTATTTAAGGACTCTGCTGCATTATTTAAGGACTTTGTTGCATTATTTAAGGACTCTGTTGCATTATTTAAGGACTTTGCTGCATTATTTAAGTACTCTGGTGCATTATTTAAGGACTTTGTTGCATTATTTAAGGACTCTGCTGCATTATTTAAGGACTTTGTTGCATTATTTAAGGACTCTGCTGCATTATTTAAGGACTTTGCTGCATTATTTAAGGACTCTGTTGCATTATTTAAGGACTTTGCTGCATTATTTAAGTACTCTGGTGCATTATTTAAGGACTTTATTGCATTATTTAAGGATTCTGCTGCATTATTTAAGGAATTTGCTGCATTATTTAAGAACTTTGCTGCAGTATTTAAGGACTCTGCTGCATTATTTAAGGACTTTATTGCATTATTTAAGGACCCTGCTGCAGAATTTAAGGAATCTGCTGCATTACTTAAGGACTTTGTTGCATTATTTAAGGACTCTGCTGCATTATTTAAGGACTTTGCTGCATTATTTAAGGACTTTGATGCATTATTTAAGGACGCCGCTGCAGAATTTAAGTAATCTGCTGCATTATTTAAGGACTCTGCTGCATTATTTAAGGACTTTGCTGCATTATTTAAGGACTCTGCTGTATTATTAAGCACGTTGCTGCATTAATTAAGGACTTTATTGCATTATTTAAGGAATTTGATGCATTATTTAAGGACTCTGCTGCATTATTTAAGGACTTTGATGCATTATTTAAGGACGCTGCTGCAGAATTTAAGGAATCTGCTGCATTATTTAAGGACTTTGTTGCATTATTTAAGGACTATGCTGCATTATGTAAGGACTCTGCTGCATTATTTAAGGACTTTGCTGCATTATTTAATTACTCTGCTGCATTATTTAAGGACTTTGTTGCATTATTTAAGGACTCTGCTGCATTATTTAAGGACTTTGCTGCATTATTTAAGGACTTTGATGCATTATTTAAGGACGCTGCTGCAGAATTTAAGTAATCTGCTGCATTATTTAAGGACTCTGCTGCATTATTTAAGGACTTTGCTGCATTATTTAAGGACTCTGCTGCATTATTTAAGGACTTTGTTGCATTATTTAATGACTCTGCTGCGGTATTTAAGGACTCTGCTGCATTTTTTAAGGACTTTGCTGCATTATTTAAGGACTTTGCTGCAGTAATTAAGGAATCTGCTGCATTATTTAAGGAATTTGATGCATTATTTAAGGACTCTGCTGCATTATTTAAGGACTTTGCTGCATTATTTAAGGACTCTGCTTCATTATTTAAGGACTTTGTTGCATTATTTAAGGACTCTGCTGCATTATTTAAGGACTTTGTTGCATTATTTAAGGACTCTGCTGCTTTATTTAAAGACTTTGTTGCATTATTTAAGTACTCTGGTGCATTATTTAAGGACTCTGCTGCATTATTTAAAGACTTTGCTGCATTATTTAAGTACTCTGGTGCATTATTTAAGGACTTTGTTGCTTTATTTAAGGACTTTGCTGCATTATTTAAGGACTTTGTTGCATTATTTAAGGACTCTGCTGCATTATTTAAGGACTTTGCTGCATTATTTAAGTATGCTGCTGCAGTATTTAAGGCCTCTGCTGCATTATTTAAGGACTCTGCTGCATTTTTAAGGACGTTGCTGCATTATTTAAGGACTTTATTGCATTATTTAAGGATTCTGCTGCATTATTTAAGGAATTTGCTGCATTATTTAAGGACTCTGCTGCATTATTTAAGGACTTTGTTTCATTATTTAATGACTCTGCTGGGGTATTTAAGGACTCTGCTGCATTATTTAAGGACTTTGTTGCATTATTTAAGGACTCTGCTGCATTATTTAAGGACTTTGCTGCATTATTTAAGGACTTTGATGCATTATTTAAGGACGCTGCTGCAGAATTTAAGTAATCTGCTGCATTATTTAAGGACTCTGCTGCATTATTTAAGGACTTTGCTGCATTATTTAAGGACTCTGCTGCATTATTTAAGGACTTTGTTGCATTATTTAATGACTCTGCTGCGGTATTTAAGGACTCTGCTGTATTATTTAAGGACTTTGCTGCATTATTTAAGGACTCTGCTTCATTATTTAAGGACTTTGCTGCATTATTTAAGGACTCTGCTGCATTATTTAAGGATTTTGCTGCATTATTTAAGGACTCTACTGCATTATTAAGGACGTTGCTTCATTATTTAAGGACTTTATTGCATTATTTAAGGATTCTGCTGCATTATTTAAGGAATTAGCTGCATTATTTAAGTACTCTGCTGCATTATTTAAGGACTTTGCTGCATTATTTAAGTATGCTGCTGCAGTATTTAAGGCCTCTGCTGCATTATTTAAGGACTCTGCTGCATTATTAAGGACGTTGCTGCATTATTTAAGGACTTTATTGCATTATTTAAGGATTCTGCTGCATTATTTAAGGAATTTGCTGCATTATTTAAGGACTCTGCTGCATTATTTAAGGACTTTGTTGCATTATTTAATGACTCTGCTGGGGTATTTAAGGACTCTGCTGCATTATTTAAGGACTTTGTTGCATTATTTAAGGACTCTGCTGCATTATTTAAGGACTTTGCTGCATTATTTAAGGACTTTGATGCATTATTTAAGGACGCTGCTGCAGAATTTAAGTAATCTGCTGCATTATTTAAGGACTCTGCTGCATTATTTAAGGACTTTGCTGCATTATTTAAGGACTCTGCTGCATTATTTAAGGACTTTGTTGCATTATTTAATGACTCTGCTGCGGTATTTAAGGACTCTGCTGTATTATTTAAGGACTTTGCTGCATTATTTAAGGACTCTGCTTCATTATTTAAGGACTTTGTTGCATTATTTAAGGACTCTGCTGCATTATTTAAGGACTGCGTTGCATTATTTAAGGACTCTGCTGCATTATTTAAAGACTTTGCTGCATTATTTAAGTACTCTGGTGCATTATTTAAGGACTCGGCTGCATTATTTAAAGACTTTGCTGCATTATTTAAGTACTCTGGTGCATTATTTAAGGACTCTGCTGCATTATTTAAGGACTTTGCTGCATTATTTAAGGACTCTGCTGCATTATTTAAGGACTCTGCTGCATTATTTAAGGACTTTGCTGCATTATTTAAGTATGCTGCTGCGGTATTTAAGGCCTCTGCTGCATTATTTAAGGACTCTGCTGCATTATTAAGGACGTTGCTGCATTATTTAAGGACTTTATTGCATTATTTAAGGATTCTGCTGCATTATTTAAGGAATTTGCTGCATTATTTAAGGACTCTGCTGCATTATTTAAGGACTTTGTTGCATTATTTAAGGACTCTGCTGCATTATTTAAAGACTTTGCTGCATTATTTAAGTACTCTGGTGCATTATTTAAGGACTCTGCTGCATTATTTAAAGACTTTGCTGCATTATTTAAGTACTCTGGTGCATTATTTAAGGACTTTGTTGCTTTATTTAAGGACGTTGCTGCATTATTTAAGGACTTTGTTGCATTATTTAATGACTCTGCTGCATTATTTAAGGACTTTGCTGCATTATTTAAGTATGCTGCTGCAGTATTTAAGGCCTCTGCTGCATTATTTAAGGACTCTGCTGCATTTTTAAGGACGTTGCTGCATTATTTAAGGACTTTATTGCATTATTTAAGGATTCTGCTGCATTATTTAAGGAATTTGCTGCATTATTTAAGGACTCTGCTGCATTATTTAAGGACTTTGTTTCATTATTTAATGACTCTGCTGGGGTATTTAAGGACTCTGCTGCATTATTTAAGGACTTTGTTGCATTATTTAAGGACTCTGCTGCATTATTTAAGGACTTTGCTGCATTATTTAAGGACTTTGATGCATTATTTAAGGACGCTGCTGCAGAATTTAAGTAATCTGCTGCATTATTTAAGGACTCTGCTGCATTATTTAAGGACTTTGCTGCATTATTTAAGGACTCTGCTGCATTATTTAAGGACTTTGTTGCATTATTTAATGACTCTGCTGCGGTATTTAAGGACTCTGCTGTATTATTTAAGGACTTTGCTGCATTATTTAAGGACTCTGCTTCATTATTTAAGGACTTTGTTGCATTATTTAAGGACTCTGCTGCATTATTTAAGGATTTTGCTGCATTATTTAAGGACTCTACTGCATTATTAAGGACGTTGCTGCATTATTTAAGGACTTTATTGCATTATTTAAGGATTCTGCTGCATTATTTAAGGAATTAGCTGCATTATTTAAGTACTCTGCTGCATTATTTAAGGACTTTGCTGCATTATTTAAGTATGCTGCTGCAGTATTTAAGGCCTCTGCTGCATTATTTAAGGACTCTGCTGCATTATTAAGGACGTTGCTGCATTATTTAAGGACTTTATTGCATTATTTAAGGATTCTGCTGCATTATTTAAGGAATTTGCTGCATTATTTAAGGACTCTGCTGCATTATTTAAGGACTTTGTTGCATTATTTAATGACTCTGCTGGGGTATTTAAGGACTCTGCTGCATTATTTAAGGACTTTGTTGCATTATTTAAGGAATCTGCTGCATTATTTAAGGACTTTGCTGCATTATTTAAGGACTTTGATGCATTATTTAAGGACGCTGCTGCAGAATTTAAGTAATCTGCTGCATTATTTAAGGACTCTGCTGCATTATTTAAGGACTTTGCTGCATTATTTAAGGACTCTGCTGCATTATTTAAGGACTTTGTTGCATTATTTAATGACTCTGCTGCGGTATTTAAGGACTCTGCTGTATTATTTAAGGACTTTGCTGAATTATTTAAGGACTCTGCTTCATTATTTAAGGACTTTGTTGCATTATTTAAGGACTCTGCTGCATTATTTAAGGACATCGTTGCATTATTTAAGGACTCTGCTGCATTATTTAAAGACTTTGCTGCATTATTTAAGTACTCTGGTGCATTATTTAAGGACTCGGCTGCATTATTTAAAGACTTTGCTGCATTATTTAAGTACTCTGGTGCATTATTTAAGGACTCTGCTGCATTATTTAAGGACTTTGCTGCATTATTTAAGGACTCTGCTGCATTATTTAAGGACTCTGCTGCATTATTTAAGGACTTTGCTGCATTATTTAAGTATGCTGCTGCGGTATTTAAGGCCTCTGCTGCATTATTTAAGGACTCTGCTGCATTATTAAGGACGTTGCTGCATTATTTAAGGACTTTATTGCATTATTTAAGGATTCTGCTGCATTATTTAAGGAATTTGCTGCATTATTTAAGGACTCTGCTGTATTATTTAAGGACTTTGTTGCATTATTTAATGACTCTGCTGGGGTATTTAAGGACTCTGCTGCATTATTTAAGGGCTTTGCTGCATTATTTAAGGACTCTGCTGCAGTATTTAAGGACTCTGCTGCATTATTTAAGGACTTTGATGCATTATTTAAGGACGCTGCTGCAGAATTTAAGGAATCTGCTGCATTATTTAAGGACTTTGTTGCATTATTTAAGGACTATGCTGCATTATGTAAGGACTCTGCTGCATTATTTAAGGACTTTGCTGCATTATTTAATTACTCTGCTGCATTATTTAAGGACTTTGTTGCATTATTTAAGGACTCTGCTGCATTATTTAAGGACTTTGCTGCATTATTTAAGGACTTTGATGCATTATTTAAGGACGCTGCTGCAGAATTTAAGTAATCTGCTGCATTATTTAAGGACTCTGCTGCATTATTTAAGGACTTTGCTGCATTATTTAAGGACTCTGCTGCATTATTTAAGGACTTTGTTGCATTATTTAATGACTCTGCTGCGGTATTTAAGGACTCTGCTGCATTATTTAAGGACTTTGCTGCATTATTTAAGGACTTTGCTGCAGTAATTAAGGAATCTGCTGCATTATTTAAGGACTTTGTTGCATTATTTAAGGACTGTGCTGCATTGCTTAAGGACTCTGCTGCATTATTTAAGGACTTTGCTGCATTATTTAAGGACTTTGTTGCATTATTTAAGGACTCTGCTGCATTATTTAAGGACTTTGTTGCATTATTTAAGGACTCTGTTGCATTATTTAAGGACTTTGCTGCATTATTTAAGTACTCTGGTGCATTATTTAAGGACTTTGTTGCATTATTTAAGGACTCTGCTGCATTATTTAAGGACTTTGCTGCATTATTTAAGTACTCTGGTGCATTATTTAAGGACTTTGTTGCATTATTTAAGGACTCTGCTGCATTATTTAAGGATTTTGCTGCATTATTTAAGGACTCTACTGCATTATTAAGGACGTTGCTGCATTATTTAAGGACTTTATTGCATTATTTAAGGATTCTGCTGCATTATTTAAGGAATTAGCTGCATTATTTAAGTACTCTGCTGCATTATTTAAGGACTTTGCTGCATTATTTAAGTATGCTGCTGCAGTATTTAAGGCCTCTGCTGCATTATTTAAGGACTCTGCTGCATTATTAAGGACGTTGCTGCATTATTTAAGGACTTTATTGCATTATTTAAGGATTCTGCTGCATTATTTAAGGAATTTGCTGCATTATTTAAGGACTCTGCTGCATTATTTAAGGACTTTGTTGCATTATTTAATGACTCTGCTGGGGTATTTAAGGACTCTGCTGCATTATTTAAGGACTTTGCTGCATTATTTAAGGACTTTGATGCATTATTTAAGGACGCCGCTGCAGAATTTAAGTAATCTGCTGCATTATTTAAGGACTCTGCTGCATTATTTAAGGACTTTGCTGCATTATTTAAGGACTCTGCTGTATTATTAAGCACGTTGCTGCATTAATTAAGGACTTTATTGCATTATTTAAGGAATTTGATGCATTATTTAAGGACTCTGCTGCATTATTTAAGGACTTTGATGCATTATTTAAGGACGCTGCTGCAGAATTTAAGGAATCTGCTGCATTATTTAAGGACTTTGTTGCATTATTTAAGGACTATGCTGCATTATGTAAGGACTCTGCTGCATTATTTAAGGACTTTGCTGCATTATTTAATTACTCTGCTGCATTATTTAAGGACTTTGTTGCATTATTTAAGGACTCTGCTGCATTATTTAAGGACTTTGCTGCATTATTTAAGGACTTTGATGCATTATTTAAGGACGCTGCTGCAGAATTTAAGTAATCTGCTGCATTATTTAAGGACTCTGCTGCATTATTTAAGGACTTTGCTGCATTATTTAAGGACTCTGCTGCATTATTTAAGGACTTTGTTGCATTATTTAATGACTCTGCTGCGGTATTTAAGGACTCTGCTGCATTTTTTAAGGACTTTGCTGCATTATTTAAGGACTTTGCTGCAGTAATTAAGGAATCTGCTGCATTATTTAAGGAATTTGATGCATTATTTAAGGACTCTGCTGCATTATTTAAGGACTTTGCTGCATTATTTAAGGACTCTGCTTCATTATTTAAGGACTTTGTTGCATTATTTAAGGACTCTGCTGCATTATTTAAGGACTTTGTTGCATTATTTAAGGACTCTGCTGCTTTATTTAAAGACTTTGTTGCATTATTTAAGTACTCTGGTGCATTATTTAAGGACTCTGCTGCATTATTTAAAGACTTTGCTGCATTATTTAAGTACTCTGGTGCATTATTTAAGGACTTTGTTGCTTTATTTAAGGACTTTGCTGCATTATTTAAGGACTTTGTTGCATTATTTAAGGACTCTGCTGCATTATTTAAGGACTTTGCTGCATTATTTAAGTATGCTGCTGCAGTATTTAAGGCCTCTGCTGCATTATTTAAGGACTCTGCTGCATTTTTAAGGACGTTGCTGCATTATTTAAGGACTTTATTGCATTATTTAAGGATTCTGCTGCATTATTTAAGGAATTTGCTGCATTATTTAAGGACTCTGCTGCATTATTTAAGGACTTTGTTTCATTATTTAATGACTCTGCTGGGGTATTTAAGGACTCTGCTGCATTATTTAAGGACTTTGTTGCATTATTTAAGGACTCTGCTGCATTATTTAAGGACTTTGCTGCATTATTTAAGGACTTTGATGCATTATTTAAGGACGCTGCTGCAGAATTTAAGTAATCTGCTGCATTATTTAAGGACTCTGCTGCATTATTTAAGGACTTTGCTGCATTATTTAAGGACTCTGCTGCATTATTTAAGGACTTTGTTGCATTATTTAATGACTCTGCTGCGGTATTTAAGGACTCTGCTGTATTATTTAAGGACTTTGCTGCATTATTTAAGGACTCTGCTTCATTATTTAAGGACTTTGCTGCATTATTTAAGGACTCTGCTGCATTATTTAAGGATTTTGCTGCATTATTTAAGGACTCTACTGCATTATTAAGGACGTTGCTTCATTATTTAAGGACTTTATTGCATTATTTAAGGATTCTGCTGCATTATTTAAGGAATTAGCTGCATTATTTAAGTACTCTGCTGCATTATTTAAGGACTTTGCTGCATTATTTAAGTATGCTGCTGCAGTATTTAAGGCCTCTGCTGCATTATTTAAGGACTCTGCTGCATTATTAAGGACGTTGCTGCATTATTTAAGGACTTTATTGCATTATTTAAGGATTCTGCTGCATTATTTAAGGAATTTGCTGCATTATTTAAGGACTCTGCTGCATTATTTAAGGACTTTGTTGCATTATTTAATGACTCTGCTGGGGTATTTAAGGACTCTGCTGCATTATTTAAGGACTTTGTTGCATTATTTAAGGACTCTGCTGCATTATTTAAGGACTTTGCTGCATTATTTAAGGACTTTGATGCATTATTTAAGGACGCTGCTGCAGAATTTAAGTAATCTGCTGCATTATTTAAGGACTCTGCTGCATTATTTAAGGACTTTGCTGCATTATTTAAGGACTCTGCTGCATTATTTAAGGACTTTGTTGCATTATTTAATGACTCTGCTGCGGTATTTAAGGACTCTGCTGTATTATTTAAGGACTTTGCTGCATTATTTAAGGACTCTGCTTCATTATTTAAGGACTTTGTTGCATTATTTAAGGACTCTGCTGCATTATTTAAGGACTGCGTTGCATTATTTAAGGACTCTGCTGCATTATTTAAAGACTTTGCTGCATTATTTAAGTACTCTGGTGCATTATTTAAGGACTCGGCTGCATTATTTAAAGACTTTGCTGCATTATTTAAGTACTCTGGTGCATTATTTAAGGACTCTGCTGCATTATTTAAGGACTTTGCTGCATTATTTAAGGACTCTGCTGCATTATTTAAGGACTTTGCTGCATTATTTAAGTATGCTGCTGCGGTATTTAAGGCCTCTGCTGCATTATTTAAGGACTCTGCTGCATTATTAAGGACGTTGCTGCATTATTTAAGGACTTTATTGCATTATTTAAGGATTCTGCTGCATTATTTAAGGAATTTGCTGCATTATTTAAGGACTCTGCTGCATTATTTAAGGACTTTGTTGCATTATTTAAGGACTCTGCTGCATTATTTAAAGACTTTGCTGCATTATTTAAGTACTCTGGTGCATTATTTAAGGACTCTGCTGCATTATTTAAAGACTTTGCTGCATTATTTAAGTACTCTGGTGCATTATTTAAGGACTTTGTTGCTTTATTTAAGGACGTTGCTGCATTATTTAAGGACTTTGTTGCATTATTTAATGACTCTGCTGCATTATTTAAGGACTTTGCTGCATTATTTAAGTATGCTGCTGCAGTATTTAAGGCCTCTGCTGCATTATTTAAGGACTCTGCTGCATTTTTAAGGACGTTGCTGCATTATTTAAGGACTTTATTGCATTATTTAAGGATTCTGCTGCATTATTTAAGGAATTTGCTGCATTATTTAAGGACTCTGCTGCATTATTTAAGGACTTTGTTTCATTATTTAATGACTCTGCTGGGGTATTTAAGGACTCTGCTGCATTATTTAAGGACTTTGTTGCATTATTTAAGGACTCTGCTGCATTATTTAAGGACTTTGCTGCATTATTTAAGGACTTTGATGCATTATTTAAGGACGCTGCTGCAGAATTTAAGTAATCTGCTGCATTATTTAAGGACTCTGCTGCATTATTTAAGGACTTTGCTGCATTATTTAAGGACTCTGCTGCATTATTTAAGGACTTTGTTGCATTATTTAATGACTCTGCTGCGGTATTTAAGGACTCTGCTGTATTATTTAAGGACTTTGCTGCATTATTTAAGGACTCTGCTTCATTATTTAAGGACTTTGTTGCATTATTTAAGGACTCTGCTGCATTATTTAAGGATTTTGCTGCATTATTTAAGGACTCTACTGCATTATTAAGGACGTTGCTGCATTATTTAAGGACTTTATTGCATTATTTAAGGATTCTGCTGCATTATTTAAGGAATTAGCTGCATTATTTAAGTACTCTGCTGCATTATTTAAGGACTTTGCTGCATTATTTAAGTATGCTGCTGCAGTATTTAAGGCCTCTGCTGCATTATTTAAGGACTCTGCTGCATTATTAAGGACGTTGCTGCATTATTTAAGGACTTTATTGCATTATTTAAGGATTCTGCTGCATTATTTAAGGAATTTGCTGCATTATTTAAGGACTCTGCTGCATTATTTAAGGACTTTGTTGCATTATTTAATGACTCTGCTGGGGTATTTAAGGACTCTGCTGCATTATTTAAGGACTTTGTTGCATTATTTAAGGAATCTGCTGCATTATTTAAGGACTTTGCTGCATTATTTAAGGACTTTGATGCATTATTTAAGGACGCTGCTGCAGAATTTAAGTAATCTGCTGCATTATTTAAGGACTCTGCTGCATTATTTAAGGACTTTGCTGCATTATTTAAGGACTCTGCTGCATTATTTAAGGACTTTGTTGCATTATTTAATGACTCTGCTGCGGTATTTAAGGACTCTGCTGTATTATTTAAGGACTTTGCTGAATTATTTAAGGACTCTGCTTCATTATTTAAGGACTTTGTTGCATTATTTAAGGACTCTGCTGCATTATTTAAGGACATCGTTGCATTATTTAAGGACTCTGCTGCATTATTTAAAGACTTTGCTGCATTATTTAAGTACTCTGG
Source organism: Phyllobates terribilis (assembly GCF_046119375.1). NCBI lineage: Eukaryota > Metazoa > Chordata > Amphibia > Anura > Dendrobatidae > Phyllobates > Phyllobates terribilis. Next base: position 1,446,596 of record NW_027362988.1, on the reverse strand, counting down.
TGCATTATTTAAGGACTCGGCTGCATTATTTAAAGACTTTGCTGCATTATTTAAGTACTCTGGTGCATTATTTAAGGACTCTGCTGCATTATTTAAGGACTTTGCTGCATTATTTAAGGACTCTGCTGCATTATTTAAGGACTCTGCTGCATTATTTAAGGACTTTGCTGCATTATTTAAGTATGCTGCTGCGGTATTTAAGGCCTCTGCTGCATTATTTAAGGACTCTGCTGCATTATTAAGGACGTTGCTGCATTATTTAAGGACTTTATTGCATTATTTAAGGATTCTGCTGCATTATTTAAGGAATTTGCTGCATTATTTAAGGACTCTGCTGTATTATTTAAGGACTTTGTTGCATTATTTAATGACTCTGCTGGGGTATTTAAGGACTCTGCTGCATTATTTAAGGGCTTTGCTGCATTATTTAAGGACTCTGCTGCAGTATTTAAGGACTCTGCTGCATTATTTAAGGACTTTGATGCATTATTTAAGGACGCTGCTGCAGAATTTAAGGAATCTGCTGCATTATTTAAGGACTTTGTTGCATTATTTAAGGACTATGCTGCATTATGTAAGGACTCTGCTGCATTATTTAAGGACTTTGCTGCATTATTTAATTACTCTGCTGCATTATTTAAGGACTTTGTTGCATTATTTAAGGACTCTGCTGCATTATTTAAGGACTTTGCTGCATTATTTAAGGACTTTGATGCATTATTTAAGGACGCTGCTGCAGAATTTAAGTAATCTGCTGCATTATTTAAGGACTCTGCTGCATTATTTAAGGACTTTGCTGCATTATTTAAGGACTCTGCTGCATTATTTAAGGACTTTGTTGCATTATTTAATGACTCTGCTGCGGTATTTAAGGACTCTGCTGCATTATTTAAGGACTTTGCTGCATTATTTAAGGACTTTGCTGCAGTAATTAAGGAATCTGCTGCATTATTTAAGGACTTTGTTGCATTATTTAAGGACTGTGCTGCATTGCTTAAGGACTCTGCTGCATTATTTAAGGACTTTGCTGCATTATTTAAGGACTTTGTTGCATTATTTAAGGACTCTGCTGCATTATTTAAGGACTTTGTTGCATTATTTAAGGACTCTGTTGCATTATTTAAGGACTTTGCTGCATTATTTAAGTACTCTGGTGCATTATTTAAGGACTTTGTTGCATTATTTAAGGACTCTGCTGCATTATTTAAGGACTTTGCTGCATTATTTAAGTACTCTGGTGCATTATTTAAGGACTTTGTTGCATTATTTAAGGACTCTGCTGCATTATTTAAGGATTTTGCTGCATTATTTAAGGACTCTACTGCATTATTAAGGACGTTGCTGCATTATTTAAGGACTTTATTGCATTATTTAAGGATTCTGCTGCATTATTTAAGGAATTAGCTGCATTATTTAAGTACTCTGCTGCATTATTTAAGGACTTTGCTGCATTATTTAAGTATGCTGCTGCAGTATTTAAGGCCTCTGCTGCATTATTTAAGGACTCTGCTGCATTATTAAGGACGTTGCTGCATTATTTAAGGACTTTATTGCATTATTTAAGGATTCTGCTGCATTATTTAAGGAATTTGCTGCATTATTTAAGGACTCTGCTGCATTATTTAAGGACTTTGTTGCATTATTTAATGACTCTGCTGGGGTATTTAAGGACTCTGCTGCATTATTTAAGGACTTTGTTGCATTATTTAAGGAATCTGCTGCATTATTTAAGGACTTTGCTGCATTATTTAAGGACTTTGATGCATTATTTAAGGACGCTGCTGCAGAATTTAAGTAATCTGCTGCATTATTTAAGGACTCTGCTGCATTATTTAAGGACTTTGCTGCATTATTTAAGGACTCTGCTGCATTATTTAAGGACTTTGTTGCATTATTTAATGACTCTGCTGCGGTATTTAAGGACTCTGCTGTATTATTTAAGGACTTTGCTGAATTATTTAAGGACTCTGCTTCATTATTTAAGGACTTTGTTGCATTATTTAAGGACTCTGCTGCATTATTTAAGGACTTCGTTGCATTATTTAAGGACTCTGCTGCATTATTTAAAGACTTTGCTGCATTATTTAAGTACTCTGGTGCATTATTTAAGGACTCGGCTGCATTATTTAAAGACTTTGCTGCATTATTTAAGTACTCTGGTGCATTATTTAAGGACTCTGCTGCATTATTTAAGGACTTTGCTGCATTATTTAAGGACTCTGCTGCATTATTTAAGGACTCTGCTGCATTATTTAAGGACTTTGCTGCATTATTTAAGTATGCTGCTGCGGTATTTAAGGCCTCTGCTGCATTATTTAAGGACTCTGCTGCATTATTAAGGACGTTGCTGCATTATTTAAGGACTTTATTGCATTATTTAAGGATTCTGCTGCATTATTTAAGGAATTTGCTGCATTATTTAAGGACTCTGCTGTATTATTTAAGGACTTTGTTGCATTATTTAATGACTCTGCTGGGGTATTTAAGGACTCTGCTGCATTATTTAAGGGCTTTGCTGCATTATTTAAGGACTCTGCTGCAGTATTTAAGGACTCTGCTGCATTATTTAAGGACTTTGATGCATTATTTAAGGACGCTGCTGCAGAATTTAAGGAATCTGCTGCATTATTTAAGGACTTTGTTGCATTATTTAAGGACTATGCTGCATTATGTAAGGACTCTGCTGCATTATTTAAGGACTTTGCTGCATTATTTAATTACTCTGCTGCATTATTTAAGGACTTTGTTGCATTATTTAAGGACTCTGCTGCATTATTTAAGGACTTTGCTGCATTATTTAAGGACTTTGATGCATTATTTAAGGACGCTGCTGCAGAATTTAAGTAATCTGCTGCATTATTTAAGGACTCTGCTGCATTATTTAAGGACTTTGCTGCATTATTTAAGGACTCTGCTGCATTATTTAAGGACTTTGTTGCATTATTTAATGACTCTGCTGCGGTATTTAAGGACTCTGCTGCATTATTTAAGGACTTTGCTGCATTATTTAAGGACTTTGCTGCAGTAATTAAGGAATCTGCTGCATTATTTAAGGACTTTGTTGCATTATTTAAGGACTGTGCTGCATTGCTTAAGGACTCTGCTGCATTATTTAAGGACTTTGCTGCATTATTTAAGGACTTTGTTGCATTATTTAAGGACTCTGCTGCATTATTTAAGGACTTTGTTGCATTATTTAAGGACTCTGTTGCATTATTTAAGGACTTTGCTGCATTATTTAAGTACTCTGGTGCATTATTTAAGGACTTTGTTGCATTATTTAAGGACTCTGCTGCATTATTTAAGGACTTTGCTGCATTATTTAAGTACTCTGGTGCATTATTTAAGGACTTTGTTGCATTATTTAAGGACTCTGCTGCATTATTTAAGGACTTTGTTGCATTATTTAAGGACTCTGCTGCATTATTTAAGGACTTTGCTGCATTATTTAAGGACTCTGCTGCATTATTTAAGGACTTTGTTGCATTATTTAATGACTCTGCTGCGGTATTTAAGGACTCTGCTGTATTATTTAAGGACTTTGCTGCATTATTTAAGGACTCTGCTTCATTATTTAAGGACTTTGTTGCATTATTTAAGGACTCTGCTGCATTATTTAAGGACTTCGTTGCATTATTTAAGGACTCTGCTGCATTATTTAAAGACTTTGCTGCATTATTTAAGTACTCTGGTGCATTATTTAAGGACTCGGCTGCATTATTTAAAGACTTTGCTACATTATTTAAGTACTCTGGTGCATTATTTAAGGACTCTGCTGCATTATTTAAGGACTTTGCTGCATTATTTAAGGACTCTGCTGCATTATTTAAGGACTTTGCTGCATTATTTAAGTATGCTGCTGCGGTATTTAAGGCCTCTGCTGCATTATTTAAGGACTCTGCTGCATTATTAAGGACGTTGCTGCATTATTTAAGGACTTTATTGCATTATTTAAGGATTCTGCTGCATTATTTAAGGAATTTGCTGCATTATTTAAGGACTCTGCTGTATTATTTAAGGACTTTGTTGCATTATTTAATGACTCTGCTGGGGTATTTAAGGACTCTGCTGCATTATTTAAGGGCTTTGCTGCATTATTTAAGGACTCTGCTGCAGTATTTAAGGACTCTGCTGCATTATTTAAGGACTTTGATGCATTATTTAAGGACGCTGCTGCAGAATTTAAGGAATCTGCTGCATTATTTAAGGACTTTGTTGCATTATTTAAGGACTATGCTGCATTATGTAAGGACTCTGCTGCATTATTTAAGGACTTTGCTGCATTATTTAATTACTCTGCTGCATTATTTAAGGACTTTGTTGCATTATTTAAGGACTCTGCTGCATTATTTAAGGACTTTGCTGCATTATTTAAGGACTTTGATGCATTATTTAAGGACGCTGCTGCAGAATTTAAGTAATCTGCTGCATTATTTAAGGACTCTGCTGCATTATTTAAGGACTTTGCTGCATTATTTAAGGACTCTGCTGCATTATTTAAGGACTTTGTTGCATTATTTAATGACTCTGCTGCGGTATTTAAGGACTCTGCTGCATTATTTAAGGACTTTGCTGCATTATTTAAGGACTTTGCTGCAGTAATTAAGGAATCTGCTGCATTATTTAAGGACTTTGTTGCATTATTTAAGGACTGTGCTGCATTGCTTAAGGACTCTGCTGCATTATTTAAGGACTTTGCTGCATTATTTAAGGACTTTGTTGCTTTATTTAAGGACGTTGCTGCATTATTTAAGGACTTTGTTGCATTATTTAATGACTCTGCTGCATTATTTAAGGACTTTGCTGCATTATTTAAGTATGCTGCTGCAGTATTTAAGGCCTCTGCTGCATTATTTAAGGACTCTGCTGCATTTTTAAGGACGTTGCTGCATTATTTAAGGACTTTATTGCATTATTTAAGGATTCTGCTGCATTATTTAAGGAATTTGCTGCATTATTTAAGGACTCTGCTGCATTATTTAAGGACTTTGTTTCATTATTTAATGACTCTGCTGGGGTATTTAAGGACTCTGCTGCATTATTTAAGGACTTTGTTGCATTATTTAAGGACTCTGCTGCATTATTTAAGGACTTTGCTGCATTATTTAAGGACTTTGATGCATTATTTAAGGACGCTGCTGCAGAATTTAAGTAATCTGCTGCATTATTTAAGGACTCTGCTGCATTATTTAAGGACTTTGCTGCATTATTTAAGGACTCTGCTGCATTATTTAAGGACTTTGTTGCATTATTTAATGACTCTGCTGCGGTATTTAAGGACTCTGCTGTATTATTTAAGGACTTTGCTGCATTATTTAAGGACTCTGCTTCATTATTTAAGGACTTTGTTGCATTATTTAAGGACTCTGCTGCATTATTTAAGGATTTTGCTGCATTATTTAAGGACTCTACTGCATTATTAAGGACGTTGCTGCATTATTTAAGGACTTTATTGCATTATTTAAGGATTCTGCTGCATTATTTAAGGAATTAGCTGCATTATTTAAGTACTCTGCTGCATTATTTAAGGACTTTGCTGCATTATTTAAGTATGCTGCTGCAGTATTTAAGGCCTCTGCTGCATTATTTAAGGACTCTGCTGCATTATTAAGGACGTTGCTGCATTATTTAAGGACTTTATTGCATTATTTAAGGATTCTGCTGCATTATTTAAGGAATTTGCTGCATTATTTAAGGACTCTGCTGCATTATTTAAGGACTTTGTTGCATTATTTAATGACTCTGCTGGGGTATTTAAGGACTCTGCTGCATTATTTAAGGACTTTGTTGCATTATTTAAGGAATCTGCTGCATTATTTAAGGACTTTGCTGCATTATTTAAGGACTTTGATGCATTATTTAAGGACGCTGCTGCAGAATTTAAGTAATCTGCTGCATTATTTAAGGACTCTGCTGCATTATTTAAGGACTTTGCTGCATTATTTAAGGACTCTGCTGCATTATTTAAGGACTTTGTTGCATTATTTAATGACTCTGCTGCGGTATTTAAGGACTCTGCTGTATTATTTAAGGACTTTGCTGAATTATTTAAGGACTCTGCTTCATTATTTAAGGACTTTGTTGCATTATTTAAGGACTCTGCTGCATTATTTAAGGACATCGTTGCATTATTTAAGGACTCTGCTGCATTATTTAAAGACTTTGCTGCATTATTTAAGTACTCTGGTGCATTATTTAAGGACTCGGCTGCATTATTTAAAGACTTTGCTGCATTATTTAAGTACTCTGGTGCATTATTTAAGGACTCTGCTGCATTATTTAAGGACTTTGCTGCATTATTTAAGGACTCTGCTGCATTATTTAAGGACTCTGCTGCATTATTTAAGGACTTTGCTGCATTATTTAAGTATGCTGCTGCGGTATTTAAGGCCTCTGCTGCATTATTTAAGGACTCTGCTGCATTATTAAGGACGTTGCTGCATTATTTAAGGACTTTATTGCATTATTTAAGGATTCTGCTGCATTATTTAAGGAATTTGCTGCATTATTTAAGGACTCTGCTGTATTATTTAAGGACTTTGTTGCATTATTTAATGACTCTGCTGGGGTATTTAAGGACTCTGCTGCATTATTTAAGGGCTTTGCTGCATTATTTAAGGACTCTGCTGCAGTATTTAAGGACTCTGCTGCATTATTTAAGGACTTTGATGCATTATTTAAGGACGCTGCTGCAGAATTTAAGGAATCTGCTGCATTATTTAAGGACTTTGTTGCATTATTTAAGGACTATGCTGCATTATGTAAGGACTCTGCTGCATTATTTAAGGACTTTGCTGCATTATTTAATTACTCTGCTGCATTATTTAAGGACTTTGTTGCATTATTTAAGGACTCTGCTGCATTATTTAAGGACTTTGCTGCATTATTTAAGGACTTTGATGCATTATTTAAGGACGCTGCTGCAGAATTTAAGTAATCTGCTGCATTATTTAAGGACTCTGCTGCATTATTTAAGGACTTTGCTGCATTATTTAAGGACTCTGCTGCATTATTTAAGGACTTTGTTGCATTATTTAATGACTCTGCTGCGGTATTTAAGGACTCTGCTGCATTATTTAAGGACTTTGCTGCATTATTTAAGGACTTTGCTGCAGTAATTAAGGAATCTGCTGCATTATTTAAGGACTTTGTTGCATTATTTAAGGACTGTGCTGCATTGCTTAAGGACTCTGCTGCATTATTTAAGGACTTTGCTGCATTATTTAAGGACTTTGTTGCATTATTTAAGGACTCTGCTGCATTATTTAAGGACTTTGTTGCATTATTTAAGGACTCTGTTGCATTATTTAAGGACTTTGCTGCATTATTTAAGTACTCTGGTGCATTATTTAAGGACTTTGTTGCATTATTTAAGGACTCTGCTGCATTATTTAAGGACTTTGCTGCATTATTTAAGTACTCTGGTGCATTATTTAAGGACTTTGTTGCATTATTTAAGGACTCTGCTGCATTATTTAAGGATTTTGCTGCATTATTTAAGGACTCTACTGCATTATTAAGGACGTTGCTGCATTATTTAAGGACTTTATTGCATTATTTAAGGATTCTGCTGCATTATTTAAGGAATTAGCTGCATTATTTAAGTACTCTGCTGCATTATTTAAGGACTTTGCTGCATTATTTAAGTATGCTGCTGCAGTATTTAAGGCCTCTGCTGCATTATTTAAGGACTCTGCTGCATTATTAAGGACGTTGCTGCATTATTTAAGGACTTTATTGCATTATTTAAGGATTCTGCTGCATTATTTAAGGAATTTGCTGCATTATTTAAGGACTCTGCTGCATTATTTAAGGACTTTGTTGCATTATTTAATGACTCTGCTGGGGTATTTAAGGACTCTGCTGCATTATTTAAGGACTTTGTTGCATTATTTAAGGAATCTGCTGCATTATTTAAGGACTTTGCTGCATTATTTAAGGACTTTGATGCATTATTTAAGGACGCTGCTGCAGAATTTAAGTAATCTGCTGCATTATTTAAGGACTCTGCTGCATTATTTAAGGACTTTGCTGCATTATTTAAGGACTCTGCTGCATTATTTAAGGACTTTGTTGCATTATTTAATGACTCTGCTGCGGTATTTAAGGACTCTGCTGTATTATTTAAGGACTTTGCTGAATTATTTAAGGACTCTGCTTCATTATTTAAGGACTTTGTTGCATTATTTAAGGACTCTGCTGCATTATTTAAGGACATCGTTGCATTATTTAAGGACTCTGCTGCATTATTTAAAGACTTTGCTGCATTATTTAAGTACTCTGGTGCATTATTTAAGGACTCGGCTGCATTATTTAAAGACTTTGCTGCATTATTTAAGTACTCTGGTGCATTATTTAAGGACTCTGCTGCATTATTTAAGGACTTTGCTGCATTATTTAAGGACTCTGCTGCATTATTTAAGGACTCTGCTGCATTATTTAAGGACTTTGCTGCATTATTTAAGTATGCTGCTGCGGTATTTAAGGCCTCTGCTGCATTATTTAAGGACTCTGCTGCATTATTAAGGACGTTGCTGCATTATTTAAGGACTTTATTGCATTATTTAAGGATTCTGCTGCATTATTTAAGGAATTTGCTGCATTATTTAAGGACTCTGCTGTATTATTTAAGGACTTTGTTGCATTATTTAATGACTCTGCTGGGGTATTTAAGGACTCTGCTGCATTATTTAAGGGCTTTGCTGCATTATTTAAGGACTCTGCTGCAGTATTTAAGGACTCTGCTGCATTATTTAAGGACTTTGATGCATTATTTAAGGACGCTGCTGCAGAATTTAAGGAATCTGCTGCATTATTTAAGGACTTTGTTGCATTATTTAAGGACTATGCTGCATTATGTAAGGACTCTGCTGCATTATTTAAGGACTTTGCTGCATTATTTAATTACTCTGCTGCATTATTTAAGGACTTTGTTGCATTATTTAAGGACTCTGCTGCATTATTTAAGGACTTTGCTGCATTATTTAAGGACTTTGATGCATTATTTAAGGACGCTGCTGCAGAATTTAAGTAATCTGCTGCATTATTTAAGGACTCTGCTGCATTATTTAAGGACTTTGCTGCATTATTTAAGGACTCTGCTGCATTATTTAAGGACTTTGTTGCATTATTTAATGACTCTGCTGCGGTATTTAAGGACTCTGCTGCATTATTTAAGGACTTTGCTGCATTATTTAAGGACTTTGCTGCAGTAATTAAGGAATCTGCTGCATTATTTAAGGACTTTGTTGCATTATTTAAGGACTGTGCTGCATTGCTTAAGGACTCTGCTGCATTATTTAAGGACTTTGCTGCATTATTTAAGGACTTTGTTGCATTATTTAAGGACTCTGCTGCATTATTTAAGGACTTTGTTGCATTATTTAAGGACTCTGTTGCATTATTTAAGGACTTTGCTGCATTATTTAAGTACTCTGGTGCATTATTTAAGGACTTTGTTGCATTATTTAAGGACTCTGCTGCATTATTTAAGGACTTTGCTGCATTATTTAAGTACTCTGGTGCATTATTTAAGGACTTTGTTGCATTATTTAAGGACTCTGCTGCATTATTTAAGGATTTTGCTGCATTATTTAAGGACTCTACTGCATTATTAAGGACGTTGCTGCATTATTTAAGGACTTTATTGCATTATTTAAGGATTCTGCTGCATTATTTAAGGAATTAGCTGCATTATTTAAGTACTCTGCTGCATTATTTAAGGACTTTGCTGCATTATTTAAGTATGCTGCTGCAGTATTTAAGGCCTCTGCTGCATTATTTAAGGACTCTGCTGCATTATTAAGGACGTTGCTGCATTATTTAAGGACTTTATTGCATTATTTAAGGATTCTGCTGCATTATTTAAGGAATTTGCTGCATTATTTAAGGACTCTGCTGCATTATTTAAGGACTTTGTTGCATTATTTAATGACTCTGCTGGGGTATTTAAGGACTCTGCTGCATTATTTAAGGACTTTGCTGCATTATTTAAGGACTTTGATGCATTATTTAAGGACGCCGCTGCAGAATTTAAGTAATCTGCTGCATTATTTAAGGACTCTGCTGCATTATTTAAGGACTTTGCTGCATTATTTAAGGACTCTGCTGTATTATTAAGCACGTTGCTGCATTAATTAAGGACTTTATTGCATTATTTAAGGAATTTGATGCATTATTTAAGGACTCTGCTGCATTATTTAAGGACTTTGATGCATTATTTAAGGACGCTGCTGCAGAATTTAAGGAATCTGCTGCATTATTTAAGGACTTTGTTGCATTATTTAAGGACTATGCTGCATTATGTAAGGACTCTGCTGCATTATTTAAGGACTTTGCTGCATTATTTAATTACTCTGCTGCATTATTTAAGGACTTTGTTGCATTATTTAAGGACTCTGCTGCATTATTTAAGGACTTTGCTGCATTATTTAAGGACTTTGATGCATTATTTAAGGACGCTGCTGCAGAATTTAAGTAATCTGCTGCATTATTTAAGGACTCTGCTGCATTATTTAAGGACTTTGCTGCATTATTTAAGGACTCTGCTGCATTATTTAAGGACTTTGTTGCATTATTTAATGACTCTGCTGCGGTATTTAAGGACTCTGCTGCATTTTTTAAGGACTTTGCTGCATTATTTAAGGACTTTGCTGCAGTAATTAAGGAATCTGCTGCATTATTTAAGGAATTTGATGCATTATTTAAGGACTCTGCTGCATTATTTAAGGACTTTGCTGCATTATTTAAGGACTCTGCTTCATTATTTAAGGACTTTGTTGCATTATTTAAGGACTCTGCTGCATTATTTAAGGACTTTGTTGCATTATTTAAGGACTCTGCTGCTTTATTTAAAGACTTTGTTGCATTATTTAAGTACTCTGGTGCATTATTTAAGGACTCTGCTGCATTATTTAAAGACTTTGCTGCATTATTTAAGTACTCTGGTGCATTATTTAAGGACTTTGTTGCTTTATTTAAGGACTTTGCTGCATTATTTAAGGACTTTGTTGCATTATTTAAGGACTCTGCTGCATTATTTAAGGACTTTGCTGCATTATTTAAGTATGCTGCTGCAGTATTTAAGGCCTCTGCTGCATTATTTAAGGACTCTGCTGCATTTTTAAGGACGTTGCTGCATTATTTAAGGACTTTATTGCATTATTTAAGGATTCTGCTGCATTATTTAAGGAATTTGCTGCATTATTTAAGGACTCTGCTGCATTATTTAAGGACTTTGTTTCATTATTTAATGACTCTGCTGGGGTATTTAAGGACTCTGCTGCATTATTTAAGGACTTTGTTGCATTATTTAAGGACTCTGCTGCATTATTTAAGGACTTTGCTGCATTATTTAAGGACTTTGATGCATTATTTAAGGACGCTGCTGCAGAATTTAAGTAATCTGCTGCATTATTTAAGGACTCTGCTGCATTATTTAAGGACTTTGCTGCATTATTTAAGGACTCTGCTGCATTATTTAAGGACTTTGTTGCATTATTTAATGACTCTGCTGCGGTATTTAAGGACTCTGCTGTATTATTTAAGGACTTTGCTGCATTATTTAAGGACTCTGCTTCATTATTTAAGGACTTTGCTGCATTATTTAAGGACTCTGCTGCATTATTTAAGGATTTTGCTGCATTATTTAAGGACTCTACTGCATTATTAAGGACGTTGCTTCATTATTTAAGGACTTTATTGCATTATTTAAGGATTCTGCTGCATTATTTAAGGAATTAGCTGCATTATTTAAGTACTCTGCTGCATTATTTAAGGACTTTGCTGCATTATTTAAGTATGCTGCTGCAGTATTTAAGGCCTCTGCTGCATTATTTAAGGACTCTGCTGCATTATTAAGGACGTTGCTGCATTATTTAAGGACTTTATTGCATTATTTAAGGATTCTGCTGCATTATTTAAGGAATTTGCTGCATTATTTAAGGACTCTGCTGCATTATTTAAGGACTTTGTTGCATTATTTAATGACTCTGCTGGGGTATTTAAGGACTCTGCTGCATTATTTAAGGACTTTGTTGCATTATTTAAGGACTCTGCTGCATTATTTAAGGACTTTGCTGCATTATTTAAGGACTTTGATGCATTATTTAAGGACGCTGCTGCAGAATTTAAGTAATCTGCTGCATTATTTAAGGACTCTGCTGCATTATTTAAGGACTTTGCTGCATTATTTAAGGACTCTGCTGCATTATTTAAGGACTTTGTTGCATTATTTAATGACTCTGCTGCGGTATTTAAGGACTCTGCTGTATTATTTAAGGACTTTGCTGCATTATTTAAGGACTCTGCTTCATTATTTAAGGACTTTGTTGCATTATTTAAGGACTCTGCTGCATTATTTAAGGACTGCGTTGCATTATTTAAGGACTCTGCTGCATTATTTAAAGACTTTGCTGCATTATTTAAGTACTCTGGTGCATTATTTAAGGACTCGGCTGCATTATTTAAAGACTTTGCTGCATTATTTAAGTACTCTGGTGCATTATTTAAGGACTCTGCTGCATTATTTAAGGACTTTGCTGCATTATTTAAGGACTCTGCTGCATTATTTAAGGACTCTGCTGCATTATTTAAGGACTTTGCTGCATTATTTAAGTATGCTGCTGCGGTATTTAAGGCCTCTGCTGCATTATTTAAGGACTCTGCTGCATTATTAAGGACGTTGCTGCATTATTTAAGGACTTTATTGCATTATTTAAGGATTCTGCTGCATTATTTAAGGAATTTGCTGCATTATTTAAGGACTCTGCTGCATTATTTAAGGACTTTGTTGCATTATTTAAGGACTCTGCTGCATTATTTAAAGACTTTGCTGCATTATTTAAGTACTCTGGTGCATTATTTAAGGACTCTGCTGCATTATTTAAAGACTTTGCTGCATTATTTAAGTACTCTGGTGCATTATTTAAGGACTTTGTTGCTTTATTTAAGGACGTTGCTGCATTATTTAAGGACTTTGTTGCATTATTTAATGACTCTGCTGCATTATTTAAGGACTTTGCTGCATTATTTAAGTATGCTGCTGCAGTATTTAAGGCCTCTGCTGCATTATTTAAGGACTCTGCTGCATTTTTAAGGACGTTGCTGCATTATTTAAGGACTTTATTGCATTATTTAAGGATTCTGCTGCATTATTTAAGGAATTTGCTGCATTATTTAAGGACTCTGCTGCATTATTTAAGGACTTTGTTTCATTATTTAATGACTCTGCTGGGGTATTTAAGGACTCTGCTGCATTATTTAAGGACTTTGTTGCATTATTTAAGGACTCTGCTGCATTATTTAAGGACTTTGCTGCATTATTTAAGGACTTTGATGCATTATTTAAGGACGCTGCTGCAGAATTTAAGTAATCTGCTGCATTATTTAAGGACTCTGCTGCATTATTTAAGGACTTTGCTGCATTATTTAAGGACTCTGCTGCATTATTTAAGGACTTTGTTGCATTATTTAATGACTCTGCTGCGGTATTTAAGGACTCTGCTGTATTATTTAAGGACTTTGCTGCATTATTTAAGGACTCTGCTTCATTATTTAAGGACTTTGTTGCATTATTTAAGGACTCTGCTGCATTATTTAAGGATTTTGCTGCATTATTTAAGGACTCTACTGCATTATTAAGGACGTTGCTGCATTATTTAAGGACTTTATTGCATTATTTAAGGATTCTGCTGCATTATTTAAGGAATTAGCTGCATTATTTAAGTACTCTGCTGCATTATTTAAGGACTTTGCTGCATTATTTAAGTATGCTGCTGCAGTATTTAAGGCCTCTGCTGCATTATTTAAGGACTCTGCTGCATTATTAAGGACGTTGCTGCATTATTTAAGGACTTTATTGCATTATTTAAGGATTCTGCTGCATTATTTAAGGAATTTGCTGCATTATTTAAGGACTCTGCTGCATTATTTAAGGACTTTGTTGCATTATTTAATGACTCTGCTGGGGTATTTAAGGACTCTGCTGCATTATTTAAGGACTTTGTTGCATTATTTAAGGAATCTGCTGCATTATTTAAGGACTTTGCTGCATTATTTAAGGACTTTGATGCATTATTTAAGGACGCTGCTGCAGAATTTAAGTAATCTGCTGCATTATTTAAGGACTCTGCTGCATTATTTAAGGACTTTGCTGCATTATTTAAGGACTCTGCTGCATTATTTAAGGACTTTGTTGCATTATTTAATGACTCTGCTGCGGTATTTAAGGACTCTGCTGTATTATTTAAGGACTTTGCTGAATTATTTAAGGACTCTGCTTCATTATTTAAGGACTTTGTTGCATTATTTAAGGACTCTGCTGCATTATTTAAGGACATCGTTGCATTATTTAAGGACTCTGCTGCATTATTTAAAGACTTTGCTGCATTATTTAAGTACTCTGGTGCATTATTTAAGGACTCGGCTGCATTATTTAAAGACTTTGCTGCATTATTTAAGTACTCTGGTGCATTATTTAAGGACTCTGCTGCATTATTTAAGGACTTTGCTGCATTATTTAAGGACTCTGCTGCATTATTTAAGGACTCTGCTGCATTATTTAAGGACTTTGCTGCATTATTTAAGTATGCTGCTGCGGTATTTAAGGCCTCTGCTGCATTATTTAAGGACTCTGCTGCATTATTAAGGACGTTGCTGCATTATTTAAGGACTTTATTGCATTATTTAAGGATTCTGCTGCATTATTTAAGGAATTTGCTGCATTATTTAAGGACTCTGCTGTATTATTTAAGGACTTTGTTGCATTATTTAATGACTCTGCTGGGGTATTTAAGGACTCTGCTGCATTATTTAAGGGCTTTGCTGCATTATTTAAGGACTCTGCTGCAGTATTTAAGGACTCTGCTGCATTATTTAAGGACTTTGATGCATTATTTAAGGACGCTGCTGCAGAATTTAAGGAATCTGCTGCATTATTTAAGGACTTTGTTGCATTATTTAAGGACTATGCTGCATTATGTAAGGACTCTGCTGCATTATTTAAGGACTTTGCTGCATTATTTAATTACTCTGCTGCATTATTTAAGGACTTTGTTGCATTATTTAAGGACTCTGCTGCATTATTTAAGGACTTTGCTGCATTATTTAAGGACTTTGATGCATTATTTAAGGACGCTGCTGCAGAATTTAAGTAATCTGCTGCATTATTTAAGGACTCTGCTGCATTATTTAAGGACTTTGCTGCATTATTTAAGGACTCTGCTGCATTATTTAAGGACTTTGTTGCATTATTTAATGACTCTGCTGCGGTATTTAAGGACTCTGCTGCATTATTTAAGGACTTTGCTGCATTATTTAAGGACTTTGCTGCAGTAATTAAGGAATCTGCTGCATTATTTAAGGACTTTGTTGCATTATTTAAGGACTGTGCTGCATTGCTTAAGGACTCTGCTGCATTATTTAAGGACTTTGCTGCATTATTTAAGGACTTTGTTGCATTATTTAAGGACTCTGCTGCATTATTTAAGGACTTTGTTGCATTATTTAAGGACTCTGTTGCATTATTTAAGGACTTTGCTGCATTATTTAAGTACTCTGGTGCATTATTTAAGGACTTTGTTGCATTATTTAAGGACTCTGCTGCATTATTTAAGGACTTTGCTGCATTATTTAAGTACTCTGGTGCATTATTTAAGGACTTTGTTGCATTATTTAAGGACTCTGCTGCATTATTTAAGGATTTTGCTGCATTATTTAAGGACTCTACTGCATTATTAAGGACGTTGCTGCATTATTTAAGGACTTTATTGCATTATTTAAGGATTCTGCTGCATTATTTAAGGAATTAGCTGCATTATTTAAGTACTCTGCTGCATTATTTAAGGACTTTGCTGCATTATTTAAGTATGCTGCTGCAGTATTTAAGGCCTCTGCTGCATTATTTAAGGACTCTGCTGCATTATTAAGGACGTTGCTGCATTATTTAAGGACTTTATTGCATTATTTAAGGATTCTGCTGCATTATTTAAGGAATTTGCTGCATTATTTAAGGACTCTGCTGCATTATTTAAGGACTTTGTTGCATTATTTAATGACTCTGCTGGGGTATTTAAGGACTCTGCTGCATTATTTAAGGACTTTGTTGCATTATTTAAGGAATCTGCTGCATTATTTAAGGACTTTGCTGCATTATTTAAGGACTTTGATGCATTATTTAAGGACGCTGCTGCAGAATTTAAGTAATCTGCTGCATTATTTAAGGACTCTGCTGCATTATTTAAGGACTTTGCTGCATTATTTAAGGACTCTGCTGCATTATTTAAGGACTTTGTTGCATTATTTAATGACTCTGCTGCGGTATTTAAGGACTCTGCTGTATTATTTAAGGACTTTGCTGAATTATTTAAGGACTCTGCTTCATTATTTAAGGACTTTGTTGCATTATTTAAGGACTCTGCTGCATTATTTAAGGACTTCGTTGCATTATTTAAGGACTCTGCTGCATTATTTAAAGACTTTGCTGCATTATTTAAGTACTCTGGTGCATTATTTAAGGACTCGGCTGCATTATTTAAAGACTTTGCTGCATTATTTAAGTACTCTGGTGCATTATTTAAGGACTCTGCTGCATTATTTAAGGACTTTGCTGCATTATTTAAGGACTCTGCTGCATTATTTAAGGACTCTGCTGCATTATTTAAGGACTTTGCTGCATTATTTAAGTATGCTGCTGCGGTATTTAAGGCCTCTGCTGCATTATTTAAGGACTCTGCTGCATTATTAAGGACGTTGCTGCATTATTTAAGGACTTTATTGCATTATTTAAGGATTCTGCTGCATTATTTAAGGAATTTGCTGCATTATTTAAGGACTCTGCTGTATTATTTAAGGACTTTGTTGCATTATTTAATGACTCTGCTGGGGTATTTAAGGACTCTGCTGCATTATTTAAGGGCTTTGCTGCATTATTTAAGGACTCTGCTGCAGTATTTAAGGACTCTGCTGCATTATTTAAGGACTTTGATGCATTATTTAAGGACGCTGCTGCAGAATTTAAGGAATCTGCTGCATTATTTAAGGACTTTGTTGCATTATTTAAGGACTATGCTGCATTATGTAAGGACTCTGCTGCATTATTTAAGGACTTTGCTGCATTATTTAATTACTCTGCTGCATTATTTAAGGACTTTGTTGCATTATTTAAGGACTCTGCTGCATTATTTAAGGACTTTGCTGCATTATTTAAGGACTTTGATGCATTATTTAAGGACGCTGCTGCAGAATTTAAGTAATCTGCTGCATTATTTAAGGACTCTGCTGCATTATTTAAGGACTTTGCTGCATTATTTAAGGACTCTGCTGCATTATTTAAGGACTTTGTTGCATTATTTAATGACTCTGCTGCGGTATTTAAGGACTCTGCTGCATTATTTAAGGACTTTGCTGCATTATTTAAGGACTTTGCTGCAGTAATTAAGGAATCTGCTGCATTATTTAAGGACTTTGTTGCATTATTTAAGGACTGTGCTGCATTGCTTAAGGACTCTGCTGCATTATTTAAGGACTTTGCTGCATTATTTAAGGACTTTGTTGCATTATTTAAGGACTCTGCTGCATTATTTAAGGACTTTGTTGCATTATTTAAGGACTCTGTTGCATTATTTAAGGACTTTGCTGCATTATTTAAGTACTCTGGTGCATTATTTAAGGACTTTGTTGCATTATTTAAGGACTCTGCTGCATTATTTAAGGACTTTGCTGCATTATTTAAGTACTCTGGTGCATTATTTAAGGACTTTGTTGCATTATTTAAGGACTCTGCTGCATTATTTAAGGACTTTGTTGCATTATTTAAGGACTCTGCTGCATTATTTAAGGACTTTGCTGCATTATTTAAGGACTCTGCTGCATTATTTAAGGACTTTGTTGCATTATTTAATGACTCTGCTGCGGTATTTAAGGACTCTGCTGTATTATTTAAGGACTTTGCTGCATTATTTAAGGACTCTGCTTCATTATTTAAGGACTTTGTTGCATTATTTAAGGACTCTGCTGCATTATTTAAGGACTTCGTTGCATTATTTAAGGACTCTGCTGCATTATTTAAAGACTTTGCTGCATTATTTAAGTACTCTGGTGCATTATTTAAGGACTCGGCTGCATTATTTAAAGACTTTGCTGCATTATTTAAGTACTCTGGTGCATTATTTAAGGACTCTGCTGCATTATTTAAGGACTTTGCTGCATTATTTAAGGACTCTGCTGCATTATTTAAGGACTTTGCTGCATTATTTAAGTATGCTGCTGCGGTATTTAAGGCCTCTGCTGCATTATTTAAGGACTCTGCTGCATTATTAAGGACGTTGCTGCATTATTTAAGGACTTTATTGCATTATTTAAGGATTCTGCTGCATTATTTAAGGAATTTGCTGCATTATTTAAGGACTCTGCTGTATTATTTAAGGACTTTGTTGCATTATTTAATGACTCTGCTGGGGTATTTAAGGACTCTGCTGCATTATTTAAGGGCTTTGCTGCATTATTTAAGGACTCTGCTGCAGTATTTAAGGACTCTGCTGCATTATTTAAGGACTTTGATGCATTATTTAAGGACGCTGCTGCAGAATTTAAGGAATCTGCTGCATTATTTAAGGACTTTGTTGCATTATTTAAGGACTATGCTGCATTATGTAAGGACTCTGCTGCATTATTTAAGGACTTTGCTGCATTATTTAATTACTCTGCTGCATTATTTAAGGACTTTGTTGCATTATTTAAGGACTCTGCTGCATTATTTAAGGACTTTGCTGCATTATTTAAGGACTTTGATGCATTATTTAAGGACGCTGCTGCAGAATTTAAGTAATCTGCTGCATTATTTAAGGACTCTGCTGCATTATTTAAGGACTTTGCTGCATTATTTAAGGACTCTGCTGCATTATTTAAGGACTTTGTTGCATTATTTAATGACTCTGCTGCGGTATTTAAGGACTCTGCTGCATTATTTAAGGACTTTGCTGCATTATTTAAGGACTTTGCTGCAGTAATTAAGGAATCTGCTGCATTATTTAAGGACTTTGTTGCATTATTTAAGGACTGTGCTGCATTGCTTAAGGACTCTGCTGCATTATTTAAGGACTTTGCTGCATTATTTAAGGACTTTGTTGCTTTATTTAAGGACGTTGCTGCATTATTTAAGGACTTTGTTGCATTATTTAATGACTCTGCTGCATTATTTAAGGACTTTGCTGCATTATTTAAGTATGCTGCTGCAGTATTTAAGGCCTCTGCTGCATTATTTAAGGACTCTGCTGCATTTTTAAGGACGTTGCTGCATTATTTAAGGACTTTATTGCATTATTTAAGGATTCTGCTGCATTATTTAAGGAATTTGCTGCATTATTTAAGGACTCTGCTGCATTATTTAAGGACTTTGTTTCATTATTTAATGACTCTGCTGGGGTATTTAAGGACTCTGCTGCATTATTTAAGGACTTTGTTGCATTATTTAAGGACTCTGCTGCATTATTTAAGGACTTTGCTGCATTATTTAAGGACTTTGATGCATTATTTAAGGACGCTGCTGCAGAATTTAAGTAATCTGCTGCATTATTTAAGGACTCTGCTGCATTATTTAAGGACTTTGCTGCATTATTTAAGGACTCTGCTGCATTATTTAAGGACTTTGTTGCATTATTTAATGACTCTGCTGCGGTATTTAAGGACTCTGCTGTATTATTTAAGGACTTTGCTGCATTATTTAAGGACTCTGCTTCATTATTTAAGGACTTTGTTGCATTATTTAAGGACTCTGCTGCATTATTTAAGGATTTTGCTGCATTATTTAAGGACTCTACTGCATTATTAAGGACGTTGCTGCATTATTTAAGGACTTTATTGCATTATTTAAGGATTCTGCTGCATTATTTAAGGAATTAGCTGCATTATTTAAGTACTCTGCTGCATTATTTAAGGACTTTGCTGCATTATTTAAGTATGCTGCTGCAGTATTTAAGGCCTCTGCTGCATTATTTAAGGACTCTGCTGCATTATTAAGGACGTTGCTGCATTATTTAAGGACTTTATTGCATTATTTAAGGATTCTGCTGCATTATTTAAGGAATTTGCTGCATTATTTAAGGACTCTGCTGCATTATTTAAGGACTTTGTTGCATTATTTAATGACTCTGCTGGGGTATTTAAGGACTCTGCTGCATTATTTAAGGACTTTGTTGCATTATTTAAGGAATCTGCTGCATTATTTAAGGACTTTGCTGCATTATTTAAGGACTTTGATGCATTATTTAAGGACGCTGCTGCAGAATTTAAGTAATCTGCTGCATTATTTAAGGACTCTGCTGCATTATTTAAGGACTTTGCTGCATTATTTAAGGACTCTGCTGCATTATTTAAGGACTTTGTTGCATTATTTAATGACTCTGCTGCGGTATTTAAGGACTCTGCTGTATTATTTAAGGACTTTGCTGAATTATTTAAGGACTCTGCTTCATTATTTAAGGACTTTGTTGCATTATTTAAGGACTCTGCTGCATTATTTAAGGACATCGTTGCATTATTTAAGGACTCTGCTGCATTATTTAAAGACTTTGCTGCATTATTTAAGTACTCTGGTGCATTATTTAAGGACTCGGCTGCATTATTTAAAGACTTTGCTGCATTATTTAAGTACTCTGGTGCATTATTTAAGGACTCTGCTGCATTATTTAAGGACTTTGCTGCATTATTTAAGGACTCTGCTGCATTATTTAAGGACTCTGCTGCATTATTTAAGGACTTTGCTGCATTATTTAAGTATGCTGCTGCGGTATTTAAGGCCTCTGCTGCATTATTTAAGGACTCTGCTGCATTATTAAGGACGTTGCTGCATTATTTAAGGACTTTATTGCATTATTTAAGGATTCTGCTGCATTATTTAAGGAATTTGCTGCATTATTTAAGGACTCTGCTGTATTATTTAAGGACTTTGTTGCATTATTTAATGACTCTGCTGGGGTATTTAAGGACTCTGCTGCATTATTTAAGGGCTTTGCTGCATTATTTAAGGACTCTGCTGCAGTATTTAAGGACTCTGCTGCATTATTTAAGGACTTTGATGCATTATTTAAGGACGCTGCTGCAGAATTTAAGGAATCTGCTGCATTATTTAAGGACTTTGTTGCATTATTTAAGGACTATGCTGCATTATGTAAGGACTCTGCTGCATTATTTAAGGACTTTGCTGCATTATTTAATTACTCTGCTGCATTATTTAAGGACTTTGTTGCATTATTTAAGGACTCTGCTGCATTATTTAAGGACTTTGCTGCATTATTTAAGGACTTTGATGCATTATTTAAGGACGCTGCTGCAGAATTTAAGTAATCTGCTGCATTATTTAAGGACTCTGCTGCATTATTTAAGGACTTTGCTGCATTATTTAAGGACTCTGCTGCATTATTTAAGGACTTTGTTGCATTATTTAATGACTCTGCTGCGGTATTTAAGGACTCTGCTGCATTATTTAAGGACTTTGCTGCATTATTTAAGGACTTTGCTGCAGTAATTAAGGAATCTGCTGCATTATTTAAGGACTTTGTTGCATTATTTAAGGACTGTGCTGCATTGCTTAAGGACTCTGCTGCATTATTTAAGGACTTTGCTGCATTATTTAAGGACTTTGTTGCATTATTTAAGGACTCTGCTGCATTATTTAAGGACTTTGTTGCATTATTTAAGGACTCTGTTGCATTATTTAAGGACTTTGCTGCATTATTTAAGTACTCTGGTGCATTATTTAAGGACTTTGTTGCATTATTTAAGGACTCTGCTGCATTATTTAAGGACT
This sequence comes from Phyllobates terribilis, assembly GCF_046119375.1. Lineage (NCBI taxonomy): Eukaryota > Metazoa > Chordata > Amphibia > Anura > Dendrobatidae > Phyllobates > Phyllobates terribilis. Next base: position 1,424,791 of record NW_027362988.1, on the reverse strand, counting down.
TTGCTGCATTATTTAAGTACTCTGGTGCATTATTTAAGGACTTTGTTGCATTATTTAAGGACTCTGCTGCATTATTTAAGGATTTTGCTGCATTATTTAAGGACTCTACTGCATTATTAAGGACGTTGCTGCATTATTTAAGGACTTTATTGCATTATTTAAGGATTCTGCTGCATTATTTAAGGAATTAGCTGCATTATTTAAGTACTCTGCTGCATTATTTAAGGACTTTGCTGCATTATTTAAGTATGCTGCTGCAGTATTTAAGGCCTCTGCTGCATTATTTAAGGACTCTGCTGCATTATTAAGGACGTTGCTGCATTATTTAAGGACTTTATTGCATTATTTAAGGATTCTGCTGCATTATTTAAGGAATTTGCTGCATTATTTAAGGACTCTGCTGCATTATTTAAGGACTTTGTTGCATTATTTAATGACTCTGCTGGGGTATTTAAGGACTCTGCTGCATTATTTAAGGACTTTGTTGCATTATTTAAGGAATCTGCTGCATTATTTAAGGACTTTGCTGCATTATTTAAGGACTTTGATGCATTATTTAAGGACGCTGCTGCAGAATTTAAGTAATCTGCTGCATTATTTAAGGACTCTGCTGCATTATTTAAGGACTTTGCTGCATTATTTAAGGACTCTGCTGCATTATTTAAGGACTTTGTTGCATTATTTAATGACTCTGCTGCGGTATTTAAGGACTCTGCTGTATTATTTAAGGACTTTGCTGAATTATTTAAGGACTCTGCTTCATTATTTAAGGACTTTGTTGCATTATTTAAGGACTCTGCTGCATTATTTAAGGACTTCGTTGCATTATTTAAGGACTCTGCTGCATTATTTAAAGACTTTGCTGCATTATTTAAGTACTCTGGTGCATTATTTAAGGACTCGGCTGCATTATTTAAAGACTTTGCTGCATTATTTAAGTACTCTGGTGCATTATTTAAGGACTCTGCTGCATTATTTAAGGACTTTGCTGCATTATTTAAGGACTCTGCTGCATTATTTAAGGACTCTGCTGCATTATTTAAGGACTTTGCTGCATTATTTAAGTATGCTGCTGCGGTATTTAAGGCCTCTGCTGCATTATTTAAGGACTCTGCTGCATTATTAAGGACGTTGCTGCATTATTTAAGGACTTTATTGCATTATTTAAGGATTCTGCTGCATTATTTAAGGAATTTGCTGCATTATTTAAGGACTCTGCTGTATTATTTAAGGACTTTGTTGCATTATTTAATGACTCTGCTGGGGTATTTAAGGACTCTGCTGCATTATTTAAGGGCTTTGCTGCATTATTTAAGGACTCTGCTGCAGTATTTAAGGACTCTGCTGCATTATTTAAGGACTTTGATGCATTATTTAAGGACGCTGCTGCAGAATTTAAGGAATCTGCTGCATTATTTAAGGACTTTGTTGCATTATTTAAGGACTATGCTGCATTATGTAAGGACTCTGCTGCATTATTTAAGGACTTTGCTGCATTATTTAATTACTCTGCTGCATTATTTAAGGACTTTGTTGCATTATTTAAGGACTCTGCTGCATTATTTAAGGACTTTGCTGCATTATTTAAGGACTTTGATGCATTATTTAAGGACGCTGCTGCAGAATTTAAGTAATCTGCTGCATTATTTAAGGACTCTGCTGCATTATTTAAGGACTTTGCTGCATTATTTAAGGACTCTGCTGCATTATTTAAGGACTTTGTTGCATTATTTAATGACTCTGCTGCGGTATTTAAGGACTCTGCTGCATTATTTAAGGACTTTGCTGCATTATTTAAGGACTTTGCTGCAGTAATTAAGGAATCTGCTGCATTATTTAAGGACTTTGTTGCATTATTTAAGGACTGTGCTGCATTGCTTAAGGACTCTGCTGCATTATTTAAGGACTTTGCTGCATTATTTAAGGACTTTGTTGCATTATTTAAGGACTCTGCTGCATTATTTAAGGACTTTGTTGCATTATTTAAGGACTCTGTTGCATTATTTAAGGACTTTGCTGCATTATTTAAGTACTCTGGTGCATTATTTAAGGACTTTGTTGCATTATTTAAGGACTCTGCTGCATTATTTAAGGACTTTGCTGCATTATTTAAGTACTCTGGTGCATTATTTAAGGACTTTGTTGCATTATTTAAGGACTCTGCTGCATTATTTAAGGACTTTGTTGCATTATTTAAGGACTCTGCTGCATTATTTAAGGACTTTGCTGCATTATTTAAGGACTCTGCTGCATTATTTAAGGACTTTGTTGCATTATTTAATGACTCTGCTGCGGTATTTAAGGACTCTGCTGTATTATTTAAGGACTTTGCTGCATTATTTAAGGACTCTGCTTCATTATTTAAGGACTTTGTTGCATTATTTAAGGACTCTGCTGCATTATTTAAGGACTTCGTTGCATTATTTAAGGACTCTGCTGCATTATTTAAAGACTTTGCTGCATTATTTAAGTACTCTGGTGCATTATTTAAGGACTCGGCTGCATTATTTAAAGACTTTGCTGCATTATTTAAGTACTCTGGTGCATTATTTAAGGACTCTGCTGCATTATTTAAGGACTTTGCTGCATTATTTAAGGACTCTGCTGCATTATTTAAGGACTTTGCTGCATTATTTAAGTATGCTGCTGCGGTATTTAAGGCCTCTGCTGCATTATTTAAGGACTCTGCTGCATTATTAAGGACGTTGCTGCATTATTTAAGGACTTTATTGCATTATTTAAGGATTCTGCTGCATTATTTAAGGAATTTGCTGCATTATTTAAGGACTCTGCTGTATTATTTAAGGACTTTGTTGCATTATTTAATGACTCTGCTGGGGTATTTAAGGACTCTGCTGCATTATTTAAGGGCTTTGCTGCATTATTTAAGGACTCTGCTGCAGTATTTAAGGACTCTGCTGCATTATTTAAGGACTTTGATGCATTATTTAAGGACGCTGCTGCAGAATTTAAGGAATCTGCTGCATTATTTAAGGACTTTGTTGCATTATTTAAGGACTATGCTGCATTATGTAAGGACTCTGCTGCATTATTTAAGGACTTTGCTGCATTATTTAATTACTCTGCTGCATTATTTAAGGACTTTGTTGCATTATTTAAGGACTCTGCTGCATTATTTAAGGACTTTGCTGCATTATTTAAGGACTTTGATGCATTATTTAAGGACGCTGCTGCAGAATTTAAGTAATCTGCTGCATTATTTAAGGACTCTGCTGCATTATTTAAGGACTTTGCTGCATTATTTAAGGACTCTGCTGCATTATTTAAGGACTTTGTTGCATTATTTAATGACTCTGCTGCGGTATTTAAGGACTCTGCTGCATTATTTAAGGACTTTGCTGCATTATTTAAGGACTTTGCTGCAGTAATTAAGGAATCTGCTGCATTATTTAAGGACTTTGTTGCATTATTTAAGGACTGTGCTGCATTGCTTAAGGACTCTGCTGCATTATTTAAGGACTTTGCTGCATTATTTAAGGACTTTGTTGCATTATTTAAGGACTCTGCTGCATTATTTAAGGACTTTGTTGCATTATTTAAGGACTCTGTTGCATTATTTAAGGACTTTGCTGCATTATTTAAGTACTCTGGTGCATTATTTAAGGACTTTGTTGCATTATTTAAGGACTCTGCTGCATTATTTAAGGACTTTGTTGCATTATTTAAGGACTCTGTTGCATTATTTAAGGACTTTGCTGCATTATTTAAGTACTCTGGTGCATTATTTAAGGACTTTGTTGCATTATTTAAGGACTCTGCTGCATTATTTAAGGACTTTGTTGCATTATTTAAGGACTCTGCTGCATTATTTAAGGACTTTGCTGCATTATTTAAGGACTCTGTTGCATTATTTAAGGACTTTGCTGCATTATTTAAGTACTCTGGTGCATTATTTAAGGACTTTATTGCATTATTTAAGGATTCTGCTGCATTATTTAAGGAATTTGCTGCATTATTTAAGAACTTTGCTGCAGTATTTAAGGACTCTGCTGCATTATTTAAGGACTTTATTGCATTATTTAAGGACCCTGCTGCAGAATTTAAGGAATCTGCTGCATTACTTAAGGACTTTGTTGCATTATTTAAGGACTCTGCTGCATTATTTAAGGACTTTGCTGCATTATTTAAGGACTTTGATGCATTATTTAAGGACGCCGCTGCAGAATTTAAGTAATCTGCTGCATTATTTAAGGACTCTGCTGCATTATTTAAGGACTTTGCTGCATTATTTAAGGACTCTGCTGTATTATTAAGCACGTTGCTGCATTAATTAAGGACTTTATTGCATTATTTAAGGAATTTGATGCATTATTTAAGGACTCTGCTGCATTATTTAAGGACTTTGATGCATTATTTAAGGACGCTGCTGCAGAATTTAAGGAATCTGCTGCATTATTTAAGGACTTTGTTGCATTATTTAAGGACTATGCTGCATTATGTAAGGACTCTGCTGCATTATTTAAGGACTTTGCTGCATTATTTAATTACTCTGCTGCATTATTTAAGGACTTTGTTGCATTATTTAAGGACTCTGCTGCATTATTTAAGGACTTTGCTGCATTATTTAAGGACTTTGATGCATTATTTAAGGACGCTGCTGCAGAATTTAAGTAATCTGCTGCATTATTTAAGGACTCTGCTGCATTATTTAAGGACTTTGCTGCATTATTTAAGGACTCTGCTGCATTATTTAAGGACTTTGTTGCATTATTTAATGACTCTGCTGCGGTATTTAAGGACTCTGCTGCATTTTTTAAGGACTTTGCTGCATTATTTAAGGACTTTGCTGCAGTAATTAAGGAATCTGCTGCATTATTTAAGGAATTTGATGCATTATTTAAGGACTCTGCTGCATTATTTAAGGACTTTGCTGCATTATTTAAGGACTCTGCTTCATTATTTAAGGACTTTTTTGCATTATTTAAGGACTCTGCTGCATTATTTAAGGACTTTGTTGCATTATTTAAGGACTCTGCTGCATTATTTAAAGACTTTGTTGCATTATTTAAGTACTCTGGTGCATTATTTAAGGACTCTGCTGCATTATTTAAAGACTTTGCTGCATTATTTAAGTACTCTGGTGCATTATTTAAGGACTTTGTTGCTTTATTTAAGGACTTTGCTGCATTATTTAAGGACTTTGTTGCATTATTTAAGGACTCTGCTGCATTATTTAAGGACTTTGCTGCATTATTTAAGTATGCTGCTGCAGTATTTAAGGCCTCTGCTGCATTATTTAAGGACTCTGCTGCATTTTTAAGGACGTTGCTGCATTATTTAAGGACTTTATTGCATTATTTAAGGATTCTGCTGCATTATTTAAGGAATTTGCTGCATTATTTAAGGACTCTGCTGCATTATTTAAGGACTTTGTTTCATTATTTAATGACTCTGCTGGGGTATTTAAGGACTCTGCTGCATTATTTAAGGACTTTGTTGCATTATTTAAGGACTCTGCTGCATTATTTAAGGACTTTGCTGCATTATTTAAGGACTTTGATGCATTATTTAAGGACGCTGCTGCAGAATTTTAGTAATCTGCTGCATTATTTAAGGACTCTGCTGCATTATTTAAGGACTTTGCTGCATTATTTAAGGACTCTGCTGCATTATTTAAGGACTTTGTTGCATTATTTAATGACTCTGCTGCGGTATTTAAGGACTCTGCTGTATTATTTAAGGACTTTGCTGCATTATTTAAGGACTCTGCTTCATTATTTAAGGACTTTGTTGCATTATTTAAGGACTCTGCTGCATTATTTAAGGATTTTGCTGCATTATTTAAGGAATCTACTGCATTATTAAGGACGTTGCTGCATTATTTAAGGACTTTATTGCATTATTTAAGGATTCTGCTGCATTATTTAAGGAATTAGCTGCATTATTTAAGTACTCTGCTGCATTATTTAAGGACTTTGCTGCATTACTTAAGTATGCTGCTGCAGTATTTAAGGCCTCTGCTGCATTATTTAAGGACTCTGCTGCATTATTAAGGACGTTGCTGCATTATTTAAGGACTTTATTGCATTATTTAAGGATTCTGCTGCATTATTTAAGGAATTTGCTGCATTATTTAAGGACTCTGCTGCATTATTTAAGGACTTTGTTGCATTATTTAATGACTCTGCTGGGGTATTTAAGGACTCTGCTGCATTATTTAAGGACTTTGTTGCATTATTTAAGGAATCTGCTGCATTATTTAAGGACTTTGCTGCATTATTTAAGGACTTTGATGCATTATTTAAGGACGCTGCTGCAGAATTTAAGTAATCTGCTGCATTATTTAAGGACTCTGCTGCATTATTTAAGGACTTTGCTGCATTATTTAAGGACTCTGCTGCATTATTTAAGGACTTTGTTGCATTATTTAATGACTCTGCTGCGGTATTTAAGGACTCTGCTGTATTATTTAAGGACTTTGCTGAATTATTTAAGGACTCTGCTTCATTATTTAAGGACTTTGTTGCATTATTTAAGGACTCTGCTGCATTATTTAAGGACTTCGTTGCATTATTTAAGGACTCTGCTGCATTATTTAAAGACTTTGCTGCATTATTTAAGTACTCTGGTGCATTATTTAAGGACTCGGCTGCATTATTTAAAGACTTTGCTGCATTATTTAAGTACTCTGGTGCATTATTTAAGGACTCTGCTGCATTATTTAAGGACTTTGCTGCATTATTTAAGGACTCTGCTGCATTATTTAAGGACTCTGCTGCATTATTTAAGGACTTTGCTGCATTATTTAAGTATGCTGCTGCGGTATTTAAGGCCTCTGCTGCATTATTTAAGGACTCTGCTGCATTATTAAGGACGTTGCTGCATTATTTAAGGACTTTATTGCATTATTTAAGGATTCTGCTGCATTATTTAAGGAATTTGCTGCATTATTTAAGGACTCTGCTGTATTATTTAAGGACTTTGTTGCATTATTTAATGACTCTGCTGGGGTATTTAAGGACTCTGCTGCATTATTTAAGGGCTTTGCTGCATTATTTAAGGACTCTGCTGCAGTATTTAAGGACTCTGCTGCATTATTTAAGGACTTTGATGCATTATTTAAGGACGCTGCTGCAGAATTTAAGGAATCTGCTGCATTATTTAAGGACTTTGTTGCATTATTTAAGGACTATGCTGCATTATGTAAGGACTCTGCTGCATTATTTAAGGACTTTGCTGCATTATTTAATTACTCTGCTGCATTATTTAAGGACTTTGTTGCATTATTTAAGGACTCTGCTGCATTATTTAAGGACTTTGCTGCATTATTTAAGGACTTTGATGCATTATTTAAGGACGCTGCTGCAGAATTTAAGTAATCTGCTGCATTATTTAAGGACTCTGCTGCATTATTTAAGGACTTTGCTGCATTATTTAAGGACTCTGCTGCATTATTTAAGGACTTTGTTGCATTATTTAATGACTCTGCTGCGGTATTTAAGGACTCTGCTGCATTATTTAAGGACTTTGCTGCATTATTTAAGGACTTTGCTGCAGTAATTAAGGAATCTGCTGCATTATTTAAGGACTTTGTTGCATTATTTAAGGACTGTGCTGCATTGCTTAAGGACTCTGCTGCATTATTTAAGGACTTTGCTGCATTATTTAAAGACTTTGTTGCATTATTTAAGGACTCTGCTGCATTATTTAAGGACTTTGTTGCATTATTTAAGGACTCTGTTGCATTATTTAAGGACTTTGCTGCATTATTTAAGTACTCTGGTGCATTATTTAAGGACTTTGTTGCATTATTTAAGGACTCTGCTGCATTATTTAAGGACTTTGCTGCATTATTTAAGTACTCTGGTGCATTATTTAAGGACTTTGTTGCATTATTTAAGGACTCTGCTGCATTATTTAAGGATTTTGCTGCATTATTTAAGGACTCTACTGCATTATTAAGGACGTTGCTGCATTATTTAAGGACTTTATTGCATTATTTAAGGATTCTGCTGCATTATTTAAGGAATTAGCTGCATTATTTAAGTACTCTGCTGCATTATTTAAGGACTTTGCTGCATTATTTAAGTATGCTGCTGCAGTATTTAAGGCCTCTGCTGCATTATTTAAGGACTCTGCTGCATTATTAAGGACGTTGCTGCATTATTTAAGGACTTTATTGCATTATTTAAGGATTCTGCTGCATTATTTAAGGAATTTGCTGCATTATTTAAGGACTCTGCTGCATTATTTAAGGACTTTGTTGCATTATTTAATGACTCTGCTGGGGTATTTAAGGACTCTGCTGCATTATTTAAGGACTTTGTTGCATTATTTAAGGAATCTGCTGCATTATTTAAGGACTTTGCTGCATTATTTAAGGACTTTGATGCATTATTTAAGGACGCTGCTGCAGAATTTAAGTAATCTGCTGCATTATTTAAGGACTCTGCTGCATTATTTAAGGACTTTGCTGCATTATTTAAGGACTCTGCTGCATTATTTAAGGACTTTGTTGCATTATTTAATGACTCTGCTGCGGTATTTAAGGACTCTGCTGTATTATTTAAGGACTTTGCTGAATTATTTAAGGACTCTGCTTCATTATTTAAGGACTTTGTTGCATTATTTAAGGACTCTGCTGCATTATTTAAGGACTTCGTTGCATTATTTAAGGACTCTGCTGCATTATTTAAAGACTTTGCTGCATTATTTAAGTACTCTGGTGCATTATTTAAGGACTCGGCTGCATTATTTAAAGACTTTGCTGCATTATTTAAGTACTCTGGTGCATTATTTAAGGACTCTGCTGCATTATTTAAGGACTTTGCTGCATTATTTAAGGACTCTGCTGCATTATTTAAGGACTCTGCTGCATTATTTAAGGACTTTGCTGCATTATTTAAGTATGCTGCTGCGGTATTTAAGGCCTCTGCTGCATTATTTAAGGACTCTGCTGCATTATTAAGGACGTTGCTGCATTATTTAAGGACTTTATTGCATTATTTAAGGATTCTGCTGCATTATTTAAGGAATTTGCTGCATTATTTAAGGACTCTGCTGTATTATTTAAGGACTTTGTTGCATTATTTAATGACTCTGCTGGGGTATTTAAGGACTCTGCTGCATTATTTAAGGGCTTTGCTGCATTATTTAAGGACTCTGCTGCAGTATTTAAGGACTCTGCTGCATTATTTAAGGACTTTGATGCATTATTTAAGGACGCTGCTGCAGAATTTAAGGAATCTGCTGCATTATTTAAGGACTTTGTTGCATTATTTAAGGACTATGCTGCATTATGTAAGGACTCTGCTGCATTATTTAAGGACTTTGCTGCATTATTTAATTACTCTGCTGCATTATTTAAGGACTTTGTTGCATTATTTAAGGACTCTGCTGCATTATTTAAGGACTTTGCTGCATTATTTAAGGACTTTGATGCATTATTTAAGGACGCTGCTGCAGAATTTAAGTAATCTGCTGCATTATTTAAGGACTCTGCTGCATTATTTAAGGACTTTGCTGCATTATTTAAGGACTCTGCTGCATTATTTAAGGACTTTGTTGCATTATTTAATGACTCTGCTGCGGTATTTAAGGACTCTGCTGCATTATTTAAGGACTTTGCTGCATTATTTAAGGACTTTGCTGCAGTAATTAAGGAATCTGCTGCATTATTTAAGGACTTTGTTGCATTATTTAAGGACTGTGCTGCATTGCTTAAGGACTCTGCTGCATTATTTAAGGACTTTGCTGCATTATTTAAGGACTTTGTTGCATTATTTAAGGACTCTGCTGCATTATTTAAGGACTTTGTTGCATTATTTAAGGACTCTGTTGCATTATTTAAGGACTTTGCTGCATTATTTAAGTACTCTGGTGCATTATTTAAGGACTTTGTTGCATTATTTAAGGACTCTGCTGCATTATTTAAGGACTTTGCTGCATTATTTAAGTACTCTGGTGCATTATTTAAGGACTTTGTTGCATTATTTAAGGACTCTGCTGCATTATTTAAGGACTTTGTTGCATTATTTAAGGACTCTGCTGCATTATTTAAGGACTTTGCTGCATTATTTAAGGACTCTGCTGCATTATTTAAGGACTTTGTTGCATTATTTAATGACTCTGCTGCGGTATTTAAGGACTCTGCTGTATTATTTAAGGACTTTGCTGCATTATTTAAGGACTCTGCTTCATTATTTAAGGACTTTGTTGCATTATTTAAGGACTCTGCTGCATTATTTAAGGACTTCGTTGCATTATTTAAGGACTCTGCTGCATTATTTAAAGACTTTGCTGCATTATTTAAGTACTCTGGTGCATTATTTAAGGACTCGGCTGCATTATTTAAAGACTTTGCTGCATTATTTAAGTACTCTGGTGCATTATTTAAGGACTCTGCTGCATTATTTAAGGACTTTGCTGCATTATTTAAGGACTCTGCTGCATTATTTAAGGACTTTGCTGCATTATTTAAGTATGCTGCTGCGGTATTTAAGGCCTCTGCTGCATTATTTAAGGACTCTGCTGCATTATTAAGGACGTTGCTGCATTATTTAAGGACTTTATTGCATTATTTAAGGATTCTGCTGCATTATTTAAGGAATTTGCTGCATTATTTAAGGACTCTGCTGTATTATTTAAGGACTTTGTTGCATTATTTAATGACTCTGCTGGGGTATTTAAGGACTCTGCTGCATTATTTAAGGGCTTTGCTGCATTATTTAAGGACTCTGCTGCAGTATTTAAGGACTCTGCTGCATTATTTAAGGACTTTGATGCATTATTTAAGGACGCTGCTGCAGAATTTAAGGAATCTGCTGCATTATTTAAGGACTTTGTTGCATTATTTAAGGACTATGCTGCATTATGTAAGGACTCTGCTGCATTATTTAAGGACTTTGCTGCATTATTTAATTACTCTGCTGCATTATTTAAGGACTTTGTTGCATTATTTAAGGACTCTGCTGCATTATTTAAGGACTTTGCTGCATTATTTAAGGACTTTGATGCATTATTTAAGGACGCTGCTGCAGAATTTAAGTAATCTGCTGCATTATTTAAGGACTCTGCTGCATTATTTAAGGACTTTGCTGCATTATTTAAGGACTCTGCTGCATTATTTAAGGACTTTGTTGCATTATTTAATGACTCTGCTGCGGTATTTAAGGACTCTGCTGCATTATTTAAGGACTTTGCTGCATTATTTAAGGACTTTGCTGCAGTAATTAAGGAATCTGCTGCATTATTTAAGGACTTTGTTGCATTATTTAAGGACTGTGCTGCATTGCTTAAGGACTCTGCTGCATTATTTAAGGACTTTGCTGCATTATTTAAGGACTTTGTTGCATTATTTAAGGACTCTGCTGCATTATTTAAGGACTTTGTTGCATTATTTAAGGACTCTGTTGCATTATTTAAGGACTTTGCTGCATTATTTAAGTACTCTGGTGCATTATTTAAGGACTTTGTTGCATTATTTAAGGACTCTGCTGCATTATTTAAGGACTTTGTTGCATTATTTAAGGACTCTGTTGCATTATTTAAGGACTTTGCTGCATTATTTAAGTACTCTGGTGCATTATTTAAGGACTTTGTTGCATTATTTAAGGACTCTGCTGCATTATTTAAGGACTTTGTTGCATTATTTAAGGACTCTGCTGCATTATTTAAGGACTTTGCTGCATTATTTAAGGACTCTGTTGCATTATTTAAGGACTTTGCTGCATTATTTAAGTACTCTGGTGCATTATTTAAGGACTTTATTGCATTATTTAAGGATTCTGCTGCATTATTTAAGGAATTTGCTGCATTATTTAAGAACTTTGCTGCAGTATTTAAGGACTCTGCTGCATTATTTAAGGACTTTATTGCATTATTTAAGGACCCTGCTGCAGAATTTAAGGAATCTGCTGCATTACTTAAGGACTTTGTTGCATTATTTAAGGACTCTGCTGCATTATTTAAGGACTTTGCTGCATTATTTAAGGACTTTGATGCATTATTTAAGGACGCCGCTGCAGAATTTAAGTAATCTGCTGCATTATTTAAGGACTCTGCTGCATTATTTAAGGACTTTGCTGCATTATTTAAGGACTCTGCTGTATTATTAAGCACGTTGCTGCATTAATTAAGGACTTTATTGCATTATTTAAGGAATTTGATGCATTATTTAAGGACTCTGCTGCATTATTTAAGGACTTTGATGCATTATTTAAGGACGCTGCTGCAGAATTTAAGGAATCTGCTGCATTATTTAAGGACTTTGTTGCATTATTTAAGGACTATGCTGCATTATGTAAGGACTCTGCTGCATTATTTAAGGACTTTGCTGCATTATTTAATTACTCTGCTGCATTATTTAAGGACTTTGTTGCATTATTTAAGGACTCTGCTGCATTATTTAAGGACTTTGCTGCATTATTTAAGGACTTTGATGCATTATTTAAGGACGCTGCTGCAGAATTTAAGTAATCTGCTGCATTATTTAAGGACTCTGCTGCATTATTTAAGGACTTTGCTGCATTATTTAAGGACTCTGCTGCATTATTTAAGGACTTTGTTGCATTATTTAATGACTCTGCTGCGGTATTTAAGGACTCTGCTGCATTTTTTAAGGACTTTGCTGCATTATTTAAGGACTTTGCTGCAGTAATTAAGGAATCTGCTGCATTATTTAAGGAATTTGATGCATTATTTAAGGACTCTGCTGCATTATTTAAGGACTTTGCTGCATTATTTAAGGACTCTGCTTCATTATTTAAGGACTTTTTTGCATTATTTAAGGACTCTGCTGCATTATTTAAGGACTTTGTTGCATTATTTAAGGACTCTGCTGCATTATTTAAAGACTTTGTTGCATTATTTAAGTACTCTGGTGCATTATTTAAGGACTCTGCTGCATTATTTAAAGACTTTGCTGCATTATTTAAGTACTCTGGTGCATTATTTAAGGACTTTGTTGCTTTATTTAAGGACTTTGCTGCATTATTTAAGGACTTTGTTGCATTATTTAAGGACTCTGCTGCATTATTTAAGGACTTTGCTGCATTATTTAAGTATGCTGCTGCAGTATTTAAGGCCTCTGCTGCATTATTTAAGGACTCTGCTGCATTTTTAAGGACGTTGCTGCATTATTTAAGGACTTTATTGCATTATTTAAGGATTCTGCTGCATTATTTAAGGAATTTGCTGCATTATTTAAGGACTCTGCTGCATTATTTAAGGACTTTGTTTCATTATTTAATGACTCTGCTGGGGTATTTAAGGACTCTGCTGCATTATTTAAGGACTTTGTTGCATTATTTAAGGACTCTGCTGCATTATTTAAGGACTTTGCTGCATTATTTAAGGACTTTGATGCATTATTTAAGGACGCTGCTGCAGAATTTAAGTAATCTGCTGCATTATTTAAGGACTCTGCTGCATTATTTAAGGACTTTGCTGCATTATTTAAGGACTCTGCTGCATTATTTAAGGACTTTGTTGCATTATTTAATGACTCTGCTGCGGTATTTAAGGACTCTGCTGTATTATTTAAGGACTTTGCTGCATTATTTAAGGACTCTGCTTCATTATTTAAGGACTTTGTTGCATTATTTAAGGACTCTGCTGCATTATTTAAGGATTTTGCTGCATTATTTAAGGAATCTACTGCATTATTAAGGACGTTGCTGCATTATTTAAGGACTTTATTGCATTATTTAAGGATTCTGCTGCATTATTTAAGGAATTAGCTGCATTATTTAAGTACTCTGCTGCATTATTTAAGGACTTTGCTGCATTACTTAAGTATGCTGCTGCAGTATTTAAGGCCTCTGCTGCATTATTTAAGGACTCTGCTGCATTATTAAGGACGTTGCTGCATTATTTAAGGACTTTATTGCATTATTTAAGGATTCTGCTGCATTATTTAAGGAATTTGCTGCATTATTTAAGGACTCTGCTGCATTATTTAAGGACTTTGTTGCATTATTTAATGACTCTGCTGGGGTATTTAAGGACTCTGCTGCATTATTTAAGGACTTTGTTGCATTATTTAAGGAATCTGCTGCATTATTTAAGGACTTTGCTGCATTATTTAAGGACTTTGATGCATTATTTAAGGACGCTGCTGCAGAATTTAAGTAATCTGCTGCATTATTTAAGGACTCTGCTGCATTATTTAAGGACTTTGCTGCATTATTTAAGGACTCTGCTGCATTATTTAAGGACTTTGTTGCATTATTTAATGACTCTGCTGCGGTATTTAAGGACTCTGCTGTATTATTTAAGGACTTTGCTGAATTATTTAAGGACTCTGCTTCATTATTTAAGGACTTTGTTGCATTATTTAAGGACTCTGCTGCATTATTTAAGGACTTCGTTGCATTATTTAAGGACTCTGCTGCATTATTTAAAGACTTTGCTGCATTATTTAAGTACTCTGGTGCATTATTTAAGGACTCGGCTGCATTATTTAAAGACTTTGCTGCATTATTTAAGTACTCTGGTGCATTATTTAAGGACTCTGCTGCATTATTTAAGGACTTTGCTGCATTATTTAAGGACTCTGCTGCATTATTTAAGGACTCTGCTGCATTATTTAAGGACTTTGCTGCATTATTTAAGTATGCTGCTGCGGTATTTAAGGCCTCTGCTGCATTATTTAAGGACTCTGCTGCATTATTAAGGACGTTGCTGCATTATTTAAGGACTTTATTGCATTATTTAAGGATTCTGCTGCATTATTTAAGGAATTTGCTGCATTATTTAAGGACTCTGCTGTATTATTTAAGGACTTTGTTGCATTATTTAATGACTCTGCTGGGGTATTTAAGGACTCTGCTGCATTATTTAAGGGCTTTGCTGCATTATTTAAGGACTCTGCTGCAGTATTTAAGGACTCTGCTGCATTATTTAAGGACTTTGATGCATTATTTAAGGACGCTGCTGCAGAATTTAAGGAATCTGCTGCATTATTTAAGGACTTTGTTGCATTATTTAAGGACTATGCTGCATTATGTAAGGACTCTGCTGCATTATTTAAGGACTTTGCTGCATTATTTAATTACTCTGCTGCATTATTTAAGGACTTTGTTGCATTATTTAAGGACTCTGCTGCATTATTTAAGGACTTTGCTGCATTATTTAAGGACTTTGATGCATTATTTAAGGACGCTGCTGCAGAATTTAAGTAATCTGCTGCATTATTTAAGGACTCTGCTGCATTATTTAAGGACTTTGCTGCATTATTTAAGGACTCTGCTGCATTATTTAAGGACTTTGTTGCATTATTTAATGACTCTGCTGCGGTATTTAAGGACTCTGCTGCATTATTTAAGGACTTTGCTGCATTATTTAAGGACTTTGCTGCAGTAATTAAGGAATCTGCTGCATTATTTAAGGACTTTGTTGCATTATTTAAGGACTGTGCTGCATTGCTTAAGGACTCTGCTGCATTATTTAAGGACTTTGCTGCATTATTTAAGGACTTTGTTGCATTATTTAAGGACTCTGCTGCATTATTTAAGGACTTTGTTGCATTATTTAAGGACTCTGTTGCATTATTTAAGGACTTTGCTGCATTATTTAAGTACTCTGGTGCATTATTTAAGGACTTTGTTGCATTATTTAAGGACTCTGCTGCATTATTTAAGGACTTTGCTGCATTATTTAAGTACTCTGGTGCATTATTTAAGGACTTTGTTGCATTATTTAAGGACTCTGCTGCATTATTTAAGGACTTTGCTGCATTATTTAAGGACTCTGCTGCATTATTTAAGGACTTTGTTGCATTATTTAATGACTCTGCTGCGGTATTTAAGGACTCTGCTGTATTATTTAAGGACTTTGCTGCATTATTTAAGGACTCTGCTTCATTATTTAAGGACTTTGTTGCATTATTTAAGGACTCTGCTGCATTATTTAAGGACTTCGTTGCATTATTTAAGGACTCTGTTGCATTATTTAAAGACTTTGCTGCATTATTTAAGTACTCTGGTGCATTATTTAAGGACTCGGCTGCATTATTTAAAGACTTTGCTGCATTATTTAAGTACTCTGGTGCATTATTTAAGGACTCTGCTGCATTATTTAAGGACTTTGCTGCATTATTTAAGGACTCTGCTGCATTATTTAAGGACTTTGCTGCATTATTTAAGTATGCTGCTGCGGTATTTAAGGCCTCTGCTGCATTATTTAAGGACTCTGCTGCATTATTAAGGACGTTGCTGCATTATTTAAGGACTTTATTGCATTATTTAAGGATTCTGCTGCATTATTTAAGGACTCTGCTGCATTATTTAAGGACTCTGCTGCATTATTTAAGGACTTTGCTGCATTATTTAAGTATGCTGCTGCGGTATTTAAGGCCTCTGCTGCATTATTTAAGGACTCTGCTGCATTATTAAGGACGTTGCTGCATTATTTAAGGACTTTATTGCATTATTTAAGGATTCTGCTGCATTATTTAAGGAATTTGCTGCATTATTTAAGGACTCTGCTGTATTATTTAAGGACTTTGTTGCATTATTTAATGACTCTGCTGGGGTATTTAAGGACTCTGCTGCATTATTTAAGGGCTTTGCTGCATTATTTAAGGACTCTGCTGCAGTATTTAAGGACTCTGCTGCATTATTTAAGGACTTTGATGCATTATTTAAGGACGCTGCTGCAGAATTTAAGGAATCTGCTGCATTATTTAAGGACTTTGTTGCATTATTTAAGGACTATGCTGCATTATGTAAGGACTCTGCTGCATTATTTAAGGACTTTGCTGCATTATTTAATTACTCTGCTGCATTATTTAAGGACTTTGTTGCATTATTTAAGGACTCTGCTGCATTATTTAAGGACTTTGCTGCATTATTTAAGGACTTTGATGCATTATTTAAGGACGCTGCTGCAGAATTTAAGTAATCTGCTGCATTATTTAAGGACTCTGCTGCATTATTTAAGGACTTTGCTGCATTATTTAAGGACTCTGCTGCATTATTTAAGGACTTTGTTGCATTATTTAATGACTCTGCTGCGGTATTTAAGGACTCTGCTGCATTATTTAAGGACTTTGCTGCATTATTTAAGGACTTTGCTGCAGTAATTAAGGAATCTGCTGCATTATTTAAGGACTTTGTTGCATTATTTAAGGACTGTGCTGCATTGCTTAAGGACTCTGCTGCATTATTTAAGGACTTTGCTGCATTATTTAAGGACTTTGTTGCATTATTTAAGGACTCTGCTGCATTATTTAAGGACTTTGTTGCATTATTTAAGGACTCTGTTGCATTATTTAAGGACTTTGCTGCATTATTTAAGTACTCTGGTGCATTATTTAAGGACTTTGTTGCATTATTTAAGGACTCTGCTGCATTATTTAAGGACTTTGCTGCATTATTTAAGTACTCTGGTGCATTATTTAAGGACTTTGTTGCATTATTTAAGGACTCTGCTGCATTATTTAAGGACTTTGTTGCATTATTTAAGGACTCTGCTGCATTATTTAAGGACTTTGCTGCATTATTTAAGGACTCTGCTGCATTATTTAAGGACTTTGTTGCATTATTTAATGACTCTGCTGCGGTATTTAAGGACTCTGCTGTATTATTTAAGGACTTTGCTGCATTATTTAAGGACTCTGCTTCATTATTTAAGGACTTTGTTGCATTATTTAAGGACTCTGCTGCATTATTTAAGGACTTCGTTGCATTATTTAAGGACTCTGCTGCATTATTTAAAGACTTTGCTGCATTATTTAAGTACTCTGGTGCATTATTTAAGGACTCGGCTGCATTATTTAAAGACTTTGCTGCATTATTTAAGTACTCTGGTGCATTATTTAAGGACTCTGCTGCATTATTTAAGGACTTTGCTGCATTATTTAAGGACTCTGCTGCATTATTTAAGGACTTTGCTGCATTATTTAAGTATGCTGCTGCGGTATTTAAGGCCTCTGCTGCATTATTTAAGGACTCTGCTGCATTATTAAGGACGTTGCTGCATTATTTAAGGACTTTATTGCATTATTTAAGGATTCTGCTGCATTATTTAAGGAATTTGCTGCATTATTTAAGGACTCTGCTGTATTATTTAAGGACTTTGTTGCATTATTTAATGACTCTGCTGGGGTATTTAAGGACTCTGCTGCATTATTTAAGGGCTTTGCTGCATTATTTAAGGACTCTGCTGCAGTATTTAAGGACTCTGCTGCATTATTTAAGGACTTTGATGCATTATTTAAGGACGCTGCTGCAGAATTTAAGGAATCTGCTGCATTATTTAAGGACTTTGTTGCATTATTTAAGGACTATGCTGCATTATGTAAGGACTCTGCTGCATTATTTAAGGACTTTGCTGCATTATTTAATTACTCTGCTGCATTATTTAAGGACTTTGTTGCATTATTTAAGGACTCTGCTGCATTATTTAAGGACTTTGCTGCATTATTTAAGGACTTTGATGCATTATTTAAGGACGCTGCTGCAGAATTTAAGTAATCTGCTGCATTATTTAAGGACTCTGCTGCATTATTTAAGGACTTTGCTGCATTATTTAAGGACTCTGCTGCATTATTTAAGGACTTTGTTGCATTATTTAATGACTCTGCTGCGGTATTTAAGGACTCTGCTGCATTATTTAAGGACTTTGCTGCATTATTTAAGGACTTTGCTGCAGTAATTAAGGAATCTGCTGCATTATTTAAGGACTTTGTTGCATTATTTAAGGACTGTGCTGCATTGCTTAAGGACTCTGCTGCATTATTTAAGGACTTTGCTGCATTATTTAAGGACTTTGTTGCATTATTTAAGGACTCTGCTGCATTATTTAAGGACTTTGTTGCATTATTTAAGGACTCTGTTGCATTATTTAAGGACTTTGCTGCATTATTTAAGTACTCTGGTGCATTATTTAAGGACTTTGTTGCATTATTTAAGGACTCTGCTGCATTATTTAAGGACTTTGTTGCATTATTTAAGGACTCTGTTGCATTATTTAAGGACTTTGCTGCATTATTTAAGTACTCTGGTGCATTATTTAAGGACTTTGTTGCATTATTTAAGGACTCTGCTGCATTATTTAAGGACTTTGTTGCATTATTTAAGGACTCTGCTGCATTATTTAAGGACTTTGCTGCATTATTTAAGGACTCTGTTGCATTATTTAAGGACTTTGCTGCATTATTTAAGTACTCTGGTGCATTATTTAAGGACTTTATTGCATTATTTAAGGATTCTGCTGCATTATTTAAGGAATTTGCTGCATTATTTAAGAACTTTGCTGCAGTATTTAAGGACTCTGCTGCATTATTTAAGGACTTTATTGCATTATTTAAGGACCCTGCTGCAGAATTTAAGGAATCTGCTGCATTACTTAAGGACTTTGTTGCATTATTTAAGGACTCTGCTGCATTATTTAAGGACTTTGCTGCATTATTTAAGGACTTTGATGCATTATTTAAGGACGCCGCTGCAGAATTTAAGTAATCTGCTGCATTATTTAAGGACTCTGCTGCATTATTTAAGGACTTTGCTGCATTATTTAAGGACTCTGCTGTATTATTAAGCACGTTGCTGCATTAATTAAGGACTTTATTGCATTATTTAAGGAATTTGATGCATTATTTAAGGACTCTGCTGCATTATTTAAGGACTTTGATGCATTATTTAAGGACGCTGCTGCAGAATTTAAGGAATCTGCTGCATTATTTAAGGACTTTGTTGCATTATTTAAGGACTATGCTGCATTATGTAAGGACTCTGCTGCATTATTTAAGGACTTTGCTGCATTATTTAATTACTCTGCTGCATTATTTAAGGACTTTGTTGCATTATTTAAGGACTCTGCTGCATTATTTAAGGACTTTGCTGCATTATTTAAGGACTTTGATGCATTATTTAAGGACGCTGCTGCAGAATTTAAGTAATCTGCTGCATTATTTAAGGACTCTGCTGCATTATTTAAGGACTTTGCTGCATTATTTAAGGACTCTGCTGCATTATTTAAGGACTTTGTTGCATTATTTAATGACTCTGCTGCGGTATTTAAGGACTCTGCTGCATTTTTTAAGGACTTTGCTGCATTATTTAAGGACTTTGCTGCAGTAATTAAGGAATCTGCTGCATTATTTAAGGAATTTGATGCATTATTTAAGGACTCTGCTGCATTATTTAAGGACTTTGCTGCATTATTTAAGGACTCTGCTTCATTATTTAAGGACTTTGTTGCATTATTTAAGGACTCTGCTGCATTATTTAAGGACTTTGTTGCATTATTTAAGGACTCTGCTGCATTATTTAAAGACTTTGTTGCATTATTTAAGTACTCTGGTGCATTATTTAAGGACTCTGCTGCATTATTTAAAGACTTTGCTGCATTATTTAAGTACTCTGGTGCATTATTTAAGGACTTTGTTGCTTTATTTAAGGACTTTGCTGCATTATTTAAGGACTTTGTTGCATTATTTAAGGACTCTGCTGCATTATTTAAGGACTTTGCTGCATTATTTAAGTATGCTGCTGCAGTATTTAAGGCCTCTGCTGCATTATTTAAGGACTCTGCTGCATTTTTAAGGACGTTGCTGCATTATTTAAGGACTTTATTGCATTATTTAAGGATTCTGCTGCATTATTTAAGGAATTTGCTGCATTATTTAAGGACTCTGCTGCATTATTTAAGGACTTTGTTTCATTATTTAATGACTCTGCTGGGGTATTTAAGGACTCTGCTGCATTATTTAAGGACTTTGTTGCATTATTTAAGGACTCTGCTGCATTATTTAAGGACTTTGCTGCATTATTTAAGGACTTTGATGCATTATTTAAGGACGCTGCTGCAGAATTTAAGTAATCTGCTGCATTATTTAAGGACTCTGCTGCATTATTTAAGGACTTTGCTGCATTATTTAAGGACTCTGCTGCATTATTTAAGGACTTTGTTGCATTATTTAATGACTCTGCTGCGGTATTTAAGGACTCTGCTGTATTATTTAAGGACTTTGCTGCATTATTTAAGGACTCTGCTTCATTATTTAAGGACTTTGTTGCATTATTTAAGGACTCTGCTGCATTATTTAAGGATTTTGCTGCATTATTTAAGGAATCTACTGCATTATTAAGGACGTTGCTGCATTATTTAAGGACTTTATTGCATTATTTAAGGATTCTGCTGCATTATTTAAGGAATTAGCTGCATTATTTAAGTACTCTGCTGCATTATTTAAGGACTTTGCTGCATTATTTAAGTATGCTGCTGCAGTATTTAAGGCCTCTGCTGCATTATTTAAGGACTCTGCTGCATTATTAAGGACGTTGCTGCATTATTTAAGGACTTTATTGCATTATTTAAGGATTCTGCTGCATTATTTAAGGAATTTGCTGCATTATTTAAGGACTCTGCTGCATTATTTAAGGACTTTGTTGCATTATTTAATGACTCTGCTGGGGTATTTAAGGACTCTGCTGCATTATTTAAGGACTTTGTTGCATTATTTAAGGAATCTGCTGCATTATTTAAGGACTTTGCTGCATTATTTAAGGACTTTGATGCATTATTTAAGGACGCTGCTGCAGAATTTAAGTAATCTGCTGCATTATTTAAGGACTCTGCTGCATTATTTAAGGACTTTGCTGCATTATTTAAGGACTCTGCTGCATTATTTAAGGACTTTGTTGCATTATTTAATGACTCTGCTGCGGTATTTAAGGACTCTGCTGTATTATTTAAGGACTTTGCTGAATTATTTAAGGACTCTGCTTCATTATTTAAGGACTTTGTTGCATTATTTAAGGACTCTGCTGCATTATTTAAGGACTTCGTTGCATTATTTAAGGACTCTGCTGCATTATTTAAAGACTTTGCTGCATTATTTAAGTACTCTGGTGCATTATTTAAGGACTCGGCTGCATTATTTAAAGACTTTGCTGCATTATTTAAGTACTCTGGTGCATTATTTAAGGACTCTGCTGCATTATTTAAGGACTTTGCTGCATTATTTAAGGACTCTGCTGCATTATTTAAGGACTCTGCTGCATTATTTAAGGACTTTGCTGCATTATTTAAGTATGCTGCTGCGGTATTTAAGGCCTCTGCTGCATTATTTAAGGACTCTGCTGCATTATTAAGGACGTTGCTGCATTATTTAAGGACTTTATTGCATTATTTAAGGATTCTGCTGCATTATTTAAGGAATTTGCTGCATTATTTAAGGACTCTGCTGTATTATTTAAGGACTTTGTTGCATTATTTAATGACTCTGCTGGGGTATTTAAGGACTCTGCTGCATTATTTAAGGGCTTTGCTGCATTATTTAAGGACTCTGCTGCAGTATTTAAGGACTCTGCTGCATTATTTAAGGACTTTGATGCATTATTTAAGGACGCTGCTGCAGAATTTAAGGAATCTGCTGCATTATTTAAGGACTTTGTTGCATTATTTAAGGACTATGCTGCATTATGTAAGGACTCTGCTGCATTATTTAAGGACTTTGCTGCATTATTTAATTACTCTGCTGCATTATTTAAGGACTTTGTTGCATTATTTAAGGACTCTGCTGCATTATTTAAGGACTTTGCTGCATTATTTAAGGACTTTGATGCATTATTTAAGGACGCTGCTGCAGAATTTAAGTAATCTGCTGCATTATTTAAGGACTCTGCTGCATTATTTAAGGACTTTGTTGCATTATTTAATGACTCTGCTGCGGTATTTAAGGACTCTGCTGCATTATTTAAGGACTTTGCTGCATTATTTAAGGACTTTGCTGCAGTAATTAAGGAATCTGCTGCATTATTTAAGGACTTTGTTGCATTATTTAAGGACTGTGCTGCATTGCTTAAGGACTCTGCTGCATTATTTAAGGACTTTGCTGCATTATTTAAGGACTTTGTTGCATTATTTAAGGACTCTGCTGCATTATTTAAGGACTTTGTTGCATTATTTAAGGACTCTGTTGCATTATTTAAGGACTTTGCTGCATTATTTAAGTACTCTGGTGCATTATTTAAGGACTTTGTTGCATTATTTAAGGACTCTGCTGCATTATTTAAGGACTTTGCTGCATTATTTAAGGACTTTGATGCATTATTTAAGGACGCTGCTGCAGAATTTAAGTAATCTGCTGCATTATTTAAGGACTCTGCTGCATTATTTAAGGACTTTGCTGCATTATTTAAGGACTCTGCTGCATTATTTAAGGACTTTGTTGCATTATTTAATGACTCTGCTGCGGTATTTAAGGACTCTGCTGCATTATTTAAGGACTTTGCTGCATTATTTAAGGACTTTGCTGCAGTAATTAAGGAATCTGCTGCATTATTTAAGGACTTTGTTGCATTATTTAAGGACTGTGCTGCATTGCTTAAGGACTCTGCTGCATTATTTAAGGACTTTGCTGCATTATTTAAGGACTTTGTTGCATTATTTAAGGACTCTGCTGCATTATTTAAGGACTTTGTTGCATTATTTAAGGACTCTGTTGCATTATTTAAGGACTTTGCTGCATTATTTAAGTACTCTGGTGCATTATTTAAGGACTTTGTTGCATTATTTAAGGACTCTGCTGCATTATTTAAGGACTTTGCTGCATTATTTAAGTACTCTGGTGCATTATTTAAGGACTTTGTTGCATTATTTAAGGACTCTGCTGCATTATTTAAGGACTTTGTTGCATTATTTAAGGACTCTGCTGCATTATTTAAGGACTTTGCTGCATTATTTAAGGACTCTGCTGCATTATTTAAGGACTTTGTTGCATTATTTAATGACTCTGCTGCGGTATTTAAGGACTCTGCTGTATTATTTAAGGACTTTGCTGCATTATTTAAGGACTCTGCTTCATTATTTAAGGACTTTGTTGCATTATTTAAGGACTCTGCTGCATTATTTAAGGACTTCGTTGCATTATTTAAGGACTCTGCTGCATTATTTAAAGACTTTGCTGCATTATTTAAGTACTCTGGTGCATTATTTAAGGACTCGGCTGCATTATTTAAAGACTTTGCTGCATTATTTAAGTACTCTGGTGCATTATTTAAGGACTCTGCTGCATTATTTAAGGACTTTGCTGCATTATTTAAGGACTCTGCTGCATTATTTAAGGACTTTGCTGCATTATTTAAGTATGCTGCTGCGGTATTTAAGGCCTCTGCTGCATTATTTAAGGACTCTGCTGCATTATTAAGGACGTTGCTGCATTATTTAAGGACTTTATTGCATTATTTAAGGATTCTGCTGCATTATTTAAGGAATTTGCTGCATTATTTAAGGACTCTGCTGTATTATTTAAGGACTTTGTTGCATTATTTAATGACTCTGCTGGGGTATTTAAGGACTCTGCTGCATTATTTAAGGGCTTTGCTGCATTATTTAAGGACTCTGCTGCAGTATTTAAGGACTCTGCTGCATTATTTAAGGACTTTGATGCATTATTTAAGGACGCTGCTGCAGAATTTAAGGAATCTGCTGCATTATTTAAGGACTTTGTTGCATTATTTAAGGACTATGCTGCATTATGTAAGGACTCTGCTGCATTATTTAAGGACTTTGCTGCATTATTTAATTACTCTGCTGCATTATTTAAGGACTTTGTTGCATTATTTAAGGACTCTGCTGCATTATTTAAGGACTTTGCTGCATTATTTAAGGACTTTGATGCATTATTTAAGGACGCTGCTGCAGAATTTAAGTAATCTGCTGCATTATTTAAGGACTCTGCTGCATTATTTAAGGACTTTGCTGCATTATTTAAGGACTCTGCTGCATTATTTAAGGACTTTGTTGCATTATTTAATGACTCTGCTGCGGTATTTAAGGACTCTGCTGCATTATTTAAGGACTTTGCTGCATTATTTAAGGACTTTGCTGCAGTAATTAAGGAATCTGCTGCATTATTTAAGGACTTTGTTGCATTATTTAAGGACTGTGCTGCATTGCTTAAGGACTCTGCTGCATTATTTAAGGACTTTGCTGCATTATTTAAGGACTTTGTTGCATTATTTAAGGACTCTGCTGCATTATTTAAGGACTTTGTTGCATTATTTAAGGACTCTGTTGCATTATTTAAGGACTTTGCTGCATTATTTAAGTACTCTGGTGCATTATTTAAGGACTTTGTTGCATTATTTAAGGACTCTGCTGCATTATTTAAGGACTTTGTTGCATTATTTAAGGACTCTGTTGCATTATTTAAGGACTTTGCTGCATTATTTAAGTACTCTGGTGCATTATTTAAGGACTTTGTTGCATTATTTAAGGACTCTGCTGCATTATTTAAGGACTTTGTTGCATTATTTAAGGACTCTGCTGCATTATTTAAGGACTTTGCTGCATTATTTAAGGACTCTGTTGCATTATTTAAGGACTTTGCTGCATTATTTAAGTACTCTGGTGCATTATTTAAGGACTTTATTGCATTATTTAAGGATTCTGCTGCATTATTTAAGGAATTTGCTGCATTATTTAAGAACTTTGCTGCAGTATTTAAGGACTCTGCTGCATTATTTAAGGACTTTATTGCATTATTTAAGGACCCTGCTGCAGAATTTAAGGAATCTGCTGCATTACTTAAGGACTTTGTTGCATTATTTAAGGACTCTGCTGCATTATTTAAGGACTTTGCTGCATTATTTAAGGACTTTGATGCATTATTTAAGGACGCCGCTGCAGAATTTAAGTAATCTGCTGCATTATTTAAGGACTCTGCTGCATTATTTAAGGACTTTGCTGCATTATTTAAGGACTCTGCTGTATTATTAAGCACGTTGCTGCATTAATTAAGGACTTTATTGCATTATTTAAGGAATTTGATGCATTATTTAAGGACTCTGCTGCATTATTTAAGGACTTTGATGCATTATTTAAGGACGCTGCTGCAGAATTTAAGGAATCTGCTGCATTATTTAAGGACTTTGTTGCATTATTTAAGGACTATGCTGCATTATGTAAGGACTCTGCTGCATTATTTAAGGACTTTGCTGCATTATTTAATTACTCTGCTGCATTATTTAAGGACTTTGTTGCATTATTTAAGGACTCTGCTGCATTATTTAAGGACTTTGCTGCATTATTTAAGGACTTTGATGCATTATTTAAGGACGCTGCTGCAGAATTTAAGTAATCTGCTGCATTATTTAAGGACTCTGCTGCATTATTTAAGGACTTTGCTGCATTATTTAAGGACTCTGCTGCATTATTTAAGGACTTTGTTGCATTATTTAATGACTCTGCTGCGGTATTTAAGGACTCTGCTGCATTTTTTAAGGACTTTGCTGCATTATTTAAGGACTTTGCTGCAGTAATTAAGGAATCTGCTGCATTATTTAAGGAATTTGATGCATTATTTAAGGACTCTGCTGCATTATTTAAGGACTTTGCTGCATTATTTAAGGACTCTGCTTCATTATTTAAGGACTTTGTTGCATTATTTAAGGACTCTGCTGCATTATTTAAGGACTTTGTTGCATTATTTAAGGACTCTGCTGCATTATTTAAAGACTTTGTTGCATTATTTAAGTACTCTGGTGCATTATTTAAGGACTCTGCTGCATTATTTAAAGACTTTGCTGCATTATTTAAGTACTCTGGTGCATTATTTAAGGACTTTGTTGCTTTATTTAAGGACTTTGCTGCATTATTTAAGGACTTTGTTGCATTATTTAAGGACTCTGCTGCATTATTTAAGGACTTTGCTGCATTATTTAAGTATGCTGCTGCAGTATTTAAGGCCTCTGCTGCATTATTTAAGGACTCTGCTGCATTTTTAAGGACGTTGCTGCATTATTTAAGGACTTTATTGCATTATTTAAGGATTCTGCTGCATTATTTAAGGAATTTGCTGCATTATTTAAGGACTCTGCTGCATTATTTAAGGACTTTGTTTCATTATTTAATGACTCTGCTGGGGTATTTAAGGACTCTGCTGCATTATTTAAGGACTTTGTTGCATTATTTAAGGACTCTGCTGCATTATTTAAGGACTTTGCTGCATTATTTAAGGACTTTGATGCATTATTTAAGGACGCTGCTGCAGAATTTAAGTAATCTGCTGCATTATTTAAGGACTCTGCTGCATTATTTAAGGACTTTGCTGCATTATTTAAGGACTCTGCTGCATTATTTAAGGACTTTGTTGCATTATTTAATGACTCTGCTGCGGTATTTAAGGACTCTGCTGTATTATTTAAGGACTTTGCTGCATTATTTAAGGACTCTGCTTCATTATTTAAGGACTTTGTTGCATTATTTAAGGACTCTGCTGCATTATTTAAGGATTTTGCTGCATTATTTAAGGAATCTACTGCATTATTAAGGACGTTGCTGCATTATTTAAGGACTTTATTGCATTATTTAAGGATTCTGCTGCATTATTTAAGGAATTAGCTGCATTATTTAAGTACTCTGCTGCATTATTTAAGGACTTTGCTGCATTATTTAAGTATGCTGCTGCAGTATTTAAGGCCTCTGCTGCATTATTTAAGGACTCTGCTGCATTATTAAGGACGTTGCTGCATTATTTAAGGACTTTATTGCATTATTTAAGGATTCTGCTGCATTATTTAAGGAATTTGCTGCATTATTTAAGGACTCTGCTGCATTATTTAAGGACTTTGTTGCATTATTTAATGACTCTGCTGGGGTATTTAAGGACTCTGCTGCATTATTTAAGGACTTTGTTGCATTATTTAAGGAATCTGCTGCATTATTTAAGGACTTTGCTGCATTATTTAAGGACTTTGATGCATTATTTAAGGACGCTGCTGCAGAATTTAAGTAATCTGCTGCATTATTTAAGGACTCTGCTGCATTATTTAAGGACTTTGCTGCATTATTTAAGGACTCTGCTGCATTATTTAAGGACTTTGTTGCATTATTTAATGACTCTGCTGCGGTATTTAAGGACTCTGCTGTATTATTTAAGGACTTTGCTGAATTATTTAAGGACTCTGCTTCATTATTTAAGGACTTTGTTGCATTATTTAAGGACTCTGCTGCATTATTTAAGGACTTCGTTGCATTATTTAAGGACTCTGCTGCATTATTTAAAGACTTTGCTGCATTATTTAAGTACTCTGGTGCATTATTTAAGGACTCGGCTGCATTATTTAAAGACTTTGCTGCATTATTTAAGTACTCTGGTGCATTATTTAAGGACTCTGCTGCATTATTTAAGGACTTTGCTGCATTATTTAAGGACTCTGCTGCATTATTTAAGGACTCTGCTGCATTATTTAAGGACTTTGCTGCATTATTTAAGTATGCTGCTGCGGTATTTAAGGCCTCTGCTGCATTATTTAAGGACTCTGCTGCATTATTAAGGACGTTGCTGCATTATTTAAGGACTTTATTGCATTATTTAAGGATTCTGCTGCATTATTTAAGGAATTTGCTGCATTATTTAAGGACTCTGCTGTATTATTTAAGGACTTTGTTGCATTATTTAATGACTCTGCTGGGGTATTTAAGGACTCTGCTGCATTATTTAAGGGCTTTGCTGCATTATTTAAGGACTCTGCTGCAGTATTTAAGGACTCTGCTGCATTATTTAAGGACTTTGATGCATTATTTAAGGACGCTGCTGCAGAATTTAAGGAATCTGCTGCATTATTTAAGGACTTTGTTGCATTATTTAAGGACTATGCTGCATTATGTAAGGACTCTGCTGCATTATTTAAGGACTTTGCTGCATTATTTAATTACTCTGCTGCATTATTTAAGGACTTTGTTGCATTATTTAAGGACTCTGCTGCATTATTTAAGGACTTTGCTGCATTATTTAAGGACTTTGATGCATTATTTAAGGACGCTGCTGCAGAATTTAAGTAATCTGCTGCATTATTTAAGGACTCTGCTGCATTATTTAAGGACTTTGTTGCATTATTTAATGACTCTGCTGCGGTATTTAAGGACTCTGCTGCATTATTTAAGGACTTTGCTGCATTATTTAAGGACTTTGCTGCAGTAATTAAGGAATCTGCTGCATTATTTAAGGACTTTGTTGCATTATTTAAGGACTGTGCTGCATTGCTTAAGGACTCTGCTGCATTATTTAAGGACTTTGCTGCATTATTTAAGGACTTTGTTGCATTATTTAAGGACTCTGCTGCATTATTTAAGGACTTTGTTGCATTATTTAAGGACTCTGTTGCATTATTTAAGGACTTTGCTGCATTATTTAAGTACTCTGGTGCATTATTTAAGGACTTTGTTGCATTATTTAAGGACTCTGCTGCATTATTTAAGGACTTTGCTGCATTATTTAAGTACTCTGGTGCATTATTTAAGGACTTTGTTGCATTATTTAAGGACTCTGCTGCATTATTTAAGGATTTTGCTGCATTATTTAAGGACTCTACTGCATTATTAAGGACGTTGCTGCATTATTTAAGGACTTTATTGCATTATTTAAGGATTCTGCTGCATTATTTAAGGAATTAGCTGCATTATTTAAGTACTCTGCTGCATTATTTAAGGACTTTGCTGCATTATTTAAGTATGCTGCTGCAGTATTTAAGGCCTCTGCTGCATTATTTAAGGACTCTGCTGCATTATTAAGGACGTTGCTGCATTATTTAAGGACTTTATTGCATTATTTAAGGATTCTGCTGCATTATTTCAGGAATTTGCTGCATTATTTAAGGACTCTGCTGCATTATTTAAGGACTTTGCTGCATTATTTAAGGACTTTGTTGCATTATTTAAGGACTCTGCTGCATTATTTAAGGACTTTGTTGCATTATTTAAGGACTCTGTTGCATTATTTAAGGACTTTGCTGCATTATTTAAGTACTCTGGTGCATTATTTAAGGACTTTGTTGCATTATTTAAGGACTCTGCTGCATTATTTAAGGACTTTGCTGCATTATTTAAGTACTCTGGTGCATTATTTAAGGACTTTGTTGCATTATTTAAGGACTCTGCTGCATTATTTAAGGATTTTGCTGCATTATTTAAGGACTCTACTGCATTATTAAGGACGTTGCTGCATTATTTAAGGACTTTATTGCATTATTTAAGGATTCTGCTGCATTATTTAAGGAATTAGCTGCATTATTTAAGTACTCTGCTGCATTATTTAAGGACTTTGCTGCATTATTTAAGTATGCTGCTGCAGTATTTAAGGCCTCTGCTGCATTATTTAAGGACTCTGCTGCATTATTAAGGACGTTGCTGCATTATTTAAGGACTTTATTGCATTATTTAAGGATTCTGCTGCATTATTTCAGGAATTTGCTGCATTATTTAAGGACTCTGCTGCATTATTTAAGGACTTTGCTGCATTATTTAAGTACTCTGGTGCATTATTTAAGGACTTTGTTGCATTATTTAAGGACTCTGCTGCATTATTTAAGGACTTTGCTGCATTATTTAAGTACTCTGGTGCATTATTTAAGGACTTTGTTGCATTATTTAAGGACTCTGCTGCATTATTTAAGGATTTTGCTGCATTATTTAAGGACTCTACTGCATTATTAAGGACGTTGCTGCATTATTTAAGGACTTTATTGCATTATTTAAGGATTCTGCTGCATTATTTAAGGAATTAGCTGCATTATTTAAGTACTCTGCTGCATTATTTAAGGACTTTGCTGCATTATTTAAGTATGCTGCTGCAGTATTTAAGGCCTCTGCTGCATTATTTAAGGACTCTGCTGCATTATTAAGGACGTTGCTGCATTATTTAAGGACTTTATTGCATTATTTAAGGATTCTGCTGCATTATTTCAGGAATTTGCTGCATTATTTAAGGACTCTGCTGCATTATTTAAGGACTTTGCTGCATTATTTAAGGACTTTGCTGCAGTAATTAAGGAATCTGCTGCATTATTTAAGGACTTTGTTGCATTATTTAAGGACTGTGCTGCATTGCTTAAGGACTCTGCTGCATTATTTAAGGACTTTGCTGCATTATTTAAGGACTTTGTTGCATTATTTAAGGACTCTGCTGCATTATTTAAGGACTTTGTTGCATTATTTAAGGACTCTGTTGCATTATTTAAGGACTTTGCTGCATTATTTAAGTACTCTGGTGCATTATTTAAGGACTTTGTTGCATTATTTAAGGACTCTGCTGCATTATTTAAGGACTTTGCTGCATTATTTAAGTACTCTGGTGCATTATTTAAGGACTTTGTTGCATTATTTAAGGACTCTGCTGCATTATTTAAGGACTTTGTTGCATTATTTAAGGACTCTGCTGCATTATTTAAGGACTTTGCTGCATTATTTAAGGACTCTGCTGCATTATTTAAGGACTTTGTTGCATTATTTAATGACTCTGCTGCGGTATTTAAGGACTCTGCTGTATTATTTAAGGACTTTGCTGCATTATTTAAGGACTCTGCTTCATTATTTAAGGACTTTGTTGCATTATTTAAGGACTCTGCTGCATTATTTAAGGACTTCGTTGCATTATTTAAGGACTCTGCTGCATTATTTAAAGACTTTGCTGCATTATTTAAGTACTCTGGTGCATTATTTAAGGACTCGGCTGCATTATTTAAAGACTTTGCTGCATTATTTAAGTACTCTGGTGCATTATTTAAGGACTCTGCTGCATTATTTAAGGACTTTGCTGCATTATTTAAGGACTCTGCTGCATTATTTAAGGACTTTGCTGCATTATTTAAGTATGCTGCTGCGGTATTTAAGGCCTCTGCTGCATTATTTAAGGACTCTGCTGCATTATTAAGGACGTTGCTGCATTATTTAAGGACTTTATTGCATTATTTAAGGATTCTGCTGCATTATTTAAGGAATTTGCTGCATTATTTAAGGACTCTGCTGTATTATTTAAGGACTTTGTTGCATTATTTAATGACTCTGCTGGGGTATTTAAGGACTCTGCTGCATTATTTAAGGGCTTTGCTGCATTATTTAAGGACTCTGCTGCAGTATTTAAGGACTCTGCTGCATTATTTAAGGACTTTGATGCATTATTTAAGGACGCTGCTGCAGAATTTAAGGAATCTGCTGCATTATTTAAGGACTTTGTTGCATTATTTAAGGACTATGCTGCATTATGTAAGGACTCTGCTGCATTATTTAAGGACTTTGCTGCATTATTTAATTACTCTGCTGCATTATTTAAGGACTTTGTTGCATTATTTAAGGACTCTGCTGCATTATTTAAGGACTTTGCTGCATTATTTAAGGACTTTGATGCATTATTTAAGGACGCTGCTGCAGAATTTAAGTAATCTGCTGCATTATTTAAGGACTCTGCTGCATTATTTAAGGACTTTGCTGCATTATTTAAGGACTCTGCTGCATTATTTAAGGACTTTGTTGCATTATTTAATGACTCTGCTGCGGTATTTAAGGACTCTGCTGCATTATTTAAGGACTTTGCTGCATTATTTAAGGACTTTGCTGCAGTAATTAAGGAATCTGCTGCATTATTTAAGGACTTTGTTGCATTATTTAAGGACTGTGCTGCATTGCTTAAGGACTCTGCTGCATTATTTAAGGACTTTGCTGCATTATTTAAGGACTTTGTTGCATTATTTAAGGACTCTGCTGCATTATTTAAGGACTTTGTTGCATTATTTAAGGACTCTGTTGCATTATTTAAGGACTTTGCTGCATTATTTAAGTACTCTGGTGCATTATTTAAGGACTTTGTTGCATTATTTAAGGACTCTGCTGCATTATTTAAGGACTTTGTTGCATTATTTAAGGACTCTGTTGCATTATTTAAGGACTTTGCTGCATTATTTAAGTACTCTGGTGCATTATTTAAGGACTTTGTTGCATTATTTAAGGACTCTGCTGCATTATTTAAGGACTTTGTTGCATTATTTAAGGACTCTGCTGCATTATTTAAGGACTTTGCTGCATTATTTAAGGACTCTGTTGCATTATTTAAGGACTTTGCTGCATTATTTAAGTACTCTGGTGCATTATTTAAGGACTTTATTGCATTATTTAAGGATTCTGCTGCATTATTTAAGGAATTTGCTGCATTATTTAAGAACTTTGCTGCAGTATTTAAGGACTCTGCTGCATTATTTAAGGACTTTATTGCATTATTTAAGGACCCTGCTGCAGAATTTAAGGAATCTGCTGCATTACTTAAGGACTTTGTTGCATTATTTAAGGACTCTGCTGCATTATTTAAGGACTTTGCTGCATTATTTAAGGACTTTGATGCATTATTTAAGGACGCCGCTGCAGAATTTAAGTAATCTGCTGCATTATTTAAGGACTCTGCTGCATTATTTAAGGACTTTGCTGCATTATTTAAGGACTCTGCTGTATTATTAAGCACGTTGCTGCATTAATTAAGGACTTTATTGCATTATTTAAGGAATTTGATGCATTATTTAAGGACTCTGCTGCATTATTTAAGGACTTTGATGCATTATTTAAGGACGCTGCTGCAGAATTTAAGGAATCTGCTGCATTATTTAAGGACTTTGTTGCATTATTTAAGGACTATGCTGCATTATGTAAGGACTCTGCTGCATTATTTAAGGACTTTGCTGCATTATTTAATTACTCTGCTGCATTATTTAAGGACTTTGTTGCATTATTTAAGGACTCTGCTGCATTATTTAAGGACTTTGCTGCATTATTTAAGGACTTTGATGCATTATTTAAGGACGCTGCTGCAGAATTTAAGTAATCTGCTGCATTATTTAAGGACTCTGCTGCATTATTTAAGGACTTTGCTGCATTATTTAAGGACTCTGCTGCATTATTTAAGGACTTTGTTGCATTATTTAATGACTCTGCTGCGGTATTTAAGGACTCTGCTGCATTTTTTAAGGACTTTGCTGCATTATTTAAGGACTTTGCTGCAGTAATTAAGGAATCTGCTGCATTATTTAAGGAATTTGATGCATTATTTAAGGACTCTGCTGCATTATTTAAGGACTTTGCTGCATTATTTAAGGACTCTGCTTCATTATTTAAGGACTTTGTTGCATTATTTAAGGACTCTGCTGCATTATTTAAGGACTTTGTTGCATTATTTAAGGACTCTGCTGCATTATTTAAAGACTTTGTTGCATTATTTAAGTACTCTGGTGCATTATTTAAGGACTCTGCTGCATTATTTAAAGACTTTGCTGCATTATTTAAGTACTCTGGTGCATTATTTAAGGACTTTGTTGCTTTATTTAAGGACTTTGCTGCATTATTTAAGGACTTTGTTGCATTATTTAAGGACTCTGCTGCATTATTTAAGGACTTTGCTGCATTATTTAAGTATGCTGCTGCAGTATTTAAGGCCTCTGCTGCATTATTTAAGGACTCTGCTGCATTTTTAAGGACGTTGCTGCATTATTTAAGGACTTTATTGCATTATTTAAGGATTCTGCTGCATTATTTAAGGAATTTGCTGCATTATTTAAGGACTCTGCTGCATTATTTAAGGACTTTGTTTCATTATTTAATGACTCTGCTGGGGTATTTAAGGACTCTGCTGCATTATTTAAGGACTTTGTTGCATTATTTAAGGACTCTGCTGCATTATTTAAGGACTTTGCTGCATTATTTAAGGACTTTGATGCATTATTTAAGGACGCTGCTGCAGAATTTAAGTAATCTGCTGCATTATTTAAGGACTCTGCTGCATTATTTAAGGACTTTGCTGCATTATTTAAGGACTCTGCTGCATTATTTAAGGACTTTGTTGCATTATTTAATGACTCTGCTGCGGTATTTAAGGACTCTGCTGTATTATTTAAGGACTTTGCTGCATTATTTAAGGACTCTGCTTCATTATTTAAGGACTTTGTTGCATTATTTAAGGACTCTGCTGCATTATTTAAGGATTTTGCTGCATTATTTAAGGAATCTACTGCATTATTAAGGACGTTGCTGCATTATTTAAGGACTTTATTGCATTATTTAAGGATTCTGCTGCATTATTTAAGGAATTAGCTGCATTATTTAAGTACTCTGCTGCATTATTTAAGGACTTTGCTGCATTATTTAAGTATGCTGCTGCAGTATTTAAGGCCTCTGCTGCATTATTTAAGGACTCTGCTGCATTATTAAGGACGTTGCTGCATTATTTAAGGACTTTATTGCATTATTTAAGGATTCTGCTGCATTATTTAAGGAATTTGCTGCATTATTTAAGGACTCTGCTGCATTATTTAAGGACTTTGTTGCATTATTTAATGACTCTGCTGGGGTATTTAAGGACTCTGCTGCATTATTTAAGGACTTTGTTGCATTATTTAAGGAATCTGCTGCATTATTTAAGGACTTTGCTGCATTATTTAAGGACTTTGATGCATTATTTAAGGACGCTGCTGCAGAATTTAAGTAATCTGCTGCATTATTTAAGGACTCTGCTGCATTATTTAAGGACTTTGCTGCATTATTTAAGGACTCTGCTGCATTATTTAAGGACTTTGTTGCATTATTTAATGACTCTGCTGCGGTATTTAAGGACTCTGCTGTATTATTTAAGGACTTTGCTGAATTATTTAAGGACTCTGCTTCATTATTTAAGGACTTTGTTGCATTATTTAAGGACTCTGCTGCATTATTTAAGGACTTCGTTGCATTATTTAAGGACTCTGCTGCATTATTTAAAGACTTTGCTGCATTATTTAAGTACTCTGGTGCATTATTTAAGGACTCGGCTGCATTATTTAAAGACTTTGCTGCATTATTTAAGTACTCTGGTGCATTATTTAAGGACTCTGCTGCATTATTTAAGGACTTTGCTGCATTATTTAAGGACTCTGCTGCATTATTTAAGGACTCTGCTGCATTATTTAAGGACTTTGCTGCATTATTTAAGTATGCTGCTGCGGTATTTAAGGCCTCTGCTGCATTATTTAAGGACTCTGCTGCATTATTAAGGACGTTGCTGCATTATTTAAGGACTTTATTGCATTATTTAAGGATTCTGCTGCATTATTTAAGGAATTTGCTGCATTATTTAAGGACTCTGCTGTATTATTTAAGGACTTTGTTGCATTATTTAATGACTCTGCTGGGGTATTTAAGGACTCTGCTGCATTATTTAAGGGCTTTGCTGCATTATTTAAGGACTCTGCTGCAGTATTTAAGGACTCTGCTGCATTATTTAAGGACTTTGATGCATTATTTAAGGACGCTGCTGCAGAATTTAAGGAATCTGCTGCATTATTTAAGGACTTTGTTGCATTATTTAAGGACTATGCTGCATTATGTAAGGACTCTGCTGCATTATTTAAGGACTTTGCTGCATTATTTAATTACTCTGCTGCATTATTTAAGGACTTTGTTGCATTATTTAAGGACTCTGCTGCATTATTTAAGGACTTTGCTGCATTATTTAAGGACTTTGATGCATTATTTAAGGACGCTGCTGCAGAATTTAAGTAATCTGCTGCATTATTTAAGGACTCTGCTGCATTATTTAAGGACTTTGTTGCATTATTTAATGACTCTGCTGCGGTATTTAAGGACTCTGCTGCATTATTTAAGGACTTTGCTGCATTATTTAAGGACTTTGCTGCAGTAATTAAGGAATCTGCTGCATTATTTAAGGACTTTGTTGCATTATTTAAGGACTGTGCTGCATTGCTTAAGGACTCTGCTGCATTATTTAAGGACTTTGCTGCATTATTTAAGGACTTTGTTGCATTATTTAAGGACTCTGCTGCATTATTTAAGGACTTTGTTGCATTATTTAAGGACTCTGTTGCATTATTTAAGGACTTTGCTGCATTATTTAAGTACTCTGGTGCATTATTTAAGGACTTTGTTGCATTATTTAAGGACTCTGCTGCATTATTTAAGGACTTTGCTGCATTATTTAAGTACTCTGGTGCATTATTTAAGGACTTTGTTGCATTATTTAAGGACTCTGCTGCATTATTTAAGGATTTTGCTGCATTATTTAAGGACTCTACTGCATTATTAAGGACGTTGCTGCATTATTTAAGGACTTTATTGCATTATTTAAGGATTCTGCTGCATTATTTAAGGAATTAGCTGCATTATTTAAGTACTCTGCTGCATTATTTAAGGACTTTGCTGCATTATTTAAGTATGCTGCTGCAGTATTTAAGGCCTCTGCTGCATTATTTAAGGACTCTGCTGCATTATTAAGGACGTTGCTGCATTATTTAAGGACTTTATTGCATTATTTAAGGATTCTGCTGCATTATTTCAGGAATTTGCTGCATTATTTAAGGACTCTGCTGCATTATTTAAGGACTTTGTTGCATTATTTAATGACTCTGCTGGGGTATTTAAGGACTCTGCTGCATTATTTAAGGACTTTGTTGCATTATTTAAGGAATCTGCTGCATTATTTAAGGACTTTGCTGCATTATTTAAGGACTTTGATGCATTATTTAAGGACGCTGCTGCAGAATTTAAGTAATCTGCTGCATTATTTAAGGACTCTGCTGCATTATTTAAGGACTTTGCTGCATTATTTAAGGACTCTGCTGCATTATTTAAGGACTTTGTTGCATTATTTAATGACTCTGCTGCGGTATTTAAGGACTCTGCTGTATTATTTAAGGACTTTGCTGAATTATTTAAGGACTCTGCTTCATTATTTAAGGACTTTGTTGCATTATTTAAGGACTCTGCTGCATTATTTAAGGACTTCGTTGCATTATTTAAGGACTCTGCTGCATTATTTAAAGACTTTGCTGCATTATTTAAGTACTCTGGTGCATTATTTAAGGACTCGGCTGCATTATTTAAAGACTTTGCTGCATTATTTAAGTACTCTGGTGCATTATTTAAGGACTCTGCTGCATTATTTAAGGACTTTGCTGCATTATTTAAGGACTCTGCTGCATTATTTAAGGACTCTGCTGCATTATTTAAGGACTTTGCTGCATTATTTAAGTATGCTGCTGCGGTATTTAAGGCCTCTGCTGCATTATTTAAGGACTCTGCTGCATTATTAAGGACGTTGCTGCATTATTTAAGGACTTTATTGCATTATTTAAGGATTCTGCTGCATTATTTAAGGAATTTGCTGCATTATTTAAGGACTCTGCTGTATTATTTAAGGACTTTGTTGCATTATTTAATGACTCTGCTGGGGTATTTAAGGACTCTGCTGCATTATTTAAGGGCTTTGCTGCATTATTTAAGGACTCTGCTGCAGTATTTAAGGACTCTGCTGCATTATTTAAGGACTTTGATGCATTATTTAAGGACGCTGCTGCAGAATTTAAGGAATCTGCTGCATTATTTAAGGACTTTGTTGCATTATTTAAGGACTATGCTGCATTATGTAAGGACTCTGCTGCATTATTTAAGGACTTTGCTGCATTATTTAATTACTCTGCTGCATTATTTAAGGACTTTGTTGCATTATTTAAGGACTCTGCTGCATTATTTAAGGACTTTGCTGCATTATTTAAGGACTTTGATGCATTATTTAAGGACGCTGCTGCAGAATTTAAGTAATCTGCTGCATTATTTAAGGACTCTGCTGCATTATTTAAGGACTTTGCTGCATTATTTAAGGACTCTGCTGCATTATTTAAGGACTTTGTTGCATTATTTAATGACTCTGCTGCGGTATTTAAGGACTCTGCTGCATTATTTAAGGACTTTGCTGCATTATTTAAGGACTTTGCTGCAGTAATTAAGGAATCTGCTGCATTATTTAAGGACTTTGTTGCATTATTTAAGGACTGTGCTGCATTGCTTAAGGACTCTGCTGCATTATTTAAGGACTTTGCTGCATTATTTAAGGACTTTGTTGCATTATTTAAGGACTCTGCTGCATTATTTAAGGACTTTGTTGCATTATTTAAGGACTCTGTTGCATTATTTAAGGACTTTGCTGCATTATTTAAGTACTCTGGTGCATTATTTAAGGACTTTGTTGCATTATTTAAGGACTCTGCTGCATTATTTAAGGACTTTGCTGCATTATTTAAGTACTCTGGTGCATTATTTAAGGACTTTGTTGCATTATTTAAGGACTCTGCTGCATTATTTAAGGACTTTGTTGCATTATTTAAGGACTCTGCTGCATTATTTAAGGACTTTGCTGCATTATTTAAGGACTCTGCTGCATTATTTAAGGACTTTGTTGCATTATTTAATGACTCTGCTGCGGTATTTAAGGACTCTGCTGTATTATTTAAGGACTTTGCTGCATTATTTAAGGACTCTGCTTCATTATTTAAGGACTTTGTTGCATTATTTAAGGACTCTGCTGCATTATTTAAGGACTTCGTTGCATTATTTAAGGACTCTGCTGCATTATTTAAAGACTTTGCTGCATTATTTAAGTACTCTGGTGCATTATTTAAGGACTCGGCTGCATTATTTAAAGACTTTGCTGCATTATTTAAGTACTCTGGTGCATTATTTAAGGACTCTGCTGCATTATTTAAGGACTTTGCTGCATTATTTAAGGACTCTGCTGCATTATTTAAGGACTTTGCTGCATTATTTAAGTATGCTGCTGCGGTATTTAAGGCCTCTGCTGCATTATTTAAGGACTCTGCTGCATTATTAAGGACGTTGCTGCATTATTTAAGGACTTTATTGCATTATTTAAGGATTCTGCTGCATTATTTAAGGAATTTGCTGCATTATTTAAGGACTCTGCTGTATTATTTAAGGACTTTGTTGCATTATTTAATGACTCTGCTGGGGTATTTAAGGACTCTGCTGCATTATTTAAGGGCTTTGCTGCATTATTTAAGGACTCTGCTGCAGTATTTAAGGACTCTGCTGCATTATTTAAGGACTTTGATGCATTATTTAAGGACGCTGCTGCAGAATTTAAGGAATCTGCTGCATTATTTAAGGACTTTGTTGCATTATTTAAGGACTATGCTGCATTATGTAAGGACTCTGCTGCATTATTTAAGGACTTTGCTGCATTATTTAATTACTCTGCTGCATTATTTAAGGACTTTGTTGCATTATTTAAGGACTCTGCTGCATTATTTAAGGACTCTGCTGCATTATTTAAGGACTTTGTTGCATTATTTAATGACTCTGCTGCGGTATTTAAGGACTCTGCTGCATTATTTAAGGACTTTGCTGCATTATTTAAGGACTTTGCTGCAGTAATTAAGGAATCTGCTGCATTATTTAAGGACTTTGTTGCATTATTTAAGGACTGTGCTGCATTGCTTAAGGACTCTGCTGCATTATTTAAGGACTTTGCTGCATTATTTAAGGACTTTGTTGCATTATTTAAGGACTCTGCTGCATTATTTAAGGACTTTGTTGCATTATTTAAGGACTCTGTTGCATTATTTAAGGACTTTGCTGCATTATTTAAGTACTCTGGTGCATTATTTAAGGACTTTGTTGCATTATTTAAGGACTCTGCTGCATTATTTAAGGACTTTGTTGCATTATTTAAGGACTCTGTTGCATTATTTAAGGACTTTGCTGCATTATTTAAGTACTCTGGTGCATTATTTAAGGACTTTGTTGCATTATTTAAGGACTCTGCTGCATTATTTAAGGACTTTGTTGCATTATTTAAGGACTCTGCTGCATTATTTAAGGACTTTGCTGCATTATTTAAGGACTCTGTTGCATTATTTAAGGACTTTGCTGCATTATTTAAGTACTCTGGTGCATTATTTAAGGACTTTATTGCATTATTTAAGGATTCTGCTGCATTATTTAAGGAATTTGCTGCATTATTTAAGAACTTTGCTGCAGTATTTAAGGACTCTGCTGCATTATTTAAGGACTTTATTGCATTATTTAAGGACCCTGCTGCAGAATTTAAGGAATCTGCTGCATTACTTAAGGACTTTGTTGCATTATTTAAGGACTCTGCTGCATTATTTAAGGACTTTGCTGCATTATTTAAGGACTTTGATGCATTATTTAAGGACGCCGCTGCAGAATTTAAGTAATCTGCTGCATTATTTAAGGACTCTGCTGCATTATTTAAGGACTTTGCTGCATTATTTAAGGACTCTGCTGTATTATTAAGCACGTTGCTGCATTAATTAAGGACTTTATTGCATTATTTAAGGAATTTGATGCATTATTTAAGGACTCTGCTGCATTATTTAAGGACTTTGATGCATTATTTAAGGACGCTGCTGCAGAATTTAAGGAATCTGCTGCATTATTTAAGGACTTTGTTGCATTATTTAAGGACTATGCTGCATTATGTAAGGACTCTGCTGCATTATTTAAGGACTTTGCTGCATTATTTAATTACTCTGCTGCATTATTTAAGGACTTTGTTGCATTATTTAAGGACTCTGCTGCATTATTTAAGGACTTTGCTGCATTATTTAAGGACTTTGATGCATTATTTAAGGACGCTGCTGCAGAATTTAAGTAATCTGCTGCATTATTTAAGGACTCTGCTGCATTATTTAAGGACTTTGCTGCATTATTTAAGGACTCTGCTGCATTATTTAAGGACTTTGTTGCATTATTTAATGACTCTGCTGCGGTATTTAAGGACTCTGCTGCATTTTTTAAGGACTTTGCTGCATTATTTAAGGACTTTGCTGCAGTAATTAAGGAATCTGCTGCATTATTTAAGGAATTTGATGCATTATTTAAGGACTCTGCTGCATTATTTAAGGACTTTGCTGCATTATTTAAGGACTCTGCTTCATTATTTAAGGACTTTGTTGCATTATTTAAGGACTCTGCTGCATTATTTAAGGACTTTGTTGCATTATTTAAGGACTCTGCTGCATTATTTAAAGACTTTGTTGCATTATTTAAGTACTCTGGTGCATTATTTAAGGACTCTGCTGCATTATTTAAAGACTTTGCTGCATTATTTAAGTACTCTGGTGCATTATTTAAGGACTTTGTTGCTTTATTTAAGGACTTTGCTGCATTATTTAAGGACTTTGTTGCATTATTTAAGGACTCTGCTGCATTATTTAAGGACTTTGCTGCATTATTTAAGTATGCTGCTGCAGTATTTAAGGCCTCTGCTGCATTATTTAAGGACTCTGCTGCATTTTTAAGGACGTTGCTGCATTATTTAAGGACTTTATTGCATTATTTAAGGATTCTGCTGCATTATTTAAGGAATTTGCTGCATTATTTAAGGACTCTGCTGCATTATTTAAGGACTTTGTTTCATTATTTAATGACTCTGCTGGGGTATTTAAGGACTCTGCTGCATTATTTAAGGACTTTGTTGCATTATTTAAGGACTCTGCTGCATTATTTAAGGACTTTGCTGCATTATTTAAGGACTTTGATGCATTATTTAAGGACGCTGCTGCAGAATTTAAGTAATCTGCTGCATTATTTAAGGACTCTGCTGCATTATTTAAGGACTTTGCTGCATTATTTAAGGACTCTGCTGCATTATTTAAGGACTTTGTTGCATTATTTAATGACTCTGCTGCGGTATTTAAGGACTCTGCTGTATTATTTAAGGACTTTGCTGCATTATTTAAGGACTCTGCTTCATTATTTAAGGACTTTGTTGCATTATTTAAGGACTCTGCTGCATTATTTAAGGATTTTGCTGCATTATTTAAGGAATCTACTGCATTATTAAGGACGTTGCTGCATTATTTAAGGACTTTATTGCATTATTTAAGGATTCTGCTGCATTATTTAAGGAATTAGCTGCATTATTTAAGTACTCTGCTGCATTATTTAAGGACTTTGCTGCATTATTTAAGTATGCTGCTGCAGTATTTAAGGCCTCTGCTGCATTATTTAAGGACTCTGCTGCATTATTAAGGACGTTGCTGCATTATTTAAGGACTTTATTGCATTATTTAAGGATTCTGCTGCATTATTTAAGGAATTTGCTGCATTATTTAAGGACTCTGCTGCATTATTTAAGGACTTTGTTGCATTATTTAATGACTCTGCTGGGGTATTTAAGGACTCTGCTGCATTATTTAAGGACTTTGTTGCATTATTTAAGGAATCTGCTGCATTATTTAAGGACTTTGCTGCATTATTTAAGGACTTTGATGCATTATTTAAGGACGCTGCTGCAGAATTTAAGTAATCTGCTGCATTATTTAAGGACTCTGCTGCATTATTTAAGGACTTTGCTGCATTATTTAAGGACTCTGCTGCATTATTTAAGGACTTTGTTGCATTATTTAATGACTCTGCTGCGGTATTTAAGGACTCTGCTGTATTATTTAAGGACTTTGCTGAATTATTTAAGGACTCTGCTTCATTATTTAAGGACTTTGTTGCATTATTTAAGGACTCTGCTGCATTATTTAAGGACTTCGTTGCATTATTTAAGGACTCTGCTGCATTATTTAAAGACTTTGCTGCATTATTTAAGTACTCTGGTGCATTATTTAAGGACTCGGCTGCATTATTTAAAGACTTTGCTGCATTATTTAAGTACTCTGGTGCATTATTTAAGGACTCTGCTGCATTATTTAAGGACTTTGCTGCATTATTTAAGGACTCTGCTGCATTATTTAAGGACTCTGCTGCATTATTTAAGGACTTTGCTGCATTATTTAAGTATGCTGCTGCGGTATTTAAGGCCTCTGCTGCATTATTTAAGGACTCTGCTGCATTATTAAGGACGTTGCTGCATTATTTAAGGACTTTATTGCATTATTTAAGGATTCTGCTGCATTATTTAAGGAATTTGCTGCATTATTTAAGGACTCTGCTGTATTATTTAAGGACTTTGTTGCATTATTTAATGACTCTGCTGGGGTATTTAAGGACTCTGCTGCATTATTTAAGGGCTTTGCTGCATTATTTAAGGACTCTGCTGCAGTATTTAAGGACTCTGCTGCATTATTTAAGGACTTTGATGCATTATTTAAGGACGCTGCTGCAGAATTTAAGGAATCTGCTGCATTATTTAAGGACTTTGTTGCATTATTTAAGGACTATGCTGCATTATGTAAGGACTCTGCTGCATTATTTAAGGACTTTGCTGCATTATTTAATTACTCTGCTGCATTATTTAAGGACTTTGTTGCATTATTTAAGGACTCTGCTGCATTATTTAAGGACTTTGCTGCATTATTTAAGGACTTTGATGCATTATTTAAGGACGCTGCTGCAGAATTTAAGTAATCTGCTGCATTATTTAAGGACTCTGCTGCATTATTTAAGGACTTTGTTGCATTATTTAATGACTCTGCTGCGGTATTTAAGGACTCTGCTGCATTATTTAAGGACTTTGCTGCATTATTTAAGGACTTTGCTGCAGTAATTAAGGAATCTGCTGCATTATTTAAGGACTTTGTTGCATTATTTAAGGACTGTGCTGCATTGCTTAAGGACTCTGCTGCATTATTTAAGGACTTTGCTGCATTATTTAAGGACTTTGTTGCATTATTTAAGGACTCTGCTGCATTATTTAAGGACTTTGTTGCATTATTTAAGGACTCTGTTGCATTATTTAAGGACTTTGCTGCATTATTTAAGTACTCTGGTGCATTATTTAAGGACTTTGTTGCATTATTTAAGGACTCTGCTGCATTATTTAAGGACTTTGCTGCATTATTTAAGTACTCTGGTGCATTATTTAAGGACTTTGTTGCATTATTTAAGGACTCTGCTGCATTATTTAAGGATTTTGCTGCATTATTTAAGG
Organism: Phyllobates terribilis; assembly: GCF_046119375.1. Lineage (NCBI taxonomy): Eukaryota > Metazoa > Chordata > Amphibia > Anura > Dendrobatidae > Phyllobates > Phyllobates terribilis. The sequence continues at coordinate 1,380,369 of NW_027362988.1, read as the reverse complement.
ACTCTACTGCATTATTAAGGACGTTGCTGCATTATTTAAGGACTTTATTGCATTATTTAAGGATTCTGCTGCATTATTTAAGGAATTAGCTGCATTATTTAAGTACTCTGCTGCATTATTTAAGGACTTTGCTGCATTATTTAAGTATGCTGCTGCAGTATTTAAGGCCTCTGCTGCATTATTTAAGGACTCTGCTGCATTATTAAGGACGTTGCTGCATTATTTAAGGACTTTATTGCATTATTTAAGGATTCTGCTGCATTATTTCAGGAATTTGCTGCATTATTTAAGGACTCTGCTGCATTATTTAAGGACTTTGTTGCATTATTTAATGACTCTGCTGGGGTATTTAAGGACTCTGCTGCATTATTTAAGGACTTTGTTGCATTATTTAAGGAATCTGCTGCATTATTTAAGGACTTTGCTGCATTATTTAAGGACTTTGATGCATTATTTAAGGACGCTGCTGCAGAATTTAAGTAATCTGCTGCATTATTTAAGGACTCTGCTGCATTATTTAAGGACTTTGCTGCATTATTTAAGGACTCTGCTGCATTATTTAAGGACTTTGTTGCATTATTTAATGACTCTGCTGCGGTATTTAAGTACTCTGCTGTATTATTTAAGGACTTTGCTGAATTATTTAAGGACTCTGCTTCATTATTTAAGGACTTTGTTGCATTATTTAAGGACTCTGCTGCATTATTTAAGGACTTCGTTGCATTATTTAAGGACTCTGCTGCATTATTTAAAGACTTTGCTGCATTATTTAAGTACTCTGGTGCATTATTTAAGGACTCGGCTGCATTATTTAAAGACTTTGCTGCATTATTTAAGTACTCTGGTGCATTATTTAAGGACTCTGCTGCATTATTTAAGGACTTTGCTGCATTATTTAAGGACTCTGCTGCATTATTTAAGGACTCTGCTGCATTATTTAAGGACTTTGCTGCATTATTTAAGTATGCTGCTGCGGTATTTAAGGCCTCTGCTGCATTATTTAAGGACTCTGCTGCATTATTAAGGACGTTGCTGCATTATTTAAGGACTTTATTGCATTATTTAAGGATTCTGCTGCATTATTTAAGGAATTTGCTGCATTATTTAAGGACTCTGCTGTATTATTTAAGGACTTTGTTGCATTATTTAATGACTCTGCTGGGGTATTTAAGGACTCTGCTGCATTATTTAAGGGCTTTGCTGCATTATTTAAGGACTCTGCTGCAGTATTTAAGGACTCTGCTGCATTATTTAAGGACTTTGATGCATTATTTAAGGACGCTGCTGCAGAATTTAAGGAATCTGCTGCATTATTTAAGGACTTTGTTGCATTATTTAAGGACTATGCTGCATTATGTAAGGACTCTGCTGCATTATTTAAGGACTTTGCTGCATTATTTAATTACTCTGCTGCATTATTTAAGGACTTTGTTGCATTATTTAAGGACTCTGCTGCATTATTTAAGGACTTTGCTGCATTATTTAAGGACTTTGATGCATTATTTAAGGACGCTGCTGCAGAATTTAAGTAATCTGCTGCATTATTTAAGGACTCTGCTGCATTATTTAAGGACTTTGCTGCATTATTTAAGGACTCTGCTGCATTATTTAAGGACTTTGTTGCATTATTTAATGACTCTGCTGCGGTATTTAAGGACTCTGCTGCATTATTTAAGGACTTTGCTGCATTATTTAAGGACTTTGCTGCAGTAATTAAGGAATCTGCTGCATTATTTAAGGACTTTGTTGCATTATTTAAGGACTGTGCTGCATTGCTTAAGGACTCTGCTGCATTATTTAAGGACTTTGCTGCATTATTTAAGGACTTTGTTGCATTATTTAAGGACTCTGCTGCATTATTTAAGGACTTTGTTGCATTATTTAAGGACTCTGTTGCATTATTTAAGGACTTTGCTGCATTATTTAAGTACTCTGGTGCATTATTTAAGGACTTTGTTGCATTATTTAAGGACTCTGCTGCATTATTTAAGGACTTTGCTGCATTATTTAAGTACTCTGGTGCATTATTTAAGGACTTTGTTGCATTATTTAAGGACTCTGCTGCATTATTTAAGGACTTTGTTGCATTATTTAAGGACTCTGCTGCATTATTTAAGGACTTTGCTGCATTATTTAAGGACTCTGCTGCATTATTTAAGGACTTTGTTGCATTATTTAATGACTCTGCTGCGGTATTTAAGGACTCTGCTGTATTATTTAAGGACTTTGCTGCATTATTTAAGGACTCTGCTTCATTATTTAAGGACTTTGTTGCATTATTTAAGGACTCTGCTGCATTATTTAAGGACTTCGTTGCATTATTTAAGGACTCTGCTGCATTATTTAAAGACTTTGCTGCATTATTTAAGTACTCTGGTGCATTATTTAAGGACTCGGCTGCATTATTTAAAGACTTTGCTGCATTATTTAAGTACTCTGGTGCATTATTTAAGGACTCTGCTGCATTATTTAAGGACTTTGCTGCATTATTTAAGGACTCTGCTGCATTATTTAAGGACTTTGCTGCATTATTTAAGTATGCTGCTGCGGTATTTAAGGCCTCTGCTGCATTATTTAAGGACTCTGCTGCATTATTAAGGACGTTGCTGCATTATTTAAGGACTTTATTGCATTATTTAAGGATTCTGCTGCATTATTTAAGGAATTTGCTGCATTATTTAAGGACTCTGCTGTATTATTTAAGGACTTTGTTGCATTATTTAATGACTCTGCTGGGGTATTTAAGGACTCTGCTGCATTATTTAAGGGCTTTGCTGCATTATTTAAGGACTCTGCTGCAGTATTTAAGGACTCTGCTGCATTATTTAAGGACTTTGATGCATTATTTAAGGACGCTGCTGCAGAATTTAAGGAATCTGCTGCATTATTTAAGGACTTTGTTGCATTATTTAAGGACTATGCTGCATTATGTAAGGACTCTGCTGCATTATTTAAGGACTTTGCTGCATTATTTAATTACTCTGCTGCATTATTTAAGGACTTTGTTGCATTATTTAAGGACTCTGCTGCATTATTTAAGGACTTTGCTGCATTATTTAAGGACTTTGATGCATTATTTAAGGACGCTGCTGCAGAATTTAAGTAATCTGCTGCATTATTTAAGGACTCTGCTGCATTATTTAAGGACTTTGCTGCATTATTTAAGGACTCTGCTGCATTATTTAAGGACTTTGTTGCATTATTTAATGACTCTGCTGCGGTATTTAAGGACTCTGCTGCATTATTTAAGGACTTTGCTGCATTATTTAAGGACTTTGCTGCAGTAATTAAGGAATCTGCTGCATTATTTAAGGACTTTGTTGCATTATTTAAGGACTGTGCTGCATTGCTTAAGGACTCTGCTGCATTATTTAAGGACTTTGCTGCATTATTTAAGGACTTTGTTGCATTATTTAAGGACTCTGCTGCATTATTTAAGGACTTTGTTGCATTATTTAAGGACTCTGTTGCATTATTTAAGGACTTTGCTGCATTATTTAAGTACTCTGGTGCATTATTTAAGGACTTTGTTGCATTATTTAAGGACTCTGCTGCATTATTTAAGGACTTTGTTGCATTATTTAAGGACTCTGTTGCATTATTTAAGGACTTTGCTGCATTATTTAAGTACTCTGGTGCATTATTTAAGGACTTTGTTGCATTATTTAAGGACTCTGCTGCATTATTTAAGGACTTTGTTGCATTATTTAAGGACTCTGCTGCATTATTTAAGGACTTTGCTGCATTATTTAAGGACTCTGTTGCATTATTTAAGGACTTTGCTGCATTATTTAAGTACTCTGGTGCATTATTTAAGGACTTTATTGCATTATTTAAGGATTCTGCTGCATTATTTAAGGAATTTGCTGCATTATTTAAGAACTTTGCTGCAGTATTTAAGGACTCTGCTGCATTATTTAAGGACTTTATTGCATTATTTAAGGACCCTGCTGCAGAATTTAAGGAATCTGCTGCATTACTTAAGGACTTTGTTGCATTATTTAAGGACTCTGCTGCATTATTTAAGGACTTTGCTGCATTATTTAAGGACTTTGATGCATTATTTAAGGACGCCGCTGCAGAATTTAAGTAATCTGCTGCATTATTTAAGGACTCTGCTGCATTATTTAAGGACTTTGCTGCATTATTTAAGGACTCTGCTGTATTATTAAGCACGTTGCTGCATTAATTAAGGACTTTATTGCATTATTTAAGGAATTTGATGCATTATTTAAGGACTCTGCTGCATTATTTAAGGACTTTGATGCATTATTTAAGGACGCTGCTGCAGAATTTAAGGAATCTGCTGCATTATTTAAGGACTTTGTTGCATTATTTAAGGACTATGCTGCATTATGTAAGGACTCTGCTGCATTATTTAAGGACTTTGCTGCATTATTTAATTACTCTGCTGCATTATTTAAGGACTTTGTTGCATTATTTAAGGACTCTGCTGCATTATTTAAGGACTTTGCTGCATTATTTAAGGACTTTGATGCATTATTTAAGGACGCTGCTGCATAATTTAAGTAATCTGCTGCATTATTTAAGGACTCTGCTGCATTATTTAAGGACTTTGCTGCATTATTTAAGGACTCTGCTGCATTATTTAAGGACTTTGTTGCATTATTTAATGACTCTGCTGCGGTATTTAAGGACTCTGCTGCATTTTTTAAGGACTTTGCTGCATTATTTAAGGACTTTGCTGCAGTAATTAAGGAATCTGCTGCATTATTTAAGGAATTTGATGCATTATTTAAGGACTCTGCTGCATTATTTAAGGACTTTGCTGCATTATTTAAGGACTCTGCTTCATTATTTAAGGACTTTTTTGCATTATTTAAGGACTCTGCTGCATTATTTAAGGACTTTGTTGCATTATTTAAGGACTCTGCTGCATTATTTAAAGACTTTGTTGCATTATTTAAGTACTCTGGTGCATTATTTAAGGACTCTGCTGCATTATTTAAAGACTTTGCTGCATTATTTAAGTACTCTGGTGCATTATTTAAGGACTTTGTTGCTTTATTTAAGGACTTTGCTGCATTATTTAAGGACTTTGTTGCATTATTTAAGGACTCTGCTGCATTATTTAAGGACTTTGCTGCATTATTTAAGTATGCTGCTGCAGTATTTAAGGCCTCTGCTGCATTATTTAAGGACTCTGCTGCATTTTTAAGGACGTTGCTGCATTATTTAAGGACTTTATTGCATTATTTAAGGATTCTGCTGCATTATTTAAGGAATTTGCTGCATTATTTAAGGACTCTGCTGCATTATTTAAGGACTTTGTTTCATTATTTAATGACTCTGCTGGGGTATTTAAGGACTCTGCTGCATTATTTAAGGACTTTGTTGCATTATTTAAGGACTCTGCTGCATTATTTAAGGACTTTGCTGCATTATTTAAGGACTTTGATGCATTATTTAAGGACGCTGCTGCAGAATTTAAGTAATCTGCTGTATTATTTAAGGACTCTGCTGCATTATTTAAGGACTTTGCTGCATTATTTAAGGACTCTGCTGCATTATTTAAGGACTTTGTTGCATTATTTAATGACTCTGCTGCGGTATTTAAGGACTCTGCTGTATTATTTAAGGACTTTGCTGCATTATTTAAGGACTCTGCTTCATTATTTAAGGACTTTGTTGCATTATTTAAGGACTCTGCTGCATTATTTAAGGATTTTGCTGCATTATTTAAGGAATCTACTGCATTATTAAGGACGTTGCTGCATTATTTAAGGACTTTATTGCATTATTTAAGGATTCTGCTGCATTATTTAAGGAATTAGCTGCATTATTTAAGTACTCTGCTGCATTATTTAAGGACTTTGCTGCATTATTTAAGTATGCTGCTGCAGTATTTAAGGCCTCTGCTGCATTATTTAAGGACTCTGCTGCATTATTAAGGACGTTGCTGCATTATTTAAGGACTTTATTGCATTATTTAAGGATTCTGCTGCATTATTTAAGGAATTTGCTGCATTATTTAAGGACTCTGCTGCATTATTTAAGGACTTTGTTGCATTATTTAATGACTCTGCTGGGGTATTTAAGGACTCTGCTGCATTATTTAAGGACTTTGTTGCATTATTTAAGGAATCTGCTGCATTATTTAAGGACTTTGCTGCATTATTTAAGGACTTTGATGCATTATTTAAGGACGCTGCTGCAGAATTTAAGTAATCTGCTGCATTATTTAAGGACTCTGCTGCATTATTTAAGGACTTTGCTGCATTATTTAAGTACTCTGCTGCATTATTTAAGGACTTTGTTGCATTATTTAATGACTCTGCTGCGGTATTTAAGGACTCTGCTGTATTATTTAAGGACTTTGCTGAATTATTTAAGGACTCTGCTTCATTATTTAAGGACTTTGTTGCATTATTTAAGGACTCTGCTGCATTATTTAAGGACTTCGTTGCATTATTTAAGGACTCTGCTGCATTATTTAAAGACTTTGCTGCATTATTTAAGTACTCTGGTGCATTATTTAAGGACTCGGCTGCATTATTTAAAGACTTTGCTGCATTATTTAAGTACTCTGGTGCATTATTTAAGGACTCTGCTGCATTATTTAAGGACTTTGCTGCATTATTTAAGGACTCTGCTGCATTATTTAAGGACTCTGCTGCATTATTTAAGGACTTTGCTGCATTATTTAAGTATGCTGCTGCGGTATTTAAGGCCTCTGCTGCATTATTTAAGGACTCTGCTGCATTATTAAGGACGTTGCTGCATTATTTAAGGACTTTATTGCATTATTTAAGGATTCTGCTGCATTATTTAAGGAATTTGCTGCATTATTTAAGGACTCTGCTGTATTATTTAAGGACTTTGTTGCATTATTTAATGACTCTGCTGGGGTATTTAAGGACTCTGCTGCATTATTTAAGGGCTTTGCTGCATTATTTAAGGACTCTGCTGCAGTATTTAAGGACTCTGCTGCATTATTTAAGGACTTTGATGCATTATTTAAGGACGCTGCTGCAGAATTTAAGGAATCTGCTGCATTATTTAAGGACTTTGTTGCATTATTTAAGGACTATGCTGCATTATGTAAGGACTCTGCTGCATTATTTAAGGACTTTGCTGCATTATTTAATTACTCTGCTGCATTATTTAAGGACTTTGTTGCATTATTTAAGGACTCTGCTGCATTATTTAAGGACTTTGCTGCATTATTTAAGGACTTTGATGCATTATTTAAGGACGCTGCTGCAGAATTTAAGTAATCTGCTGCATTATTTAAGGACTCTGCTGCATTATTTAAGGACTTTGCTGCATTATTTAAGGACTCTGCTGCATTATTTAAGGACTTTGTTGCATTATTTAATGACTCTGCTGCGGTATTTAAGGACTCTGCTGCATTATTTAAGGACTTTGCTGCATTATTTAAGGACTTTGCTGCAGTAATTAAGGAATCTGCTGCATTATTTAAGGACTTTGTTGCATTATTTAAGGACTGTGCTGCATTGCTTAAGGACTCTGCTGCATTATTTAAGGACTTTGCTGCATTATTTAAGGACTTTGTTGCATTATTTAAGGACTCTGCTGCATTATTTAAGGACTTTGTTGCATTATTTAAGGACTCTGTTGCATTATTTAAGGACTTTGCTGCATTATTTAAGTACTCTGGTGCATTATTTAAGGACTTTGTTGCATTATTTAAGGACTCTGCTGCATTATTTAAGGACTTTGCTGCATTATTTAAGTACTCTGGTGCATTATTTAAGGACTTTGTTGCATTATTTAAGGACTCTGCTGCATTATTTAAGGACTTTGCTGCATTATTTAAGGACTCTGCTGCATTATTTAAGGACTTTGTTGCATTATTTAATGACTCTGCTGCGGTATTTAAGGACTCTGCTGTATTATTTAAGGACTTTGCTGCATTATTTAAGGACTCTGCTTCATTATTTAAGGACTTTGTTGCATTATTTAAGGACTCTGCTGCATTATTTAAGGACTTCGTTGCATTATTTAAGGACTCTGCTGCATTATTTAAAGACTTTGCTGCATTATTTAAGTACTCTGGTGCATTATTTAAGGACTCGGCTGCATTATTTAAAGACTTTGCTGCATTATTTAAGTACTCTGGTGCATTATTTAAGGACTCTGCTGCATTATTTAAGGACTTTGCTGCATTATTTAAGGACTCTGCTGCATTATTTAAGGACTTTGCTGCATTATTTAAGTATGCTGCTGCGGTATTTAAGGCCTCTGCTGCATTATTTAAGGACTCTGCTGCATTATTAAGGACGTTGCTGCATTATTTAAGGACTTTATTGCATTATTTAAGGATTCTGCTGCATTATTTAAGGACTCTGCTGCATTATTTAAGGACTCTGCTGCATTATTTAAGGACTTTGCTGCATTATTTAAGTATGCTGCTGCGGTATTTAAGGCCTCTGCTGCATTATTTAAGGACTCTGCTGCATTATTAAGGACGTTGCTGCATTATTTAAGGACTTTATTGCATTATTTAAGGATTCTGCTGCATTATTTAAGGAATTTGCTGCATTATTTAAGGACTCTGCTGTATTATTTAAGGACTTTGTTGCATTATTTAATGACTCTGCTGGGGTATTTAAGGACTCTGCTGCATTATTTAAGGGCTTTGCTGCATTATTTAAGGACTCTGCTGCAGTATTTAAGGACTCTGCTGCATTATTTAAGGACTTTGATGCATTATTTAAGGACGCTGCTGCAGAATTTAAGGAATCTGCTGCATTATTTAAGGACTTTGTTGCATTATTTAAGGACTATGCTGCATTATGTAAGGACTCTGCTGCATTATTTAAGGACTTTGCTGCATTATTTAATTACTCTGCTGCATTATTTAAGGACTTTGTTGCATTATTTAAGGACTCTGCTGCATTATTTAAGGACTTTGCTGCATTATTTAAGGACTTTGATGCATTATTTAAGGACGCTGCTGCAGAATTTAAGTAATCTGCTGCATTATTTAAGGACTCTGCTGCATTATTTAAGGACTTTGCTGCATTATTTAAGGACTCTGCTGCATTATTTAAGGACTTTGTTGCATTATTTAATGACTCTGCTGCGGTATTTAAGGACTCTGCTGCATTATTTAAGGACTTTGCTGCATTATTTAAGGACTTTGCTGCAGTAATTAAGGAATCTGCTGCATTATTTAAGGACTTTGTTGCATTATTTAAGGACTGTGCTGCATTGCTTAAGGACTCTGCTGCATTATTTAAGGACTTTGCTGCATTATTTAAGGACTTTGTTGCATTATTTAAGGACTCTGCTGCATTATTTAAGGACTTTGTTGCATTATTTAAGGACTCTGTTGCATTATTTAAGGACTTTGCTGCATTATTTAAGTACTCTGGTGCATTATTTAAGGACTTTGTTGCATTATTTAAGGACTCTGCTGCATTATTTAAGGACTTTGCTGCATTATTTAAGTACTCTGGTGCATTATTTAAGGACTTTGTTGCATTATTTAAGGACTCTGCTGCATTATTTAAGGACTTTGTTGCATTATTTAAGGACTCTGCTGCATTATTTAAGGACTTTGCTGCATTATTTAAGGACTCTGCTGCATTATTTAAGGACTTTGTTGCATTATTTAATGACTCTGCTGCGGTATTTAAGGACTCTGCTGTATTATTTAAGGACTTTGCTGCATTATTTAAGGACTCTGCTTCATTATTTAAGGACTTTGTTGCATTATTTAAGGACTCTGCTGCATTATTTAAGGACTTCGTTGCATTATTTAAGGACTCTGCTGCATTATTTAAAGACTTTGCTGCATTATTTAAGTACTCTGGTGCATTATTTAAGGACTCGGCTGCATTATTTAAAGACTTTGCTGCATTATTTAAGTACTCTGGTGCATTATTTAAGGACTCTGCTGCATTATTTAAGGACTTTGCTGCATTATTTAAGGACTCTGCTGCATTATTTAAGGACTTTGCTGCATTATTTAAGTATGCTGCTGCGGTATTTAAGGCCTCTGCTGCATTATTTAAGGACTCTGCTGCATTATTAAGGACGTTGCTGCATTATTTAAGGACTTTATTGCATTATTTAAGGATTCTGCTGCATTATTTAAGGAATTTGCTGCATTATTTAAGGACTCTGCTGCATTATTTAAGGACTTTGCTGCATTATTTAAGGACTCTGCTGTATTATTAAGCACGTTGCTGCATTAATTAAGGACTTTATTGCATTATTTAAGGAATTTGATGCATTATTTAAGGACTCTGCTGCATTATTTAAGGACTTTGATGCATTATTTAAGGACGCTGCTGCAGAATTTAAGGAATCTGCTGCATTATTTAAGGACTTTGTTGCATTATTTAAGGACTATGCTGCATTATGTAAGGACTCTGCTGCATTATTTAAGGACTTTGCTGCATTATTTAATTACTCTGCTGCATTATTTAAGGACTTTGTTGCATTATTTAAGGACTCTGCTGCATTATTTAAGGACTTTGCTGCATTATTTAAGGACTTTGATGCATTATTTAAGGACGCTGCTGCAGAATTTAAGTAATCTGCTGCATTATTTAAGGACTCTGCTGCATTATTTAAGGACTTTGCTGCATTATTTAAGGACTCTGCTGCATTATTTAAGGACTTTGTTGCATTATTTAATGACTCTGCTGCGGTATTTAAGGACTCTGCTGCATTTTTTAAGGACTTTGCTGCATTATTTAAGGACTTTGCTGCAGTAATTAAGGAATCTGCTGCATTATTTAAGGAATTTGATGCATTATTTAAGGACTCTGCTGCATTATTTAAGGACTTTGCTGCATTATTTAAGGACTCTGCTTCATTATTTAAGGACTTTGTTGCATTATTTAAGGACTCTGCTGCATTATTTAAGGACTTTGTTGCATTATTTAAGGACTCTGCTGCATTATTTAAAGACTTTGTTGCATTATTTAAGTACTCTGGTGCATTATTTAAGGACTCTGCTGCATTATTTAAAGACTTTGCTGCATTATTTAAGTACTCTGGTGCATTATTTAAGGACTTTGTTGCTTTATTTAAGGACTTTGCTGCATTATTTAAGGACTTTGTTGCATTATTTAAGGACTCTGCTGCATTATTTAAGGACTTTGCTGCATTATTTAAGTATGCTGCTGCAGTATTTAAGGCCTCTGCTGCATTATTTAAGGACTCTGCTGCATTTTTAAGGACGTTGCTGCATTATTTAAGGACTTTATTGCATTATTTAAGGATTCTGCTGCATTATTTAAGGAATTTGCTGCATTATTTAAGGACTCTGCTGCATTATTTAAGGACTTTGTTTCATTATTTAATGACTCTGCTGGGGTATTTAAGGACTCTGCTGCATTATTTAAGGACTTTGTTGCATTATTTAAGGACTCTGCTGCATTATTTAAGGACTTTGCTGCATTATTTAAGGACTTTGATGCATTATTTAAGGACGCTGCTGCAGAATTTAAGTAATCTGCTGCATTATTTAAGGACTCTGCTGCATTATTTAAGGACTTTGCTGCATTATTTAAGGACTCTGCTGCATTATTTAAGGACTTTGTTGCATTATTTAATGACTCTGCTGCGGTATTTAAGGACTCTGCTGTATTATTTAAGGACTTTGCTGCATTATTTAAGGACTCTGCTTCATTATTTAAGGACTTTGTTGCATTATTTAAGGACTCTGCTGCATTATTTAAGGATTTTGCTGCATTATTTAAGGAATCTACTGCATTATTAAGGACGTTGCTGCATTATTTAAGGACTTTATTGCATTATTTAAGGATTCTGCTGCATTATTTAAGGAATTAGCTGCATTATTTAAGTACTCTGCTGCATTATTTAAGGACTTTGCTGCATTATTTAAGTATGCTGCTGCAGTATTTAAGGCCTCTGCTGCATTATTTAAGGACTCTGCTGCATTATTAAGGACGTTGCTGCATTATTTAAGGACTTTATTGCATTATTTAAGGATTCTGCTGCATTATTTAAGGAATTTGCTGCATTATTTAAGGACTCTGCTGCATTATTTAAGGACTTTGTTGCATTATTTAATGACTCTGCTGGGGTATTTAAGGACTCTGCTGCATTATTTAAGGACTTTGTTGCATTATTTAAGGAATCTGCTGCATTATTTAAGGACTTTGCTGCATTATTTAAGGACTTTGATGCATTATTTAAGGACGCTGCTGCAGAATTTAAGTAATCTGCTGCATTATTTAAGGACTCTGCTGCATTATTTAAGGACTTTGCTGCATTATTTAAGGACTCTGCTGCATTATTTAAGGACTTTGTTGCATTATTTAATGACTCTGCTGCGGTATTTAAGGACTCTGCTGTATTATTTAAGGACTTTGCTGAATTATTTAAGGACTCTGCTTCATTATTTAAGGACTTTGTTGCATTATTTAAGGACTCTGCTGCATTATTTAAGGACTTCGTTGCATTATTTAAGGACTCTGCTGCATTATTTAAAGACTTTGCTGCATTATTTAAGTACTCTGGTGCATTATTTAAGGACTCGGCTGCATTATTTAAAGACTTTGCTGCATTATTTAAGTACTCTGGTGCATTATTTAAGGACTCTGCTGCATTATTTAAGGACTTTGCTGCATTATTTAAGGACTCTGCTGCATTATTTAAGGACTCTGCTGCATTATTTAAGGACTTTGCTGCATTATTTAAGTATGCTGCTGCGGTATTTAAGGCCTCTGCTGCATTATTTAAGGACTCTGCTGCATTATTAAGGACGTTGCTGCATTATTTAAGGACTTTATTGCATTATTTAAGGATTCTGCTGCATTATTTAAGGAATTTGCTGCATTATTTAAGGACTCTGCTGTATTATTTAAGGACTTTGTTGCATTATTTAATGACTCTGCTGGGGTATTTAAGGACTCTGCTGCATTATTTAAGGGCTTTGCTGCATTATTTAAGGACTCTGCTGCAGTATTTAAGGACTCTGCTGCATTATTTAAGGACTTTGATGCATTATTTAAGGACGCTGCTGCAGAATTTAAGGAATCTGCTGCATTATTTAAGGACTTTGTTGCATTATTTAAGGACTATGCTGCATTATGTAAGGACTCTGCTGCATTATTTAAGGACTTTGCTGCATTATTTAATTACTCTGCTGCATTATTTAAGGACTTTGTTGCATTATTTAAGGACTCTGCTGCATTATTTAAGGACTTTGCTGCATTATTTAAGGACTTTGATGCATTATTTAAGGACGCTGCTGCAGAATTTAAGTAATCTGCTGCATTATTTAAGGACTCTGCTGCATTATTTAAGGACTTTGCTGCATTATTTAAGGACTCTGCTGCATTATTTAAGGACTTTGTTGCATTATTTAATGACTCTGCTGCGGTATTTAAGGACTCTGCTGCATTATTTAAGGACTTTGCTGCATTATTTAAGGACTTTGCTGCAGTAATTAAGGAATCTGCTGCATTATTTAAGGACTTTGTTGCATTATTTAAGGACTGTGCTGCATTGCTTAAGGACTCTGCTGCATTATTTAAGGACTTTGCTGCATTATTTAAGGACTTTGTTGCATTATTTAAGGACTCTGCTGCATTATTTAAGGACTTTGTTGCATTATTTAAGGACTCTGTTGCATTATTTAAGGACTTTGCTGCATTATTTAAGTACTCTGGTGCATTATTTAAGGACTTTGTTGCTTTATTTAAGGACTCTGCTGCATTATTTAAGGACTTTGCTGCATTATTTAAGTACTCTGGTGCATTATTTAAGGACTTTGTTGCATTATTTAAGGACTCTGCTGCATTATTTAAGGACTTTGCTGCATTATTTAAGGACTCTGCTGCATTATTTAAGGACTTTGTTGCATTATTTAATGACTCTGCTGCGGTATTTAAGGACTCTGCTGTATTATTTAAGGACTTTGCTGCATTATTTAAGGACTCTGCTTCATTATTTAAGGACTTTGTTGCATTATTTAAGGACTCTGCTGCATTATTTAAGGACTTCGTTGCATTATTTAAGGACTCTGCTGCATTATTTAAAGACTTTGCTGCATTATTTAAGTACTCTGGTGCATTATTTAAGGACTCGGCTGCATTATTTAAAGACTTTGCTGCATTATTTAAGTACTCTGGTGCATTATTTAAGGACTCTGCTGCATTATTTAAGGACTTTGCTGCATTATTTAAGGACTCTGCTGCATTATTTAAGGACTTTGCTGCATTATTTAAGTATGCTGCTGCGGTATTTAAGGCCTCTGCTGCATTATTTAAGGACTCTGCTGCATTATTAAGGACGTTGCTGCATTATTTAAGGACTTTATTGCATTATTTAAGGATTCTGCTGCATTATTTAAGGAATTTGCTGCATTATTTAAGGACTCTGCTGTATTATTTAAGGACTTTGTTGCATTATTTAATGACTCTGCTGGGGTATTTAAGGACTCTGCTGCATTATTTAAGGGCTTTGCTGCATTATTTAAGGACTCTGCTGCAGTATTTAAGGACTCTGCTGCATTATTTAAGGACTTTGATGCATTATTTAAGGACGCTGCTGCAGAATTTAAGGAATCTGCTGCATTATTTAAGGACTTTGTTGCATTATTTAAGGACTATGCTGCATTATGTAAGGACTCTGCTGCATTATTTAAGGACTTTGCTGCATTATTTAATTACTCTGCTGCATTATTTAAGGACTTTGTTGCATTATTTAAGGACTCTGCTGCATTATTTAAGGACTTTGCTGCATTATTTAAGGACTTTGATGCATTATTTAAGGACGCTGCTGCAGAATTTAAGTAATCTGCTGCATTATTTAAGGACTCTGCTGCATTATTTAAGGACTTTGCTGCATTATTTAAGGACTCTGCTGCATTATTTAAGGACTTTGTTGCATTATTTAATGACTCTGCTGCGGTATTTAAGGACTCTGCTGCATTATTTAAGGACTTTGCTGCATTATTTAAGGACTTTGCTGCAGTAATTAAGGAATCTGCTGCATTATTTAAGGACTTTGTTGCATTATTTAAGGACTGTGCTGCATTGCTTAAGGACTCTGCTGCATTATTTAAGGACTTTGCTGCATTATTTAAGGACTTTGTTGCATTATTTAAGGACTCTGCTGCATTATTTAAGGACTTTGTTGCATTATTTAAGGACTCTGTTGCATTATTTAAGGACTTTGCTGCATTATTTAAGTACTCTGGTGCATTATTTAAGGACTTTGTTGCATTATTTAAGGACTCTGCTGCATTATTTAAGGACTTTGTTGCATTATTTAAGGACTCTGTTGCATTATTTAAGGACTTTGCTGCATTATTTAAGTACTCTGGTGCATTATTTAAGGACTTTGTTGCATTATTTAAGGACTCTGCTGCATTATTTAAGGACTTTGTTGCATTATTTAAGGACTCTGCTGCATTATTTAAGGACTTTGCTGCATTATTTAAGGACTCTGTTGCATTATTTAAGGACTTTGCTGCATTATTTAAGTACTCTGGTGCATTATTTAAGGACTTTATTGCATTATTTAAGGATTCTGCTGCATTATTTAAGGAATTTGCTGCATTATTTAAGAACTTTGCTGCAGTATTTAAGGACTCTGCTGCATTATTTAAGGACTTTATTGCATTATTTAAGGACCCTGCTGCAGAATTTAAGGAATCTGCTGCATTACTTAAGGACTTTGTTGCATTATTTAAGGACTCTGCTGCATTATTTAAGGACTTTGCTGCATTATTTAAGGACTTTGATGCATTATTTAAGGACGCCGCTGCAGAATTTAAGTAATCTGCTGCATTATTTAAGGACTCTGCTGCATTATTTAAGGACTTTGCTGCATTATTTAAGGACTCTGCTGTATTATTAAGCACGTTGCTGCATTAATTAAGGACTTTATTGCATTATTTAAGGAATTTGATGCATTATTTAAGGACTCTGCTGCATTATTTAAGGACTTTGATGCATTATTTAAGGACGCTGCTGCAGAATTTAAGGAAACTGCTGCATTATTTAAAGACTTTGTTGCATTATTTAAGGACTATGCTGCATTATGTAAGGACTCTGCTGCATTATTTAAGGACTTTGCTGCATTATTTAATTACTCTGCTGCATTATTTAAGGACTTTGATGCATTATTTAAGGACGCTGCTGCAGAATTTAAGGAAACTGCTGCATTATTTAAAGACTTTGTTGCATTATTTAAGGACTCTGCTGCATTATTTAAGGACTTTGCTGCATTATTTAAGGACTTTGATGCATTATTTAAGGACGCTGCTGCAGAATTTAAGTAATCTGCTGCATTATTTAAGGACTCTGCTGCATTATTTAAGGACTTTGCTGCATTATTTAAGGACTCTGCTGCATTATTTAAGGACTTTGTTGCATTATTTAATGACTCTGCTGCGGTATTTAAGGACTCTGCTGTATTATTTAAGGACTTTGCTGCATTATTTAAGGACTCTGCTTCATTATTTAAGGACTTTGTTGCATTATTTAAGGACTCTGCTGCATTATTTAAGGATTTTGCTGCATTATTTAAGGAATCTACTGCATTATTAAGGACGTTGCTGCATTATTTAAGGACTTTATTGCATTATTTAAGGATTCTGCTGCATTATTTAAGGAATTAGCTGCATTATTTAAGTACTCTGCTGCATTATTTAAGGACTTTGCTGCATTATTTAAGTATGCTGCTGCAGTATTTAAGGCCTCTGCTGCATTATTTAAGGACTCTGCTGCATTATTAAGGACGTTGCTGCATTATTTAAGGACTTTATTGCATTATTTAAGGATTCTGCTGCATTATTTAAGGAATTTGCTGCATTATTTAAGGACTCTGCTGCATTATTTAAGGACTTTGTTGCATTATTTAATGACTCTGCTGGGGTATTTAAGGACTCTGCTGCATTATTTAAGGACTTTGTTGCATTATTTAAGGAATCTGCTGCATTATTTAAGGACTTTGCTGCATTATTTAAGGACTTTGATGCATTATTTAAGGACGCTGCTGCAGAATTTAAGTAATCTGCTGCATTATTTAAGGACTCTGCTGCATTATTTAAGGACTTTGCTGCATTATTTAAGGACTCTGCTGCATTATTTAAGGACTTTGTTGCATTATTTAATGACTCTGCTGCGGTATTTAAGGACTCTGCTGTATTATTTAAGGACTTTGCTGAATTATTTAAGGACTCTGCTTCATTATTTAAGGACTTTGTTGCATTATTTAAGGACTCTGCTGCATTATTTAAGGACTTCGTTGCATTATTTAAGGACTCTGCTGCATTATTTAAAGACTTTGCTGCATTATTTAAGTACTCTGGTGCATTATTTAAGGACTCGGCTGCATTATTTAAAGACTTTGCTGCATTATTTAAGTACTCTGGTGCATTATTTAAGGACTCTGCTGCATTATTTAAGGACTTTGCTGCATTATTTAAGGACTCTGCTGCATTATTTAAGGACTCTGCTGCATTATTTAAGGACTTTGCTGCATTATTTAAGTATGCTGCTGCGGTATTTAAGGCCTCTGCTGCATTATTTAAGGACTCTGCTGCATTATTAAGGACGTTGCTGCATTATTTAAGGACTTTATTGCATTATTTAAGGATTCTGCTGCATTATTTAAGGAATTTGCTGCATTATTTAAGGACTCTGCTGTATTATTTAAGGACTTTGTTGCATTATTTAATGACTCTGCTGGGGTATTTAAGGACTCTGCTGCATTATTTAAGGGCTTTGCTGCATTATTTAAGGACTCTGCTGCAGTATTTAAGGACTCTGCTGCATTATTTAAGGACTTTGATGCATTATTTAAGGACGCTGCTGCAGAATTTAAGGAATCTGCTGCATTATTTAAGGACTTTGTTGCATTATTTAAGGACTATGCTGCATTATGTAAGGACTCTGCTGCATTATTTAAGGACTTTGCTGCATTATTTAATTACTCTGCTGCATTATTTAAGGACTTTGTTGCATTATTTAAGGACTCTGCTGCATTATTTAAGGACTTTGCTGCATTATTTAAGGACTTTGATGCATTATTTAAGGACGCTGCTGCAGAATTTAAGTAATCTGCTGCATTATTTAAGGACTCTGCTGCATTATTTAAGGACTTTGCTGCATTATTTAAGGACTCTGCTGCATTATTTAAGGACTTTGTTGCATTATTTAATGACTCTGCTGCGGTATTTAAGGACTCTGCTGCATTATTTAAGGACTTTGCTGCATTATTTAAGGACTTTGCTGCAGTAATTAAGGAATCTGCTGCATTATTTAAGGACTTTGTTGCATTATTTAAGGACTGTGCTGCATTGCTTAAGGACTCTGCTGCATTATTTAAGGACTTTGCTGCATTATTTAAGGACTTTGTTGCATTATTTAAGGACTCTGCTGCATTATTTAAGGACTTTGTTGCATTATTTAAGGACTCTGTTGCATTATTTAAGGACTTTGCTGCATTATTTAAGTACTCTGGTGCATTATTTAAGGACTTTGTTGCTTTATTTAAGGACTCTGCTGCATTATTTAAGGACTTTGCTGCATTATTTAAGTACTCTGGTGCATTATTTAAGGACTTTGTTGCATTATTTAAGGACTCTGCTGCATTATTTAAGGACTTTGCTGCATTATTTAAGGACTCTGCTGCATTATTTAAGGACTTTGTTGCATTATTTAATGACTCTGCTGCGGTATTTAAGGACTCTGCTGTATTATTTAAGGACTTTGCTGCATTATTTAAGGACTCTGCTTCATTATTTAAGGACTTTGTTGCATTATTTAAGGACTCTGCTGCATTATTTAAGGACTTCGTTGCATTATTTAAGGACTCTGCTGCATTATTTAAAGACTTTGCTGCATTATTTAAGTACTCTGGTGCATTATTTAAGGACTCGGCTGCATTATTTAAAGACTTTGCTGCATTATTTAAGTACTCTGGTGCATTATTTAAGGACTCTGCTGCATTATTTAAGGACTTTGCTGCATTATTTAAGGACTCTGCTGCATTATTTAAGGACTTTGCTGCATTATTTAAGTATGCTGCTGCGGTATTTAAGGCCTCTGCTGCATTATTTAAGGACTCTGCTGCATTATTAAGGACGTTGCTGCATTATTTAAGGACTTTATTGCATTATTTAAGGATTCTGCTGCATTATTTAAGGAATTTGCTGCATTATTTAAGGACTCTGCTGTATTATTTAAGGACTTTGTTGCATTATTTAATGACTCTGCTGGGGTATTTAAGGACTCTGCTGCATTATTTAAGGGCTTTGCTGCATTATTTAAGGACTCTGCTGCAGTATTTAAGGACTCTGCTGCATTATTTAAGGACTTTGATGCATTATTTAAGGACGCTGCTGCAGAATTTAAGGAATCTGCTGCATTATTTAAGGACTTTGTTGCATTATTTAAGGACTATGCTGCATTATGTAAGGACTCTGCTGCATTATTTAAGGACTTTGCTGCATTATTTAATTACTCTGCTGCATTATTTAAGGACTTTGTTGCATTATTTAAGGACTCTGCTGCATTATTTAAGGACTTTGCTGCATTATTTAAGGACTTTGATGCATTATTTAAGGACGCTGCTGCAGAATTTAAGTAATCTGCTGCATTATTTAAGGACTCTGCTGCATTATTTAAGGACTTTGCTGCATTATTTAAGGACTCTGCTGCATTATTTAAGGACTTTGTTGCATTATTTAATGACTCTGCTGCGGTATTTAAGGACTCTGCTGCATTATTTAAGGACTTTGCTGCATTATTTAAGGACTTTGCTGCAGTAATTAAGGAATCTGCTGCATTATTTAAGGACTTTGTTGCATTATTTAAGGACTGTGCTGCATTGCTTAAGGACTCTGCTGCATTATTTAAGGACTTTGCTGCATTATTTAAGGACTTTGTTGCATTATTTAAGGACTCTGCTGCATTATTTAAGGACTTTGTTGCATTATTTAAGGACTCTGTTGCATTATTTAAGGACTTTGCTGCATTATTTAAGTACTCTGGTGCATTATTTAAGGACTTTGTTGCATTATTTAAGGACTCTGCTGCATTATTTAAGGACTTTGTTGCATTATTTAAGGACTCTGTTGCATTATTTAAGGACTTTGCTGCATTATTTAAGTACTCTGGTGCATTATTTAAGGACTTTGTTGCATTATTTAAGGACTCTGCTGCATTATTTAAGGACTTTGTTGCATTATTTAAGGACTCTGCTGCATTATTTAAGGACTTTGCTGCATTATTTAAGGACTCTGTTGCATTATTTAAGGACTTTGCTGCATTATTTAAGTACTCTGGTGCATTATTTAAGGACTTTATTGCATTATTTAAGGATTCTGCTGCATTATTTAAGGAATTTGCTGCATTATTTAAGAACTTTGCTGCAGTATTTAAGGACTCTGCTGCATTATTTAAGGACTTTATTGCATTATTTAAGGACCCTGCTGCAGAATTTAAGGAATCTGCTGCATTACTTAAGGACTTTGTTGCATTATTTAAGGACTCTGCTGCATTATTTAAGGACTTTGCTGCATTATTTAAGGACTTTGATGCATTATTTAAGGACGCCGCTGCAGAATTTAAGTAATCTGCTGCATTATTTAAGGACTCTGCTGCATTATTTAAGGACTTTGCTGCATTATTTAAGGACTCTGCTGTATTATTAAGCACGTTGCTGCATTAATTAAGGACTTTATTGCATTATTTAAGGAATTTGATGCATTATTTAAGGACTCTGCTGCATTATTTAAGGACTTTGATGCATTATTTAAGGACGCTGCTGCAGAATTTAAGGAAACTGCTGCATTATTTAAAGACTTTGTTGCATTATTTAAGGACTATGCTGCATTATGTAAGGACTCTGCTGCATTATTTAAGGACTTTGCTGCATTATTTAATTACTCTGCTGCATTATTTAAGGACTTTGATGCATTATTTAAGGACGCTGCTGCAGAATTTAAGTAATCTGCTGCATTATTTAAGGACTCTGCTGCATTATTTAAGGACTTTGCTGCATTATTTAAGGACTCTGCTGCATTATTTAAGGACTTTGTTGCATTATTTAATGACTCTGCTGCGGTATTTAAGGACTCTGCTGCATTTTTTAAGGACTTTGCTGCATTATTTAAGGACTTTGCTGCAGTAATTAAGGAATCTGCTGCATTATTTAAGGAATTTGATGCATTATTTAAGGACTCTGCTGCATTATTTAAGGACTTTGCTGCATTATTTAAGGACTCTGCTTCATTATTTAAGGACTTTGTTGCATTATTTAAGGACTCTGCTGCATTATTTAAGGACTTTGTTGCATTATTTAAGGACTCTGCTGCATTATTTAAAGACTTTGTTGCATTATTTAAGTACTCTGGTGCATTATTTAAGGACTCTGCTGCATTATTTAAAGTCTTTGCTGCATTATTTAAGTACTCTGGTGCATTATTTAAGGACTTTGTTGCTTTATTTAAGGACTTTGCTGCATTATTTAAGGACTTTGTTGCATTATTTAAGGACTCTGCTGCATTATTTAAGGACTTTGCTGCATTATTTAAGTATGCTGCTGCAGTATTTAAGGCCTCTGCTGCATTATTTAAGGACTCTGCTGCATTTTTAAGGACGTTGCTGCATTATTTAAGGACTTTATTGCATTATTTAAGGATTCTGCTGCATTATTTAAGGAATTTGCTGCATTATTTAAGGACTCTGCTGCATTATTTAAGGACTTTGTTGCATTATTTAATGACTCTGCTGGGGTATTTAAGGACTCTGCTGCATTATTTAAGGACTTTGTTGCATTATTTAAGGACTCTGCTGCATTATTTAAGGACTTTGCTGCATTATTTAAGGACTTTGATGCATTATTTAAGGACGCTGCTGCAGAATTTAAGTAATCTGCTGCATTATTTAAGGAATCTGCTGCATTATTTAAGGACTTTGCTGCATTATTTAAGGACTCTGCTGCATTATTTAAGGACTTTGTTGCATTATTTAATGACTCTGCTGCGGTATTTAAGGACTCTGCTGTATTATTTAAGGACTTTGCTGCATTATTTAAGGACTCTGCTTCATTATTTAAGGACTTTGTTGCATTATTTAAGGACTCTGCTGCATTATTTAAGGACTTCGTTGCATTATTTAAGGACTCTGCTGCATTATTTAAAGACTTTGCTGCATTATTTAAGTACTCTGGTGCATTATTTAAGGACTCGGCTGCATTATTTAAAGACTTTGCTGCATTATTTAAGTACTCTGGTGCATTATTTAAGGACTCTGCTGCATTATTTAAGGACTTTGCTGCATTATTTAAGGACTCTGCTGCATTATTTAAGGACTTTGCTGCATTATTTAAGTATGCTGCTGCGGTATTTAAGGCCTCTGCTGCATTATTTAAGGACTCTGCTGCATTATTAAGGACGTTGCTGCATTATTTAAGGACTTTATTGCATTATTTAAGGATTCTGCTGCATTATTTAAGGAATTTGCTGCATTATTTAAGGACTCTGCTGTATTATTTAAGGACTTTGTTGCATTATTTAATGACTCTGCTGGGGTATTTAAGGACTCTGCTGCATTATTTAAGGGCTTTGCTGCATTATTTAAGGACTCTGCTGCAGTATTTAAGGACTCTGCTGCATTATTTAAGGACTTTGATGCATTATTTAAGGACGCTGCTGCAGAATTTAAGGAATCTGCTGCATTATTTAAGGACTTTGTTGCATTATTTAAGGACTATGCTGCATTATGTAAGGACTCTGCTGCATTATTTAAGGACTTTGCTGCATTATTTAATTACTCTGCTGCATTATTTAAGGACTTTGTTGCATTATTTAAGGACTCTGCTGCATTATTTAAGGACTTTGCTGCATTATTTAAGGACTTTGATGCATTATTTAAGGACGCTGCTGCAGAATTTAAGTAATCTGCTGCATTATTTAAGGACTCTGCTGCATTATTTAAGGACTTTGCTGCATTATTTAAGGACTCTGCTGCATTATTTAAGGACTTTGTTGCATTATTTAATGACTCTGCTGCGGTATTTAAGGACTCTGCTGCATTATTTAAGGACTTTGCTGCATTATTTAAGGACTTTGCTGCAGTAATTAAGGAATCTGCTGCATTATTTAAGGACTTTGTTGCATTATTTAAGGACTGTGCTGCATTGCTTAAGGACTCTGCTGCATTATTTAAGGACTTTGCTGCATTATTTAAGGACTTTGTTGCATTATTTAAGGACTCTGCTGCATTATTTAAGGACTTTGTTGCATTATTTAAGGACTCTGTTGCATTATTTAAGGACTTTGCTGCATTATTTAAGTACTCTGGTGCATTATTTAAGGACTTTGTTGCATTATTTAAGGACTCTGCTGCATTATTTAAGGACTTTGTTGCATTATTTAAGGACTCTGTTGCATTATTTAAGGACTTTGCTGCATTATTTAAGTACTCTGGTGCATTATTTAAGGACTTTGTTGCATTATTTAAGGACTCTGCTGCATTATTTAAGGACTTTGTTGCATTATTTAAGGACTCTGCTGCATTATTTAAGGACTTTGCTGCATTATTTAAGGACTCTGTTGCATTATTTAAGGACTTTGCTGCATTATTTAAGTACTCTGGTGCATTATTTAAGGACTTTATTGCATTATTTAAGGATTCTGCTGCATTATTTAAGGAATTTGCTGCATTATTTAAGAACTTTGCTGCAGTATTTAAGGACTCTGCTGCATTATTTAAGGACTTTATTGCATTATTTAAGGACCCTGCTGCAGAATTTAAGGAATCTGCTGCATTACTTAAGGACTTTGTTGCATTATTTAAGGACTCTGCTGCATTATTTAAGGACTTTGCTGCATTATTTAAGGACTTTGATGCATTATTTAAGGACGCCGCTGCAGAATTTAAGTAATCTGCTGCATTATTTAAGGACTCTGCTGCATTATTTAAGGACTTTGCTGCATTATTTAAGGACTCTGCTGTATTATTAAGCACGTTGCTGCATTAATTAAGGACTTTATTGCATTATTTAAGGAATTTGATGCATTATTTAAGGACTCTGCTGCATTATTTAAGGACTTTGATGCATTATTTAAGGACGCTGCTGCAGAATTTAAGGAAACTGCTGCATTATTTAAAGACTTTGTTGCATTATTTAAGGACTATGCTGCATTATGTAAGGACTCTGCTGCATTATTTAAGGACTTTGCTGCATTATTTAATTACTCTGCTGCATTATTTAAGGACTTTGATGCATTATTTAAGGACGCTGCTGCAGAATTTAAGGAAACTGCTGCATTATTTAAAGACTTTGTTGCATTATTTAAGGACTCTGCTGCATTATTTAAGGACTTTGCTGCATTATTTAAGGACTTTGATGCATTATTTAAGGACGCTGCTGCAGAATTTAAGTAATCTGCTGCATTATTTAAGGACTCTGCTGCATTATTTAAGGACTTTGCTGCATTATTTAAGGACTCTGCTGCATTATTTAAGGACTTTGTTGCATTATTTAATGACTCTGCTGCGGTATTTAAGGACTCTGCTGTATTATTTAAGGACTTTGCTGCATTATTTAAGGACTCTGCTTCATTATTTAAGGACTTTGTTGCATTATTTAAGGACTCTGCTGCATTATTTAAGGATTTTGCTGCATTATTTAAGGAATCTACTGCATTATTAAGGACGTTGCTGCATTATTTAAGGACTTTATTGCATTATTTAAGGATTCTGCTGCATTATTTAAGGAATTAGCTGCATTATTTAAGTACTCTGCTGCATTATTTAAGGACTTTGCTGCATTATTTAAGTATGCTGCTGCAGTATTTAAGGCCTCTGCTGCATTATTTAAGGACTCTGCTGCATTATTAAGGACGTTGCTGCATTATTTAAGGACTTTATTGCATTATTTAAGGATTCTGCTGCATTATTTAAGGAATTTGCTGCATTATTTAAGGACTCTGCTGCATTATTTAAGGACTTTGTTGCATTATTTAATGACTCTGCTGGGGTATTTAAGGACTCTGCTGCATTATTTAAGGACTTTGTTGCATTATTTAAGGAATCTGCTGCATTATTTAAGGACTTTGCTGCATTATTTAAGGACTTTGATGCATTATTTAAGGACGCTGCTGCAGAATTTAAGTAATCTGCTGCATTATTTAAGGACTCTGCTGCATTATTTAAGGACTTTGCTGCATTATTTAAGGACTCTGCTGCATTATTTAAGGACTTTGTTGCATTATTTAATGACTCTGCTGCGGTATTTAAGGACTCTGCTGTATTATTTAAGGACTTTGCTGAATTATTTAAGGACTCTGCTTCATTATTTAAGGACTTTGTTGCATTATTTAAGGACTCTGCTGCATTATTTAAGGACTTCGTTGCATTATTTAAGGACTCTGCTGCATTATTTAAAGACTTTGCTGCATTATTTAAGTACTCTGGTGCATTATTTAAGGACTCGGCTGCATTATTTAAAGACTTTGCTGCATTATTTAAGTACTCTGGTGCATTATTTAAGGACTCTGCTGCATTATTTAAGGACTTTGCTGCATTATTTAAGGACTCTGCTGCATTATTTAAGGACTCTGCTGCATTATTTAAGGACTTTGCTGCATTATTTAAGTATGCTGCTGCGGTATTTAAGGCCTCTGCTGCATTATTTAAGGACTCTGCTGCATTATTAAGGACGTTGCTGCATTATTTAAGGACTTTATTGCATTATTTAAGGATTCTGCTGCATTATTTAAGGAATTTGCTGCATTATTTAAGGACTCTGCTGTATTATTTAAGGACTTTGTTGCATTATTTAATGACTCTGCTGGGGTATTTAAGGACTCTGCTGCATTATTTAAGGGCTTTGCTGCATTATTTAAGGACTCTGCTGCAGTATTTAAGGACTCTGCTGCATTATTTAAGGACTTTGATGCATTATTTAAGGACGCTGCTGCAGAATTTAAGGAATCTGCTGCATTATTTAAGGACTTTGTTGCATTATTTAAGGACTATGCTGCATTATGTAAGGACTCTGCTGCATTATTTAAGGACTTTGCTGCATTATTTAATTACTCTGCTGCATTATTTAAGGACTTTGTTGCATTATTTAAGGACTCTGCTGCATTATTTAAGGACTTTGCTGCATTATTTAAGGACTTTGATGCATTATTTAAGGACGCTGCTGCAGAATTTAAGTAATCTGCTGCATTATTTAAGGACTCTGCTGCATTATTTAAGGACTTTGCTGCATTATTTAAGGACTCTGCTGCATTATTTAAGGACTTTGTTGCATTATTTAATGACTCTGCTGCGGTATTTAAGGACTCTGCTGCATTATTTAAGGACTTTGCTGCATTATTTAAGGACTTTGCTGCAGTAATTAAGGAATCTGCTGCATTATTTAAGGACTTTGTTGCATTATTTAAGGACTGTGCTGCATTGCTTAAGGACTCTGCTGCATTATTTAAGGACTTTGCTGCATTATTTAAGGACTTTGTTGCATTATTTAAGGACTCTGCTGCATTATTTAAGGACTTTGTTGCATTATTTAAGGACTCTGTTGCATTATTTAAGGACTTTGCTGCATTATTTAAGTACTCTGGTGCATTATTTAAGGACTTTGTTGCTTTATTTAAGGACTCTGCTGCATTATTTAAGGACTTTGCTGCATTATTTAAGTACTCTGGTGCATTATTTAAGGACTTTGTTGCATTATTTAAGGACTCTGCTGCATTATTTAAGGACTTTGCTGCATTATTTAAGGACTCTGCTGCATTATTTAAGGACTTTGTTGCATTATTTAATGACTCTGCTGCGGTATTTAAGGACTCTGCTGTATTATTTAAGGACTTTGCTGCATTATTTAAGGACTCTGCTTCATTATTTAAGGACTTTGTTGCATTATTTAAGGACTCTGCTGCATTATTTAAGGACTTCGTTGCATTATTTAAGGACTCTGCTGCATTATTTAAAGACTTTGCTGCATTATTTAAGTACTCTGGTGCATTATTTAAGGACTCGGCTGCATTATTTAAAGACTTTGCTGCATTATTTAAGTACTCTGGTGCATTATTTAAGGACTCTGCTGCATTATTTAAGGACTTTGCTGCATTATTTAAGGACTCTGCTGCATTATTTAAGGACTTTGCTGCATTATTTAAGTATGCTGCTGCGGTATTTAAGGCCTCTGCTGCATTATTTAAGGACTCTGCTGCATTATTAAGGACGTTGCTGCATTATTTAAGGACTTTATTGCATTATTTAAGGATTCTGCTGCATTATTTAAGGAATTTGCTGCATTATTTAAGGACTCTGCTGTATTATTTAAGGACTTTGTTGCATTATTTAATGACTCTGCTGGGGTATTTAAGGACTCTGCTGCATTATTTAAGGGCTTTGCTGCATTATTTAAGGACTCTGCTGCAGTATTTAAGGACTCTGCTGCATTATTTAAGGACTTTGATGCATTATTTAAGGACGCTGCTGCAGAATTTAAGGAATCTGCTGCATTATTTAAGGACTTTGTTGCATTATTTAAGGACTATGCTGCATTATGTAAGGACTCTGCTGCATTATTTAAGGACTTTGCTGCATTATTTAATTACTCTGCTGCATTATTTAAGGACTTTGTTGCATTATTTAAGGACTCTGCTGCATTATTTAAGGACTTTGCTGCATTATTTAAGGACTTTGATGCATTATTTAAGGACGCTGCTGCAGAATTTAAGTAATCTGCTGCATTATTTAAGGACTCTGCTGCATTATTTAAGGACTTTGCTGCATTATTTAAGGACTCTGCTGCATTATTTAAGGACTTTGTTGCATTATTTAATGACTCTGCTGCGGTATTTAAGGACTCTGCTGCATTATTTAAGGACTTTGCTGCATTATTTAAGGACTTTGCTGCAGTAATTAAGGAATCTGCTGCATTATTTAAGGACTTTGTTGCATTATTTAAGGACTGTGCTGCATTGCTTAAGGACTCTGCTGCATTATTTAAGGACTTTGCTGCATTATTTAAGGACTTTGTTGCATTATTTAAGGACTCTGCTGCATTATTTAAGGACTTTGTTGCATTATTTAAGGACTCTGTTGCATTATTTAAGGACTTTGCTGCATTATTTAAGTACTCTGGTGCATTATTTAAGGACTTTGTTGCATTATTTAAGGACTCTGCTGCATTATTTAAGGACTTTGTTGCATTATTTAAGGACTCTGTTGCATTATTTAAGGACTTTGCTGCATTATTTAAGTACTCTGGTGCATTATTTAAGGACTTTGTTGCATTATTTAAGGACTCTGCTGCATTATTTAAGGACTTTGTTGCATTATTTAAGGACTCTGCTGCATTATTTAAGGACTTTGCTGCATTATTTAAGGACTCTGTTGCATTATTTAAGGACTTTGCTGCATTATTTAAGTACTCTGGTGCATTATTTAAGGACTTTATTGCATTATTTAAGGATTCTGCTGCATTATTTAAGGAATTTGCTGCATTATTTAAGAACTTTGCTGCAGTATTTAAGGACTCTGCTGCATTATTTAAGGACTTTATTGCATTATTTAAGGACCCTGCTGCAGAATTTAAGGAATCTGCTGCATTACTTAAGGACTTTGTTGCATTATTTAAGGACTCTGCTGCATTATTTAAGGACTTTGCTGCATTATTTAAGGACTTTGATGCATTATTTAAGGACGCCGCTGCAGAATTTAAGTAATCTGCTGCATTATTTAAGGACTCTGCTGCATTATTTAAGGACTTTGCTGCATTATTTAAGGACTCTGCTGTATTATTAAGCACGTTGCTGCATTAATTAAGGACTTTATTGCATTATTTAAGGAATTTGATGCATTATTTAAGGACTCTGCTGCATTATTTAAGGACTTTGATGCATTATTTAAGGACGCTGCTGCAGAATTTAAGGAAACTGCTGCATTATTTAAAGACTTTGTTGCATTATTTAAGGACTATGCTGCATTATGTAAGGACTCTGCTGCATTATTTAAGGACTTTGCTGCATTATTTAATTACTCTGCTGCATTATTTAAGGACTTTGATGCATTATTTAAGGACGCTGCTGCAGAATTTAAGTAATCTGCTGCATTATTTAAGGACTCTGCTGCATTATTTAAGGACTTTGCTGCATTATTTAAGGACTCTGCTGCATTATTTAAGGACTTTGTTGCATTATTTAATGACTCTGCTGCGGTATTTAAGGACTCTGCTGCATTTTTTAAGGACTTTGCTGCATTATTTAAGGACTTTGCTGCAGTAATTAAGGAATCTGCTGCATTATTTAAGGAATTTGATGCATTATTTAAGGACTCTGCTGCATTATTTAAGGACTTTGCTGCATTATTTAAGGACTCTGCTTCATTATTTAAGGACTTTGTTGCATTATTTAAGGACTCTGCTGCATTATTTAAGGACTTTGTTGCATTATTTAAGGACTCTGCTGCATTATTTAAAGACTTTGTTGCATTATTTAAGTACTCTGGTGCATTATTTAAGGACTCTGCTGCATTATTTAAAGTCTTTGCTGCATTATTTAAGTACTCTGGTGCATTATTTAAGGACTTTGTTGCTTTATTTAAGGACTTTGCTGCATTATTTAAGGACTTTGTTGCATTATTTAAGGACTCTGCTGCATTATTTAAGGACTTTGCTGCATTATTTAAGTATGCTGCTGCAGTATTTAAGGCCTCTGCTGCATTATTTAAGGACTCTGCTGCATTTTTAAGGACGTTGCTGCATTATTTAAGGACTTTATTGCATTATTTAAGGATTCTGCTGCATTATTTAAGGAATTTGCTGCATTATTTAAGGACTCTGCTGCATTATTTAAGGACTTTGTTGCATTATTTAATGACTCTGCT
This sequence comes from Phyllobates terribilis, assembly GCF_046119375.1. Lineage (NCBI taxonomy): Eukaryota > Metazoa > Chordata > Amphibia > Anura > Dendrobatidae > Phyllobates > Phyllobates terribilis. The sequence continues at coordinate 1,350,532 of NW_027362988.1, read as the reverse complement.
GGGGTATTTAAGGACTCTGCTGCATTATTTAAGGACTTTGTTGCATTATTTAAGGACTCTGCTGCATTATTTAAGGACTTTGCTGCATTATTTAAGGACTTTGATGCATTATTTAAGGACGCTGCTGCAGAATTTAAGTAATCTGCTGCATTATTTAAGGAATCTGCTGCATTATTTAAGGACTTTGCTGCATTATTTAAGGACTCTGCTGCATTATTTAAGGACTTTGTTGCATTATTTAATGACTCTGCTGCGGTATTTAAGGACTCTGCTGTATTATTTAAGGACTTTGCTGCATTATTTAAGGACTCTGCTTCATTATTTAAGGACTTTGTTGCATTATTTAAGGACTCTGCTGCATTATTTAAGGACTTCGTTGCATTATTTAAGGACTCTGCTGCATTATTTAAAGACTTTGCTGCATTATTTAAGTACTCTGGTGCATTATTTAAGGACTCGGCTGCATTATTTAAAGACTTTGCTGCATTATTTAAGTACTCTGGTGCATTATTTAAGGACTCTGCTGCATTATTTAAGGACTTTGCTGCATTATTTAAGGACTCTGCTGCATTATTTAAGGACTCTGCTGCATTATTTAAGGACTTTGCTGCATTATTTAAGTATGCTGCTGCGGTATTTAAGGCCTCTGCTGCATTATTTAAGGACTCTGCTGCATTATTAAGGACGTTGCTGCATTATTTAAGGACTTTATTGCATTATTTAAGGATTCTGCTGCATTATTTAAGGAATTTGCTGCATTATTTAAGGACTCTGCTGCATTATTTAAGGACTTTGTTGCATTATTTAAGGACTCTGCTGCATTATTTAAAGACTTTGCTGCATTATTTAAGTACTCTGGTGCATTATTTAAGGACTCTGCTGCATTATTTAAAGACTTTGCTGCATTATTTAAGTACTCTGGTGCATTATTTAAGGACTTTGTTGCTTTATTTAAGGACGTTGCTGCATTATTTAAGGACTTTGTTGCATTATTTAATGACTCTGCTGCATTATTTAAGGACTTTGCTGCATTATTTAAGTATGCTGCTGCAGTATTTAAGGCCTCTGCTGCATTATTTAAGGACTCTGCTGCATTTTTAAGGACGTTGCTGCATTATTTAAGGACTTTATTGCATTATTTAAGGATTCTGCTGCATTATTTAAGGAATTTGCTGCATTATTTAAGGACTCTGCTGCATTATTTAAGGACTTTGTTTCATTATTTAATGACTCTGCTGGGGTATTTAAGGACTCTGCTGCATTATTTAAGGACTTTGTTGCATTATTTAAGGACTCTGCTGCATTATTTAAGGACTTTGCTGCATTATTTAAGGACTTTGATGCATTATTTAAGGACGCTGCTGCAGAATTTAAGTAATCTGCTGCATTATTTAAGGACTCTGCTGCATTATTTAAGGACTTTGCTGCATTATTTAAGGACTCTGCTGCATTATTTAAGGACTTTGTTGCATTATTTAATGACTCTGCTGCGGTATTTAAGGACTCTGCTGTATTATTTAAGGACTTTGCTGCATTATTTAAGGACTCTGCTTCATTATTTAAGGACTTTGTTGCATTATTTAAGGACTCTGCTGCATTATTTAAGGATTTTGCTGCATTATTTAAGGACTCTACTGCATTATTAAGGACGTTGCTGCATTATTTAAGGACTTTATTGCATTATTTAAGGATTCTGCTGCATTATTTAAGGAATTAGCTGCATTATTTAAGTACTCTGCTGCATTATTTAAGGACTTTGCTGCATTATTTAAGTATGCTGCTGCAGTATTTAAGGCCTCTGCTGCATTATTTAAGGACTCTGCTGCATTATTAAGGACGTTGCTGCATTATTTAAGGACTTTATTGCATTATTTAAGGATTCTGCTGCATTATTTAAGGAATTTGCTGCATTATTTAAGGACTCTGCTGCATTATTTAAGGACTTTGTTGCATTATTTAATGACTCTGCTGGGGTATTTAAGGACTCTGCTGCATTATTTAAGGACTTTGTTGCATTATTTAAGGAATCTGCTGCATTATTTAAGGACTTTGCTGCATTATTTAAGGACTTTGATGCATTATTTAAGGACGCTGCTGCAGAATTTAAGTAATCTGCTGCATTATTTAAGGACTCTGCTGCATTATTTAAGGACTTTGCTGCATTATTTAAGGACTCTGCTGCATTATTTAAGGACTTTGTTGCATTATTTAATGACTCTGCTGCGGTATTTAAGGACTCTGCTGTATTATTTAAGGACTTTGCTGAATTATTTAAGGACTCTGCTTCATTATTTAAGGACTTTGTTGCATTATTTAAGGACTCTGCTGCATTATTTAAGGACTTCGTTGCATTATTTAAGGACTCTGCTGCATTATTTAAAGACTTTGCTGCATTATTTAAGTACTCTGGTGCATTATTTAAGGACTCGGCTGCATTATTTAAAGACTTTGCTGCATTATTTAAGTACTCTGGTGCATTATTTAAGGACGCTGCTGCATTATTTAAGGACTTTGCTGCATTATTTAAGGACTCTGCTGCATTATTTAAGGACTCTGCTGCATTATTTAAGGACTTTGCTGCATTATTTAAGTATGCTGCTGCGGTATTTAAGGCCTCTGCTGCATTATTTAAGGACTCTGCTGCATTATTAAGGACGTTGCTGCATTATTTAAGGACTTTATTGCATTATTTAAGGATTCTGCTGCATTATTTAAGGAATTTGCTGCATTATTTAAGGACTCTGCTGTATTATTTAAGGACTTTGTTGCATTATTTAATGACTCTGCTGGGGTATTTAAGGACTCTGCTGCATTATTTAAGGGCTTTGCTGCATTATTTAAGGACTCTGCTGCAGTATTTAAGGACTCTGCTGCATTATTTAAGGACTTTGATGCATTATTTAAGGACGCTGCTGCAGAATTTAAGGAATCTGCTGCATTATTTAAGGACTTTGTTGCATTATTTAAGGACTATGCTGCATTATGTAAGGACTCTGCTGCATTATTTAAGGACTTTGCTGCATTATTTAATTACTCTGCTGCATTATTTAAGGACTTTGTTGCATTATTTAAGGACTCTGCTGCATTATTTAAGGACTTTGCTGCATTATTTAAGGACTTTGATGCATTATTTAAGGACGCTGCTGCAGAATTTAAGTAATCTGCTGCATTATTTAAGGACTCTGCTGCATTATTTAAGGACTTTGCTGCATTATTTAAGGACTCTGCTGCATTATTTAAGGACTTTGTTGCATTATTTAATGACTCTGCTGCGGTATTTAAGGACTCTGCTGCATTATTTAAGGACTTTGCTGCATTATTTAAGGACTTTGCTGCAGTAATTAAGGAATCTGCTGCATTATTTAAGGACTTTGTTGCATTATTTAAGGACTGTGCTGCATTGCTTAAGGACTCTGCTGCATTATTTAAGGACTTTGCTGCATTATTTAAGGACTTTGTTGCATTATTTAAGGACTCTGCTGCATTATTTAAGGACTTTGTTGCATTATTTAAGGACTCTGTTGCATTATTTAAGGACTTTGCTGCATTATTTAAGGACTCTGGTGCATTATTTAAGGACTTTGTTGCATTATTTAAGGACTCTGCTGCATTATTTAAGGACTTTGTTGCATTATTTAAGGACTCTGTTGCATTATTTAAGGACTTTGCTGCATTATTTAAGTACTCTGGTGCATTATTTAAGGACTTTGTTGCATTATTTAAGGACTCTGCTGCATTATTTAAGGACTTTGTTGCATTATTTAAGGACTCTGCTGCATTATTTAAGGACTTTGCTGCATTATTTAAGGACTCTGTTGCATTATTTAAGGACTTTGCTGCATTATTTAAGTACTCTGGTGCATTATTTAAGGACTTTATTGCATTATTTAAGGATTCTGCTGCATTATTTAAGGAATTTGCTGCATTATTTAAGAACTTTGCTGCAGTATTTAAGGACTCTGCTGCATTATTTAAGGACTTTATTGCATTATTTAAGGACCCTGCTGCAGAATTTAAGGAATCTGCTGCATTACTTAAGGACTTTGTTGCATTATTTAAGGACTCTGCTGCATTATTTAAGGACTTTGCTGCATTATTTAAGGACTTTGATGCATTATTTAAGGACGCCGCTGCAGAATTTAAGTAATCTGCTGCATTATTTAAGGACTCTGCTGCATTATTTAAGGACTTTGCTGCATTATTTAAGGACTCTGCTGTATTATTAAGCACGTTGCTGCATTAATTAAGGACTTTATTGCATTATTTAAGGAATTTGATGCATTATTTAAGGACTCTGCTGCATTATTTAAGGACTTTGATGCATTATTTAAGGACGCTGCTGCAGAATTTAAGGAATCTGCTGCATTATTTAAGGACTTTGTTGCATTATTTAAGGACTATGCTGCATTATGTAAGGACTCTGCTGCATTATTTAAGGACTTTGCTGCATTATTTAATTACTCTGCTGCATTATTTAAGGACTTTGATGCATTATTTAAGGACGCTGCTGCAGAATTTAAGTAATCTGCTGCATTATTTAAGGACTCTGCTGCATTATTTAAGGACTTTGCTGCATTATTTAAGGACTTTGCTGCATTATTTAATTACTCTGCTGCATTATTTAAGGACTTTGTTGCATTATTTAAGGACTCTGCTGCATTATTTAAGGACTTTGCTGCATTATTTAAGGACTTTGATGCATTATTTAAGGACGCTGCTGCAGAATTTAAGTAATCTGCTGCATTATTTAAGGACTCTGCTGCATTATTTAAGGACTTTGCTGCATTATTTAAGGACTCTGCTGCATTATTTAAGGACTTTGTTGCATTATTTAATGACTCTGCTGCGGTATTTAAGGACTCTGCTGCATTATTTAAGGACTTTGCTGCATTATTTAAGGACTTTGCTGCAGTAATTAAGGAATCTGCTGCATTATTTAAGGACTTTGTTGCATTATTTAAGGACTGTGCTGCATTGCTTAAGGACTCTGCTGCATTATTTAAGGACTTTGCTGCATTATTTAAGGACTTTGTTGCATTATTTAAGGACTCTGCTGCATTATTTAAGGACTTTGTTGCATTATTTAAGGACTCTGTTGCATTATTTAAGGACTTTGCTGCATTATTTAAGTACTCTGGTGCATTATTTAAGGACTTTGTTGCACTATTTAAGGACTCTGCTGCATTATTTAAGGACTTTGTTGCATTATTTAAGGACTCTGCTGCATTATTTAAGGACTTTGCTGCATTATTTAAGGACTCTGCTGCATTATTTAAGGACTTTGTTGCATTATTTAATGACTCTGCTGCGGTATTTAAGGACTCTTCTGCATTTTTTAAGGACTTTGCTGCATTATTTAAGGACTCTGCTTCATTATTTAAGGACTTTGTTGCATTATTTAAGGACTCTGCTGCATTATTTAAGGACTTTGCTGCATTATTTAAGGACTCTGCTGCATTATTTAAGGACTTTGTTGCATTATTTAATGACTCTGCTGTGGTATTTAAGGACTCTTCTGCATTATTTAAGGACTTTGCTGCATTATTTAAGGACTCTGCTTCATTATTTAAGGACTTTGTTGCATTATTTAAGGACTCTGCTGCATTATTTAAGGACTTTGTTGCATTATTTAAGGACTCTGCTGCATTATTTAAAGACTTTGCTGCATTATTTAAGTACTCTGGTGCATTATTTAAGGACTCTGCTGCATTATTTAAAGACTTTGCTGCATTATTTAAGTACACTGGTGCATTATTTAAGGACTTTGTTGCATTATTTAAGTATGCTGCTGCGGTATTTAAGGCCTCTGCTGCATTATTTAAGGACTCTGCTGCATTATTAAGGACGTTGCTGCATTATTTAAGGACTTTATTGCATTATTTAAGGATTCTGCTAAATTATTTAAGGAATTTGCTGCATTATTTAAGGACTCTGCTGCATTATTTAAGGACTTTGTTGCATTATTTAATGACTCTGCTGGGGTATTTAAGGACTCTGCTGCATTATTTAAGGGCTTTGCTGCATTATTTAAGGACTCTGCTGCAGTATTTAAGGACTCTGCTGCATTATTTAAGGACTTTGATGCATTATTTAAGGACGCTGCTGCAGAATTTAAGGAATCTGCTGCATTATTTAAGGACTTTGTTGCATTATTTAAGGACTATGCTGCATTATGTAAGGACTCTGCTGCATTATTTAAGGACTTTGCTGCATTATTTAATTACTTTGCTGCATTATTTAAGGACTCTGTTGCATTATTTAAGGACTCTGCTGCATTATTTAAGGACTTTGCTGCATTATTTAAGGACTTTGATGCATTATTTAAGGACGCTGCTGCAGAATTTAAGTAATCTGCTGCATTATTTAAGGACTCTGCTGCATTATTTAAGGACTTTGCTGCATTATTTAAGGACTCTGCTGCATTATTTAAGGACTTTGTTGCATTATTTAATGACTCTGCTGCGGTATTTAAGGACTCTGCTGCATTATTTAAGGACTTTGCTGCATTATTTAAGGACTTTGCGGCAGTAATTAAGGAATCTGCTGCATTATTTAAGGACTTTGTTGAATTATTTAAGGACTGTGCTGCATTGCTTAAGGACTCTGCTGCATTATTTAAGGACGTTGCTGCATTATTTAAGGACTTTGATGCATTATTTAAGGACTCTGCTGCATTATTTAAGGACTTTGTTGCATTATTTAAGGACTCTGTTGCATTATTTAAGGACTTTGCTGCATTATTTAAGTACTCTGGTGCATTATTTAAGGACTGTGTTGCATTATTTAAGGACTCTGCTGCATTATTTAAGGACTTTGTTGCATTATTTAAGGACTCTGCTGCATTATTTAAGGACTTTGCTGCATTATTTAAGTATGCTGCTGCGGTATTTAAGGCCTCTGCTGCATTATTTAAGGACTTTGCTGCATTATTTAAGGACTCTTCTGCATTATTAAGGACGGTGCTGCATTATTTAAGTACTTTATTGCATTATTTAAGGATTCTGCTGCATTATTTAAAGAATTTGCTGCATTATTTAAGGACTCTGCTGCATTATTTAAGGACTTTGTTGCATCATTTAATGACTCTGCTGCAGTATTTAAAGACTCTGTTGCATTATTTAAGGACTTTGATGCATTATTTAAGGAGGCTGCTGCAGAATTTAAGGAATCTGCTGCATTATTTAAGGACTTTGTTGCATTATTTAAGGACTCTGCTGCATTATTTAAGGACGCTGCTGCAGTATTTAAGGCCTCTTCTGCATTATTTAAGGATTTTGCTGCATTATTTAAGGACTCTACTGCATTATTAAGGACGTTGCTGCATTATTTAAGGACTTTATTGCATTATTTAAGGATTCTGCTGCATTATTTAAGGAATTAGCTGCATTATTTAAGTACTCTGCTGCATTATTTAAGGAGTTGGTTGCATTATTTAAGGACTTTGTTGCATTATTTAAGGATTCTGCTGCATTATTTAAGGACTTTGTTGAATTATTTAAGGACGCTGCTGCGGTATTTAAGGACTCTGCTACATTATATAAGGACTTTGCTGCATTATTTCAGGACTCGGCTGCATTATTAAGGGCGTTGCTGCATTTTATTTAAGGAATTTATTGCATTATTTAAGGACTCTGTGCATTATTTAAGGAATTTGCTGCATTATTTAAGGACTCTGCTGCATTATTTAATGACTCTGCTGCGGTATTTAAGGACTCTGCTGCATTATTTAAGCACTCTGCTGCTTTATTTATGGACTTTGCTGCATTATTTAAGGACTCTGCTGTGGTATTTTAAGACTCTGCTGCATTATTTAAGGACTTTGATGCATTATTTAAGAACTCTGCCGCAGTATTTAAGGACTCTGCTGCATTATTTAAGGTCTTTGATGCATTATTTAAGGACTCTTCTGAATTATTTAAGGACTTTGCTGCATTATTTTAGGACGCTGCTGCGGTATTTAAGGCCTCTGCTGCATTATTTAAGGACTTTGCTGCATAATTTAAGGACTCTGCTGCATTATTAAGCACGTTGCTGCATTATTTAAGGACTTTATTGCATTATTTAAGGATTCTGCTGCATTATTTATGGAATTTGCTGCATTATTTAAGGAATTTGCTGCATTATTTAAGAACTCTGCTGCAGTATTTAAGGACTCTGCTGCATTATTTAAGGACTTTATTGCATTATTTAAGGACGCTGCTGCAGAATTTAAGGAATCTGCTGCATTATTTAAGGACGTTGTTGCATTATTTAAGGACTCTGTGCATTATTTAAGGAATTTGCTGCATTATTTAAGGACTCTGCTGCATTATTTAATGACTCTGCTGCGGTATTTAAGGACTCTGCTGCATTATGTAAGCACTCTGCTGCATTATTTAAGGACTTTGTTGCATTATTTAAGGACTCTGCTGCATTATTTAAGGACTTTGTTGCATTATTTAAGGACTCTGCTGCATTATTTAAAGACTTTGCTGCATTATTTAAGTACTCTGGTGCATTATTTAAGGACTCTGCTGCATTATTTAAGTACTCTGGTGCATTATTTAAGGACTTTGTTGCTTTATTTAAGGACTTTGCTGCATTATTTAAGGACTTTGTTGCATTATTTAAGGACTCTGCTGCATTATTTAAGGACTTTGCTGCATTATTTAAGTATGCTGCTGCAGTATTTAAGGCTTCTGCTGCATTATTTAAGGACTCTGCTGCATTTTTAAGGACGTTGCTGCATTATTTAAGGACTTTATTGCATTATTTAAGGATTCTGCTGCATTATTTAAGGACTTTGTTGCATTATTTAATGACTCTGCTGGGGTATTTAAGGACTCTGCTGCATTATTTAAGGGCTTTGCTGCATTATTTAAGGACTCTGCTGCAGTATTTAAGGACTCTGCTGCATTATTTAAGGACTTTGATGCATTATTTAAGGACGCTGCTGCAGAATTTAAGGAATCTGCTGCATTATTTAAGGACTTTGTTGCATTATTTAAGGACTATGCTGCATTATGTAAGGACTCTGCTGCATTATTTAAGGACTTTGCTGCATTATTTAATTACTTTGCTGCATTATTTAAGGACTCTGTTGCATTATTTAAGGACTCTGCTGCATTATTTAAGGACTTTGCTGCATTATTTAAGGACTTTGATGCATTATTTAAGGACGCTGCTGCAGAATTTAAGTAATCTGCTGCATTATTTAAGGACTCTGCTGCATTATTTAAGGACTTTGCTGCATTATTTAAGGACTCTGCTGCATTATTTAAGGACTTTGTTGCATTATTTAATGACTCTGCTGCGGTATTTAAGGACTCTGCTGCATTATTTAAGGACTTTGCTGCATTATTTAAGGACTTTGCGGCAGTAATTAAGGAATCTGCTGCATTATTTAAGGACTTTGTTGAATTATTTAAGGACTGTGCTGCATTGCTTAAGGACTCTGCTGCATTATTTAAGGACGTTGCTGCATTATTTAAGGACTTTGATGCATTATTTAAGGACTCTGCTGCATTATTTAAGGACTTTGTTGCATTATTTAAGGACTCTGTTGCATTATTTAAGGACTTTGCTGCATTATTTAAGTACTCTGGTGCATTATTTAAGGACTGTGTTGCATTATTTAAGGACTCTGCTGCATTATTTAAGGACTTTGTTGCATTATTTAAGGACTCTGCTGCATTATTTAAGGACTTTGCTGCATTATTTAAGTATGCTGCTGCGGTATTTAAGGCCTCTGCTGCATTATTTAAGGACTTTGCTGCATTATTTAAGGACTCTTCTGCATTATTAAGGACGGTGCTGCATTATTTAAGTACTTTATTGCATTATTTAAGGATTCTGCTGCATTATTTAAAGAATTTGCTGCATTATTTAAGGACTCTGCTGCATTATTTAAGGACTTTGTTGCATCATTTAATGACTCTGCTGCAGTATTTAAAGACTCTGTTGCATTATTTAAGGACTTTGATGCATTATTTAAGGAGGCTGCTGCAGAATTTAAGGAATCTGCTGCATTATTTAAGGACTTTGTTGCATTATTTAAGGACTCTGCTGCATTATTTAAGGACGCTGCTGCAGTATTTAAGGCCTCTTCTGCATTATTTAAGGATTTTGCTGCATTATTTAAGGACTCTACTGCATTATTAAGGACGTTGCTGCATTATTTAAGGACTTTATTGCATTATTTAAGGATTCTGCTGCATTATTTAAGGAATTAGCTGCATTATTTAAGTACTCTGCTGCATTATTTAAGGAGTTGGTTGCATTATTTAAGGACTTTGTTGCATTATTTAAGGATTCTGCTGCATTATTTAAGGACTTTGTTGAATTATTTAAGGACGCTGCTGCGGTATTTAAGGACTCTGCTACATTATATAAGGACTTTGCTGCATTATTTCAGGACTCGGCTGCATTATTAAGGGCGTTGCTGCATTTTATTTAAGGAATTTATTGCATTATTTAAGGACTCTGTGCATTATTTAAGGAATTTGCTGCATTATTTAAGGACTCTGCTGCATTATTTAATGACTCTGCTGCGGTATTTAAGGACTCTGCTGCATTATTTAAGCACTCTGCTGCTTTATTTATGGACTTTGCTGCATTATTTAAGGACTCTGCTGTGGTATTTTAAGACTCTGCTGCATTATTTAAGGACTTTGATGCATTATTTAAGAACTCTGCCGCAGTATTTAAGGACTCTGCTGCATTATTTAAGGTCTTTGATGCATTATTTAAGGACTCTTCTGAATTATTTAAGGACTTTGCTGCATTATTTTAGGACGCTGCTGCGGTATTTAAGGCCTCTGCTGCATTATTTAAGGACTTTGCTGCATAATTTAAGGACTCTGCTGCATTATTAAGCACGTTGCTGCATTATTTAAGGACTTTATTGCATTATTTAAGGATTCTGCTGCATTATTTATGGAATTTGCTGCATTATTTAAGGAATTTGCTGCATTATTTAAGAACTCTGCTGCAGTATTTAAGGACTCTGCTGCATTATTTAAGGACTTTATTGCATTATTTAAGGACGCTGCTGCAGAATTTAAGGAATCTGCTGCATTATTTAAGGACGTTGTTGCATTATTTAAGGACTCTGTGCATTATTTAAGGAATTTGCTGCATTATTTAAGGACTCTGCTGCATTATTTAATGACTCTGCTGCGGTATTTAAGGACTCTGCTGCATTATGTAAGCACTCTGCTGCATTATTTAAGGACTTTGTTGCATTATTTAAGGACTCTGCTGCATTATTTAAGGACTTTGTTGCATTATTTAAGGACTCTGCTGCATTATTTAAAGACTTTGCTGCATTATTTAAGTACTCTGGTGCATTATTTAAGGACTCTGCTGCATTATTTAAGTACTCTGGTGCATTATTTAAGGACTTTGTTGCTTTATTTAAGGACTTTGCTGCATTATTTAAGGACTTTGTTGCATTATTTAAGGACTCTGCTGCATTATTTAAGGACTTTGCTGCATTATTTAAGTATGCTGCTGCAGTATTTAAGGCTTCTGCTGCATTATTTAAGGACTCTGCTGCATTTTTAAGGACGTTGCTGCATTATTTAAGGACTTTATTGCATTATTTAAGGATTCTGCTGCATTATTTAAGGAATTTGCTGCATTATTTAAGGTCTCTGCTGCATTATTTAAGGACTTTGTTTCATTATTTAATGACTCTGCTGGGGTATTTAAGGACTCTGCTGCATTATTTAAGGACTTTGTTGCATTATTTAAGGAATCTGCTGCATTATTTAAGGACTTTGCTGCATTATTTAAGGACTTTGATGCATTATTTAAGGACGCTGCTGCAGAATTTAAGTAATCTGCTGCATTATTTAAGGACTCTGCTGCATTATTTAAGGACTTTGCTGCATTATTTAAGGACTCTGCTGCATTATGTAAGGACTTTGTTGCATTATTTAATGACTCTGCTGCGGTATTTAAGGACTCTGCTGTATTATTTAAGGACTTTGCTGCATTATTTAAGGACTCTGCTTCATTATTTAAGGACTTTGTTGCATTATTTAAGGACTCTGCTGCATTCTTTAAGGACTTCGTTGCGTTATTTAAGGACTCTGCTGCATTATTTAAGGACTTTGCTGCATTATTTAAGGACTTTGATGCATTATTTAAGGACGCTGCTGCAGAATTTAAGTAATCTGCTGCATTATTTAAGGACTCTGCTGCATTATTTAAGGACTTTGCTGCATTATTTAAGGACTCTGCTGCATTATTTAAGGACTTTGTTGCATTATTTAATGACTCTGCTGCGGTATTTAAGGACTCTGCTGTATTATTTAAGGACTTTGCTGCATTATTTAAGGACTCTGCTTCATTATTTAAGGACTTTGTTGCATTATTTAAGGACTCTGCTGCATTCTTTAAGGACTTCGTTGCATTATTTAAGGACTCTGCTGCATTATTTAAAGACTTTGCTGCATTATTTAAGCACTCTGGTGCATTATTTAAGGACTCTGCTGCATTATTTAAGGACTTTGCTGCATTATTTAAGGACTCTGCTGCATTATTTAAGGACTTTGCTGCATTATTTAAGTATGCTGCTGCGGTATTTAAGGCCTCTGCTGCATTATTTAAGGACTCTGCTGCATTATTAAGGACGTTGCTGCATTATTTAAGGACTTTATTGCATTATTTAAGGATTCTGCTGCATTATTTAAGGAATTTGCTGCATTATTTAAGGACTCTGCTGCATTATTTAAGGACTTTGTTGCATTATTTAATGACTCTGCTGGGGTATTTAAGGACTCTGCTGCATTATTTAAGGGCTTTGCTGCATTATTTAAGGACTCTGCTGCAGTATTTAAGGACTCTGCTGCATTATTTAAGGACTTTGATGCATTATTTAAGGACGCTGCTGCAGAATTTAAGGAATCTGCTGCATTATTTAAGGACTTTGTTGCATTATTTAAGGACTATGCTGCATTATGTAAGGACTCTGCTGCATTATTTAAGGACTTTGCTGCATTATTTAATTACTCTGCTGCATTATTTAAGGACTTTGTTGCATTATTTAAGGACTCTGCTGCATTATTTAAGGACTTTGCTGCATTATTTAAGGACTTTGATGCATTATTTAAGGACGCTGCTGCAGAATTTAAGTAATCTGCTGCATTATTTAAGGACTCTGCTGCATTATTTAAGGACTTTGCTGCATTATTTAAGGACTCTGCTGCATTATTTAAGGACTTTGTTGCATTATTTAATGACTCTGCTGCGGTATTTAAGGACTCTGCTGCATTATTTAAGGACTTTGCTGCATTATTTAAGGACTTTGCTGCAGTAATTAAGGAATCTGCTGCATTATTTAAGGACTTTGTTGCATTATTTAAGGACTGTGCTGCATTGCTTAAGGACTCTGCTGCATTATTTAAGGACTTTGCTGCATTATTTAAGGACTTTGTTGCATTATTTAAGGACTCTGCTGCATTATTTAAGGACTTTGTTGCATTATTTAAGGACTCTGCTGCATTATTTAAGGACTTTGCTGCATTATTTAAGGACTTTGCTGCATTATTTAATTACTCTGCTGCATTATTTAAGGACTTTGTTGCATTATTTAAGGACTCTGCTGCATTATTTAAGGACTTTGCTGCATTATTTAAGGACTTTGATGCATTATTTAAGGACGCTGCTGCAGAATTTAAGTAATCTGCTGCATTATTTAAGGACTCTGCTGCATTATTTAAGGACTTTGCTGCATTATTTAAGGACTCTGCTGCATTATTTAAGGACTTTGTTGCATTATTTAATGACTCTGCTGCGGTATTTAAGGACTCTGCTGCATTATTTAAGGACTTTGCTGCATTATTTAAGGACTTTGCTGCATTATTTAAGGACTCTGCTGCATTATTTAAGGACTTTGTTGCATTATTTAATGACTCTGCTGCGGTATTTAAGGACTCTGCTGCATTTTTTAAGGACTTTGCTGCATTATTTAAGGACTTTGCTGCAGTAATTAAGGAATCTGCTGCATTATTTAAGGAATTTGATGCATTATTTAAGGACTCTGCTGCATTATTTAAGGACTTTGCTGCATTATTTAAGGACTTTGTTGCATTATTTAAGGACTCTGCTGCATTATTTAAGGACTTTGTTGCATTATTTAAGGACTCTGTTGCATTATTTAAGGACTTTGCTGCATTATTTAAGTACTCTGGTGCATTATTTAAGGACTTTGTTGCATTATTTAAGGACTCTGCTGCATTATTTAAGGACTTTGTTGCATTATTTAAGGACTCTGTTGCATTATTTAAGGACTTTGCTGCATTATTTAAGTACTCTGGTGCATTATTTAAGGACTTTGTTGCATTATTTAAGGACTCTGCTGCATTATTTAAGGACTTTGTTGCATTATTTAAGGACTCTGCTGCATTATTTAAGGACTTTGCTGCATTATTTAAGGACTCTGTTGCATTATTTAAGGACTTTGCTGCATTATTTAAGTACTCTGGTGCATTATTTAAGGACTTTATTGCATTATTTAAGGATTCTGCTGCATTATTTAAGGAATTTGCTGCATTATTTAAGAACTTTGCTGCAGTATTTAAGGACTCTGCTGCATTATTTAAGGACTTTATTGCATTATTTAAGGACCCTGCTGCAGAATTTAAGGAATCTGCTGCATTACTTAAGGACTTTGTTGCATTATTTAAGGACTCTGCTGCATTATTTAAGGACTTTGCTGCATTATTTAAGGACTTTGATGCATTATTTAAGGACGCCGCTGCAGAATTTAAGTAATCTGCTGCATTATTTAAGGACTCTGCTGCATTATTTAAGGACTTTGCTGCATTATTTAAGGACTCTGCTGCATTATTTAAGGACTTTGTTGCATTATTTAATGACTCTGCTGCGGTATTTAAGGACTCTGCTGTATTATTTAAGGACTTTGCTGAATTATTTAAGGACTCTGCTTCATTATTTAAGGACTTTGTTGCATTATTTAAGGACTCTGCTGCATTATTTAAGGACTTCGTTGCATTATTTAAGGACTCTGCTGCATTATTTAAAGACTTTGCTGCATTATTTAAGTACTCTGGTGCATTATTTAAGGACTCGGCTGCATTATTTAAAGACTTTGCTGCATTATTTAAGTACTCTGGTGCATTATTTAAGGACGCTGCTGCATTATTTAAGGACTTTGCTGCATTATTTAAGGACTCTGCTGCATTATTTAAGGACTCTGCTGCATTATTTAAGGACTTTGCTGCATTATTTAAGTATGCTGCTGCGGTATTTAAGGCCTCTGCTGCATTATTTAAGGACTCTGCTGCATTATTAAGGACGTTGCTGCATTATTTAAGGACTTTATTGCATTATTTAAGGATTCTGCTGCATTATTTAAGGAATTTGCTGCATTATTTAAGGACTCTGCTGTATTATTTAAGGACTTTGTTGCATTATTTAATGACTCTGCTGGGGTATTTAAGGACTCTGCTGCATTATTTAAGGGCTTTGCTGCATTATTTAAGGACTCTGCTGCAGTATTTAAGGACTCTGCTGCATTATTTAAGGACTTTGATGCATTATTTAAGGACGCTGCTGCAGAATTTAAGGAATCTGCTGCATTATTTAAGGACTTTGTTGCATTATTTAAGGACTATGCTGCATTATGTAAGGACTCTGCTGCATTATTTAAGGACTTTGCTGCATTATTTAATTACTCTGCTGCATTATTTAAGGACTTTGTTGCATTATTTAAGGACTCTGCTGCATTATTTAAGGACTTTGCTGCATTATTTAAGGACTTTGATGCATTATTTAAGGACGCTGCTGCAGAATTTAAGTAATCTGCTGCATTATTTAAGGACTCTGCTGCATTATTTAAGGACTTTGCTGCATTATTTAAGGACTCTGCTGCATTATTTAAGGACTTTGTTGCATTATTTAATGACTCTGCTGCGGTATTTAAGGACTCTGCTGCATTATTTAAGGACTTTGCTGCATTATTTAAGGACTTTGCTGCAGTAATTAAGGAATCTGCTGCATTATTTAAGGACTTTGTTGCATTATTTAAGGACTGTGCTGCATTGCTTAAGGACTCTGCTGCATTATTTAAGGACTTTGCTGCATTATTTAAGGACTTTGTTGCATTATTTAAGGACTCTGCTGCATTATTTAAGGACTTTGTTGCATTATTTAAGGACTCTGTTGCATTATTTAAGGACTTTGCTGCATTATTTAAGTACTCTGGTGCATTATTTAAGGACTTTGTTGCATTATTTAAGGACTCTGCTGCATTATTTAAGGACTTTGTTGCATTATTTAAGGACTCTGTTGCATTATTTAAGGACTTTGCTGCATTATTTAAGTACTCTGGTGCATTATTTAAGGACTTTGTTGCATTATTTAAGGACTCTGCTGCATTATTTAAGGACTTTGTTGCATTATTTAAGGACTCTGCTGCATTATTTAAGGACTTTGCTGCATTATTTAAGGACTCTGTTGCATTATTTAAGGACTTTGCTGCATTATTTAAGTACTCTGGTGCATTATTTAAGGACTTTATTGCATTATTTAAGGATTCTGCTGCATTATTTAAGGAATTTGCTGCATTATTTAAGAACTTTGCTGCAGTATTTAAGGACTCTGCTGCATTATTTAAGGACTTTATTGCATTATTTAAGGACCCTGCTGCAGAATTTAAGGAATCTGCTGCATTACTTAAGGACTTTGTTGCATTATTTAAGGACTCTGCTGCATTATTTAAGGACTTTGCTGCATTATTTAAGGACTTTGATGCATTATTTAAGGACGCCGCTGCAGAATTTAAGTAATCTGCTGCATTATTTAAGGACTCTGCTGCATTATTTAAGGACTTTGCTGCATTATTTAAGGACTCTGCTGTATTATTAAGCACGTTGCTGCATTAATTAAGGACTTTATTGCATTATTTAAGGAATTTGATGCATTATTTAAGGACTCTGCTGCATTATTTAAGGACTTTGATGCATTATTTAAGGACGCTGCTGCAGAATTTAAGGAATCTGCTGCATTATTTAAGGACTTTGTTGCATTATTTAAGGACTATGCTGCATTATGTAAGGACTCTGCTGCATTATTTAAGGACTTTGCTGCATTATTTAATTACTCTGCTGCATTATTTAAGGACTTTGATGCATTATTTAAGGACGCTGCTGCAGAATTTAAGTAATCTGCTGCATTATTTAAGGACTCTGCTGCATTATTTAAGGACTTTGCTGCATTATTTAAGGACTCTGCTGCATTATTTAAGGACTTTGTTGCATTATTTAATGACTCTGCTGCGGTATTTAAGGACTCTGCTGCATTTTTTAAGGACTTTGCTGCATTATTTAAGGACTTTGCTGCAGTAATTAAGGAATCTGCTGCATTATTTAAGGAATTTGATGCATTATTTAAGGACTCTGCTGCATTATTTAAGGACTTTGCTGCATTATTTAAGGACTCTGCTTCATTATTTAAGGACTTTGTTGCATTATTTAAGGACTCTGCTGCATTATTTAAGGACTTTGTTGCATTATTTAAGGACTCTGCTGCATTATTTAAAGACTTTGTTGCATTATTTAAGTACTCTGGTGCATTATTTAAGGACTCTGCTGCATTATTTAAAGACTTTGCTGCATTATTTAAGTACTCTGGTGCATTATTTAAGGACTTTGTTGCTTTATTTAAGGACTTTGCTGCATTATTTAAGGACTTTGTTGCATTATTTAAGGACTCTGCTGCATTATTTAAGGACTTTGCTGCATTATTTAAGTATGCTGCTGCAGTATTTAAGGCCTCTGCTGCATTATTTAAGGACTCTGCTGCATTTTTAAGGACGTTGCTGCATTATTTAAGGACTTTATTGCATTATTTAAGGATTCTGCTGCATTATTTAAGGAATTTGCTGCATTATTTAAGGACTCTGCTGCATTATTTAAGGACTTTGTTGCATTATTTAATGACTCTGCTGGGGTATTTAAGGACTCTGCTGCATTATTTAAGGACTTTGTTGCATTATTTAAGGACTCTGCTGCATTATTTAAGGACTTTGCTGCATTATTTAAGGACTTTGATGCATTATTTAAGGACGCTGCTGCAGAATTTAAGTAATCTGCTGCATTATTTAAGGACTCTGCTGCATTATTTAAGGACTTTGCTGCATTATTTAAGGACTCTGCTGCATTATTTAAGGACTTTGTTGCATTATTTAATGACTCTGCTGCGGTATTTAAGGACTCTGCTGTATTATTTAAGGACTTTGCTGCATTATTTAAGGACTCTGCTTCATTATTTAAGGACTTTGTTGCATTATTTAAGGACTCTGCTGCATTATTTAAGGACTTCGTTGCATTATTTAAGGACTCTGCTGCATTATTTAAAGACTTTGCTGCATTATTTAAGTACTCTGGTGCATTATTTAAGGACTCGGCTGCATTATTTAAAGACTTTGCTGCATTATTTAAGTACTCTGGTGCATTATTTAAGGACTCTGCTGCATTATTTAAGGACTTTGCTGCATTATTTAAGGACTCTGCTGCATTATTTAAGGACTCTGCTGCATTATTTAAGGACTTTGCTGCATTATTTAAGTATGCTGCTGCAGTATTTAAGGCCTCTGCTGCATTATTTAAGGACTCTGCTGCATTATTAAGGACGTTGCTGCATTATTTAAGGACTTTATTGCATTATTTAAGGATTCTGCTGCATTATTTAAGGAATTTGCTGCATTATTTAAGGACTCTGCTGCATTATTTAAGGACTTTGTTGCATTATTTAAGGACTCTGCTGCATTATTTAAAGACTTTGCTGCATTATTTAAGTACTCTGGTGCATTATTTAAGGACTCTGCTGCATTATTTAAAGACTTTGCTGCATTATTTAAGTACTCTGGTGCATTATTTAAGGACTTTGTTGCTTTATTTAATGACGTTGCTGCATTATTTAAGGACTTTGTTGCATTATTTAATGACTCTGCTGCATTATTTAAGGACTTTGCTGCATTATTTAAGTATGCTGCTGCAGTATTTAAGGCCTCTGCTGCATTATTTAAGGACTCTGCTGCATTTTTAAGGACGTTGCTGCATTATTTAAGGACTTTATTGCATTATTTAAGGATTCTGCTGCATTATTTAAGGAATTTGCTGCATTATTTAAGGACTCTGCTGCATTATTTAAGGACTTTGTTTCATTATTTAATGACTCTGCTGGGGTATTTAAGGACTCTGCTGCATTATTTAAGGACTTTGTTGCATTATTTAAGGACTCTGCTGCATTATTTAAGGACTTTGCTGCATTATTTAAGGACTTTGATGCATTATTTAAGGACGCTGCTGCAGAATTTAAGTAATCTGCTGCATTATTTAAGGACTCTGCTGCATTATTTAAGGACTTTGCTGCATTATTTAAGGACTCTGCTGCATTATTTAAGGACTTTGTTGCATTATTTAATGACTCTGCTGCGGTATTTAAGGACTCTGCTGTATTATTTAAGGACTTTGCTGCATTATTTAAGGACTCTGCTTCATTATTTAAGGACTTTGTTGCATTATTTAAGGACTCTGCTGCATTATTTAAGGATTTTGCTGCATTATTTAAGGACTCTACTGCATTATTAAGGACGTTGCTGCATTATTTAAGGACTTTATTGCATTATTTAAGGATTCTGCTGCATTATTTAAGGAATTAGCTGCATTATTTAAGTACTCTGCTGCATTATTTAAGGACTTTGCTGCATTATTTAAGTATGCTGCTGCAGTATTTAAGGCCTCTGCTGCATTATTTAAGGACTCTGCTGCATTATTAAGGACGTTGCTGCATTATTTAAGGACTTTATTGCATTATTTAAGGATTCTGCTGCATTATTTAAGGAATTTGCTGCATTATTTAAGGACTCTGCTGCATTATTTAAGGACTTTGTTGCATTATTTAATGACTCTGCTGGGGTATTTAAGGACTCTGCTGCATTATTTAAGGACTTTGTTGCATTATTTAAGGAATCTGCTGCATTATTTAAGGACTTTGCTGCATTATTTAAGGACTTTGATGCATTATTTAAGGACGCTGCTGCAGAATTTAAGTAATCTGCTGCATTATTTAAGGACTCTGCAGCATTATTTAAGGACTTTGCTGCATTATTTAAGGACTCTGCTGCATTATTTAAGGACTTTGTTGCATTATTTAATGACTCTGCTGCGGTATTTAAGGACTCTGCTGTATTATTTAAGGACTTTGCTGAATTATTTAAGGACTCTGCTTCATTATTTAAGGACTTTGTTGCATTATTTAAGGACTCTGCTGCATTATTTAAGGACTTCGTTGCATTATTTAAGGACTCTGCTGCATTATTTAAAGACTTTGCTGCATTATTTAAGTACTCTGGTGCATTATTTAAGGACTCGGCTGCATTATTTAAAGACTTTGCTGCATTATTTAAGTACTCTGGTGCATTATTTAAGGACGCTGCTGCATTATTTAAGGACTTTGCTGCATTATTTAAGGACTCTGCTGCATTATTTAAGGACTCTGCTGCATTATTTAAGGACTTTGCTGCATTATTTAAGTATGCTGCTGCGGTATTTAAGGCCTCTGCTGCATTATTTAAGGACTCTGCTGCATTATTAAGGACGTTGCTGCATTATTTAAGGACTTTATTGCATTATTTAAGGATTCTGCTGCATTATTTAAGGAATTTGCTGCATTATTTAAGGACTCTGCTGTATTATTTAAGGACTTTGTTGCATTATTTAATGACTCTGCTGGGGTATTTAAGGACTCTGCTGCATTATTTAAGGGCTTTGCTGCATTATTTAAGGACTCTGCTGCAGTATTTAAGGACTCTGCTGCATTATTTAAGGACTTTGATGCATTATTTAAGGACGCTGCTGCAGAATTTAAGGAATCTGCTGCATTATTTAAGGACTTTGTTGCATTATTTAAGGACTATGCTGCATTATGTAAGGACTCTGCTGCATTATTTAAGGACTTTGCTGCATTATTTAATTACTCTGCTGCATTATTTAAGGACTTTGTTGCATTATTTAAGGACTCTGCTGCATTATTTAAGGACTTTGCTGCATTATTTAAGGACTTTGATGCATTATTTAAGGACGCTGCTGCAGAATTTAAGTAATCTGCTGCATTATTTAAGGACTCTGCTGCATTATTTAAGGACTTTGCTGCATTATTTAAGGACTCTGCTGCATTATTTAAGGACTTTGTTGCATTATTTAATGACTCTGCTGCGGTATTTAAGGACTCTGCTGCATTATTTAAGGACTTTGCTGCATTATTTAAGGACTTTGCTGCAGTAATTAAGGAATCTGCTGCATTATTTAAGGACTTTGTTGCATTATTTAAGGACTGTGCTGCATTGCTTAAGGACTCTGCTGCATTATTTAAGGACTTTGCTGCATTATTTAAGGACTTTGTTGCATTATTTAAGGACTCTGCTGCATTATTTAAGGACTTTGTTGCATTATTTAAGGACTCTGTTGCATTATTTAAGGACTTTGCTGCATTATTTAAGTACTCTGGTGCATTATTTAAGGACTTTGTTGCATTATTTAAGGACTCTGCTGCATTATTTAAGGACTTTGCTGCATTATTTAAGTACTCTGGTGCATTATTTAAGGACTTTGTTGCATTATTTAAGGACTCTGCTGCATTATTTAAGGACTTTGTTGCATTATTTAAGGACTCTGCTGCATTATTTAAGGACTTTGCTGCATTATTTAAGGACTCTGCTGCATTATTTAAGGACTTTGTTGCATTATTTAATGACTCTGCTGCGGTATTTAAGGACTCTGCTGTATTATTTAAGGACTTTGCTGCATTATTTAAGGACTCTGCTTCATTATTTAAGGACTTTGTTGCATTATTTAAGGACTCTGCTGCATTATTTAAGGACTTTGTTGCATTATTTAAGGACTCTGCTGCATTATTTAAGGACTTTGCTGCATTATTTAAGGACTCTGCTGCATTATTTAAGGACTTTGCTGCATTATTTAAGTATGCTGCTGCGGTATTTAAGGCCTCTGCTGCATTATTTAAGGACTCTGCTGCATTATTAAGGACGTTGCTGCATTATTTAAGGACTTTATTGCATTATTTAAGGATTCTGCTGCATTATTTAAGGAATTTGCTGCATTATTTAAGGACTCTGCTGTATTATTTAAGGACTTTGTTGCATTATTTAATGACTCTGCTGGGGTATTTAAGGACTCTGCTGCATTATTTAAGGGCTTTGCTGCATTATTTAAGGACTCTGCTGCAGTATTTAAGGACTCTGCTGCATTATTTAAGGACTTTGATGCATTATTTAAGGACGCTGCTGCAGAATTTAAGGAATCTGCTGCATTATTTAAGGACTTTGTTGCATTATTTAAGGACTATGCTGCATTATGTAAGGACTCTGCTGCATTATTTAAGGACTTTGCTGCATTATTTAATTACTCTGCTGCATTATTTAAGGACTTTGTTGCATTATTTAAGGACTCTGCTGCATTATTTAAGGACTTTGCTGCATTATTTAAGGACTTTGATGCATTATTTAAGGACGCTGCTGCAGAATTTAAGTAATCTGCTGCATTATTTAAGGACTCTGCTGCATTATTTAAGGACTTTGCTGCATTATTTAAGGACTCTGCTACATTATTTAAGGACTTTGTTGCATTATTTAATGACTCTGCTGCGGTATTTAAGGACTCTGCTGCATTATTTAAGGACTTTGCTGCATTATTTAAGGACTTTGCTGCAGTAATTAAGGAATCTGCTGCATTATTTAAGGACTTTGTTGCATTATTTAAGGACTGTGCTGCATTGCTTAAGGACTCTGCTGCATTATTTAAGGACTTTGCTGCATTATTTAAGGACTTTGTTGCATTATTTAAGGACTCTGCTGCATTATTTAAGGACTTTGTTGCATTATTTAAGGACTCTGTTGCATTATTTAAGGACTTTGCTGCATTATTTAAGTACTCTGGTGCATTATTTAAGGACTTTGTTGCATTATTTAAGGACTCTGCTGCATTATTTAAGGACTTTGTTGCATTATTTAAGGACTCTGTTGCATTATTTAAGGACTTTGCTGCATTATTTAAGTACTCTGGTGCATTATTTAAGCACTTTGTTGCATTATTTAAGGACTCTGCTGCATTATTTAAGGACTTTGTTGCATTATTTAAGGACTCTGCTGCATTATTTAAGGACTTTGCTGCATTATTTAAGGACTCTGTTGCATTATTTAAGGACTTTGCTGCATTATTTAAGTACTCTGGTGCATTATTTAAGGACTTTATTGCATTATTTAAGGATTCTGCTGCATTATTTAAGGAATTTGCTGCATTATTTAAGAACTTTGCTGCAGTATTTAAGGACTCTGCTGCATTATTTAAGGACTTTATTGCATTATTTAAGGACCCTGCTGCAGAATTTAAGGAATCTGCTGCATTACTTAAGGACTTTGTTGCATTATTTAAGGACTCTGCTGCATTATTTAAGGACTTTGCTGCATTATTTAAGGACTTTGATGCATTATTTAAGGACGCCGCTGCAGAATTTAAGTAATCTGCTGCATTATTTAAGGACTCTGCTGCATTATTTAAGGACTTTGCTGCATTATTTAAGGACTCTGCTGTATTATTAAGCACGTTGCTGCATTAATTAAGGACTTTATTGCATTATTTAAGGAATTTGATGCATTATTTAAGGACTCTGCTGCATTATTTAAGGACTTTGCTGCATTATTTAAGGACTCTGCTTCATTATTTAAGGACTTTGTTGCATTATTTAAGGACTCTGCTGCATTATTTAAGGACTTTGTTGCATTATTTAAGGACTCTGCTGCATTATTTAAAGACTTTGCTGCATTATTTAAGTACTCTGGTGCATTATTTAAGGACTCTGCTGCATTATTTAAAGACTTTGCTGCATTATTTAAGTACTCTGGTGCATTATTTAAGGACTTTGTTGCTTTATTTAAGGACTTTGCTGCATTATTTAAGGACTTTGTTGCATTATTTAAGGACTCTGCTGCATTATTTAAGGACTTTGCTGCATTATTTAAGTATGCTGCTGCAGTATTTAAGGCCTCTGCTGCATTATTTAAGGACTCTGCTGCATTTTTAAGGACGTTGCTGCATTATTTAAGGACTTTATTGCATTATTTAAGGATTCTGCTGCATTATTTAAGGAATTTGCTGCATTATTTAAGGACTCTGCTGCATTATTTAAGGACTTTGTTTCATTATTTAATGACTCTGCTGGGGTATTTAAGGACTCTGCTGCATTATTTAAGGACTTTGTTGCATTATTTAAGGACTCTGCTGCATTATTTAAGGACTTTGCTGCATTATTTAAGGACTTTGATGCATTATTTAAGGACGCTGCTGCAGAATTTAAGTAATCTGCTGCATTATTTAAGGACTCTGCTGCATTATTTAAGGACTTTGCTGCATTATTTAAGGACTCTGCTGCATTATTTAAGGACTTTGTTGCATTATTTAATGACTCTGCTGCGGTATTTAAGGACTCTGCTGTATTATTTAAGGACTTTGCTGCATTATTTAAGGACTCTGCTTCATTATTTAAGGACTTTGTTGCATTATTTAAGGACTCTGCTGCATTATTTAAGGATTTTGCTGCATTATTTAAGGACTCTACTGCATTATTAAGGACGTTGCTGCATTATTTAAGGACTTTATTGCATTATTTAAGGATTCTGCTGCATTATTTAAGGAATTAGCTGCATTATTTAAGTACTCTGCTGCATTATTTAAGGACTTTGCTGCATTATTTAAGTATGCTGCTGCAGTATTTAAGGCCTCTGCTGCATTATTTAAGGACTCTGCTGCATTATTAAGGACGTTGCTGCATTATTTAAGGACTTTATTGCATTATTTAAGGATTCTGCTGCATTATTTAAGGAATTTGCTGCATTATTTAAGGACTCTGCTGCATTATTTAAGGACTTTGTTGCATTATTTAATGACTCTGCTGGGGTATTTAAGGACTCTGCTGCATTATTTAAGGACTTTGTTGCATTATTTAAGGAATCTGCTGCATTATTTAAGGACTTTGCTGCATTATTTAAGGACTTTGATGCATTATTTAAGGACGCTGCTGCAGAGTTTAAGTAATCTGCTGCATTATTTAAGGACTCTGCTGCATTATTTTAGGACTTTGCTGCATTATTTAAGGACTCTGCTGCATTATTTAAGGACTTTGTTGCATTATTTAATGACTCTGCTGCGGTATTTAAGGACTCTGCTGTATTATTTAAGGACTTTGCTGAATTATTTAAGGACTCTGCTTCATTATTTAAGGACTTTGTTGCATTATTTAAGGACTCTGCTGCATTATTTAAGGACTTCGTTGCATTATTTAAGGACTCTGCTGCATTATTTAAAGACTTTGCTGCATTATTTAAGTACTCTGGTGCATTATTTAAGGACTCGGCTGCATTATTTAAAGACTTTGCTGCATTATTTAAGTACTCTGGTGCATTATTTAAGGACTTTGCTGCATTATTTAAGGACTCTGCTGCATTATTTAAGGACTCTGCTGCATTATTTAAGGACTTTGCTGCATTATTTAAGTATGCTGCTGCGGTATTTATGGCCTCTGCTGCATTATTTAAGGACTCTGCTGCATTATTAAGGACGTTGCTGCATTATTTAAGGACTTTATTGCATTATTTAAGGATTCTGCTGCATTATTTAAGGAATTTGCTGCATTATTTAAGGACTCTGCTGTATTATTTAAGGACTTTGTTGCATTATTTAATGACTCTGCTGGGGTATTTAAGGACTCTGCTGCATTATTTAAGGGCTTTGCTGCATTATTTAAGGACTCTGCTGCAGTATTTAAGGACTCTGCTGCATTATTTAAGGACTTTGATGCATTATTTAAGGACGCTGCTGCAGAATTTAAGGAATCTGCTGCATTATTTAAGGACTTTGTTGCATTATTTAAGGACTATGCTGCATTATGTAAGGACTCTGCTGCATTATTTAAGGACTTTGCTGCATTATTTAATTACTCTGCTGCATTATTTAAGGACTTTGTTGCATTATTTAAGGACTCTGCTGCATTATTTAAGGACTTTGCTGCATTATTTAAGGACTTTGATGCATTATTTAAGGACGCTGCTGCAGAATTTAAGTAATCTGCTGCATTATTTAAGGACTCTGCTGCATTATTTAAGGACTTTGCTGCATTATTTAAGGACTCTGCTGCATTATTTAAGGACTTTGTTGCATTATTTAATGACTCTGCTGCGGTATTTAAGGACTCTGCTGCATTATTTAAGGACTTTGCTGCATTATTTAAGTACTCTGGTGCATTATTTAAGGACTTTATTGCATTATTTAAGGATTCTGCTGCATTATTTAAGGAATTTGCTGCATTATTTAAGAACTTTGCTGCAGTATTTAAGGACTCTGCTGCATTATTTAAGGACTTTATTGCATTATTTAAGGACCCTGCTGCAGAATTTAAGGAATCTGCTGCATTACTTAAGGACTTTGTTGCATTATTTAAGGACTCTGCTGCATTATTTAAGGACTTTGCTGCATTATTTAAGGACTTTGATGCATTATTTAAGGACGCCGCTGCAGAATTTAAGTAATCTGCTGCATTATTTAAGGACTCTGCTGCATTATTTAAGGACTTTGCTGCATTATTTAAGGACTCTGCTGTATTATTAAGCACGTTGCTGCATTAATTAAGGACTTTATTGCATTATTTAAGGAATTTGATGCATTATTTAAGGACTCTGCTGCATTATTTAAGGACTTTGCTGCATTATTTAAGGACTCTGCTTCATTATTTAAGGACTTTGTTGCATTATTTAAGGACTCTGCTGCATTATTTAAGGACTTTGTTGCATTATTTAAGGACTCTGCTGCATTATTTAAAGACTTTGCTGCATTATTTAAGTACTCTGGTGCATTATTTAAGGACTCTGCTGCATTATTTAAAGACTTTGCTGCATTATTTAAGTACTCTGGTGCATTATTTAAGGACTTTGTTGCTTTATTTAAGGACTTTGCTGCATTATTTAAGGACTTTGTTGCATTATTTAAGGACTCTGCTGCATTATTTAAGGACTTTGCTGCATTATTTAAGTATGCTGCTGCAGTATTTAAGGCCTCTGCTGCATTATTTAAGGACTCTGCTGCATTTTTAAGGACGTTGCTGCATTATTTAAGGACTTTATTGCATTATTTAAGGATTCTGCTGCATTATTTAAGGAATTTGCTGCATTATTTAAGGACTCTGCTGCATTATTTAAGGACTTTGTTTCATTATTTAATGACTCTGCTGGGGTATTTAAGGACTCTGCTGCATTATTTAAGGACTTTGTTGCATTATTTAAGGACTCTGCTGCATTATTTAAGGACTTTGCTGCATTATTTAAGGACTTTGATGCATTATTTAAGGACGCTGCTGCAGAATTTAACTAATCTGCTGCATTATTTAAGGACTCTGCTGCATTATTTAAGGACTTTGCTGCATTATTTAAGGACTCTGCTGCATTATTTAAGGACTTTGTTGCATTATTTAATGACTCTGCTGCGGTATTTAAGGACTCTGCTGTATTATTTAAGGACTTTGCTGCATTATTTAAGGACTCTGCTTCATTATTTAAGGACTTTGTTGCATTATTTAAGGACTCTGCTGCATTATTTAAGGATTTTGCTGCATTATTTAAGGACTCTACTGCATTATTAAGGACGTTGCTGCATTATTTAAGGACTTTATTGCATTATTTAAGGATTCTGCTGCATTATTTAAGGAATTAGCTGCATTATTTAAGTACTCTGCTGCATTATGTAAGGACTTTGCTGCATTATTTAAGTATGCTGCTGCAGTATTTAAGGCCTCTGCTGCATTATTTAAGGACTCTGCTGCATTATTAAGGACGTTGCTGCATTATTTAAGGACTTTATTGCATTATTTAAGGATTCTGCTGCATTATTTAAGGAATTTGCTGCATTATTTAAGGACTCTGCTGCATTATTTAAGGACTTTGTTGCATTATTTAATGACTCTGCTGGGGTATTTAAGGACTCTGCTGCATTATTTAAGGACTTTGTTGCATTATTTAAGGAATCTGCTGCATTTTTTAAGGACTTTGCTGCATTATTTAAGGACTTTGATGCATTATTTAAGGACGCTGCTGCAGAATTTAAGTAATCTGCTGCATTATTTAAGGACTCTGCTGCATTATTTTAGGACTTTGCTGCATTATTTAAGGACTCTGCTGCATTATTTAAGGACTTTGTTGCATTATTTAATGACTCTGCTGCGGTATTTAAGGACTCTGCTGTATTATTTAAGGACTTTGCTGAATTATTTAAGGACTCTGCTTCATTATTTAAGGACTTTGTTGCATTATTTAAGGACTCTGCTGCATTATTTAAGGACTTCGTTGCATTATTTAAGGACTCTGCTGCATTATTTAAAGACTTTGCTGCATTATTTAAGTACTCTGGTGCATTATTTAAGGACTCGGCTGCATTATTTAAAGACTTTGCTGCATTATTTAAGTACTCTGGTGCATTATTTAAGGACTCTGCTGCATTATTTAAGGACTTTGCTGCATTATTTAAGGACTCTGCTGCATTATTTAAGGACTCTGCTGCATTATTTAAGGACTTTGCTGCATTATTTAAGTATGCTGCTGCGGTATTTAAGGCCTCTGCTGCATTATTTAAGGACTCTGCTGCATTATTAAGGACGTTGCTGCATTATTTAAGGACTTTATTGCATTATTTAAGGATTCTGCTGCATTATTTAAGGAATTTGCTGCATTATTTAAGGACTCTGCTGTATTATTTAAGGACTTTGTTGCATTATTTAATGACTCTGCTGGGGTATTTAAGGACTCTGCTGCATTATTTAAGGGCATTGCTGCATTATTTAAGGACTCTGCTGCAGTATTTAAGGACTCTGCTGCATTATTTAAGGACTTTGATGCATTATTTAAGGACGCTGCTGCAGAATTTAAGGAATCTGCTGCATTATTTAAGGACTTTGTTGCATTATTTAAGGACTATGCTGCATTATGTAAGGACTCTGCTGCATTATTTAAGGACTTTGCTGCATTATTTAATTACTCTGCTGCATTATTTAAGGACTTTGTTGCATTATTTAAGGACTCTGCTGCATTATTTAAGGACTTTGCTGCATTATTTAAGGACTTTGATGCATTATTTAAGGACGCTGCTGCAGAATTTAAGTAATCTGCTGCATTATTTAAGGACTCTGCTGCATTATTTAAGGACTTTGCTGCATTATTTAAGGACTCTGCTGCATTATTTAAGGACTTTGTTGCATTATTTAATGACTCTGCTGCGGTATTTAAGGACTCTGCTGCATTATTTAAGGACTTTGCTGCATTATTTAAGGACTTTGCTGCAGTAATTAAGGAATCTGCTGCATTATTTAAGGACTTTGTTGCATTATTTAAGGACTGTGCTGCATTGCTTAAGGACTCTGCTGCATTATTTAAGGACTTTGCTGCATTATTTAAGGACTTTGTTGCATTATTTAAGGACTCTGCTGCATTATTTAAGGACTTTGTTGCATTATTTAAGGACTCTGTTGCATTATTTAAGGACTTTGCTGCATTATTTAAGTACTCTGGTGCATTATTTAAGGACTTTGTTGCATTATTTAAGGACTCTGCTGCATTATTTAAGGACTTTGCTGCATTATTTAAGTACTCTGGTGCATTATTTAAGGACTTTGTTGCATTATTTAAGGACTCTGCTGCATTATTTAAGGACTTTGTTGCATTATTTAAGGACTCTGCTGCATTATTTAAGGACTTTGCTGCATTATTTAAGGACTCTGCTGCATTATTTAAGGACTTTGTTGCATTATTTAATGACTCTGCTGCGGTATTTAAGGACTCTGCTGTATTATTTAAGGACTTTGCTGCATTATTTAAGGACTCTGCTTCATTATTTAAGGACTTTGTTGCATTATTTAAGGACTCTGCTGCATTATTTAAGGACTTCGTTGCATTATTTAAGGACTCTGCTGCATTATTTAAAGACTTTGCTGCATTATTTAAGTACTCTGGTGCATTATTTAAGGACTCGGCTGCATTATTTAAAGACTTTGCTGCATTATTTAAGTACTCTGGTGCATTATTTAAGGACTCTGCTGCATTATTTAAGGACTTTGCTGCATTATTTAAGGACTCTGCTGCATTATTTAAGGACTTTGCTGCATTATTTAAGTATGCTGCTGCGGTATTTAAGGCCTCTGCTGCATTATTTAAGGACTCTGCTGCATTATTAAGGACGTTGCTGCATTATTTAAGGACTTTATTGCATTATTTAAGGATTCTGCTGCATTATTTAAGGAATTTGCTGCATTATTTAAGGACTCTGCTGTATTATTTAAGGACTTTGTTGCATTATTTAATGACTCTGCTGGGGTATTTAAGGACTCTGCTGTATTATTTAAGGGCTTTGCTGCATTATTTAAGGACTCTGCTGCAGTATTTAAGGACTCTGCTGCATTATTTAAGGACTTTGATGCATTATTTAAGGACGCTGCTGCAGAATTTAAGGAATCTGCTGCATTATTTAAGGACTTTGTTGCATTATTTAAGGACTTTGTTGCATTATTTAAGGACTCTGCTGCATTATTTAAGGACTTTGCTGCATTATTTAAGGACTCTGTTGCATTATTTAAGGACTTTGCTGCATTATTTAAGTACTCTGGTGCATTATTTAAGGACTTTATTGCATTATTTAAGGATTCTGCTGCATTATTTAAGGAATTTGCTGCATTATTTAAGAACTTTGCTGCAGTATTTAAGGACTCTGCTGCATTATTTAAGGACTTTATTGCATTATTTAAGGACCCTGCTGCAGAATTTAAGGAATCTGCTGCATTACTTAAGGACTTTGTTGCATTATTTAAGGACTCTGCTGCATTATTTAAGGACTTTGCTGCATTATTTAAGGACTTTGATGCATTATTTAAGGACGCCGCTGCAGAATTTAAGTAATCTGCTGCATTATTTAAGGACTCTGCTGCATTATTTAAGGACTTTGCTGCATTATTTAAGGACTCTGCTGTATTATTAAGCACGTTGCTGCATTAATTAAGGACTTTATTGCATTATTTAAGGAATTTGATGCATTATTTAAGGACTCTGCTGCATTATTTAAGGACTTTGCTGCATTATTTAAGGACTCTGCTGCATTATTTAAGGACTTTGCTGCATTATTTAAGGACTTTGATGCATTATTTAAGGACGCCGCTGCAGAATTTAAGTAATCTGCTGCATTATTTAAGGACTCTGCTGCATTATTTAAGGACTTTGCTGCATTATTTAAGGACTCTGCTGTATTATTAAGCACGTTGCTGCATTAATTAAGGACTTTATTGCATTATTTAAGGAATTTGATGCATTATTTAAGGACTCTGCTGCATTATTTAAGGACTTTGCTGCATTATTTAAGGACTTTGATGCATTATTTATGGACGCTGCTGCGAAATTTAAGGAATCTGCTGCATTATTTAAGGACTTTGTTGCACTATTTAAGGACTCTGCTGCATTATTTAAGGACTCTGCTGCGGTATTTTAGGACTCTGCTGCATTATATAAGGACTCTGCTGCATTATTTAAGGACTTTGCTGCATTATTTAAGGACTCTGCTGCATTATTTAAGGACTCGGCTGCATTATTTAAATACCTTGCTGCATTATTTAATGACTCTGCTGCATTATTTAAGGATTTTATTGCATTATTTAAGGACTCTGCTGCATTATTTAATGAATTTGCTGCATTATTTAAGGACTCTGCTGCATTATTTAAGGACTCTGCTGGGGTATTTTAGGACTCTGCTGCATTATATAAGGACTCTGCTGCATTATTTAAGGACTTTGCTGCATTATTTAAGGACTTTGCGGCAGTAATTAAGGAATCTGCTGCATTATTTAAGGACTTTGTTGCATTATTTAAGGACTGTGCTGCATTGCTTAAGGACTCTGCTGCATTATTTAAGGACGTTGCTGCATTATTTAAGGACTTTGTTGCATTATTTAAGGACTCTGCTGCATTATTTAAGGACTTTGTTGCATTATTTAAGGACTCTGTTGCATTATTTAAGGACTTTGCTGCATTATTTAAGTGCTCTGGTGCATTATTTAAGGACTTTATTGCATTATTTAAGGATTCTGCTGCATTATTTAAGGAATTTGCTGCATTATTTAAGAACTTTGCTGCAGTATTTAAGGACTCTGCTGCATTATTTAAGGACTTTATTGCATTATTTAAGGACCCTGCTGCAGAATTTAAGGAATCTGCTGCATTACTTAAGGACTTTGTTGCATTATTTAAGGACTCTGCTGCATTATTTAAGGACTTTGCTGCATTATTTAAGGACTTTGATGCATTATTTAAGGACGCCGCTGCAGAATTTAAGTAATCTGCTGCATTATTTAAGGACTCTGCTGCATTATTTAAGGACTTTGCTGCATTATTTAAGGACTCTGCTGTATTATTAAGCACGTTGCTGCATTAATTAAGGACTTTATTGCATTATTTAAGGAATTTGATGCATTATTTAAGGACTCTGCTGCATTATTTAAGGACTTTGCTGCATTATTTAAGGACTCTGCTTCATTATTTAAGGACTTTGTTGCATTATTTAAGGACTCTGCTGCATTATTTAAGGACTTTGTTGCATTATTTAAGGACTCTGCTGCATTATTTAAAGACTTTGCTGCATTATTTAAGTACTCTGGTGCATTATTTAAGGACTCTGCTGCATTATTTAAAGACTTTGCTGCATTATTTAAGTACTCTGGTGCATTATTTAAGGACTTTGTTGCTTTATTTAAGTACTCTGCTGCATTATTTAAGGACTTTGTTGCACTATTTAAGGACTCTGCTGCATTATTTAAGGACTCTGCTGCGGTATTTTAGGACTCTGCTGCATTATATAAGGACTCTGCTGCATTATTTAAGGACTTTGCTGCATTATTTAAGGACTCTGCTGCATTATTTAAGGACTCGGCTGCATTATTTAAAGACCTTGCTGCATTATTTAATGACTCTGCTGCATTATTTAAGGATTTTATTGCATTATTTAAGGACTCTGCTGCATTATTTAATGAATTTGCTGCATTATTTAAGGACTCTGCTGCATTATTTAAGGACTCTGCTGGGGTATTTTAGGACTCTGCTGCATTATATAAGGACTCTGCTGCATTATTTAAGGACTTTGCTGCATTATTTAAGGACTTTGCGGCAGTAATTAAGGAATCTGCTGCATTATTTAAGGACTTTGTTGCATTATTTAAGGACTGTGCTGCATTGCTTAAGGACTCTGCTGCATTATTTAAGGACGTTGCTGCATTATTTAAGGACTTTGTTGCATTATTTAAGGACTCTGCTGCATTATTTAAGGACTTTGTTGCATTATTTAAGGACTCTGTTGCATTATTTAAGGACTTTGCTGCATTATTTAAGTACTCTGGTGCATTATTTAAGGACTTTATTGCATTATTTAAGGATTCTGCTGCATTATTTAAGGAATTTGCTGCATTATTTAAGAACTTTGCTGCAGTATTTAAGGACTCTGCTGCATTATTTAAGGACTTTATTGCATTATTTAAGGACCCTGCTGCAGAATTTAAGGAATCTGCTGCATTACTTAAGGACTTTGTTGCATTATTTAAGGACTCTGCTGCATTATTTAAGGACTTTGCTGCATTATTTAAGGACTTTGATGCATTATTTAAGGACGCCGCTGCAGAATTTAAGTAATCTGCTGCATTATTTAAGGACTCTGCTGCATTATTTAAGGACTTTGCTGCATTATTTAAGGACTCTACTGCATTATTAAGGACGTTGCTGCATTATTTAAGGACTTTATTGCATTATTTAAGGATTCTGCTGCATTATTTAAGGAATTAGCTGCATTATTTAAGTACTCTGCTGCATTATTTAAGGTCTTTGATGCATTATTTAAGGACTCTTCTGAATTATTTAAGGACTTTGCTGCATTATTTTAGGACGCTGCTGCGGTATTTAAGGCCTCTGCTGCATTATTTAAGGACTTTGCTGCATAATTTAAGGACTCTGCTGCATTATTAAGCACGTTGCTGCATTATTTAAGGACTTTATTGCATTATTTAAGGATTCTGCTGCATTATTTAAGGAATTTGCTGCATTATTTAAGGACTCTGCTGTATTATTTAAGGACTTTGTTGCATTATTTAATGACTCTGCTGGGGTATTTAAGGACTCTGCTGTATTATTTAAGGGCTTTGCTGCATTATTTAAGGACTCTGCTGCAGTATTTAAGGACTCTGCTGCATTATTTAAGGACTTTGATGCATTATTTAAGGACGCTGCTGCAGAATTTAAGGAATCTGCTGCATTATTTAAGGACTTTGTTGCATTATTTAAGGACTTTGTTGCATTATTTAAGGACTCTGCTGCATTATTTAAGGACTTTGCTGCATTATTTAAGGACTCTGCTGCATTATTTAAGGACTTTGTTGCATTATTTAATGACTCTGCTGCGGTATTTAAGGACTCTGCTGTATTATTTAAGGACTTTGCTGCATTATTTAAGGACTCTGCTTCATTATTTAAGGACTTTGTTGCATTATTTAAGGACTCTGCTGCATTATTTAAGGATTTTGCTGCATTATTTAAGGACTCTACTGCATTATTAAGGACGTTGCTGCATTATTTAAGGACTTTATTGCATTATTTAAGGATTCTGCTGCATTATTTAAGGAATTAGCTGCATTATTTAAGTACTCTGCTGCATTATTTAAGGACTTTGCTGCATTATTTAAGTATGCTGCTGCAGTATTTAAGGCCTCTGCTGCATTATTTAAGGACTCTGCTGCATTATTAATGACGTTGCTGCATTATTTAAGGACTTTATTGCATTATTTAAGGATTCTGCTGCATTATTTAAGGAATTTGCTGCATTATTTAAGGACTCTGCTGCATTATTTAAGGACTTTGTTGCATTATTTAATGACTCTGCTGGGGTATTTAAGGACTCTGCTGCATTATTTAAGGACTTTGTTGCATTATTTAAGGAATCTGCTGCATTTTTTAAGGACTTTGCTGCATTATTTAAGGACTTTGATGCATTATTTAAGGACGCTGCTGCAGAATTTAAGTAATCTGCTGCATTATTTAAGGACTCTGCTGCATTATTTTAGGACTTTGCTGCATTATTTAAGGACTCTGCTGCATTATTTAAGGACTTTGTTGCATTATTTAATGACTCTGCTGCGGTATTTAAGGACTCTGCTGTATTATTTAAGGACTTTGCTGAATTATTTAAGGACTCTGCTTCATTATTTAAGGACTTTGTTGCATTATTTAAGGACTCTGCTGCATTATTTAAGGACTTCGTTGCATTATTTAAGGACTCTGCTGCATTATTTAAAGACTTTGCTGCATTATTTAAGTACTCTGGTGCATTATTTAAGGACTCGGCTGCATTATTTAAAGACTTTGCTGCATTATTTAAGTACTCTGGTGCATTATTTAAGGACTCTGCTGCATTATTTAAGGACTTTGCTGCATTATTTAAGGACTCTGCTGCATTATTTAAGGACTCTGCTGCATTATTTAAGGACTTTGCTGCATTATTTAAGTATGCTGCTGCGGTATTTAAGGCCTCTGCTGCATTATTTAAGGACTCTGCTGCATTATTAAGGACGTTGCTGCATTATTTAAGGACTTTATTGCATTATTTAAGGATTCTGCTGCATTATTTAAGGAATTTGCTGCATTATTTAAGGACTCTGCTGTATTATTTAAGGACTTTGTTGCATTATTTAATGACTCTGCTGGGGTATTTAAGGACTCTGCTGCATTATTTAAGGGCATTGCTGCATTATTTAAGGACTCTGCTGCAGTATTTAAGGACTCTGCTGCATTATTTAAGGACTTTGATGCATTATTTAAGGACGCTGCTGCAGAATTTAAGGAATCTGCTGCATTATTTAAGGACTTTGTTGCATTATTTAAGGACTATGCTGCATTATGTAAGGACTCTGCTGCATTATTTAAGGACTTTGCTGCATTATTTAATTACTCTGCTGCATTATTTAAGGACTTTGTTGCATTATTTAAGGACTCTGCTGCATTATTTAAGGACTTTGCTGCATTATTTAAGGACTTTGATGCATTATTTAAGGACGCTGCTGCAGAATTTAAGTAATCTGCTGCATTATTTAAGGACTCTGCTGCATTATTTAAGGACTTTGCTGCATTATTTAAGGACTCTGCTGCATTATTTAAGGACTTTGTTGCATTATTTAATGACTCTGCTGCGGTATTTAAGGACTCTGCTGCATTATTTAAGGACTTTGCTGCATTATTTAAGGACTTTGCTGCAGTAATTAAGGAATCTGCTGCATTATTTAAGGACTTTGTTGCATTATTTAAGGACTGTGCTGCATTGCTTAAGGACTCTGCTGCATTATTTAAGGACTTTGCTGCATTATTTAAGGACTTTGTTGCATTATTTAAGGACTCTGCTGCATTATTTAAGGACTTTGTTGCATTATTTAAGGACTCTGTTGCATTATTTAAGGACTTTGCTGCATTATTTAAGTACTCTGGTGCATTATTTAAGGACTTTGTTGCATTATTTAAGGACTCTGCTGCATTATTTAAGGACTTTGCTGCATTATTTAAGTACTCTGGTGCATTATTTAAGGACTTTGTTGCATTATTTAAGGACTCTGCTGCATTATTTAAGGACTTTGTTGCATTATTTAAGGACTCTGCTGCATTATTTAAGGACTTTGCTGCATTATTTAAGGACTCTGCTGCATTATTTAAGGACTTTGTTGCATTATTTAATGACTCTGCTGCGGTATTTAAGGACTCTGCTGTATTATTTAAGGACTTTGCTGCATTATTTAAGGACTCTGCTTCATTATTTAAGGACTTTGTTGCATTATTTAAGGACTCTGCTGCATTATTTAAGGACTTCGTTGCATTATTTAAGGACTCTGCTGCATTATTTAAAGACTTTGCTGCATTATTTAAGTACTCTGGTGCATTATTTAAGGACTCGGCTGCATTATTTAAAGACTTTGCTGCATTATTTAAGTACTCTGGTGCATTATTTAAGGACTCTGCTGCATTATTTAAGGACTTTGCTGCATTATTTAAGGACTCTGCTGCATTATTTAAGGACTTTGCTGCATTATTTAAGTATGCTGCTGCGGTATTTAAGGCCTCTGCTGCATTATTTAAGGACTCTGCTGCATTATTAAGGACGTTGCTGCATTATTTAAGGACTTTATTGCATTATTTAAGGATTCTGCTGCATTATTTAAGGAATTTGCTGCATTATTTAAGGACTCTGCTGTATTATTTAAGGACTTTGTTGCATTATTTAATGACTCTGCTGGGGTATTTAAGGACTCTGCTGTATTATTTAAGGGCTTTGCTGCATTATTTAAGGACTCTGCTGCAGTATTTAAGGACTCTGCTGCATTATTTAAGGACTTTGATGCATTATTTAAGGACGCTGCTGCAGAATTTAAGGAATCTGCTGCATTATTTAAGGACTTTGTTGCATTATTTAAGGACTTTGTTGCATTATTTAAGGACTCTGCTGCATTATTTAAGGACTTTGCTGCATTATTTAAGGACTCTGTTGCATTATTTAAGGACTTTGCTGCATTATTTAAGTACTCTGGTGCATTATTTAAGGACTTTATTGCATTATTTAAGGATTCTGCTGCATTATTTAAGGAATTTGCTGCATTATTTAAGAACTTTGCTGCAGTATTTAAGGACTCTGCTGCATTATTTAAGGACTTTATTGCATTATTTAAGGACCCTGCTGCAGAATTTAAGGAATCTGCTGCATTACTTAAGGACTTTGTTGCATTATTTAAGGACTCTGCTGCATTATTTAAGGACTTTGCTGCATTATTTAAGGACTTTGATGCATTATTTAAGGACGCCGCTGCAGAATTTAAGTAATCTGCTGCATTATTTAAGGACTCTGCTGCATTATTTAAGGACTTTGCTGCATTATTTAAGGACTCTGCTGTATTATTAAGCACGTTGCTGCATTAATTAAGGACTTTATTGCATTATTTAAGGAATTTGATGCATTATTTAAGGACTCTGCTGCATTATTTAAGGACTTTGCTGCATTATTTAAGGACTCTGCTGCATTATTTAAGGACTTTGCTGCATTATTTAAGGACTTTGATGCATTATTTAAGGACGCCGCTGCAGAATTTAAGTAATCTGCTGCATTATTTAAGGACTCTGCTGCATTATTTAAGGACTTTGCTGCATTATTTAAGGACTCTGCTGTATTATTAAGCACGTTGCTGCATTAATTAAGGACTTTATTGCATTATTTAAGGAATTTGATGCATTATTTAAGGACTCTGCTGCATTATTTAAGGACTTTGCTGCATTATTTAAGGACTTTGATGCATTATTTATGGACGCTGCTGCGAAATTTAAGGAATCTGCTGCATTATTTAAGGACTTTGTTGCACTATTTAAGGACTCTGCTGCATTATTTAAGGACTCTGCTGCGGTATTTTAGGACTCTGCTGCATTATATAAGGACTCTGCTGCATTATTTAAGGACTTTGCTGCATTATTTAAGGACTCTGCTGCATTATTTAAGGACTCGGCTGCATTATTTAAATACCTTGCTGCATTATTTAATGACTCTGCTGCATTATTTAAGGATTTTATTGCATTATTTAAGGACTCTGCTGCATTATTTAATGAATTTGCTGCATTATTTAAGGACTCTGCTGCATTATTTAAGGACTCTGCTGGGGTATTTTAGGACTCTGCTGCATTATATAAGGACTCTGCTGCATTATTTAAGGACTTTGCTGCATTATTTAAGGACTTTGCGGCAGTAATTAAGGAATCTGCTGCATTATTTAAGGACTTTGTTGCATTATTTAAGGACTGTGCTGCATTGCTTAAGGACTCTGCTGCATTATTTAAGGACGTTGCTGCATTATTTAAGGACTTTGTTGCATTATTTAAGGACTCTGCTGCATTATTTAAGGACTTTGTTGCATTATTTAAGGACTCTGTTGCATTATTTAAGGACTTTGCTGCATTATTTAAGTGCTCTGGTGCATTATTTAAGGACTTTATTGCATTATTTAAGGATTCTGCTGCATTATTTAAGGAATTTGCTGCATTATTTAAGAACTTTGCTGCAGTATTTAAGGACTCTGCTGCATTATTTAAGGACTTTATTGCATTATTTAAGGACCCTGCTGCAGAATTTAAGGAATCTGCTGCATTACTTAAGGACTTTGTTGCATTATTTAAGGACTCTGCTGC
Organism: Phyllobates terribilis; assembly: GCF_046119375.1. Taxonomy (NCBI): domain Eukaryota; kingdom Metazoa; phylum Chordata; class Amphibia; order Anura; family Dendrobatidae; genus Phyllobates; species Phyllobates terribilis. The sequence goes on along the minus strand of NW_027362988.1, from coordinate 1,311,183 downwards.
ATTATTTAAGGACTTTGCTGCATTATTTAAGGACTTTGATGCATTATTTAAGGACGCCGCTGCAGAATTTAAGTAATCTGCTGCATTATTTAAGGACTCTGCTGCATTATTTAAGGACTTTGCTGCATTATTTAAGGACTCTGCTGTATTATTAAGCACGTTGCTGCATTAATTAAGGACTTTATTGCATTATTTAAGGAATTTGATGCATTATTTAAGGACTCTGCTGCATTATTTAAGGACTTTGCTGCATTATTTAAGGACTCTGCTTCATTATTTAAGGACTTTGTTGCATTATTTAAGGACTCTGCTGCATTATTTAAGGACTTTGTTGCATTATTTAAGGACTCTGCTGCATTATTTAAAGACTTTGCTGCATTATTTAAGTACTCTGGTGCATTATTTAAGGACTCTGCTGCATTATTTAAAGACTTTGCTGCATTATTTAAGTACTCTGGTGCATTATTTAAGGACTTTGTTGCTTTATTTAAGTACTCTGCTGCATTATTTAAGGACTTTGTTGCACTATTTAAGGACTCTGCTGCATTATTTAAGGACTCTGCTGCGGTATTTTAGGACTCTGCTGCATTATATAAGGACTCTGCTGCATTATTTAAGGACTTTGCTGCATTATTTAAGGACTCTGCTGCATTATTTAAGGACTCGGCTGCATTATTTAAAGACCTTGCTGCATTATTTAATGACTCTGCTGCATTATTTAAGGATTTTATTGCATTATTTAAGGACTCTGCTGCATTATTTAATGAATTTGCTGCATTATTTAAGGACTCTGCTGCATTATTTAAGGACTCTGCTGGGGTATTTTAGGACTCTGCTGCATTATATAAGGACTCTGCTGCATTATTTAAGGACTTTGCTGCATTATTTAAGGACTTTGCGGCAGTAATTAAGGAATCTGCTGCATTATTTAAGGACTTTGTTGCATTATTTAAGGACTGTGCTGCATTGCTTAAGGACTCTGCTGCATTATTTAAGGACGTTGCTGCATTATTTAAGGACTTTGTTGCATTATTTAAGGACTCTGCTGCATTATTTAAGGACTTTGTTGCATTATTTAAGGACTCTGTTGCATTATTTAAGGACTTTGCTGCATTATTTAAGTACTCTGGTGCATTATTTAAGGACTTTATTGCATTATTTAAGGATTCTGCTGCATTATTTAAGGAATTTGCTGCATTATTTAAGAACTTTGCTGCAGTATTTAAGGACTCTGCTGCATTATTTAAGGACTTTATTGCATTATTTAAGGACCCTGCTGCAGAATTTAAGGAATCTGCTGCATTACTTAAGGACTTTGTTGCATTATTTAAGGACTCTGCTGCATTATTTAAGGACTTTGCTGCATTATTTAAGGACTTTGATGCATTATTTAAGGACGCCGCTGCAGAATTTAAGTAATCTGCTGCATTATTTAAGGACTCTGCTGCATTATTTAAGGACTTTGCTGCATTATTTAAGGACTCTACTGCATTATTAAGGACGTTGCTGCATTATTTAAGGACTTTATTGCATTATTTAAGGATTCTGCTGCATTATTTAAGGAATTAGCTGCATTATTTAAGTACTCTGCTGCATTATTTAAGGTCTTTGATGCATTATTTAAGGACTCTTCTGAATTATTTAAGGACTTTGCTGCATTATTTTAGGACGCTGCTGCGGTATTTAAGGCCTCTGCTGCATTATTTAAGGACTTTGCTGCATAATTTAAGGACTCTGCTGCATTATTAAGCACGTTGCTGCATTATTTAAGGACTTTATTGCATTATTTAAGGATTCTGCTGCATTATTTAAGGAATTTGCTGCATTATTTAAGGACTCTGCTGTATTATTTAAGGACTTTGTTGCATTATTTAATGACTCTGCTGGGGTATTTAAGGACTCTGCTGTATTATTTAAGGGCTTTGCTGCATTATTTAAGGACTCTGCTGCAGTATTTAAGGACTCTGCTGCATTATTTAAGGACTTTGATGCATTATTTAAGGACGCTGCTGCAGAATTTAAGGAATCTGCTGCATTATTTAAGGACTTTGTTGCATTATTTAAGGACTTTGTTGCATTATTTAAGGACTCTGCTGCATTATTTAAGGACTTTGCTGCATTATTTAAGGACTCTGTTGCATTATTTAAGGACTTTGCTGCATTATTTAAGTACTCTGGTGCATTATTTAAGGACTTTATTGCATTATTTAAGGATTCTGCTGCATTATTTAAGGAATTTGCTGCATTATTTAAGAACTTTGCTGCAGTATTTAAGGACTCTGCTGCATTATTTAAGGACTTTATTGCATTATTTAAGGACCCTGCTGCAGAATTTAAGGAATCTGCTGCATTACTTAAGGACTTTGTTGCATTATTTAAGGACTCTGCTGCATTATTTAAGGACTTTGCTGCATTATTTAAGGACTTTGATGCATTATTTAAGGACGCCGCTGCAGAATTTAAGTAATCTGCTGCATTATTTAAGGACTCTGCTGCATTATTTAAGGACTTTGCTGCATTATTTAAGGACTCTGCTGTATTATTAAGCACGTTGCTGCATTAATTAAGGACTTTATTGCATTATTTAAGGAATTTGATGCATTATTTAAGGACTCTGCTGCATTATTTAAGGACTTTGCTGCATTATTTAAGGACTCTGCTGCATTATTTAAGGACTTTGCTGCATTATTTAAGGACTTTGATGCATTATTTAAGGACGCCGCTGCAGAATTTAAGTAATCTGCTGCATTATTTAAGGACTCTGCTGCATTATTTAAGGACTTTGCTGCATTATTTAAGGACTCTGCTGTATTATTAAGCACGTTGCTGCATTAATTAAGGACTTTATTGCATTATTTAAGGAATTTGATGCATTATTTAAGGACTCTGCTGCATTATTTAAGGACTTTGCTGCATTATTTAAGGACTTTGATGCATTATTTATGGACGCTGCTGCGAAATTTAAGGAATCTGCTGCATTATTTAAGGACTTTGTTGCACTATTTAAGGACTCTGCTGCATTATTTAAGGACTCTGCTGCGGTATTTTAGGACTCTGCTGCATTATATAAGGACTCTGCTGCATTATTTAAGGACTTTGCTGCATTATTTAAGGACTCTGCTGCATTATTTAAGGACTCGGCTGCATTATTTAAATACCTTGCTGCATTATTTAATGACTCTGCTGCATTATTTAAGGATTTTATTGCATTATTTAAGGACTCTGCTGCATTATTTAATGAATTTGCTGCATTATTTAAGGACTCTGCTGCATTATTTAAGGACTCTGCTGGGGTATTTTAGGACTCTGCTGCATTATATAAGGACTCTGCTGCATTATTTAAGGACTTTGCTGCATTATTTAAGGACTTTGCGGCAGTAATTAAGGAATCTGCTGCATTATTTAAGGACTTTGTTGCATTATTTAAGGACTGTGCTGCATTTGCTTAAGGACTCTGCTGCATTATTTAAGGACGTTGCTGCATTATTTAAGGACTTTGTTGCATTATTTAAGGACTCTGCTGCATTATTTAAGGACTTTGTTGCATTATTTAAGGACTCTGTTGCATTATTTAAGGACTTTGCTGCATTATTTAAGTGCTCTGGTGCATTATTTAAGGACTTTATTGCATTATTTAAGGATTCTGCTGCATTATTTAAGGAATTTGCTGCATTATTTAAGAACTTTGCTGCAGTATTTAAGGACTCTGCTGCATTATTTAAGGACTTTATTGCATTATTTAAGGACCCTGCTGCAGAATTTAAGGAATCTGCTGCATTACTTAAGGACTTTGTTGCATTATTTAAGGACTCTGCTGCATTATTTAAGGACTTTGCTGCATTATTTAAGGACTTTGATGCATTATTTAAGGACGCCGCTGCAGAATTTAAGTAATCTGCTGCATTATTTAAGGACTCTGCTGCATTATTTAAGGACTTTGCTGCATTATTTAAGGACTCTGCTGTATTATTAAGCACGTTGCTGCATTAATTAAGGACTTTATTGCATTATTTAAGGAATTTGATGCATTATTTAAGGACTCTGCTGCATTATTTAAGGACTTTGCTGCATTATTTAAGGACTCTGCTTCATTATTTAAGGACTTTGTTGCATTATTTAAGGACTCTGCTGCATTATTTAAGGACTTTGTTGCATTATTTAAGGACTCTGCTGCATTATTTAAAGACTTTGCTGCATTATTTAAGTACTCTGGTGCATTATTTAAGGACTCTGCTGCATTATTTAAAGACTTTGCTGCATTATTTAAGTACTCTGGTGCATTATTTAAGGACTTTGTTGCTTTATTTAAGTACTCTGCTGCATTATTTAAGGACTTTGTTGCACTATTTAAGGACTCTGCTGCATTATTTAAGGACTCTGCTGCGGTATTTTAGGACTCTGCTGCATTATATAAGGACTCTGCTGCATTATTTAAGGACTTTGCTGCATTATTTAAGGACTCTGCTGCATTATTTAAGGACTCGGCTGCATTATTTAAAGACCTTGCTGCATTATTTAATGACTCTGCTGCATTATTTAAGGATTTTATTGCATTATTTAAGGACTCTGCTGCATTATTTAATGAATTTGCTGCATTATTTAAGGACTCTGCTGCATTATTTAAGGACTCTGCTGGGGTATTTTAGGACTCTGCTGCATTATATAAGGACTCTGCTGCATTATTTAAGGACTTTGCTGCATTATTTAAGGACTTTGCGGCAGTAATTAAGGAATCTGCTGCATTATTTAAGGACTTTGTTGCATTATTTAAGGACTGTGCTGCATTGCTTAAGGACTCTGCTGCATTATTTAAGGACGTTGCTGCATTATTTAAGGACTTTGTTGCATTATTTAAGGACTCTGCTGCATTATTTAAGGACTTTGTTGCATTATTTAAGGACTCTGTTGCATTATTTAAGGACTTTGCTGCATTATTTAAGTACTCTGGTGCATTATTTAAGGACTTTATTGCATTATTTAAGGATTCTGCTGCATTATTTAAGGAATTTGCTGCATTATTTAAGAACTTTGCTGCAGTATTTAAGGACTCTGCTGCATTATTTAAGGACTTTATTGCATTATTTAAGGACCCTGCTGCAGAATTTAAGGAATCTGCTGCATTACTTAAGGACTTTGTTGCATTATTTAAGGACTCTGCTGCATTATTTAAGGACTTTGCTGCATTATTTAAGGACTTTGATGCATTATTTAAGGACGCCGCTGCAGAATTTAAGTAATCTGCTGCATTATTTAAGGACTCTGCTGCATTATTTAAGGACTTTGCTGCATTATTTAAGGACTCTACTGCATTATTAAGGACGTTGCTGCATTATTTAAGGACTTTATTGCATTATTTAAGGATTCTGCTGCATTATTTAAGGAATTAGCTGCATTATTTAAGTACTCTGCTGCATTATTTAAGGTCTTTGATGCATTATTTAAGGACTCTTCTGAATTATTTAAGGACTTTGCTGCATTATTTTAGGACGCTGCTGCGGTATTTAAGGCCTCTGCTGCATTATTTAAGGACTTTGCTGCATAATTTAAGGACTCTGCTGCATTATTAAGCACGTTGCTGCATTATTTAAGGACTTTATTGCATTATTTAAGGATTCTGCTGCATTATTTATGGAATTTGCTGCATTATTTAAGGAATTTGCTGCATTATTTAAGAACTCTGCTGCAGTATTTAAGGACTCTGCTGCATTATTTAAGGACTTTATTGCATTATTTAAGGACGCTGCTGCAGAATTTAAGGAATCTGCTGCATTATTTAAGGACGTTGTTGCATTATTTAAGGACTCTGTGCATTATTTAAGGAATTTGCTGCATTATTTAAGGACTCTGCTGCATTATTTAATGACTCTGCTGCGGTATTTAAGGACTCTGCTGCATTATGTAAGCACTCTGCTGCATTATTTAAGGACTTTGCTGCATTATTTAAGGACTTTGATGCATTATTTATGGACGCTGCTGCGAAATTTAAGGAATCTGCTGCATTATTTAAGGACTTTGTTGCACTATTTAAGGACTCTGCTGCATTATTTAAGGACTCTGCTGCGGTATTTTAGGACTCTGCTGCATTATATAAGGACTCTGCTGCATTATTTAAGGACTTTGCTGCATTATTTAAGGACTCTGCTGCATTATTTAAGGACTCGGCTGCATTATTTAAATACCTTGCTGCATTATTTAATGACTCTGCTGCATTATTTAAGGATTTTATTGCATTATTTAAGGACTCTGCTGCATTATTTAATGAATTTGCTGCATTATTTAAGGACTCTGCTGCATTATTTAAGGACTCTGCTGGGGTATTTTAGGACTCTGCTGCATTATATAAGGACTCTGCTGCATTATTTAAGGACTTTGCTGCATTATTTAAGGACTTTGCGGCAGTAATTAAGGAATCTGCTGCATTATTTAAGGACTTTGTTGCATTATTTAAGGACTGTGCTGCATTGCTTAAGGACTCTGCTGCATTATTTAAGGACGTTGCTGCATTATTTAAGGACTTTGTTGCATTATTTAAGGACTCTGCTGCATTATTTAAGGACTTTGTTGCATTATTTAAGGACTCTGTTGCATTATTTAAGGACTTTGCTGCATTATTTAAGTGCTCTGGTGCATTATTTAAGGACTTTATTGCATTATTTAAGGATTCTGCTGCATTATTTAAGGAATTTGCTGCATTATTTAAGAACTTTGCTGCAGTATTTAAGGACTCTGCTGCATTATTTAAGGACTTTATTGCATTATTTAAGGACCCTGCTGCAGAATTTAAGGAATCTGCTGCATTACTTAAGGACTTTGTTGCATTATTTAAGGACTCTGCTGCATTATTTAAGGACTTTGCTGCATTATTTAAGGACTTTGATGCATTATTTAAGGACGCCGCTGCAGAATTTAAGTAATCTGCTGCATTATTTAAGGACTCTGCTGCATTATTTAAGGACTTTGCTGCATTATTTAAGGACTCTGCTGTATTATTAAGCACGTTGCTGCATTAATTAAGGACTTTATTGCATTATTTAAGGAATTTGATGCATTATTTAAGGACTCTGCTGCATTATTTAAGGACTTTGCTGCATTATTTAAGGACTCTGCTTCATTATTTAAGGACTTTGTTGCATTATTTAAGGACTCTGCTGCATTATTTAAGGACTTTGTTGCATTATTTAAGGACTCTGCTGCATTATTTAAAGACTTTGCTGCATTATTTAAGTACTCTGGTGCATTATTTAAGGACTCTGCTGCATTATTTAAAGACTTTGCTGCATTATTTAAGTACTCTGGTGCATTATTTAAGGACTTTGTTGCTTTATTTAAGTACTCTGCTGCATTATTTAAGGACTTTGTTGCACTATTTAAGGACTCTGCTGCATTATTTAAGGACTCTGCTGCGGTATTTTAGGACTCTGCTGCATTATATAAGGACTCTGCTGCATTATTTAAGGACTTTGCTGCATTATTTAAGGACTCTGCTGCATTATTTAAGGACTCGGCTGCATTATTTAAATACCTTGCTGCATTATTTAATGACTCTGCTGCATTATTTAAGGATTTTATTGCATTATTTAAGGACTCTGCTGCATTATTTAATGAATTTGCTGCATTATTTAAGGACTCTGCTGCATTATTTAAGGACTCTGCTGGGGTATTTTAGGACTCTGCTGCATTATATAAGGACTCTGCTGCATTATTTAAGGACTTTGCTGCATTATTTAAGGACTTTGCGGCAGTAATTAAGGAATCTGCTGCATTATTTAAGGACTTTGTTGCATTATTTAAGGACTGTGCTGCATTGCTTAAGGACTCTGCTGCATTATTTAAGGACGTTGCTGCATTATTTAAGGACTTTGTTGCATTATTTAAGGACTCTGCTGCATTATTTAAGGACTTTGTTGCATTATTTAAGGACTCTGTTGCATTATTTAAGGACTTTGCTGCATTATTTAAGTACTCTGGTGCATTATTTAAGGACTTTATTGCATTATTTAAGGATTCTGCTGCATTATTTAAGGAATTTGCTGCATTATTTAAGAACTTTGCTGCAGTATTTAAGGACTCTGCTGCATTATTTAAGGACTTTATTGCATTATTTAAGGACCCTGCTGCAGAATTTAAGGAATCTGCTGCATTACTTAAGGACTTTGTTGCATTATTTAAGGACTCTGCTGCATTATTTAAGGACTTTGCTGCATTATTTAAGGACTTTGATGCATTATTTAAGGACGCCGCTGCAGAATTTAAGTAATCTGCTGCATTATTTAAGGACTCTGCTGCATTATTTAAGGACTTTGCTGCATTATTTAAGGACTCTACTGCATTATTAAGGACGTTGCTGCATTATTTAAGGACTTTATTGCATTATTTAAGGATTCTGCTGCATTATTTAAGGAATTAGCTGCATTATTTAAGTACTCTGCTGCATTATTTAAGGTCTTTGATGCATTATTTAAGGACTCTTCTGAATTATTTAAGGACTTTGCTGCATTATTTTAGGACGCTGCTGCGGTATTTAAGGCCTCTGCTGCATTATTTAAGGACTTTGCTGCATAATTTAAGGACTCTGCTGCATTATTAAGCACGTTGCTGCATTATTTAAGGACTTTATTGCATTATTTAAGGATTCTGCTGCATTATTTATGGAATTTGCTGCATTATTTAAGGAATTTGCTGCATTATTTAAGAACTCTGCTGCAGTATTTAAGGACTCTGCTGCATTATTTAAGGACTTTATTGCATTATTTAAGGACGCTGCTGCAGAATTTAAGGAATCTGCTGCATTATTTAAGGACGTTGTTGCATTATTTAAGGACTCTGTGCATTATTTAAGGAATTTGCTGCATTATTTAAGGACTCTGCTGCATTATTTAATGACTCTGCTGCGGTATTTAAGGACTCTGCTGCATTATGTAAGCACTCTGCTGCATTATTTAAGGACTTTGCTGCATTATTTAAGGACTTTGATGCATTATTTATGGACGCTGCTGCGAAATTTAAGGAATCTGCTGCATTATTTAAGGACTTTGTTGCACTATTTAAGGACTCTGCTGCATTATTTAAGGACTCTGCTGCGGTATTTTAGGACTCTGCTGCATTATATAAGGACTCTGCTGCATTATTTAAGGACTTTGCTGCATTATTTAAGGACTCTGCTGCATTATTTAAGGACTCGGCTGCATTATTTAAATACCTTGCTGCATTATTTAATGACTCTGCTGCATTATTTAAGGATTTTATTGCATTATTTAAGGACTCTGCTGCATTATTTAATGAATTTGCTGCATTATTTAAGGACTCTGCTGCATTATTTAAGGACTCTGCTGGGGTATTTTAGGACTCTGCTGCATTATATAAGGACTCTGCTGCATTATTTAAGGACTTTGCTGCATTATTTAAGGACTTTGCGGCAGTAATTAAGGAATCTGCTGCATTATTTAAGGACTTTGTTGCATTATTTAAGGACTGTGCTGCATTGCTTAAGGACTCTGCTGCATTATTTAAGGACGTTGCTGCATTATTTAAGGACTTTGTTGCATTATTTAAGGACTCTGCTGCATTATTTAAGGACTTTGTTGCATTATTTAAGGACTCTGTTGCATTATTTAAGGACTTTGCTGCATTATTTAAGTACTCTGGTGCATTATTTAAGGACTTTGTTGCATTATTTAAGGACTCTGTTGCATTATTTAAGGACTTTGCTGCATTATTTAAGTACTCTGGTGCATTATTTAAGGACTTTGTTGCATTATTTAAGGACTCTGCTGCATTATTTAAGGACTTTGTTGCATTATTTAAGGACTCTGTTGCATTATTTAAGGACTTTGCTGCATTATTTAAGTACTCTGGTGCATTATTTAAGGACTTTGTTGCATTATTTAAGGACTCTGCTGCATTATTTAAGGACTTTGTTGCATTATTTAAGGACTCTGCTGCATTATTTAAGGACTTTGCTGCATTATTTAAGGACTCTGTTGCATTATTTAAGGACTTTGCTGCATTATTTAAGTACTCTGGTGCATTATTTAAGGACTTTATTGCATTATTTAAGGATTCTGCTGCATTATTTAAGGAATTTGCTGCATTATTTAAGAACTTTGCCGCAGTATTTAAGGACTCTGCTGCATTATTTAAGGACTTTATTGCATTATTTAAGGACCCTGCTGCAGAATTTAAGGAATCTGCTGCATTACTTAAGGACTTTGTTGCATTATTTAAGGACTCTGCTGCATTATTTAAGGACTTTGCTGCATTATTTAAGGACTTTGATGCATTATTTAAGGACGCCGCTGCAGAATTTAAGTAATCTGCTGCATTATTTAAGGACTCTGCTGCATTATTTAAGGACTTTGCTGCATTATTTAAGGACTCTGCTGTATTATTAAGCACGGTGCTGCATTAATTAAGGACTTTATTGCATTATTTAAGGAATTTGATGCATTATTTAAGGACTCTGCTGCATTATTTAAGGACTTTGCTGCATTATTTAAGGACTCTGCTTCATTATTTAAGGACTTTGTTGCATTATTTAAGGACTCTGCTGCATTATTTAAGGACTTTGTTGCATTATTTAAGGACTCTGCTGCATTATTTAAAGACTTTGCTGCATTATTTAAGTACTCTGGTGCATTATTTAAGGACTCTGCTGCATTATTTAAAGACTTTGCTGCATTATTTAAGTACTCTGGTGCATTATTTAAGGACTTTGTTGCTTTATTTAAGGACTTTGCTGCATTATTTAAGGACTTTGTTGCATTATTTAAGGACTCTGCTGCATTATTTAAGGACTTTGCTGCATTATTTAAGTATGCTGCTGCAGTATTTAAGGCCTCTGCTGCATTATTTAAGGACTCTGCTGCATTTTTAAGGACGTTGCTGCATTATTTAAGGACTTTATTGCATTATTTAAGGATTCTGCTGCATTATTTAAGGAATTTGCTGCATTATTTAATGACTCTGCTGCATTATTTAAGGACTTTGTTTCATTATTTAATGACTCTGCTGGGGTATTTAAGGACTCTGCTGCATTATTTAAGGACTTTGTTGCATTATTTAAGGACTTTGCTGCATTATTTAAGGACTTTGATGCATTATTTAAGGACGCTGCTGCAGAATTTAAGTAATCTGCTGCATTATTTAAGGACTCTGCTGCATTATTTAAGGACTTTGCTGCATTATTTAAGGACTCTGCTGCATTATTTAATGACTTTGTTGCATTATTTAATGACTCTGCTGCGGTATTTAAGGACTCTGCTGTATTATTTAAGGACTTTGCTGCATTATTTAAGGACTCTGCTTCATTATTTAAGGACTTTGTTGCATTATTTAAGGACTCTGCTGCATTATTTAAGGATTTTGCTGCATTATTTAAGGACTCTACTGCATTATTAAGGACGTTGCTGCATTATTTAAGGACTTTATTGCATTATTTAAGGATTCTGCTGCATTATTTAAGGAATTAGCTGCATTATTTAAGTACTCTGCTGCATTATATAAGGACTTTGCTGCATTATTTAAGTATGCTGCTGCAGTATTTAAGGCCTCTGCTGCATTATTTAAGGACTCTGCTGCATTATTAAGGACGTTGCTGCATTATTTAAGGACTTTATTGCATTATTTAAGGATTCTGCTGCATTATTTAAGGAATTTGCTGCATTATTTAAGGACTCTGCTGCATTATTTAAGGACTTTGTTGCATTATTTAATGACTCTGCTGGGGTATTTAAGGACTCTGCTGCATTATTTAAGGACTTTGTTGCATTATTTAAGGACTCTGCTGCATTATTTAAGGACTTTGCTGCATTATTTAAGGACTTTGATGCATTATTTAAGGACGCTGCTGCAGAATTTAAGTAATCTGCTGCATTATTTAAGGACTCTGCTGCATTATTTAAGGACTTTGCTGCATTATTTAAGGACTCTGCTGCATTATTTAAGGACTTTGTTGCATTATTTAATGACTCTGCTGCGGTATTTAAGGACTCTGCTGTATTATTTAAGGACTTTGCTGCATTATTTAAGGACTCTGCTTCATTATTTAAGGACTTTGTTGCATTATTTAAGGACTCTGCTGCATTATTTAAGGACTTTGTTGCATTATTTAAGGACTCTGCTGCATTATTTAAAGACTTTGCTGCATTATTTAAGTACTCTGGTGCATTATTTAAGGACTCGGCTGCATTATTTAAAGACTTTGCTGCATTATTTAAGTACTCTGGTGCATTATTTAAGGACTCTGCTGCATTATTTAAGGACTTTGCTGCATTATTTAAGGACTCTGCTGCATTATTTAAGGACTCTGCTGCATTATTTAAGGACTTTGCTGCATTATTTAAGTATGCTGCTGCGGTATTTAAGGCCTCTGCTGCATTATTTAAGGACTCTGCTGCATTATTAAGGACGTTGCTGCATTATTTAAGGACTTTATTGCATTATTTAAGGATTCTGCTGCATTATTTAAGGAATTTGCTGCATTATTTAAGGACTCTGCTGTATTATTTAAGGACTTTGTTGCATTATTTAATGACTCTGCTGGGGTATTTAAGGACTCTGCTGCATTATTTAAGGGCTTTGCTGCATTATTTAAGGACTCTGCTGCAGTATTTAAGGACTCTGCTGCATTATTTAAGGACTTTGATGCATTATTTAAGGACGCTGCTGCAGAATTTAAGGAATCTGCTGCATTATTTAAGGACTTTGTTGCATTATTTAAGGACTATGCTGCATTATGTAAGGACTCTGCTGCATTATTTAAGGACTTTGCTGCATTATTTAATTACTCTGCTGCATTATTTAAGGACTTTGTTGCATTATTTAAGGACTCTGCTGCATTATTTAATGACTTTACTGCATTATTTAAGGACTTTGATGCATTATTTAAGGACGCTGCTGCAGAATTTAAGTAATCTGCTGCATTATTTAAGGACTCTGCTGCATTATTTAAGGACTTTGCTGCATTATTTAAGGACTCTGCTGCATTATTTAAGGACTTTGTTGCATTATTTAATGACTCTGCTGCGGTATTTAAGGACTCTGCTGCATTATTTAAGGACTTTGCTGCATTATTTAAGGACTTTGCTGCAGTAATTAAGGAATCTGCTGCATTATTTAAGGACTTTGTTGATTATTTAAGGACTGTGCTGCATTGCTTAAGGACTCTGCTGCATTATTTAAGGACTTTGCTGCATTATTTAAGGACTTTGTTGCATTATTTAAGGACTCTGCTGCATTATTTAAGGACTTTGTTGCATTATTTAAGGACTCTGTTGCATTATTTAAGGACTTTGCTGCATTATTTAAGTACTCTGGTGCATTATTTAAGGACTTTGTTGCATTATTTAAGGACTCTGCTGCATTATTTAAGGACTTTGCTGCATTATTTAAGTACTCTGGTGCATTATTTAAGGACTTTGTTGCATTATTTAAGGACTCTGCTGCATTATTTAAGGACTTTGTTGCATTATTTAAGGACTCTGCTGCATTATTTAAGGACTTTGCTGCATTATTTAAGGACTCTGTTGCATTATTTAAGGACTTTGCTGCATTATTTAAGTACTCTGGTGCATTATTTAAGGACTTTATTGCATTATTTAAGGATTCTGCTGCATTATTTAAGGAATTTGCTGCATTATTTAAGAACTTTGCTGCAGTATTTAAGGACTCTGCTGCATTATTTAAGGACTTTATTGCATTATTTAAGGACGCTGCTGCAGAATTTAAGTAATCTGCTGCATTATTTAAGGACTCTGCTGCATTATTTAAGGACTTTGCTGCATTATTTAAGGACTCTGCTGCATTATTTAAGGACTTTGTTGCATTATTTAATGACTCTGCTGCGGTATTTAAGGACTCTGCTGCATTATTTAAGGACTTTGCTGCATTATTTAAGTACTCTGGTGCATTATTTAAGGACTTTATTGCATTATTTAAGGATTCTGCTGCATTATTTAAGGAATTTGCTGCATTATTTAAGAACTTTGCTGCAGTATTTAAGGACTCTGCTGCATTATTTAAGGACTTTATTGCATTATTTAAGGACCCTGCTGCAGAATTTAAGGAATCTGCTGCATTACTTAAGGACTTTGTTGCATTATTTAAGGACTCTGCTGCATTATTTAAGGACTTTGCTGCATTATTTAAGGACTTTGATGCATTATTTAAGGACGCCGCTGCAGAATTTAAGTAATCTGCTGCATTATTTAAGGACTCTGCTGCATTATTTAAGGACTTTGCTGCATTATTTAAGGACTCTGCTGTATTATTAAGCACGTTGCTGCATTAATTAAGGACTTTATTGCATTATTTAAGGAATTTGATGCATTATTTAAGGACTCTGCTGCATTATTTAAGGACTTTGCTGCATTATTTAAGGACTCTGCTTCATTATTTAAGGACTTTGTTGCATTATTTAAGGACTCTGCTGCATTATTTAAGGACTTTGTTGCATTATTTAAGGACTCTGCTGCATTATTTAAAGACTTTGCTGCATTATTTAAGTACTCTGGTGCATTATTTAAGGACTCTGCTGCATTATTTAAAGACTTTGCTGCATTATTTAAGTACTCTGGTGCATTATTTAAGGACTTTGTTGCTTTATTTAAGTACTCTGCTGCATTATTTAAGGACTTTGTTGCACTATTTAAGGACTCTGCTGCATTATTTAAGGACTCTGCTGCGGTATTTTAGGACTCTGCTGCATTATATAAGGACTCTGCTGCATTATTTAAGGACTTTGCTGCATTATTTAAGGACTCTGCTGCATTATTTAAGGACTCGGCTGCATTATTTAAATACCTTGCTGCATTATTTAATGACTCTGCTGCATTATTTAAGGATTTTATTGCATTATTTAAGGACTCTGCTGCATTATTTAATGAATTTGCTGCATTATTTAAGGACTCTGCTGCATTATTTAAGGACTCTGCTGGGGTATTTTAGGACTCTGCTGCATTATATAAGGACTCTGCTGCATTATTTAAGGACTTTGCTGCATTATTTAAGGACTTTGCGGCAGTAATTAAGGAATCTGCTGCATTATTTAAGGACTTTGTTGCATTATTTAAGGACTGTGCTGCATTGCTTAAGGACTCTGCTGCATTATTTAAGGACGTTGCTGCATTATTTAAGGACTTTGTTGCATTATTTAAGGACTCTGCTGCATTATTTAAGGACTTTGTTGCATTATTTAAGGACTCTGTTGCATTATTTAAGGACTTTGCTGCATTATTTAAGTACTCTGGTGCATTATTTAAGGACTTTATTGCATTATTTAAGGATTCTGCTGCATTATTTAAGGAATTTGCTGCATTATTTAAGAACTTTGCTGCAGTATTTAAGGACTCTGCTGCATTATTTAAGGACTTTATTGCATTATTTAAGGACCCTGCTGCAGAATTTAAGGAATCTGCTGCATTACTTAAGGACTTTGTTGCATTATTTAAGGACTCTGCTGCATTATTTAAGGACTTTGCTGCATTATTTAAGGACTTTGATGCATTATTTAAGGACGCCGCTGCAGAATTTAAGTAATCTGCTGCATTATTTAAGGACTCTGCTGCATTATTTAAGGACTTTGCTGCATTATTTAAGGACTCTACTGCATTATTAAGGACGTTGCTGCATTATTTAAGGACTTTATTGCATTATTTAAGGATTCTGCTGCATTATTTAAGGAATTAGCTGCATTATTTAAGTACTCTGCTGCATTATTTAAGGTCTTTGATGCATTATTTAAGGACTCTTCTGAATTATTTAAGGACTTTGCTGCATTATTTTAGGACGCTGCTGCGGTATTTAAGGCCTCTGCTGCATTATTTAAGGACTTTGCTGCATAATTTAAGGACTCTGCTGCATTATTAAGCACGTTGCTGCATTATTTAAGGACTTTATTGCATTATTTAAGGATTCTGCTGCATTATTTATGGAATTTGCTGCATTATTTAAGGAATTTGCTGCATTATTTAAGAACTCTGCTGCAGTATTTAAGGACTCTGCTGCATTATTTAAGGACTTTATTGCATTATTTAAGGACGCTGCTGCAGAATTTAAGGAATCTGCTGCATTATTTAAGGACGTTGTTGCATTATTTAAGGACTCTGTGCATTATTTAAGGAATTTGCTGCATTATTTAAGGACTCTGCTGCATTATTTAATGACTCTGCTGCGGTATTTAAGGACTCTGCTGCATTATGTAAGCACTCTGCTGCATTATTTAAGGACTTTGCTGCATTATTTAAGGACTTTGATGCATTATTTATGGACGCTGCTGCGAAATTTAAGGAATCTGCTGCATTATTTAAGGACTTTGTTGCACTATTTAAGGACTCTGCTGCATTATTTAAGGACTCTGCTGCGGTATTTTAGGACTCTGCTGCATTATATAAGGACTCTGCTGCATTATTTAAGGACTTTGCTGCATTATTTAAGGACTCTGCTGCATTATTTAAGGACTCGGCTGCATTATTTAAATACCTTGCTGCATTATTTAATGACTCTGCTGCATTATTTAAGGATTTTATTGCATTATTTAAGGACTCTGCTGCATTATTTAATGAATTTGCTGCATTATTTAAGGACTCTGCTGCATTATTTAAGGACTCTGCTGGGGTATTTTAGGACTCTGCTGCATTATATAAGGACTCTGCTGCATTATTTAAGGACTTTGCTGCATTATTTAAGGACTTTGCGGCAGTAATTAAGGAATCTGCTGCATTATTTAAGGACTTTGTTGCATTATTTAAGGACTGTGCTGCATTGCTTAAGGACTCTGCTGCATTATTTAAGGACGTTGCTGCATTATTTAAGGACTTTGTTGCATTATTTAAGGACTCTGCTGCATTATTTAAGGACTTTGTTGCATTATTTAAGGACTCTGTTGCATTATTTAAGGACTTTGCTGCATTATTTAAGTACTCTGGTGCATTATTTAAGGACTTTGTTGCATTATTTAAGGACTCTGTTGCATTATTTAAGGACTTTGCTGCATTATTTAAGTACTCTGGTGCATTATTTAAGGACTTTGTTGCATTATTTAAGGACTCTGCTGCATTATTTAAGGACTTTGTTGCATTATTTAAGGACTCTGTTGCATTATTTAAGGACTTTGCTGCATTATTTAAGTACTCTGGTGCATTATTTAAGGACTTTGTTGCATTATTTAAGGACTCTGCTGCATTATTTAAGGACTTTGTTGCATTATTTAAGGACTCTGCTGCATTATTTAAGGACTTTGCTGCATTATTTAAGGACTCTGTTGCATTATTTAAGGACTTTGCTGCATTATTTAAGTACTCTGGTGCATTATTTAAGGACTTTATTGCATTATTTAAGGATTCTGCTGCATTATTTAAGGAATTTGCTGCATTATTTAAGAACTTTGCTGCAGTATTTAAGGACTCTGCTGCATTATTTAAGGACTTTATTGCATTATTTAAGGACCCTGCTGCAGAATTTAAGGAATCTGCTGCATTACTTAAGGACTTTGTTGCATTATTTAAGGACTCTGCTGCATTATTTAAGGACTTTGCTGCATTATTTAAGGACTTTGATGCATTATTTAAGGACGCCGCTGCAGAATTTAAGTAATCTGCTGCATTATTTAAGGACTCTGCTGCATTATTTAAGGACTTTGCTGCATTATTTAAGGACTCTGCTGTATTATTAAGCACGGTGCTGCATTAATTAAGGACTTTATTGCATTATTTAAGGAATTTGATGCATTATTTAAGGACTCTGCTGCATTATTTAAGGACTTTGCTGCATTATTTAAGGACTCTGCTTCATTATTTAAGGACTTTGTTGCATTATTTAAGGACTCTGCTGCATTATTTAAGGACTTTGTTGCATTATTTAAGGACTCTGCTGCATTATTTAAAGACTTTGCTGCATTATTTAAGTACTCTGGTGCATTATTTAAGGACTCTGCTGCATTATTTAAAGACTTTGCTGCATTATTTAAGTACTCTGGTGCATTATTTAAGGACTTTGTTGCTTTATTTAAGGACTTTGCTGCATTATTTAAGGACTTTGTTGCATTATTTAAGGACTCTGCTGCATTATTTAAGGACTTTGCTGCATTATTTAAGTATGCTGCTGCAGTATTTAAGGCCTCTGCTGCATTATTTAAGGACTCTGCTGCATTTTTAAGGACGTTGCTGCATTATTTAAGGACTTTATTGCATTATTTAAGGATTCTGCTGCATTATTTAAGGAATTTGCTGCATTATTTAATGACTCTGCTGCATTATTTAAGGACTTTGTTTCATTATTTAATGACTCTGCTGGGGTATTTAAGGACTCTGCTGCATTATTTAAGGACTTTGTTGCATTATTTAAGGACTTTGCTGCATTATTTAAGGACTTTGATGCATTATTTAAGGACGCTGCTGCAGAATTTAAGTAATCTGCTGCATTATTTAAGGACTCTGCTGCATTATTTAAGGACTTTGCTGCATTATTTAAGGACTCTGCTGCATTATTTAATGACTTTGTTGCATTATTTAATGACTCTGCTGCGGTATTTAAGGACTCTGCTGTATTATTTAAGGACTTTGCTGCATTATTTAAGGACTCTGCTTCATTATTTAAGGACTTTGTTGCATTATTTAAGGACTCTGCTGCATTATTTAAGGACTTTGTTGCATTATTTATTGACTCTGCTGGGGTATTTAAGGACTCTGCTGCATTATTTAAGGACTTTGTTGCATTATTTAAGGAATCTGCTGCATTATTTAAGGACTTTGCTGCATTATTTAAGGACTTTGATGCATTATTTAAGGACGCTGCTGCAGAATTTAAGTAATCTGCTGCATTATTTAAGGACTCTGCTGCATTATTTTAGGACTTTGCTGCATTATTTAAGGACTCTGCTGCATTATTTAAGGACTTTGTTGCATTATTTAATGACTCTGCTGCGGTATTTAAGGACTCTGCTGTATTATTTAAGGACTTTGCTGAATTATTTAAGGACTCTGCTTCATTATTTAAGGACTTTGTTGCATTATTTAAGGACTCTGCTGCATTATTTAAGGACTTCGTTGCATTATTTAAGGACTCTGCTGCATTATTTAAAGACTTTGCTGCATTATTTAAGTACTCTGGTGCATTATTTAAGGACTCGGCTGCATTATTTAAAGACTTTGCTGCATTATTTAAGTACACTGGTGCATTATTTAAGGACTCTGCTGCATTATTTAAGGACTTTGCTGCATTATTTAAGGACTCTGCTGCATTATTTAAGGACTCTGCTGCATTATTTAAGGACTTTGCTGCATTATTTAAGTATGCTGCTGCGGTATTTAAGGCCTCTGCTGCATTATTTAAGGACTCTGCTGCATTATTAAGGACGTTGCTGCATTATTTAAGGACTTTATTGCATTATTTAAGGATTCTGCTGCATTATTTAAGGAATTTGCTGCATTATTTAAGGACTCTGCTGTATTATTTAAGGACTTTGTTGCATTATTTAATGACTCTGCTGGGGTATTTAAGGACTCTGCTGCATTATTTAAGGGCTTTGCTGCATTATTTAAGGACTCTGCTGCAGTATTTAAGGACTCTGCTGCATTATTTAAGGACTTTGATGCATTATTTAAGGACGCTGCTGCAGAATTTAAGGAATCTGCTGCATTATTTAAGGACTTTGTTGCATTATTTAAGGACTATGCTGCATTATGTAAGGACTCTGCTGCATTATTTAAGGACTTTGCTGCATTATTTAATTACTCTGCTGCATTATTTAAGGACTTTGTTGCATTATTTAAGGACTCTGCTGCATTATTTAAGGACTTTGCTGCATTATTTAAGGACTTTGATGCATTATTTAAGGACGCTGCTGCAGAATTTAAGTAATCTGCTGCATTATTTAAGGACTCTGCTGCATTATTTAAGGACTTTGCTGCATTATTTAAGGACTCTGCTGCATTATTTAAGGACTTTGTTGCATTATTTAATGACTCTGCTGCGGTATTTAAGGACTCTGCTGCATTATTTAAGGACTTTGCTGCATTATTTAAGGACTTTGCTGCAGTAATTAAGGAATCTGCTGCATTATTTAAGGACTTTGTTGCATTATTTAAGGACTGTGCTGCATTGCTTAAGGACTCTGCTGCATTATTTAAGGACTTTGCTGCATTATTTAAGGACTTTGTTGCATTATTTAAGGACTCTGCTGCATTATTTAAGGACTTTGTTGCATTATTTAAGGACTCTGTTGCATTATTTAAGGACTTTGCTGCATTATTTAAGTACTCTGGTGCATTATTTAAGGACTTTGTTGCATTATTTAAGGACTCTGCTGCATTATTTAAGGACTTTGCTGCATTATTTAAGTACTCTGGTGCATTATTTAAGGACTCTGCTGCATTATTTAAGGACTTTGTTGCATTATTTAAGGACTCTGCTGCATTATTTAAGGACTTTGCTGCATTATTTAAGGACTCTGCTGCATTATTTAAGGACTTTGTTGCATTATTTAATGACTCTGCTGCGGTATTTAAGGACTCTGCTGTATTATTTAAGGACTTTGCTGCATTATTTAAGGACTCTGCTTCATTATTTAAGGACTTTGTTGCATTATTTAAGGACTCTGCTGCATTATTTAAGGACTTCGTTGCATTATTTAAGGACTCTGCTGCATTATTTAAAGACTTTGCTGCATTATTTAAGTACTCTGGTGCATTATTTAAGGACTCGGCTGCATTATTTAAAGACTTTGCTGCATTATTTAAGTACTCTGGTGCATTATTTAAGGACTCTGCTGCATTATTTAAGGACTTTGCTGCATTATTTAAGGACTCTGCTGCATTATTTAAGGACTTTGCTGCATTATTTAAGTATGCTGCTGCGGTATTTAAGGCCTCTGCTGCATTATTTAAGGACTCTGCTGCATTATTAAGGACGTTGCTGCATTATTTAAGGACTTTATTGCATTATTTAAGGACTCTGCTGTATTATTTAAGGGCTTTGCTGCATTATTTAAGGAATCTGCTGCAGTATTTAAGGACTCTGCTGCATTATTTAAGGACTTTGATGCATTATTTAAGGACGCTGCTGCAGAATTTAAGGAATCTGCTGCATTATTTAAGGACTTTGTTGCATTATTTAAGGACTTTGTTGCATTATTTAAGGACTCTGCTGCATTATTTAAGGACTTTGCTGCATTATTTAAGGACTCTGTTGCATTATTTAAGGACTTTGCTGCATTATTTAAGTACTCTGGTGCATTATTTAAGGACTTTATTGCATTATTTAAGGATTCTGCTGCATTATTTAAGGAATTTGCTGCATTATTTAAGAACTTTGCTGCAGTATTTAAGGACTCTGCTGCATTATTTAAGGACTTTATTGCATTATTTAAGGACCCTGCTGCAGAATTTAAGGAATCTGCTGCATTACTTAAGGACTTTGTTGCATTATTTAAGGACTCTGCTGCATTATTTAAGGACTTTGCTGCATTATTTAAGGACTTTGATGCATTATTTAAGGACGCCGCTGCAGAATTTAAGTAATCTGCTGCATTATTTAAGGACTCTGCTGCATTATTTAAGGACTTTGCTGCATTATTTAAGGACTCTGCTGTATTATTAAGCACGTTGCTGCATTAATTAAGGACTTTATTGCATTATTTAAGGAATTTGATGCATTATTTAAGGACTCTGCTGCATTATTTAAGGACTTTGCTGCATTATTTAAGGACTCTGCTGCATTATTTAAGGACTTTGCTGCATTATTTAAGGACTTTGATGCATTATTTAAGGACGCCGCTGCAGAATTTAAGTAATCTGCTGCATTATTTAAGGACTCTGCTGCATTATTTAAGGACTTTGCTGCATTATTTAAGGACTCTGCTGTATTATTAAGCACGTTGCTGCATTAATTAAGGACTTTATTGCATTATTTAAGGAATTTGATGCATTATTTAAGGACTCTGCTGCATTATTTAAGGACTTTGCTGCATTATTTAAGGACTTTGATGCATTATTTATGGACGCTGCTGCGAAATTTAAGGAATCTGCTGCATTATTTAAGGACTTTGTTGCACTATTTAAGGACTCTGCTGCATTATTTAAGGACTCTGCTGCGGTATTTTAGGACTCTGCTGCATTATATAAGGACTCTGCTGCATTATTTAAGGACTTTGCTGCATTATTTAAGGACTCTGCTGCATTATTTAAGGACTCGGCTGCATTATTTAAATACCTTGCTGCATTATTTAATGACTCTGCTGCATTATTTAAGGATTTTATTGCATTATTTAAGGACTCTGCTGCATTATTTAATGAATTTGCTGCATTATTTAAGGACTCTGCTGCATTATTTAAGGACTCTGCTGGGGTATTTTAGGACTCTGCTGCATTATATAAGGACTCTGCTGCATTATTTAAGGACTTTGCTGCATTATTTAAGGACTTTGCGGCAGTAATTAAGGAATCTGCTGCATTATTTAAGGACTTTGTTGCATTATTTAAGGACTGTGCTGCATTGCTTAAGGACTCTGCTGCATTATTTAAGGACGTTGCTGCATTATTTAAGGACTTTGTTGCATTATTTAAGGACTCTGCTGCATTATTTAAGGACTTTGTTGCATTATTTAAGGACTCTGTTGCATTATTTAAGGACTTTGCTGCATTATTTAAGTGCTCTGGTGCATTATTTAAGGACTTTATTGCATTATTTAAGGATTCTGCTGCATTATTTAAGGAATTTGCTGCATTATTTAAGAACTTTGCTGCAGTATTTAAGGACTCTGCTGCATTATTTAAGGACTTTATTGCATTATTTAAGGACCCTGCTGCAGAATTTAAGGAATCTGCTGCATTACTTAAGGACTTTGTTGCATTATTTAAGGACTCTGCTGCATTATTTAAGGACTTTGCTGCATTATTTAAGGACTTTGATGCATTATTTAAGGACGCCGCTGCAGAATTTAAGTAATCTGCTGCATTATTTAAGGACTCTGCTGCATTATTTAAGGACTTTGCTGCATTATTTAAGGACTCTGCTGTATTATTAAGCACGTTGCTGCATTAATTAAGGACTTTATTGCATTATTTAAGGAATTTGATGCATTATTTAAGGACTCTGCTGCATTATTTAAGGACTTTGCTGCATTATTTAAGGACTCTGCTTCATTATTTAAGGACTTTGTTGCATTATTTAAGGACTCTGCTGCATTATTTAAGGACTTTGTTGCATTATTTAAGGACTCTGCTGCATTATTTAAAGACTTTGCTGCATTATTTAAGTACTCTGGTGCATTATTTAAGGACTCTGCTGCATTATTTAAAGACTTTGCTGCATTATTTAAGTACTCTGGTGCATTATTTAAGGACTTTGTTGCTTTATTTAAGTACTCTGCTGCATTATTTAAGGACTTTGTTGCACTATTTAAGGACTCTGCTGCATTATTTAAGGACTCTGCTGCGGTATTTTAGGACTCTGCTGCATTATATAAGGACTCTGCTGCATTATTTAAGGACTTTGCTGCATTATTTAAGGACTCTGCTGCATTATTTAAGGACTCGGCTGCATTATTTAAATACCTTGCTGCATTATTTAATGACTCTGCTGCATTATTTAAGGATTTTATTGCATTATTTAAGGACTCTGCTGCATTATTTAATGAATTTGCTGCATTATTTAAGGACTCTGCTGCATTATTTAAGGACTCTGCTGGGGTATTTTAGGACTCTGCTGCATTATATAAGGACTCTGCTGCATTATTTAAGGACTTTGCTGCATTATTTAAGGACTTTGCGGCAGTAATTAAGGAATCTGCTGCATTATTTAAGGACTTTGTTGCATTATTTAAGGACTGTGCTGCATTGCTTAAGGACTCTGCTGCATTATTTAAGGACGTTGCTGCATTATTTAAGGACTTTGTTGCATTATTTAAGGACTCTGCTGCATTATTTAAGGACTTTGTTGCATTATTTAAGGACTCTGTTGCATTATTTAAGGACTTTGCTGCATTATTTAAGTACTCTGGTGCATTATTTAAGGACTTTATTGCATTATTTAAGGATTCTGCTGCATTATTTAAGGAATTTGCTGCATTATTTAAGAACTTTGCTGCAGTATTTAAGGACTCTGCTGCATTATTTAAGGACTTTATTGCATTATTTAAGGACCCTGCTGCAGAATTTAAGGAATCTGCTGCATTACTTAAGGACTTTGTTGCATTATTTAAGGACTCTGCTGCATTATTTAAGGACTTTGCTGCATTATTTAAGGACTTTGATGCATTATTTAAGGACGCCGCTGCAGAATTTAAGTAATCTGCTGCATTATTTAAGGACTCTGCTGCATTATTTAAGGACTTTGCTGCATTATTTAAGGACTCTACTGCATTATTAAGGACGTTGCTGCATTATTTAAGGACTTTATTGCATTATTTAAGGATTCTGCTGCATTATTTAAGGAATTAGCTGCATTATTTAAGTACTCTGCTGCATTATTTAAGGTCTTTGATGCATTATTTAAGGACTCTTCTGAATTATTTAAGGACTTTGCTGCATTATTTTAGGACGCTGCTGCGGTATTTAAGGCCTCTGCTGCATTATTTAAGGACTTTGCTACATAATTTAAGGACTCTGCTGCATTATTAAGCACGTTGCTGCATTATTTAAGGACTTTATTGCATTATTTAAGGATTCTGCTGCATTATTTATGGAATTTGCTGCATTATTTAAGGAATTTGCTGCATTATTTAAGAACTCTGCTGCAGTATTTAAGGACTCTGCTGCATTATTTAAGGACTTTATTGCATTATTTAAGGACGCTGCTGCAGAATTTAAGGAATCTGCTGCATTATTTAAGGACGTTGTTGCATTATTTAAGGACTCTGTGCATTATTTAAGGAATTTGCTGCATTATTTAAGGACTCTGCTGCATTATTTAATGACTCTGCTGCGGTATTTAAGGACTCTGCTGCATTATGTAAGCACTCTGCTGCATTATTTAAGGACTTTGCTGCATTATTTAAGGACTTTGATGCATTATTTATGGACGCTGCTGCGAAATTTAAGGAATCTGCTGCATTATTTAAGGACTTTGTTGCACTATTTAAGGACTCTGCTGCATTATTTAAGGACTCTGCTGCGGTATTTTAGGACTCTGCTGCATTATATAAGGACTCTGCTGCATTATTTAAGGACTTTGCTGCATTATTTAAGGACTCTGCTGCATTATTTAAGGACTCGGCTGCATTATTTAAATACCTTGCTGCATTATTTAATGACTCTGCTGCATTATTTAAGGATTTTATTGCATTATTTAAGGACTCTGCTGCATTATTTAATGAATTTGCTGCATTATTTAAGGACTCTGCTGCATTATTTAAGGACTCTGCTGGGGTATTTTAGGACTCTGCTGCATTATATAAGGACTCTGCTGCATTATTTAAGGACTTTGCTGCATTATTTAAGGACTTTGCGGCAGTAATTAAGGAATCTGCTGCATTATTTAAGGACTTTGTTGCATTATTTAAGGACTGTGCTGCATTGCTTAAGGACTCTGCTGCATTATTTAAGGACGTTGCTGCATTATTTAAGGACTTTGTTGCATTATTTAAGGACTCTGCTGCATTATTTAAGGACTTTGTTGCATTATTTAAGGACTCTGTTGCATTATTTAAGGACTTTGCTGCATTATTTAAGTGCTCTGGTGCATTATTTAAGGACTTTATTGCATTATTTAAGGATTCTGCTGCATTATTTAAGGAATTTGCTGCATTATTTAAGAACTTTGCTGCAGTATTTAAGGACTCTGCTGCATTATTTAAGGACTTTATTGCATTATTTAAGGACCCTGCTGCAGAATTTAAGGAATCTGCTGCATTACTTAAGGACTTTGTTGCATTATTTAAGGACTCTGCTGCATTATTTAAGGACTTTGCTGCATTATTTAAGGACTTTGATGCATTATTTAAGGACGCCGCTGCAGAATTTAAGTAATCTGCTGCATTATTTAAGGACTCTGCTGCATTATTTAAGGACTTTGCTGCATTATTTAAGGACTCTGCTGTATTATTAAGCACGTTGCTGCATTAATTAAGGACTTTATTGCATTATTTAAGGAATTTGATGCATTATTTAAGGACTCTGCTGCATTATTTAAGGACTTTGCTGCATTATTTAAGGACTCTGCTTCATTATTTAAGGACTTTGTTGCATTATTTAAGGACTCTGCTGCATTATTTAAGGACTTTGTTGCATTATTTAAGGACTCTGCTGCATTATTTAAAGACTTTGCTGCATTATTTAAGTACTCTGGTGCATTATTTAAGGACTCTGCTGCATTATTTAAAGACTTTGCTGCATTATTTAAGTACTCTGGTGCATTATTTAAGGACTTTGTTGCTTTATTTAAGTACTCTGCTGCATTATTTAAGGACTTTGTTGCACTATTTAAGGACTCTGCTGCATTATTTAAGGACTCTGCTGCGGTATTTTAGGACTCTGCTGCATTATATAAGGACTCTGCTGCATTATTTAAGGACTTTGCTGCATTATTTAAGGACTCTGCTGCATTATTTAAGGACTCGGCTGCATTATTTAAATACCTTGCTGCATTATTTAATGACTCTGCTGCATTATTTAAGGATTTTATTGCATTATTTAAGGACTCTGCTGCATTATTTAATGAATTTGCTGCATTATTTAAGGACTCTGCTGCATTATTTAAGGACTCTGCTGGGGTATTTTAGGACTCTGCTGCATTATATAAGGACTCTGCTGCATTATTTAAGGACTTTGCTGCATTATTTAAGGACTTTGCGGCAGTAATTAAGGAATCTGCTGCATTATTTAAGGACTTTGTTGCATTATTTAAGGACTGTGCTGCATTGCTTAAGGACTCTGCTGCATTATTTAAGGACGTTGCTGCATTATTTAAGGACTTTGTTGCATTATTTAAGGACTCTGCTGCATTATTTAAGGACTTTGTTGCATTATTTAAGGACTCTGTTGCATTATTTAAGGACTTTGCTGCATTATTTAAGTACTCTGGTGCATTATTTAAGGACTTTATTGCATTATTTAAGGATTCTGCTGCATTATTTAAGGAATTTGCTGCATTATTTAAGAACTTTGCTGCAGTATTTAAGGACTCTGCTGCATTATTTAAGGACTTTATTGCATTATTTAAGGACCCTGCTGCAGAATTTAAGGAATCTGCTGCATTACTTAAGGACTTTGTTGCATTATTTAAGGACTCTGCTGCATTATTTAAGGACTTTGCTGCATTATTTAAGGACTTTGATGCATTATTTAAGGACGCCGCTGCAGAATTTAAGTAATCTGCTGCATTATTTAAGGACTCTGCTGCATTATTTAAGGACTTTGCTGCATTATTTAAGGACTCTACTGCATTATTAAGGACGTTGCTGCATTATTTAAGGACTTTATTGCATTATTTAAGGATTCTGCTGCATTATTTAAGAATTAGCTGCATTATTTAAGTACTCTGCTGCATTATTTAAGGTCTTTGATGCATTATTTAAGGACTCTTCTGAATTATTTAAGGACTTTGCTGCATTATTTTAGGATGCTGCTCCGGTATTTAAGGCCTCTGCTGCATTATTTAAGGACTTTGCTGCATAATTTAAGGACTCTGCTGCATTATTAAGCACGTTGCTGCATTATTTAAGGACTTTATTGCATTATTTAAGGATTCTGCTGCATTATTTATGGAATTTGCTGCATTATTTAAGGAATTTGCTGCATTATTTAAGAACTCTGCTGCAGTATTTAAGGACTCTGCTGCATTATTTAAGGACTTTATTGCATTATTTAAGGACGCTGCTGCAGAATTTAAGGAATCTGCTGCATTATTTAAGGACGTTGTTGCATTATTTAAGGACTCTGTGCATTATTTAAGGAATTTGCTGCATTATTTAAGGACTCTGCTGCATTATTTAATGACTCTGCTGCGGTATTTAAGGACTCTGCTGCATTATGTAAGCATCTGCTGCATTATTTAAGGACTTTGCTGCATTATTTAAGGACTTTGATGCATTATTTATGGACGCTGCTGCGAAATTTAAGGAATCTGCTGCATTATTTAAGGACTTTGTTGCACTATTTAAGGACTCTGCTGCATTATTTAAGGACTCTGCTGCGGTATTTTAGGACTCTGCTGCATTATATAAGGACTCTGCTGCATTATTTAAGGACTTTGCTGCATTATTTAAGGACTCTGCTGCATTATTTAAGGACTCGGCTGCATTATTTAAATACCTTGCTGCATTATTTAATGACTCTGCTGCATTATTTAAGGATTTTATTGCATTATTTAAGGACTCTGCTGCATTATTTAATGAATTTGCTGCATTATTTAAGGACTCTGCTGCATTATTTAAGGACTCTGCTGGGGTATTTTAGGACTCTGCTGCATTATATAAGGACTCTGCTGCATTATTTAAGGACTTTGCTGCATTATTTAAGGACTTTGCGGCAGTTAATTAAGGAATCTGCTGCATTATTTAAGGACTTTGTTGCATTATTTAAGGACTGTGCTGCATTGCTTAAGGACTCTGCTGCATTATTTAAGGACGTTGCTGCATTATTTAAGGACTTTGTTGCATTATTTAAGGACTCTGCTGCATTATTTAAGGACTTTGTTGCATTATTTAAGGACTCTGTTGCATTATTTAAGGACTTTGCTGCATTATTTAAGTACTCTGGTGCATTATTTAAGGACTTTGTTGCATTATTTAAGGACTCTGTTGCATTATTTAAGGACTTTGCTGCATTATTTAAGTACTCTGGTGCATTATTTAAGGACTTTGTTGCATTATTTAAGGACTCTGCTGCATTATTTAAGGACTTTGTTGCATTATTTAAGGACTCTGTTGCATTATTTAAGGACTTTGCTGCATTATTTAAGTACTCTGGTGCATTATTTAAGGACTTTGTTGCATTATTTAAGGACTCTGCTGCATTATTTAAGGACTTTGTTGCATTATTTAAGGACTCTGCTGCATTATTTAAGGACTTTGCTGCATTATTTAAGGACTCTGTTGCATTATTTAAGGACTTTGCTGCATTATTTAAGTACTCTGGTGCATTATATAAGGACTTTATTGCATTATTTAAGGATTCTGCTGCATTATTTAAGGAATTTGCTGCATTATTTAAGAACTTTGCCGCAGTATTTAAGGACTCTGCTGCATTATTTAAGGACTTTATTGCATTATTTAAGGACCCTGCTGCAGAATTTAAGGAATCTGCTGCATTACTTAAGGACTTTGTTGCATTATTTAAGGACTCTGCTGCATTATTTAAGGACTTTGCTGCATTATTTAAGGACTTTGATGCATTATTTAAGGACGCCGCTGCAGAATTTAAGTAATCTGCTGCATTATTTAAGGACTCTGCTGCATTATTTAAGGACTTTGCTGCATTATTTAAGGACTCTGCTGTATTATTAAGCACGGTGCTGCATTAATTAAGGACTTTATTGCATTATTTAAGGAATTTGATGCATTATTTAAGGACTCTGCTGCATTATTTAAGGACTTTGCTGCATTATTTAAGGACTCTGCTTCATTATTTAAGGACTTTGTTGCATTATTTAAGGACTCTGCTGCATTATTTAAGGACTTTGTTGCATTATTTAAGGACTCTGCTGCATTATTTAAAGACTTTGCTGCATTATTTAAGTACTCTGGTGCATTATTTAAGGACTCTGCTGCATTATTTAAAGACTTTGCTGCATTATTTAAGTACTCTGGTGCATTATTTAAGGACTTTGTTGCTTTATTTAAGGACTTTGCTGCATTATTTAAGGACTTTGTTGCATTATTTAAGGACTCTGCTGCATTATTTAAGGACTTTGCTGCATTATTTAAGTATGCTGCTGCAGTATTTAAGGCCTCTGCTGCATTATTTAAGGACTCTGCTGCATTTTTAAGGACGTTGCTGCATTATTTAAGGACTTTATTGCATTATTTAAGGATTCTGCTGCATTATTTAAGGAATTTGCTGCATTATTTAATGACTCTGCTGCATTATTTAAGGACTTTGTTTCATTATTTAATGACTCTGCTGGGGTATTTAAGGACTCTGCTGCATTATTTAAGGACTTTGTTGCATTATTTAAGGACTTTGCTGCATTATTTAAGGACTTTGATGCATTATTTAAGGACGCTGCTGCAGAATTTAAGTAATCTGCTGCATTATTTAAGGACTCTGCTGCATTATTTAAGGACTTTGCTGCATTATTTAAGGACTCTGCTGCATTATTTAATGACTTTGTTGCATTATTTAATGACTCTGCTGCGGTATTTAAGGACTCTGCTGTATTATTTAAGGACTTTGCTGCATTATTTAAGGACTCTGCTTCATTATTTAAGGACTTTGTTGCATTATTTAAGGACTCTGCTGCATTATTTAAGGATTTTGCTGCATTATTTAAGGACTCTACTGCATTATTAAGGACGTTGCTGCATTATTTAAGGACTTTATTGCATTATTTAAGGATTCTGCTGCATTATTTAAGGAATTAGCTGCATTATTTAAGTACTCTGCTGCATTATATAAGGACTTTGCTGCATTATTTAAGTATGCTGCTGCAGTATTTAAGGCCTCTGCTGCATTATTTAAGGACTCTGCTGCATTATTAAGGACGTTGCTGCATTATTTAAGGACTTTATTGCATTATTTAAGGATTCTGCTGCATTATTTAAGGAATTTGCTGCATTATTTAAGGACTCTGCTGCATTATTTAAGGACTTTGTTGCATTATTTAATGACTCTGCTGGGGTATTTAAGGACTCTGCTGCATTATTTAAGGACTTTGTTGCATTATTTAAGGACTCTGCTGCATTATTTAAGGACTTTGCTGCATTATTTAAGGACTTTGATGCATTATTTAAGGACGCTGCTGCAGAATTTAAGTAATCTGCTGCATTATTTAAGGACTCTGCTGCATTATTTAAGGACTTTGCTGCATTATTTAAGGACTCTGCTGCATTATTTAAGGACTTTGTTGCATTATTTAATGACTCTGCTGCGGTATTTAAGGACTCTGCTGTATTATTTAAGGACTTTGCTGCATTATTTAAGGACTCTGCTTCATTATTTAAGGACTTTGTTGCATTATTTAAGGACTCTGCTGCATTATTTAAGGACTTTGTTGCATTATTTAAGGACTCTGCTGCATTATTTAAAGACTTTGCTGCATTATTTAAGTACTCTGGTGCATTATTTAAGGACTCGGCTGCATTATTTAAAGACTTTGCTGCATTATTTAAGTACTCTGGTGCATTATTTAAGGACTCTGCTGCATTATTTAAGGACTTTGCTGCATTATTTAAGGACTCTGCTGCATTATTTAAGGACTCTGCTGCATTATTTAAGGACTTTGCTGCATTATTTAAGTATGCTGCTGCGGTATTTAAGGCCTCTGCTGCATTATTTAAGGACTCTGCTGCATTATTAAGGACGTTGCTGCATTATTTAAGGACTTTATTGCATTATTTAAGGATTCTGCTGCATTATTTAAGGAATTTGCTGCATTATTTACGGACTCTGCTGTATTATTTAAGGACTTTGTTGCATTATTTAATGACTCTGCTGGGGTATTTAAGGACTCTGCTGCATTATTTAAGGGCTTTGCTGCATTATTTAAGGACTCTGCTGCAGTATTTAAGGACTCTGCTGCATTATTTAAGGACTTTGATGCATTATTTAAGGACGCTGCTGCAGAATTTAAGGAATCTGCTGCATTATTTAAGGACTTTGTTGCATTATTTAAGGACTATGCTGCATTATGTAAGGACTCTGCTGCATTATTTAAGGACTTTGCTGCATTATTTAATTACTCTGCTGCATTATTTAAGGACTTTGTTGCATTATTTAAGGACTCTGCTGCATTATTTAATGACTTTGCTGCATTATTTAAGGACTTTGATGCATTATTTAAGGACGCTGCTGCAGAATTTAAGTAATCTGCTGCATTATTTAAGGACTCTGCTGCATTATTTAAGGACTTTGCTGCATTATTTAAGGACTCTGCTGCATTATTTAAGGACTTTGTTGCATTATTTAATGACTCTGCTGCGGTATTTAAGGACTCTGCTGCATTATTTAAGGACTTTGCTGCATTATTTAAGGACTTTGCTGCAGTAATTAAGGAATCTGCTGCATTATTTAAGGACTTTGTTGATTATTTAAGGACTGTGCTGCATTGCTTAAGGACTCTGCTGCATTATTTAAGGACTTTGCTGCATTATTTAAGGACTTTGTTGCATTATTTAAGGACTCTGCTGCATTATTTAAGGACTTTGTTGCATTATTTAAGGACTCTGTTGCATTATTTAAGGACTTTGCTGCATTATTTAAGTACTCTGGTGCATTATTTAAGGACTTTGTTGCATTATTTAAGGACTCTGCTGCATTACTTAAGGACTTTGCTGCATTATTTAAGTACTCTGGTGCATTATTTAAGGACTTTGTTGCATTATTTAAGGACTCTGCTGCATTATTTAAGGACTTTGTTGCATTATTTAAGGACTCTGCTGCATTATTTAAGGACTTTGCTGCATTATTTAAGGACTCTGTTGCATTATTTAAGGACTTTGCTGCATTATTTAAGTACTCTGGTGCATTATTTAAGGACTTTATTGCATTATTTAAGGATTCTGCTGCATTATTTAAGGAATTTGCTGCATTATTTAAGAACTTTGCTGCAGTATTTAAGGACTCTGCTGCATTATTTAAGGACTTTATTGCATTATTTAAGGACGCTGCTGCAGAATTTAAGTAATCTGCTGCATTATTTAAGGACTCTGCTGCATTATTTAAGGACTTTGCTGCATTATTTAAGGACTCTGCTGCATTATTTAAGGACTTTGTTGCATTATTTAATGACTCTGCTGCGGTATTTAAGGACTCTGCTGCATTATTTAAGGACTTTGCTGCATTATTTAAGTACTCTGGTGCATTATTTAAGGACTTTATTGCATTATTTAAGGATTCTGCTGCATTATTTAAGGAATTTGCTGCATTATTTAAGAACTTTGCTGCAGTATTTAAGGACTCTGCTGCATTATTTAAGGACTTTATTGCATTATTTAAGGACCCTGCTGCAGAATTTAAGGAATCTGCTGCATTACTTAAGGACTTTGTTGCATTATTTAAGGACTCTGCTGCATTATTTAAGGACTTTGCTGCATTATTTAAGGACTTTGATGCATTATTTAAGGACGCCGCTGCAGAATTTAAGTAATCTGCTGCATTATTTAAGGACTCTGCTGCATTATTTAAGGACTTTGCTGCATTATTTAAGGACTCTGCTGTATTATTAAGCACGTTGCTGCATTAATTAAGGACTTTATTGCATTATTTAAGGAATTTGATGCATTATTTAAGGACTCTGCTGCATTATTTAAGGACTTTGCTGCATTATTTAAGGACTCTGCTTCATTATTTAAGGACTTTGTTGCATTATTTAAGGACTCTGCTGCATTATTTAAGGACTTTGTTGCATTATTTAAGGACTCTGCTGCATTATTTTAAGACTTTGCTGCATTATTTAAGTACTCTGGTGCATTATTTAAGGACTCTGCTGCATTATTTAAAGACTTTGCTGCATTATTTAAGTACTCTGGTGCATTATTTAAGGACTTTGTTGCTTTATTTAAGTACTCTGCTGCATTATTTAAGGACTTTGTTGCACTATTTAAGGACTCTGCTGCATTATTTAAGGACTCTGCTGCGGTATTTTAGGACTCTGCTGCATTATATAAGGACTCTGCTGCATTATTTAAGGACTTTGCTGCATTATTTAAGGACTCTGCTGCATTATTTAAGGACTCGGCTGCATTATTTAAATACCTTGCTGCATTATTTAATGACTCTGCTGCATTATTTAAGGATTTTATTGCATTATTTAAGGACTCTGCTGCATTATTTAATGAATTTGCTGCATTATTTAAGGACTCTGCTGCATTATTTAAGGACTCTGCTGGGGTATTTTAGGACTCTGCTGCATTATATAAGGACTCTGCTGCATTATTTAAGGACTTTGCTGCATTATTTAAGGACTTTGCGGCAGTAATTAAGGAATCTGCTGCATTATTTAAGGACTTTGTTGCATTATTTAAGGACTGTGCTGCATTGCTTAAGGACTCTGCTGCATTATTTAAGGACGTTGCTGCATTATTTAAGGACTTTGTTGCATTATTTAAGGACTCTGCTGCATTATTTAAGGACTTTGTTGCATTATTTAAGGACTCTGTTGCATTATTTAAGGACTTTGCTGCATTATTTAAGTACTCTGGTGCATTATTTAAGGACTTTATTGCATTATTTAAGGATTCTGCTGCATTATTTAAGGAATTTGCTGCATTATTTAAGAACTTTGCTGCAGTATTTAAGGACTCTGCTGCATTATTTAAGGACTTTATTGCATTATTTAAGGACCCTGCTGCAGAATTTAAGGAATCTGCTGCATTACTTAAGGACTTTGTTGCATTATTTAAGGACTCTGCTGCATTATTTAAGGACTTTGCTGCATTATTTAAGGACTTTGATGCATTATTTAAGGACGCCGCTGCAGAATTTAAGTAATCTGCTGCATTATTTAAGGACTCTGCTGCATTATTTAAGGACTTTGCTGCATTATTTAAGGACTCTACTGCATTATTAAGGACGTTGCTGCATTATTTAAGGACTTTATTGCATTATTTAAGGATTCTGCTGCATTATTTAAGGAATTAGCTGCATTATTTAAGTACTCTGCTGCATTATTTAAGGTCTTTGATGCATTATTTAAGGACTCTTCTGAATTATTTAAGGACTTTGCTGCATTATTTTAGGACGCTGCTGCGGTATTTAAGGCCTCTGCTGCATTATTTAAGGACTTTGCTGCATAATTTAAGGACTCTGCTGCATTATTAAGCACGTTGCTGCATTATTTAAGGACTTTATTGCATTATTTAAGGATTCTGCTGCATTATTTATGGAATTTGCTGCATTATTTAAGGAATTTGCTGCATTATTTAAGAACTCTGCTGCAGTATTTAAGGACTCTGCTGCATTATTTAAGGACTTTATTGCATTATTTAAGGACGCTGCTGCAGAATTTAAGGAATCTGCTGCATTATTTAAGGACGTTGTTGCATTATTTAAGGACTCTGTGCATTATTTAAGGAATTTGCTGCATTATTTAAGGACTCTGCTGCATTATTTAATGACTCTGCTGCGGTATTTAAGGACTCTGCTGCATTATGTAAGCACTCTGCTGCATTATTTAAGGACTTTGCTGCATTATTTAAGGACTTTGATGCATTATTTATGGACGCTGCTGCGAAATTTAAGGAATCTGCTGCATTATTTAAGGACTTTGTTGCACTATTTAAGGACTCTGCTGCATTATTTAAGGACTCTGCTGCGGTATTTTAGGACTCTGCTGCATTATATAAGGACTCTGCTGCATTATTTAAGGACTTTGCTGCATTATTTAAGGACTCTGCTGCATTATTTAAGGACTCGGCTGCATTATTTAAATACCTTGCTGCATTATTTAATGACTCTGCTGCATTATTTAAGGATTTTATTGCATTATTTAAGGACTCTGCTGCATTATTTAATGAATTTGCTGCAATATTTAAGGACTCTGCTGCATTATTTAAGGACTCTGCTGGGGTATTTTAGGACTCTGCTGCATTATATAAGGACTCTGCTGCATTATTTAAGGACTTTGCTGCATTATTTAAGGACTTTGCGGCAGTAATTAAGGAATCTGCTGCATTATTTAAGGACTTTGTTGCATTATTTAAGGACTGTGCTGCATTGCTTAAGGACTCTGCTGCATTATTTAAGGACGTTGCTGCATTATTTAAGGACTTTGTTGCATTATTTAAGGACTCTGCTGCATTATTTAAGGACTTTGTTGCATTATTTAAGGACTCTGTTGCATTATTTAAGGACTTTGCTGCATTATTTAAGTACTCTGGTGCATTATTTAAGGACTTTGTTGCATTATTTAAGGACTCTGTTGCATTATTTAAGGACTTTGCTGCATTATTTAAGTACTCTGGTGCATTATTTAAGGACTTTGTTGCATTATTTAAGGACTCTGCTGCATTATTTAAGGACTTTGTTGCATTATTTAAGGACTCTGTTGCATTATTTAAGGACTTTGCTGCATTATTTAAGTACTCTGGTGCATTATTTAAGGACTTTGTTGCATTATTTAAGGACTCTGCTGCATTATTTAAGGACTTTGTTGCATTATTTAAGGACTCTGCTGCATTATTTAAGGACTTTGCTGCATTATATAAGGACTCTGTTGCATTATTTAAGGACTTTGCTGCATTATTTAAGTACTCTGGTGCATTATTTAAGGACTTTATTGCATTATTTAAGGATTCTGCTGCATTATTTAAGGAATTTGCTGCATTATTTAAGAACTTTGCCGCAGTATTTAAGGACTCTGCTGCATTATTTAAGGACTTTATTGCATTATTTAAGGACCCTGCTGCAGAATTTAAGGAATCTGCTGCATTACTTAAGGACTTTGTTGCATTATTTAAGGACTCTGCTGCATTATTTAAGGACTTTGCTGCATTATTTAAGGACTTTGATGCATTATTTAAGGACGCCGCTGCAGAATTTAAGTAATCTGCTGCATTATTTAAGGACTCTGCTGCATTATTTAAGGACTTTGCTGCATTATTTAAGGACTCTGCTGTATTATTAAGCACGGTGCTGCATTAATTAAGGACTTTATTGCATTATTTAAGGAATTTGATGCATTATTTAAGGACTCTGCTGCATTATTTAAGGACTTTGCTGCATTATTTAAGGACTCTGCTTCATTATTTAAGGACTTTGTTGCATTATTTAAGGACTCTGCTGCATTATTTAAGGACTTTGTTGCATTATTTAAGGACTCTGCTGCATTATTTAAAGACTTTGCTGCATTATTTAAGTACTCTGGTGCATTATTTAAGGACTCTGCTGCATTATTTAAAGACTTTGCTGCATTATTTAAGTACTCTGGTGCATTATTTAAGGACTTTGTTGCTTTATTTAAGGACTTTGCTGCATTATTTAAGGACTTTGTTGCATTATTTAAGGACTCTGCTGCATTATTTAAGGACTTTGCTGCATTATTTAAGTATGCTGCTGCAGTATTTAAGGCCTCTGCTGCATTATTTAAGGACTCTGCTGCATTTTTAAGGACGTTGCTGCATTATTTAAGGACTTTATTGCATTATTTAAGGATTCTGCTGCATTATTTAAGGAATTTGCTGCATTATTTAATGACTCTGCTGCATTATTTAAGGACTTTGTTTCATTATTTAATGACTCTGCTGGGGTATTTAAGGACTCTGCTGCATTATTTAAGGACTTTGTTGCATTATTTAAGGACTTTGCTGCATTATTTAAGGACTTTGATGCATTATTTAATGACGCTGCTGCAGAATTTAAGTAATCTGCTGCATTATTTAAGGACTCTGCTGCATTATTTAAGGACTTTGCTGCATTATTTAAGGACTCTGCTGCATTATTTAATGACTTTGTTGCATTATTTAATGACTCTGCTGCGGTATTTAAGGACTCTGCTGTATTATTTAAGGACTTTGCTGCATTATTTAAGGACTCTGCTTCATTATTTAAGGACTTTGTTGCATTATTTAAGGACTCTGCTGCATTATTTAAGGATTTTGCTGCATTATTTAAGGACTCTACTGCATTATTAAGGACGTTGCTGCATTATTTAAGGACTTTATTGCATTATTTAAGGATTCTGCTGCATTATTTAAGGAATTAGCTGCATTATTTAAGTACTCTGCTGCATTATATAAGGACTTTGCTGCATTATTTAAGTATGCTGCTGCAGTATTTAAGGCCTCTGCTGCATTATTTAAGGACTCTGCTGCATTATTAAGGACGTTGCTGCATTATTTAAGGACTTTATTGCATTATTTAAGGATTCTGCTGCATTATTTAAGGAATTTGCTGCATTATTTAAGGACTCTGCTGCATTATTTAAGGACTTTGTTGCATTATTTAATGACTCTGCTGGGGTATTTAAGGACTCTGCTGCATTATTTAAGGACTTTGTTGCATTATTTAAGGACTCTGCTGCATTATTTAAGGACTTTGCTGCATTATTTAAGGACTTTGATGCATTATTTAAGGACGCTGCTGCAGAATTTAAGTAATCTGCTGCATTATTTAAGGACTCTGCTGCATTATTTAAGGACTTTGCTGCATTATTTAAGGACTCTGCTGCATTATTTAAGGACTTTGTTGCATTATTTAATGACTCTGCTGCGGTATTTAAGGACTCTGCTGTATTATTTAAGGACTTTGCTGCATTATTTAAGGACTCTGCTTCATTATTTAAGGACTTTGTTGCATTATTTAAGGACTCTGCTGCATTATTTAAGGACTTTGTTGCATTATTTAAGGACTCTGCTGCATTATTTAAAGACTTTGCTGCATTATTTAAGTACTCTGGTGCATTATTTAAGGACTCGGCTGCATTATTTAAAGACTTTGCTGCATTATTTAAGTACTCTGGTGCATTATTTAAGGACTCTGCTGCATTATTTAAGGACTTTGCTGCATTATTTAAGGACTCTGCTGCATTATTTAAGGACTCTGCTGCATTATTTAAGGACTTTGCTGCATTATTTAAGTATGCTGCTGCGGTATTTAAGGCCTCTGCTGCATTATTTAAGGACTCTGCTGCATTATTAAGGACGTTGCTGCATTATTTAAGGACTTTATTGCATTATTTAAGGATTCTGCTGCATTATTTAAGGAATTTGCTGCATTATTTAAGGACTCTGCTGTATTATTTAAGGACTTTGTTGCATTATTTAATGACTCTGCTGGGGTATTTAAGGACTCTGCTGCATTATTTAAGGGCTTTGCTGCATTATTTAAGGACTCTGCTGCAGTATTTAAGGACTCTGCTGCATTATTTAAGGACTTTGATGCATTATTTAAGGACGCTGCTGCAGAATTTAAGGAATCTGCTGCATTATTTAAGGACTTTGTTGCATTATTTAAGGACTATGCTGCATTATGTAAGGACTCTGCTGCATTATTTAAGGACTTTGCTGCATTATTTAATTACTCTGCTGCATTATTTAAGGACTTTGTTGCATTATTTAAGGACTCTGCTGCATTATTTAATGACTTTGCTGCATTATTTAAGGACTTTGATGCATTATTTAAGGACGCTGCTGCAGAATTTAAGTAATCTGCTGCATTATTTAAGGACTCTGCTGCATTATTTAAGGACTTTGCTGCATTATTTAAGGACTCTGCTGCATTATTTAAGGACTTTGTTGCATTATTTAATGACTCTGCTGCGGTATTTAAGGACTCTGCTGCATTATTTAAGGACTTTGCTGCATTATTTAAGGACTTTGCTGCAGTAATTAAGGAATCTGCTGCATTATTTAAGGACTTTGTTGATTATTTAAGGACTGTGCTGCATTGCTTAAGGACTCTGCTGCATTATTTAAGGACTTTGCTGCATTATTTAAGGACTTTGTTGCATTATTTAAGGACTCTGCTGCATTATTTAAGGACTTTGTTGCATTATTTAAGGACTCTGTTGCATTATTTAAGGACTTTGCTGCATTATTTAAGTACTCTGGTGCATTATTTAAGGACTTTGTTGCATTATTTAAGGACTCTGCTGCATTATTTAAGGACTTTGCTGCATTATTTAAGTACTCTGGTGCATTATTTAAGGACTTTGTTGCATTATTTAAGGACTCTGCTGCATTATTTAAGGACTTTGTTGCATTATTTAAGGACTCTGCTGCATTATTTAAGGACTTTGCTGCATTATTTAAGGACTCTGTTGCATTATTTAAGGACTTTGCTGCATTATTTAAGTACTCTGGTGCATTATTTAAGGACTTTATTGCATTATTTAAGGATTCTGCTGCATTATTTAAGGAATTTGCTGCATTATTTAAGAACTTTGCTGCAGTATTTAAGGACTCTGCTGCATTATTTAAGGACTTTATTGCATTATTTAAGGACCCTGCTGCAGAATTTAAGGAATCTGCTGCATTACTTAAGGACTTTGTTGCATTATTTAAGGACTCTGCTGCATTATTTAAGGACTTTGCTGCATTATTTAAGGACTTTGATGCATTATTTAAGGACGCCGCTGCAGAATTTAAGTAATCTGCTGCATTATTTAAGGACTCTGCTGCATTATTTAAGGACCTTGCTGCATTATTTAAGGACTCTGCTGTATTATTAAGCACGTTGCTGCATTAATTAAGGACTTTATTGCATTATTTAAGGAATTTGATGCATTATTTAAGGACTCTGCTGCATTATTTAAGGACTTTGCTGCATTATTTAAGGACTCTGCTTCATTATTTAAGGACTTTGTTGCATTATTTAAGGACTCTGCTGCATTATTTAAGGACTTTGTTGCATTATTTAAGGACTCTGCTGCATTATTTAAAGACTTTGCTGCATTATTTAAGTACTCTGGTGCATTATTTAAGGACTCTGCTGCATTATTTAAAGACTTTGCTGCATTATTTAAGTACTCTGGTGCATTATTTAAGGACTTTGTTGCTTTATTTAAGGACTTTGCTGCATTATTTAAGGACTTTGTTGCATTATTTAAGGACTCTGCTGCATTATTTAAGGACTTTGCTGCATTATTTAAGTATGCTGCTGCAGTATTTAAGGCCTCTGCTGCATTATTTAAGGACTCTGCTGCATTTTTAAGGACGTTGCTGCATTATTTAAGGACTTTATTGCATTATTTAAGGATTCTGCTGCATTATTTAAGGAATTTGCTGCATTATTTAAGGACTCTGCTGCATTATTTAAGGACTTTGTTTCATTATTTAATGACTCTGCTGGGGTATTTAAGGACTCTGCTGCATTATTTAAGGACTTTGTTGCATTATTTAAGGACTCTGCTGCAGTATTTAAGGACTCTGCTGCATTATTTAAGGACTTTGATGCATTATTTAAGGACGCTGCTGCAGAATTTAAGGAATCTGCTGCATTATTTAAGGACTTTGTTGCATTATTTAAGGACTATGCTGCATTATGTAAGGACTCTGCTGCATTATTTAAGGACTTTGCTGCATTATTTAATTACTCTGCTGCATTATTTAAGGACTTTGTTGCATTATTTAAGGACTCTGCTGCATTATTTAAGGACTTTGCTGCATTATTTAAGGACTTTGATGCATTATTTAAGGACGCTGCTGCAGAATTTAAGTAATCTGCTGCATTATT
Source organism: Phyllobates terribilis (assembly GCF_046119375.1). Taxonomy (NCBI): domain Eukaryota; kingdom Metazoa; phylum Chordata; class Amphibia; order Anura; family Dendrobatidae; genus Phyllobates; species Phyllobates terribilis. Next base: position 1,269,925 of record NW_027362988.1, on the reverse strand, counting down.
TAAGGACTCTGCTGCATTATTTAAGGACTTTGCTGCATTATTTAAGGACTCTGCTGCATTATTTAAGGACTTTGTTGCATTATTTAATGACTCTGCTGCGGTATTTAAGGACTCTGCTGCATTATTTAAGGACTTTGCTGCATTATTTAAGGACTTTGCTGCAGTAATTAAGGAATCTGCTGCATTATTTAAGGACTTTGTTGCATTATTTAAGGACTGTGCTGCATTGCTTAAGGACTCTGCTGCATTATTTAAGGACTTTGCTGCATTATTTAAGGACTTTGTTGCATTATTTAAGGACTCTGCTGCATTATTTAAGGACTTTGTTGCATTATTTAAGGACTCTGTTGCATTATTTAAGGACTTTGCTGCATTATTTAAGTACTCTGGTGCATTATTTAAGGACTTTGTTGCACTATTTAAGGACTCTGCTGCATTATTTAAGGACTTTGTTGCATTATTTAAGGACTCTGCTGCATTATTTAAGGACTTTGCTGCATTATTTAAGGACTCTGCTGCATTATTTAAGGACTTTGTTGCATTATTTAATGACTCTGCTGCGGTATTTAAGGACTCTTCTGCATTATTTAAGGACTTTGCTGCATTATTTAAGGACTCTGCTTCATTATTTAAGGACTTTGTTGCATTATTTAAGGACTCTGCTGCATTATTTAAGGACTTTGCTGCATTATTTAAGGACTCTGCTGCATTATTTAAGGACTTTGTTGCATTATTTAAGGACTCTGCTTCATTATTTAAGGACTTTGTTGCATTATTTAAGGACTCTGCTGCATTATTTAAGGACTTTGTTGCATTATTTAAGGACTCTGCTGCATTATTTAAAGACTTTGCTGCATTATTTAAGTACTCTGGTGCATTATTTAAGGACTCTGCTGCATTATTTAAAGACTTTGCTGCATTATTTAAGTACTCTGGTGCATTATTTAAGGACTTTGTTGCATTATTTAAGTATGCTGCTGCGGTATTTAAGGCCTCTGCTGCATTATTTAAGGACTCTGCTGCATTATTTAAAGACTTTGCTGCATTATTTAAGGATTCTGCTGCATTATTTAAGTACTTTGTTGCATTATTTAAGGACGCTGCTGCGGTATTTAAGGACTCTGCTACATTATATAAGGACTTTGCTGCATTATTTCAGGACTCGGCTGCATTATTAAGGGCGTTGCTGCATTTTATTTAAGGAACTTATTGCATTATTTAAGGACTCTGTGCATTATTTAAGGAATTTGCTGCATTATTTAAGGACTCTGCTGCATTATTTAATGACTCTGCTGCGGTATTTAAGGACTCTGCTGCATTATTTAAGCACTCTGCTGCTTTATTTATGGACTTTGCTGCATTATTTAAGGATTCTGCTGAGGTATTTTAAGACTCTGCTGCATTATTTAAGGACTTTGATGCATTATTTAAGAACTCTGCCGCAGTATTTAAGGACTCTGCTGCATTATTTAAGGTCTTTGATGCATTATTTAAGGACTCTTCTGAATTATTTAAGGACTTTGCTGCATTATTTTAGGACGCTGCTGCGGTATTTAAGGCCTCTGCTGCATTATTTAAGGACTTTGCTGCATAATTTAAGGACTCTGCTGCATTATTAAGCACGTTGCTGCATTATTTAAGGACTTTATTGCATTATTTAAGGATTCTGCTGCATTATTTATGGAATTTGCTGCATTATTTAAGGAATTTGCTGCATTATTTAAGAACTCTGCTGCAGTATTTAAGGACTCTGCTGCATTATTTAAGGACTTTATTGCATTATTTAAGGACGCTGCTGCAGAATTTAAGGAATCTGCTGCATTATTTAAGGACGTTGTTGCATTATTTAAGGACTCTGTGCATTATTTAAGGAATTTGCTGCATTATTTAAGGACTCTGCTGCATTATTTAATGACTCTGCTGCGGTATTTAAGGACTCTGCTGCATTATGTAAGCACTCTGCTGCATTATTTAAGGACTTTGCTGCATTATTTAAGGACTTTGATGCATTATTTATGGACGCTGCTGCGAAATTTAAGGAATCTGCTGCATTATTTAAGGACTTTGTTGCACTATTTAAGGACTCTGCTGCATTATTTAAGGACTCTGCTGCGGTATTTTAGGACTCTGCTGCATTATATAAGGACTCTGCTGCATTATTTAAGGACTTTGCTGCATTATTTAAGGACTCTGCTGCATTATTTAAGGACTCGGCTGCATTATTTAAATGCCTTGCTGCATTATTTAATGACTCTGCTGCATTATTTAAGGATTTTATTGCATTATTTAAGGACTCTGCTGCATTATTTAATGAATTTGCTGCATTATTTAAGGACTCTGCTGCATTATTTAAGGACTCTGCTGGGGTATTTTAGGACTCTGCTGCATTATATAAGGACTCTGCTGCATTATTTAAGGACTTTGCTGCATTATTTAAGGACTTTGCGGCAGTAATTAAGGAATCTGCTGCATTATTTAAGGACTTTGTTGCATTATTTAAGGACTGTGCTGCATTGCTTAAGGACTCTGCTGCATTATTTAAGGACGTTGCTGCATTATTTAAGGACTTTGTTGCATTATTTAAGGACTCTGCTGCATTATTTAAGGACTTTGTTGCATTATTTAAGGACTCTGTTGCATTATTTAAGGACTTTGCTGCATTATTTAAGTGCTCTGGTGCATTATTTAAGGACTTTATTGCATTATTTAAGGATTCTGCTGCATTATTTAAGGAATTTGCTGCATTATTTAAGAACTTTGCTGCAGTATTTAAGGACTCTGCTGCATTATTTAAGGACTTTATTGCATTATTTAAGGACCCTGCTGCAGAATTTAAGGAATCTGCTGCATTACTTAAGGACTTTGTTGCATTATTTAAGGACTCTGCTGCATTATTTAAGGACTTTGCTGCATTATTTAAGGACTTTGATGCATTATTTAAGGACGCCGCTGCAGAATTTAAGTAATCTGCTGCATTATTTAAGGACTCTGCTGCATTATTTAAGGACTTTGCTGCATTATTTAAGTACTCTGGTGCATTATTTAAGGACTTTATTGCATTATTTAAGGATTCTGCTGCATTATTTAAGGAATTTGCTGCATTATTTAAGAACTTTGCTGCAGTATTTAAGGACTCTGCTGCATTATTTAAGGACTTTATTGCATTATTTAAGGACCCTGCTGCAGAATTTAAGGAATCTGCTGCATTACTTAAGGACTTTGTTGCATTATTTAAGGACTCTGCTGCATTATTTAAGGACTTTGCTGCATTATTTAAGGACTTTGATGCATTATTTAAGGACGCCGCTGCAGAATTTAAGTAATCTGCTGCATTATTTAAGGACTCTGCTGCATTATTTAAGGACTTTGCTGCATTATTTAAGGACTCTGCTGTATTATTAAGCACGTTGCTGCATTAATTAAGGACTTTATTGCATTATTTAAGGAATTTGATGCATTATTTAAGGACTCTGCTGCATTATTTAAGGACTTTGCTGCATTATTTAAGGACTCTGCTTCATTATTTAAGGACTTTGTTGCATTATTTAAGGACTCTGCTGCATTATTTAAGGACTTTGTTGCATTATTTAAGGACTCTGCTGCATTATTTAAAGACTTTGCTGCATTATTTAAGTACTCTGGTGCATTATTTAAGGACTCTGCTGCATTATTTAAAGACTTTGCTGCATTATTTAAGTACTCTGGTGCATTATTTAAGGACTTTGTTGCTTTATTTAAGGACTTTGCTGCATTATTTAAGGACTTTGTTGCATTATTTAAGGACTCTGCTGCATTATTTAAGGACTTTGCTGCATTATTTAAGTATGCTGCTGCAGTATTTAAGGCCTCTGCTGCATTATTTAAGGACTCTGCTGCATTTTTAAGGACGTTGCTGCATTATTTAAGGACTTTATTGCATTATTTAAGGATTCTGCTGCATTATTTAAGGAATTTGCTGCATTATTTAAGGACTCTGCTGCATTATTTAAGGACTTTGTTTCATTATTTAATGACTCTGCTGGGGTATTTAAGGACTCTGCTGCATTATTTAAGGACTTTGTTGCATTATTTAAGGACTCTGCTGCATTATTTAAGGACTTTGCTGCATTATTTAAGGACTTTGATGCATTATTTAAGGACGCTGCTGCAGAATTTAACTAATCTGCTGCATTATTTAAGGACTCTGCTGCATTATTTAAGGACTTTGCTGCATTATTTAAGGACTCTGCTGCATTATTTAAGGACTTTGTTGCATTATTTAATGACTCTGCTGCGGTATTTAAGGACTCTGCTGTATTATTTAAGGACTTTGCTGCATTATTTAAGGACTCTGCTTCATTATTTAAGGACTTTGTTGCATTATTTAAGGACTCTGCTGCATTATTTAAGGATTTTGCTGCATTATTTAAGGACTCTACTGCATTATTAAGGACGTTGCTGCATTATTTAAGGACTTTATTGCATTATTTAAGGATTCTGCTGCATTATTTAAGGAATTAGCTGCATTATTTAAGTACTCTGCTGCATTATTTAAGGACTTTGCTGCATTATTTAAGTATGCTGCTGCAGTATTTAAGGCCTCTGCTGCATTATTTAAGGACTCTGCTGCATTATTAAGGACGTTGCTGCATTATTTAAGGACTTTATTGCATTATTTAAGGATTCTGCTGCATTATTTAAGGAATTTGCTGCATTATTTAAGGACTCTGCTGCATTATTTAAGGACTTTGTTGCATTATTTAATGACTCTGCTGGGGTATTTAAGGACTCTGCTGCATTATTTAAGGACTTTGTTGCATTATTTAAGGAATCTGCTGCATTATTTAAGGACTTTGCTGCATTATTTAAGGACTTTGATGCATTATTTAAGGACGCTGCTGCAGAATTTAAGTAATCTGCTGCATTATTTAAGGACTCTGCTGCATTATTTTAGGACTTTGCTGCATTATTTAAGGACTCTGCTGCATTATTTAAGGACTTTGATGCATTATTTAAGGACGCTGCTGCAGAATTTAAGGAATCTGCTGCATTATTTAAGGACTTTGTTGCATTATTTAAGGACTATGCTGCATTATGTAAGGACTCTGCTGCATTATTTAAGGACTTTGCTGCATTATTTAATTACTCTGCTGCATTATTTAAGGACTTTGTTGCATTATTTAAGGACTCTGCTGCATTATTTAAGGACTTTGCTGCATTATTTAAGGACTTTGATGCATTATTTAAGGACGCTGCTGCAGAATTTAAGTAATCTGCTGCATTATTTAAGGACTCTGCTGCATTATTTAAGGACTTTGCTGCATTATTTAAGGACTCTGCTGCATTATTTAAGGACTTTGTTGCATTATTTAATGACTCTGCTGCGGTATTTAAGGACTCTGCTGCATTATTTAAGGACTTTGCTGCATTATTTAAGGACTTTGCTGCAGTAATTAAGGAATCTGCTGCATTATTTAAGGACTTTGTTGCATTATTTAAGGACTGTGCTGCATTGCTTAAGGACTCTGCTGCATTATTTAAGGACTTTGCTGCATTATTTAAGGACTTTGTTGCATTATTTAAGGACTCTGCTGCATTATTTAAGGACTTTGTTGCATTATTTAAGGACTCTGTTGCATTATTTAAGGACTTTGCTGCATTATTTAAGTACTCTGGTGCATTATTTAAGGACTTTGTTGCACTATTTAAGGACTCTGCTGCATTATTTAAGGACTTTGTTGCATTATTTAAGGACTCTGCTGCATTATTTAAGGACTTTGCTGCATTATTTAAGGACTCTGCTGCATTATTTAAGGACTTTGTTGCATTATTTAATGACTCTGCTGCGGTATTTAAGGACTCTTCTGCATTATTTAAGGACTTTGCTGCATTATTTAAGGACTCTGCTTCATTATTTAAGGACTTTGTTGCATTATTTAAGGACTCTGCTGCATTATTTAAGGACTTTGCTGCATTATTTAAGGACTCTGCTGCATTATTTAAGGACTTTGTTGCATTATTTAAGGACTCTGCTTCATTATTTAAGGACTTTGTTGCATTATTTAAGGACTCTGCTGCATTATTTAAGGACTTTGTTGCATTATTTAAGGACTCTGCTGCATTATTTAAAGACTTTGCTGCATTATTTAAGTACTCTGGTGCATTATTTAAGGACTCTGCTGCATTATTTAAAGACTTTGCTGCATTATTTAAGTACTCTGGTGCATTATTTAAGGACTTTGTTGCATTATTTAAGTATGCTGCTGCGGTATTTAAGGCCTCTGCTGCATTATTTAAGGACTCTGCTGCATTATTTAAAGACTTTGCTGCATTATTTAAGGATTCTGCTGCATTATTTAAGTACTTTGTTGCATTATTTAAGGACGCTGCTGCGGTATTTAAGGACTCTGCTACATTATATAAGGACTTTGCTGCATTATTTCAGGACTCGGCTGCATTATTAAGGGCGTTGCTGCATTTTATTTAAGGAACTTATTGCATTATTTAAGGACTCTGTGCATTATTTAAGGAATTTGCTGCATTATTTAAGGACTCTGCTGCATTATTTAATGACTCTGCTGCGGTATTTAAGGACTCTGCTGCATTATTTAAGCACTCTGCTGCTTTATTTATGGACTTTGCTGCATTATTTAAGGATTCTGCTGAGGTATTTTAAGACTCTGCTGCATTATTTAAGGACTTTGATGCATTATTTAAGAACTCTGCCGCAGTATTTAAGGACTCTGCTGCATTATTTAAGGTCTTTGATGCATTATTTAAGGACTCTTCTGAATTATTTAAGGACTTTGCTGCATTATTTTAGGACGCTGCTGCGGTATTTAAGGCCTCTGCTGCATTATTTAAGGACTTTGCTGCATAATTTAAGGACTCTGCTGCATTATTAAGCACGTTGCTGCATTATTTAAGGACTTTATTGCATTATTTAAGGATTCTGCTGCATTATTTATGGAATTTGCTGCATTATTTAAGGAATTTGCTGCATTATTTAAGAACTCTGCTGCAGTATTTAAGGACTCTGCTGCATTATTTAAGGACTTTATTGCATTATTTAAGGACGCTGCTGCAGAATTTAAGGAATCTGCTGCATTATTTAAGGACGTTGTTGCATTATTTAAGGACTCTGTGCATTATTTAAGGAATTTGCTGCATTATTTAAGGACTCTGCTGCATTATTTAATGACTCTGCTGCGGTATTTAAGGACTCTGCTGCATTATGTAAGCACTCTGCTGCATTATTTAAGGACTTTGCTGCATTATTTAAGGACTTTGATGCATTATTTATGGACGCTGCTGCGAAATTTAAGGAATCTGCTGCATTATTTAAGGACTTTGTTGCACTATTTAAGGACTCTGCTGCATTATTTAAGGACTCTGCTGCGGTATTTTAGGACTCTGCTGCATTATATAAGGACTCTGCTGCATTATTTAAGGACTTTGCTGCATTATTTAAGGACTCTGCTGCATTATTTAAGGACTCGGCTGCATTATTTAAATGCCTTGCTGCATTATTTAATGACTCTGCTGCATTATTTAAGGATTTTATTGCATTATTTAAGGACTCTGCTGCATTATTTAATGAATTTGCTGCATTATTTAAGGACTCTGCTGCATTATTTAAGGACTCTGCTGGGGTATTTTAGGACTCTGCTGCATTATATAAGGACTCTGCTGCATTATTTAAGGACTTTGCTGCATTATTTAAGGACTTTGCGGCAGTAATTAAGGAATCTGCTGCATTATTTAAGGACTTTGTTGCATTATTTAAGGACTGTGCTGCATTGCTTAAGGACTCTGCTGCATTATTTAAGGACGTTGCTGCATTATTTAAGGACTTTGTTGCATTATTTAAGGACTCTGCTGCATTATTTAAGGACTTTGTTGCATTATTTAAGGACTCTGTTGCATTATTTAAGGACTTTGCTGCATTATTTAAGTGCTCTGGTGCATTATTTAAGGACTTTATTGCATTATTTAAGGATTCTGCTGCATTATTTAAGGAATTTGCTGCATTATTTAAGAACTTTGCTGCAGTATTTAAGGACTCTGCTGCATTATTTAAGGACTTTATTGCATTATTTAAGGACCCTGCTGCAGAATTTAAGGAATCTGCTGCATTACTTAAGGACTTTGTTGCATTATTTAAGGACTCTGCTGCATTATTTAAGGACTTTGCTGCATTATTTAAGGACTTTGATGCATTATTTAAGGACGCCGCTGCAGAATTTAAGTAATCTGCTGCATTATTTAAGGACTCTGCTGCATTATTTAAGGACTTTGCTGCATTATTTAAGTACTCTGGTGCATTATTTAAGGACTTTATTGCATTATTTAAGGATTCTGCTGCATTATTTAAGGAATTTGCTGCATTATTTAAGAACTTTGCTGCAGTATTTAAGGACTCTGCTGCATTATTTAAGGACTTTATTGCATTATTTAAGGACCCTGCTGCAGAATTTAAGGAATCTGCTGCATTACTTAAGGACTTTGTTGCATTATTTAAGGACTCTGCTGCATTATTTAAGGACTTTGCTGCATTATTTAAGGACTTTGATGCATTATTTAAGGACGCCGCTGCAGAATTTAAGTAATCTGCTGCATTATTTAAGGACTCTGCTGCATTATTTAAGGACTTTGCTGCATTATTTAAGGACTCTGCTGTATTATTAAGCACGTTGCTGCATTAATTAAGGACTTTATTGCATTATTTAAGGAATTTGATGCATTATTTAAGGACTCTGCTGCATTATTTAAGGACTTTGCTGCATTATTTAAGGACTCTGCTTCATTATTTAAGGACTTTGTTGCATTATTTAAGGACTCTGCTGCATTATTTAAGGACTTTGTTGCATTATTTAAGGACTCTGCTGCATTATTTAAAGACTTTGCTGCATTATTTAAGTACTCTGGTGCATTATTTAAGGACTCTGCTGCATTATTTAAAGACTTTGCTGCATTATTTAAGTACTCTGGTGCATTATTTAAGGACTTTGTTGCTTTATTTAAGGACTTTGCTGCATTATTTAAGGACTTTGTTGCATTATTTAAGGACTCTGCTGCATTATTTAAGGACTTTGCTGCATTATTTAAGTATGCTGCTGCAGTATTTAAGGCCTCTGCTGCATTATTTAAGGACTCTGCTGCATTTTTAAGGACGTTGCTGCATTATTTAAGGACTTTATTGCATTATTTAAGGATTCTGCTGCATTATTTAAGGAATTTGCTGCATTATTTAAGGACTCTGCTGCATTATTTAAGGACTTTGTTTCATTATTTAATGACTCTGCTGGGGTATTTAAGGACTCTGCTGCATTATTTAAGGACTTTGTTGCATTATTTAAGGACTCTGCTGCATTATTTAAGGACTTTGCTGCATTATTTAAGGACTTTGATGCATTATTTAAGGACGCTGCTGCAGAATTTAACTAATCTGCTGCATTATTTAAGGACTCTGCTGCATTATTTAAGGACTTTGCTGCATTATTTAAGGACTCTGCTGCATTATTTAAGGACTTTGTTGCATTATTTAATGACTCTGCTGCGGTATTTAAGGACTCTGCTGTATTATTTAAGGACTTTGCTGCATTATTTAAGGACTCTGCTTCATTATTTAAGGACTTTGTTGCATTATTTAAGGACTCTGCTGCATTATTTAAGGATTTTGCTGCATTATTTAAGGACTCTACTGCATTATTAAGGACGTTGCTGCATTATTTAAGGACTTTATTGCATTATTTAAGGATTCTGCTGCATTATTTAAGGAATTAGCTGCATTATTTAAGTACTCTGCTGCATTATTTAAGGACTTTGCTGCATTATTTAAGTATGCTGCTGCAGTATTTAAGGCCTCTGCTGCATTATTTAAGGACTCTGCTGCATTATTAAGGACGTTGCTGCATTATTTAAGGACTTTATTGCATTATTTAAGGATTCTGCTGCATTATTTAAGGAATTTGCTGCATTATTTAAGGACTCTGCTGCATTATTTAAGGACTTTGTTGCATTATTTAATGACTCTGCTGGGGTATTTAAGGACTCTGCTGCATTATTTAAGGACTTTGTTGCATTATTTAAGGAATCTGCTGCATTATTTAAGGACTTTGCTGCATTATTTAAGGACTTTGATGCATTATTTAAGGACGCTGCTGCAGAATTTAAGTAATCTGCTGCATTATTTAAGGACTCTGCTGCATTATTTTAGGACTTTGCTGCATTATTTAAGGACTCTGCTGCATTATTTAAGGACTTTGATGCATTATTTAAGGACGCTGCTGCAGAATTTAAGGAATCTGCTGCATTATTTAAGGACTTTGTTGCATTATTTAAGGACTATGCTGCATTATGTAAGGACTCTGCTGCATTATTTAAGGACTTTGCTGCATTATTTAATTACTCTGCTGCATTATTTAAGGACTTTGTTGCATTATTTAAGGACTCTGCTGCATTATTTAAGGACTTTGCTGCATTATTTAAGGACTTTGATGCATTATTTAAGGACGCTGCTGCAGAATTTAAGTAATCTGCTGCATTATTTAAGGACTCTGCTGCATTATTTAAGGACTTTGCTGCATTATTTAAGGACTCTGCTGCATTATTTAAGGACTTTGTTGCATTATTTAATGACTCTGCTGCGGTATTTAAGGACTCTGCTGCATTATTTAAGGACTTTGCTGCATTATTTAAGGACTTTGCTGCAGTAATTAAGGAATCTGCTGCATTATTTAAGGACTTTGTTGCATTATTTAAGGACTGTGCTGCATTGCTTAAGGACTCTGCTGCATTATTTAAGGACTTTGCTGCATTATTTAAGGACTTTGTTGCATTATTTAAGGACTCTGCTGCATTATTTAAGGACTTTGTTGCATTATTTAAGGACTCTGTTGCATTATTTAAGGACTTTGCTGCATTATTTAAGTACTCTGGTGCATTATTTAAGGACTTTGTTGCACTATTTAAGGACTCTGCTGCATTATTTAAGGACTTTGTTGCATTATTTAAGGACTCTGCTGCATTATTTAAGGACTTTGCTGCATTATTTAAGGACTCTGCTGCATTATTTAAGGACTTTGTTGCATTATTTAATGACTCTGCTGCGGTATTTAAGGACTCTTCTGCATTATTTAAGGACTTTGCTGCATTATTTAAGGACTCTGCTTCATTATTTAAGGACTTTGTTGCATTATTTAAGGACTCTGCTGCATTATTTAAGGACTTTGCTGCATTATTTAAGGACTCTGCTGCATTATTTAAGGACTTTGTTGCATTATTTAAGGACTCTGCTTCATTATTTAAGGACTTTGTTGCATTATTTAAGGACTCTGCTGCATTATTTAAGGACTTTGTTGCATTATTTAAGGACTCTGCTGCATTATTTAAAGACTTTGCTGCATTATTTAAGTACTCTGGTGCATTATTTAAGGACTCTGCTGCATTATTTAAAGACTTTGCTGCATTATTTAAGTACTCTGGTGCATTATTTAAGGACTTTGTTGCATTATTTAAGTATGCTGCTGCGGTATTTAAGGCCTCTGCTGCATTATTTAAGGACTCTGCTGCATTATTTAAAGACTTTGCTGCATTATTTAAGGATTCTGCTGCATTATTTAAGTACTTTGTTGCATTATTTAAGGACGCTGCTGCGGTATTTAAGGACTCTGCTACATTATATAAGGACTTTGCTGCATTATTTCAGGACTCGGCTGCATTATTAAGGGCGTTGCTGCATTTTATTTAAGGAACTTATTGCATTATTTAAGGACTCTGTGCATTATTTAAGGAATTTGCTGCATTATTTAAGGACTCTGCTGCATTATTTAATGACTCTGCTGCGGTATTTAAGGACTCTGCTGCATTATTTAAGCACTCTGCTGCTTTATTTATGGACTTTGCTGCATTATTTAAGGATTCTGCTGAGGTATTTTAAGACTCTGCTGCATTATTTAAGGACTTTGATGCATTATTTAAGAACTCTGCCGCAGTATTTAAGGACTCTGCTGCATTATTTAAGGTCTTTGATGCATTATTTAAGGACTCTTCTGAATTATTTAAGGACTTTGCTGCATTATTTTAGGACGCTGCTGCGGTATTTAAGGCCTCTGCTGCATTATTTAAGGACTTTGCTGCATAATTTAAGGACTCTGCTGCATTATTAAGCACGTTGCTGCATTATTTAAGGACTTTATTGCATTATTTAAGGATTCTGCTGCATTATTTATGGAATTTGCTGCATTATTTAAGGAATTTGCTGCATTATTTAAGAACTCTGCTGCAGTATTTAAGGACTCTGCTGCATTATTTAAGGACTTTATTGCATTATTTAAGGACGCTGCTGCAGAATTTAAGGAATCTGCTGCATTATTTAAGGACGTTGTTGCATTATTTAAGGACTCTGTGCATTATTTAAGGAATTTGCTGCATTATTTAAGGACTCTGCTGCATTATTTAATGACTCTGCTGCGGTATTTAAGGACTCTGCTGCATTATGTAAGCACTCTGCTGCATTATTTAAGGACTTTGCTGCATTATTTAAGGACTTTGATGCATTATTTATGGACGCTGCTGCGAAATTTAAGGAATCTGCTGCATTATTTAAGGACTTTGTTGCACTATTTAAGGACTCTGCTGCATTATTTAAGGACTCTGCTGCGGTATTTTAGGACTCTGCTGCATTATATAAGGACTCTGCTGCATTATTTAAGGACTTTGCTGCATTATTTAAGGACTCTGCTGCATTATTTAAGGACTCGGCTGCATTATTTAAATGCCTTGCTGCATTATTTAATGACTCTGCTGCATTATTTAAGGATTTTATTGCATTATTTAAGGACTCTGCTGCATTATTTAATGAATTTGCTGCATTATTTAAGGACTCTGCTGCATTATTTAAGGACTCTGCTGGGGTATTTTAGGACTCTGCTGCATTATATAAGGACTCTGCTGCATTATTTAAGGACTTTGCTGCATTATTTAAGGACTTTGCGGCAGTAATTAAGGAATCTGCTGCATTATTTAAGGACTTTGTTGCATTATTTAAGGACTGTGCTGCATTGCTTAAGGACTCTGCTGCATTATTTAAGGACGTTGCTGCATTATTTAAGGACTTTGTTGCATTATTTAAGGACTCTGCTGCATTATTTAAGGACTTTGTTGCATTATTTAAGGACTCTGTTGCATTATTTAAGGACTTTGCTGCATTATTTAAGTGCTCTGGTGCATTATTTAAGGACTTTATTGCATTATTTAAGGATTCTGCTGCATTATTTAAGGAATTTGCTGCATTATTTAAGAACTTTGCTGCAGTATTTAAGGACTCTGCTGCATTATTTAAGGACTTTATTGCATTATTTAAGGACCCTGCTGCAGAATTTAAGGAATCTGCTGCATTACTTAAGGACTTTGTTGCATTATTTAAGGACTCTGCTGCATTATTTAAGGACTTTGCTGCATTATTTAAGGACTTTGATGCATTATTTAAGGACGCCGCTGCAGAATTTAAGTAATCTGCTGCATTATTTAAGGACTCTGCTGCATTATTTAAGGACTTTGCTGCATTATTTAAGTACTCTGGTGCATTATTTAAGGACTTTATTGCATTATTTAAGGATTCTGCTGCATTATTTAAGGAATTTGCTGCATTATTTAAGAACTTTGCTGCAGTATTTAAGGACTCTGCTGCATTATTTAAGGACTTTATTGCATTATTTAAGGACCCTGCTGCAGAATTTAAGGAATCTGCTGCATTACTTAAGGACTTTGTTGCATTATTTAAGGACTCTGCTGCATTATTTAAGGACTTTGCTGCATTATTTAAGGACTTTGATGCATTATTTAAGGACGCCGCTGCAGAATTTAAGTAATCTGCTGCATTATTTAAGGACTCTGCTGCATTATTTAAGGACTTTGCTGCATTATTTAAGGACTCTGCTGTATTATTAAGCACGTTGCTGCATTAATTAAGGACTTTATTGCATTATTTAAGGAATTTGATGCATTATTTAAGGACTCTGCTGCATTATTTAAGGACTTTGCTGCATTATTTAAGGACTCTGCTTCATTATTTAAGGACTTTGTTGCATTATTTAAGGACTCTGCTGCATTATTTAAGGACTTTGTTGCATTATTTAAGGACTCTGCTGCATTATTTAAAGACTTTGCTGCATTATTTAAGTACTCTGGTGCATTATTTAAGGACTCTGCTGCATTATTTAAAGACTTTGCTGCATTATTTAAGTACTCTGGTGCATTATTTAAGGACTTTGTTGCTTTATTTAAGGACTTTGCTGCATTATTTAAGGACTTTGTTGCATTATTTAAGGACTCTGCTGCATTATTTAAGGACTTTGCTGCATTATTTAAGTATGCTGCTGCAGTATTTAAGGCCTCTGCTGCATTATTTAAGGACTCTGCTGCATTTTTAAGGACGTTGCTGCATTATTTAAGGACTTTATTGCATTATTTAAGGATTCTGCTGCATTATTTAAGGAATTTGCTGCATTATTTAAGGACTCTGCTGCATTATTTAAGGACTTTGTTTCATTATTTAATGACTCTGCTGGGGTATTTAAGGACTCTGCTGCATTATTTAAGGACTTTGTTGCATTATTTAAGGACTCTGCTGCATTATTTAAGGACTTTGCTGCATTATTTAAGGACTTTGATGCATTATTTAAGGACGCTGCTGCAGAATTTAACTAATCTGCTGCATTATTTAAGGACTCTGCTGCATTATTTAAGGACTTTGCTGCATTATTTAAGGACTCTGCTGCATTATTTAAGGACTTTGTTGCATTATTTAATGACTCTGCTGCGGTATTTAAGGACTCTGCTGTATTATTTAAGGACTTTGCTGCATTATTTAAGGACTCTGCTTCATTATTTAAGGACTTTGTTGCATTATTTAAGGACTCTGCTGCATTATTTAAGGATTTTGCTGCATTATTTAAGGACTCTACTGCATTATTAAGGACGTTGCTGCATTATTTAAGGACTTTATTGCATTATTTAAGGATTCTGCTGCATTATTTAAGGAATTAGCTGCATTATTTAAGTACTCTGCTGCATTATTTAAGGACTTTGCTGCATTATTTAAGTATGCTGCTGCAGTATTTAAGGCCTCTGCTGCATTATTTAAGGACTCTGCTGCATTATTAAGGACGTTGCTGCATTATTTAAGGACTTTATTGCATTATTTAAGGATTCTGCTGCATTATTTAAGGAATTTGCTGCATTATTTAAGGACTCTGCTGCATTATTTAAGGACTTTGTTGCATTATTTAATGACTCTGCTGGGGTATTTAAGGACTCTGCTGCATTATTTAAGGACTTTGTTGCATTATTTAAGGAATCTGCTGCATTATTTAAGGACTTTGCTGCATTATTTAAGGACTTTGATGCATTATTTAAGGACGCTGCTGCAGAATTTAAGTAATCTGCTGCATTATTTAAGGACTCTGCTGCATTATTTTAGGACTTTGCTGCATTATTTAAGGACTCTGCTGCATTATTTAAGGACTTTGATGCATTATTTATGGACGCTGCTGCGAAATTTAAGGAATCTGCTGCATTATTTAAGGACTTTGTTGCACTATTTAAGGACTCTGCTGCATTATTTAAGGACTCTGCTGCGGTATTTTAGGACTCTGCTGCATTATATAAGGACTCTGCTGCATTATTTAAGGACTTTGCTGCATTATTTAAGGACTCTGCTGCATTATTTAAGGACTCGGCTGCATTATTTAAATACCTTGCTGCATTATTTAATGACTCTGCTGCATTATTTAAGGATTTTATTGCATTATTTAAGGACTCTGCTGCATTATTTAATGAATTTGCTGCAATATTTAAGGACTCTGCTGCATTATTTAAGGACTCTGCTGGGGTATTTTAGGACTCTGCTGCATTATATAAGGACTCTGCTGCATTATTTAAGGACTTTGCTGCATTATTTAAGGACTTTGCGGCAGTAATTAAGGAATCTGCTGCATTATTTAAGGACTTTGTTGCATTATTTAAGGACTGTGCTGCATTGCTTAAGGACTCTGCTGCATTATTTAAGGACGTTGCTGCATTATTTAAGGACTTTGTTGCATTATTTAAGGACTCTGCTGCATTATTTAAGGACTTTGTTGCATTATTTAAGGACTCTGTTGCATTATTTAAGGACTTTGCTGCATTATTTAAGTACTCTGGTGCATTATTTAAGGACTTTGTTGCATTATTTAAGGACTCTGTTGCATTATTTAAGGACTTTGCTGCATTATTTAAGTACTCTGGTGCATTATTTAAGGACTTTGTTGCATTATTTAAGGACTCTGCTGCATTATTTAAGGACTTTGTTGCATTATTTAAGGACTCTGTTGCATTATTTAAGGACTTTGCTGCATTATTTAAGTACTCTGGTGCATTATTTAAGGACTTTGTTGCATTATTTAAGGACTCTGCTGCATTATTTAAGGACTTTGTTGCATTATTTAAGGACTCTGCTGCATTATTTAAGGACTTTGCTGCATTATTTAAGGACTCTGTTGCATTATTTAAGGACTTTGCTGCATTATTTAAGTACTCTGGTGCATTATTTAAGGACTTTATTGCATTATTTAAGGATTCTGCTGCATTATTTAAGGAATTTGCTGCATTATTTAAGAACTTTGCCGCAGTATTTAAGGACTCTGCTGCATTATTTAAGGACTTTATTGCATTATTTAAGGACCCTGCTGCAGAATTTAAGGAATCTGCTGCATTACTTAAGGACTTTGTTGCATTATTTAAGGACTCTGCTGCATTATTTAAGGACTTTGCTGCATTATTTAAGGACTTTGATGCATTATTTAAGGACGCCGCTGCAGAATTTAAGTAATCTGCTGCATTATTTAAGGACTCTGCTGCATTATTTAAGGACTTTGCTGCATTATTTAAGGACTCTGCTGTATTATTAAGCACGGTGCTGCATTAATTAAGGACTTTATTGCATTATTTAAGGAATTTGATGCATTATTTAAGGACTCTGCTGCATTATTTAAGGACTTTGCTGCATTATTTAAGGACTCTGCTTCATTATTTAAGGACTTTGTTGCATTATTTAAGGACTCTGCTGCATTATTTAAGGACTTTGTTGCATTATTTAAGGACTCTGCTGCATTATTTAAAGACTTTGCTGCATTATTTAAGTACTCTGGTGCATTATTTAAGGACTCTGCTGCATTATTTAAAGACTTTGCTGCATTATTTAAGTACTCTGGTGCATTATTTAAGGACTTTGTTGCTTTATTTAAGGACTTTGCTGCATTATTTAAGGACTTTGTTGCATTATTTAAGGACTCTGCTGCATTATTTAAGGACTTTGCTGCATTATTTAAGTATGCTGCTGCAGTATTTAAGGCCTCTGCTGCATTATTTAAGGACTCTGCTGCATTTTTAAGGACGTTGCTGCATTATTTAAGGACTTTATTGCATTATTTAAGGATTCTGCTGCATTATTTAAGGAATTTGCTGCATTATTTAATGACTCTGCTGCATTATTTAAGGACTTTGTTTCATTATTTAATGACTCTGCTGGGGTATTTAAGGACTCTGCTGCATTATTTAAGGACTTTGTTGCATTATTTAAGGACTTTGCTGCATTATTTAAGGACTTTGATGCATTATTTAAGGACGCTGCTGCAGAATTTAAGTAATCTGCTGCATTATTTAAGGACTCTGCTGCATTATTTAAGGACTTTGCTGCATTATTTAAGGACTCTGCTGCATTATTTAATGACTTTGTTGCATTATTTAATGACTCTGCTGCGGTATTTAAGGACTCTGCTGTATTATTTAAGGACTTTGCTGCATTATTTAAGGACTCTGCTTCATTATTTAAGGACTTTGTTGCATTATTTAAGGACTCTGCTGCATTATTTAAGGATTTTGCTGCATTATTTAAGGACTCTACTGCATTATTAAGGACGTTGCTGCATTATTTAAGGACTTTATTGCATTATTTAAGGATTCTGCTGCATTATTTAAGGAATTAGCTGCATTATTTAAGTACTCTGCTGCATTATATAAGGACTTTGCTGCATTATTTAAGTATGCTGCTGCAGTATTTAAGGCCTCTGCTGCATTATTTAAGGACTCTGCTGCATTATTAAGGACGTTGCTGCATTATTTAAGGACTTTATTGCATTATTTAAGGATTCTGCTGCATTATTTAAGGAATTTGCTGCATTATTTAAGGACTCTGCTGCATTATTTAAGGACTTTGTTGCATTATTTAATGACTCTGCTGGGGTATTTAAGGACTCTGCTGCATTATTTAAGGACTTTGTTGCATTATTTAAGGACTCTGCTGCATTATTTAAGGACTTTGCTGCATTATTTAAGGACTTTGATGCATTATTTAAGGACGCTGCTGCAGAATTTAAGTAATCTGCTGCATTATTTAAGGACTCTGCTGCATTATTTAAGGACTTTGCTGCATTATTTAAGGACTCTGCTGCATTATTTAAGGACTTTGTTGCATTATTTAATGACTCTGCTGCGGTATTTAAGGACTCTGCTGTATTATTTAAGGACTTTGCTGCATTATTTAAGGACTCTGCTTCATTATTTAAGGACTTTGTTGCATTATTTAAGGACTCTGCTGCATTATTTAAGGACTTTGTTGCATTATTTAAGGACTCTGCTGCATTATTTAAAGACTTTGCTGCATTATTTAAGTACTCTGGTGCATTATTTAAGGACTCGGCTGCATTATTTAAAGACTTTGCTGCATTATTTAAGTACTCTGGTGCATTATTTAAGGACTCTGCTGCATTATTTAAGGACTTTGCTGCATTATTTAAGGACTCTGCTGCATTATTTAAGGACTCTGCTGCATTATTTAAGGACTTTGCTGCATTATTTAAGTATGCTGCTGCGGTATTTAAGGCCTCTGCTGCATTATTTAAGGACTCTGCTGCATTATTAAGGACGTTGCTGCATTATTTAAGGACTTTATTGCATTATTTAAGGATTCTGCTGCATTATTTAAGGAATTTGCTGCATTATTTAAGGACTCTGCTGTATTATTTAAGGACTTTGTTGCATTATTTAATGACTCTGCTGGGGTATTTAAGGACTCTGCTGCATTATTTAAGGGCTTTGCTGCATTATTTAAGGACTCTGCTGCAGTATTTAAGGACTCTGCTGCATTATTTAAGGACTTTGATGCATTATTTAAGGACGCTGCTGCAGAATTTAAGGAATCTGCTGCATTATTTAAGGACTTTGTTGCATTATTTAAGGACTATGCTGCATTATGTAAGGACTCTGCTGCATTATTTAAGGACTTTGCTGCATTATTTAATTACTCTGCTGCATTATTTAAGGACTTTGTTGCATTATTTAAGGACTCTGCTGCATTATTTAATGACTTTGCTGCATTATTTAAGGACTTTGATGCATTATTTAAGGACGCTGCTGCAGAATTTAAGTAATCTGCTGCATTATTTAAGGACTCTGCTGCATTATTTAAGGACTTTGCTGCATTATTTAAGGACTCTGCTGCATTATTTAAGGACTTTGTTGCATTATTTAATGACTCTGCTGCGGTATTTAAGGACTCTGCTGCATTATTTAAGGACTTTGCTGCATTATTTAAGGACTTTGCTGCAGTAATTAAGGAATCTGCTGCATTATTTAAGGACTTTGTTGATTATTTAAGGACTGTGCTGCATTGCTTAAGGACTCTGCTGCATTATTTAAGGACTTTGCTGCATTATTTAAGGACTTTGTTGCATTATTTAAGGACTCTGCTGCATTATTTAAGGACTTTGTTGCATTATTTAAGGACTCTGTTGCATTATTTAAGGACTTTGCTGCATTATTTAAGTACTCTGGTGCATTATTTAAGGACTTTGTTGCATTATTTAAGGACTCTGCTGCATTATTTAAGGACTTTGCTGCATTATTTAAGTACTCTGGTGCATTATTTAAGGACTTTGTTGCATTATTTAAGGACTCTGCTGCATTATTTAAGGACTTTGTTGCATTATTTAAGGACTCTGCTGCATTATTTAAGGACTTTGCTGCATTATTTAAGGACTCTGTTGCATTATTTAAGGACTTTGCTGCATTATTTAAGTACTCTGGTGCATTATTTAAGGACTTTATTGCATTATTTAAGGATTCTGCTGCATTATTTAAGGAATTTGCTGCATTATTTAAGAACTTTGCTGCAGTATTTAAGGACTCTGCTGCATTATTTAAGGACTTTATTGCATTATTTAAGGACCCTGCTGCAGAATTTAAGGAATCTGCTGCATTACTTAAGGACTTTGTTGCATTATTTAAGGACTCTGCTGCATTATTTAAGGACTTTGCTGCATTATTTAAGGACTTTGATGCATTATTTAAGGACGCCGCTGCAGAATTTAAGTAATCTGCTGCATTATTTAAGGACTCTGCTGCATTATTTAAGGACCTTGCTGCATTATTTAAGGACTCTGCTGTATTATTAAGCACGTTGCTGCATTAATTAAGGACTTTATTGCATTATTTAAGGAATTTGATGCATTATTTAAGGACTCTGCTGCATTATTTAAGGACTTTGCTGCATTATTTAAGGACTCTGCTTCATTATTTAAGGACTTTGTTGCATTATTTAAGGACTCTGCTGCATTATTTAAGGACTTTGTTGCATTATTTAAGGACTCTGCTGCATTATTTAAAGACTTTGCTGCATTATTTAAGTACTCTGGTGCATTATTTAAGGACTCTGCTGCATTATTTAAAGACTTTGCTGCATTATTTAAGTACTCTGGTGCATTATTTAAGGACTTTGTTGCTTTATTTAAGGACTTTGCTGCATTATTTAAGGACTTTGTTGCATTATTTAAGGACTCTGCTGCATTATTTAAGGACTTTGCTGCATTATTTAAGTATGCTGCTGCAGTATTTAAGGCCTCTGCTGCATTATTTAAGGACTCTGCTGCATTTTTAAGGACGTTGCTGCATTATTTAAGGACTTTATTGCATTATTTAAGGATTCTGCTGCATTATTTAAGGAATTTGCTGCATTATTTAAGGACTCTGCTGCATTATTTAAGGACTTTGTTTCATTATTTAATGACTCTGCTGGGGTATTTAAGGACTCTGCTGCATTATTTAAGGACTTTGTTGCATTATTTAAGGACTCTGCTGCAGTATTTAAGGACTCTGCTGCATTATTTAAGGACTTTGATGCATTATTTAAGGACGCTGCTGCAGAATTTAAGGAATCTGCTGCATTATTTAAGGACTTTGTTGCATTATTTAAGGACTATGCTGCATTATGTAAGGACTCTGCTGCATTATTTAAGGACTTTGCTGCATTATTTAATTACTCTGCTGCATTATTTAAGGACTTTGTTGCATTATTTAAGGACTCTGCTGCATTATTTAAGGACTTTGCTGCATTATTTAAGGACTTTGATGCATTATTTAAGGACGCTGCTGCAGAATTTAAGTAATCTGCTGCATTATTTAAGGACTCTGCTGCATTATTTAAGGACTTTGCTGCATTATTTAAGGACTCTGCTGCATTATTTAAGGACTTTGTTGCATTATTTAATGACTCTGCTGCGGTATTTAAGGACTCTGCTGCATTATTTAAGGACTTTGCTGCATTATTTAAGGACTTTGCTGCAGTAATTAAGGAATCTGCTGCATTATTTAAGGACTTTGTTGCATTATTTAAGGACTGTGCTGCATTGCTTAAGGACTCTGCTGCATTATTTAAGGACTTTGCTGCATTATTTAAGGACTTTGTTGCATTATTTAAGGACTCTGCTGCATTATTTAAGGACTTTGTTGCATTATTTAAGGACTCTGTTGCATTATTTAAGGACTTTGCTGCATTATTTAAGTACTCTGGTGCATTATTTAAGGACTTTGTTGCACTATTTAAGGACTCTGCTGCATTATTTAAGGACTTTGTTGCATTATTTAAGGACTCTGCTGCATTATTTAAGGACTTTGCTGCATTATTTAAGGACTCTGCTGCATTATTTAAGGACTTTGTTGCATTATTTAATGACTCTGCTGCGGTATTTAAGGACTCTTCTGCATTATTTAAGGACTTTGCTGCATTATTTAAGGACTCTGCTTCATTATTTAAGGACTTTGTTGCATTATTTAAGGACTCTGCTGCATTATTTAAGGACTTTGCTGCATTATTTAAGGACTCTGCTGCATTATTTAAGGACTTTGTTGCATTATTTAAGGACTCTGCTTCATTATTTAAGGACTTTGTTGCATTATTTAAGGACTCTGCTGCATTATTTAAGGACTTTGTTGCATTATTTAAGGACTCTGCTGCATTATTTAAAGACTTTGCTGCATTATTTAAGTACTCTGGTGCATTATTTAAGGACTCTGCTGCATTATTTAAAGACTTTGCTGCATTATTTAAGTACTCTGGTGCATTATTTAAGGACTTTGTTGCATTATTTAAGTATGCTGCTGCGGTATTTAAGGCCTCTGCTGCATTATTTAAGGACTCTGCTGCATTATTTAAAGACTTTGCTGCATTATTTAAGGATTCTGCTGCATTATTTAAGTACTTTGTTGCATTATTTAAGGACGCTGCTGCGGTATTTAAGGACTCTGCTACATTATATAAGGACTTTGCTGCATTATTTCAGGACTCGGCTGCATTATTAAGGGCGTTGCTGCATTTTATTTAAGGAACTTATTGCATTATTTAAGGACTCTGTGCATTATTTAAGGAATTTGCTGCATTATTTAAGGACTCTGCTGCATTATTTAATGACTCTGCTGCGGTATTTAAGGACTCTGCTGCATTATTTAAGCACTCTGCTGCTTTATTTATGGACTTTGCTGCATTATTTAAGGATTCTGCTGAGGTATTTTAAGACTCTGCTGCATTATTTAAGGACTTTGATGCATTATTTAAGAACTCTGCCGCAGTATTTAAGGACTCTGCTGCATTATTTAAGGTCTTTGATGCATTATTTAAGGACTCTTCTGAATTATTTAAGGACTTTGCTGCATTATTTTAGGACGCTGCTGCGGTATTTAAGGCCTCTGCTGCATTATTTAAGGACTTTGCTGCATAATTTAAGGACTCTGCTGCATTATTAAGCACGTTGCTGCATTATTTAAGGACTTTATTGCATTATTTAAGGATTCTGCTGCATTATTTATGGAATTTGCTGCATTATTTAAGGAATTTGCTGCATTATTTAAGAACTCTGCTGCAGTATTTAAGGACTCTGCTGCATTATTTAAGGACTTTATTGCATTATTTAAGGACGCTGCTGCAGAATTTAAGGAATCTGCTGCATTATTTAAGGACGTTGTTGCATTATTTAAGGACTCTGTGCATTATTTAAGGAATTTGCTGCATTATTTAAGGACTCTGCTGCATTATTTAATGACTCTGCTGCGGTATTTAAGGACTCTGCTGCATTATGTAAGCACTCTGCTGCATTATTTAAGGACTTTGCTGCATTATTTAAGGACTTTGATGCATTATTTATGGACGCTGCTGCGAAATTTAAGGAATCTGCTGCATTATTTAAGGACTTTGTTGCACTATTTAAGGACTCTGCTGCATTATTTAAGGACTCTGCTGCGGTATTTTAGGACTCTGCTGCATTATATAAGGACTCTGCTGCATTATTTAAGGACTTTGCTGCATTATTTAAGGACTCTGCTGCATTATTTAAGGACTCGGCTGCATTATTTAAATGCCTTGCTGCATTATTTAATGACTCTGCTGCATTATTTAAGGATTTTATTGCATTATTTAAGGACTCTGCTGCATTATTTAATGAATTTGCTGCATTATTTAAGGACTCTGCTGCATTATTTAAGGACTCTGCTGGGGTATTTTAGGACTCTGCTGCATTATATAAGGACTCTGCTGCATTATTTAAGGACTTTGCTGCATTATTTAAGGACTTTGCGGCAGTAATTAAGGAATCTGCTGCATTATTTAAGGACTTTGTTGCATTATTTAAGGACTGTGCTGCATTGCTTAAGGACTCTGCTGCATTATTTAAGGACGTTGCTGCATTATTTAAGGACTTTGTTGCATTATTTAAGGACTCTGCTGCATTATTTAAGGACTTTGTTGCATTATTTAAGGACTCTGTTGCATTATTTAAGGACTTTGCTGCATTATTTAAGTGCTCTGGTGCATTATTTAAGGACTTTATTGCATTATTTAAGGATTCTGCTGCATTATTTAAGGAATTTGCTGCATTATTTAAGAACTTTGCTGCAGTATTTAAGGACTCTGCTGCATTATTTAAGGACTTTATTGCATTATTTAAGGACCCTGCTGCAGAATTTAAGGAATCTGCTGCATTACTTAAGGACTTTGTTGCATTATTTAAGGACTCTGCTGCATTATTTAAGGACTTTGCTGCATTATTTAAGGACTTTGATGCATTATTTAAGGACGCCGCTGCAGAATTTAAGTAATCTGCTGCATTATTTAAGGACTCTGCTGCATTATTTAAGGACTTTGCTGCATTATTTAAGTACTCTGGTGCATTATTTAAGGACTTTATTGCATTATTTAAGGATTCTGCTGCATTATTTAAGGAATTTGCTGCATTATTTAAGAACTTTGCTGCAGTATTTAAGGACTCTGCTGCATTATTTAAGGACTTTATTGCATTATTTAAGGACCCTGCTGCAGAATTTAAGGAATCTGCTGCATTACTTAAGGACTTTGTTGCATTATTTAAGGACTCTGCTGCATTATTTAAGGACTTTGCTGCATTATTTAAGGACTTTGATGCATTATTTAAGGACGCCGCTGCAGAATTTAAGTAATCTGCTGCATTATTTAAGGACTCTGCTGCATTATTTAAGGACTTTGCTGCATTATTTAAGGACTCTGCTGTATTATTAAGCACGTTGCTGCATTAATTAAGGACTTTATTGCATTATTTAAGGAATTTGATGCATTATTTAAGGACTCTGCTGCATTATTTAAGGACTTTGCTGCATTATTTAAGGACTCTGCTTCATTATTTAAGGACTTTGTTGCATTATTTAAGGACTCTGCTGCATTATTTAAGGACTTTGTTGCATTATTTAAGGACTCTGCTGCATTATTTAAAGACTTTGCTGCATTATTTAAGTACTCTGGTGCATTATTTAAGGACTCTGCTGCATTATTTAAAGACTTTGCTGCATTATTTAAGTACTCTGGTGCATTATTTAAGGACTTTGTTGCTTTATTTAAGGACTTTGCTGCATTATTTAAGGACTTTGTTGCATTATTTAAGGACTCTGCTGCATTATTTAAGGACTTTGCTGCATTATTTAAGTATGCTGCTGCAGTATTTAAGGCCTCTGCTGCATTATTTAAGGACTCTGCTGCATTTTTAAGGACGTTGCTGCATTATTTAAGGACTTTATTGCATTATTTAAGGATTCTGCTGCATTATTTAAGGAATTTGCTGCATTATTTAAGGACTCTGCTGCATTATTTAAGGACTTTGTTTCATTATTTAATGACTCTGCTGGGGTATTTAAGGACTCTGCTGCATTATTTAAGGACTTTGTTGCATTATTTAAGGACTCTGCTGCATTATTTAAGGACTTTGCTGCATTATTTAAGGACTTTGATGCATTATTTAAGGACGCTGCTGCAGAATTTAACTAATCTGCTGCATTATTTAAGGACTCTGCTGCATTATTTAAGGACTTTGCTGCATTATTTAAGGACTCTGCTGCATTATTTAAGGACTTTGTTGCATTATTTAATGACTCTGCTGCGGTATTTAAGGACTCTGCTGTATTATTTAAGGACTTTGCTGCATTATTTAAGGACTCTGCTTCATTATTTAAGGACTTTGTTGCATTATTTAAGGACTCTGCTGCATTATTTAAGGATTTTGCTGCATTATTTAAGGACTCTACTGCATTATTAAGGACGTTGCTGCATTATTTAAGGACTTTATTGCATTATTTAAGGATTCTGCTGCATTATTTAAGGAATTAGCTGCATTATTTAAGTACTCTGCTGCATTATTTAAGGACTTTGCTGCATTATTTAAGTATGCTGCTGCAGTATTTAAGGCCTCTGCTGCATTATTTAAGGACTCTGCTGCATTATTAAGGACGTTGCTGCATTATTTAAGGACTTTATTGCATTATTTAAGGATTCTGCTGCATTATTTAAGGAATTTGCTGCATTATTTAAGGACTCTGCTGCATTATTTAAGGACTTTGTTGCATTATTTAATGACTCTGCTGGGGTATTTAAGGACTCTGCTGCATTATTTAAGGACTTTGTTGCATTATTTAAGGAATCTGCTGCATTATTTAAGGACTTTGCTGCATTATTTAAGGACTTTGATGCATTATTTAAGGACGCTGCTGCAGAATTTAAGTAATCTGCTGCATTATTTAAGGACTCTGCTGCATTATTTTAGGACTTTGCTGCATTATTTAAGGACTCTGCTGCATTATTTAAGGACTTTGATGCATTATTTATGGACGCTGCTGCGAAATTTAAGGAATCTGCTGCATTATTTAAGGACTTTGTTGCACTATTTAAGGACTCTGCTGCATTATTTAAGGACTCTGCTGCGGTATTTTAGGACTCTGCTGCATTATATAAGGACTCTGCTGCATTATTTAAGGACTTTGCTGCATTATTTAAGGACTCTGCTGCATTATTTAAGGACTCGGCTGCATTATTTAAATACCTTGCTGCATTATTTAATGACTCTGCTGCATTATTTAAGGATTTTATTGCATTATTTAAGGACTCTGCTGCATTATTTAATGAATTTGCTGCAATATTTAAGGACTCTGCTGCATTATTTAAGGACTCTGCTGGGGTATTTTAGGACTCTGCTGCATTATATAAGGACTCTGCTGCATTATTTAAGGACTTTGCTGCATTATTTAAGGACTTTGCGGCAGTAATTAAGGAATCTGCTGCATTATTTAAGGACTTTGTTGCATTATTTAAGGACTGTGCTGCATTGCTTAAGGACTCTGCTGCATTATTTAAGGACGTTGCTGCATTATTTAAGGACTTTGTTGCATTATTTAAGGACTCTGCTGCATTATTTAAGGACTTTGTTGCATTATTTAAGGACTCTGTTGCATTATTTAAGGACTTTGCTGCATTATTTAAGTACTCTGGTGCATTATTTAAGGACTTTGTTGCATTATTTAAGGACTCTGTTGCATTATTTAAGGACTTTGCTGCATTATTTAAGTACTCTGGTGCATTATTTAAGGACTTTGTTGCATTATTTAAGGACTCTGCTGCATTATTTAAGGACTTTGTTGCATTATTTAAGGACTCTGTTGCATTATTTAAGGACTTTGCTGCATTATTTAAGTACTCTGGTGCATTATTTAAGGACTTTGTTGCATTATTTAAGGACTCTGCTGCATTATTTAAGGACTTTGTTGCATTATTTAAGGACTCTGCTGCATTATTTAAGGACTTTGCTGCATTATTTAAGGACTCTGTTGCATTATTTAAGGACTTTGCTGCATTATTTAAGTACTCTGGTGCATTATTTAAGGACTTTATTGCATTATTTAAGGATTCTGCTGCATTATTTAAGGAATTTGCTGCATTATTTAAGAACTTTGCCGCAGTATTTAAGGACTCTGCTGCATTATTTAAGGACTTTATTGCATTATTTAAGGACCCTGCTGCAGAATTTAAGGAATCTGCTGCATTACTTAAGGACTTTGTTGCATTATTTAAGGACTCTGCTGCATTATTTAAGGACTTTGCTGCATTATTTAAGGACTTTGATGCATTATTTAAGGACGCCGCTGCAGAATTTAAGTAATCTGCTGCATTATTTAAGGACTCTGCTGCATTATTTAAGGACTTTGCTGCATTATTTAAGGACTCTGCTGTATTATTAAGCACGGTGCTGCATTAATTAAGGACTTTATTGCATTATTTAAGGAATTTGATGCATTATTTAAGGACTCTGCTGCATTATTTAAGGACTTTGCTGCATTATTTAAGGACTCTGCTTCATTATTTAAGGACTTTGTTGCATTATTTAAGGACTCTGCTGCATTATTTAAGGACTTTGTTGCATTATTTAAGGACTCTGCTGCATTATTTAAAGACTTTGCTGCATTATTTAAGTACTCTGGTGCATTATTTAAGGACTCTGCTGCATTATTTAAAGACTTTGCTGCATTATTTAAGTACTCTGGTGCATTATTTAAGGACTTTGTTGCTTTATTTAAGGACTTTGCTGCATTATTTAAGGACTTTGTTGCATTATTTAAGGACTCTGCTGCATTATTTAAGGACTTTGCTGCATTATTTAAGTATGCTGCTGCAGTATTTAAGGCCTCTGCTGCATTATTTAAGGACTCTGCTGCATTTTTAAGGACGTTGCTGCATTATTTAAGGACTTTATTGCATTATTTAAGGATTCTGCTGCATTATTTAAGGAATTTGCTGCATTATTTAATGACTCTGCTGCATTATTTAAGGACTTTGTTTCATTATTTAATGACTCTGCTGGGGTATTTAAGGACTCTGCTGCATTATTTAAGGACTTTGTTGCATTATTTAAGGACTTTGCTGCATTATTTAAGGACTTTGATGCATTATTTAAGGACGCTGCTGCAGAATTTAAGTAATCTGCTGCATTATTTAAGGACTCTGCTGCATTATTTAAGGACTTTGCTGCATTATTTAAGGACTCTGCTGCATTATTTAATGACTTTGTTGCATTATTTAATGACTCTGCTGCGGTATTTAAGGACTCTGCTGTATTATTTAAGGACTTTGCTGCATTATTTAAGGACTCTGCTTCATTATTTAAGGACTTTGTTGCATTATTTAAGGACTCTGCTGCATTATTTAAGGATTTTGCTGCATTATTTAAGGACTCTACTGCATTATTAAGGACGTTGCTGCATTATTTAAGGACTTTATTGCATTATTTAAGGATTCTGCTGCATTATTTAAGGAATTAGCTGCATTATTTAAGTACTCTGCTGCATTATATAAGGACTTTGCTGCATTATTTAAGTATGCTGCTGCAGTATTTAAGGCCTCTGCTGCATTATTTAAGGACTCTGCTGCATTATTAAGGACGTTGCTGCATTATTTAAGGACTTTATTGCATTATTTAAGGATTCTGCTGCATTATTTAAGGAATTTGCTGCATTATTTAAGGACTCTGCTGCATTATTTAAGGACTTTGTTGCATTATTTAATGACTCTGCTGGGGTATTTAAGGACTCTGCTGCATTATTTAAGGACTTTGTTGCATTATTTAAGGACTCTGCTGCATTATTTAAGGACTTTGCTGCATTATTTAAGGACTTTGATGCATTATTTAAGGACGCTGCTGCAGAATTTAAGTAATCTGCTGCATTATTTAAGGACTCTGCTGCATTATTTAAGGACTTTGCTGCATTATTTAAGGACTCTGCTGCATTATTTAAGGACTTTGTTGCATTATTTAATGACTCTGCTGCGGTATTTAAGGACTCTGCTGTATTATTTAAGGACTTTGCTGCATTATTTAAGGACTCTGCTTCATTATTTAAGGACTTTGTTGCATTATTTAAGGACTCTGCTGCATTATTTAAGGACTTTGTTGCATTATTTAAGGACTCTGCTGCATTATTTAAAGACTTTGCTGCATTATTTAAGTACTCTGGTGCATTATTTAAGGACTCGGCTGCATTATTTAAAGACTTTGCTGCATTATTTAAGTACTCTGGTGCATTATTTAAGGACTCTGCTGCATTATTTAAGGACTTTGCTGCATTATTTAAGGACTCTGCTGCATTATTTAAGGACTCTGCTGCATTATTTAAGGACTTTGCTGCATTATTTAAGTATGCTGCTGCGGTATTTAAGGCCTCTGCTGCATTATTTAAGGACTCTGCTGCATTATTAAGGACGTTGCTGCATTATTTAAGGACTTTATTGCATTATTTAAGGATTCTGCTGCATTATTTAAGGAATTTGCTGCATTATTTAAGGACTCTGCTGTATTATTTAAGGACTTTGTTGCATTATTTAATGACTCTGCTGGGGTATTTAAGGACTCTGCTGCATTATTTAAGGGCTTTGCTGCATTATTTAAGGACTCTGCTGCAGTATTTAAGGACTCTGCTGCATTATTTAAGGACTTTGATGCATTATTTAAGGACGCTGCTGCAGAATTTAAGGAATCTGCTGCATTATTTAAGGACTTTGTTGCATTATTTAAGGACTATGCTGCATTATGTAAGGACTCTGCTGCATTATTTAAGGACTTTGCTGCATTATTTAATTACTCTGCTGCATTATTTAAGGACTTTGTTGCATTATTTAAGGACTCTGCTGCATTATTTAATGACTTTGCTGCATTATTTAAGGACTTTGATGCATTATTTAAGGACGCTGCTGCAGAATTTAAGTAATCTGCTGCATTATTTAAGGACTCTGCTGCATTATTTAAGGACTTTGCTGCATTATTTAAGGACTCTGCTGCATTATTTAAGGACTTTGTTGCATTATTTAATGACTCTGCTGCGGTATTTAAGGACTCTGCTGCATTATTTAAGGACTTTGCTGCATTATTTAAGGACTTTGCTGCAGTAATTAAGGAATCTGCTGCATTATTTAAGGACTTTGTTGATTATTTAAGGACTGTGCTGCATTGCTTAAGGACTCTGCTGCATTATTTAAGGACTTTGCTGCATTATTTAAGGACTTTGTTGCATTATTTAAGGACTCTGCTGCATTATTTAAGGACTTTGTTGCATTATTTAAGGACTCTGTTGCATTATTTAAGGACTTTGCTGCATTATTTAAGTACTCTGGTGCATTATTTAAGGACTTTGTTGCATTATTTAAGGACTCTGCTGCATTATTTAAGGACTTTGCTGCATTATTTAAGTACTCTGGTGCATTATTTAAGGACTTTGTTGCATTATTTAAGGACTCTGCTGCATTATTTAAGGACTTTGTTGCATTATTTAAGGACTCTGCTGCATTATTTAAGGACTTTGCTGCATTATTTAAGGACTCTGTTGCATTATTTAAGGACTTTGCTGCATTATTTAAGTACTCTGGTGCATTATTTAAGGACTTTATTGCATTATTTAAGGATTCTGCTGCATTATTTAAGGAATTTGCTGCATTATTTAAGAACTTTGCTGCAGTATTTAAGGACTCTGCTGCATTATTTAAGGACTTTATTGCATTATTTAAGGACCCTGCTGCAGAATTTAAGGAATCTGCTGCATTACTTAAGGACTTTGTTGCATTATTTAAGGACTCTGCTGCATTATTTAAGGACTTTGCTGCATTATTTAAGGACTTTGATGCATTATTTAAGGACGCCGCTGCAGAATTTAAGTAATCTGCTGCATTATTTAAGGACTCTGCTGCATTATTTAAGGACCTTGCTGCATTATTTAAGGACTCTGCTGTATTATTAAGCACGTTGCTGCATTAATTAAGGACTTTATTGCATTATTTAAGGAATTTGATGCATTATTTAAGGACTCTGCTGCATTATTTAAGGACTTTGCTGCATTATTTAAGGACTCTGCTTCATTATTTAAGGACTTTGTTGCATTATTTAAGGACTCTGCTGCATTATTTAAGGACTTTGTTGCATTATTTAAGGACTCTGCTGCATTATTTAAAGACTTTGCTGCATTATTTAAGTACTCTGGTGCATTATTTAAGGACTCTGCTGCATTATTTAAAGACTTTGCTGCATTATTTAAGTACTCTGGTGCATTATTTAAGGACTTTGTTGCTTTATTTAAGGACTTTGCTGCATTATTTAAGGACTTTGTTGCATTATTTAAGGACTCTGCTGCATTATTTAAGGACTTTGCTGCATTATTTAAGTATGCTGCTGCAGTATTTAAGGCCTCTGCTGCATTATTTAAGGACTCTGCTGCATTTTTAAGGACGTTGCTGCATTATTTAAGGACTTTATTGCATTATTTAAGGATTCTGCTGCATTATTTAAGGAATTTGCTGCATTATTTAAGGACTCTGCTGCATTATTTAAGGACTTTGTTTCATTATTTAATGACTCTGCTGGGGTATTTAAGGACTCTGCTGCATTATTTAAGGACTTTGTTGCATTATTTAAGGACTCTGCTGCAGTATTTAAGGACTCTGCTGCATTATTTAAGGACTTTGATGCATTATTTAAGGACGCTGCTGCAGAATTTAAGGAATCTGCTGCATTATTTAAGGACTTTGTTGCATTATTTAAGGACTATGCTGCATTATGTAAGGACTCTGCTGCATTATTTAAGGACTTTGCTGCATTATTTAATTACTCTGCTGCATTATTTAAGGACTTTGTTGCATTATTTAAGGACTCTGCTGCATTATTTAAGGACTTTGCTGCATTATTTAAGGACTTTGATGCATTATTTAAGGACGCTGCTGCAGAATTTAAGTAATCTGCTGCATTATTTAAGGACTCTGCTGCATTATTTAAGGACTTTGCTGCATTATTTAAGGACTCTGCTGCATTATTTAAGGACTTTGTTGCATTATTTAATGACTCTGCTGCGGTATTTAAGGACTCTGCTGCATTATTTAAGGACTTTGCTGCATTATTTAAGGACTTTGCTGCAGTAATTAAGGAATCTGCTGCATTATTTAAGGACTTTGTTGCATTATTTAAGGACTGTGCTGCATTGCTTAAGGACTCTGCTGCATTATTTAAGGACTTTGCTGCATTATTTAAGGACTTTGTTGCATTATTTAAGGACTCTGCTGCATTATTTAAGGACTTTGTTGCATTATTTAAGGACTCTGTTGCATTATTTAAGGACTTTGCTGCATTATTTAAGTACTCTGGTGCATTATTTAAGGACTTTGTTGCACTATTTAAGGACTCTGCTGCATTATTTAAGGACTTTGTTGCATTATTTAAGGACTCTGCTGCATTATTTAAGGACTTTGCTGCATTATTTAAGGACTCTGCTGCATTATTTAAGGACTTTGTTGCATTATTTAATGACTCTGCTGCGGTATTTAAGGACTCTTCTGCATTATTTAAGGACTTTGCTGCATTATTTAAGGACTCTGCTTCATTATTTAAGGACTTTGTTGCATTATTTAAGGACTCTGCTGCATTATTTAAGGACTTTGCTGCATTATTTAAGGACTCTGCTGCATTATTTAAGGACTTTGTTGCATTATTTAAGGACTCTGCTTCATTATTTAAGGACTTTGTTGCATTATTTAAGGACTCTGCTGCATTATTTAAGGACTTTGTTGCATTATTTAAGGACTCTGCTGCATTATTTAAAGACTTTGCTGCATTATTTAAGTACTCTGGTGCATTATTTAAGGACTCTGCTGCATTATTTAAAGACTTTGCTGCATTATTTAAGTACTCTGGTGCATTATTTAAGGACTTTGTTGCATTATTTAAGTATGCTGCTGCGGTATTTAAGGCCTCTGCTGCATTATTTAAGGACTCTGCTGCATTATTTAAAGACTTTGCTGCATTATTTAAGGATTCTGCTGCATTATTTAAGTACTTTGTTGCATTATTTAAGGACGCTGCTGCGGTATTTAAGGACTCTGCTACATTATATAAGGACTTTGCTGCATTATTTCAGGACTCGGCTGCATTATTAAGGGCGTTGCTGCATTTTATTTAAGGAACTTATTGCATTATTTAAGGACTCTGTGCATTATTTAAGGAATTTGCTGCATTATTTAAGGACTCTGCTGCATTATTTAATGACTCTGCTGCGGTATTTAAGGACTCTGCTGCATTATTTAAGCACTCTGCTGCTTTATTTATGGACTTTGCTGCATTATTTAAGGATTCTGCTGAGGTATTTTTAGACTCTGCTGCATTATTTAAGGACTTTGATGCATTATTTAAGAACTCTGCCGCAGTATTTAAGGACTCTGCTGCATTATTTAAGGTCTTTGATGCATTATTTAAGGACTCTTCTGAATTATTTAAGGACTTTGCTGCATTATTTTAGGACGCTGCTGCGGTATTTAAGGCCTCTGCTGCATTATTTAAGGACTTTGCTGCATAATTTAAGGACTCTGCTGCATTATTAAGCACGTTGCTGCATTATTTAAGGACTTTATTGCATTATTTAAGGATTCTGCTGCATTATTTATGGAATTTGCTGCATTATTTAAGGAATTTGCTGCATTATTTAAGAACTCTGCTGCAGTATTTAAGGACTCTGCTGCATTATTTAAGGACTTTATTGCATTATTTAAGGACGCTGCTGCAGAATTTAAGGAATCTGCTGCATTATTTAAGGACGTTGTTGCATTATTTAA
This sequence comes from Phyllobates terribilis, assembly GCF_046119375.1. Classification (NCBI taxonomy): domain Eukaryota; kingdom Metazoa; phylum Chordata; class Amphibia; order Anura; family Dendrobatidae; genus Phyllobates; species Phyllobates terribilis. The sequence continues at coordinate 1,235,649 of NW_027362988.1, read as the reverse complement.
GGACTCTGTGCATTATTTAAGGAATTTGCTGCATTATTTAAGGACTCTGCTGCATTATTTAATGACTCTGCTGCGGTATTTAAGGACTCTGCTGCATTATGTAAGCACTCTGCTGCATTATTTAAGGACTTTGCTGCATTATTTAAGGACTTTGATGCATTATTTATGGACGCTGCTGCGAAATTTAAGGAATCTGCTGCATTATTTAAGGACTTTGTTGCACTATTTAAGGACTCTGCTGCATTATTTAAGGACTCTGCTGCGGTATTTTAGGACTCTGCTGCATTATATAAGGACTCTGCTGCATTATTTAAGGACTTTGCTGCATTATTTAAGGACTCTGCTGCATTATTTAAGGACTCGGCTGCATTATTTAAATGCCTTGCTGCATTATTTAATGACTCTGCTGCATTATTTAAGGATTTTATTGCATTATTTAAGGACTCTGCTGCATTATTTAATGAATTTGCTGCATTATTTAAGGACTCTGCTGCATTATTTAAGGACTCTGCTGGGGTATTTTAGGACTCTGCTGCATTATATAAGGACTCTGCTGCATTATTTAAGGACTTTGCTGCATTATTTAAGGACTTTGCGGCAGTAATTAAGGAATCTGCTGCATTATTTAAGGACTTTGTTGCATTATTTAAGGACTGTGCTGCATTGCTTAAGGACTCTGCTGCATTATTTAAGGACGTTGCTGCATTATTTAAGGACTTTGTTGCATTATTTAAGGACTCTGCTGCATTATTTAAGGACTTTGTTGCATTATTTAAGGACTCTGTTGCATTATTTAAGGACTTTGCTGCATTATTTAAGTGCTCTGGTGCATTATTTAAGGACTTTATTGCATTATTTAAGGATTCTGCTGCATTATTTAAGGAATTTGCTGCATTATTTAAGAACTTTGCTGCAGTATTTAAGGACTCTGCTGCATTATTTAAGGACTTTATTGCATTATTTAAGGACCCTGCTGCAGAATTTAAGGAATCTGCTGCATTACTTAAGGACTTTGTTGCATTATTTAAGGACTCTGCTGCATTATTTAAGGACTTTGCTGCATTATTTAAGGACTTTGCTGCAGTAATTAAGGAATCTGCTGCATTATTTAAGGACTTTGTTGATTATTTAAGGACTGTGCTGCATTGCTTAAGGACTCTGCTGCATTATTTAAGGACTTTGCTGCATTATTTAAGGACTTTGTTGCATTATTTAAGGACTCTGCTGCATTATTTAAGGACTTTGTTGCATTATTTAAGGACTCTGTTGCATTATTTAAGGACTTTGCTGCATTATTTAAGTACTCTGGTGCATTATTTAAGGACTTTGTTGCATTATTTAAGGACTCTGCTGCATTATTTAAGGACTTTGCTGCATTATTTAAGTACTCTGGTGCATTATTTAAGGACTTTGTTGCATTATTTAAGGACTCTGCTGCATTATTTAAGGACTTTGTTGCATTATTTAAGGACTCTGCTGCATTATTTAAGGACTTTGCTGCATTATTTAAGGACTCTGTTGCATTATTTAAGGACTTTGCTGCATTATTTAAGTACTCTGGTGCATTATTTAAGGACTTTATTGCATTATTTAAGGATTCTGCTGCATTATTTAAGGAATTTGCTGCATTATTTAAGAACTTTGCTGCAGTATTTAAGGACTCTGCTGCATTATTTAAGGACTTTATTGCATTATTTAAGGACCCTGCTGCAGAATTTAAGGAATCTGCTGCATTACTTAAGGACTTTGTTGCATTATTTAAGGACTCTGCTGCATTATTTAAGGACTTTGCTGCATTATTTAAGGACTTTGATGCATTATTTAAGGACGCCGCTGCAGAATTTAAGTAATCTGCTGCATTATTTAAGGACTCTGCTGCATTATTTAAGGACCTTGCTGCATTATTTAAGGACTCTGCTGTATTATTAAGCACGTTGCTGCATTAATTAAGGACTTTATTGCATTATTTAAGGAATTTGATGCATTATTTAAGGACTCTGCTGCATTATTTAAGGACTTTGCTGCATTATTTAAGGACTCTGCTTCATTATTTAAGGACTTTGTTGCATTATTTAAGGACTCTGCTGCATTATTTAAGGACTTTGTTGCATTATTTAAGGACTCTGCTGCATTATTTAAAGACTTTGCTGCATTATTTAAGTACTCTGGTGCATTATTTAAGGACTCTGCTGCATTATTTAAAGACTTTGCTGCATTATTTAAGTACTCTGGTGCATTATTTAAGGACTTTGTTGCTTTATTTAAGGACTTTGCTGCATTATTTAAGGACTTTGTTGCATTATTTAAGGACTCTGCTGCATTATTTAAGGACTTTGCTGCATTATTTAAGTATGCTGCTGCAGTATTTAAGGCCTCTGCTGCATTATTTAAGGACTCTGCTGCATTTTTAAGGACGTTGCTGCATTATTTAAGGACTTTATTGCATTATTTAAGGATTCTGCTGCATTATTTAAGGAATTTGCTGCATTATTTAAGGACTCTGCTGCATTATTTAAGGACTTTGTTTCATTATTTAATGACTCTGCTGGGGTATTTAAGGACTCTGCTGCATTATTTAAGGACTTTGTTGCATTATTTAAGGACTCTGCTGCAGTATTTAAGGACTCTGCTGCATTATTTAAGGACTTTGATGCATTATTTAAGGACGCTGCTGCAGAATTTAAGGAATCTGCTGCATTATTTAAGGACTTTGTTGCATTATTTAAGGACTATGCTGCATTATGTAAGGACTCTGCTGCATTATTTAAGGACTTTGCTGCATTATTTAATTACTCTGCTGCATTATTTAAGGACTTTGTTGCATTATTTAAGGACTCTGCTGCATTATTTAAGGACTTTGCTGCATTATTTAAGGACTTTGATGCATTATTTAAGGACGCTGCTGCAGAATTTAAGTAATCTGCTGCATTATTTAAGGACTCTGCTGCATTATTTAAGGACTTTGCTGCATTATTTAAGGACTCTGCTGCATTATTTAAGGACTTTGTTGCATTATTTAATGACTCTGCTGCGGTATTTAAGGACTCTGCTGCATTATTTAAGGACTTTGCTGCATTATTTAAGGACTTTGCTGCAGTAATTAAGGAATCTGCTGCATTATTTAAGGACTTTGTTGCATTATTTAAGGACTGTGCTGCATTGCTTAAGGACTCTGCTGCATTATTTAAGGACTTTGCTGCATTATTTAAGGACTTTGTTGCATTATTTAAGGACTCTGCTGCATTATTTAAGGACTTTGTTGCATTATTTAAGGACTCTGTTGCATTATTTAAGGACTTTGCTGCATTATTTAAGTACTCTGGTGCATTATTTAAGGACTTTGTTGCACTATTTAAGGACTCTTCTGCATTATTTAAGGACTTTGTTGCATTATTTAAGGACTCTGCTGCATTATTTAAGGACTTTGCTGCATTATTTAAGGACTCTGCTGCATTATTTAAGGACTTTGTTGCATTATTTAATGACTCTGCTGCGGTATTTAAGGACTCTTCTGCATTATTTAAGGACTTTGCTGCATTATTTAAGGACTCTGCTTCATTATTTAAGGACTTTGTTGCATTATTTAAGGACTCTGCTGCATTATTTAAGGACTTTGCTGCATTATTTAAGGACTCTGCTGCATTATTTAAGGACTTTGTTGCATTATTTAAGGACTCTGCTTCATTATTTAAGGACTTTGTTGCATTATTTAAGGACTCTGCTGCATTATTTAAGGACTTTGTTGCATTATTTAAGGACTCTGCTGCATTATTTAAAGACTTTGCTGCATTATTTAAGTACTCTGGTGCATTATTTAAGGACTCTGCTGCATTATTTAAAGACTTTGCTGCATTATTTAAGTACTCTGGTGCATTATTTAAGGACTTTGTTGCATTATTTAAGTATGCTGCTGCGGTATTTAAGGCCTCTGCTGCATTATTTAAGGACTCTGCTGCATTATTTAAAGACTTTGCTGCATTATTTAAGGATTCTGCTGCATTATTTAAGTACTTTGTTGCATTATTTAAGGACGCTGCTGCGGTATTTAAGGACTCTGCTACATTATATAAGGACTTTGCTGCATTATTTCAGGACTCGGCTGCATTATTAAGGGCGTTGCTGCATTTTATTTAAGGAACTTATTGCATTATTTAAGGACTCTGTGCATTATTTAAGGAATTTGCTGCATTATTTAAGGACTCTGCTGCATTATTTAATGACTCTGCTGCGGTATTTAAGGACTCTGCTGCATTATTTAAGCACTCTGCTGCTTTATTTATGGACTTTGCTGCATTATTTAAGGATTCTGCTGAGGTATTTTTAGACTCTGCTGCATTATTTAAGGACTTTGATGCATTATTTAAGAACTCTGCCGCAGTATTTAAGGACTCTGCTGCATTATTTAAGGTCTTTGATGCATTATTTAAGGACTCTTCTGAATTATTTAAGGACTTTGCTGCATTATTTTAGGACGCTGCTGCGGTATTTAAGGCCTCTGCTGCATTATTTAAGGACTTTGCTGCATAATTTAAGGACTCTGCTGCATTATTAAGCACGTTGCTGCATTATTTAAGGACTTTATTGCATTATTTAAGGATTCTGCTGCATTATTTATGGAATTTGCTGCATTATTTAAGGAATTTGCTGCATTATTTAAGAACTCTGCTGCAGTATTTAAGGACTCTGCTGCATTATTTAAGGACTTTATTGCATTATTTAAGGACGCTGCTGCAGAATTTAAGGAATCTGCTGCATTATTTAAGGACGTTGTTGCATTATTTAAGGACTCTGTGCATTATTTAAGGAATTTGCTGCATTATTTAAGGACTCTGCTGCATTATTTAATGACTCTGCTGCGGTATTTAAGGACTCTGCTGCATTATGTAAGCACTCTGCTGCATTATTTAAGGACTTTGCTGCATTATTTAAGGACTTTGATGCATTATTTAAGGACGCCGCTGCAGAATTTAAGTAATCTGCTGCATTATTTAAGGACTCTGCTGCATTATTTAAGGACCTTGCTGCATTATTTAAGGACTCTGCTGCATTATTTAATGACTCTGCTGCGGTATTTAAGGACTCTGCTGCATTATTTAAGCACTCTGCTGCTTTATTTATGGACTTTGCTGCATTATTTAAGGATTCTGCTGAGGTATTTTTAGACTCTGCTGCATTATTTAAGGACTTTGATGCATTATTTAAGAACTCTGCCGCAGTATTTAAGGACTCTGCTGCATTATTTAAGGTCTTTGATGCATTATTTAAGGACTCTTCTGAATTATTTAAGGACTTTGCTGCATTATTTTAGGACGCTGCTGCGGTATTTAAGGCCTCTGCTGCATTATTTAAGGACTTTGCTGCATAATTTAAGGACTCTGCTGCATTATTAAGCACGTTGCTGCATTATTTAAGGACTTTATTGCATTATTTAAGGATTCTGCTGCATTATTTATGGAATTTGCTGCATTATTTAAGGAATTTGCTGCATTATTTAAGAACTCTGCTGCAGTATTTAAGGACTCTGCTGCATTATTTAAGGACTTTATTGCATTATTTAAGGACGCTGCTGCAGAATTTAAGGAATCTGCTGCATTATTTAAGGACGTTGTTGCATTATTTAAGGACTCTGTGCATTATTTAAGGAATTTGCTGCATTATTTAAGGACTCTGCTGCATTATTTAATGACTCTGCTGCGGTATTTAAGGACTCTGCTGCATTATGTAAGCACTCTGCTGCATTATTTAAGGACTTTGCTGCATTATTTAAGGACTTTGATGCATTATTTAAGGACGCCGCTGCAGAATTTAAGTAATCTGCTGCATTATTTAAGGACTCTGCTGCATTATTTAAGGACCTTGCTGCATTATTTAAGGACTCTGCTGTATTATTAAGCACGTTGCTGCATTAATTAAGGACTTTATTGCATTATTTAAGGAATTTGATGCATTATTTAAGGACTCTGCTGCATTATTTAAGGACTTTGCTGCATTATTTAAGGACTCTGCTTCATTATTTAAGGACTTTGTTGCATTATTTAAGGACTCTGCTGCATTATTTAAGGACTTTGTTGCATTATTTAAGGACTCTGCTGCATTATTTAAAGACTTTGCTGCATTATTTAAGTACTCTGGTGCATTATTTAAGGACTCTGCTGCATTATTTAAAGACTTTGCTGCATTATTTAAGTACTCTGGTGCATTATTTAAGGACTTTGTTGCTTTATTTAAGGACTTTGCTGCATTATTTAAGGACTTTGTTGCATTATTTAAGGACTCTGCTGCATTATTTAAGGACTTTGCTGCATTATTTAAGTATGCTGCTGCAGTATTTAAGGCCTCTGCTGCATTATTTAAGGACTCTGCTGCATTTTTAAGGACGTTGCTGCATTATTTAAGGACTTTATTGCATTATTTAAGGATTCTGCTGCATTATTTAAGGAATTTGCTGCATTATTTAAGGACTCTGCTGCATTATTTAAGGACTTTGTTTCATTATTTAATGACTCTGCTGGGGTATTTAAGGACTCTGCTGCATTATTTAAGGACTTTGTTGCATTATTTAAGGACTCTGCTGCAGTATTTAAGGACTCTGCTGCATTATTTAAGGACTTTGATGCATTATTTAAGGACGCTGCTGCAGAATTTAAGGAATCTGCTGCATTATTTAAGGACTTTGTTGCATTATTTAAGGACTATGCTGCATTATGTAAGGACTCTGCTGCATTATTTAAGGACTTTGCTGCATTATTTAATTACTCTGCTGCATTATTTAAGGACTTTGTTGCATTATTTAAGGACTCTGCTGCATTATTTAAGGACTTTGCTGCATTATTTAAGGACTTTGATGCATTATTTAAGGACGCTGCTGCAGAATTTAAGTAATCTGCTGCATTATTTAAGGACTCTGCTGCATTATTTAAGGACTTTGCTGCATTATTTAAGGACTCTGCTGCATTATTTAAGGACTTTGTTGCATTATTTAATGACTCTGCTGCGGTATTTAAGGACTCTGCTGCATTATTTAAGGACTTTGCTGCATTATTTAAGGACTTTGCTGCAGTAATTAAGGAATCTGCTGCATTATTTAAGGACTTTGTTGCATTATTTAAGGACTGTGCTGCATTGCTTAAGGACTCTGCTGCATTATTTAAGGACTTTGCTGCATTATTTAAGGACTTTGTTGCATTATTTAAGGACTCTGCTGCATTATTTAAGGACTTTGTTGCATTATTTAAGGACTCTGTTGCATTATTTAAGGACTTTGCTGCATTATTTAAGTACTCTGGTGCATTATTTAAGGACTTTGTTGCACTATTTAAGGACTCTGCTGCATTATTTAAGGACTTTGTTGCATTATTTAAGGACTCTGCTGCATTATTTAAGGACTTTGCTGCATTATTTAAGGACTCTGCTGCATTATTTAAGGACTTTGTTGCATTATTTAATGACTCTGCTGCGGTATTTAAGGACTCTTCTGCATTATTTAAGGACTTTGCTGCATTATTTAAGGACTCTGCTTCATTATTTAAGGACTTTGTTGCATTATTTAAGGACTCTGCTGCATTATTTAAGGACTTTGCTGCATTATTTAAGGACTCTGCTGCATTATTTAAGGACTTTGTTGCATTATTTAAGGACTCTGCTTCATTATTTAAGGACTTTGTTGCATTATTTAAGGACTCTGCTGCATTATTTAAGGACTTTGTTGCATTATTTAAGGACTCTGCTGCATTATTTAAAGACTTTGCTGCATTATTTAAGTACTCTGGTGCATTATTTAAGGACTCTGCTGCATTATTTAAAGACTTTGCTGCATTATTTAAGTACTCTGGTGCATTATTTAAGGACTTTGTTGCATTATTTAAGTATGCTGCTGCGGTATTTAAGGCCTCTGCTGCATTATTTAAGGACTCTGCTGCATTATTTAAAGACTTTGCTGCATTATTTAAGGATTCTGCTGCATTATTTAAGTACTTTGTTGCATTATTTAAGGACGCTGCTGCGGTATTTAAGGACTCTGCTACATTATATAAGGACTTTGCTGCATTATTTCAGGACTCGGCTGCATTATTAAGGGCGTTGCTGCATTTTATTTAAGGAACTTATTGCATTATTTAAGGACTCTGTGCATTATTTAAGGAATTTGCTGCATTATTTAAGGACTCTGCTGCATTATTTAATGACTCTGCTGCGGTATTTAAGGACTCTGCTGCATTATTTAAGCACTCTGCTGCTTTATTTATGGACTTTGCTGCATTATTTAAGGATTCTGCTGAGGTATTTTTAGACTCTGCTGCATTATTTAAGGACTTTGATGCATTATTTAAGAACTCTGCCGCAGTATTTAAGGACTCTGCTGCATTATTTAAGGTCTTTGATGCATTATTTAAGGACTCTTCTGAATTATTTAAGGACTTTGCTGCATTATTTTAGGACGCTGCTGCGGTATTTAAGGCCTCTGCTGCATTATTTAAGGACTTTGCTGCATAATTTAAGGACTCTGCTGCATTATTAAGCACGTTGCTGCATTATTTAAGGACTTTATTGCATTATTTAAGGATTCTGCTGCATTATTTATGGAATTTGCTGCATTATTTAAGGAATTTGCTGCATTATTTAAGAACTCTGCTGCAGTATTTAAGGACTCTGCTGCATTATTTAAGGACTTTATTGCATTATTTAAGGACGCTGCTGCAGAATTTAAGGAATCTGCTGCATTATTTAAGGACGTTGTTGCATTATTTAAGGACTCTGTGCATTATTTAAGGAATTTGCTGCATTATTTAAGGACTCTGCTGCATTATTTAATGACTCTGCTGCGGTATTTAAGGACTCTGCTGCATTATGTAAGCACTCTGCTGCATTATTTAAGGACTTTGCTGCATTATTTAAGGACTTTGATGCATTATTTATGGACGCTGCTGCGAAATTTAAGGAATCTGCTGCATTATTTAAGGACTTTGTTGCACTATTTAAGGACTCTGCTGCATTATTTAAGGACTCTGCTGCGGTATTTTAGGACTCTGCTGCATTATATAAGGACTCTGCTGCATTATTTAAGGACTTTGCTGCATTATTTAAGGACTCTGCTGCATTATTTAAGGACTCGGCTGCATTATTTAAATGCCTTGCTGCATTATTTAATGACTCTGCTGCATTATTTAAGGATTTTATTGCATTATTTAAGGACTCTGCTGCATTATTTAATGAATTTGCTGCATTATTTAAGGACTCTGCTGCATTATTTAAGGACTCTGCTGGGGTATTTTAGGACTCTGCTGCATTATATAAGGACTCTGCTGCATTATTTAAGGACTTTGCTGCATTATTTAAGGACTTTGCGGCAGTAATTAAGGAATCTGCTGCATTATTTAAGGACTTTGTTGCATTATTTAAGGACTGTGCTGCATTGCTTAAGGACTCTGCTGCATTATTTAAGGACGTTGCTGCATTATTTAAGGACTTTGTTGCATTATTTAAGGACTCTGCTGCATTATTTAAGGACTTTGTTGCATTATTTAAGGACTCTGTTGCATTATTTAAGGACTTTGCTGCATTATTTAAGTGCTCTGGTGCATTATTTAAGGACTTTATTGCATTATTTAAGGATTCTGCTGCATTATTTAAGGAATTTGCTGCATTATTTAAGAACTTTGCTGCAGTATTTAAGGACTCTGCTGCATTATTTAAGGACTTTATTGCATTATTTAAGGACCCTGCTGCAGAATTTAAGGAATCTGCTGCATTACTTAAGGACTTTGTTGCATTATTTAAGGACTCTGCTGCATTATTTAAGGACTTTGCTGCATTATTTAAGGACTTTGCTGCAGTAATTAAGGAATCTGCTGCATTATTTAAGGACTTTGTTGATTATTTAAGGACTGTGCTGCATTGCTTAAGGACTCTGCTGCATTATTTAAGGACTTTGCTGCATTATTTAAGGACTTTGTTGCATTATTTAAGGACTCTGCTGCATTATTTAAGGACTTTGTTGCATTATTTAAGGACTCTGTTGCATTATTTAAGGACTTTGCTGCATTATTTAAGTACTCTGGTGCATTATTTAAGGACTTTGTTGCATTATTTAAGGACTCTGCTGCATTATTTAAGGACTTTGCTGCATTATTTAAGTACTCTGGTGCATTATTTAAGGACTTTGTTGCATTATTTAAGGACTCTGCTGCATTATTTAAGGACTTTGTTGCATTATTTAAGGACTCTGCTGCATTATTTAAGGACTTTGCTGCATTATTTAAGGACTCTGTTGCATTATTTAAGGACTTTGCTGCATTATTTAAGTACTCTGGTGCATTATTTAAGGACTTTATTGCATTATTTAAGGATTCTGCTGCATTATTTAAGGAATTTGCTGCATTATTTAAGAACTTTGCTGCAGTATTTAAGGACTCTGCTGCATTATTTAAGGACTTTATTGCATTATTTAAGGACCCTGCTGCAGAATTTAAGGAATCTGCTGCATTACTTAAGGACTTTGTTGCATTATTTAAGGACTCTGCTGCATTATTTAAGGACTTTGCTGCATTATTTAAGGACTTTGATGCATTATTTAAGGACGCCGCTGCAGAATTTAAGTAATCTGCTGCATTATTTAAGGACTCTGCTGCATTATTTAAGGACCTTGCTGCATTATTTAAGGACTCTGCTGTATTATTAAGCACGTTGCTGCATTAATTAAGGACTTTATTGCATTATTTAAGGAATTTGATGCATTATTTAAGGACTCTGCTGCATTATTTAAGGACTTTGCTGCATTATTTAAGGACTCTGCTTCATTATTTAAGGACTTTGTTGCATTATTTAAGGACTCTGCTGCATTATTTAAGGACTTTGTTGCATTATTTAAGGACTCTGCTGCATTATTTAAAGACTTTGCTGCATTATTTAAGTACTCTGGTGCATTATTTAAGGACTCTGCTGCATTATTTAAAGACTTTGCTGCATTATTTAAGTACTCTGGTGCATTATTTAAGGACTTTGTTGCTTTATTTAAGGACTTTGCTGCATTATTTAAGGACTTTGTTGCATTATTTAAGGACTCTGCTGCATTATTTAAGGACTTTGCTGCATTATTTAAGTATGCTGCTGCAGTATTTAAGGCCTCTGCTGCATTATTTAAGGACTCTGCTGCATTTTTAAGGACGTTGCTGCATTATTTAAGGACTTTATTGCATTATTTAAGGATTCTGCTGCATTATTTAAGGAATTTGCTGCATTATTTAAGGACTCTGCTGCATTATTTAAGGACTTTGTTTCATTATTTAATGACTCTGCTGGGGTATTTAAGGACTCTGCTGCATTATTTAAGGACTTTGTTGCATTATTTAAGGACTCTGCTGCAGTATTTAAGGACTCTGCTGCATTATTTAAGGACTTTGATGCATTATTTAAGGACGCTGCTGCAGAATTTAAGGAATCTGCTGCATTATTTAAGGACTTTGTTGCATTATTTAAGGACTATGCTGCATTATGTAAGGACTCTGCTGCATTATTTAAGGACTTTGCTGCATTATTTAATTACTCTGCTGCATTATTTAAGGACTTTGTTGCATTATTTAAGGACTCTGCTGCATTATTTAAGGACTTTGCTGCATTATTTAAGGACTTTGATGCATTATTTAAGGACGCTGCTGCAGAATTTAAGTAATCTGCTGCATTATTTAAGGACTCTGCTGCATTATTTAAGGACTTTGCTGCATTATTTAAGGACTCTGCTGCATTATTTAAGGACTTTGTTGCATTATTTAATGACTCTGCTGCGGTATTTAAGGACTCTGCTGCATTATTTAAGGACTTTGCTGCATTATTTAAGGACTTTGCTGCAGTAATTAAGGAATCTGCTGCATTATTTAAGGACTTTGTTGCATTATTTAAGGACTGTGCTGCATTGCTTAAGGACTCTGCTGCATTATTTAAGGACTTTGCTGCATTATTTAAGGACTTTGTTGCATTATTTAAGGACTCTGCTGCATTATTTAAGGACTTTGTTGCATTATTTAAGGACTCTGTTGCATTATTTAAGGACTTTGCTGCATTATTTAAGTACTCTGGTGCATTATTTAAGGACTTTGTTGCACTATTTAAGGACTCTTCTGCATTATTTAAGGACTTTGTTGCATTATTTAAGGACTCTGCTGCATTATTTAAGGACTTTGCTGCATTATTTAAGGACTCTGCTGCATTATTTAAGGACTTTGTTGCATTATTTAATGACTCTGCTGCGGTATTTAAGGACTCTTCTGCATTATTTAAGGACTTTGCTGCATTATTTAAGGACTCTGCTTCATTATTTAAGGACTTTGTTGCATTATTTAAGGACTCTGCTGCATTATTTAAGGACTTTGCTGCATTATTTAAGGACTCTGCTGCATTATTTAAGGACTTTGTTGCATTATTTAAGGACTCTGCTTCATTATTTAAGGACTTTGTTGCATTATTTAAGGACTCTGCTGCATTATTTAAGGACTTTGTTGCATTATTTAAGGACTCTGCTGCATTATTTAAAGACTTTGCTGCATTATTTAAGTACTCTGGTGCATTATTTAAGGACTCTGCTGCATTATTTAAAGACTTTGCTGCATTATTTAAGTACTCTGGTGCATTATTTAAGGACTTTGTTGCATTATTTAAGTATGCTGCTGCGGTATTTAAGGCCTCTGCTGCATTATTTAAGGACTCTGCTGCATTATTTAAAGACTTTGCTGCATTATTTAAGGATTCTGCTGCATTATTTAAGTACTTTGTTGCATTATTTAAGGACGCTGCTGCGGTATTTAAGGACTCTGCTACATTATATAAGGACTTTGCTGCATTATTTCAGGACTCGGCTGCATTATTAAGGGCGTTGCTGCATTTTATTTAAGGAACTTATTGCATTATTTAAGGACTCTGTGCATTATTTAAGGAATTTGCTGCATTATTTAAGGACTCTGCTGCATTATTTAATGACTCTGCTGCGGTATTTAAGGACTCTGCTGCATTATTTAAGCACTCTGCTGCTTTATTTATGGACTTTGCTGCATTATTTAAGGATTCTGCTGAGGTATTTTTAGACTCTGCTGCATTATTTAAGGACTTTGATGCATTATTTAAGAACTCTGCCGCAGTATTTAAGGACTCTGCTGCATTATTTAAGGTCTTTGATGCATTATTTAAGGACTCTTCTGAATTATTTAAGGACTTTGCTGCATTATTTTAGGACGCTGCTGCGGTATTTAAGGCCTCTGCTGCATTATTTAAGGACTTTGCTGCATAATTTAAGGACTCTGCTGCATTATTAAGCACGTTGCTGCATTATTTAAGGACTTTATTGCATTATTTAAGGATTCTGCTGCATTATTTATGGAATTTGCTGCATTATTTAAGGAATTTGCTGCATTATTTAAGAACTCTGCTGCAGTATTTAAGGACTCTGCTGCATTATTTAAGGACTTTATTGCATTATTTAAGGACGCTGCTGCAGAATTTAAGGAATCTGCTGCATTATTTAAGGACGTTGTTGCATTATTTAAGGACTCTGTGCATTATTTAAGGAATTTGCTGCATTATTTAAGGACTCTGCTGCATTATTTAATGACTCTGCTGCGGTATTTAAGGACTCTGCTGCATTATGTAAGCACTCTGCTGCATTATTTAAGGACTTTGCTGCATTATTTAAGGACTTTGATGCATTATTTATGGACGCTGCTGCGAAATTTAAGGAATCTGCTGCATTATTTAAGGACTTTGTTGCACTATTTAAGGACTCTGCTGCATTATTTAAGGACTCTGCTGCGGTATTTTAGGACTCTGCTGCATTATATAAGGACTCTGCTGCATTATTTAAGGACTTTGCTGCATTATTTAAGGACTCTGCTGCATTATTTAAGGACTCGGCTGCATTATTTAAATGCCTTGCTGCATTATTTAATGACTCTGCTGCATTATTTAAGGATTTTATTGCATTATTTAAGGACTCTGCTGCATTATTTAATGAATTTGCTGCATTATTTAAGGACTCTGCTGCATTATTTAAGGACTCTGCTGGGGTATTTTAGGACTCTGCTGCATTATATAAGGACTCTGCTGCATTATTTAAGGACTTTGCTGCATTATTTAAGGACTTTGCGGCAGTAATTAAGGAATCTGCTGCATTATTTAAGGACTTTGTTGCATTATTTAAGGACTGTGCTGCATTGCTTAAGGACTCTGCTGCATTATTTAAGGACGTTGCTGCATTATTTAAGGACTTTGTTGCATTATTTAAGGACTCTGCTGCATTATTTAAGGACTTTGTTGCATTATTTAAGGACTCTGTTGCATTATTTAAGGACTTTGCTGCATTATTTAAGTGCTCTGGTGCATTATTTAAGGACTTTATTGCATTATTTAAGGATTCTGCTGCATTATTTAAGGAATTTGCTGCATTATTTAAGAACTTTGCTGCAGTATTTAAGGACTCTGCTGCATTATTTAAGGACTTTATTGCATTATTTAAGGACCCTGCTGCAGAATTTAAGGAATCTGCTGCATTACTTAAGGACTTTGTTGCATTATTTAAGGACTCTGCTGCATTATTTAAGGACTTTGCTGCATTATTTAAGGACTTTGATGCATTATTTAAGGACGCCGCTGCAGAATTTAAGTAATCTGCTGCATTATTTAAGGACTCTGCTGCATTATTTAAGGACTTTGCTGCATTATTTAAGTACTCTGGTGCATTATTTAAGGACTTTATTGCATTATTTAAGGATTCTGCTGCATTATTTAAGGAATTTGCTGCATTATTTAAGAACTTTGCTGCAGTATTTAAGGACTCTGCTGCATTATTTAAGGACTTTATTGCATTATTTAAGGACCCTGCTGCAGAATTTAAGGAATCTGCTGCATTACTTAAGGACTTTGTTGCATTATTTAAGGACTCTGCTGCATTATTTAAGGACTTTGCTGCATTATTTAAGGACTTTGATGCATTATTTAAGGACGCCGCTGCAGAATTTAAGTAATCTGCTGCATTATTTAAGGACTCTGCTGCATTATTTAAGGACTTTGCTGCATTATTTAAGGACTCTGCTGTATTATTAAGCACGTTGCTGCATTAATTAAGGACTTTATTGCATTATTTAAGGAATTTGATGCATTATTTAAGGACTCTGCTGCATTATTTAAGGACTTTGCTGCATTATTTAAGGACTCTGCTTCATTATTTAAGGACTTTGTTGCATTATTTAAGGACTCTGCTGCATTATTTAAGGACTTTGTTGCATTATTTAAGGACTCTGCTGCATTATTTAAAGACTTTGCTGCATTATTTAAGTACTCTGGTGCATTATTTAAGGACTCTGCTGCATTATTTAAAGACTTTGCTGCATTATTTAAGTACTCTGGTGCATTATTTAAGGACTTTGTTGCTTTATTTAAGGACTTTGCTGCATTATTTAAGGACTTTGTTGCATTATTTAAGGACTCTGCTGCATTATTTAAGGACTTTGCTGCATTATTTAAGTATGCTGCTGCAGTATTTAAGGCCTCTGCTGCATTATTTAAGGACTCTGCTGCATTTTTAAGGACGTTGCTGCATTATTTAAGGACTTTATTGCATTATTTAAGGATTCTGCTGCATTATTTAAGGAATTTGCTGCATTATTTAAGGACTCTGCTGCATTATTTAAGGACTTTGTTTCATTATTTAATGACTCTGCTGGGGTATTTAAGGACTCTGCTGCATTATTTAAGGACTTTGTTGCATTATTTAAGGACTCTGCTGCATTATTTAAGGACTTTGCTGCATTATTTAAGGACTCTGTTGCATTATTTAAGGACTTTGCTGCATTATTTAAGTACTCTGGTGCATTATTTAAGGACTTTGTTGCACTATTTAAGGACTCTGCTGCATTATTTAAGGACTTTGTTGCATTATTTAAGGACTCTGCTGCATTATTTAAGGACTTTGCTGCATTATTTAAGGACTCTGCTGCATTATTTAAGGACTTTGTTGCATTATTTAATGACTCTGCTGCGGTATTTAAGGACTCTTCTGCATTATTTAAGGACTTTGCTGCATTATTTAAGGACTCTGCTTCATTATTTAAGGACTTTGTTGCATTATTTAAGGACTCTGCTGCATTATTTAAGGACTTTGCTGCATTATTTAAGGACTCTGCTGCATTATTTAAGGACTTTGTTGCATTATTTAAGGACTCTGCTTCATTATTTAAGGACTTTGTTGCATTATTTAAGGACTCTGCTGCATTATTTAAGGACTTTGTTGCATTATTTAAGGACTCTGCTGCATTATTTAAAGACTTTGCTGCATTATTTAAGTACTCTGGTGCATTATTTAAGGACTCTGCTGCATTATTTAAAGACTTTGCTGCATTATTTAAGTACTCTGGTGCATTATTTAAGGACTTTGTTGCATTATTTAAGTATGCTGCTGCGGTATTTAAGGCCTCTGCTGCATTATTTAAGGACTCTGCTGCATTATTTAAAGACTTTGCTGCATTATTTAAGGATTCTGCTGCATTATTTAAGTACTTTGTTGCATTATTTAAGGACGCTGCTGCGGTATTTAAGGACTCTGCTACATTATATAAGGACTTTGCTGCATTATTTCAGGACTCGGCTGCATTATTAAGGGCGTTGCTGCATTTTATTTAAGGAACTTATTGCATTATTTAAGGACTCTGTGCATTATTTAAGGAATTTGCTGCATTATTTAAGGACTCTGCTGCATTATTTAATGACTCTGCTGCGGTATTTAAGGACTCTGCTGCATTATTTAAGCACTCTGCTGCTTTATTTATGGACTTTGCTGCATTATTTAAGGATTCTGCTGAGGTATTTTAAGACTCTGCTGCATTATTTAAGGACTTTGATGCATTATTTAAGAACTCTGCCGCAGTATTTAAGGACTCTGCTGCATTATTTAAGGTCTTTGATGCATTATTTAAGGACTATTCTGAATTATTTAAGGACTTTGCTGCATTATTTTAGGACGCTGCTGCGGTATTTAAGGCCTCTGCTGCATTATTTAAGGACTTTGCTGCATAATTTAAGGACTCTGCTGCATTATTAAGCACGTTGCTGCATTATTTAAGGACTTTATTGCATTATTTAAGGATTCTGCTGCATTATTTATGGAATTTGCTGCATTATTTAAGGAATTTGCTGCATTATTTAAGAACTCTGCTGCAGTATTTAAGGACTCTGCTGCATTATTTAAGGACTTTATTGCATTATTTAAGGACGCTGCTGCAGAATTTAAGGAATCTGCTGCATTATTTAAGGACGTTGTTGCATTATTTAAGGACTCTGTGCATTATTTAAGGAATTTGCTGCATTATTTAAGGACTCTGCTGCATTATTTAATGACTCTGCTGCGGTATTTAAGGACTCTGCTGCATTATGTAAGCACTCTGCTGCATTATTTAAGGACTTTGCTGCATTATTTAAGGACTTTGATGCATTATTTATGGACGCTGCTGCGAAATTTAAGGAATCTGCTGCATTATTTAAGGACTTTGTTGCACTATTTAAGGACTCTGCTGCATTATTTAAGGACTCTGCTGCGGTATTTTAGGACTCTGCTGCATTATATAAGGACTCTGCTGCATTATTTAAGGACTTTGCTGCATTATTTAAGGACTCTGCTGCATTATTTAAGGACTCGGCTGCATTATTTAAATGCCTTGCTGCATTATTTAATGACTCTGCTGCATTATTTAAGGATTTTATTGCATTATTTAAGGACTCTGCTGCATTATTTAATGAATTTGCTGCATTATTTAAGGACTCTGCTGCATTATTTAAGGACTCTGCTGGGGTATTTTAGGACTCTGCTGCATTATATAAGGACTCTGCTGCATTATTTAAGGACTTTGCTGCATTATTTAAGGACTTTGCGGCAGTAATTAAGGAATCTGCTGCATTATTTAAGGACTTTGTTGCATTATTTAAGGACTGTGCTGCATTGCTTAAGGACTCTGCTGCATTATTTAAGGACGTTGCTGCATTATTTAAGGACTTTGTTGCATTATTTAAGGACTCTGCTGCATTATTTAAGGACTTTGTTGCATTATTTAAGGACTCTGTTGCATTATTTAAGGACTTTGCTGCATTATTTAAGTGCTCTGGTGCATTATTTAAGGACTTTATTGCATTATTTAAGGATTCTGCTGCATTATTTAAGGAATTTGCTGCATTATTTAAGAACTTTGCTGCAGTATTTAAGGACTCTGCTGCATTATTTAAGGACTTTATTGCATTATTTAAGGACCCTGCTGCAGAATTTAAGGAATCTGCTGCATTACTTAAGGACTTTGTTGCATTATTTAAGGACTCTGCTGCATTATTTAAGGACTTTGCTGCATTATTTAAGGACTTTGATGCATTATTTAAGGACGCCGCTGCAGAATTTAAGTAATCTGCTGCATTATTTAAGGACTCTGCTGCATTATTTAAGGACTTTGCTGCATTATTTAAGTACTCTGGTGCATTATTTAAGGACTTTATTGCATTATTTAAGGATTCTGCTGCATTATTTAAGGAATTTGCTGCATTATTTAAGAACTTTGCTGCAGTATTTAAGGACTCTGCTGCATTATTTAAGGACTTTATTGCATTATTTAAGGACCCTGCTGCAGAATTTAAGGAATCTGCTGCATTACTTAAGGACTTTGTTGCATTATTTAAGGACTCTGCTGCATTATTTAAGGACTTTGCTGCATTATTTAAGGACTTTGATGCATTATTTAAGGACGCCGCTGCAGAATTTAAGTAATCTGCTGCATTATTTAAGGACTCTGCTGCATTATTTAAGGACTTTGCTGCATTATTTAAGGACTCTGCTGTATTATTAAGCACGTTGCTGCATTAATTAAGGACTTTATTGCATTATTTAAGGAATTTGATGCATTATTTAAGGACTCTGCTGCATTATTTAAGGACTTTGCTGCATTATTTAAGGACTCTGCTTCATTATTTAAGGACTTTGTTGCATTATTTAAGGACTCTGCTGCATTATTTAAGGACTTTGTTGCATTATTTAAGGACTCTGCTGCATTATTTAAAGACTTTGCTGCATTATTTAAGTACTCTGGTGCATTATTTAAGGACTCTGCTGCATTATTTAAAGACTTTGCTGCATTATTTAAGTACTCTGGTGCATTATTTAAGGACTTTGTTGCTTTATTTAAGGACTTTGCTGCATTATTTAAGGACTTTGTTGCATTATTTAAGGACTCTGCTGCATTATTTAAGGACTTTGCTGCATTATTTAAGTATGCTGCTGCAGTATTTAAGGCCTCTGCTGCATTATTTAAGGACTCTGCTGCATTTTTAAGGACGTTGCTGCATTATTTAAGGACTTTATTGCATTATTTAAGGATTCTGCTGCATTATTTAAGGAATTTGCTGCATTATTTAAGGACTCTGCTGCATTATTTAAGGACTTTGTTTCATTATTTAATGACTCTGCTGGGGTATTTAAGGACTCTGCTGCATTATTTAAGGACTTTGTTGCATTATTTAAGGACTCTGCTGCATTATTTAAGGACTTTGCTGCATTATTTAAGGACTTTGATGCATTATTTAAGGACGCTGCTGCAGAATTTAACTAATCTGCTGCATTATTTAAGGACTCTGCTGCATTATTTAAGGACTTTGCTGCATTATTTAAGGACTCTGCTGCATTATTTAAGGACTTTGTTGCATTATTTAATGACTCTGCTGCGGTATTTAAGGACTCTGCTGTATTATTTAAGGACTTTGCTGCATTATTTAAGGACTCTGCTTCATTATTTAAGGACTTTGTTGCATTATTTAAGGACTCTGCTGCATTATTTAAGGATTTTGCTGCATTATTTAAGGACTCTACTGCATTATTAAGGACGTTGCTGCATTATTTAAGGACTTTATTGCATTATTTAAGGATTCTGCTGCATTATTTAAGGAATTAGCTGCATTATTTAAGTACTCTGCTGCATTATTTAAGGACTTTGCTGCATTATTTAAGTATGCTGCTGCAGTATTTAAGGCCTCTGCTGCATTATTTAAGGACTCTGCTGCATTATTAAGGACGTTGCTGCATTATTTAAGGACTTTATTGCATTATTTAAGGATTCTGCTGCATTATTTAAGGAATTTGCTGCATTATTTAAGGACTCTGCTGCATTATTTAAGGACTTTGTTGCATTATTTAATGACTCTGCTGGGGTATTTAAGGACTCTGCTGCATTATTTAAGGACTTTGTTGCATTATTTAAGGAATCTGCTGCATTATTTAAGGACTTTGCTGCATTATTTAAGGACTTTGATGCATTATTTAAGGACGCTGCTGCAGAATTTAAGTAATCTGCTGCATTATTTAAGGACTCTGCTGCATTATTTTAGGACTTTGCTGCATTATTTAAGGACTCTGCTGCATTATTTAAGGACTTTGATGCATTATTTATGGACGCTGCTGCGAAATTTAAGGAATCTGCTGCATTATTTAAGGACTTTGTTGCACTATTTAAGGACTCTGCTGCATTATTTAAGGACTCTGCTGCGGTATTTTAGGACTCTGCTGCATTATATAAGGACTCTGCTGCATTATTTAAGGACTTTGCTGCATTATTTAAGGACTCTGCTGCATTATTTAAGGACTCGGCTGCATTATTTAAATACCTTGCTGCATTATTTAATGACTCTGCTGCATTATTTAAGGATTTTATTGCATTATTTAAGGACTCTGCTGCATTATTTAATGAATTTGCTGCAATATTTAAGGACTCTGCTGCATTATTTAAGGACTCTGCTGGGGTATTTTAGGACTCTGCTGCATTATATAAGGACTCTGCTGCATTATTTAAGGACTTTGCTGCATTATTTAAGGACTTTGCGGCAGTAATTAAGGAATCTGCTGCATTATTTAAGGACTTTGTTGCATTATTTAAGGACTGTGCTGCATTGCTTAAGGACTCTGCTGCATTATTTAAGGACGTTGCTGCATTATTTAAGGACTTTGTTGCATTATTTAAGGACTCTGCTGCATTATTTAAGGACTTTGTTGCATTATTTAAGGACTCTGTTGCATTATTTAAGGACTTTGCTGCATTATTTAAGTACTCTGGTGCATTATTTAAGGACTTTGTTGCATTATTTAAGGACTCTGTTGCATTATTTAAGGACTTTGCTGCATTATTTAAGTACTCTGGTGCATTATTTAAGGACTTTGTTGCATTATTTAAGGACTCTGCTGCATTATTTAAGGACTTTGTTGCATTATTTAAGGACTCTGTTGCATTATTTAAGGACTTTGCTGCATTATTTAAGTACTCTGGTGCATTATTTAAGGACTTTGTTGCATTATTTAAGGACTCTGCTGCATTATTTAAGGACTTTGTTGCATTATTTAAGGACTCTGCTGCATTATTTAAGGACTTTGCTGCATTATTTAAGGACTCTGTTGCATTATTTAAGGACTTTGCTGCATTATTTAAGTACTCTGGTGCATTATTTAAGGACTTTATTGCATTATTTAAGGATTCTGCTGCATTATTTAAGGAATTTGCTGCATTATTTAAGAACTTTGCCGCAGTATTTAAGGACTCTGCTGCATTATTTAAGGACTTTATTGCATTATTTAAGGACCCTGCTGCAGAATTTAAGGAATCTGCTGCATTACTTAAGGACTTTGTTGCATTATTTAAGGACTCTGCTGCATTATTTAAGGACTTTGCTGCATTATTTAAGGACTTTGATGCATTATTTAAGGACGCCGCTGCAGAATTTAAGTAATCTGCTGCATTATTTAAGGACTCTGCTGCATTATTTAAGGACTTTGCTGCATTATTTAAGGACTCTGCTGTATTATTAAGCACGGTGCTGCATTAATTAAGGACTTTATTGCATTATTTAAGGAATTTGATGCATTATTTAAGGACTCTGCTGCATTATTTAAGGACTTTGCTGCATTATTTAAGGACTCTGCTTCATTATTTAAGGACTTTGTTGCATTATTTAAGGACTCTGCTGCATTATTTAAGGACTTTGTTGCATTATTTAAGGACTCTGCTGCATTATTTAAAGACTTTGCTGCATTATTTAAGTACTCTGGTGCATTATTTAAGGACTCTGCTGCATTATTTAAAGACTTTGCTGCATTATTTAAGTACTCTGGTGCATTATTTAAGGACTTTGTTGCTTTATTTAAGGACTGTGCTGCATTGCTTAAGGACTCTGCTGCATTATTTAAGGACGTTGCTGCATTATTTAAGGACTTTGTTGCATTATTTAAGGACTCTGCTGCATTATTTAAGGACTTTGTTGCATTATTTAAGGACTCTGTTGCATTATTTAAGGACTTTGCTGCATTATTTAAGTGCTCTGGTGCATTATTTAAGGACTTTATTGCATTATTTAAGGATTCTGCTGCATTATTTAAGGAATTTGCTGCATTATTTAAGAACTTTGCTGCAGTATTTAAGGACTCTGCTGCATTATTTAAGGACTTTATTGCATTATTTAAGGACCCTGCTGCAGAATTTAAGGAATCTGCTGCATTACTTAAGGACTTTGTTGCATTATTTAAGGACTCTGCTGCATTATTTAAGGACTTTGCTGCATTATTTAAGGACTTTGATGCATTATTTAAGGACGCCGCTGCAGAATTTAAGTAATCTGCTGCATTATTTAAGGACTCTGCTGCATTATTTAAGGACTTTGCTGCATTATTTAAGTACTCTGGTGCATTATTTAAGGACTTTATTGCATTATTTAAGGATTCTGCTGCATTATTTAAGGAATTTGCTGCATTATTTAAGAACTTTGCTGCAGTATTTAAGGACTCTGCTGCATTATTTAAGGACTTTATTGCATTATTTAAGGACCCTGCTGCAGAATTTAAGGAATCTGCTGCATTACTTAAGGACTTTGTTGCATTATTTAAGGACTCTGCTGCATTATTTAAGGACTTTGCTGCATTATTTAAGGACTTTGATGCATTATTTAAGGACGCCGCTGCAGAATTTAAGTAATCTGCTGCATTATTTAAGGACTCTGCTGCATTATTTAAGGACTTTGCTGCATTATTTAAGGACTCTGCTGTATTATTAAGCACGTTGCTGCATTAATTAAGGACTTTATTGCATTATTTAAGGAATTTGATGCATTATTTAAGGACTCTGCTGCATTATTTAAGGACTTTGCTGCATTATTTAAGGACTCTGCTTCATTATTTAAGGACTTTGTTGCATTATTTAAGGACTCTGCTGCATTATTTAAGGACTTTGTTGCATTATTTAAGGACTCTGCTGCATTATTTAAAGACTTTGCTGCATTATTTAAGTACTCTGGTGCATTATTTAAGGACTCTGCTGCATTATTTAAAGACTTTGCTGCATTATTTAAGTACTCTGGTGCATTATTTAAGGACTTTGTTGCTTTATTTAAGGACTTTGCTGCATTATTTAAGGACTTTGTTGCATTATTTAAGGACTCTGCTGCATTATTTAAGGACTTTGCTGCATTATTTAAGTATGCTGCTGCAGTATTTAAGGCCTCTGCTGCATTATTTAAGGACTCTGCTGCATTTTTAAGGACGTTGCTGCATTATTTAAGGACTTTATTGCATTATTTAAGGATTCTGCTGCATTATTTAAGGAATTTGCTGCATTATTTAAGGACTCTGCTGCATTATTTAAGGACTTTGTTTCATTATTTAATGACTCTGCTGGGGTATTTAAGGACTCTGCTGCATTATTTAAGGACTTTGTTGCATTATTTAAGGACTCTGCTGCATTATTTAAGGACTTTGCTGCATTATTTAAGGACTCTGTTGCATTATTTAAGGACTTTGCTGCATTATTTAAGTACTCTGGTGCATTATTTAAGGACTTTGTTGCACTATTTAAGGACTCTGCTGCATTATTTAAGGACTTTGTTGCATTATTTAAGGACTCTGCTGCATTATTTAAGGACTTTGCTGCATTATTTAAGGACTCTGCTGCATTATTTAAGGACTTTGTTGCATTATTTAATGACTCTGCTGCGGTATTTAAGGACTCTTCTGCATTATTTAAGGACTTTGCTGCATTATTTAAGGACTCTGCTTCATTATTTAAGGACTTTGTTGCATTATTTAAGGACTCTGCTGCATTATTTAAGGACTTTGCTGCATTATTTAAGGACTCTGCTGCATTATTTAAGGACTTTGTTGCATTATTTAAGGACTCTGCTTCATTATTTAAGGACTTTGTTGCATTATTTAAGGACTCTGCTGCATTATTTAAGGACTTTGTTGCATTATTTAAGGACTCTGCTGCATTATTTAAAGACTTTGCTGCATTATTTAAGTACTCTGGTGCATTATTTAAGGACTCTGCTGCATTATTTAAAGACTTTGCTGCATTATTTAAGTACTCTGGTGCATTATTTAAGGACTTTGTTGCATTATTTAAGTATGCTGCTGCGGTATTTAAGGCCTCTGCTGCATTATTTAAGGACTCTGCTGCATTATTTAAAGACTTTGCTGCATTATTTAAGGATTCTGCTGCATTATTTAAGTACTTTGTTGCATTATTTAAGGACGCTGCTGCGGTATTTAAGGACTCTGCTACATTATATAAGGACTTTGCTGCATTATTTCAGGACTCGGCTGCATTATTAAGGGCGTTGCTGCATTTTATTTAAGGAACTTATTGCATTATTTAAGGACTCTGTGCATTATTTAAGGAATTTGCTGCATTATTTAAGGACTCTGCTGCATTATTTAATGACTCTGCTGCGGTATTTAAGGACTCTGCTGCATTATTTAAGCACTCTGCTGCTTTATTTATGGACTTTGCTGCATTATTTAAGGATTCTGCTGAGGTATTTTAAGACTCTGCTGCATTATTTAAGGACTTTGATGCATTATTTAAGAACTCTGCCGCAGTATTTAAGGACTCTGCTGCATTATTTAAGGTCTTTGATGCATTATTTAAGGACTCTTCTGAATTATTTAAGGACTTTGCTGCATTATTTTAGGACGCTGCTGCGGTATTTAAGGCCTCTGCTGCATTATTTAAGGACTTTGCTGCATAATTTAAGGACTCTGCTGCATTATTAAGCACGTTGCTGCATTATTTAAGGACTTTATTGCATTATTTAAGGATTCTGCTGCATTATTTATGGAATTTGCTGCATTATTTAAGGAATTTGCTGCATTATTTAAGAACTCTGCTGCAGTATTTAAGGACTCTGCTGCATTATTTAAGGACTTTATTGCATTATTTAAGGACGCTGCTGCAGAATTTAAGGAATCTGCTGCATTATTTAAGGACGTTGTTGCATTATTTAAGGACTCTGTGCATTATTTAAGGAATTTGCTGCATTATTTAAGGACTCTGCTGCATTATTTAATGACTCTGCTGCGGTATTTAAGGACTCTGCTGCATTATGTAAGCACTCTGCTGCATTATTTAAGGACTTTGCTGCATTATTTAAGGACTTTGATGCATTATTTATGGACGCTGCTGCGAAATTTAAGGAATCTGCTGCATTATTTAAGGACTTTGTTGCACTATTTAAGGACTCTGCTGCATTATTTAAGGACTCTGCTGCGGTATTTTAGGACTCTGCTGCATTATATAAGGACTCTGCTGCATTATTTAAGGACTTTGCTGCATTATTTAAGGACTCTGCTGCATTATTTAAGGACTCGGCTGCATTATTTAAATGCCTTGCTGCATTATTTAATGACTCTGCTGCATTATTTAAGGATTTTATTGCATTATTTAAGGACTCTGCTGCATTATTTAATGAATTTGCTGCATTATTTAAGGACTCTGCTGCATTATTTAAGGACTCTGCTGGGGTATTTTAGGACTCTGCTGCATTATATAAGGACTCTGCTGCATTATTTAAGGACTTTGCTGCATTATTTAAGGACTTTGCGGCAGTAATTAAGGAATCTGCTGCATTATTTAAGGACTTTGTTGCATTATTTAAGGACTGTGCTGCATTGCTTAAGGACTCTGCTGCATTATTTAAGGACGTTGCTGCATTATTTAAGGACTTTGTTGCATTATTTAAGGACTCTGCTGCATTATTTAAGGACTTTGTTGCATTATTTAAGGACTCTGTTGCATTATTTAAGGACTTTGCTGCATTATTTAAGTGCTCTGGTGCATTATTTAAGGACTTTATTGCATTATTTAAGGATTCTGCTGCATTATTTAAGGAATTTGCTGCATTATTTAAGAACTTTGCTGCAGTATTTAAGGACTCTGCTGCATTATTTAAGGACTTTATTGCATTATTTAAGGACCCTGCTGCAGAATTTAAGGAATCTGCTGCATTACTTAAGGACTTTGTTGCATTATTTAAGGACTCTGCTGCATTATTTAAGGACTTTGCTGCATTATTTAAGGACTTTGATGCATTATTTAAGGACGCCGCTGCAGAATTTAAGTAATCTGCTGCATTATTTAAGGACTCTGCTGCATTATTTAAGGACTTTGCTGCATTATTTAAGTACTCTGGTGCATTATTTAAGGACTTTATTGCATTATTTAAGGATTCTGCTGCATTATTTAAGGAATTTGCTGCATTATTTAAGAACTTTGCTGCAGTATTTAAGGACTCTGCTGCATTATTTAAGGACTTTATTGCATTATTTAAGGACCCTGCTGCAGAATTTAAGGAATCTGCTGCATTACTTAAGGACTTTGTTGCATTATTTAAGGACTCTGCTGCATTATTTAAGGACTTTGCTGCATTATTTAAGGACTTTGATGCATTATTTAAGGACGCCGCTGCAGAATTTAAGTAATCTGCTGCATTATTTAAGGACTCTGCTGCATTATTTAAGGACTTTGCTGCATTATTTAAGGACTCTGCTGTATTATTAAGCACGTTGCTGCATTAATTAAGGACTTTATTGCATTATTTAAGGAATTTGATGCATTATTTAAGGACTCTGCTGCATTATTTAAGGACTTTGCTGCATTATTTAAGGACTCTGCTTCATTATTTAAGGACTTTGTTGCATTATTTAAGGACTCTGCTGCATTATTTAAGGACTTTGTTGCATTATTTAAGGACTCTGCTGCATTATTTAAAGACTTTGCTGCATTATTTAAGTACTCTGGTGCATTATTTAAGGACTCTGCTGCATTATTTAAAGACTTTGCTGCATTATTTAAGTACTCTGGTGCATTATTTAAGGACTTTGTTGCTTTATTTAAGGACTTTGCTGCATTATTTAAGGACTTTGTTGCATTATTTAAGGACTCTGCTGCATTATTTAAGGACTTTGCTGCATTATTTAAGTATGCTGCTGCAGTATTTAAGGCCTCTGCTGCATTATTTAAGGACTCTGCTGCATTTTTAAGGACGTTGCTGCATTATTTAAGGACTTTATTGCATTATTTAAGGATTCTGCTGCATTATTTAAGGAATTTGCTGCATTATTTAAGGACTCTGCTGCATTATTTAAGGACTTTGTTTCATTATTTAATGACTCTGCTGGGGTATTTAAGGACTCTGCTGCATTATTTAAGGACTTTGTTGCATTATTTAAGGACTCTGCTGCATTATTTAAGGACTTTGCTGCATTATTTAAGGACTTTGATGCATTATTTAAGGACGCTGCTGCAGAATTTAACTAATCTGCTGCATTATTTAAGGACTCTGCTGCATTATTTAAGGACTTTGCTGCATTATTTAAGGACTCTGCTGCATTATTTAAGGACTTTGTTGCATTATTTAATGACTCTGCTGCGGTATTTAAGGACTCTGCTGTATTATTTAAGGACTTTGCTGCATTATTTAAGGACTCTGCTTCATTATTTAAGGACTTTGTTGCATTATTTAAGGACTCTGCTGCATTATTTAAGGATTTTGCTGCATTATTTAAGGACTCTACTGCATTATTAAGGACGTTGCTGCATTATTTAAGGACTTTATTGCATTATTTAAGGATTCTGCTGCATTATTTAAGGAATTAGCTGCATTATTTAAGTACTCTGCTGCATTATTTAAGGACTTTGCTGCATTATTTAAGTATGCTGCTGCAGTATTTAAGGCCTCTGCTGCATTATTTAAGGACTCTGCTGCATTATTAAGGACGTTGCTGCATTATTTAAGGACTTTATTGCATTATTTAAGGATTCTGCTGCATTATTTAAGGAATTTGCTGCATTATTTAAGGACTCTGCTGCATTATTTAAGGACTTTGTTGCATTATTTAATGACTCTGCTGGGGTATTTAAGGACTCTGCTGCATTATTTAAGGACTTTGTTGCATTATTTAAGGAATCTGCTGCATTATTTAAGGACTTTGCTGCATTATTTAAGGACTTTGATGCATTATTTAAGGACGCTGCTGCAGAATTTAAGTAATCTGCTGCATTATTTAAGGACTCTGCTGCATTATTTTAGGACTTTGCTGCATTATTTAAGGACTCTGCTGCATTATTTAAGGACTTTGATGCATTATTTATGGACGCTGCTGCGAAATTTAAGGAATCTGCTGCATTATTTAAGGACTTTGTTGCACTATTTAAGGACTCTGCTGCATTATTTAAGGACTCTGCTGCGGTATTTTAGGACTCTGCTGCATTATATAAGGACTCTGCTGCATTATTTAAGGACTTTGCTGCATTATTTAAGGACTCTGCTGCATTATTTAAGGACTCGGCTGCATTATTTAAATACCTTGCTGCATTATTTAATGACTCTGCTGCATTATTTAAGGATTTTATTGCATTATTTAAGGACTCTGCTGCATTATTTAATGAATTTGCTGCAATATTTAAGGACTCTGCTGCATTATTTAAGGACTCTGCTGGGGTATTTTAGGACTCTGCTGCATTATATAAGGACTCTGCTGCATTATTTAAGGACTTTGCTGCATTATTTAAGGACTTTGCGGCAGTAATTAAGGAATCTGCTGCATTATTTAAGGACTTTGTTGCATTATTTAAGGACTGTGCTGCATTGCTTAAG
The DNA here is from genome assembly GCF_046119375.1 of Phyllobates terribilis. Lineage (NCBI taxonomy): Eukaryota > Metazoa > Chordata > Amphibia > Anura > Dendrobatidae > Phyllobates > Phyllobates terribilis. The sequence goes on along the minus strand of NW_027362988.1, from coordinate 1,206,681 downwards.
GACTCTGCTGCATTATTTAAGGACGTTGCTGCATTATTTAAGGACTTTGTTGCATTATTTAAGGACTCTGCTGCATTATTTAAGGACTTTGTTGCATTATTTAAGGACTCTGTTGCATTATTTAAGGACTTTGCTGCATTATTTAAGTACTCTGGTGCATTATTTAAGGACTTTGTTGCATTATTTAAGGACTCTGTTGCATTATTTAAGGACTTTGCTGCATTATTTAAGTACTCTGGTGCATTATTTAAGGACTTTGTTGCATTATTTAAGGACTCTGCTGCATTATTTAAGGACTTTGTTGCATTATTTAAGGACTCTGTTGCATTATTTAAGGACTTTGCTGCATTATTTAAGTACTCTGGTGCATTATTTAAGGACTTTGTTGCATTATTTAAGGACTCTGCTGCATTATTTAAGGACTTTGTTGCATTATTTAAGGACTCTGCTGCATTATTTAAGGACTTTGCTGCATTATTTAAGGACTCTGTTGCATTATTTAAGGACTTTGCTGCATTATTTAAGTACTCTGGTGCATTATTTAAGGACTTTATTGCATTATTTAAGGATTCTGCTGCATTATTTAAGGAATTTGCTGCATTATTTAAGAACTTTGCCGCAGTATTTAAGGACTCTGCTGCATTATTTAAGGACTTTATTGCATTATTTAAGGACCCTGCTGCAGAATTTAAGGAATCTGCTGCATTACTTAAGGACTTTGTTGCATTATTTAAGGACTCTGCTGCATTATTTAAGGACTTTGCTGCATTATTTAAGGACTTTGATGCATTATTTAAGGACGCCGCTGCAGAATTTAAGTAATCTGCTGCATTATTTAAGGACTCTGCTGCATTATTTAAGGACTTTGCTGCATTATTTAAGGACTCTGCTGTATTATTAAGCACGGTGCTGCATTAATTAAGGACTTTATTGCATTATTTAAGGAATTTGATGCATTATTTAAGGACTCTGCTGCATTATTTAAGGACTTTGCTGCATTATTTAAGGACTCTGCTTCATTATTTAAGGACTTTGTTGCATTATTTAAGGACTCTGCTGCATTATTTAAGGACTTTGTTGCATTATTTAAGGACTCTGCTGCATTATTTAAAGACTTTGCTGCATTATTTAAGTACTCTGGTGCATTATTTAAGGACTCTGCTGCATTATTTAAAGACTTTGCTGCATTATTTAAGTACTCTGGTGCATTATTTAAGGACTTTGTTGCTTTATTTAAGGACTTTGCTGCATTATTTAAGGACTTTGTTGCATTATTTAAGGACTCTGCTGCATTATTTAAGGACTTTGCTGCATTATTTAAGTATGCTGCTGCAGTATTTAAGGCCTCTGCTGCATTATTTAAGGACTCTGCTGCATTTTTAAGGACGTTGCTGCATTATTTAAGGACTTTATTGCATTATTTAAGGATTCTGCTGCATTATTTAAGGAATTTGCTGCATTATTTAATGACTCTGCTGCATTATTTAAGGACTTTGTTTCATTATTTAATGACTCTGCTGGGGTATTTAAGGACTCTGCTGCATTATTTAAGGACTTTGTTGCATTATTTAAGGACTTTGCTGCATTATTTAAGGACTTTGATGCATTATTTAAGGACGCTGCTGCAGAATTTAAGTAATCTGCTGCATTATTTAAGGACTCTGCTGCATTATTTAAGGACTTTGCTGCATTATTTAAGGACTCTGCTGCATTATTTAATGACTTTGTTGCATTATTTAATGACTCTGCTGCGGTATTTAAGGACTCTGCTGTATTATTTAAGGACTTTGCTGCATTATTTAAGGACTCTGCTTCATTATTTAAGGACTTTGTTGCATTATTTAAGGACTCTGCTGCATTATTTAAGGATTTTGCTGCATTATTTAAGGACTCTACTGCATTATTAAGGACGTTGCTGCATTATTTAAGGACTTTATTGCATTATTTAAGGATTCTGCTGCATTATTTAAGGAATTAGCTGCATTATTTAAGTACTCTGCTGCATTATATAAGGACTTTGCTGCATTATTTAAGTATGCTGCTGCAGTATTTAAGGCCTCTGCTGCATTATTTAAGGACTCTGCTGCATTATTAAGGACGTTGCTGCATTATTTAAGGACTTTATTGCATTATTTAAGGATTCTGCTGCATTATTTAAGGAATTTGCTGCATTATTTAAGGACTCTGCTGCATTATTTAAGGACTTTGTTGCATTATTTAATGACTCTGCTGGGGTATTTAAGGACTCTGCTGCATTATTTAAGGACTTTGTTGCATTATTTAAGGACTCTGCTGCATTATTTAAGGACTTTGCTGCATTATTTAAGGACTTTGATGCATTATTTAAGGACGCTGCTGCAGAATTTAAGTAATCTGCTGCATTATTTAAGGACTCTGCTGCATTATTTAAGGACTTTGCTGCATTATTTAAGGACTCTGCTGCATTATTTAAGGACTTTGTTGCATTATTTAATGACTCTGCTGCGGTATTTAAGGACTCTGCTGTATTATTTAAGGACTTTGCTGCATTATTTAAGGACTCTGCTTCATTATTTAAGGACTTTGTTGCATTTTTTAAGGACTCTGCTGCATTATTTAAGGACTTTGTTGCATTATTTAAGGACTCTGCTGCATTATTTAAAGACTTTGCTGCATTATTTAAGTACTCTGGTGCATTATTTAAGGACTCGGCTGCATTATTTAAAGACTTTGCTGCATTATTTAAGTACTCTGGTGCATTATTTAAGGACTCTGCTGCATTATTTAAGGACTTTGCTGCATTATTTAAGGACTCTGCTGCATTATTTAAGGACTCTGCTGCATTATTTAAGGACTTTGCTGCATTATTTAAGTATGCTGCTGCGGTATTTAAGGCCTCTGCTGCATTATTTAAGGACTCTGCTGCATTATTAAGGACGTTGCTGCATTATTTAAGGACTTTATTGCATTATTTAAGGATTCTGCTGCATTATTTAAGGAATTTGCTGCATTATTTAAGGACTCTGCTGTATTATTTAAGGACTTTGTTGCATTATTTAATGACTCTGCTGGGGTATTTAAGGACTCTGCTGCATTATTTAAGGGCTTTGCTGCATTATTTAAGGACTCTGCTGCAGTATTTAAGGACTCTGCTGCATTATTTAAGGACTTTGATGCATTATTTAAGGACGCTGCTGCAGAATTTAAGGAATCTGCTGCATTATTTAAGGACTTTGTTGCATTATTTAAGGACTATGCTGCATTATGTAAGGACTCTGCTGCATTATTTAAGGACTTTGCTGCATTATTTAATTACTCTGCTGCATTATTTAAGGACTTTGTTGCATTATTTAAGGACTCTGCTGCATTATTTAATGACTTTGCTGCATTATTTAAGGACTTTGATGCATTATTTAAGGACGCTGCTGCAGAATTTAAGTAATCTGCTGCATTATTTAAGGACTCTGCTGCATTATTTAAGGACTTTGCTGCATTATTTAAGGACTCTGCTGCATTATTTAAGGACTTTGTTGCATTATTTAATGACTCTGCTGCGGTATTTAAGGACTCTGCTGCATTATTTAAGGACTTTGCTGCATTATTTAAGGACTTTGCTGCAGTAATTAAGGAATCTGCTGCATTATTTAAGGACTTTGTTGATTATTTAAGGACTGTGCTGCATTGCTTAAGGACTCTGCTGCATTATTTAAGGACTTTGCTGCATTATTTAAGGACTTTGTTGCATTATTTAAGGACTCTGCTGCATTATTTAAGGACTTTGTTGCATTATTTAAGGACTCTGTTGCATTATTTAAGGACTTTGCTGCATTATTTAAGTACTCTGGTGCATTATTTAAGGACTTTGTTGCATTATTTAAGGACTCTGCTGCATTATTTAAGGACTTTGCTGCATTATTTAAGTACTCTGGTGCATTATTTAAGGACTTTGTTGCATTATTTAAGGACTCTGCTGCATTATTTAAGGACTTTGTTGCATTATTTAAGGACTCTGCTGCATTATTTAAGGACTTTGCTGCATTATTTAAGGACTCTGTTGCATTATTTAAGGACTTTGCTGCATTATTTAAGTACTCTGGTGCATTATTTAAGGACTTTATTGCATTATTTAAGGATTCTGCTGCATTATTTAAGGAATTTGCTGCATTATTTAAGAACTTTGCTGCAGTATTTAAGGACTCTGCTGCATTATTTAAGGACTTTATTGCATTATTTAAGGACCCTGCTGCAGAATTTAAGGAATCTGCTGCATTACTTAAGGACTTTGTTGCATTATTTAAGGACTCTGCTGCATTATTTAAGGACTTTGCTGCATTATTTAAGGACTTTGATGCATTATTTAAGGACGCCGCTGCAGAATTTAAGTAATCTGCTGCATTATTTAAGGACTCTGCTGCATTATTTAAGGACCTTGCTGCATTATTTAAGGACTCTGCTGTATTATTAAGCACGTTGCTGCATTAATTAAGGACTTTATTGCATTATTTAAGGAATTTGATGCATTATTTAAGGACTCTGCTGCATTATTTAAGGACTTTGCTGCATTATTTAAGGACTCTGCTTCATTATTTAAGGACTTTGTTGCATTATTTAAGGACTCTGCTGCATTATTTAAGGACTTTGTTGCATTATTTAAGGACTCTGCTGCATTATTTAAAGACTTTGCTGCATTATTTAAGTACTCTGGTGCATTATTTAAGGACTCTGCTGCATTATTTAAAGACTTTGCTGCATTATTTAAGTACTCTGGTGCATTATTTAAGGACTTTGTTGCTTTATTTAAGGACTTTGCTGCATTATTTAAGGACTTTGTTGCATTATTTAAGGACTCTGCTGCATTATTTAAGGACTTTGCTGCATTATTTAAGTATGCTGCTGCAGTATTTAAGGCCTCTGCTGCATTATTTAAGGACTCTGCTGCATTTTTAAGGACGTTGCTGCATTATTTAAGGACTTTATTGCATTATTTAAGGATTCTGCTGCATTATTTAAGGAATTTGCTGCATTATTTAAGGACTCTGCTGCATTATTTAAGGACTTTGTTTCATTATTTAATGACTCTGCTGGGGTATTTAAGGACTCTGCTGCATTATTTAAGGACTTTGTTGCATTATTTAAGGACTCTGCTGCAGTATTTAAGGACTCTGCTGCATTATTTAAGGACTTTGATGCATTATTTAAGGACGCTGCTGCAGAATTTAAGGAATCTGCTGCATTATTTAAGGACTTTGTTGCATTATTTAAGGACTATGCTGCATTATGTAAGGACTCTGCTGCATTATTTAAGGACTTTGCTGCATTATTTAATTACTCTGCTGCATTATTTAAGGACTTTGTTGCATTATTTAAGGACTCTGCTGCATTATTTAAGGACTTTGCTGCATTATTTAAGGACTTTGATGCATTATTTAAGGACGCTGCTGCAGAATTTAAGTAATCTGCTGCATTATTTAAGGACTCTGCTGCATTATTTAAGGACTTTGCTGCATTATTTAAGGACTCTGCTGCATTATTTAAGGACTTTGTTGCATTATTTAATGACTCTGCTGCGGTATTTAAGGACTCTGCTGCATTATTTAAGGACTTTGCTGCATTATTTAAGGACTTTGCTGCAGTAATTAAGGAATCTGCTGCATTATTTAAGGACTTTGTTGCATTATTTAAGGACTGTGCTGCATTGCTTAAGGACTCTGCTGCATTATTTAAGGACTTTGCTGCATTATTTAAGGACTTTGTTGCATTATTTAAGGACTCTGCTGCATTATTTAAGGACTTTGTTGCATTATTTAAGGACTCTGTTGCATTATTTAAGGACTTTGCTGCATTATTTAAGTACTCTGGTGCATTATTTAAGGACTTTGTTGCACTATTTAAGGACTCTGCTGCATTATTTAAGGACTTTGTTGCATTATTTAAGGACTCTGCTGCATTATTTAAGGACTTTGCTGCATTATTTAAGGACTCTGCTGCATTATTTAAGGACTTTGTTGCATTATTTAATGACTCTGCTGCGGTATTTAAGGACTCTTCTGCATTATTTAAGGACTTTGCTGCATTATTTAAGGACTCTGCTTCATTATTTAAGGACTTTGTTGCATTATTTAAGGACTCTGCTGCATTATTTAAGGACTTTGCTGCATTATTTAAGGACTCTGCTGCATTATTTAAGGACTTTGTTGCATTATTTAAGGACTCTGCTTCATTATTTAAGGACTTTGTTGCATTATTTAAGGACTCTGCTGCATTATTTAAGGACTTTGTTGCATTATTTAAGGACTCTGCTGCATTATTTAAAGACTTTGCTGCATTATTTAAGTACTCTGGTGCATTATTTAAGGACTCTGCTGCATTATTTAAAGACTTTGCTGCATTATTTAAGTACTCTGGTGCATTATTTAAGGACTTTGTTGCATTATTTAAGTATGCTGCTGCGGTATTTAAGGCCTCTGCTGCATTATTTAAGGACTCTGCTGCATTATTTAAAGACTTTGCTGCATTATTTAAGGATTCTGCTGCATTATTTAAGTACTTTGTTGCATTATTTAAGGACGCTGCTGCGGTATTTAAGGACTCTGCTACATTATATAAGGACTTTGCTGCATTATTTCAGGACTCGGCTGCATTATTAAGGGCGTTGCTGCATTTTATTTAAGGAACTTATTGCATTATTTAAGGACTCTGTGCATTATTTAAGGAATTTGCTGCATTATTTAAGGACTCTGCTGCATTATTTAATGACTCTGCTGCGTTATTTAAGGACTCTGCTGCATTATTTAAGCACTCTGCTGCTTTATTTATGGACTTTGCTGCATTATTTAAGGATTCTGCTGAGGTATTTTAAGACTCTGCTGCATTATTTAAGGACTTTGATGCATTATTTAAGAACTCTGCCGCAGTATTTAAGGACTCTGCTGCATTATTTAAGGTCTTTGATGCATTATTTAAGGACTCTTCTGAATTATTTAAGGACTTTGCTGCATTATTTTAGGACGCTGCTGCGGTATTTAAGGCCTCTGCTGCATTATTTAAGGACTTTGCTGCATAATTTAAGGACTCTGCTGCATTATTAAGCACGTTGCTGCATTATTTAAGGACTTTATTGCATTATTTAAGGATTCTGCTGCATTATTTATGGAATTTGCTGCATTATTTAAGGAATTTGCTGCATTATTTAAGAACTCTGCTGCAGTATTTAAGGACTCTGCTGCATTATTTAAGGACTTTATTGCATTATTTAAGGACGCTGCTGCAGAATTTAAGGAATCTGCTGCATTATTTAAGGACGTTGTTGCATTATTTAAGGACTCTGTGCATTATTTAAGGAATTTGCTGCATTATTTAAGGACTCTGCTGCATTATTTAATGACTCTGCTGCGGTATTTAAGGACTCTGCTGCATTATGTAAGCACTCTGCTGCATTATTTAAGGACTTTGCTGCATTATTTAAGGACTTTGATGCATTATTTATGGACGCTGCTGCGAAATTTAAGGAATCTGCTGCATTATTTAAGGACTTTGTTGCACTATTTAAGGACTCTGCTGCATTATTTAAGGACTCTGCTGCGGTATTTTAGGACTCTGCTGCATTATATAAGGACTCTGCTGCATTATTTAAGGACTTTGCTGCATTATTTAAGGACTCTGCTGCATTATTTAAGGACTCGGCTGCATTATTTAAATGCCTTGCTGCATTATTTAATGACTCTGCTGCATTATTTAAGGATTTTATTGCATTATTTAAGGACTCTGCTGCATTATTTAATGAATTTGCTGCATTATTTAAGGACTCTGCTGGGGTATTTTAGGACTCTGCTGCATTATATAAGGACTCTGCTGCATTATTTAAGGACTTTGCTGCATTATTTAAGGACTTTGCGGCAGTAATTAAGGAATCTGCTGCATTATTTAAGGACTTTGTTGCATTATTTAAGGACTGTGCTGCATTGCTTAAGGACTCTGCTGCATTATTTAAGGACGTTGCTGCATTATTTAAGGACTTTGTTGCATTATTTAAGGACTCTGCTGCATTATTTAAGGACTTTGTTGCATTATTTAAGGACTCTGTTGCATTATTTAAGGACTTTGCTGCATTATTTAAGTGCTCTGGTGCATTATTTAAGGACTTTATTGCATTATTTAAGGATTCTGCTGCATTATTTAAGGAATTTGCTGCATTATTTAAGAACTTTGCTGCAGTATTTAAGGACTCTGCTGCATTATTTAAGGACTTTATTGCATTATTTAAGGACCCTGCTGCAGAATTTAAGGAATCTGCTGCATTACTTAAGGACTTTGTTGCATTATTTAAGGACTCTGCTGCATTATTTAAGGACTTTGCTGCATTATTTAAGGACTTTGATGCATTATTTAAGGACGCCGCTGCAGAATTTAAGTAATCTGCTGCATTATTTAAGGACTCTGCTGCATTATTTAAGGACTTTGCTGCATTATTTAAGTACTCTGGTGCATTATTTAAGGACTTTATTGCATTATTTAAGGATTATGCTGCATTATTTAAGGAATTTGCTGCATTATTTAAGAACTTTGCTGCAGTATTTAAGGACTCTGCTGCATTATTTAAGGACTTTATTGCATTATTTAAGGACCCTGCTGCAGAATTTAAGGAATCTGCTGCATTACTTAAGGACTTTGTTGCATTATTTAAGGACTCTGCTGCATTATTTAAGGACTTTGCTGCATTATTTAAGGACTTTGATGCATTATTTAAGGACGCCGCTGCAGAATTTAAGTAATCTGCTGCATTATTTAAGGACTCTGCTGCATTATTTAAGGACTTTGCTGCATTATTTAAGGACTCTGCTGTATTATTAAGCACGTTGCTGCATTAATTAAGGACTTTATTGCATTATTTAAGGAATTTGATGCATTATTTAAGGACTCTGCTGCATTATTTAAGGACTTTGCTGCATTATTTAAGGACTCTGCTTCATTATTTAAGGACTTTGTTGCATTATTTAAGGACTCTGCTGCATTATTTAAGGACTTTGTTGCATTATTTAAGGACTCTGCTGCATTATTTAAAGACTTTGCTGCATTATTTAAGTACTCTGGTGCATTATTTAAGGACTCTGCTGCATTATTTAAAGACTTTGCTGCATTATTTAAGTACTCTGGTGCATTATTAAGGACGTTGCTGCATTATTTAAGGACTTTATTGCATTATTTAAGGATTCTGCTGCATTATTTAAGGAATTTGCTGCATTATTTAAGGACTCTGCTGCATTATTTAAGGACTTTGTTGCATTATTTAATGACTCTGCTGGGGTATTTAAGGACTCTGCTGCATTATTTAAGGACTTTGTTGCATTATTTAAGGACTCTGCTGCATTATTTAAGGACTTTGCTGCATTATTTAAGGACTTTGATGCATTATTTAAGGACGCTGCTGCAGAATTTAAGTAATCTGCTGCATTATTTAAGGACTCTGCTGCATTATTTAAGGACTTTGCTGCATTATTTAAGGACTCTGCTGCATTATTTAAGGACTTTGTTGCATTATTTAATGACTCTGCTGCGGTATTTAAGGACTCTGCTGTATTATTTAAGGACTTTGCTGCATTATTTAAGGACTCTGCTTCATTATTTAAGGACTTTGTTGCATTATTTAAGGACTCTGCTGCATTATTTAAGGACTTTGTTGCATTATTTAAGGACTCTGCTGCATTATTTAAAGACTTTGCTGCATTATTTAAGTACTCTGGTGCATTATTTAAGGACTCGGCTGCATTATTTAAAGACTTTGCTGCATTATTTAAGTACTCTGGTGCATTATTTAAGGACTCTGCTGCATTATTTAAGGACTTTGCTGCATTATTTAAGGACTCTGCTGCATTATTTAAGGACTCTGCTGCATTATTTAAGGACTTTGCTGCATTATTTAAGTATGCTGCTGCGGTATTTAAGGCCTCTGCTGCATTATTTAAGGACTCTGCTGCATTATTAAGGACGTTGCTGCATTATTTAAGGACTTTATTGCATTATTTAAGGATTCTGCTGCATTATTTAAGGAATTTGCTGCATTATTTAAGGACTCTGCTGTATTATTTAAGGACTTTGTTGCATTATTTAATGACTCTGCTGGGGTATTTAAGGACTCTGCTGCATTATTTAAGGGCTTTGCTGCATTATTTAAGGACTCTGCTGCAGTATTTAAGGACTCTGCTGCATTATTTAAGGACTTTGATGCATTATTTAAGGACGCTGCTGCAGAATTTAAGGAATCTGCTGCATTATTTAAGGACTTTGTTGCATTATTTAAGGACTATGCTGCATTATGTAAGGACTCTGCTGCATTATTTAAGGACTTTGCTGCATTATTTAATTACTCTGCTGCATTATTTAAGGACTTTGTTGCATTATTTAATTACTCTGCTGCATTATTTAATGACTTTGCTGCATTATTTAAGGACTTTGATGCATTATTTAAGGACGCTGCTGCAGAATTTAAGTAATCTGCTGCATTATTTAAGGACTCTGCTGCATTATTTAAGGACTTTGCTGCATTATTTAAGGACTCTGCTGCATTATTTAAGGACTTTGTTGCATTATTTAATGACTCTGCTGCGGTATTTAAGGACTCTGCTGCATTATTTAAGGACTTTGCTGCATTATTTAAGGACTTTGCTGCAGTAATTAAGGAATCTGCTGCATTATTTAAGGACTTTGTTGATTATTTAAGGACTGTGCTGCATTGCTTAAGGACTCTGCTGCATTATTTAAGGACTTTGCTGCATTATTTAAGGACTTTGTTGCATTATTTAAGGACTCTGCTGCATTATTTAAGGACTTTGTTGCATTATTTAAGGACTCTGTTGCATTATTTAAGGACTTTGCTGCATTATTTAAGTACTCTGGTGCATTATTTAAGGACTTTGTTGCATTATTTAAGGACTCTGCTGCATTATTTAAGGACTTTGCTGCATTATTTAAGTACTCTGGTGCATTATTTAAGGACTTTGTTGCATTATTTAAGGACTCTGCTGCATTATTTAAGGACTTTGTTGCATTATTTAAGGACTCTGCTGCATTATTTAAGGACTTTGCTGCATTATTTAAGGACTCTGTTGCATTATTTAAGGACTTTGCTGCATTATTTAAGTACTCTGGTGCATTATTTAAGGACTTTATTGCATTATTTAAGGATTCTGCTGCATTATTTAAGGAATTTGCTGCATTATTTAAGAACTTTGCTGCAGTATTTAAGGACTCTGCTGCATTATTTAAGGACTTTATTGCATTATTTAAGGACCCTGCTGCAGAATTTAAGGAATCTGCTGCATTACTTAAGGACTTTGTTGCATTATTTAAGGACTCTGCTGCATTATTTAAGGACTTTGCTGCATTATTTAAGGACTTTGATGCATTATTTAAGGACGCCGCTGCAGAATTTAAGTAATCTGCTGCATTATTTAAGGACTCTGCTGCATTATTTAAGGACCTTGCTGCATTATTTAAGGACTCTGCTGTATTATTAAGCACGTTGCTGCATTAATTAAGGACTTTATTGCATTATTTAAGGAATTTGATGCATTATTTAAGGACTCTGCTGCATTATTTAAGGACTTTGCTGCATTATTTAAGGACTCTGCTTCATTATTTAAGGACTTTGTTGCATTATTTAAGGACTCTGCTGCATTATTTAAGGACTTTGTTGCATTATTTAAGGACTCTGCTGCATTATTTAAAGACTTTGCTGCATTATTTAAGTACTCTGGTGCATTATTTAAGGACTCTGCTGCATTATTTAAAGACTTTGCTGCATTATTTAAGTACTCTGGTGCATTATTTAAGGACTTTGTTGCTTTATTTAAGGACTTTGCTGCATTATTTAAGGACTTTGTTGCATTATTTAAGGACTCTGCTGCATTATTTAAGGACTTTGCTGCATTATTTAAGTATGCTGCTGCAGTATTTAAGGCCTCTGCTGCATTATTTAAGGACTCTGCTGCATTTTTAAGGACGTTGCTGCATTATTTAAGGACTTTATTGCATTATTTAAGGATTCTGCTGCATTATTTAAGGAATTTGCTGCATTATTTAAGGACTCTGCTGCATTATTTAAGGACTTTGTTTCATTATTTAATGACTCTGCTGGGGTATTTAAGGACTCTGCTGCATTATTTAAGGACTTTGTTGCATTATTTAAGGACTCTGCTGCAGTATTTAAGGACTCTGCTGCATTATTTAAGGACTTTGATGCATTATTTAAGGACGCTGCTGCAGAATTTAAGGAATCTGCTGCATTATTTAAGGACTTTGTTGCATTATTTAAGGACTATGCTGCATTATGTAAGGACTCTGCTGCATTATTTAAGGACTTTGCTGCATTATTTAATTACTCTGCTGCATTATTTAAGGACTTTGTTGCATTATTTAAGGACTCTGCTGCATTATTTAAGGACTTTGCTGCATTATTTAAGGACTTTGATGCATTATTTAAGGACGCTGCTGCAGAATTTAAGTAATCTGCTGCATTATTTAAGGACTCTGCTGCATTATTTAAGGACTTTGCTGCATTATTTAAGGACTCTGCTGCATTATTTAAGGACTTTGTTGCATTATTTAATGACTCTGCTGCGGTATTTAAGGACTCTGCTGCATTATTTAAGGACTTTGCTGCATTATTTAAGGACTTTGCTGCAGTAATTAAGGAATCTGCTGCATTATTTAAGGACTTTGTTGCATTATTTAAGGACTTTGCTGCATTATTTAAGGACTTTGTTGCATTATTTAAGGACTCTGCTGCATTATTTAAGGACTTTGTTGCATTATTTAAGGACTCTGTTGCATTATTTAAGGACTTTGCTGCATTATTTAAGTACTCTGGTGCATTATTTAAGGACTTTGTTGCACTATTTAAGGACTCTGCTGCATTATTTAAGGACTTTGTTGCATTATTTAAGGACTCTGCTGCATTATTTAAGGACTTTGCTGCATTATTTAAGGACTCTGCTGCATTATTTAAGGACTTTGTTGCATTATTTAATGACTCTGCTGCGGTATTTAAGGACTCTTCTGCATTATTTAAGGACTTTGCTGCATTATTTAAGGACTCTGCTTCATTATTTAAGGACTTTGTTGCATTATTTAAGGACTCTGCTGCATTATTTAAGGACTTTGCTGCATTATTTAAGGACTCTGCTGCATTATTTAAGGACTTTGTTGCATTATTTAAGGACTCTGCTTCATTATTTAAGGACTTTGTTGCATTATTTAAGGACTCTGCTGCATTATTTAAGGACTTTGTTGCATTATTTAAGGACTCTGCTGCATTATTTAAAGACTTTGCTGCATTATTTAAGTACTCTGGTGCATTATTTAAGGACTCTGCTGCATTATTTAAAGACTTTGCTGCATTATTTAAGTACTCTGGTGCATTATTTAAGGACTTTGTTGCATTATTTAAGTATGCTGCTGCGGTATTTAAGGCCTCTGCTGCATTATTTAAGGACTCTGCTGCATTATTTAAAGACTTTGCTGCATTATTTAAGGATTCTGCTGCATTATTTAAGTACTTTGTTGCATTATTTAAGGACGCTGCTGCGGTATTTAAGGACTCTGCTACATTATATAAGGACTTTGCTGCATTATTTCAGGACTCGGCTGCATTATTAAGGGCGTTGCTGCATTTTATTTAAGGAACTTATTGCATTATTTAAGGACTCTGTGCATTATTTAAGGAATTTGCTGCATTATTTAAGGACTCTGCTGCATTATTTAATGACTCTGCTGCGGTATTTAAGGACTCTGCTGCATTATTTAAGCACTCTGCTGCTTTATTTATGGACTTTGCTGCATTATTTAAGGATTCTGCTGAGGTATTTTAAGACTCTGCTGCATTATTTAAGGACTTTGATGCATTATTTAAGAACTCTGCCGCAGTATTTAAGGACTCTGCTGCATTATTTAAGGTCTTTGATGCATTATTTAAGGACTCTTCTGAATTATTTAAGGACTTTGCTGCATTATTTTAGGACGCTGCTGCGGTATTTAAGGCCTCTGCTGCATTATTTAAGGACTTTGCTGCATAATTTAAGGACTCTGCTGCATTATTAAGCACGTTGCTGCATTATTTAAGGACTTTATTGCATTATTTAAGGATTCTGCTGCATTATTTATGGAATTTGCTGCATTATTTAAGGAATTTGCTGCATTATTTAAGAACTCTGCTGCAGTATTTAAGGACTCTGCTGCATTATTTAAGGACTTTATTGCATTATTTAAGGACGCTGCTGCAGAATTTAAGGAATCTGCTGCATTATTTAAGGACGTTGTTGCATTATTTAAGGACTCTGTGCATTATTTAAGGAATTTGCTGCATTATTTAAGGACTCTGCTGCATTATTTAATGACTCTGCTGCGGTATTTAAGGACTCTGCTGCATTATGTAAGCACTCTGCTGCATTATTTAAGGACTTTGCTGCATTATTTAAGGACTTTGATGCATTATTTATGGACGCTGCTGCGAAATTTAAGGAATCTGCTGCATTATTTAAGGACTTTGTTGCACTATTTAAGGACTCTGCTGCATTATTTAAGGACTCTGCTGCGGTATTTTAGGACTCTGCTGCATTATATAAGGACTCTGCTGCATTATTTAAGGACTTTGCTGCATTATTTAAGGACTCTGCTGCATTATTTAAGGACTCGGCTGCATTATTTAAATGCCTTGCTGCATTATTTAATGACTCTGCTGCATTATTTAAGGATTTTATTGCATTATTTAAGGACTCTGCTGCATTATTTAATGAATTTGCTGCATTATTTAAGGACTCTGCTGCATTATTTAAGGACTCTGCTGGGGTATTTTAGGACTCTGCTGCATTATATAAGGACTCTGCTGCATTATTTAAGGACTTTGCTGCATTATTTAAGGACTTTGCGGCAGTAATTAAGGAATCTGCTGCATTATTTAAGGACTTTGTTGCATTATTTAAGGACTGTGCTGCATTGCTTAAGGACTCTGCTGCATTATTTAAGGACGTTGCTGCATTATTTAAGGACTTTGTTGCATTATTTAAGGACTCTGCTGCATTATTTAAGGACTTTGTTGCATTATTTAAGGACTCTGTTGCATTATTTAAGGACTTTGCTGCATTATTTAAGTGCTCTGGTGCATTATTTAAGGACTTTATTGCATTATTTAAGGATTCTGCTGCATTATTTAAGGAATTTGCTGCATTATTTAAGAACTTTGCTGCAGTATTTAAGGACTCTGCTGCATTATTTAAGGACTTTATTGCATTATTTAAGGACCCTGCTGCAGAATTTAAGGAATCTGCTGCATTACTTAAGGACTTTGTTGCATTATTTAAGGACTCTGCTGCATTATTTAAGGACTTTGCTGCATTATTTAAGGACTTTGATGCATTATTTAAGGACGCCGCTGCAGAATTTAAGTAATCTGCTGCATTATTTAAGGACTCTGCTGCATTATTTAAGGACTTTGCTGCATTATTTAAGTACTCTGGTGCATTATTTAAGGACTTTATTGCATTATTTAAGGATTCTGCTGCATTATTTAAGGAATTTGCTGCATTATTTAAGAACTTTGCTGCAGTATTTAAGGACTCTGCTGCATTATTTAAGGACTTTATTGCATTATTTAAGGACCCTGCTGCAGAATTTAAGGAATCTGCTGCATTACTTAAGGACTTTGTTGCATTATTTAAGGACTCTGCTGCATTATTTAAGGACTTTGCTGCATTATTTAAGGACTTTGATGCATTATTTAAGGACGCCGCTGCAGAATTTAAGTAATCTGCTGCATTATTTAAGGACTCTGCTGCATTATTTAAGGACTTTGCTGCATTATTTAAGGACTCTGCTGTATTATTAAGCACGTTGCTGCATTAATTAAGGACTTTATTGCATTATTTAAGGAATTTGATGCATTATTTAAGGACTCTGCTGCATTATTTAAGGACTTTGCTGCATTATTTAAGGACTCTGCTTCATTATTTAAGGACTTTGTTGCATTATTTAAGGACTCTGCTGCATTATTTAAGGACTTTGTTGCATTATTTAAGGACTCTGCTGCATTATTTAAAGACTTTGCTGCATTATTTAAGTACTCTGGTGCATTATTTAAGGACTCTGCTGCATTATTTAAAGACTTTGCTGCATTATTTAAGTACTCTGGTGCATTATTAAGGACGTTGCTGCATTATTTAAGGACTTTATTGCATTATTTAAGGATTCTGCTGCATTATTTAAGGAATTTGCTGCATTATTTAAGGACTCTGCTGCATTATTTAAGGACTTTGTTGCATTATTTAATGACTCTGCTGGGGTATTTAAGGACTCTGCTGCATTATTTAAGGACTTTGTTGCATTATTTAAGGACTCTGCTGCATTATTTAAGGACTTTGCTGCATTATTTAAGGACTTTGATGCATTATTTAAGGACGCTGCTGCAGAATTTAAGTAATCTGCTGCATTATTTAAGGACTCTGCTGCATTATTTAAGGACTTTGCTGCATTATTTAAGGACTCTGCTGCATTATTTAAGGACTTTGTTGCATTATTTAATGACTCTGCTGCGGTATTTAAGGACTCTGCTGTATTATTTAAGGACTTTGCTGCATTATTTAAGGACTCTGCTTCATTATTTAAGGACTTTGTTGCATTATTTAAGGACTCTGCTGCATTATTTAAGGACTTTGTTGCATTATTTAAGGACTCTGCTGCATTATTTAAAGACTTTGCTGCATTATTTAAGTACTCTGGTGCATTATTTAAGGACTCGGCTGCATTATTTAAAGACTTTGCTGCATTATTTAAGTACTCTGGTGCATTATTTAAGGACTCTGCTGCATTATTTAAGGACTTTGCTGCATTATTTAAGGACTCTGCTGCATTATTTAAGGACTCTGCTGCATTATTTAAGGACTTTGCTGCATTATTTAAGTATGCTGCTGCGGTATTTAAGGCCTCTGCTGCATTATTTAAGGACTCTGCTGCATTATTAAGGACGTTGCTGCATTATTTAAGGACTTTATTGCATTATTTAAGGATTCTGCTGCATTATTTAAGGAATTTGCTGCATTATTTAAGGACTCTGCTGTATTATTTAAGGACTTTGTTGCATTATTTAATGACTCTGCTGGGGTATTTAAGGACTCTGCTGCATTATTTAAGGGCTTTGCTGCATTATTTAAGGACTCTGCTGCAGTATTTAAGGACTCTGCTGCATTATTTAAGGACTTTGATGCATTATTTAAGGACGCTGCTGCAGAATTTAAGGAATCTGCTGCATTATTTAAGGACTTTGTTGCATTATTTAAGGACTATGCTGCATTATGTAAGGACTCTGCTGCATTATTTAAGGACTTTGCTGCATTATTTAATTACTCTGCTGCATTATTTAAGGACTTTGTTGCATTATTTAAGGACTCTGCTGCATTATTTAATGACTTTGCTGCATTATTTAAGGACTTTGATGCATTATTTAAGGACGCTGCTGCAGAATTTAAGTAATCTGCTGCATTATTTAAGGACTCTGCTGCATTATTTAAGGACTTTGCTGCATTATTTAAGGACTCTGCTGCATTATTTAAGGACTTTGTTGCATTATTTAATGACTCTGCTGCGGTATTTAAGGACTCTGCTGCATTATTTAAGGACTTTGCTGCATTATTTAAGGACTTTGCTGCAGTAATTAAGGAATCTGCTGCATTATTTAAGGACTTTGTTGATTATTTAAGGACTGTGCTGCATTGCTTAAGGACTCTGCTGCATTATTTAAGGACTTTGCTGCATTATTTAAGGACTTTGTTGCATTATTTAAGGACTCTGCTGCATTATTTAAGGACTTTGTTGCATTATTTAAGGACTCTGTTGCATTATTTAAGGACTTTGCTGCATTATTTAAGTACTCTGGTGCATTATTTAAGGACTTTGTTGCATTATTTAAGGACTCTGCTGCATTATTTAAGGACTTTGCTGCATTATTTAAGTACTCTGGTGCATTATTTAAGGACTTTGTTGCATTATTTAAGGACTCTGCTGCATTATTTAAGGACTTTGTTGCATTATTTAAGGACTCTGCTGCATTATTTAAGGACTTTGCTGCATTATTTAAGGACTCTGTTGCATTATTTAAGGACTTTGCTGCATTATTTAAGTACTCTGGTGCATTATTTAAGGACTTTATTGCATTATTTAAGGATTCTGCTGCATTATTTAAGGAATTTGCTGCATTATTTAAGAACTTTGCTGCAGTATTTAAGGACTCTGCTGCATTATTTAAGGACTTTATTGCATTATTTAAGGACCCTGCTGCAGAATTTAAGGAATCTGCTGCATTACTTAAGGACTTTGTTGCATTATTTAAGGACTCTGCTGCATTATTTAAGGACTTTGCTGCATTATTTAAGGACTTTGATGCATTATTTAAGGACGCCGCTGCAGAATTTAAGTAATCTGCTGCATTATTTAAGGACTCTGCTGCATTATTTAAGGACCTTGCTGCATTATTTAAGGACTCTGCTGTATTATTAAGCACGTTGCTGCATTAATTAAGGACTTTATTGCATTATTTAAGGAATTTGATGCATTATTTAAGGACTCTGCTGCATTATTTAAGGACTTTGCTGCATTATTTAAGGACTCTGCTTCATTATTTAAGGACTTTGTTGCATTATTTAAGGACTCTGCTGCATTATTTAAGGACTTTGTTGCATTATTTAAGGACTCTGCTGCATTATTTAAAGACTTTGCTGCATTATTTAAGTACTCTGGTGCATTATTTAAGGACTCTGCTGCATTATTTAAAGACTTTGCTGCATTATTTAAGTACTCTGGTGCATTATTTAAGGACTTTGTTGCTTTATTTAAGGACTTTGCTGCATTATTTAAGGACTTTGTTGCATTATTTAAGGACTCTGCTGCATTATTTAAGGACTTTGCTGCATTATTTAAGTATGCTGCTGCAGTATTTAAGGCCTCTGCTGCATTATTTAAGGACTCTGCTGCATTTTTAAGGACGTTGCTGCATTATTTAAGGACTTTATTGCATTATTTAAGGATTCTGCTGCATTATTTAAGGAATTTGCTGCATTATTTAAGGACTCTGCTGCATTATTTAAGGACTTTGTTTCATTATTTAATGACTCTGCTGGGGTATTTAAGGACTCTGCTGCATTATTTAAGGACTTTGTTGCATTATTTAAGGACTCTGCTGCAGTATTTAAGGACTCTGCTGCATTATTTAAGGACTTTGATGCATTATTTAAGGACGCTGCTGCAGAATTTAAGGAATCTGCTGCATTATTTAAGGACTTTGTTGCATTATTTAAGGACTATGCTGCATTATGTAAGGACTCTGCTGCATTATTTAAGGACTTTGCTGCATTATTTAATTACTCTGCTGCATTATTTAAGGACTTTGTTGCATTATTTAAGGACTCTGCTGCATTATTTAAGGACTTTGCTGCATTATTTAAGGACTTTGATGCATTATTTAAGGACGCTGCTGCAGAATTTAAGTAATCTGCTGCATTATTTAAGGACTCTGCTGCATTATTTAAGGACTTTGCTGCATTATTTAAGGACTCTGCTGCATTATTTAAGGACTTTGTTGCATTATTTAATGACTCTGCTGCGGTATTTAAGGACTCTGCTGCATTATTTAAGGACTTTGCTGCATTATTTAAGGACTTTGCTGCAGTAATTAAGGAATCTGCTGCATTATTTAAGGACTTTGTTGCATTATTTAAGGACTGTGCTGCATTGCTTAAGGACTCTGCTGCATTATTTAAGGACTTTGCTGCATTATTTAAGGACTTTGTTGCATTATTTAAGGACTCTGCTGCATTATTTAAGGACTTTGTTGCATTATTTAAGGACTCTGTTGCATTATTTAAGGACTTTGCTGCATTATTTAAGTACTCTGGTGCATTATTTAAGGACTTTGTTGCACTATTTAAGGACTCTGCTGCATTATTTAAGGACTTTGTTGCATTATTTAAGGACTCTGCTGCATTATTTAAGGACTTTGCTGCATTATTTAAGGACTCTGCTGCATTATTTAAGGACTTTGTTGCATTATTTAATGACTCTGCTGCGGTATTTAAGGACTCTTCTGCATTATTTAAGGACTTTGCTGCATTATTTAAGGACTCTGCTTCATTATTTAAGGACTTTGTTGCATTATTTAAGGACTCTGCTGCATTATTTAAGGACTTTGCTGCATTATTTAAGGACTCTGCTGCATTATTTAAGGACTTTGTTGCATTATTTAAGGACTCTGCTTCATTATTTAAGGACTTTGTTGCATTATTTAAGGACTCTGCTGCATTATTTAAGGACTTTGTTGCATTATTTAAGGACTCTGCTGCATTATTTAAAGACTTTGCTGCATTATTTAAGTACTCTGGTGCATTATTTAAGGACTCTGCTGCATTATTTAAAGACTTTGCTGCATTATTTAAGTACTCTGGTGCATTATTTAAGGACTTTGTTGCATTATTTAAGTATGCTGCTGCGGTATTTAAGGCCTCTGCTGCATTATTTAAGGACTCTGCTGCATTATTTAAAGACTTTGCTGCATTATTTAAGGATTCTGCTGCATTATTTAAGTACTTTGTTGCATTATTTAAGGACGCTGCTGCGGTATTTAAGGACTCTGCTACATTATATAAGGACTTTGCTGCATTATTTCAGGACTCGGCTGCATTATTAAGGGCGTTGCTGCATTTTATTTAAGGAACTTATTGCATTATTTAAGGACTCTGTGCATTATTTAAGGAATTTGCTGCATTATTTAAGGACTCTGCTGCATTATTTAATGACTCTGCTGCGGTATTTAAGGACTCTGCTGCATTATTTAAGCACTCTGCTGCTTTATTTATGGACTTTGCTGCATTATTTAAGGATTCTGCTGAGGTATTTTAAGACTCTGCTGCATTATTTAAGGACTTTGATGCATTATTTAAGAACTCTGCCGCAGTATTTAAGGACTCTGCTGCATTATTTAAGGTCTTTGATGCATTATTTAAGGACTCTTCTGAATTATTTAAGGACTTTGCTGCATTATTTTAGGACGCTGCTGCGGTATTTAAGGCCTCTGCTGCATTATTTAAGGACTTTGCTGCATAATTTAAGGACTCTGCTGCATTATTAAGCACGTTGCTGCATTATTTAAGGACTTTATTGCATTATTTAAGGATTCTGCTGCATTATTTATGGAATTTGCTGCATTATTTAAGGAATTTGCTGCATTATTTAAGAACTCTGCTGCAGTATTTAAGGACTCTGCTGCATTATTTAAGGACTTTATTGCATTATTTAAGGACGCTGCTGCAGAATTTAAGGAATCTGCTGCATTATTTAAGGACGTTGTTGCATTATTTAAGGACTCTGTGCATTATTTAAGGAATTTGCTGCATTATTTAAGGACTCTGCTGCATTATTTAATGACTCTGCTGCGGTATTTAAGGACTCTGCTGCATTATGTAAGCACTCTGCTGCATTATTTAAGGACTTTGCTGCATTATTTAAGGACTTTGATGCATTATTTATGGACGCTGCTGCGAAATTTAAGGAATCTGCTGCATTATTTAAGGACTTTGTTGCACTATTTAAGGACTCTGCTGCATTATTTAAGGACTCTGCTGCGGTATTTTAGGACTCTGCTGCATTATATAAGGACTCTGCTGCATTATTTAAGGACTTTGCTGCATTATTTAAGGACTCTGCTGCATTATTTAAGGACTCGGCTGCATTATTTAAATGCCTTGCTGCATTATTTAATGACTCTGCTGCATTATTTAAGGATTTTATTGCATTATTTAAGGACTCTGCTGCATTATTTAATGAATTTGCTGCATTATTTAAGGACTCTGCTGCATTATTTAAGGACTCTGCTGGGGTATTTTAGGACTCTGCTGCATTATATAAGGACTCTGCTGCATTATTTAAGGACTTTGCTGCATTATTTAAGGACTTTGCGGCAGTAATTAAGGAATCTGCTGCATTATTTAAGGACTTTGTTGCATTATTTAAGGACTGTGCTGCATTGCTTAAGGACTCTGCTGCATTATTTAAGGACGTTGCTGCATTATTTAAGGACTTTGTTGCATTATTTAAGGACTCTGCTGCATTATTTAAGGACTTTGTTGCATTATTTAAGGACTCTGTTGCATTATTTAAGGACTTTGCTGCATTATTTAAGTGCTCTGGTGCATTATTTAAGGACTTTATTGCATTATTTAAGGATTCTGCTGCATTATTTAAGGAATTTGCTGCATTATTTAAGAACTTTGCTGCAGTATTTAAGGACTCTGCTGCATTATTTAAGGACTTTATTGCATTATTTAAGGACCCTGCTGCAGAATTTAAGGAATCTGCTGCATTACTTAAGGACTTTGTTGCATTATTTAAGGACTCTGCTGCATTATTTAAGGACTTTGCTGCATTATTTAAGGACTTTGATGCATTATTTAAGGACGCCGCTGCAGAATTTAAGTAATCTGCTGCATTATTTAAGGACTCTGCTGCATTATTTAAGGACTTTGCTGCATTATTTAAGTACTCTGGTGCATTATTTAAGGACTTTATTGCATTATTTAAGGATTCTGCTGCATTATTTAAGGAATTTGCTGCATTATTTAAGAACTTTGCTGCAGTATTTAAGGACTCTGCTGCATTATTTAAGGACTTTATTGCATTATTTAAGGACCCTGCTGCAGAATTTAAGGAATCTGCTGCATTACTTAAGGACTTTGTTGCATTATTTAAGGACTCTGCTGCATTATTTAAGGACTTTGCTGCATTATTTAAGGACTTTGATGCATTATTTAAGGACGCCGCTGCAGAATTTAAGTAATCTGCTGCATTATTTAAGGACTCTGCTGCATTATTTAAGGACTTTGCTGCATTATTTAAGGACTCTGCTGTATTATTAAGCACGTTGCTGCATTAATTAAGGACTTTATTGCATTATTTAAGGAATTTGATGCATTATTTAAGGACTCTGCTGCATTATTTAAGGACTTTGCTGCATTATTTAAGGACTCTGCTTCATTATTTAAGGACTTTGTTGCATTATTTAAGGACTCTGCTGCATTATTTAAGGACTTTGTTGCATTATTTAAGGACTCTGCTGCATTATTTAAAGACTTTGCTGCATTATTTAAGTACTCTGGTGCATTATTTAAGGACTCTGCTGCATTATTTAAAGACTTTGCTGCATTATTTAAGTACTCTGGTGCATTATTTAAGGACTTTGTTGCTTTATTTAAGGACTTTGCTGCATTATTTAAGGACTTTGTTGCATTATTTAAGGACTCTGCTGCATTATTTAAGGACTTTGCTGCATTATTTAAGTATGCTGCTGCAGTATTTAAGGCCTCTGCTGCATTATTTAAGGACTCTGCTGCATTTTTAAGGACGTTGCTGCATTATTTAAGGACTTTATTGCATTATTTAAGGATTCTGCTGCATTATTTAAGGAATTTGCTGCATTATTTAAGGACTCTGCTGCATTATTTAAGGACTTTGTTTCATTATTTAATGACTCTGCTGGGGTATTTAAGGACTCTGCTGCATTATTTAAGGACTTTGTTGCATTATTTAAGGACTCTGCTGCATTATTTAAGGACTTTGCTGCATTATTTAAGGACTTTGATGCATTATTTAAGGACGCTGCTGCAGAATTTAACTAATCTGCTGCATTATTTAAGGACTCTGCTGCATTATTTAAGGACTTTGCTGCATTATTTAAGGACTCTGCTGCATTATTTAAGGACTTTGTTGCATTATTTAATGACTCTGCTGCGGTATTTAAGGACTCTGCTGTATTATTTAAGGACTTTGCTGCATTATTTAAGGACTCTGCTTCATTATTTAAGGACTTTGTTGCATTATTTAAGGACTCTGCTGCATTATTTAAGGATTTTGCTGCATTATTTAAGGACTCTACTGCATTATTAAGGACGTTGCTGCATTATTTAAGGACTTTATTGCATTATTTAAGGATTCTGCTGCATTATTTAAGGAATTAGCTGCATTATTTAAGTACTCTGCTGCATTATTTAAGGACTTTGCTGCATTATTTAAGTATGCTGCTGCAGTATTTAAGGCCTCTGCTGCATTATTTAAGGACTCTGCTGCATTATTAAGGACGTTGCTGCATTATTTAAGGACTTTATTGCATTATTTAAGGATTCTGCTGCATTATTTAAGGAATTTGCTGCATTATTTAAGGACTCTGCTGCATTATTTAAGGACTTTGTTGCATTATTTAATGACTCTGCTGGGGTATTTAAGGACTCTGCTGCATTATTTAAGGACTTTGTTGCATTATTTAAGGAATCTGCTGCATTATTTAAGGACTTTGCTGCATTATTTAAGGACTTTGATGCATTATTTAAGGACGCTGCTGCAGAATTTAAGTAATCTGCTGCATTATTTAAGGACTCTGCTGCATTATTTTAGGACTTTGCTGCATTATTTAAGGACTCTGCTGCATTATTTAAGGACTTTGTTGCATTATTTAATGACTCTGCTGCGGTATTTAAGGACTCTGCTGTATTATTTAAGGACTTTGCTGAATTATTTAAGGACTCTGCTTCATTATTTAAGGACTTTGTTGCATTATTTAAGGACTCTGCTGCATTATTTAAGGACTTCGTTGCATTATTTAAGGACTCTGCTGCATTATTTAAAGACTTTGCTGCATTATTTAAGTACTCTGGTGCATTATTTAAGGACTCGGCTGCATTATTTAAAGACTTTGCTGCATTATTTAAGTACTCTGGTGCATTATTTAAGGACTCTGCTGCATTATTTAAGGACTTTGCTGCATTATTTAAGGACTCTGCTGCATTATTTAAGGACTCTGCTGCATTATTTAAGGACTTTGCTGCATTATTTAAGTATGCTGCTGCGGTATTTAAGGCCTCTGCTGCATTATTTAAGGACTCTGCTGCATTATTAAGGACGTTGCTGCATTATTTAAGGACTTTATTGCATTATTTAAGGATTCTGCTGCATTATTTAAGGAATTTGCTGCATTATTTAAGGACTCTGCTGTATTATTTAAGGACTTTGTTGCATTATTTAATGACTCTGCTGGGGTATTTAAGGACTCTGCTGCATTATTTAAGGGCTTTGCTGCATTATTTAAGGACTCTGCTGCAGTATTTAAGGACTCTGCTGCATTATTTAAGGACTTTGATGCATTATTTAAGGACGCTGCTGCAGAATTTAAGGAATCTGCTGCATTATTTAAGGACTTTGTTGCATTATTTAAGGACTATGCTGCATTATGTAAGGACTCTGCTGCATTATTTAAGGACTTTGCTGCATTATTTAATTACTCTGCTGCATTATTTAAGGACTTTGTTGCATTATTTAAGGACTCTGCTGCATTATTTAAGGACTTTGCTGCATTATTTAAGGACTTTGATGCATTATTTAAGGACGCTGCTGCAGAATTTAAGTAATCTGCTGCATTATTTAAGGACTCTGCTGCATTATTTAAGGACTTTGCTGCATTATTTAAGGACTCTGCTGCATTATTTAAGGACTTTGTTGCATTATTTAATGACTCTGCTGCGGTATTTAAGGACTCTGCTGCATTATTTAAGGACTTTGCTGCATTATTTAAGGACTTTGCTGCAGTAATTAAGGAATCTGCTGCATTATTTAAGGACTTTGTTGCATTATTTAAGGACTGTGCTGCATTGCTTAAGGACTCTGCTGCATTATTTAAGGACTTTGCTGCATTATTTAAGGACTTTGTTGCATTATTTAAGGACTCTGCTGCATTATTTAAGGACTTTGTTGCATTATTTAAGGACTCTGTTGCATTATTTAAGGACTTTGCTGCATTATTTAAGTACTCTGGTGCATTATTTAAGGACTTTGTTGCATTATTTAAGGACTCTGCTGCATTATTTAAGGACTTTGCTGCATTATTTAAGTACTCTGGTGCATTATTTAAGGACTTTGTTGCATTATTTAAGGACTCTGCTGCATTATTTAAGGACTTTGTTGCATTATTTAAGGACTCTGCTGCATTATTTAAGGACTTTGCTGCATTATTTAAGGACTC
Organism: Phyllobates terribilis; assembly: GCF_046119375.1. Taxonomy (NCBI): domain Eukaryota; kingdom Metazoa; phylum Chordata; class Amphibia; order Anura; family Dendrobatidae; genus Phyllobates; species Phyllobates terribilis. The sequence goes on along the minus strand of NW_027362988.1, from coordinate 1,180,604 downwards.
TGCTGCATTATTTAAGGACTTTGTTGCATTATTTAATGACTCTGCTGCGGTATTTAAGGACTCTGCTGTATTATTTAAGGACTTTGCTGCATTATTTAAGGACTCTGCTTCATTATTTAAGGACTTTGTTGCATTATTTAAGGACTCTGCTGCATTATTTAAGGACTTCGTTGCATTATTTAAGGACTCTGCTGCATTATTTAAAGACTTTGCTGCATTATTTAAGTACTCTGGTGCATTATTTAAGGACTCGGCTGCATTATTTAAAGACTTTGCTGCATTATTTAAGTACTCTGGTGCATTATTTAAGGACTCTGCTGCATTATTTAAGGACTTTGCTGCATTATTTAAGGACTCTGCTGCATTATTTAAGGACTTTGCTGCATTATTTAAGTATGCTGCTGCGGTATTTAAGGCCTCTGCTGCATTATTTAAGGACTCTGCTGCATTATTAAGGACGTTGCTGCATTATTTAAGGACTTTATTGCATTATTTAAGGATTCTGCTGCATTATTTAAGGAATTTGCTGCATTATTTAAGGACTCTGCTGTATTATTTAAGGACTTTGTTGCATTATTTAATGACTCTGCTGGGGTATTTAAGGACTCTGCTGTATTATTTAAGGGCTTTGCTGCATTATTTAAGGACTCTGCTGCAGTATTTAAGGACTCTGCTGCATTATTTAAGGACTTTGATGCATTATTTAAGGACGCTGCTGCAGAATTTAAGGAATCTGCTGCATTATTTAAGGACTTTGTTGCATTATTTAAGGACTTTGTTGCATTATTTAAGGACTCTGCTGCATTATTTAAGGACTTTGCTGCATTATTTAAGGACTCTGTTGCATTATTTAAGGACTTTGCTGCATTATTTAAGTACTCTGGTGCATTATTTAAGGACTTTATTGCATTATTTAAGGATTCTGCTGCATTATTTAAGGAATTTGCTGCATTATTTAAGAACTTTGCTGCAGTATTTAAGGACTCTGCTGCATTATTTAAGGACTTTATTGCATTATTTAAGGACCCTGCTGCAGAATTTAAGGAATCTGCTGCATTACTTAAGGACTTTGTTGCATTATTTAAGGACTCTGCTGCATTATTTAAGGACTTTGCTGCATTATTTAAGGACTTTGATGCATTATTTAAGGACGCCGCTGCAGAATTTAAGTAATCTGCTGCATTATTTAAGGACTCTGCTGCATTATTTAAGGACTTTGCTGCATTATTTAAGGACTCTGCTGTATTATTAAGCACGTTGCTGCATTAATTAAGGACTTTATTGCATTATTTAAGGAATTTGATGCATTATTTAAGGACTCTGCTGCATTATTTAAGGACTTTGCTGCATTATTTAAGGACTCTGCTTCATTATTTAAGGACTTTGTTGCATTATTTAAGGACTCTGCTGCATTATTTAAGGACTTTGTTGCATTATTTAAGGACTCTGCTGCATTATTTAAAGACTTTGCTGCATTATTTAAGTACTCTGGTGCATTATTTAAGGACTCTGCTGCATTATTTAAAGACTTTGCTGCATTATTTAAGTACTCTGGTGCATTATTTAAGGACTTTGTTGCTTTATTTAAGGACTTTGCTGCATTATTTAAGGACTTTGTTGCATTATTTAAGGACTCTGCTGCATTATTTAAGGACTTTGCTGCATTATTTAAGTATGCTGCTGCAGTATTTAAGGCCTCTGCTGCATTATTTAAGGACTCTGCTGCATTTTTAAGGACGTTGCTGCATTATTTAAGGACTTTATTGCATTATTTAAGGATTCTGCTGCATTATTTAAGGAATTTGCTGCATTATTTAAGGACTCTGCTGCATTATTTAAGGACTTTGTTTCATTATTTAATGACTCTGCTGGGGTATTTAAGGACTCTGCTGCATTATTTAAGGACTTTGTTGCATTATTTAAGGACTCTGCTGCATTATTTAAGGACTTTGCTGCATTATTTAAGGACTTTGATGCATTATTTAAGGACGCTGCTGCAGAATTTAACTAATCTGCTGCATTATTTAAGGACTCTGCTGCATTATTTAAGGACTTTGCTGCATTATTTAAGGACTCTGCTGCATTATTTAAGGACTTTGTTGCATTATTTAATGACTCTGCTGCGGTATTTAAGGACTCTGCTGTATTATTTAAGGACTTTGCTGCATTATTTAATGACTCTGCTTCATTATTTAAGGACTTTGTTGCATTATTTAAGGACTTTGATGCATTATTTAAGGACGCCGCTGCAGAATTTAAGTAATCTGCTGCATTATTTAAGGACTCTGCTGCATTATTTAAGGACTTTGCTGCATTATTTAAGGACTCTACTGCATTACTAAGGACGTTGCTGCATTATTTAAGGACTTTATTGCATTATTTAAGGATTCTGCTGCATTATTTAAGGAATTAGCTGCATTATTTAAGTACTCTGCTGCATTATTTAAGGTCTTTGATGCATTATTTAAGGACTCTTCTGAATTATTTAAGGACTTTGCTGCATTATTTTAGGACGCTGCTGCGGTATTTAAGGCCTCTGCTGCATTATTTAAGGACTTTGCTGCATAATTTAAGGACTCTGCTGCATTATTAAGCACGTTGCTGCATTATTTAAGGACTTTATTGCATTATTTAAGGATTCTGCTGCATTATTTATGGAATTTGCTGCATTATTTAAGGAATTTGCTGCATTATTTAAGAACTCTGCTGCAGTATTTAAGGACTCTGCTGCATTATTTAAGGACTTTATTGCATTATTTAAGGACGCTGCTGCAGAATTTAAGGAATCTGCTGCATTATTTAAGGACGTTGTTGCATTATTTAAGGACTCTGTGCATTATTTAAGGAATTTGCTGCATTATTTAAGGACTCTGCTGCATTATTTAATGACTCTGCTGCGGTATTTAAGGACTCTGCTGCATTATGTAAGCACTCTGCTGCATTATTTAAGGACTTTGCTGCATTATTTAAGGACTTTGATGCATTATTTATGGACGCTGCTGCGAAATTTAAGGAATCTGCTGCATTATTTAAGGACTTTGTTGCACTATTTAAGGACTCTGCTGCATTATTTAAGGACTCTGCTGCGGTATTTTAGGACTCTGCTGCATTATATAAGGACTCTGCTGCATTATTTAAGGACTTTGCTGCATTATTTAAGGACTCTGCTGCATTATTTAAGGACTCGGCTGCATTATTTAAATACCTTGCTGCATTATTTAATGACTCTGCTGCATTATTTAAGGATTTTATTGCATTATTTAAGGACTCTGCTGCATTATTTAATGAATTTGCTGCATTATTTAAGGACTCTGCTGCATTATTTAAGGACTCTGCTGGGGTATTTTAGGACTCTGCTGCATTATATAAGGACTCTGCTGCATTATTTAAGGACTTTGCTGCATTATTTAAGGACTTTGCGGCAGTAATTAAGGAATCTGCTGCATTATTTAAGGACTTTGTTGCATTATTTAAGGACTGTGCTGCATTGCTTAAGGACTCTGCTGCATTATTTAAGGACGTTGCTGCATTATTTAAGGACTTTGTTGCATTATTTAAGGACTCTGCTGCATTATTTAAGGACTTTGTTGCATTATTTAAGGACTCTGTTGCATTATTTAAGGACTTTGCTGCATTATTTAAGTACTCTGGTGCATTATTTAAGGACTTTGTTGCATTATTTAAGGACTCTGTTGCATTATTTAAGGACTTTGCTGCATTATTTAAGTACTCTGGTGCATTATTTAAGGACTTTGTTGCATTATTTAAGGACTCTGCTGCATTATTTAAGGACTTTGTTGCATTATTTAAGGACTCTGTTGCATTATTTAAGGACTTTGCTGCATTATTTAAGTACTCTGGTGCATTATTTAAGGACTTTGTTGCATTATTTAAGGACTCTGCTGCATTATTTAAGGACTTTGTTGCATTATTTAAGGACTCTGCTGCATTATTTAAGGACTTTGCTGCATTATTTAAGGACTCTGTTGCATTATTTAAGGACTTTGCTGCATTATTTAAGTACTCTGGTGCATTATTTAAGGACTTTATTGCATTATTTAAGGATTCTGCTGCATTATTTAAGGAATTTGCTGCATTATTTAAGAACTTTGCCGCAGTATTTAAGGACTCTGCTGCATTATTTAAGGACTTTATTGCATTATTTAAGGACCCTGCTGCAGAATTTAAGGAATCTGCTGCATTACTTAAGGACTTTGTTGCATTATTTAAGGACTCTGCTGCATTATTTAAGGACTTTGCTGCATTATTTAAGGACTTTGATGCATTATTTAAGGACGCCGCTGCAGAATTTAAGTAATCTGCTGCATTATTTAAGGACTCTGCTGCATTATTTAAGGACTTTGCTGCATTATTTAAGGACTCTGCTGTATTATTAAGCACGGTGCTGCATTAATTAAGGACTTTATTGCATTATTTAAGGAATTTGATGCATTATTTAAGGACTCTGCTGCATTATTTAAGGACTTTGCTGCATTATTTAAGGACTCTGCTTCATTATTTAAGGACTTTGTTGCATTATTTAAGGACTCTGCTGCATTATTTAAGGACTTTGTTGCATTATTTAAGGACTCTGCTGCATTATTTAAAGACTTTGCTGCATTATTTAAGTACTCTGGTGCATTATTTAAGGACTCTGCTGCATTATTTAAAGACTTTGCTGCATTATTTAAGTACTCTGGTGCATTATTTAAGGACTTTGTTGCTTTATTTAAGGACTTTGCTGCATTATTTAAGGACTTTGTTGCATTATTTAAGGACTCTGCTGCATTATTTAAGGACTTTGCTGCATTATTTAAGTATGCTGCTGCAGTATTTAAGGCCTCTGCTGCATTATTTAAGGACTCTGCTGCATTTTTAAGGACGTTGCTGCATTATTTAAGGACTTTATTGCATTATTTAAGGATTCTGCTGCATTATTTAAGGAATTTGCTGCATTATTTAAGGACTCTGCTGCATTATTTAAGGACTTTGTTTCATTATTTAATGACTCTGCTGGGGTATTTAAGGACTCTGCTGCATTATTTAAGGACTTTGTTGCATTATTTAAGGACTCTGCTGCATTATTTAAGGACTTTGCTGCATTATTTAAGGACTTTGATGCATTATTTAAGGACGCTGCTGCAGAATTTAACTAATCTGCTGCATTATTTAAGGACTCTGCTGCATTATTTAAGGACTTTGCTGCATTATTTAAGGACTCTGCTGCATTATTTAAGGACTTTGTTGCATTATTTAATGACTCTGCTGCGGTATTTAAGGACTCTGCTGTATTATTTAAGGACTTTGCTGCATTATTTAAGGACTCTGCTTCATTATTTAAGGACTTTGTTGCATTATTTAAGGACTCTGCTGCATTATTTAAGGATTTTGCTGCATTATTTAAGGACTCTACTGCATTATTAAGGACGTTGCTGCATTATTTAAGGACTTTATTGCATTATTTAAGGATTCTGCTGCATTATTTAAGGAATTAGCTGCATTATTTAAGTACTCTGCTGCATTATTTAAGGACTTTGCTGCATTATTTAAGTATGCTGCTGCAGTATTTAAGGCCTCTGCTGCATTATTTAAGGACTCTGCTGCATTATTAAGGACGTTGCTGCATTATTTAAGGACTTTATTGCATTATTTAAGGATTCTGCTGCATTATTTAAGGAATTTGCTGCATTATTTAAGGACTCTGCTGCATTATTTAAGGACTTTGTTGCATTATTTAATGACTCTGCTGGGGTATTTAAGGACTCTGCTGCATTATTTAAGGACTTTGTTGCATTATTTAAGGAATCTGCTGCATTATTTAAGGACTTTGCTGCATTATTTAAGGACTTTGATGCATTATTTAAGGACGCTGCTGCAGAATTTAAGTAATCTGCTGCATTATTTAAGGACTCTGCTGCATTATTTTAGGACTTTGCTGCATTATTTAAGGACTCTGCTGCATTATTTAAGGACTTTGTTGCATTATTTAATGACTCTGCTGCGGTATTTAAGGACTCTGCTGTATTATTTAAGGACTTTGCTGAATTATTTAAGGACTCTGCTTCATTATTTAAGGACTTTGTTGCATTATTTAAGGACTCTGCTGCATTATTTAAGGACTTCGTTGCATTATTTAAGGACTCTGCTGCATTATTTAAAGACTTTGCTGCATTATTTAAGTACTCTGGTGCATTATTTAAGGACTCGGCTGCATTATTTAAAGACTTTGCTGCATTATTTAAGTACTCTGGTGCATTATTTAAGGACTCTGCTGCATTATTTAAGGACTTTGCTGCATTATTTAAGGACTCTGCTGCATTATTTAAGGACTCTGCTGCATTATTTAAGGACTTTGCTGCATTATTTAAGTATGCTGCTGCGGTATTTAAGGCCTCTGCTGCATTATTTAAGGACTCTGCTGCATTATTAAGGACGTTGCTGCATTATTTAAGGACTTTATTGCATTATTTAAGGATTCTGCTGCATTATTTAAGGAATTTGCTGCATTATTTAAGGACTCTGCTGTATTATTTAAGGACTTTGTTGCATTATTTAATGACTCTGCTGGGGTATTTAAGGACTCTGCTGCATTATTTAAGGGCTTTGCTGCATTATTTAAGGACTCTGCTGCAGTATTTAAGGACTCTGCTGCATTATTTAAGGACTTTGATGCATTATTTAAGGACGCTGCTGCAGAATTTAAGGAATCTGCTGCATTATTTAAGGACTTTGTTGCATTATTTAAGGACTATGCTGCATTATGTAAGGACTCTGCTGCATTATTTAAGGACTTTGCTGCATTATTTAATTACTCTGCTGCATTATTTAAGGACTTTGTTGCATTATTTAAGGACTCTGCTGCATTATTTAAGGACTTTGCTGCATTATTTAAGGACTTTGATGCATTATTTAAGGACGCTGCTGCAGAATTTAAGTAATCTGCTGCATTATTTAAGGACTCTGCTGCATTATTTAAGGACTTTGCTGCATTATTTAAGGACTCTGCTGCATTATTTAAGGACTTTGTTGCATTATTTAATGACTCTGCTGCGGTATTTAAGGACTCTGCTGCATTATTTAAGGACTTTGCTGCATTATTTAAGGACTTTGCTGCAGTAATTAAGGAATCTGCTGCATTATTTAAGGACTTTGTTGCATTATTTAAGGACTGTGCTGCATTGCTTAAGGACTCTGCTGCATTATTTAAGGACTTTATTGCATTATTTAAGGACGCTGCTGCAGAATTTAAGGAATCTGCTGCATTATTTAAGGACGTTGTTGCATTATTTAAGGACTCTGTGCATTATTTAAGGAATTTGCTGCATTATTTAAGGACTCTGCTGCATTATTTAATGACTCTGCTGCGGTATTTAAGGACTCTGCTGCATTATGTAAGCACTCTGCTGCATTATTTAAGGACTTTGCTGCATTATTTAAGGACTTTGATGCATTATTTATGGACGCTGCTGCGAAATTTAAGGAATCTGCTGCATTATTTAAGGACTTTGTTGCACTATTTAAGGACTCTGCTGCATTATTTAAGGACTCTGCTGCGGTATTTTAGGACTCTGCTGCATTATATAAGGACTCTGCTGCATTATTTAAGGACTTTGCTGCATTATTTAAGGACTCTGCTGCATTATTTAAGGACTCGGCTGCATTATTTAAATACCTTGCTGCATTATTTAATGACTCTGCTGCATTATTTAAGGATTTTATTGCATTATTTAAGGACTCTGCTGCATTATTTAATGAATTTGCTGCATTATTTAAGGACTCTGCTGCATTATTTAAGGACTCTGCTGGGGTATTTTAGGACTCTGCTGCATTATATAAGGACTCTGCTGCATTATTTAAGGACTTTGCTGCATTATTTAAGGACTTTGCGGCAGTAATTAAGGAATCTGCTGCATTATTTAAGGACTTTGTTGCATTATTTAAGGACTGTGCTGCATTGCTTAAGGACTCTGCTGCATTATTTAAGGACGTTGCTGCATTATTTAAGGACTTTGTTGCATTATTTAAGGACTCTGCTGCATTATTTAAGGACTTTGTTGCATTATTTAAGGACTCTGTTGCATTATTTAAGGACTTTGCTGCATTATTTAAGTACTCTGGTGCATTATTTAAGGACTTTGTTGCATTATTTAAGGACTCTGTTGCATTATTTAAGGACTTTGCTGCATTATTTAAGTACTCTGGTGCATTATTTAAGGACTTTGTTGCATTATTTAAGGACTCTGCTGCATTATTTAAGGACTTTGTTGCATTATTTAAGGACTCTGTTGCATTATTTAAGGACTTTGCTGCATTATTTAAGTACTCTGGTGCATTATTTAAGGACTTTGTTGCATTATTTAAGGACTCTGCTGCATTATTTAAGGACTTTGTTGCATTATTTAAGGACTCTGCTGCATTATTTAAGGACTTTGCTGCATTATTTAAGGACTCTGTTGCATTATTTAAGGACTTTGCTGCATTATTTAAGTACTCTGGTGCATTATTTAAGGACTTTATTGCATTATTTAAGGATTCTGCTGCATTATTTAAGGAATTTGCTGCATTATTTAAGAACTTTGCCGCAGTATTTAAGGACTCTGCTGCATTATTTAAGGACTTTATTGCATTATTTAAGGACCCTGCTGCAGAATTTAAGGAATCTGCTGCATTACTTAAGGACTTTGTTGCATTATTTAAGGACTCTGCTGCATTATTTAAGGACTTTGCTGCATTATTTAAGGACTTTGATGCATTATTTAAGGACGCCGCTGCAGAATTTAAGTAATCTGCTGCATTATTTAAGGACTCTGCTGCATTATTTAAGGACTTTGCTGCATTATTTAAGGACTCTGCTGTATTATTAAGCACGGTGCTGCATTAATTAAGGACTTTATTGCATTATTTAAGGAATTTGATGCATTATTTAAGGACTCTGCTGCATTATTTAAGGACTTTGCTGCATTATTTAAGGACTCTGCTTCATTATTTAAGGACTTTGTTGCATTATTTAAGGACTCTGCTGCATTATTTAAGGACTTTGTTGCATTATTTAAGGACTCTGCTGCATTATTTAAAGACTTTGCTGCATTATTTAAGTACTCTGGTGCATTATTTAAGGACTCTGCTGCATTATTTAAAGACTTTGCTGCATTATTTAAGTACTCTGGTGCATTATTTAAGGACTTTGTTGCTTTATTTAAGGACTTTGCTGCATTATTTAAGGACTTTGTTGCATTATTTAAGGACTCTGCTGCATTATTTAAGGACTTTGCTGCATTATTTAAGTATGCTGCTGCAGTATTTAAGGCCTCTGCTGCATTATTTAAGGACTCTGCTGCATTTTTAAGGACGTTGCTGCATTATTTAAGGACTTTATTGCATTATTTAAGGATTCTGCTGCATTATTTAAGGAATTTGCTGCATTATTTAAGGACTCTGCTGCATTATTTAAGGACTTTGTTTCATTATTTAATGACTCTGCTGGGGTATTTAAGGACTCTGCTGCATTATTTAAGGACTTTGTTGCATTATTTAAGGACTCTGCTGCATTATTTAAGGACTTTGCTGCATTATTTAAGGACTTTGATGCATTATTTAAGGACGCTGCTGCAGAATTTAACTAATCTGCTGCATTATTTAAGGACTCTGCTGCATTATTTAAGGACTTTGCTGCATTATTTAAGGACTCTGCTGCATTATTTAAGGACTTTGTTGCATTATTTAATGACTCTGCTGCGGTATTTAAGGACTCTGCTGTATTATTTAAGGACTTTGCTGCATTATTTAAGGACTCTGCTTCATTATTTAAGGACTTTGTTGCATTATTTAAGGACTCTGCTGCATTATTTAAGGATTTTGCTGCATTATTTAAGGACTCTACTGCATTATTAAGGACGTTGCTGCATTATTTAAGGACTTTATTGCATTATTTAAGGATTCTGCTGCATTATTTAAGGAATTAGCTGCATTATTTAAGTACTCTGCTGCATTATTTAAGGACTTTGCTGCATTATTTAAGTATGCTGCTGCAGTATTTAAGGCCTCTGCTGCATTATTTAAGGACTCTGCTGCATTATTAAGGACGTTGCTGCATTATTTAAGGACTTTATTGCATTATTTAAGGATTCTGCTGCATTATTTAAGGAATTTGCTGCATTATTTAAGGACTCTGCTGCATTATTTAAGGACTTTGTTGCATTATTTAATGACTCTGCTGGGGTATTTAAGGACTCTGCTGCATTATTTAAGGACTTTGTTGCATTATTTAAGGAATCTGCTGCATTATTTAAGGACTTTGCTGCATTATTTAAGGACTTTGATGCATTATTTAAGGACGCTGCTGCAGAATTTAAGTAATCTGCTGCATTATTTAAGGACTCTGCTGCATTATTTTAGGACTTTGCTGCATTATTTAAGGACTCTGCTGCATTATTTAAGGACTTTGTTGCATTATTTAATGACTCTGCTGCGGTATTTAAGGACTCTGCTGTATTATTTAAGGACTTTGCTGAATTATTTAAGGACTCTGCTTCATTATTTAAGGACTTTGTTGCATTATTTAAGGACTCTGCTGCATTATTTAAGGACTTCGTTGCATTATTTAAGGACTCTGCTGCATTATTTAAAGACTTTGCTGCATTATTTAAGTACTCTGGTGCATTATTTAAGGACTCGGCTGCATTATTTAAAGACTTTGCTGCATTATTTAAGTACTCTGGTGCATTATTTAAGGACTCTGCTGCATTATTTAAGGACTTTGCTGCATTATTTAAGGACTCTGCTGCATTATTTAAGGACTCTGCTGCATTATTTAAGGACTTTGCTGCATTATTTAAGTATGCTGCTGCGGTATTTAAGGCCTCTGCTGCATTATTTAAGGACTCTGCTGCATTATTAAGGACGTTGCTGCATTATTTAAGGACTTTATTGCATTATTTAAGGATTCTGCTGCATTATTTAAGGAATTTGCTGCATTATTTAAGGACTCTGCTGTATTATTTAAGGACTTTGTTGCATTATTTAATGACTCTGCTGGGGTATTTAAGGACTCTGCTGCATTATTTAAGGGCTTTGCTGCATTATTTAAGGACTCTGCTGCAGTATTTAAGGACTCTGCTGCATTATTTAAGGACTTTGATGCATTATTTAAGGACGCTGCTGCAGAATTTAAGGAATCTGCTGCATTATTTAAGGACTTTGTTGCATTATTTAAGGACTATGCTGCATTATGTAAGGACTCTGCTGCATTATTTAAGGACTTTGCTGCATTATTTAATTACTCTGCTGCATTATTTAAGGACTTTGTTGCATTATTTAAGGACTCTGCTGCATTATTTAAGGACTTTGCTGCATTATTTAAGGACTTTGATGCATTATTTAAGGACGCTGCTGCAGAATTTAAGTAATCTGCTGCATTATTTAAGGACTCTGCTGCATTATTTAAGGACTTTGCTGCATTATTTAAGGACTCTGCTGCATTATTTAAGGACTTTGTTGCATTATTTAATGACTCTGCTGCGGTATTTAAGGACTCTGCTGCATTATTTAAGGACTTTGCTGCATTATTTAAGGACTTTGCTGCAGTAATTAAGGAATCTGCTGCATTATTTAAGGACTTTGTTGCATTATTTAAGGACTGTGCTGCATTGCTTAAGGACTCTGCTGCATTATTTAAGGACTTTGCTGCATTATTTAAGGACTTTGTTGCATTATTTAAGGACTCTGCTGCATTATTTAAGGACTTTGTTGCATTATTTAAGGACTCTGTTGCATTATTTAAGGACTTTGCTGCATTATTTAAGTACTCTGGTGCATTATTTAAGGACTTTGTTGCATTATTTAAGGACTCTGCTGCATTATTTAAGGACTTTGCTGCATTATTTAAGTACTCTGGTGCATTATTTAAGGACTTTGTTGCATTATTTAAGGACTCTGCTGCATTATTTAAGGACTTTGTTGCATTATTTAAGGACTCTGCTGCATTATTTAAGGACTTTGCTGCATTATTTAAGGACTCTGCTGCATTATTTAAGGACTTTGTTGCATTATTTAATGACTCTGCTGCGGTATTTAAGGACTCTGCTGTATTATTTAAGGACTTTGCTGCATTATTTAAGGACTCTGCTTCATTATTTAAGGACTTTGTTGCATTATTTAAGGACTCTGCTGCATTATTTAAGGACTTCGTTGCATTATTTAAGGACTCTGCTGCATTATTTAAAGACTTTGCTGCATTATTTAAGTACTCTGGTGCATTATTTAAGGACTCGGCTGCATTATTTAAAGACTTTGCTGCATTATTTAAGTACTCTGGTGCATTATTTAAGGACTCTGCTGCATTATTTAAGGACTTTGCTGCATTATTTAAGGACTCTGCTGCATTATTTAAGGACTTTGCTGCATTATTTAAGTATGCTGCTGCGGTATTTAAGGCCTCTGCTGCATTATTTAAGGACTCTGCTGCATTATTAAGGACGTTGCTGCATTATTTAAGGACTTTATTGCATTATTTAAGGATTCTGCTGCATTATTTAAGGAATTTGCTGCATTATTTAAGGACTCTGCTGTATTATTTAAGGACTTTGTTGCATTATTTAATGACTCTGCTGGGGTATTTAAGGACTCTGCTGTATTATTTAAGGGCTTTGCTGCATTATTTAAGGACTCTGCTGCAGTATTTAAGGACTCTGCTGCATTATTTAAGGACTTTGATGCATTATTTAAGGACGCTGCTGCAGAATTTAAGGAATCTGCTGCATTATTTAAGGACTTTGTTGCATTATTTAAGGACTTTGTTGCATTATTTAAGGACTCTGCTGCATTATTTAAGGACTTTGCTGCATTATTTAAGGACTCTGTTGCATTATTTAAGGACTTTGCTGCATTATTTAAGTACTCTGGTGCATTATTTAAGGACTTTATTGCATTATTTAAGGATTCTGCTGCATTATTTAAGGAATTTGCTGCATTATTTAAGAACTTTGCTGCAGTATTTAAGGACTCTGCTGCATTATTTAAGGACTTTATTGCATTATTTAAGGACCCTGCTGCAGAATTTAAGGAATCTGCTGCATTACTTAAGGACTTTGTTGCATTATTTAAGGACTCTGCTGCATTATTTAAGGACTTTGCTGCATTATTTAAGGACTTTGATGCATTATTTAAGGACGCCGCTGCAGAATTTAAGTAATCTGCTGCATTATTTAAGGACTCTGCTGCATTATTTAAGGACTTTGCTGCATTATTTAAGGACTCTGCTGTATTATTAAGCACGTTGCTGCATTAATTAAGGACTTTATTGCATTATTTAAGGAATTTGATGCATTATTTAAGGACTCTGCTGCATTATTTAAGGACTTTGCTGCATTATTTAAGGACTCTGCTTCATTATTTAAGGACTTTGTTGCATTATTTAAGGACTCTGCTGCATTATTTAAGGACTTTGTTGCATTATTTAAGGACTCTGCTGCATTATTTAAAGACTTTGCTGCATTATTTAAGTACTCTGGTGCATTATTTAAGGACTCTGCTGCATTATTTAAAGACTTTGCTGCATTATTTAAGTACTCTGGTGCATTATTTAAGGACTTTGTTGCTTTATTTAAGGACTTTGCTGCATTATTTAAGGACTTTGTTGCATTATTTAAGGACTCTGCTGCATTATTTAAGGACTTTGCTGCATTATTTAAGTATGCTGCTGCAGTATTTAAGGCCTCTGCTGCATTATTTAAGGACTCTGCTGCATTTTTAAGGACGTTGCTGCATTATTTAAGGACTTTATTGCATTATTTAAGGATTCTGCTGCATTATTTAAGGAATTTGCTGCATTATTTAAGGACTCTGCTGCATTATTTAAGGACTTTGTTTCATTATTTAATGACTCTGCTGGGGTATTTAAGGACTCTGCTGCATTATTTAAGGACTTTGTTGCATTATTTAAGGACTCTGCTGCATTATTTAAGGACTTTGCTGCATTATTTAAGGACTTTGATGCATTATTTAAGGACGCTGCTGCAGAATTTAACTAATCTGCTGCATTATTTAAGGACTCTGCTGCATTATTTAAGGACTTTGCTGCATTATTTAAGGACTCTGCTGCATTATTTAAGGACTTTGTTGCATTATTTAATGACTCTGCTGCGGTATTTAAGGACTCTGCTGTATTATTTAAGGACTTTGCTGCATTATTTAAGGACTCTGCTTCATTATTTAAGGACTTTGTTGCATTATTTAAGGACTTTGATGCATTATTTAAGGACGCCGCTGCAGAATTTAAGTAATCTGCTGCATTATTTAAGGACTCTGCTGCATTATTTAAGGACTTTGCTGCATTATTTAAGGACTCTACTGCATTACTAAGGACGTTGCTGCATTATTTAAGGACTTTATTGCATTATTTAAGGATTCTGCTGCATTATTTAAGGAATTAGCTGCATTATTTAAGTACTCTGCTGCATTATTTAAGGTCTTTGATGCATTATTTAAGGACTCTTCTGAATTATTTAAGGACTTTGCTGCATTATTTTAGGACGCTGCTGCGGTATTTAAGGCCTCTGCTGCATTATTTAAGGACTTTGCTGCATAATTTAAGGACTCTGCTGCATTATTAAGCACGTTGCTGCATTATTTAAGGACTTTATTGCATTATTTAAGGATTCTGCTGCATTATTTATGGAATTTGCTGCATTATTTAAGGAATTTGCTGCATTATTTAAGAACTCTGCTGCAGTATTTAAGGACTCTGCTGCATTATTTAAGGACTTTATTGCATTATTTAAGGACGCTGCTGCAGAATTTAAGGAATCTGCTGCATTATTTAAGGACGTTGTTGCATTATTTAAGGACTCTGTGCATTATTTAAGGAATTTGCTGCATTATTTAAGGACTCTGCTGCATTATTTAATGACTCTGCTGCGGTATTTAAGGACTCTGCTGCATTATGTAAGCACTCTGCTGCATTATTTAAGGACTTTGCTGCATTATTTAAGGACTTTGATGCATTATTTATGGACGCTGCTGCGAAATTTAAGGAATCTGCTGCATTATTTAAGGACTTTGTTGCACTATTTAAGGACTCTGCTGCATTATTTAAGGACTCTGCTGCGGTATTTTAGGACTCTGCTGCATTATATAAGGACTCTGCTGCATTATTTAAGGACTTTGCTGCATTATTTAAGGACTCTGCTGCATTATTTAAGGACTCGGCTGCATTATTTAAATACCTTGCTGCATTATTTAATGACTCTGCTGCATTATTTAAGGATTTTATTGCATTATTTAAGGACTCTGCTGCATTATTTAATGAATTTGCTGCATTATTTAAGGACTCTGCTGCATTATTTAAGGACTCTGCTGGGGTATTTTAGGACTCTGCTGCATTATATAAGGACTCTGCTGCATTATTTAAGGACTTTGCTGCATTATTTAAGGACTTTGCGGCAGTAATTAAGGAATCTGCTGCATTATTTAAGGACTTTGTTGCATTATTTAAGGACTGTGCTGCATTGCTTAAGGACTCTGCTGCATTATTTAAGGACGTTGCTGCATTATTTAAGGACTTTGTTGCATTATTTAAGGACTCTGCTGCATTATTTAAGGACTTTGTTGCATTATTTAAGGACTCTGTTGCATTATTTAAGGACTTTGCTGCATTATTTAAGTACTCTGGTGCATTATTTAAGGACTTTGTTGCATTATTTAAGGACTCTGTTGCATTATTTAAGGACTTTGCTGCATTATTTAAGTACTCTGGTGCATTATTTAAGGACTTTGTTGCATTATTTAAGGACTCTGCTGCATTATTTAAGGACTTTGTTGCATTATTTAAGGACTCTGTTGCATTATTTAAGGACTTTGCTGCATTATTTAAGTACTCTGGTGCATTATTTAAGGACTTTGTTGCATTATTTAAGGACTCTGCTGCATTATTTAAGGACTTTGTTGCATTATTTAAGGACTCTGCTGCATTATTTAAGGACTTTGCTGCATTATTTAAGGACTCTGTTGCATTATTTAAGGACTTTGCTGCATTATTTAAGTACTCTGGTGCATTATTTAAGGACTTTATTGCATTATTTAAGGATTCTGCTGCATTATTTAAGGAATTTGCTGCATTATTTAAGAACTTTGCCGCAGTATTTAAGGACTCTGCTGCATTATTTAAGGACTTTATTGCATTATTTAAGGACCCTGCTGCAGAATTTAAGGAATCTGCTGCATTACTTAAGGACTTTGTTGCATTATTTAAGGACTCTGCTGCATTATTTAAGGACTTTGCTGCATTATTTAAGGACTTTGATGCATTATTTAAGGACGCCGCTGCAGAATTTAAGTAATCTGCTGCATTATTTAAGGACTCTGCTGCATTATTTAAGGACTTTGCTGCATTATTTAAGGACTCTGCTGTATTATTAAGCACGGTGCTGCATTAATTAAGGACTTTATTGCATTATTTAAGGAATTTGATGCATTATTTAAGGACTCTGCTGCATTATTTAAGGACTTTGCTGCATTATTTAAGGACTCTGCTTCATTATTTAAGGACTTTGTTGCATTATTTAAGGACTCTGCTGCATTATTTAAGGACTTTGTTGCATTATTTAAGGACTCTGCTGCATTATTTAAAGACTTTGCTGCATTATTTAAGTACTCTGGTGCATTATTTAAGGACTCTGCTGCATTATTTAAAGACTTTGCTGCATTATTTAAGTACTCTGGTGCATTATTTAAGGACTTTGTTGCTTTATTTAAGGACTTTGCTGCATTATTTAAGGACTTTGTTGCATTATTTAAGGACTCTGCTGCATTATTTAAGGACTTTGCTGCATTATTTAAGTATGCTGCTGCAGTATTTAAGGCCTCTGCTGCATTATTTAAGGACTCTGCTGCATTTTTAAGGACGTTGCTGCATTATTTAAGGACTTTATTGCATTATTTAAGGATTCTGCTGCATTATTTAAGGAATTTGCTGCATTATTTAAGGACTCTGCTGCATTATTTAAGGACTTTGTTTCATTATTTAATGACTCTGCTGGGGTATTTAAGGACTCTGCTGCATTATTTAAGGACTTTGTTGCATTATTTAAGGACTCTGCTGCATTATTTAAGGACTTTGCTGCATTATTTAAGGACTTTGATGCATTATTTAAGGACGCTGCTGCAGAATTTAACTAATCTGCTGCATTATTTAAGGACTCTGCTGCATTATTTAAGGACTTTGCTGCATTATTTAAGGACTCTGCTGCATTATTTAAGGACTTTGTTGCATTATTTAATGACTCTGCTGCGGTATTTAAGGACTCTGCTGTATTATTTAAGGACTTTGCTGCATTATTTAAGGACTCTGCTTCATTATTTAAGGACTTTGTTGCATTATTTAAGGACTTTGATGCATTATTTAAGGACGCCGCTGCAGAATTTAAGTAATCTGCTGCATTATTTAAGGACTCTGCTGCATTATTTAAGGACTTTGCTGCATTATTTAAGGACTCTACTGCATTACTAAGGACGTTGCTGCATTATTTAAGGACTTTATTGCATTATTTAAGGATTCTGCTGCATTATTTAAGGAATTAGCTGCATTATTTAAGTACTCTGCTGCATTATTTAAGGTCTTTGATGCATTATTTAAGGACTCTTCTGAATTATTTAAGGACTTTGCTGCATTATTTTAGGACGCTGCTGCGGTATTTAAGGCCTCTGCTGCATTATTTAAGGACTTTGCTGCATAATTTAAGGACTCTGCTGCATTATTAAGCACGTTGCTGCATTATTTAAGGACTTTATTGCATTATTTAAGGATTCTGCTGCATTATTTATGGAATTTGCTGCATTATTTAAGGAATTTGCTGCATTATTTAAGAACTCTGCTGCAGTATTTAAGGACTCTGCTGCATTATTTAAGGACTTTATTGCATTATTTAAGGACGCTGCTGCAGAATTTAAGGAATCTGCTGCATTATTTAAGGACGTTGTTGCATTATTTAAGGACTCTGTGCATTATTTAAGGAATTTGCTGCATTATTTAAGGACTCTGCTGCATTATTTAATGACTCTGCTGCGGTATTTAAGGACTCTGCTGCATTATGTAAGCACTCTGCTGCATTATTTAAGGACTTTGCTGCATTATTTAAGGACTTTGATGCATTATTTATGGACGCTGCTGCGAAATTTAAGGAATCTGCTGCATTATTTAAGGACTTTGTTGCACTATTTAAGGACTCTGCTGCATTATTTAAGGACTCTGCTGCGGTATTTTAGGACTCTGCTGCATTATATAAGGACTCTGCTGCATTATTTAAGGACTTTGCTGCATTATTTAAGGACTCTGCTGCATTATTTAAGGACTCGGCTGCATTATTTAAATACCTTGCTGCATTATTTAATGACTCTGCTGCATTATTTAAGGATTTTATTGCATTATTTAAGGACTCTGCTGCATTATTTAATGAATTTGCTGCATTATTTAAGGACTCTGCTGCATTATTTAAGGACTCTGCTGGGGTATTTTAGGACTCTGCTGCATTATATAAGGACTCTGCTGCATTATTTAAGGATTTTGCTGCATTATTTAAGGACTTTGCGGCAGTAATTAAGGAATCTGCTGCATTATTTAAGGACTTTGTTGCATTATTTAAGGACTGTGCTGCATTGCTTAAGGACTCTGCTGCATTATTTAAGGACGTTGCTGCATTATTTAAGGACTTTGTTGCATTATTTAAGGACTCTGCTGCATTATTTAAGGACTTTGTTGCATTATTTAAGGACTCTGTTGCATTATTTAAGGACTTTGCTGCATTATTTAAGTACTCTGGTGCATTATTTAAGGACTTTGTTGCATTATTTAAGGACTCTGTTGCATTATTTAAGGACTTTGCTGCATTATTTAAGTACTCTGGTGCATTATTTAAGGACTTTGTTGCATTATTTAAGGACTCTGCTGCATTATTTAAGGACTTTGTTGCATTATTTAAGGACTCTGTTGCATTATTTAAGGACTTTGCTGCATTATTTAAGTACTCTGGTGCATTATTTAAGGACTTTGTTGCATTATTTAAGGACTCTGCTGCATTATTTAAGGACTTTGTTGCATTATTTAAGGACTCTGCTGCATTATTTAAGGACTTTGCTGCATTATTTAAGGACTCTGTTGCATTATTTAAGGACTTTGCTGCATTATTTAAGTACTCTGGTGCATTATTTAAGGACTTTATTGCATTATTTAAGGATTCTGCTGCATTATTTAAGGAATTTGCTGCATTATTTAAGAACTTTGCCGCAGTATTTAAGGACTCTGCTGCATTATTTAAGGACTTTATTGCATTATTTAAGGACCCTGCTGCAGAATTTAAGGAATCTGCTGCATTACTTAAGGACTTTGTTGCATTATTTAAGGACTCTGCTGCATTATTTAAGGACTTTGCTGCATTATTTAAGGACTTTGATGCATTATTTAAGGACGCCGCTGCAGAATTTAAGTAATCTGCTGCATTATTTAAGGACTCTGCTGCATTATTTAAGGACTTTGCTGCATTATTTAAGGACTCTGCTGTATTATTAAGCACGGTGCTGCATTAATTAAGGACTTTATTGCATTATTTAAGGAATTTGATGCATTATTTAAGGACTCTGCTGCATTATTTAAGGACTTTGCTGCATTATTTAAGGACTCTGCTTCATTATTTAAGGACTTTGTTGCATTATTTAAGGACTCTGCTGCATTATTTAAGGACTTTGTTGCATTATTTAAGGACTCTGCTGCATTATTTAAAGACTTTGCTGCATTATTTAAGTACTCTGGTGCATTATTTAAGGACTCTGCTGCATTATTTAAAGACTTTGCTGCATTATTTAAGTACTCTGGTGCATTATTTAAGGACTTTGTTGCTTTATTTAAGGACTTTGCTGCATTATTTAAGGACTTTGTTGCATTATTTAAGGACTCTGCTGCATTATTTAAGGACTTTGCTGCATTATTTAAGTATGCTGCTGCAGTATTTAAGGCCTCTGCTGCATTATTTAAGGACTCTGCTGCATTTTTAAGGACGTTGCTGCATTATTTAAGGACTTTATTGCATTATTTAAGGATTCTGCTGCATTATTTAAGGAATTTGCTGCATTATTTAATGACTCTGCTGCATTATTTAAGGACTTTGTTTCATTATTTAATGACTCTGCTGGGGTATTTAAGGACTCTGCTGCATTATTTAAGGACTTTGTTGCATTATCTAAGGACTTTGCTGCATTATTTAAGGACTTTGATGCATTATTTAAGGACGCTGCTGCAGAATTTAAGTAATCTGCTGCATTATTTAAGGACTCTGCTGCATTATTTAAGGACTTTGCTGCATTATTTAAGGACTCTGCTGCATTATTTAATGACTTTGTTGCATTATTTAATGACTCTGCTGCGGTATTTAAGGACTCTGCTGTATTATTTAAGGACTTTGCTGCATTATTTAAGGACTCTGCTTCATTATTTAAGGACTTTGTTGCATTATTTAAGGACTCTGCTGCATTATTTAAGGATTTTGCTGCATTATTTAAGGACTCTACTGCATTATTAAGGACGTTGCTGCATTATTTAAGGACTTTATTGCATTATTTAAGGATTCTGCTGCATTATTTAAGGAATTAGCTGCATTATTTAAGTACTCTGCTGCATTATATAAGGACTTTGCTGCATTATTTAAGTATGCTGCTGCAGTATTTAAGGCCTCTGCTGCATTATTTAAGGACTCTGCTGCATTATTAAGGACGTTGCTGCATTATTTAAGGACTTTATTGCATTATTTAAGGATTCTGCTGCATTATTTAAGGAATTTGCTGCATTATTTAAGGACTCTGCTGCATTATTTAAGGACTTTGTTGCATTATTTAATGACTCTGCTGGGGTATTTAAGGACTCTGCTGCATTATTTAAGGACTTTGTTGCATTATTTAAGGACTCTGCTGCATTATTTAAGGACTTTGCTGCATTATTTAAGGACTTTGATGCATTATTTAAGGACGCTGCTGCAGAATTTAAGTAATCTGCTGCATTATTTAAGGACTCTGCTGCATTATTTAAGGACTTTGCTGCATTATTTAAGGACTCTGCTGCATTATTTAAGGACTTTGTTGCATTATTTAATGACTCTGCTGCGGTATTTAAGGACTCTGCTGTATTATTTAAGGACTTTGCTGCATTATTTAAGGACTCTGCTTCATTATTTAAGGACTTTGTTGCATTATTTAAGGACTCTGCTGCATTATTTAAGGACTTTGTTGCATTATTTAAGGACTCTGCTGCATTATTTAAAGACTTTGCTGCATTATTTAAGTACTCTGGTGCATTATTTAAGGACTCGGCTGCATTATTTAAAGACTTTGCTGCATTATTTAAGTACTCTGGTGCATTATTTAAGGACTCTGCTGCATTATTTAAGGACTTTGCTGCATTATTTAAGGACTCTGCTGCATTATTTAAGGACTCTGCTGCATTATTTAAGGACTTTGCTGCATTATTTAAGTATGCTGCTGCGGTATTTAAGGCCTCTGCTGCATTATTTAAGGACTCTGCTGCATTATTAAGGACGTTGCTGCATTATTTAAGGACTTTATTGCATTATTTAAGGATTCTGCTGCATTATTTAAGGAATTTGCTGCATTATTTAAGGACTCTGCTTCATTATTTAAGGACTTTGTTGCATTATTTAAGGACTTTGATGCATTATTTAAGGACGCCGCTGCAGAATTTAAGTAATCTGCTGCATTATTTAAGGACTCTGCTGCATTATTTAAGGACTTTGCTGCATTATTTAAGGACTCTACTGCATTACTAAGGACGTTGCTGCATTATTTAAGGACTTTATTGCATTATTTAAGGATTCTGCTGCATTATTTAAGGAATTAGCTGCATTATTTAAGTACTCTGCTGCATTATTTAAGGTCTTTGATGCATTATTTAAGGACTCTTCTGAATTATTTAAGGACTTTGCTGCATTATTTTAGGACGCTGCTGCGGTATTTAAGGCCTCTGCTG
This sequence comes from Phyllobates terribilis, assembly GCF_046119375.1. Classification (NCBI taxonomy): domain Eukaryota; kingdom Metazoa; phylum Chordata; class Amphibia; order Anura; family Dendrobatidae; genus Phyllobates; species Phyllobates terribilis. Next base: position 1,158,583 of record NW_027362988.1, on the reverse strand, counting down.
CATTATTTAAGGACTTTGCTGCATAATTTAAGGACTCTGCTGCATTATTAAGCACGTTGCTGCATTATTTAAGGACTTTATTGCATTATTTAAGGATTCTGCTGCATTATTTATGGAATTTGCTGCATTATTTAAGGAATTTGCTGCATTATTTAAGAACTCTGCTGCAGTATTTAAGGACTCTGCTGCATTATTTAAGGACTTTATTGCATTATTTAAGGACGCTGCTGCAGAATTTAAGGAATCTGCTGCATTATTTAAGGACGTTGTTGCATTATTTAAGGACTCTGTGCATTATTTAAGGAATTTGCTGCATTATTTAAGGACTCTGCTGCATTATTTAATGACTCTGCTGCGGTATTTAAGGACTCTGCTGCATTATGTAAGCACTCTGCTGCATTATTTAAGGACTTTGCTGCATTATTTAAGGACTTTGATGCATTATTTATGGACGCTGCTGCGAAATTTAAGGAATCTGCTGCATTATTTAAGGACTTTGTTGCACTATTTAAGGACTCTGCTGCATTATTTAAGGACTCTGCTGCGGTATTTTAGGACTCTGCTGCATTATATAAGGACTCTGCTGCATTATTTAAGGACTTTGCTGCATTATTTAAGGACTCTGCTGCATTATTTAAGGACTCGGCTGCATTATTTAAATACCTTGCTGCATTATTTAATGACTCTGCTGCATTATTTAAGGATTTTATTGCATTATTTAAGGACTCTGCTGCATTATTTAATGAATTTGCTGCATTATTTAAGGACTCTGCTGCATTATTTAAGGACTCTGCTGGGGTATTTTAGGACTCTGCTGCATTATATAAGGACTCTGCTGCATTATTTAAGGACTTTGCTGCATTATTTAAGGACTTTGCGGCAGTAATTAAGGAATCTGCTGCATTATTTAAGGACTTTGTTGCATTATTTAAGGACTGTGCTGCATTGCTTAAGGACTCTGCTGCATTATTTAAGGACGTTGCTGCATTATTTAAGGACTTTGTTGCATTATTTAAGGACTCTGCTGCATTATTTAAGGACTTTGTTGCATTATTTAAGGACTCTGTTGCATTATTTAAGGACTTTGCTGCATTATTTAAGTACTCTGGTGCATTATTTAAGGACTTTGTTGCATTATTTAAGGACTCTGTTGCATTATTTAAGGACTTTGCTGCATTATTTAAGTACTCTGGTGCATTATTTAAGGACTTTGTTGCATTATTTAAGGACTCTGCTGCATTATTTAAGGACTTTGTTGCATTATTTAAGGACTCTGTTGCATTATTTAAGGACTTTGCTGCATTATTTAAGTACTCTGGTGCATTATTTAAGGACTTTGTTGCATTATTTAAGGACTCTGCTGCATTATTTAAGGACTTTGTTGCATTATTTAAGGACTCTGCTGCATTATTTAAGGACTTTGCTGCATTATTTAAGGACTCTGTTGCATTATTTAAGGACTTTGCTGCATTATTTAAGTACTCTGGTGCATTATTTAAGGACTTTATTGCATTATTTAAGGATTCTGCTGCATTATTTAAGGAATTTGCTGCATTATTTAAGAACTTTGCCGCAGTATTTAAGGACTCTGCTGCATTATTTAAGGACTTTATTGCATTATTTAAGGACCCTGCTGCAGAATTTAAGGAATCTGCTGCATTACTTAAGGACTTTGTTGCATTATTTAAGGACTCTGCTGCATTATTTAAGGACTTTGCTGCATTATTTAAGGACTTTGATGCATTATTTAAGGACGCCGCTGCAGAATTTAAGTAATCTGCTGCATTATTTAAGGACTCTGCTGCATTATTTAAGGACTTTGCTGCATTATTTAAGGACTCTGCTGTATTATTAAGCACGGTGCTGCATTAATTAAGGACTTTATTGCATTATTTAAGGAATTTGATGCATTATTTAAGGACTCTGCTGCATTATTTAAGGACTTTGCTGCATTATTTAAGGACTCTGCTTCATTATTTAAGGACTTTGTTGCATTATTTAAGGACTCTGCTGCATTATTTAAGGACTTTGTTGCATTATTTAAGGACTCTGCTGCATTATTTAAAGACTTTGCTGCATTATTTAAGTACTCTGGTGCATTATTTAAGGACTCTGCTGCATTATTTAAAGACTTTGCTGCATTATTTAAGTACTCTGGTGCATTATTTAAGGACTTTGTTGCTTTATTTAAGGACTTTGCTGCATTATTTAAGGACTTTGTTGCATTATTTAAGGACTCTGCTGCATTATTTAAGGACTTTGCTGCATTATTTAAGTATGCTGCTGCAGTATTTAAGGCCTCTGCTGCATTATTTAAGGACTCTGCTGCATTTTTAAGGACGTTGCTGCATTATTTAAGGACTTTATTGCATTATTTAAGGATTCTGCTGCATTATTTAAGGAATTTGCTGCATTATTTAAGGACTCTGCTGCATTATTTAAGGACTTTGTTTCATTATTTAATGACTCTGCTGGGGTATTTAAGGACTCTGCTGCATTATTTAAGGACTTTGTTGCATTATTTAAGGACTCTGCTGCATTATTTAAGGACTTTGCTGCATTATTTAAGGACTTTGATGCATTATTTAAGGACGCTGCTGCAGAATTTAACTAATCTGCTGCATTATTTAAGGACTCTGCTGCATTATTTAAGGACTTTGCTGCATTATTTAAGGACTCTGCTGCATTATTTAAGGACTTTGTTGCATTATTTAATGACTCTGCTGCGGTATTTAAGGACTCTGCTGTATTATTTAAGGACTTTGCTGCATTATTTAAGGACTCTGCTTCATTATTTAAGGACTTTGTTGCATTATTTAAGGACTTTGATGCATTATTTAAGGACGCCGCTGCAGAATTTAAGTAATCTGCTGCATTATTTAAGGACTCTGCTGCATTATTTAAGGACTTTGCTGCATTATTTAAGGACTCTACTGCATTACTAAGGACGTTGCTGCATTATTTAAGGACTTTATTGCATTATTTAAGGATTCTGCTGCATTATTTAAGGAATTAGCTGCATTATTTAAGTACTCTGCTGCATTATTTAAGGTCTTTGATGCATTATTTAAGGACTCTTCTGAATTATTTAAGGACTTTGCTGCATTATTTTAGGACGCTGCTGCGGTATTTAAGGCCTCTGCTGCATTATTTAAGGACTTTGCTGCATAATTTAAGGACTCTGCTGCATTATTAAGCACGTTGCTGCATTATTTAAGGACTTTATTGCATTATTTAAGGATTCTGCTGCATTATTTATGGAATTTGCTGCATTATTTAAGGAATTTGCTGCATTATTTAAGAACTCTGCTGCAGTATTTAAGGACTCTGCTGCATTATTTAAGGACTTTATTGCATTATTTAAGGACGCTGCTGCAGAATTTAAGGAATCTGCTGCATTATTTAAGGACGTTGTTGCATTATTTAAGGACTCTGTGCATTATTTAAGGAATTTGCTGCATTATTTAAGGACTCTGCTGCATTATTTAATGACTCTGCTGCGGTATTTAAGGACTCTGCTGCATTATGTAAGCACTCTGCTGCATTATTTAAGGACTTTGCTGCATTATTTAAGGACTTTGATGCATTATTTATGGACGCTGCTGCGAAATTTAAGGAATCTGCTGCATTATTTAAGGACTTTGTTGCACTATTTAAGGACTCTGCTGCATTATTTAAGGACTCTGCTGCGGTATTTTAGGACTCTGCTGCATTATATAAGGACTCTGCTGCATTATTTAAGGACTTTGCTGCATTATTTAAGGACTCTGCTGCATTATTTAAGGACTCGGCTGCATTATTTAAATACCTTGCTGCATTATTTAATGACTCTGCTGCATTATTTAAGGATTTTATTGCATTATTTAAGGACTCTGCTGCATTATTTAATGAATTTGCTGCATTATTTAAGGACTCTGCTGCATTATTTAAGGACTCTGCTGGGGTATTTTAGGACTCTGCTGCATTATATAAGGACTCTGCTGCATTATTTAAGGATTTTGCTGCATTATTTAAGGACTTTGCGGCAGTAATTAAGGAATCTGCTGCATTATTTAAGGACTTTGTTGCATTATTTAAGGACTGTGCTGCATTGCTTAAGGACTCTGCTGCATTATTTAAGGACGTTGCTGCATTATTTAAGGACTTTGTTGCATTATTTAAGGACTCTGCTGCATTATTTAAGGACTTTGTTGCATTATTTAAGGACTCTGTTGCATTATTTAAGGACTTTGCTGCATTATTTAAGTACTCTGGTGCATTATTTAAGGACTTTGTTGCATTATTTAAGGACTCTGTTGCATTATTTAAGGACTTTGCTGCATTATTTAAGTACTCTGGTGCATTATTTAAGGACTTTGTTGCATTATTTAAGGACTCTGCTGCATTATTTAAGGACTTTGTTGCATTATTTAAGGACTCTGTTGCATTATTTAAGGACTTTGCTGCATTATTTAAGTACTCTGGTGCATTATTTAAGGACTTTGTTGCATTATTTAAGGACTCTGCTGCATTATTTAAGGACTTTGTTGCATTATTTAAGGACTCTGCTGCATTATTTAAGGACTTTGCTGCATTATTTAAGGACTCTGTTGCATTATTTAAGGACTTTGCTGCATTATTTAAGTACTCTGGTGCATTATTTAAGGACTTTATTGCATTATTTAAGGATTCTGCTGCATTATTTAAGGAATTTGCTGCATTATTTAAGAACTTTGCCGCAGTATTTAAGGACTCTGCTGCATTATTTAAGGACTTTATTGCATTATTTAAGGACCCTGCTGCAGAATTTAAGGAATCTGCTGCATTACTTAAGGACTTTGTTGCATTATTTAAGGACTCTGCTGCATTATTTAAGGACTTTGCTGCATTATTTAAGGACTTTGATGCATTATTTAAGGACGCCGCTGCAGAATTTAAGTAATCTGCTGCATTATTTAAGGACTCTGCTGCATTATTTAAGGACTTTGCTGCATTATTTAAGGACTCTGCTGTATTATTAAGCACGGTGCTGCATTAATTAAGGACTTTATTGCATTATTTAAGGAATTTGATGCATTATTTAAGGACTCTGCTGCATTATTTAAGGACTTTGCTGCATTATTTAAGGACTCTGCTTCATTATTTAAGGACTTTGTTGCATTATTTAAGGACTCTGCTGCATTATTTAAGGACTTTGTTGCATTATTTAAGGACTCTGCTGCATTATTTAAAGACTTTGCTGCATTATTTAAGTACTCTGGTGCATTATTTAAGGACTCTGCTGCATTATTTAAAGACTTTGCTGCATTATTTAAGTACTCTGGTGCATTATTTAAGGACTTTGTTGCTTTATTTAAGGACTTTGCTGCATTATTTAAGGACTTTGTTGCATTATTTAAGGACTCTGCTGCATTATTTAAGGACTTTGCTGCATTATTTAAGTATGCTGCTGCAGTATTTAAGGCCTCTGCTGCATTATTTAAGGACTCTGCTGCATTTTTAAGGACGTTGCTGCATTATTTAAGGACTTTATTGCATTATTTAAGGATTCTGCTGCATTATTTAAGGAATTTGCTGCATTATTTAATGACTCTGCTGCATTATTTAAGGACTTTGTTTCATTATTTAATGACTCTGCTGGGGTATTTAAGGACTCTGCTGCATTATTTAAGGACTTTGTTGCATTATCTAAGGACTTTGCTGCATTATTTAAGGACTTTGATGCATTATTTAAGGACGCTGCTGCAGAATTTAAGTAATCTGCTGCATTATTTAAGGACTCTGCTGCATTATTTAAGGACTTTGCTGCATTATTTAAGGACTCTGCTGCATTATTTAATGACTTTGTTGCATTATTTAATGACTCTGCTGCGGTATTTAAGGACTCTGCTGTATTATTTAAGGACTTTGCTGCATTATTTAAGGACTCTGCTTCATTATTTAAGGACTTTGTTGCATTATTTAAGGACTCTGCTGCATTATTTAAGGATTTTGCTGCATTATTTAAGGACTCTACTGCATTATTAAGGACGTTGCTGCATTATTTAAGGACTTTATTGCATTATTTAAGGATTCTGCTGCATTATTTAAGGAATTAGCTGCATTATTTAAGTACTCTGCTGCATTATATAAGGACTTTGCTGCATTATTTAAGTATGCTGCTGCAGTATTTAAGGCCTCTGCTGCATTATTTAAGGACTCTGCTGCATTATTAAGGACGTTGCTGCATTATTTAAGGACTTTATTGCATTATTTAAGGATTCTGCTGCATTATTTAAGGAATTTGCTGCATTATTTAAGGACTCTGCTGCATTATTTAAGGACTTTGTTGCATTATTTAATGACTCTGCTGGGGTATTTAAGGACTCTGCTGCATTATTTAAGGACTTTGTTGCATTATTTAAGGACTCTGCTGCATTATTTAAGGACTTTGCTGCATTATTTAAGGACTTTGATGCATTATTTAAGGACGCTGCTGCAGAATTTAAGTAATCTGCTGCATTATTTAAGGACTCTGCTGCATTATTTAAGGACTTTGCTGCATTATTTAAGGACTCTGCTGCATTATTTAAGGACTTTGTTGCATTATTTAATGACTCTGCTGCGGTATTTAAGGACTCTGCTGTATTATTTAAGGACTTTGCTGCATTATTTAAGGACTCTGCTTCATTATTTAAGGACTTTGTTGCATTATTTAAGGACTCTGCTGCATTATTTAAGGACTTTGTTGCATTATTTAAGGACTCTGCTGCATTATTTAAAGACTTTGCTGCATTATTTAAGTACTCTGGTGCATTATTTAAGGACTCGGCTGCATTATTTAAAGACTTTGCTGCATTATTTAAGTACTCTGGTGCATTATTTAAGGACTCTGCTGCATTATTTAAGGACTTTGCTGCATTATTTAAGGACTCTGCTGCATTATTTAAGGACTCTGCTGCATTATTTAAGGACTTTGCTGCATTATTTAAGTATGCTGCTGCGGTATTTAAGGCCTCTGCTGCATTATTTAAGGACTCTGCTGCATTATTAAGGACGTTGCTGCATTATTTAAGGACTTTATTGCATTATTTAAGGATTCTGCTGCATTATTTAAGGAATTTGCTGCATTATTTAAGGACTCTGCTGTATTATTTAAGGACTTTGTTGCATTATTTAATGACTCTGCTGGGGTATTTAAGGACTCTGCTGCATTATTTAAGGGCTTTGCTGCATTATTTAAGGACTCTGCTGCAGTATTTAAGGACTCTGCTGCATTATTTAAGGACTTTGATGCATTATTTAAGGACGCTGCTGCAGAATTTAAGGAATCTGCTGCATTATTTAAGGACTTTGTTGCATTATTTAAGGACTATGCTGCATTATGTAAGGACTCTGCTGCATTATTTAAGGACTTTGCTGCATTATTTAATTACTCTGCTGCATTATTTAAGGACTTTGTTGCATTATTTAAGGACTCTGCTGCATTATTTAATGACTTTGCTGCATTATTTAAGGACTTTGATGCATTATTTAAGGACGCTGCTGCAGAATTTAAGTAATCTGCTGCATTATTTAAGGACTCTGCTGCATTATTTAAGGACTTTGCTGCATTATTTAAGGACTCTGCTGCATTATTTAAGGACTTTGTTGCATTATTTAATGACTCTGCTGCGGTATTTAAGGACTCTGCTGCATTATTTAAGGACTTTGCTGCATTATTTAAGGACTTTGCTGCAGTAATTAAGGAATCTGCTGCATTATTTAAGGACTTTGTTGATTATTTAAGGACTGTGCTGCATTGCTTAAGGACTCTGCTGCATTATTTAAGGACTTTGCTGCATTATTTAAGGACTTTGTTGCATTATTTAAGGACTCTGCTGCATTATTTAAGGACTTTGTTGCATTATTTAAGGACTCTGTTGCATTATTTAAGGACTTTGCTGCATTATTTAAGTACTCTGGTGCATTATTTAAGGACTTTGTTGCATTATTTAAGGACTCTGCTGCATTATTTAAGGACTTTGCTGCATTATTTAAGTACTCTGGTGCATTATTTAAGGACTTTGTTGCATTATTTAAGGACTCTGCTGCATTATTTAAGGACTTTGTTGCATTATTTAAGGACTCTGCTGCATTATTTAAGGACTTTGCTGCATTATTTAAGGACTCTGTTGCATTATTTAAGGACTTTGCTGCATTATTTAAGTACTCTGGTGCATTATTTAAGGACTTTATTGCATTATTTAAGGATTCTGCTGCATTATTTAAGGAATTTGCTGCATTATTTAAGAACTTTGCTGCAGTATTTAAGGACTCTGCTGCATTATTTAAGGACTTTATTGCATTATTTAAGGACCCTGCTGCAGAATTTAAGGAATCTGCTGCATTACTTAAGGACTTTGTTGCATTATTTAAGGACTCTGCTGCATTATTTAAGGACTTTGCTGCATTATTTAAGGACTTTGATGCATTATTTAAGGACGCCGCTGCAGAATTTAAGTAATCTGCTGCATTATTTAAGGACTCTGCTGCATTATTTAAGGACCTTGCTGCATTATTTAAGGACTCTGCTGTATTATTAAGCACGTTGCTGCATTAATTAAGGACTTTATTGCATTATTTAAGGAATTTGATGCATTATTTAAGGACTCTGCTGCATTATTTAAGGACTTTGCTGCATTATTTAAGGACTCTGCTTCATTATTTAAGGACTTTGTTGCATTATTTAAGGACTCTGCTGCATTATTTAAGGACTTTGTTGCATTATTTAAGGACTCTGCTGCATTATTTAAAGACTTTGCTGCATTATTTAAGTACTCTGGTGCATTATTTAAGGACTCTGCTGCATTATTTAAAGACTTTGCTGCATTATTTAAGTACTCTGGTGCATTATTTAAGGACTTTGTTGCTTTATTTAAGGAATTTGCTGCATTATTTAAGGACTTTGTTGCATTATTTAAGGACTCTGCTGCATTATTTAAGGACTTTGCTGCATTATTTAAGTATGCTGCTGCAGTATTTAAGGCCTCTGCTGCATTATTTAAGGACTCTGCTGCATTTTTAAGGACGTTGCTGCATTATTTAAGGACTTTATTGCATTATTTAAGGATTCTGCTGCATTATTTAATGAATTTGCTGCATTATTTAAGGACTCTGCTGCATTATTTAAGGACTTTGTTTCATTATTTAATGACTCTGCTGGGGTATTTAAGGACTCTGCTGCATTATTTAAGGACTTTGTTGCATTATTTAAGGACTCTGCTGCAGTATTTAAGGACTCTGCTGCATTATTTAAGGACTTTGATGCATTATTTAAGGACGCTGCTGCAGAATTTAAGGAATCTGCTGCATTATTTAAGGACTTTGTTGCATTATTTAAGGACTATGCTGCATTATGTAAGGACTCTGCTGCATTATTTAAGGACTTTGCTGCATTATTTAATTACTCTGCTGCATTATTTAAGGACTTTGTTGCATTATTTAAGGACTCTGCTGCATTATTTAAGGACTTTGCTGCATTATTTAAGGACTTTGATGCATTATTTAAGGACGCTGCTGCAGAATTTAAGTAATCTGCTGCATTATTTAAGGACTCTGCTGCATTATTTAAGGACTTTGCTGCATTATTTAAGGACTCTGCTGCATTATTTAAGGACTTTGTTGCATTATTTAATGACTCTGCTGCGGTATTTAAGGACTCTGCTGCATTATTTAAGGACTTTGCTGCATTATTTAAGGACTTTGCTGCAGTAATTAAGGAATCTGCTGCATTATTTAAGGACTTTGTTGCATTATTTAAGGACTGTGCTGCATTGCTTAAGGACTCTGCTGCATTATTTAAGGACTTTGCTGCATTATTTAAGGACTTTGTTGCATTATTTAAGGACTCTGCTGCATTATTTAAGGACTTTGTTGCATTATTTAAGGACTCTGTTGCATTATTTAAGGACTTTGCTGCATTATTTAAGTACTCTGGTGCATTATTTAAGGACTTTGTTGCACTATTTAAGGACTCTGCTGCATTATTTAAGGACTTTGTTGCATTATTTAAGGACTCTGCTGCATTATTTAAGGACTTTGCTGCATTATTTAAGGACTCTGCTGCATTATTTAAGGACTTTGTTGCATTATTTAATGACTCTGCTGCGGTATTTAAGGACTCTTCTGCATTATTTAAGGACTTTGCTGCATTATTTAAGGACTCTGCTTCATTATTTAAGGACTTTGTTGCATTATTTAAGGACTCTGCTGCATTATTTAAGGACTTTGCTGCATTATTTAAGGACTCTGCTGCATTATTTAAGGACTTTGTTGCATTATTTAAGGACTCTGCTTCATTATTTAAGGACTTTGTTGCATTATTTAAGGACTCTGCTGCATTATTTAAGGACTTTGTTGCATTATTTAAGGACTCTGCTGCATTATTTAAAGACTTTGCTGCATTATTTAAGTACTCTGGTGCATTATTTAAGGACTCTGCTGCATTATTTAAAGACTTTGCTGCATTATTTAAGTACTCTGGTGCATTATTTAAGGACTTTGTTGCATTATTTAAGTATGCTGCTGCGGTATTTAAGGCCTCTGCTGCATTATTTAAGGACTCTGCTGCATTATTTAAAGACTTTGCTGCATTATTTAAGGATTCTGCTGCATTATTTAAGTACTTTGTTGCATTATTTAAGGACGCTGCTGCGGTATTTAAGGACTCTGCTACATTATATAAGGACTTTGCTGCATTATTTCAGGACTCGGCTGCATTATTAAGGGCGTTGCTGCATTTTATTTAAGGAACTTATTGCATTATTTAAGGACTCTGTGCATTATTTAAGGAATTTGCTGCATTATTTAAGGACTCTGCTGCATTATTTAATGACTCTGCTGCGGTATTTAAGGACTCTGCTGCATTATTTAAGCACTCTGCTGCTTTATTTATGGACTTTGCTGCATTATTTAAGGATTCTGCTGAGGTATTTTAAGACTCTGCTGCATTATTTAAGGACTTTGATGCATTATTTAAGAACTCTGCCGCAGTATTTAAGGACTCTGCTGCATTATTTAAGGTCTTTGATGCATTATTTAAGGACTCTTCTGAATTATTTAAGGACTTTGCTGCATTATTTTAGGACGCTGCTGCGGTATTTAAGGCCTCTGCTGCATTATTTAAGGACTTTGCTGCATAATTTAAGGACTCTGCTGCATTATTAAGCACGTTGCTGCATTATTTAAGGACTTTATTGCATTATTTAAGGATTCTGCTGCATTATTTATGGAATTTGCTGCATTATTTAAGGAATTTGCTGCATTATTTAAGAACTCTGCTGCAGTATTTAAGGACTCTGCTGCATTATTTAAGGACTTTATTGCATTATTTAAGGACGCTGCTGCAGAATTTAAGGAATCTGCTGCATTATTTAAGGACGTTGTTGCATTATTTAAGGACTCTGTGCATTATTTAAGGAATTTGCTGCATTATTTAAGGACTCTGCTGCATTATTTAATGACTCTGCTGCGGTATTTAAGGACTCTGCTGCATTATGTAAGCACTCTGCTGCATTATTTAAGGACTTTGCTGCATTATTTAAGGACTTTGATGCATTATTTATGGACGCTGCTGCGAAATTTAAGGAATCTGCTGCATTATTTAAGGACTTTGTTGCACTATTTAAGGACTCTGCTGCATTATTTAAGGACTCTGCTGCGGTATTTTAGGACTCTGCTGCATTATATAAGGACTCTGCTGCATTATTTAAGGACTTTGCTGCATTATTTAAGGACTCTGCTGCATTATTTAAGGACTCGGCTGCATTATTTAAATGCCTTGCTGCATTATTTAATGACTCTGCTGCATTATTTAAGGATTTTATTGCATTATTTAAGGACTCTGCTGCATTATTTAATGAATTTGCTGCATTATTTAAGGACTCTGCTGCATTATTTAAGGACTCTGCTGGGGTATTTTAGGACTCTGCTGCATTATATAAGGACTCTGCTGCATTATTTAAGGACTTTGCTGCATTATTTAAGGACTTTGCGGCAGTAATTAAGGAATCTGCTGCATTATTTAAGGACTTTGTTGCATTATTTAAGGACTGTGCTGCATTGCTTAAGGACTCTGCTGCATTATTTAAGGACGTTGCTGCATTATTTAAGGACTTTGTTGCATTATTTAAGGACTCTGCTGCATTATTTAAGGACTTTGTTGCATTATTTAAGGACTCTGTTGCATTATTTAAGGACTTTGCTGCATTATTTAAGTGCTCTGGTGCATTATTTAAGGACTTTATTGCATTATTTAAGGATTCTGCTGCATTATTTAAGGAATTTGCTGCATTATTTAAGAACTTTGCTGCAGTATTTAAGGACTCTGCTGCATTATTTAAGGACTTTATTGCATTATTTAAGGACCCTGCTGCAGAATTTAAGGAATCTGCTGCATTACTTAAGGACTTTGTTGCATTATTTAAGGACTCTGCTGCATTATTTAAGGACTTTGCTGCATTATTTAAGGACTTTGATGCATTATTTAAGGACGCCGCTGCAGAATTTAAGTAATCTGCTGCATTATTTAAGGACTCTGCTGCATTATTTAAGGACTTTGCTGCATTATTTAAGTACTCTGGTGCATTATTTAAGGACTTTATTGCATTATTTAAGGATTCTGCTGCATTATTTAAGGAATTTGCTGCATTATTTAAGAACTTTGCTGCAGTATTTAAGGACTCTGCTGCATTATTTAAGGACTTTATTGCATTATTTAAGGACCCTGCTGCAGAATTTAAGGAATCTGCTGCATTACTTAAGGACTTTGTTGCATTATTTAAGGACTCTGCTGCATTATTTAAGGACTTTGCTGCATTATTTAAGGACTTTGATGCATTATTTAAGGACGCCGCTGCAGAATTTAAGTAATCTGCTGCATTATTTAAGGACTCTGCTGCATTATTTAAGGACTTTGCTGCATTATTTAAGGACTCTGCTGTATTATTAAGCACGTTGCTGCATTAATTAAGGACTTTATTGCATTATTTAAGGAATTTGATGCATTATTTAAGGACTCTGCTGCATTATTTAAGGACTTTGCTGCATTATTTAAGGACTCTGCTTCATTATTTAAGGACTTTGTTGCATTATTTAAGGACTCTGCTGCATTATTTAAGGACTTTGTTGCATTATTTAAGGACTCTGCTGCATTATTTAAAGACTTTGCTGCATTATTTAAGTACTCTGGTGCATTATTTAAGGACTCTGCTGCATTATTTAAAGACTTTGCTGCATTATTTAAGTACTCTGGTGCATTATTTAAGGACTTTGTTGCTTTATTTAAGGACTTTGCTGCATTATTTAAGGACTTTGTTGCATTATTTAAGGACTCTGCTGCATTATTTAAGGACTTTGCTGCATTATTTAAGTATGCTGCTGCAGTATTTAAGGCCTCTGCTGCATTATTTAAGGACTCTGCTGCATTTTTAAGGACGTTGCTGCATTATTTAAGGACTTTATTGCATTATTTAAGGATTCTGCTGCATTATTTAAGGAATTTGCTGCATTATTTAAGGACTCTGCTGCATTATTTAAGGACTTTGTTTCATTATTTAATGACTCTGCTGGGGTATTTAAGGACTCTGCTGCATTATTTAAGGACTTTGTTGCATTATTTAAGGACTCTGCTGCATTATTTAAGGACTTTGCTGCATTATTTAAGGACTTTGATGCATTATTTAAGGACGCTGCTGCAGAATTTAACTAATCTGCTGCATTATTTAAGGACTCTGCTGCATTATTTAAGGACTTTGCTGCATTATTTAAGGACTCTGCTGCATTATTTAAGGACTTTGTTGCATTATTTAATGACTCTGCTGCGGTATTTAAGGACTCTGCTGTATTATTTAAGGACTTTGCTGCATTATTTAAGGACTCTGCTTCATTATTTAAGGACTTTGTTGCATTATTTAAGGACTCTGCTGCATTATTTAAGGATTTTGCTGCATTATTTAAGGACTCTACTGCATTATTAAGGACGTTGCTGCATTATTTAAGGACTTTATTGCATTATTTAAGGATTCTGCTGCATTATTTAAGGAATTAGCTGCATTATTTAAGTACTCTGCTGCATTATTTAAGGACTTTGCTGCATTATTTAAGTATGCTGCTGCAGTATTTAAGGCCTCTGCTGCATTATTTAAGGACTCTGCTGCATTATTAAGGACGTTGCTGCATTATTTAAGGACTTTATTGCATTATTTAAGGATTCTGCTGCATTATTTAAGGAATTTGCTGCATTATTTAAGGACTCTGCTGCATTATTTAAGGACTTTGTTGCATTATTTAATGACTCTGCTGGGGTATTTAAGGACTCTGCTGCATTATTTAAGGACTTTGTTGCATTATTTAAGGAATCTGCTGCATTATTTAAGGACTTTGCTGCATTATTTAAGGACTTTGATGCATTATTTAAGGACGCTGCTGCAGAATTTAAGTAATCTGCTGCATTATTTAAGGACTCTGCTGCATTATTTTAGGACTTTGCTGCATTATTTAAGGACTCTGCTGCATTATTTAAGGACTTTGTTGCATTATTTAATGACTCTGCTGCGGTATTTAAGGACTCTGCTGTATTATTTAAGGACTTTGCTGAATTATTTAAGGACTCTGCTTCATTATTTAAGGACTTTGTTGCATTATTTAAGGACTCTGCTGCATTATTTAAGGACTTCGTTGCATTATTTAAGGACTCTGCTGCATTATTTAAAGACTTTGCTGCATTATTTAAGTACTCTGGTGCATTATTTAAGGACTCGGCTGCATTATTTAAAGACTTTGCTGCATTATTTAAGTACTCTGGTGCATTATTTAAGGACTCTGCTGCATTATTTAAGGACTTTGCTGCATTATTTAAGGACTCTGCTGCATTATTTAAGGACTCTGCTGCATTATTTAAGGACTTTGCTGCATTATTTAAGTATGCTGCTGCGGTATTTAAGGCCTCTGCTGCATTATTTAAGGACTCTGCTGCATTATTAAGGACGTTGCTGCATTATTTAAGGACTTTATTGCATTATTTAAGGATTCTGCTGCATTATTTAAGGAATTTGCTGCATTATTTAAGGACTCTGCTGTATTATTTAAGGACTTTGTTGCATTATTTAATGACTCTGCTGGGGCATTTAAGGACTCTGCTGCATTATTTAAGGGCTTTGCTGCATTATTTAAGGACTCTGCTGCAGTATTTAAGGACTCTGCTGCATTATTTAAGGACTTTGATGCATTATTTAAGGACGCTGCTGCAGAATTTAAGGAATCTGCTGCATTATTTAAGGACTTTGTTGCATTATTTAAGGACTATGCTGCATTATGTAAGGACTCTGCTGCATTATTTAAGGACTTTGCTGCATTATTTAATTACTCTGCTGCATTATTTAAGGACTTTGTTGCATTATTTAAGGACTCTGCTGCATTATTTAAGGACTTTGCTGCATTATTTAAGGACTTTGATGCATTATTTAAGGATGCTGCTGCAGAATTTAAGTAATCTGCTGCATTATTTAAGGACTCTGCTGCATTATTTAAGGACTTTGCTGCATTATTTAAGGACTCTGCTGCATTATTTAAGGACTTTGTTGCATTATTTAATGACTCTGCTGCGGTATTTAAGGACTCTGCTGCATTATTTAAGGACTTTGCTGCATTATTTAAGGACTTTGCTGCAGTAATTAAGGAATCTGCTGCATTATTTAAGGACTTTGTTGCATTATTTAAGGACTGTGCTGCATTGCTTAAGGACTCTGCTGCATTATTTAAGGACTTTGCTGCATTATTTAAGGACTTTGTTGCATTATTTAAGGACTCTGCTGCATTATTTAAGGACTTTGTTGCATTATTTAAGGACTCTGTTGCATTATTTAAGGACTTTGCTGCATTATTTAAGTACTCTGGTGCATTATTTAAGGACTTTGTTGCATTATTTAAGGACTCTGCTGCATTATTTAAGGACTTTGCTGCATTATTTAAGTACTCTGGTGCATTATTTAAGGACTTTGTTGCATTATTTAAGGACTCTGCTGCATTATTTAAGGACTTTGTTGCATTATTTAAGGACTCTGCTGCATTATTTAAGGACTTTGCTGCATTATTTAAGGACTCTGCTGCATTATTTAAGGACTTTGTTGCATTATTTAATGACTCTGCTGCGGTATTTAAGGACTCTGCTGTATTATTTAAGGACTTTGCTGCATTATTTAAGGACTCTGCTTCATTATTTAAGGACTTTGTTGCATTATTTAAGGACTCTGCTGCATTATTTAAGGACTTCGTTGCATTATTTAAGGACTCTGCTGCATTATTTAAAGACTTTGCTGCATTATTTAAGTACTCTGGTGCATTATTTAAGGACTCGGCTGCATTATTTAAAGACTTTGCTGCATTATTTAAGTACTCTGGTGCATTATTTAAGGACTTTGCTGCATTATTTAAGGACTCTGCTGCATTATTTAAGGACTTTGCTGCATTATTTAAGTATGCTGCTGCGGTATTTAAGGCCTCTGCTGCATTATTTAAGGACTCTGCTGCATTATTAAGGACGTTGCTGCATTATTTAAGGACTTTATTGCATTATTTAAGGATTCTGCTGCATTATTTAAGGAATTTGCTGCATTATTTAAGGACTCTGCTGTATTATTTAAGGACTTTGTTGCATTATTTAATGACTCTGCTGGGGTATTTAAGGACTCTGCTGTATTATTTAAGGGCTTTGCTGCATTATTTAAGGACTCTGCTGCATTATTTAAGCACTCTGCTGCTTTATTTATGGACTTTGCTGCATTATTTAAGGATTCTGCTGAGGTATTTTAAGACTCTGCTGCATTATTTAAGGACTTTGATGCATTATTTAAGAACTCTGCCGCAGTATTTAAGGACTCTGCTGCATTATTTAAGGTCTTTGATGCATTATTTAAGGACTCTTCTGAATTATTTAAGGACTTTGCTGCATTATTTTAGGACGCTGCTGCGGTATTTAAGGCCTCTGCTGCATTATTTAAGGACTTTGCTGCATAATTTAAGGACTCTGCTGCATTATTAAGCACGTTGCTGCATTATTTAAGGACTTTATTGCATTATTTAAGGATTCTGCTGCATTATTTATGGAATTTGCTGCATTATTTAAGGAATTTGCTGCATTATTTAAGAACTCTGCTGCAGTATTTAAGGACTCTGCTGCATTATTTAAGGACTTTATTGCATTATTTAAGGACGCTGCTGCAGAATTTAAGGAATCTGCTGCATTATTTAAGGACGTTGTTGCATTATTTAAGGACTCTGTGCATTATTTAAGGAATTTGCTGCATTATTTAAGGACTCTGCTGCATTATTTAATGACTCTGCTGCGGTATTTAAGGACTCTGCTGCATTATGTAAGCACTCTGCTGCATTATTTAAGGACTTTGCTGCATTATTTAAGGACTTTGATGCATTATTTATGGACGCTGCTGCGAAATTTAAGGAATCTGCTGCATTATTTAAGGACTTTGTTGCACTATTTAAGGACTCTGCTGCATTATTTAAGGACTCTGCTGCGGTATTTTAGGACTCTGCTGCATTATATAAGGACTCTGCTGCATTATTTAAGGACTTTGCTGCATTATTTAAGGACTCTGCTGCATTATTTAAGGACTCGGCTGCATTATTTAAATGCCTTGCTGCATTATTTAATGACTCTGCTGCATTATTTAAGGATTTTATTGCATTATTTAAGGACTCTGCTGCATTATTTAATGAATTTGCTGCATTATTTAAGGACTCTGCTGCATTATTTAAGGACTCTGCTGGGGTATTTTAGGACTCTGCTGCATTATATAAGGACTCTGCTGCATTATTTAAGGACTTTGCTGCATTATTTAAGGACTTTGCGGCAGTAATTAAGGAATCTGCTGCATTATTTAAGGACTTTGTTGCATTATTTAAGGACTGTGCTGCATTGCTTAAGGACTCTGCTGCATTATTTAAGGACGTTGCTGCATTATTTAAGGACTTTGTTGCATTATTTAAGGACTCTGCTGCATTATTTAAGGACTTTGTTGCATTATTTAAGGACTCTGTTGCATTATTTAAGGACTTTGCTGCATTATTTAAGTGCTCTGGTGCATTATTTAAGGACTTTATTGCATTATTTAAGGATTCTGCTGCATTATTTAAGGAATTTGCTGCATTATTTAAGAACTTTGCTGCAGTATTTAAGGACTCTGCTGCATTATTTAAGGACTTTATTGCATTATTTAAGGACCCTGCTGCAGAATTTAAGGAATCTGCTGCATTACTTAAGGACTTTGTTGCATTATTTAAGGACTCTGCTGCATTATTTAAGGACTTTGCTGCATTATTTAAGGACTTTGATGCATTATTTAAGGACGCCGCTGCAGAATTTAAGTAATCTGCTGCATTATTTAAGGACTCTGCTGCATTATTTAAGGACTTTGCTGCATTATTTAAGTACTCTGGTGCATTATTTAAGGACTTTATTGCATTATTTAAGGATTCTGCTGCATTATTTAAGGAATTTGCTGCATTATTTAAGAACTTTGCTGCAGTATTTAAGGACTCTGCTGCATTATTTAAGGACTTTATTGCATTATTTAAGGACCCTGCTGCAGAATTTAAGGAATCTGCTGCATTACTTAAGGACTTTGTTGCATTATTTAAGGACTCTGCTGCATTATTTAAGGACTTTGCTGCATTATTTAAGGACTTTGATGCATTATTTAAGGACGCCGCTGCAGAATTTAAGTAATCTGCTGCATTATTTAAGGACTCTGCTGCATTATTTAAGGACTTTGCTGCATTATTTAAGGACTCTGCTGTATTATTAAGCACGTTGCTGCATTAATTAAGGACTTTATTGCATTATTTAAGGAATTTGATGCATTATTTAAGGACTCTGCTGCATTATTTAAGGACTTTGCTGCATTATTTAAGGACTCTGCTTCATTATTTAAGGACTTTGTTGCATTATTTAAGGACTCTGCTGCATTATTTAAGGACTTTGTTGCATTATTTAAGGACTCTGCTGCATTATTTAAAGACTTTGCTGCATTATTTAAGTACTCTGGTGCATTATTTAAGGACTCTGCTGCATTATTTAAAGACTTTGCTGCATTATTTAAGTACTCTGGTGCATTATTTAAGGACTTTGTTGCTTTATTTAAGGACTTTGCTGCATTATTTAAGGACTTTGTTGCATTATTTAAGGACTCTGCTGCATTATTTAAGGACTTTGCTGCATTATTTAAGTATGCTGCTGCAGTATTTAAGGCCTCTGCTGCATTATTTAAGGACTCTGCTGCATTTTTAAGGACGTTGCTGCATTATTTAAGGACTTTATTGCATTATTTAAGGATTCTGCTGCATTATTTAAGGAATTTGCTGCATTATTTAAGGACTCTGCTGCATTATTTAAGGACTTTGTTTCATTATTTAATGACTCTGCTGGGGTATTTAAGGACTCTGCTGCATTATTTAAGGACTTTGTTGCATTATTTAAGGACTCTGCTGCATTATTTAAGGACTTTGCTGCATTATTTAAGGACTTTGATGCATTATTTAAGGACGCTGCTGCAGAATTTAACTAATCTGCTGCATTATTTAAGGACTCTGCTGCATTATTTAAGGACTTTGCTGCATTATTTAAGGACTCTGCTGCATTATTTAAGGACTTTGTTGCATTATTTAATGACTCTGCTGCGGTATTTAAGGACTCTGCTGTATTATTTAAGGACTTTGCTGCATTATTTAAGGACTCTGCTTCATTATTTAAGGACTTTGTTGCATTATTTAAGGACTCTGCTGCATTATTTAAGGATTTTGCTGCATTATTTAAGGACTCTACTGCATTATTAAGGACGTTGCTGCATTATTTAAGGACTTTATTGCATTATTTAAGGATTCTGCTGCATTATTTAAGGAATTAGCTGCATTATTTAAGTACTCTGCTGCATTATTTAAGGACTTTGCTGCATTATTTAAGTATGCTGCTGCAGTATTTAAGGCCTCTGCTGCATTATTTAAGGACTCTGCTGCATTATTAAGGACGTTGCTGCATTATTTAAGGACTTTATTGCATTATTTAAGGATTCTGCTGCATTATTTAAGGAATTTGCTGCATTATTTAAGGACTCTGCTGCATTATTTAAGGACTTTGTTGCATTATTTAATGACTCTGCTGGGGTATTTAAGGACTCTGCTGCATTATTTAAGGACTTTGTTGCATTATTTAAGGAATCTGCTGCATTATTTAAGGACTTTGCTGCATTATTTAAGGACTTTGATGCATTATTTAAGGACGCTGCTGCAGAATTTAAGTAATCTGCTGCATTATTTAAGGACTCTGCTGCATTATTTTAGGACTTTGCTGCATTATTTAAGGACTCTGCTGCATTATTTAAGGACTTTGTTGCATTATTTAATGACTCTGCTGCGGTATTTAAGGACTCTGCTGTATTATTTAAGGACTTTGCTGAATTATTTAAGGACTCTGCTTCATTATTTAAGGACTTTGTTGCATTATTTAAGGACTCTGCTGCATTATTTAAGGACTTCGTTGCATTATTTAAGGACTCTGCTGCATTATTTAAAGACTTTGCTGCATTATTTAAGTACTCTGGTGCATTATTTAAGGACTCGGCTGCATTATTTAAAGACTTTGCTGCATTATTTAAGTACTCTGGTGCATTATTTAAGGACTCTGCTGCATTATTTAAGGACTTTGCTGCATTATTTAAGGACTCTGCTGCATTATTTAAGGACTCTGCTGCATTATTTAAGGACTTTGCTGCATTATTTAAGTATGCTGCTGCGGTATTTAAGGCCTCTGCTGCATTATTTAAGGACTCTGCTGCATTATTAAGGACGTTGCTGCATTATTTAAGGACTTTATTGCATTATTTAAGGATTCTGCTGCATTATTTAAGGAATTTGCTGCATTATTTAAGGACTCTGCTGTATTATTTAAGGACTTTGTTGCATTATTTAATGACTCTGCTGGGGCATTTAAGGACTCTGCTGCATTATTTAAGGGCTTTGCTGCATTATTTAAGGACTCTGCTGCAGTATTTAAGGACTCTGCTGCATTATTTAAGGACTTTGATGCATTATTTAAGGACGCTGCTGCAGAATTTAAGGAATCTGCTGCATTATTTAAGGACTTTGTTGCATTATTTAAGGACTATGCTGCATTATGTAAGGACTCTGCTGCATTATTTAAGGACTTTGCTGCATTATTTAATTACTCTGCTGCATTATTTAAGGACTTTGTTGCATTATTTAAGGACTCTGCTGCATTATTTAAGGACTTTGCTGCATTATTTAAGGACTTTGATGCATTATTTAAGGATGCTGCTGCAGAATTTAAGTAATCTGCTGCATTATTTAAGGACTCTGCTGCATTATTTAAGGACTTTGCTGCATTATTTAAGGACTCTGCTGCATTATTTAAGGACTTTGTTGCATTATTTAATGACTCTGCTGCGGTATTTAAGGACTCTGCTGCATTATTTAAGGACTTTGCTGCATTATTTAAGGACTTTGCTGCAGTAATTAAGGAATCTGCTGCATTATTTAAGGACTTTGTTGCATTATTTAAGGACTGTGCTGCATTGCTTAAGGACTCTGCTGCATTATTTAAGGACTTTGCTGCATTATTTAAGGACTTTGTTGCATTATTTAAGGACTCTGCTGCATTATTTAAGGACTTTGTTGCATTATTTAAGGACTCTGTTGCATTATTTAAGGACTTTGCTGCATTATTTAAGTACTCTGGTGCATTATTTAAGGACTTTGTTGCATTATTTAAGGACTCTGCTGCATTATTTAAGGACTTTGCTGCATTATTTAAGTACTCTGGTGCATTATTTAAGGACTTTGTTGCATTATTTAAGGACTCTGCTGCATTATTTAAGGACTTTGTTGCATTATTTAAGGACTCTGCTGCATTATTTAAGGACTTTGCTGCATTATTTAAGGACTCTGCTGCATTATTTAAGGACTTTGTTGCATTATTTAATGACTCTGCTGCGGTATTTAAGGACTCTGCTGTATTATTTAAGGACTTTGCTGCATTATTTAAGGACTCTGCTTCATTATTTAAGGACTTTGTTGCATTATTTAAGGACTCTGCTGCATTATTTAAGGACTTCGTTGCATTATTTAAGGACTCTGCTGCATTATTTAAAGACTTTGCTGCATTATTTAAGTACTCTGGTGCATTATTTAAGGACTCGGCTGCATTATTTAAAGACTTTGCTGCATTATTTAAGTACTCTGGTGCATTATTTAAGGACTTTGCTGCATTATTTAAGGACTCTGCTGCATTATTTAAGGACTTTGCTGCATTATTTAAGTATGCTGCTGCGGTATTTAAGGCCTCTGCTGCATTATTTAAGGACTCTGCTGCATTATTAAGGACGTTGCTGCATTATTTAAGGACTTTATTGCATTATTTAAGGATTCTGCTGCATTATTTAAGGAATTTGCTGCATTATTTAAGGACTCTGCTGTATTATTTAAGGACTTTGTTGCATTATTTAATGACTCTGCTGGGGTATTTAAGGACTCTGCTGTATTATTTAAGGGCTTTGCTGCATTATTTAAGGACTCTGCTGCAGTATTTAAGGACTCTGCTGCATTATTTAAGGACTTTGATGCATTATTTAAGGACGCTGCTGCAGAATTTAAGGAATCTGCTGCATTATTTAAGGACTTTGTTGCATTATTTAAGGACTTTGTTGCATTATTTAAGGACTCTGCTGCATTATTTAAGGACTTTGCTGCATTATTTAAGGACTCTGTTGCATTATTTAAGGACTTTGCTGCATTATTTAAGTACTCTGGTGCATTATTTAAGGACTTTATTGCATTATTTAAGGATTCTGCTGCATTATTTAAGGAATTTGCTGCATTATTTAAGAACTTTGCTGCAGTATTTAAGGACTCTGCTGCATTATTTAAGGACTTTATTGCATTATTTAAGGACCCTGCTGCAGAATTTAAGGAATCTGCTGCATTACTTAAGGACTTTGTTGCATTATTTAAGGACTCTGCTGCATTATTTAAGGACTTTGCTGCATTATTTAAGGACTTTGATGCATTATTTAAGGACGCCGCTGCAGAATTTAAGTAATCTGCTGCATTATTTAAGGACTCTGCTGCATTATTTAAGGACTTTGCTGCATTATTTAAGGACTCTGCTGTATTATTAAGCACGTTGCTGCATTAATTAAGGACTTTATTGCATTATTTAAGGAATTTGATGCATTATTTAAGGACTCTGCTGCATTATTTAAGGACTTTGCTGCATTATTTAAGGACTCTGCTTCATTATTTAAGGACTTTGTTGCATTATTTAAGGACTCTGCTGCATTATTTAAGGACTTTGTTGCATTATTTAAGGACTCTGCTGCATTATTTAAAGACTTTGCTGCATTATTTAAGTACTCTGGTGCATTATTTAAGGACTCTGCTGCATTATTTAAAGACTTTGCTGCATTATTTAAGTACTCTGGTGCATTATTTAAGGACTTTGTTGCTTTATTTAAGGACTTTGCTGCATTATTTAAGGACTTTGTTGCATTATTTAAGGACTCTGCTGCATTATTTAAGGACTTTGCTGCATTATTTAAGTATGCTGCTGCAGTATTTAAGGCCTCTGCTGCATTATTTAAGGACTCTGCTGCATTTTTAAGGACGTTGCTGCATTATTTAAGGACTTTATTGCATTATTTAAGGATTCTGCTGCATTATTTAAGGAATTTGCTGCATTATTTAAGGACTCTGCTGCATTATTTAAGGACTTTGTTTCATTATTTAATGACTCTGCTGGGGTATTTAAGGACTCTGCTGCATTATTTAAGGACTTTGTTGCATTATTTAAGGACTCTGCTGCATTATTTAAGGACTTTGCTGCATTATTTAAGGACTTTGATGCATTATTTAAGGACGCTGCTGCAGAATTTAACTAATCTGCTGCATTATTTAAGGACTCTGCTGCATTATTTAAGGACTTTGCTGCATTATTTAAGGACTCTGCTGCATTATTTAAGGACTTTGTTGCATTATTTAATGACTCTGCTGCGGTATTTAAGGACTCTGCTGTATTATTTAAGGACTTTGCTGCATTATTTAAGGACTCTGCTTCATTATTTAAGGACTTTGTTGCATTATTTAAGGACTCTGCTGCATTATTTAAGGATTTTGCTGCATTATTTAAGGACTCTACTGCATTATTAAGGACGTTGCTGCATTATTTAAGGACTTTATTGCATTATTTAAGGATTCTGCTGCATTATTTAAGGAATTAGCTGCATTATTTAAGTACTCTGCTGCATTATTTAAGGACTTTGCTGCATTATTTAAGTATGCTGCTGCAGTATTTAAGGCCTCTGCTGCATTATTTAAGGACTCTGCTGCATTATTAAGGACGTTGCTGCATTATTTAAGGACTTTATTGCATTATTTAAGGATTCTGCTGCATTATTTAAGGAATTTGCTGCATTATTTAAGGACTCTGCTGCATTATTTAAGGACTTTGTTGCATTATTTAATGACTCTGCTGGGGTATTTAAGGACTCTGCTGCATTATTTAAGGACTTTGTTGCATTATTTAAGGAATCTGCTGCATTATTTAAGGACTTTGCTGCATTATTTAAGGACTTTGATGCATTATTTAAGGACGCTGCTGCAGAATTTAAGTAATCTGCTGCATTATTTAAGGACTCTGCTGCATTATTTTAGGACTTTGCTGCATTATTTAAGGACTCTGCTGCATTATTTAAGGACTTTGTTGCATTATTTAATGACTCTGCTGCGGTATTTAAGGACTCTGCTGTATTATTTAAGGACTTTGCTGAATTATTTAAGGACTCTGCTTCATTATTTAAGGACTTTGTTGCATTATTTAAGGACTCTGCTGCATTATTTAAGGACTTCGTTGCATTATTTAAGGACTCTGCTGCATTATTTAAAGACTTTGCTGCATTATTTAAGTACTCTGGTGCATTATTTAAGGACTCGGCTGCATTATTTAAAGACTTTGCTGCATTATTTAAGTACTCTGGTGCATTATTTAAGGACTCTGCTGCATTATTTAAGGACTTTGCTGCATTATTTAAGGACTCTGCTGCATTATTTAAGGACTCTGCTGCATTATTTAAGGACTTTGCTGCATTATTTAAGTATGCTGCTGCGGTATTTAAGGCCTCTGCTGCATTATTTAAGGACTCTGCTGCATTATTAAGGACGTTGCTGCATTATTTAAGGACTTTATTGCATTATTTAAGGATTCTGCTGCATTATTTAAGGAATTTGCTGCATTATTTAAGGACTCTGCTGTATTATTTAAGGACTTTGTTGCATTATTTAATGACTCTGCTGGGGTATTTAAGGACTCTGCTGCATTATTTAAGGGCTTTGCTGCATTATTTAAGGACTCTGCTGCAGTATTTAAGGACTCTGCTGCATTATTTAAGGACTTTGATGCATTATTTAAGGACGCTGCTGCAGAATTTAAGGAATCTGCTGCATTATTTAAGGACTTTGTTGCATTATTTAAGGACTATGCTGCATTATGTAAGGACTCTGCTGCATTATTTAAGGACTTTGCTGCATTATTTAATTACTCTGCTGCATTATTTAAGGACTTTGTTGCATTATTTAAGGACTCTGCTGCATTATTTAAGGACTTTGCTGCATTATTTAAGGACTTTGATGCATTATTTAAGGACGCTGCTGCAGAATTTAAGTAATCTGCTGCATTATTTAAGGACTCTGCTGCATTATTTAAGGACTTTGCTGCATTATTTAAGGACTCTGCTGCATTATTTAAGGACTTTGTTGCATTATTTAATGACTCTGCTGCGGTATTTAAGGACTCTGCTGCATTATTTAAGGACTTTGCTGCATTATTTAAGGACTTTGCTGCAGTAATTAAGGAATCTGCTGCATTATTTAAGGACTTTGTTGCATTATTTAAGGACTGTGCTGCATTGCTTAAGGACTCTGCTGCATTATTTAAGGACTTTGCTGCATTATTTAAGGACTTTGTTGCATTATTTAAGGACTCTGCTGCATTATTTAAGGACTTTGTTGCATTATTTAAGGACTCTGTTGCATTATTTAAGGACTTTGCTGCATTATTTAAGTACTCTGGTGCATTATTTAAGGACTTTGTTGCATTATTTAAGGACTCTGCTGCATTATTTAAGGACTTTGCTGCATTATTTAAGTACTCTGGTGCATTATTTAAGGACTTTGTTGCATTATTTAAGGACTCTGCTGCATTATTTAAGGACTTTGTTGCATTATTTAAGGACTCTGCTGCATTATTTAAGGACTTTGCTGCATTATTTAAGGACTCTGCTGCATTATTTAAGGACTTTGTTGCATTATTTAATGACTCTGCTGCGGTATTTAAGGACTCTGCTGTATTATTTAAGGACTTTGCTGCATTATTTAAGGACTCTGCTTCATTATTTAAGGACTTTGTTGCATTATTTAAGGACTCTGCTGCATTATTTAAGGACTTCGTTGCATTATTTAAGGACTCTGCTGCATTATTTAAAGACTTTGCTGCATTATTTAAGTACTCTGGTGCATTATTTAAGGACTCGGCTGCATTATTTAAAGACTTTGCTGCATTATTTAAGTACTCTGGTGCATTATTTAAGGACTCTGCTGCATTATTTAAGGACTTTGCTGCATTATTTAAGGACTCTGCTGCATTATTTAAGGACTTTGCTGCATTATTTAAGTATGCTGCTGCGGTATTTAAGGCCTCTGCTGCATTATTTAAGGACTCTGCTGCATTATTAAGGACGTTGCTGCATTATTTAAGGACTTTATTGCATTATTTAAGGATTCTGCTGCATTATTTAAGGAATTTGCTGCATTATTTAAGGACTCTGCTGTATTATTTAAGGACTTTGTTGCATTATTTAATGACTCTGCTGGGGTATTTAAGGACTCTGCTGTATTATTTAAGGGCTTTGCTGCATTATTTAAGGACTCTGCTGCAGTATTTAAGGACTCTGCTGCATTATTTAAGGACTTTGATGCATTATTTAAGGACGCTGCTGCAGAATTTAAGGAATCTGCTGCATTATTTAAGGACTTTGTTGCATTATTTAAGGACTTTGTTGCATTATTTAAGGACTCTGCTGCATTATTTAAGGACTTTGCTGCATTATTTAAGGACTCTGTTGCATTATTTAAGGACTTTGCTGCATTATTTAAGTACTCTGGTGCATTATTTAAGGACTTTATTGCATTATTTAAGGATTCTGCTGCATTATTTAAGGAATTTGCTGCATTATTTAAGAACTTTGCTGCAGTATTTAAGGACTCTGCTGCATTATTTAAGGACTTTATTGCATTATTTAAGGACCCTGCTGCAGAATTTAAGGAATCTGCTGCATTACTTAAGGACTTTGTTGCATTATTTAAGGACTCTGCTGCATTATTTAAGGACTTTGCTGCATTATTTAAGGACTTTGATGCATTATTTAAGGACGCCGCTGCAGAATTTAAGTAATCTGCTGCATTATTTAAGGACTCTGCTGCATTATTTAAGGACTTTGCTGCATTATTTAAGGACTCTGCTGTATTATTAAGCACGTTGCTGCATTAATTAAGGACTTTATTGCATTATTTAAGGAATTTGATGCATTATTTAAGGACTCTGCTGCATTATTTAAGGACTTTGCTGCATTATTTAAGGACTCTGCTTCATTATTTAAGGACTTTGTTGCATTATTTAAGGACTCTGCTGCATTATTTAAGGACTTTGTTGCATTATTTAAGGACTCTGCTGCATTATTTAAAGACTTTGCTGCATTATTTAAGTACTCTGGTGCATTATTTAAGGACTCTGCTGCATTATTTAAAGACTTTGCTGCATTATTTAAGTACTCTGGTGCATTATTTAAGGACTTTGTTGCTTTATTTAAGGACTTTGCTGCATTATTTAAGGACTTTGTTGCATTATTTAAGAACTCTGCTGCATTATTTAAGGACTTTGCTGCATTATTTAAGTATGCTGCTGCAGTATTTAAGGCCTCTGCTGCATTATTTAAGGACTCTGCTGCATTTTTAAGGACGTTGCTGCATTATTTAAGGACTTTATTGCATTATTTAAGGATTCTGCTGCATTATTTAAGGAATTTGCTGCATTATTTAAGGACTCTGCTGCATTATTTAAGGACTTTGTTTCATTATTTAATGACTCTGCTGGGGTATTTAAGGACTCTGCTGCATTATTTAAGGACTTTGTTGCATTATTTAAGGACTCTGCTGCATTATTTAAGGACTTTGCTGCATTATTTAAGGACTTTGATGCATTATTTAAGGACGCTGCTGCAGAATTTAACTAATCTGCTGCATTATTTAAGGACTCTGCTGCATTATTTAAGGACTTTGCTGCATTATTTAAGGACTCTGCTGCATTATTTAAGGACTTTGTTGCATTATTTAATGACTCTGCTGCGGTATTTAAGGACTCTGCTGTATTATTTAAGGACTTTGCTGCATTATTTAAGGACTCTGCTTCATTATTTAAGGACTTTGTTGCATTATTTAAGGACTCTGCTGCATTATTTAAGGATTTTGCTGCATTATTTAAGGACTCTACTGCATTATTAAGGACGTTGCTGCATTATTTAAGGACTTTATTGCATTATTTAAGGATTCTGCTGCATTATTTAAGGAATTAGCTGCATTATTTAAGTACTCTGCTGCATTATTTAAGGACTTTGCTGCATTATTTAAGTATGCTGCTGCAGTATTTAAGGCCTCTGCTGCATTATTTAAGGACTCTGCTGCATTATTAAGGACGTTGCTGCATTATTTAAGGACTTTATTGCATTATTTAAGGATTCTGCTGCATTATTTAAGGAATTTGCTGCATTATTTAAGGACTCTGCTGCATTATTTAAGGACTTTGTTGCATTATTTAATGACTCTGCTGGGGTATTTAAGGACTCTGCTGCATTATTTAAGGACTTTGTTGCATTATTTAAGGAATCTGCTGCATTATTTAAGGACTTTGCTGCATTATTTAAGGACTTTGATGCATTATTTAAGGACTCTGCTTCATTATTTAAGGACTTTGTTGCATTATTTAAGGACTCTGCTGCATTATTTAAGGACTTCGTTGCATTATTTAAGGACTCTGCTGCATTATTTAAAGACTTTGCTGCATTATTTAAGTACTCTGGTGCATTATTTAAGGACTCGGCTGCATTATTTAAAGACTTTGCTGCATTATTTAAGTACTCTGGTGCATTATTTAAGGACTCTGCTGCATTATTTAAGGACTTTGCTGCATTATTTAAGGACTCTGCTGCATTATTTAAGGACTCTGCTGCATTATTTAAGGACTTTGCTGCATTATTTAAGTATGCTGCTGCGGTATTTAAGGCCTCTGCTGCATTATTTAAGGACTCTGCTGCATTATTAAGGACGTTGCTGCATTATTTAAGGACTTTATTGCATTATTTAAGGATTCTGCTGCATTATTTAAGGAATTTGCTGCATTATTTAAGGACTCTGCTGTATTATTTAAGGACTTTGTTGCATTATTTAATGACTCTGCTGGGGTATTTAAGGACTCTGCTGCATTATTTAAGGGCTTTGCTGCATTATTTAAGGACTCTGCTGCAGTATTTAAGGACTCTGCTGCATTATTTAAGGACTTTGATGCATTATTTAAGGACGCTGCTGCAGAATTTAAGGAATCTGCTGCATTATTTAAGGACTTTGTTGCATTATTTAAGGACTATGCTGCATTATGTAAGGACTCTGCTGCATTATTTAAGGACTTTGCTGCATTATTTAATTACTCTGCTGCATTATTTAAGGACTTTGTTGCATTATTTAAGGACTCTGCTGCATTATTTAAGGACTTTGCTGCATTATTTAAGGACTTTGATGCATTATTTAAGGACGCTGCTGCAGAATTTAAGTAATCTGCTGCATTATTTAAGGACTCTGCTGCATTATTTAAGGACTTTGCTGCATTATTTAAGGACTCTGCTGCATTATTTAAGGACTTTGTTGCATTATTTAATGACTCTGCTGCGGTATTTAAGGACTCTGCTGCATTATTTAAGGACTTTGCTGCATTATTTAAGGACTTTGCTGCAGTAATTAAGGAATCTGCTGCATTATTTAAGGACTTTGTTGCATTATTTAAGGACTGTGCTGCATTGCTTAAGGACTCTGCTGCATTATTTAAGGACTTTGCTGCATTATTTAAGGACTTTGTTGCATTATTTAAGGACTCTGCTGCATTATTTAAGGACTT
Organism: Phyllobates terribilis; assembly: GCF_046119375.1. NCBI lineage: Eukaryota > Metazoa > Chordata > Amphibia > Anura > Dendrobatidae > Phyllobates > Phyllobates terribilis. The sequence goes on along the minus strand of NW_027362988.1, from coordinate 1,128,285 downwards.
TGTTGCATTATTTAAGGACTCTGTTGCATTATTTAAGGACTTTGCTGCATTATTTAAGTACTCTGGTGCATTATTTAAGGACTTTGTTGCATTATTTAAGGACTCTGCTGCATTATTTAAGGACTTTGCTGCATTATTTAAGTACTCTGGTGCATTATTTAAGGACTTTGTTGCATTATTTAAGGACTCTGCTGCATTATTTAAGGACTTTGTTGCATTATTTAAGGACTCTGCTGCATTATTTAAGGACTTTGCTGCATTATTTAAGGACTCTGCTGCATTATTTAAGGACTTTGTTGCATTATTTAATGACTCTGCTGCGGTATTTAAGGACTCTGCTGTATTATTTAAGGACTTTGCTGCATTATTTAAGGACTCTGCTTCATTATTTAAGGACTTTGTTGCATTATTTAAGGACTCTGCTGCATTATTTAAGGACTTCGTTGCATTATTTAAGGACTCTGCTGCATTATTTAAAGACTTTGCTGCATTATTTAAGTACTCTGGTGCATTATTTAAGGACTCGGCTGCATTATTTAAAGACTTTGCTGCATTATTTAAGTACTCTGGTGCATTATTTAAGGACTCTGCTGCATTATTTAAGGACTTTGCTGCATTATTTAAGGACTCTGCTGCATTATTTAAGGACTTTGCTGCATTATTTAAGTATGCTGCTGCGGTATTTAAGGCCTCTGCTGCATTATTTAAGGACTCTGCTGCATTATTAAGGACGTTGCTGCATTATTTAAGGACTTTATTGCATTATTTAAGGATTCTGCTGCATTATTTAAGGAATTTGCTGCATTATTTAAGGACTCTGCTGTATTATTTAAGGACTTTGTTGCATTATTTAATGACTCTGCTGGGGTATTTAAGGACTCTGCTGTATTATTTAAGTACTCTGCTGCATTATTTAAGGACTTTGATGCATTATTTAAGGACGCTGCTGCAGAATTTAAGGAATCTGCTGCATTATTTAAGGACTTTGTTGCATTATTTAAGGACTTTGTTGCATTATTTAAGGACTCTGCTGCATTATTTAAGGACTTTGCTGCATTATTTAAGGACTCTGTTGCATTATTTAAGGACTTTGCTGCATTATTTAAGTACTCTGGTGCATTATTTAAGGACTTTATTGCATTATTTAAGGATTCTGCTGCATTATTTAAGGAATTTGCTGCATTATTTAAGAACTTTGCTGCAGTATTTAAGGACTCTGCTGCATTATTTAAGGACTTTATTGCATTATTTAAGGACCCTGCTGCAGAATTTAAGGAATCTGCTGCATTACTTAAGGACTTTGTTGCATTATTTAAGGACTCTGCTGCATTATTTAAGGACTTTGCTGCATTATTTAAGGACTTTGATGCATTATTTAAGGACGCCGCTGCAGAATTTAAGTAATCTGCTGCATTATTTAAGGACTCTGCTGCATTATTTAAGGACTTTGCTGCATTATTTAAGGACTCTGCTGTATTATTAAGCACGTTGCTGCATTAATTAAGGACTTTATTGCATTATTTAAGGAATTTGATGCATTATTTAAGGACTCTGCTGCATTATTTAAGGACTTTGCTGCATTATTTAAGGACTCTGCTGCATTATTTAAGGACTTTGCTGCATTATTTAAGGACTTTGATGCATTATTTAAGGACGCCGCTGCAGAATTTAAGTAATCTGCTGCATTATTTAAGGACTCTGCTGCATTATTTAAGGACTTTGCTGCATTATTTAAGGACTCTGCTGTATTATTAAGCACGTTGCTGCATTAATTAAGGACTTTATTGCATTATTTAAGGAATTTGATGCATTATTTAAGGACTCTGCTGCATTATTTAAGGACTTTGCTGCATTATTTAAGGACTTTGATGCATTATTTATGGACGCTGCTGCGAAATTTAAGGAATCTGCTGCATTATTTAAGGACTTTGTTGCACTATTTAAGGACTCTGCTGCATTATTTAAGGACTCTGCTGCGGTATTTTAGGACTCTGCTGCATTATATAAGGACTCTGCTGCATTATTTAAGGACTTTGCTGCATTATTTAAGGACTCTGCTGCATTATTTAAGGACTCGGCTGCATTATTTAAATACCTTGCTGCATTATTTAATGACTCTGCTGCATTATTTAAGGATTTCATTGCATTATTTAAGGACTCTGCTGCATTATTTAATGAATTTGCTGCATTATTTAAGGACTCTGCTGCATTATTTAAGGACTCTGCTGCGGTATTTTAGGACTCTGCTGCATTATATAAGGACTCTGCTGCATTATTTAAGGACTTTGCTGCATTATTTAAGGACTTTGCGGCAGTAATTAAGGAATCTGCTGCATTATTTAAGGACTTTGTTGCATTATTTAAGGACTGTGCTGCATTGCTTAAGGACTCTGCTGCATTATTTAAGGACGTTGCTGCATTATTTAAGGACTTTGTTGCATTATTTAAGGACTCTGCTGCATTATTTAAGGACTTTGTTGCATTATTTAATGACTCTGCTGGGGTATTTAAGGACTCTGCTGTATTATTTAAGGGCTTTGCTGCATTATTTAAGGACTCTGCTGCAGTATTTAAGGACTCTGCTGCATTATTTAAGGACTTTGATGCATTATTTAAGGACGCTGCTGCAGAATTTAAGGAATCTGCTGCATTATTTAAGGACTTTGTTGCATTATTTAAGGACTTTGTTGCATTATTTAAGGACTCTGCTGCATTATTTAAGGACTTTGCTGCATTATTTAAGGACTCTGTTGCATTATTTAAGGACTTTGCTGCATTATTTAAGTACTCTGGTGCATTATTTAAGGACTTTATTGCATTATTTAAGGATTCTGCTGCATTATTTAAGGAATTTGCTGCATTATTTAAGAACTTTGCTGCAGTATTTAAGGACTCTGCTGCATTATTTAAGGACTTTATTGCATTATTTAAGGACCCTGCTGCAGAATTTAAGGAATCTGCTGCATTACTTAAGGACTTTGTTGCATTATTTAAGGACTCTGCTGCATTATTTAAGGACTTTGCTGCATTATTTAAGGACTTTGATGCATTATTTAAGGACGCCGCTGCAGAATTTAAGTAATCTGCTGCATTATTTAAGGACTCTGCTGCATTATTTAAGGACTTTGCTGCATTATTTAAGGACTCTGCTGTATTATTAAGCACGTTGCTGCATTAATTAAGTACTTTATTGCATTATTTAAGGAATTTGATGCATTATTTAAGGACTCTGCTGCATTATTTAAGGACTTTGCTGCATTATTTAAGGACTCTGCTTCATTATTTAAGGACTTTGTTGCATTATTTAAGGACTCTGCTGCATTATTTAAGGACTTTGTTGCATTATTTAAGGACTCTGCTGCATTATTTAAAGACTTTGCTGCATTATTTAAGTACTCTGGTGCATTATTTAAGGACTCTGCTGCATTATTTAAAGACTTTGCTGCATTATTTAAGTACTCTGGTGCATTATTTAAGGACTTTGTTGCTTTATTTAAGGACTTTGCTGCATTATTTAAGGACTTTGTTGCATTATTTAAGGACTCTGCTGCATTATTTAAGGACTTTGCTGCATTATTTAAGTATGCTGCTGCAGTATTTAAGGCCTCTGCTGCATTATTTAAGGACTCTGCTGCATTTTTAAGGACGTTGCTGCATTATTTAAGGACTTTATTGCATTATTTAAGGATTCTGCTGCATTATTTAAGGAATTTGCTGCATTATTTAAGGACTCTGCTGCATTATTTAAGGACTTTGTTTCATTATTTAATGACTCTGCTGGGGTATTTAAGGACTCTGCTGCATTATTTAAGGACTTTGTTGCATTATTTAAGGACTCTGCTGCATTATTTAAGGACTTTGCTGCATTATTTAAGGACTTTGATGCATTATTTAAGGACGCTGCTGCAGAATTTAACTAATCTGCTGCATTATTTAAGGACTCTGCTGCATTATTTAAGGACTTTGCTGCATTATTTAAGGACTCTGCTGCATTATTTAAGGACTTTGTTGCATTATTTAATGACTCTGCTGCGGTATTTAAGGACTCTGCTGTATTATTTAAGGACTTTGCTGCATTATTTAAGGACTCTGCTTCATTATTTAAGGACTTTGTTGCATTATTTAAGGACTCTGCTGCATTATTTAAGGATTTTGCTGCATTATTTAAGGACTCTACTGCATTATTAAGGACGTTGCTGCATTATTTAAGGACTTTATTGCATTATTTAAGGATTCTGCTGCATTATTTAAGGAATTAGCTGCATTATTTAAGTACTCTGCTGCATTATTTAAGGACTTTGCTGCATTATTTAAGTATGCTGCTGCAGTATTTAAGGCCTCTGCTGCATTATTTAAGGACTCTGCTGCATTATTAAGGACGTTGCTGCATTATTTAAGGACTTTATTGCATTATTTAAGGATTCTGCTGCATTATTTAAGGAATTTGCTGCATTATTTAAGGACTCTGCTGCATTATTTAAGGACTTTGTTGCATTATTTAATGACTCTGCTGGGGTATTTAAGGACTCTGCTGCATTATTTAAGGACTTTGTTGCATTATTTAAGGAATCTGCTGCATTATTTAAGGACTTTGCTGCATTATTTAAGGACTTTGATGCATTATTTAAGGACGCTGCTGCAGAATTTAAGTAATCTGCTGCATTATTTAAGGACTCTGCTGCATTATTTTAGGACTTTGCTGCATTATTTAAGGACTCTGCTGCATTATTTAAGGACTTTGTTGCATTATTTAATGACTCTGCTGCGGTATTTAAGGACTCTGCTGTATTATTTAAGGACTTTGCTGAATTATTTAAGGACTCTGCTTCATTATTTAAGGACTTTGTTGCATTATTTAAGGACTCTGCTGCATTATTTAAGGACTTCGTTGCATTATTTAAGGACTCTGCTGCATTATTTAAAGACTTTGCTGCATTATTTAAGTACTCTGGTGCATTATTTAAGGACTCGGCTGCATTATTTAAAGACTTTGCTGCATTATTTAAGTACTCTGGTGCATTATTTAAGGACTCTGCTGCATTATTTAAGGACTTTGCTGCATTATTTAAGGACTCTGCTGCATTATTTAAGGACTCTGCTGCATTATTTAAGGACTTTGCTGCATTATTTAAGTATGCTGCTGCGGTATTTAAGGCCTCTGCTGCATTATTTAAGGACTCTGCTGCATTATTAAGGACGTTGCTGCATTATTTAAGGACTTTATTGCATTATTTAAGGATTCTGCTGCATTATTTAAGGAATTTGCTGCATTATTTAAGGACTCTGCTGTATTATTTAAGGACTTTGTTGCATTATTTAATGACTCTGCTGGGGTATTTAAGGACTCTGCTGCATTATTTAAGGGCTTTGCTGCATTATTTAAGGACTCTGCTGCAGTATTTAAGGACTCTGCTGCATTATTTAAGGACTTTGATGCATTATTTAAGGACGCTGCTGCAGAATTTAAGGAATCTGCTGCATTATTTAAGGACTTTGTTGCATTATTTAAGGACTATGCTGCATTATGTAAGGACTCTGCTGCATTATTTAAGGACTTTGCTGCATTATTTAATTACTCTGCTGCATTATTTAAGGACTTTGTTGCATTATTTAAGGACTCTGCTGCATTATTTAAGGACTTTGCTGCATTATTTAAGGACTTTGATGCATTATTTAAGGACGCTGCTGCAGAATTTAAGTAATCTGCTGCATTATTTAAGGACTCTGCTGCATTATTTAAGGACTTTGCTGCATTATTTAAGGACTCTGCTGCATTATTTAAGGACTTTGTTGCATTATTTAATGACTCTGCTGCGGTATTTAAGGACTCTGCTGCATTATTTAAGGACTTTGCTGCATTATTTAAGGACTTTGCTGCAGTAATTAAGGAATCTGCTGCATTATTTAAGGACTTTGTTGCATTATTTAAGGACTGTGCTGCATTGCTTAAGGACTCTGCTGCATTATTTAAGGACTTTGCTGCATTATTTAAGGACTTTGTTGCATTATTTAAGGACTCTGCTGCATTATTTAAGGACTTTGTTGCATTATTTAAGGACTCTGTTGCATTATTTAAGGACTTTGCTGCATTATTTAAGTACTCTGGTGCATTATTTAAGGACTTTGTTGCATTATTTAAGGACTCTGCTGCATTATTTAAGGACTTTGCTGCATTATTTAAGTACTCTGGTGCATTATTTAAGGACTTTGTTGCATTATTTAAGGACTCTGCTGCATTATTTAAGGACTTTGTTGCATTATTTAAGGACTCTGCTGCATTATTTAAGGACTTTGCTGCATTATTTAAGGACTCTGCTGCATTATTTAAGGACTTTGTTGCATTATTTAATGACTCTGCTGCGGTATTTAAGGACTCTGCTGTATTATTTAAGGACTTTGCTGCATTATTTAAGGACTCTGCTTCATTATTTAAGGACTTTGTTGCATTATTTAAGGACTCTGCTGCATTATTTAAGGACTTCGTTGCATTATTTAAGGACTCTGCTGCATTATTTAAAGACTTTGCTGCATTATTTAAGTACTCTGGTGCATTATTTAAGGACTCGGCTGCATTATTTAAAGACTTTGCTGCATTATTTAAGTACTCTGGTGCATTATTTAAGGACTCTGCTGCATTATTTAAGGACTTTGCTGCATTATTTAAGGACTCTGCTGCATTATTTAAGGACTTTGCTGCATTATTTAAGTATGCTGCTGCGGTATTTAAGGCCTCTGCTGCATTATTTAAGGACTCTGCTGCATTATTAAGGACGTTGCTGCATTATTTAAGGACTTTATTGCATTATTTAAGGATTCTGCTGCATTATTTAAGGAATTTGCTGCATTATTTAAGGACTCTGCTGTATTATTTAAGGACTTTGTTGCATTATTTAATGACTCTGCTGGGGTATTTAAGGACTCTGCTGTATTATTTAAGGGCTTTGCTGCATTATTTAAGGACTCTGCTGCAGTATTTAAGGACTCTGCTGCATTATTTAAGGACTTTGATGCATTATTTAAGGACGCTGCTGCAGAATTTAAGGAATCTGCTGCATTATTTAAGGACTTTGTTGCATTATTTAAGGACTTTGTTGCATTATTTAAGGACTCTGCTGCATTATTTAAGGACTTTGCTGCATTATTTAAGGACTCTGTTGCATTATTTAAGGACTTTGCTGCATTATTTAAGTACTCTGGTGCATTATTTAAGGACTTTATTGCATTATTTAAGGATTCTGCTGCATTATTTAAGGAATTTGCTGCATTATTTAAGAACTTTGCTGCAGTATTTAAGGACTCTGCTGCATTATTTAAGGACTTTATTGCATTATTTAAGGACCCTGCTGCAGAATTTAAGGAATCTGCTGCATTACTTAAGGACTTTGTTGCATTATTTAAGGACTCTGCTGCATTATTTAAGGACTTTGCTGCATTATTTAAGGACTTTGATGCATTATTTAAGGACGCCGCTGCAGAATTTAAGTAATCTGCTGCATTATTTAAGGACTCTGCTGCATTATTTAAGGACTTTGCTGCATTATTTAAGGACTCTGCTGTATTATTAAGCACGTTGCTGCATTAATTAAGGACTTTATTGCATTATTTAAGGAATTTGATGCATTATTTAAGGACTCTGCTGCATTATTTAAGGACTTTGCTGCATTATTTAAGGACTCTGCTTCATTATTTAAGGACTTTGTTGCATTATTTAAGGACTCTGCTGCATTATTTAAGGACTTTGTTGCATTATTTAAGGACTCTGCTGCATTATTTAAAGACTTTGCTGCATTATTTAAGTACTCTGGTGCATTATTTAAGGACTCTGCTGCATTATTTAAAGACTTTGCTGCATTATTTAAGTACTCTGGTGCATTATTTAAGGACTTTGTTGCTTTATTTAAGGACTTTGCTGCATTATTTAAGGACTTTGTTGCATTATTTAAGGACTCTGCTGCATTATTTAAGGACTTTGCTGCATTATTTAAGTATGCTGCTGCAGTATTTAAGGCCTCTGCTGCATTATTTAAGGACTCTGCTGCATTTTTAAGGACGTTGCTGCATTATTTAAGGACTTTATTGCATTATTTAAGGATTCTGCTGCATTATTTAAGGAATTTGCTGCATTATTTAAGGACTCTGCTGCATTATTTAAGGACTTTGTTTCATTATTTAATGACTCTGCTGGGGTATTTAAGGACTCTGCTGCATTATTTAAGGACTTTGTTGCATTATTTAAGGACTCTGCTGCATTATTTAAGGACTTTGCTGCATTATTTAAGGACTTTGATGCATTATTTAAGGACGCTGCTGCAGAATTTAACTAATCTGCTGCATTATTTAAGGACTCTGCTGCATTATTTAAGGACTTTGCTGCATTATTTAAGGACTCTGCTGCATTATTTAAGGACTTTGTTGCATTATTTAATGACTCTGCTGCGGTATTTAAGGACTCTGCTGTATTATTTAAGGACTTTGCTGCATTATTTAAGGACTCTGCTTCATTATTTAAGGACTTTGTTGCATTATTTAAGGACTCTGCTGCATTATTTAAGGATTTTGCTGCATTATTTAAGGACTCTACTGCATTATTAAGGACGTTGCTGCATTATTTAAGGACTTTATTGCATTATTTAAGGATTCTGCTGCATTATTTAAGGAATTAGCTGCATTATTTAAGTACTCTGCTGCATTATTTAAGGACTTTGCTGCATTATTTAAGTATGCTGCTGCAGTATTTAAGGCCTCTGCTGCATTATTTAAGGACTCTGCTGCATTATTAAGGACGTTGCTGCATTATTTAAGGACTTTATTGCATTATTTAAGGATTCTGCTGCATTATTTAAGGAATTTGCTGCATTATTTAAGGACTCTGCTGCATTATTTAAGGACTTTGTTGCATTATTTAATGACTCTGCTGGGGTATTTAAGGACTCTGCTGCATTATTTAAGGACTTTGTTGCATTATTTAAGGAATCTGCTGCATTATTTAAGGACTTTGCTGCATTATTTAAGGACTTTGATGCATTATTTAAGGACGCTGCTGCAGAATTTAAGTAATCTGCTGCATTATTTAAGGACTCTGCTGCATTATTTTAGGACTTTGCTGCATTATTTAAGGACTCTGCTGCATTATTTAAGGACTTTGTTGCATTATTTAATGACTCTGCTGCGGTATTTAAGGACTCTGCTGTATTATTTAAGGACTTTGCTGAATTATTTAAGGACTCTGCTTCATTATTTAAGGACTTTGTTGCATTATTTAAGGACTCTGCTGCATTATTTAAGGACTTCGTTGCATTATTTAAGGACTCTGCTGCATTATTTAAAGACTTTGCTGCATTATTTAAGTACTCTGGTGCATTATTTAAGGACTCGGCTGCATTATTTAAAGACTTTGCTGCATTATTTAAGTACTCTGGTGCATTATTTAAGGACTCTGCTGCATTATTTAAGGACTTTGCTGCATTATTTAAGGACTCTGCTGCATTATTTAAGGACTCTGCTGCATTATTTAAGGACTTTGCTGCATTATTTAAGTATGCTGCTGCGGTATTTAAGGCCTCTGCTGCATTATTTAAGGACTCTGCTGCATTATTAAGGACGTTGCTGCATTATTTAAGGACTTTATTGCATTATTTAAGGATTCTGCTGCATTATTTAAGGAATTTGCTGCATTATTTAAGGACTCTGCTGTATTATTTAAGGACTTTGTTGCATTATTTAATGACTCTGCTGGGGTATTTAAGGACTCTGCTGCATTATTTAAGGGCTTTGCTGCATTATTTAAGGACTCTGCTGCAGTATTTAAGGACTCTGCTGCATTATTTAAGGACTTTGATGCATTATTTAAGGACGCTGCTGCAGAATTTAAGGAATCTGCTGCATTATTTAAGGACTTTGTTGCATTATTTAAGGACTATGCTGCATTATGTAAGGACTCTGCTGCATTATTTAAGGACTTTGCTGCATTATTTAATTACTCTGCTGCATTATTTAAGGACTTTGTTGCATTATTTAAGGACTCTGCTGCATTATTTAAGGACTTTGCTGCATTATTTAAGGACTTTGATGCATTATTTAAGGACGCTGCTGCAGAATTTAAGTAATCTGCTGCATTATTTAAGGACTCTGCTGCATTATTTAAGGACTTTGCTGCATTATTTAAGGACTCTGCTGCATTATTTAAGGACTTTGTTGCATTATTTAATGACTCTGCTGCGGTATTTAAGGACTCTGCTGCATTATTTAAGGACTTTGCTGCATTATTTAAGGACTTTGCTGCAGTAATTAAGGAATCTGCTGCATTATTTAAGGACTTTGTTGCATTATTTAAGGACTGTGCTGCATTGCTTAAGGACTCTGCTGCATTATTTAAGGACTTTGCTGCATTATTTAAGGACTTTGTTGCATTATTTAAGGACTCTGCTGCATTATTTAAGGACTTTGTTGCATTATTTAAGGACTCTGTTGCATTATTTAAGGACTTTGCTGCATTATTTAAGTACTCTGGTGCATTATTTAAGGACTTTGTTGCATTATTTAAGGACTCTGCTGCATTATTTAAGGACTTTGCTGCATTATTTAAGTACTCTGGTGCATTATTTAAGGACTTTGTTGCATTATTTAAGGACTCTGCTGCATTATTTAAGGACTTTGTTGCATTATTTAAGGACTCTGCTGCATTATTTAAGGACTTTGCTGCATTATTTAAGGACTCTGCTGCATTATTTAAGGACTTTGTTGCATTATTTAATGACTCTGCTGCGGTATTTAAGGACTCTGCTGTATTATTTAAGGACTTTGCTGCATTATTTAAGGACTCTGCTTCATTATTTAAGGACTTTGTTGCATTATTTAAGGACTCTGCTGCATTATTTAAGGACTTCGTTGCATTATTTAAGGACTCTGCTGCATTATTTAAAGACTTTGCTGCATTATTTAAGTACTCTGGTGCATTATTTAAGGACTCGGCTGCATTATTTAAAGACTTTGCTGCATTATTTAAGTACTCTGGTGCATTATTTAAGGACTCTGCTGCATTATTTAAGGACTTTGCTGCATTATTTAAGGACTCTGCTGCATTATTTAAGGACTTTGCTGCATTATTTAAGTATGCTGCTGCGGTATTTAAGGCCTCTGCTGCATTATTTAAGGACTCTGCTGCATTATTAAGGACGTTGCTGCATTATTTAAGGACTTTATTGCATTATTTAAGGATTCTGCTGCATTATTTAAGGAATTTGCTGCATTATTTAAGGACTCTGCTGTATTATTTAAGGACTTTGTTGCATTATTTAATGACTCTGCTGGGGTATTTAAGGACTCTGCTGTATTATTTAAGTACTCTGCTGCATTATTTAAGGACTTTGATGCATTATTTAAGGACGCTGCTGCAGAATTTAAGGAATCTGCTGCATTATTTAAGGACTTTGTTGCATTATTTAAGGACTTTGTTGCATTATTTAAGGACTCTGCTGCATTATTTAAGGACTTTGCTGCATTATTTAAGGACTCTGTTGCATTATTTAAGGACTTTGCTGCATTATTTAAGTACTCTGGTGCATTATTTAAGGACTTTATTGCATTATTTAAGGATTCTGCTGCATTATTTAAGGAATTTGCTGCATTATTTAAGAACTTTGCTGCAGTATTTAAGGACTCTGCTGCATTATTTAAGGACTTTATTGCATTATTTAAGGACCCTGCTGCAGAATTTAAGGAATCTGCTGCATTACTTAAGGACTTTGTTGCATTATTTAAGGACTCTGCTGCATTATTTAAGGACTTTGCTGCATTATTTAAGGACTTTGATGCATTATTTAAGGACGCCGCTGCAGAATTTAAGTACTCTGCTGCATTATTTAAGGACTTTGCTGCATTATTTAAGTATGCTGCTGCGGTATTTAAGGCCTCTGCTGCATTATTTAAGGACTCTGCTGCATTATTAAGGACGTTGCTGCATTATTTAAGGACTTTATTGCATTATTTAAGGATTCTGCTGCATTATTTAAGGAATTTGCTGCATTATTTAAGGACTCTGCTGTATTATTTAAGGACTTTGTTGCATTATTTAATGACTCTGCTGGGGTATTTAAGGACTCTGCTGCATTATTTAAGGGCTTTGCTGCATTATTTAAGGACTCTGCTGCAGTATTTAAGGACTCTGCTGCATTATTTAAGGACTTTGATGCATTATTTAAGGACGCTGCTGCAGAATTTAAGGAATCTGCTGCATTATTTAAGGACTTTGTTGCATTATTTAAGGACTATGCTGCATTATGTAAGGACTCTGCTGCATTATTTAAGGACTTTGCTGCATTATTTAATTACTCTGCTGCATTATTTAAGGACTTTGTTGCATTATTTAAGGACTCTGCTGCATTATTTAAGGACTTTGCTGCATTATTTAAGGACTTTGATGCATTATTTAAGGACGCTGCTGCAGAATTTAAGTAATCTGCTGCATTATTTAAGGACTCTGCTGCATTATTTAAGGACTTTGCTGCATTATTTAAGGACTCTGCTGCATTATTTAAGGACTTTGTTGCATTATTTAATGACTCTGCTGCGGTATTTAAGGACTCTGCTGCATTATTTAAGGACTTTGCTGCATTATTTAAGGACTTTGCTGCAGTAATTAAGGAATCTGCTGCATTATTTAAGGACTTTGTTGCATTATTTAAGGACTGTGCTGCATTGCTTAAGGACTCTGCTGCATTATTTAAGGACTTTGCTGCATTATTTAAGGACTTTGTTGCATTATTTAAGGACTCTGCTGCATTATTTAAGGACTTTGTTGCATTATTTAAGGACTCTGTTGCATTATTTAAGGACTTTGCTGCATTATTTAAGTACTCTGGTGCATTATTTAAGGACTTTGTTGCATTATTTAAGGACTCTGCTGCATTATTTAAGGACTTTGCTGCATTATTTAAGTACTCTGGTGCATTATTTAAGGACTTTGTTGCATTATTTAAGGACTCTGCTGCATTATTTAAGGACTTTGTTGCATTATTTAAGGACTCTGCTGCATTATTTAAGGACTTTGCTGCATTATTTAAGGACTCTGCTGCATTATTTAAGGACTTTGTTGCATTATTTAATGACTCTGCTGCGGTATTTAAGGACTCTGCTGTATTATTTAAGGACTTTGCTGCATTATTTAAGGACTCTGCTTCATTATTTAAGGACTTTGTTGCATTATTTAAGGACTCTGCTGCATTATTTAAGGACTTCGTTGCATTATTTAAGGACTCTGCTGCATTATTTAAAGACTTTGCTGCATTATTTAAGTACTCTGGTGCATTATTTAAGGACTCGGCTGCATTATTTAAAGACTTTGCTGCATTATTTAAGTACTCTGGTGCATTATTTAAGGACTCTGCTGCATTATTTAAGGACTTTGCTGCATTATTTAAGGACTCTGCTGCATTATTTAAGGACTTTGCTGCATTATTTAAGTATGCTGCTGCGGTATTTAAGGCCTCTGCTGCATTATTTAAGGACTCTGCTGCATTATTAAGGACGTTGCTGCATTATTTAAGGACTTTATTGCATTATTTAAGGATTCTGCTGCATTATTTAAGGAATTTGCTGCATTATTTAAGGACTCTGCTGTATTATTTAAGGACTTTGTTGCATTATTTAATGACTCTGCTGGGGTATTTAAGGACTCTGCTGTATTATTTAAGTACTCTGCTGCATTATTTAAGGACTTTGATGCATTATTTAAGGACGCTGCTGCAGAATTTAAGGAATCTGCTGCATTATTTAAGGACTTTGTTGCATTATTTAAGGACTTTGTTGCATTATTTAAGGACTCTGCTGCATTATTTAAGGACTTTGCTGCATTATTTAAGGACTCTGTTGCATTATTTAAGGACTTTGCTGCATTATTTAAGTACTCTGGTGCATTATTTAAGGACTTTATTGCATTATTTAAGGATTCTGCTGCATTATTTAAGGAATTTGCTGCATTATTTAAGAACTTTGCTGCAGTATTTAAGGACTCTGCTGCATTATTTAAGGACTTTATTGCATTATTTAAGGACCCTGCTGCAGAATTTAAGGAATCTGCTGCATTACTTAAGGACTTTGTTGCATTATTTAAGGACTCTGCTGCATTATTTAAGGACTTTGCTGCATTATTTAAGGACTTTGATGCATTATTTAAGGACGCCGCTGCAGAATTTAAGTAATCTGCTGCATTATTTAAGGACTCTGCTGCATTATTTAAGGACTTTGCTGCATTATTTAAGGACTCTGCTGTATTATTAAGCACGTTGCTGCATTAATTAAGGACTTTATTGCATTATTTAAGGAATTTGATGCATTATTTAAGGACTCTGCTGCATTATTTAAGGACTTTGCTGCATTATTTAAGGACTCTGCTGCATTATTTAAGGACTTTGCTGCATTATTTAAGGACTTTGATGCATTATTTAAGGACGCCGCTGCAGAATTTAAGTAATCTGCTGCATTATTTAAGGACTCTGCTGCATTATTTAAGGACTTTGCTGCATTATTTAAGGACTCTGCTGTATTATTAAGCACGTTGCTGCATTAATTAAGGACTTTATTGCATTATTTAAGGAATTTGATGCATTATTTAAGGACTCTGCTGCATTATTTAAGGACTTTGCTGCATTATTTAAGGACTTTGATGCATTATTTATGGACGCTGCTGCGAAATTTAAGGAATCTGCTGCATTATTTAAGGACTTTGTTGCACTATTTAAGGACTCTGCTGCATTATTTAAGGACTCTGCTGCGGTATTTTAGGACTCTGCTGCATTATATAAGGACTCTGCTGCATTATTTAAGGACTTTGCTGCATTATTTAAGGACTCTGCTGCATTATTTAAGGACTCGGCTGCATTATTTAAATACCTTGCTGCATTATTTAATGACTCTGCTGCATTATTTAAGGATTTCATTGCATTATTTAAGGACTCTGCTGCATTATTTAATGAATTTGCTGCATTATTTAAGGACTCTGCTGCATTATTTAAGGACTCTGCTGCGGTATTTTAGGACTCTGCTGCATTATATAAGGACTCTGCTGCATTATTTAAGGACTTTGCTGCATTATTTAAGGACTTTGCGGCAGTAATTAAGGAATCTGCTGCATTATTTAAGGACTTTGTTGCATTATTTAAGGACTGTGCTGCATTGCTTAAGGACTCTGCTGCATTATTTAAGGACGTTGCTGCATTATTTAAGGACTTTGTTGCATTATTTAAGGACTCTGCTGCATTATTTAAGGACTTTGTTGCATTATTTAAGGACTCTGTTGCATTATTTAAGGACTTTGCTGCATTATTTAAGTACTCTGGTGCATTATTTAAGGACTTTATTGCATTATTTAAGGATTCTGCTGCATTATTTAAGGAATTTGCTGCATTATTTAAGAACTTTGCTGCAGTATTTAAGGACTCTGCTGCATTATTTAAGGACTTTATTGCATTATTTAAGGACCCTGCTGCAGAATTTAAGGAATCTGCTGCATTACTTAAGGACTTTGTTGCATTATTTAAGGACTCTGCTGCATTATTTAAGGACTTTGCTGCATTATTTAAGGACTTTGATGCATTATTTAAGGACGCCGCTGCAGAATTTAAGTAATCTGCTGCATTATTTAAGGACTCTGCTGCATTATTTAAGGACTTTGCTGCATTATTTAAGGACTCTACTGCATTATTAAGGACGTTGCTGCATTATTTAAGGACTTTATTGCATTATTTAAGGATTCTGCTGCATTATTTAAGGAATTAGCTGCATTATTTAAGTACTCTGCTGCATTATTTAAGGTCTTTGATGCATTATTTAAGGACTCTTCTGAATTATTTAAGGACTTTGCTGCATTATTTTAGGACGCTGCTGCGGTATTTAAGGCCTCTGCTGCATTATTTAAGGACTTTGCTGCATAATTTAAGGACTCTGCTGCATTATTAAGCACGTTGCTGCATTATTTAAGGACTTTATTGCATTATTTAAGGATTCTGCTGCATTATTTATGGAATTTGCTGCATTATTTAAGGAATTTGCTGCATTATTTAAGAACTCTGCTGCAGTATTTAAGGACTCTGCTGCATTATTTAAGGACTTTATTGCATTATTTAAGGACGCTGCTGCAGAATTTAAGGAATCTGCTGCATTATTTAAGGACGTTGTTGCATTATTTAAGGACTCTGTGCATTATTTAAGGAATTTGCTGCATTATTTAAGGACTCTGCTGCATTATTTAATGACTCTGCTGCGGTATTTAAGGACTCTGCTGCATTATGTAAGCACTCTGCTGCATTATTTAAGGACTTTGCTGCATTATTTAAGGACTTTGATGCATTATTTATGGACGCTGCTGCGAAATTTAAGGAATCTGCTGCATTATTTAAGGACTTTGTTGCACTATTTAAGGACTCTGCTGCATTATTTAAGGACTCTGCTGCGGTATTTTAGGACTCTGCTGCATTATATAAGGACTCTGCTGCATTATTTAAGGACTTTGCTGCATTATTTAAGGACTCTGCTGCATTATTTAAGGACTCGGCTGCATTATTTAAATACCTTGCTGCATTATTTAATGACTCTGCTGCATTATTTAAGGATTTTATTGCATTATTTAAGGACTCTGCTGCATTATTTAATGAATTTGCTGCATTATTTAAGGACTCTGCTGCATTATTTAAGGACTCTGCTGGGGTATTTTAGGACTCTGCTGCATTATATAAGGACTCTGCTGCATTATTTAAGGACTTTGCTGCATTATTTAAGGACTTTGCGGCAGTAATTAAGGAATCTGCTGCATTATTTAAGGACTTTGTTGCATTATTTAAGGACTGTGCTGCATTGCTTAAGGACTCTGCTGCATTATTTAAGGACGTTGCTGCATTATTTAAGGACTTTGTTGCATTATTTAAGGACTCTGCTGCATTATTTAAGGACTTTGTTGCATTATTTAAGGACTCTGTTGCATTATTTAAGGACTTTGCTGCATTATTTAAGTACTCTGGTGCATTATTTAAGGACTTTGTTGCATTATTTAAGGACTCTGCTGCATTATTTAAGGACTTTGTTGCATTATTTAAGGACTCTGTTGCATTATTTAAGGACTTTGCTGCATTATTTAAGTACTCTGGTGCATTATTTAAGGACTTTGTTGCATTATTTAAGGACTCTGCTGCATTATTTAAGGACTTTGTTGCATTATTTAAGGACTCTGCTGCATTATTTAAGGACTTTGCTGCATTATTTAAGGACTCTGTTGCATTATTTAAGGACTTTGCTGCATTATTTAAGTACTCTGGTGCATTATTTAAGGACTTTATTGCATTATTTAAGGATTCTGCTGCATTATTTAAGGAATTTGCTGCATTATTTAAGAACTTTGCCGCAGTATTTAAGGACTCTGCTGCATTATTTAAGGACTTTATTGCATTATTTAAGGACCCTGCTGCAGAATTTAAGGAATCTGCTGCATTACTTAAGGACTTTGTTGCATTATTTAAGGACTCTGCTGCATTATTTAAGGACTTTGCTGCATTATTTAAGGACTTTGATGCATTATTTAAGGACGCCGCTGCAGAATTTAAGTAATCTGCTGCATTATTTAAGGACTCTGCTGCATTATTTAAGGACTTTGCTGCATTATTTAAGGACTCTGCTGTATTATTAAGCACGGTGCTGCATTAATTAAGGACTTTATTGCATTATTTAAGGAATTTGATGCATTATTTAAGGACTCTGCTGCATTATTTAAGGACTTTGCTGCATTATTTAAGGACTCTGCTTCATTATTTAAGGACTTTGTTGCATTATTTAAGGACTCTGCTGCATTATTTAAGGACTTTGTTGCATTATTTAAGGACTCTGCTGCATTATTTAAAGACTTTGCTGCATTATTTAAGTACTCTGGTGCATTATTTAAGGACTCTGCTGCATTATTTAAAGACTTTGCTGCATTATTTAAGTACTCTGGTGCATTATTTAAGGACTTTGTTGCTTTATTTAAGGACTTTGCTGCATTATTTAAGGACTTTGTTGCATTATTTAAGGACTCTGCTGCATTATTTAAGGACTTTGCTGCATTATTTAAGTATGCTGCTGCAGTATTTAAGGCCTCTGCTGCATTATTTAAGGACTCTGCTGCATTTTTAAGGACGTTGCTGCATTATTTAAGGACTTTATTGCATTATTTAAGGATTCTGCTGCATTATTTAAGGAATTTGCTGCATTATTTAATGACTCTGCTGCATTATTTAAGGACTTTGTTTCATTATTTAATGACTCTGCTGGGGTATTTAAGGACTCTGCTGCATTATTTAAGGACTTTGTTGCATTATTTAAGGACTTTGCTGCATTATTTAAGGACTTTGATGCATTATTTAAGGACGCTGCTGCAGAATTTAAGTAATCTGCTGCATTATTTAAGGACTCTGCTGCATTATTTAAGGACTTTGCTGCATTATTTAAGGACTCTGCTGCATTATTTAATGACTTTGTTGCATTATTTAATGACTCTGCTGCGGTATTTAAGGACTCTGCTGTATTATTTAAGGACTTTGCTGCATTATTTAAGGACTCTGCTTCATTATTTAAGGACTTTGTTGCATTATTTAAGGACTCTGCTGCATTATTTAAGGATTTTGCTGCATTATTTAAGGACTCTACTGCATTATTAAGGACGTTGCTGCATTATTTAAGGACTTTATTGCATTATTTAAGGATTCTGCTGCATTATTTAAGGAATTAGCTGCATTATTTAAGTACTCTGCTGCATTATATAAGGACTTTGCTGCATTATTTAAGTATGCTGCTGCAGTATTTAAGGCCTCTGCTGCATTATTTAAGGACTCTGCTGCATTATTAAGGACGTTGCTGCATTATTTAAGGACTTTATTGCATTATTTAAGGATTCTGCTGCATTATTTAAGGAATTTGCTGCATTATTTAAGGACTCTGCTGCATTATTTAAGGACTTTGTTGCATTATTTAATGACTCTGCTGGGGTATTTAAGGACTCTGCTGCATTATTTAAGGACTTTGTTGCATTATTTAAGGACTCTGCTGCATTATTTAAGGACTTTGCTGCATTATTTAAGGACTTTGATGCATTATTTAAGGACGCTGCTGCAGAATTTAAGTAATCTGCTGCATTATTTAAGGACTCTGCTGCATTATTTAAGGACTTTGCTGCATTATTTAAGGACTCTGCTGCATTATTTAAGGACTTTGTTGCATTATTTAATGACTCTGCTGCGGTATTTAAGGACTCCGCTGTATTATTTAAGGACTTTGCTGCATTATTTAAGGACTCTGCTTCATTATTTAAGGACTTTGTTGCATTATTTAAGGACTCTGCTGCATTATTTAAGGACTTTGTTGCATTATTTAAGGACTCTGCTGCATTATTTAAAGACTTTGCTGCATTATTTAAGTACTCTGGTGCATTATTTAAGGACTCGGCTGCATTATTTAAAGACTTTGCTGCATTATTTAAGTACTCTGGTGCATTATTTAAGGACTCTGCTGCATTATTTAAGGACTTTGCTGCATTATTTAAGGACTCTGCTGCATTATTTAAGGACTCTGCTGCATTATTTAAGGACTTTGCTGCATTATTTAAGTATGCTGCTGCGGTATTTAAGGCCTCTGCTGCATTATTTAAGGACTCTGCTGCATTATTAAGGACGTTGCTGCATTATTTAAGGACTTTATTGCATTATTTAAGGATTCTGCTGCATTATTTAAGGAATTTGCTGCATTATTTAAGGACTCTGCTGTATTATTTAAGGACTTTGTTGCATTATTTAATGACTCTGCTGGGGTATTTAAGGACTCTGCTGCATTATTTAAGGGCTTTGCTGCATTATTTAAGGACTCTGCTGCAGTATTTAAGGACTCTGCTGCATTATTTAAGGACTTTGATGCATTATTTAAGGACGCTGCTGCAGAATTTAAGGAATCTGCTGCATTATTTAAGGACTTTGTTGCATTATTTAAGGACTATGCTGCATTATGTAAGGACTCTGCTGCATTATTTAAGGACTTTGCTGCATTATTTAATTACTCTGCTGCATTATTTAAGGACTTTGTTGCATTATTTAAGGACTCTGCTGCATTATTTAAGGACTTTGCTGCATTATTTAAGGACTTTGATGCATTATTTAAGGACGCTGCTGCAGAATTTAAGTAATCTGCTGCATTATTTAAGGACTCTGCTGCATTATTTAAGGACTTTGCTGCATTATTTAAGGACTCTGCTGCATTATTTAAGGACTTTGTTGCATTATTTAATGACTCTGCTGCGGTATTTAAGGACTCTGCTGCATTATTTAAGGACTTTGCTGCATTATTTAAGGACTTTGCTGCAGTAATTAAGGAATCTGCTGCATTATTTAAGGACTTTGTTGATTATTTAAGGACTGTGCTGCATTGCTTAAGGACTCTGCTGCATTATTTAAGGACTTTGCTGCATTATTTAAGGACTTTGTTGCATTATTTAAGGACTCTGCTGCATTATTTAAGGACTTTGTTGCATTATTTAAGGACTCTGTTGCATTATTTAAGGACTTTGCTGCATTATTTAAGTACTCTGGTGCATTATTTAAGGACTTTGTTGCATTATTTAAGGACTCTGCTGCATTATTTAAGGACTTTGCTGCATTATTTAAGTACTCTGGTGCATTATTTAAGGACTTTGTTGCATTATTTAAGGACTCTGCTGCATTATTTAAGGACTTTGTTGCATTATTTAAGGACTCTGCTGCATTATTTAAGGACTTTGCTGCATTATTTAAGGACTCTGTTGCATTATTTAAGGACTTTGCTGCATTATTTAAGTACTCTGGTGCATTATTTAAGGACTTTATTGCATTATTTAAGGATTCTGCTGCATTATTTAAGGAATTTGCTGCATTATTTAAGAACTTTGCTGCAGTATTTAAGGACTCTGCTGCATTATTTAAGGACTTTATTGCATTATTTAAGGACCCTGCTGCAGAATTTAAGGAATCTGCTGCATTACTTAAGGACTTTGTTGCATTATTTAAGGACTCTGCTGCATTATTTAAGGACTTTGCTGCATTATTTAAGGACTTTGATGCATTATTTAAGGACGCCGCTGCAGAATTTAAGTAATCTGCTGCATTATTTAAGGACTCTGCTGCATTATTTAAGGACCTTGCTGCATTATTTAAGGACTCTGCTGTATTATTAAGCACGTTGCTGCATTAATTAAGGACTTTATTGCATTATTTAAGGAATTTGATGCATTATTTAAGGACTCTGCTGCATTATTTAAGGACTTTGCTGCATTATTTAAGGACTCTGCTTCATTATTTAAGGACTTTGTTGCATTATTTAAGGACTCTGCTGCATTATTTAAGGACTTTGTTGCATTATTTAAGGACTCTGCTGCATTATTTAAAGACTTTGCTGCATTATTTAAGTACTCTGGTGCATTATTTAAGGACTCTGCTGCATTATTTAAAGACTTTGCTGCATTATTTAAGTACTCTGGTGCATTATTTAAGGACTTTGTTGCTTTATTTAAGGACTTTGCTGCATTATTTAAGGACTTTGTTGCATTATTTAAGGACTCTGCTGCATTATTTAAGGACTTTGCTGCATTATTTAAGTATGCTGCTGCAGTATTTAAGGCCTCTGCTGCATTATTTAAGGACTCTGCTGCATTTTTAAGGACGTTGCTGCATTATTTAAGGACTTTATTGCATTATTTAAGGATTCTGCTGCATTATTTAAGGAATTTGCTGCATTATTTAAGGACTCTGCTGCATTATTTAAGGACTTTGTTTCATTATTTAATGACTCTGCTGGGGTATTTAAGGACTCTGCTGCATTATTTAAGGACTTTGTTGCATTATTTAAGGACTCTGCTGCATTATTTAAGGACTTTGCTGCATTATTTAAGGACTTTGATGCATTATTTAAGGACGCTGCTGCAGAATTTAAGTAATCTGCTGCATTATTTAAGGACTCTGCTGCATTATTTAAGGACTTTGCTGCATTATTTAAGGACTCTGCTGCATTATTTAAGGACTTTGTTGCATTATTTAATGACTCTGCTGCGGTATTTAAGGACTCTGCTGCATTCTTTAAGGACTTCGTTGCATTATTTAAGGACTCTGCTGCATTATTTAAAGACTTTGCTGCATTATTTAAGTACTCTGGTGCATTATTTAAGGACTCTGCTGCATTATTCAAGGACTTTGCTGCATTATTTAAGGATTCTGCTGCATTATTTAAGGACTTTGCTGCATTATTTAAGTATGCTGCTGCGGTATTTAAGGCCTCTGCTGCATTATTTAAGGACTCTGCTGCATTATTAAGGACGTTGCTGCATTATTTAAGGACTTTATTGCATTATTTAAGGAATCTGCTGCATTATTTAAGGAATTTGCTGCATTATTTAAGGACTCTGCTGCATTATTTAAGGACTTTGTTGCATTATTTAATGACTCTGCTGGGGTATTTAAGGACTCTGCTGCATTATTTAAGGGCTTTGCAGCATTATTTAAGGACTCTGCTGCAGTATTTAAGGACTCTGCTGCATTATTTAAGGACTTTGCTGCATTATTTAAGGACGCTGCTGCAGAATTTAAGGAATCTGCTGCATTATTTAAGGACTTTGTTGCATTATTTAAGGACTATGCTGCATTATGTAAGGACTCTGCTGCATTATTTAAGGACTTTGCTGCATTATTTAATTACTCTGCTGCATTATTTAAGGACTTTGTTGCATTATTTAAGGACTCTGCTGCATTATTTAAGGACTTTGCTGCATTATTTAAGGACTTTGATGCATTATATAAGGACTCTGCTGCATTATTTAAGGACTTTGCTGCATTATTTAAGGACTCTGCTGCATTATTTAAGGACTTTGTTGCATTATTTAATGACTCTGCTGCGGTATTTAAGGACTCTGCTGCATTATTTAAGGACTTTGCTGCATTATTTAAGGACTTTGCTGCAGTAATTAAGGAATCTGCTGCATTATTTAAGGACTTTGTTGCATTATTTAAGGACTGTGCTGCATTGCTTAAGGACTCTGCTGCATTATTTAAGGACTTTGCTGCATTATTTAAGGACTTTGTTGCATTATTTAAGGACTCTGCTGCATTATTTAAGTACTCTGGTGCATTATTTAAGGACTTTGTTGCATTATTTAAGGACTCTGCTGCATTATTTAAGGACTTTGTTGCATTATTTAAGGACTCTGTTGCATTATTTAAGGACTTTGCTGCATTATTTAAGTACTCTGGTGCATTATTTAAGGACTTTGTTGCATTATTTAAGGACTCTGCTGCATTATTTAAGGACTTTGTTGCATTATTTAAGGACTCTGCTGCATTATTTAAGGACTTTGCTGCATTATTTAAGGACTCTGTTGCATTATTTAAGGACTTTGCTGCATTATTTAAGTACTCTGGTGCATTATTTAAGGACTTTATTGCATTATTTAAGGATTCTGCTGCATTATTTAAGGAATTTGCTGCATTATTTAAGAACTTTGCCGCAGTATTTAAGGACTCTGCTGCATTATTTAAGGACTTTATTGCATTATTTAAGGACCCTGCTGCAGAATTTAAGGAATCTGCTGCATTACTTAAGGACTTTGTTGCATTATTTAAGGACTCTGCTGCATTATTTAAGGACTTTGCTGCATTATTTAAGGACTTTGATGCATTATTTAAGGACGCCGCTGCAGAATTTAAGTAATCTGCTGCATTATTTAAGGACTCTGCTGCATTATTTAAGGACTTTGCTGCATTATTTAAGGACTCTGCTGTATTATTAAGCACGGTGCTGCATTAATTAAGGACTTTATTGCATTATTTAAGGAATTTGATGCATTATTTAAGGACTCTGCTGCATTATTTAAGGACTTTGCTGCATTATTTAAGGACTCTGCTTCATTATTTAAGGACTTTGTTGCATTATTTAAGGACTCTGCTGCATTATTTAAGGACTTTGTTGCATTATTTAAGGACTCTGCTGCATTATTTAAAGACTTTGCTGCATTATTTAAGTACTCTGGTGCATTATTTAAGGACTCTGCTGCATTATTTAAAGACTTTGCTGCATTATTTAAGTACTCTGGTGCATTATTTAAGGACTTTGTTGCTTTATTTAAGGACTTTGCTGCATTATTTAAGGACTTTGTTGCATTATTTAAGGACTCTGCTGCATTATTTAAGGACTTTGCTGCATTATTTAAGTATGCTGCTGCATTATTTAAGGACTTTGCTGCATTATTTAAGGACTCTGTTGCATTATTTAAGGACTTTGCTGCATTATTTAAGTACTCTGGTGCATTATTTAAGGACTTTATTGCATTATTTAAGGATTCTGCTGCATTATTTAAGGAATTTGCTGCATTATTTAAGAACTTTGCTGCAGTATTTAAGGACTCTGCTGCATTATTTAAGGACTTTATTGCATTATTTAAGGACCCTGCTGCAGAATTTAAGGAATCTGCTGCATTACTTAAGGACTTTGTTGCATTATTTAAGGACTCTGCTGCATTATTTAAGGACTTTGCTGCATTATTTAAGGACTTTGATGCATTATTTAAGGACGCCGCTGCAGAATTTAAGTAATCTGCTGCATTATTTAAGGACTCTGCTGCATTATTTAAGGACCTTGCTGCATTATTTAAGGACTCTGCTGTATTATTAAGCACGTTGCTGCATTAATTAAGGACTTTATTGCATTATTTAAGGAATTTGATGCATTATTTAAGGACTCTGCTGCATTATTTAAGGACTTTGCTGCATTATTTAAGGACTCTGCTTCATTATTTAAGGACTTTGTTGCATTATTTAAGGACTCTGCTGCATTATTTAAGGACTTTGTTGCATTATTTAAGGACTCTGCTGCATTATTTAAAGACTTTGCTGCATTATTTAAGTACTCTGGTGCATTATTTAAGGACTCTGCTGCATTATTTAAAGACTTTGCTGCATTATTTAAGTACTCTGGTGCATTATTTAAGGACTTTGTTGCTTTATTTAAGGACTTTGCTGCATTATTTAAGGACTTTGTTGCATTATTTAAGGACTCTGCTGCATTTTTTAAGGACTTTGCTGCATTATTTAAGTATGCTGCTGCAGTATTTAAGGCCTCTGCTGCATTATTTAAGGACTCTGCTGCATTTTTAAGGACGTTGCTGCATTATTTAAGGACTTTATTGCATTATTTAAGGATTCTGCTGCATTATTTAAGGAATTTGCTGCATTATTTAAGGACTCTGCTGCATTATTTAAGGACTTTGTTTCATTATTTAATGACTCTGCTGGGGTATTTAAGGACTCTGCTGCATTATTTAAGGACTTTGTTGCATTATTTAAGGACTCTGCTGCATTATTTAAGGACTTTGCTGCATTATTTAAGGACTTTGATGCATTATTTAAGGACGCTGCTGCAGAATTTAAGTAATCTGCTGCATTATTTAAGGACTCTGCTGCATTATTTAAGGACTTTGCTGCATTATTTAAGGACTCTGCTGCATTATTTAAGGACTTTGTTGCATTATTTAATGACTCTGCTGCGGTATTTAAGGACTCTGCTGTATTATTTAAGGACTTTGCTGCATTATTTAAGGACTCTGCTTCATTATTTAAGGACTTTGTTGCATTATTTAAGGACTCTGCTGCATTCTTTAAGGACTTCGTTGCATTATTTAAGGACTCTGCTGCATTATTTAAAGACTTTGCTGCATTATTTAAGTACTCTGGTGCATTATTTAAGGACTCTGCTGCATTATTCAAGGACTTTGCTGCATTATTTAAGGATTCTGCTGCATTATTTAAGGACTTTGCTGCATTATTTAAGTATGCTGCTGCGGTATTTAAGGCCTCTGCTGCATTATTTAAGGACTCTGCTGCATTATTAAGGACGTTGCTGCATTATTTAAGGACTTTATTGCATTATTTAAGGAATCTGCTGCATTATTTAAGGAATTTGCTGCATTATTTAAGGACTCTGCTGCATTATTTAAGGACTTTGTTGCATTATTTAATGACTCTGCTGGGGTATTTAAGGACTCTGCTGCATTATTTAAGGGCTTTGCAGCATTATTTAAGGACTCTGCTGCAGTATTTAAGGACTCTGCTGCATTATTTAAGGACTTTGCTGCATTATTTAAGGACGCTGCTGCAGAATTTAAGGAATCTGCTGCATTATTTAAGGACTTTGTTGCATTATTTAAGGACTATGCTGCATTATGTAAGGACTCTGCTGCATTATTTAAGGACTTTGCTGCATTATTTAATTACTCTGCTGCATTATTTAAGGACTTTGTTGCATTATTTAAGGACTCTGCTGCATTATTTAAGGACTTTGCTGCATTATTTAAGGACTTTGATGCATTATATAAGGACTCTGCTGCATTATTTAAGGACTTTGCTGCATTATTTAAGGACTCTGCTGCATTATTTAAGGACTTTGTTGCATTATTTAATGACTCTGCTGCGGTATTTAAGGACTCTGCTGCATTATTTAAGGACTTTGCTGCATTATTTAAGGACTTTGCTGCAGTAATTAAGGAATCTGCTGCATTATTTAAGGACTTTGTTGCATTATTTAAGGACTGTGCTGCATTGCTTAAGGACTCTGCTGCATTATTTAAGGACTTTGCTGCATTATTTAAGGACTTTGTTGCATTATTTAAGGACTCTGCTGCATTATTTAAGTACTCTGGTGCATTATTTAAGGACTTTGTTGCATTATTTAAGGACTCTGCTGCATTATTTAAGGACTTTGTTGCATTATTTAAGGACTCTGTTGCATTATTTAAGGACTTTGCTGCATTATTTAAGTACTCTGGTGCATTATTTATGGACTTTGTTGCATTATTTAAGGACTCTGCTGCATTATTTAAGGACTTTGTTGCATTATTTAAGGACTCTGCTGCATTATTTAAGGACTTTGCTGCATTATTTAAGGACTCTGTTGCATTATTTAAGGACTTTGCTGCATTATTTAAGTACTCTGGTGCATTATTTAAGGACTTTATTGCATTATTTAAGGATTCTGCTGCATTATTTAAGGAATTTGCTGCATTATTTAAGAACTTTGCCGCAGTATTTAAGGACTCTGCTGCATTATTTAAGGACTTTATTGCATTATTTAAGGACCCTGCTGCAGAATTTAAGGAATCTGCTGCATTACTTAAGGACTTTGTTGCATTATTTAAGGACTCTGCTGCATTATTTAAGGACTTTGCTGCATTATTTAAGGACTTTGATGCATTATTTAAGGACGCCGCTGCAGAATTTAAGTAATCTGCTGCATTATTTAAGGACTCTGCTGCATTATTTAAGGACTTTGCTGCATTATTTAAGGACTCTGCTGTATTATTAAGCACGGTGCTGCATTAATTAAGGACTTTATTGCATTATTTAAGGAATTTGATGCATTATTTAAGGACTCTGCTGCATTATTTAAGGACTTTGCTGCATTATTTAAGGACTCTGCTTCATTATTTAAGGACTTTGTTGCATTATTTAAGGACTCTGCTGCATTATTTAAGGACTTTGTTGCATTATTTAAGGACTCTGCTGCATTATTTAAAGACTTTGCTGCATTATTTAAGTACTCTGGTGCATTATTTAAGGACTCTGCTGCATTATTTAAAGACTTTGCTGCATTATTTAAGTACTCTGGTGCATTATTTAAGGACTTTGTTGCTTTATTTAAGGACTTTGCTGCATTATTTAAGGACTTTGTTGCATTATTTAAGGACTCTGCTGCATTATTTAAGGACTTTGCTGCATTATTTAAGTATGCTGCTGCAGTATTTAAGGCCTCTGCTGCATTATTTAAGGACTCTGCTGCATTTTTAAGGACGTTGCTGCATTATTTAAGGACTTTATTGCATTATTTAAGGATTCTGCTGCATTATTTAAGGAATTTGCTGCATTATTTAATGACTCTGCTGCATTATTTAAGGACTTTGTTTCATTATTTAATGACTCTGCTGGGGTATTTAAGGACTCTGCTGCATTATTTAAGGACTTTGTTGCATTATTTAAGGACTTTGCTGCATTATTTAAGGACTTTGATGCATTATTTAAGGACGCTGCTGCAGAATTTAAGTAATCTGCTGCATTATTTAAGGACTCTGCTGCATTATTTAAGGACTTTGCTGCATTATTTAAGGACTCTGCTGCATTATTTAATGACTTTGTTGCATTATTTAATGACTCTGCTGCGGTATTTAAGGACTCTGCTGTATTATTTAAGGACTTTGCTGCATTATTTAAGGACTCTGCTTCATTATTTAAGGACTTTGTTGCATTATTTAAGGACTCTGCTGCATTATTTAAGGATTTTGCTGCATTATTTAAGGACTCTACTGCATTATTAAGGACGTTGCTGCATTATTTAAGGACTTTATTGCATTATTTAAGGATTCTGCTGCATTATTTAAGGAATTAGCTGCATTATTTAAGTACTCTGCTGCATTATATAAGGACTTTGCTGCATTATTTAAGTATGCTGCTGCAGTATTTAAGGCCTCTGCTGCATTATTTAAGGACTCTGCTGCATTATTAAGGACGTTGCTGCATTATTTAAGGACTTTATTGCATTATTTAAGGATTCTGCTGCATTATTTAAGGAATTTGCTGCATTATTTAAGGACTCTGCTGC
Organism: Phyllobates terribilis; assembly: GCF_046119375.1. NCBI lineage: Eukaryota > Metazoa > Chordata > Amphibia > Anura > Dendrobatidae > Phyllobates > Phyllobates terribilis. The sequence goes on along the minus strand of NW_027362988.1, from coordinate 1,099,611 downwards.
ATTATTTAAGGACTTTGTTGCATTATTTAATGACTCTGCTGGGGTATTTAAGGACTCTGCTGCATTATTTAAGGACTTTGTTGCATTATTTAAGGACTCTGCTGCATTATTTAAGGACTTTGCTGCATTATTTAAGGACTTTGATGCATTATTTAAGGACGCTGCTGCAGAATTTAAGTAATCTGCTGCATTATTTAAGGACTCTGCTGCATTATTTAAGGACTTTGCTGCATTATTTAAGGACTCTGCTGCATTATTTAAGGACTTTGTTGCATTATTTAATGACTCTGCTGCGGTATTTAAGGACTCTGCTGTATTATTTAAGGACTTTGCTGCATTATTTAAGGACTCTGCTTCATTATTTAAGGACTTTGTTGCATTATTTAAGGACTCTGCTGCATTATTTAAGGACTTTGTTGCATTATTTAAGGACTCTGCTGCATTATTTAAAGACTTTGCTGCATTATTTAAGTACTCTGGTGCATTATTTAAGGACTCGGCTGCATTATTTAAAGACTTTGCTGCATTATTTAAGTACTCTGGTGCATTATTTAAGGACTCTGCTGCATTATTTAAGGACTTTGCTGCATTATTTAAGGACTCTGCTGCATTATTTAAGGACTCTGCTGCATTATTTAAGGACTTTGCTGCATTATTTAAGTATGCTGCTGCGGTATTTAAGGCCTCTGCTGCATTATTTAAGGACTCTGCTGCATTATTAAGGACGTTGCTGCATTATTTAAGGACTTTATTGCATTATTTAAGGATTCTGCTGCATTATTTAAGGAATTTGCTGCATTATTTAAGGACTCTGCTGTATTATTTAAGGACTTTGTTGCATTATTTAATGACTCTGCTGGGGTATTTAAGGACTCTGCTGCATTATTTAAGGGCTTTGCTGCATTATTTAAGGACTCTGCTGCAGTATTTAAGGACTCTGCTGCATTATTTAAGGACTTTGATGCATTATTTAAGGACGCTGCTGCAGAATTTAAGGAATCTGCTGCATTATTTAAGGACTTTGTTGCATTATTTAAGGACTATGCTGCATTATGTAAGGACTCTGCTGCATTATTTAAGGACTTTGCTGCATTATTTAATTACTCTGCTGCATTATTTAAGGACTTTGTTGCATTATTTAAGGACTCTGCTGCATTATTTAAGGACTTTGCTGCATTATTTAAGGACTTTGATGCATTATTTAAGGACGCTGCTGCAGAATTTAAGTAATCTGCTGCATTATTTAAGGACTCTGCTGCATTATTTAAGGACTTTGCTGCATTATTTAAGGACTCTGCTGCATTATTTAAGGACTTTGTTGCATTATTTAATGACTCTGCTGCGGTATTTAAGGACTCTGCTGCATTATTTAAGGACTTTGCTGCATTATTTAAGGACTTTGCTGCAGTAATTAAGGAATCTGCTGCATTATTTAAGGACTTTGTTGATTATTTAAGGACTGTGCTGCATTGCTTAAGGACTCTGCTGCATTATTTAAGGACTTTGCTGCATTATTTAAGGACTTTGTTGCATTATTTAAGGACTCTGCTGCATTATTTAAGGACTTTGTTGCATTATTTAAGGACTCTGTTGCATTATTTAAGGACTTTGCTGCATTATTTAAGTACTCTGGTGCATTATTTAAGGACTTTGTTGCATTATTTAAGGACTCTGCTGCATTATTTAAGGACTTTGCTGCATTATTTAAGTACTCTGGTGCATTATTTAAGGACTTTGTTGCATTATTTAAGGACTCTGCTGCATTATTTAAGGACTTTGTTGCATTATTTAAGGACTCTGCTGCATTATTTAAGGACTTTGCTGCATTATTTAAGGACTCTGTTGCATTATTTAAGGACTTTGCTGCATTATTTAAGTACTCTGGTGCATTATTTAAGGACTTTATTGCATTATTTAAGGATTCTGCTGCATTATTTAAGGAATTTGCTGCATTATTTAAGAACTTTGCTGCAGTATTTAAGGACTCTGCTGCATTATTTAAGGACTTTATTGCATTATTTAAGGACCCTGCTGCAGAATTTAAGGAATCTGCTGCATTACTTAAGGACTTTGTTGCATTATTTAAGGACTCTGCTGCATTATTTAAGGACTTTGCTGCATTATTTAAGGACTTTGATGCATTATTTAAGGACGCCGCTGCAGAATTTAAGTAATCTGCTGCATTATTTAAGGACTCTGCTGCATTATTTAAGGACCTTGCTGCATTATTTAAGGACTCTGCTGTATTATTAAGCACGTTGCTGCATTAATTAAGGACTTTATTGCATTATTTAAGGAATTTGATGCATTATTTAAGGACTCTGCTGCATTATTTAAGGACTTTGCTGCATTATTTAAGGACTCTGCTTCATTATTTAAGGACTTTGTTGCATTATTTAAGGACTCTGCTGCATTATTTAAGGACTTTGTTGCATTATTTAAGGACTCTGCTGCATTATTTAAAGACTTTGCTGCATTATTTAAGTACTCTGGTGCATTATTTAAGGACTCTGCTGCATTATTTAAAGACTTTGCTGCATTATTTAAGTACTCTGGTGCATTATTTAAGGACTTTGTTGCTTTATTTAAGGACTTTGCTGCATTATTTAAGGACTTTGTTGCATTATTTAAGGACTCTGCTGCATTATTTAAGGACTTTGCTGCATTATTTAAGTATGCTGCTGCAGTATTTAAGGCCTCTGCTGCATTATTTAAGGACTCTGCTGCATTTTTAAGGACGTTGCTGCATTATTTAAGGACTTTATTGCATTATTTAAGGATTCTGCTGCATTATTTAAGGAATTTGCTGCATTATTTAAGGACTCTGCTGCATTATTTAAGGACTTTGTTTCATTATTTAATGACTCTGCTGGGGTATTTAAGGACTCTGCTGCATTATTTAAGGACTTTGTTGCATTATTTAAGGACTCTGCTGCATTATTTAAGGACTTTGCTGCATTATTTAAGGACTTTGATGCATTATTTAAGGACGCTGCTGCAGAATTTAAGTAATCTGCTGCATTATTTAAGGACTCTGCTGCATTATTTAAGGACTTTGCTGCATTATTTAAGGACTCTGCTGCATTATTTAAGGACTTTGTTGCATTATTTAATGACTCTGCTGCGGTATTTAAGGACTCTGCTGTATTATTTAAGGACTTTGCTGCATTATTTAAGGACTCTGCTTCATTATTTAAGGACTTTGTTGCATTATTTAAGGACTCTGCTGCATTCTTTAAGGACTTCGTTGCATTATTTAAGGACTCTGCTGCATTATTTAAAGACTTTGCTGCATTATTTAAGTACTCTGGTGCATTATTTAAGGACTCTGCTGCATTATTCAAGGACTTTGCTGCATTATTTAAGGATTCTGCTGCATTATTTAAGGACTTTGCTGCATTATTTAAGTATGCTGCTGCGGTATTTAAGGCCTCTGCTGCATTATTTAAGGACTCTGCTGCATTATTAAGGACGTTGCTGCATTATTTAAGGACTTTATTGCATTATTTAAGGAATCTGCTGCATTATTTAAGGAATTTGCTGCATTATTTAAGGACTCTGCTGCATTATTTAAGGACTTTGTTGCATTATTTAATGACTCTGCTGGGGTATTTAAGGACTCTGCTGCATTATTTAAGGGCTTTGCAGCATTATTTAAGGACTCTGCTGCAGTATTTAAGGACTCTGCTGCATTATTTAAGGACTTTGCTGCATTATTTAAGGACGCTGCTGCAGAATTTAAGGAATCTGCTGCATTATTTAAGGACTTTGTTGCATTATTTAAGGACTATGCTGCATTATGTAAGGACTCTGCTGCATTATTTAAGGACTTTGCTGCATTATTTAATTACTCTGCTGCATTATTTAAGGACTTTGTTGCATTATTTAAGGACTCTGCTGCATTATTTAAGGACTTTGCTGCATTATTTAAGGACTTTGATGCATTATTTAAGGACTCTGCTGCATTATTTAAGGACTTTGCTGCATTATTTAAGGACTCTGCTGCATTATTTAAGGACTTTGTTGCATTATTTAATGACTCTGCTGCGGTATTTAAGGACTCTGCTGCATTATTTAAGGACTTTGCTGCATTATTTAAGGACTTTGCTGCAGTAATTAAGGAATCTGCTGCATTATTTAAGGACTTTGTTGCATTATTTAAGGACTGTGCTGCATTGCTTAAGGACTCTGCTGCATTATTTAAGGACTTTGCTGCATTATTTAAGGACTTTGTTGCATTATTTAAGGACTCTGCTGCATTATTTAAGGACTTTGTTGCATTATTTAAGGACTCTGTTGCATTATTTAAGGACTTTGCTGCATTATTTAAGTACTCTGGTGCATTATTTAAGGACTTTGTTGCACTATTTAAGGACTCTGCTGCATTATTTAAGGACTTTGTTGCATTATTTAAGGACTCTGCTGCATTATTTAAGGACTTTGCTGCATTATTTAAGGACTCTGCTGCATTATTTAAGGACTTTGTTGCATTATTTAATGACTCTGCTGCGGTATTTAAGGACTCTTCTGCATTATTTAAGGACTTTGCTGCATTATTTAAGGACTCTGCTTCATTATTTAAGGACTTTGTTGCATTATTTAAGGACTCTGCTGCATTATTTAAGGACTTTGCTGCATTATTTAAGGACTCTGCTGCATTATTTAAGGACTTTGTTGCATTATTTAAGGACTCTGCTTCATTATTTAAGGACTTTGTTGCATTATTTAAGGACTCTGCTGCATTATTTAAGGACTTTGTTGCATTATTTAAGGACTCTGCTGCATTATTTAAGGGCTTTGCTGCATTATTTAAGGACTCTGCTGCAGTATTTAAGGACTCTGCTGCATTATTTAAGGACTTTGATGCATTATTTAAGGACGCTGCTGCAGAATTTAAGGAATCTGCTGCATTATTTAAGGACTTTGTTGCATTATTTAAGGACTATGCTGCATTATGTAAGGACTCTGCTGCATTATTTAAGGACTTTGCTGCATTATTTAATTACTCTGCTGCATTATTTAAGGACTTTGTTGCATTATTTAAGGACTCTGCTGCATTATTTAAGGACTTTGCTGCATTATTTAAGGACTTTGATGCATTATTTAAGGACGCTGCTGCAGAATTTAAGTAATCTGCTGCATTATTTAAGGACTCTGCTGCATTATTTAAGGACTTTGCTGCATTATTTAAGGACTCTGCTGCATTATTTAAGGACTTTGTTGCATTATTTAATGACTCTGCTGCGGTATTTAAGGACTCTGCTGCATTATTTAAGGACTTTGCTGCATTATTTAAGGACTTTGCTGCAGTAATTAAGGAATCTGCTGCATTATTTAAGGACTTTGTTGCATTATTTAAGGACTGTGCTGCATTGCTTAAGGACTCTGCTGCATTATTTAAGGACTTTGCTGCATTATTTAAGGACTTTGTTGCATTATTTAAGGACTCTGCTGCATTATTTAAGGACTTTGTTGCATTATTTAAGGACTCTGTTGCATTATTTAAGGACTTTGCTGCATTATTTAAGTACTCTGGTGCATTATTTAAGGACTTTGTTGCATTATTTAAGGACTCTGCTGCATTATTTAAGGACTTTGCTGCATTATTTAAGTACTCTGGTGCATTATTTAAGGACTTTGTTGCATTATTTAAGGACTCTGCTGCATTATTTAAGGACTTTGTTGCATTATTTAAGGACTCTGCTGCATTATTTAAGGACTTTGCTGCATTATTTAAGGACTCTGCTGCATTATTTAAGGACTTTGTTGCATTATTTAATGACTCTGCTGCGGTATTTAAGGACTCTGCTGTATTATTTAAGGACTTTGCTGCATTATTTAAGGACTCTGCTTCATTATTTAAGGACTTTGTTGCATTATTTAAGGACTCTGCTGCATTATTTAAGGACTTCGTTGCATTATTTAAGGACTCTGCTGCATTATTTAAAGACTTTGCTGCATTATTTAAGTACTCTGGTGCATTATTTAAGGACTCGGCTGCATTATTTAAAGACTTTGCTGCATTATTTAAGTACTCTGGTGCATTATTTAAGGACTCTGCTGCATTATTTAAGGACTTTGCTGCATTATTTAAGGACTCTGCTGCATTATTTAAGGACTTTGCTGCATTATTTAAGTATGCTGCTGCGGTATTTAAGGCCTCTGCTGCATTATTTAAGGACTCTGCTGCATTATTAAGGACGTTGCTGCATTATTTAAGGACTTTATTGCATTATTTAAGGATTCTGCTGCATTATTTAAGGAATTTGCTGCATTATTTAAGGACTCTGCTGTATTATTTAAGGACTTTGTTGCATTATTTAATGACTCTGCTGGGGTATTTAAGGACTCTGCTGTATTATTTAAGGGCTTTGCTGCATTATTTAAGGACTCTGCTGCAGTATTTAAGGACTCTGCTGCATTATTTAAGGACTTTGATGCATTATTTAAGGACGCTGCTGCAGAATTTAAGGAATCTGCTGCATTATTTAAGGACTTTGTTGCATTATTTAAGGACTTTGTTGCATTATTTAAGGACTCTGCTGCATTATTTAAGGACTTTGCTGCATTATTTAAGGACTCTGTTGCATTATTTAAGGACTTTGCTGCATTATTTAAGTACTCTGGTGCATTATTTAAGGACTTTATTGCATTATTTAAGGATTCTGCTGCATTATTTAAGGAATTTGCTGCATTATTTAAGAACTTTGCTGCAGTATTTAAGGACTCTGCTGCATTATTTAAGGACTTTATTGCATTATTTAAGGACCCTGCTGCAGAATTTAAGGAATCTGCTGCATTACTTAAGGACTTTGTTGCATTATTTAAGGACTCTGCTGCATTATTTAAGGACTTTGCTGCATTATTTAAGGACTTTGATGCATTATTTAAGGACGCCGCTGCAGAATTTAAGTAATCTGCTGCATTATTTAAGGACTCTGCTGCATTATTTAAGGACTTTGCTGCATTATTTAAGGACTCTGCTGTATTATTAAGCACGTTGCTGCATTAATTAAGGACTTTATTGCATTATTTAAGGAATTTGATGCATTATTTAAGGACTCTGCTGCATTATTTAAGGACTTTGCTGCATTATTTAAGGACTCTGCTTCATTATTTAAGGACTTTGTTGCATTATTTAAGGACTCTGCTGCATTATTTAAGGACTTTGTTGCATTATTTAAGGACTCTGCTGCATTATTTAAAGACTTTGCTGCATTATTTAAGTACTCTGGTGCATTATTTAAGGACTCTGCTGCATTATTTAAAGACTTTGCTGCATTATTTAAGTACTCTGGTGCATTATTTAAGGACTTTGTTGCTTTATTTAAGGACTTTGCTGCATTATTTAAGGACTTTGTTGCATTATTTAAGGACTCTGCTGCATTATTTAAGGACTTTGCTGCATTATTTAAGTATGCTGCTGCAGTATTTAAGGCCTCTGCTGCATTATTTAAGGACTCTGCTGCATTTTTAAGGACGTTGCTGCATTATTTAAGGACTTTATTGCATTATTTAAGGATTCTGCTGCATTATTTAAGGAATTTGCTGCATTATTTAAGGACTCTGCTGCATTATTTAAGGACTTTGTTTCATTATTTAATGACTCTGCTGGGGTATTTAAGGACTCTGCTGCATTATTTAAGGACTTTGTTGCATTATTTAAGGACTCTGCTGCATTATTTAAGGACTTTGCTGCATTATTTAAGGACTTTGATGCATTATTTAAGGACGCTGCTGCAGAATTTAACTAATCTGCTGCATTATTTAAGGACTCTGCTGCATTATTTAAGGACTTTGCTGCATTATTTAAGGACTCTGCTGCATTATTTAAGGACTTTGTTGCATTATTTAATGACTCTGCTGCGGTATTTAAGGACTCTGCTGTATTATTTAAGGACTTTGCTGCATTATTTAAGGACTCTGCTTCATTATTTAAGGACTTTGTTGCATTATTTAAGGACTCTGCTGCATTATTTAAGGATTTTGCTGCATTATTTAAGGACTCTACTGCATTATTAAGGACGTTGCTGCATTATTTAAGGACTTTATTGCATTATTTAAGGATTCTGCTGCATTATTTAAGGAATTAGCTGCATTATTTAAGTACTCTGCTGCATTATTTAAGGACTTTGCTGCATTATTTAAGTATGCTGCTGCAGTATTTAAGGCCTCTGCTGCATTATTTAAGGACTCTGCTGCATTATTAAGGACGTTGCTGCATTATTTAAGGACTTTATTGCATTATTTAAGGATTCTGCTGCATTATTTAAGGAATTTGCTGCATTATTTAAGGACTCTGCTGCATTATTTAAGGACTTTGTTGCATTATTTAATGACTCTGCTGGGGTATTTAAGGACTCTGCTGCATTATTTAAGGACTTTGTTGCATTATTTAAGGAATCTGCTGCATTATTTAAGGACTTTGCTGCATTATTTAAGGACTTTGATGCATTATTTAAGGACGCTGCTGCAGAATTTAAGTAATCTGCTGCATTATTTAAGGACTCTGCTGCATTATTTTAGGACTTTGCTGCATTATTTAAGGACTCTGCTGCATTATTTAAGGACTTTGTTGCATTATTTAATGACTCTGCTGCGGTATTTAAGGACTCTGCTGTATTATTTAAGGACTTTGCTGAATTATTTAAGGACTCTGCTTCATTATTTAAGGACTTTGTTGCATTATTTAAGGACTCTGCTGCATTATTTAAGGACTTCGTTGCATTATTTAAGGACTCTGCTGCATTATTTAAAGACTTTGCTGCATTATTTAAGTACTCTGGTGCATTATTTAAGGACTCGGCTGCATTATTTAAAGACTTTGCTGCATTATTTAAGTACTCTGGTGCATTATTTAAGGACTCTGCTGCATTATTTAAGGACTTTGCTGCATTATTTAAGGACTCTGCTGCATTATTTAAGGACTCTGCTGCATTATTTAAGGACTTTGCTGCATTATTTAAGTATGCTGCTGCGGTATTTAAGGCCTCTGCTGCATTATTTAAGGACTCTGCTGCATTATTAAGGACGTTGCTGCATTATTTAAGGACTTTATTGCATTATTTAAGGATTCTGCTGCATTATTTAAGGAATTTGCTGCATTATTTAAGGACTCTGCTGTATTATTTAAGGACTTTGTTGCATTATTTAATGACTCTGCTGGGGTATTTAAGGACTCTGCTGCATTATTTAAGGGCTTTGCTGCATTATTTAAGGACTCTGCTGCAGTATTTAAGGACTCTGCTGCATTATTTAAGGACTTTGATGCATTATTTAAGGACGCTGCTGCAGAATTTAAGGAATCTGCTGCATTATTTAAGGACTTTGTTGCATTATTTAAGGACTATGCTGCATTATGTAAGGACTCTGCTGCATTATTTAAGGACTTTGCTGCATTATTTAATTACTCTGCTGCATTATTTAAGGACTTTGTTGCATTATTTAAGGACTCTGCTGCATTATTTAAGGACTTTGCTGCATTATTTAAGGACTTTGATGCATTATTTAAGGACGCTGCTGCAGAATTTAAGTAATCTGCTGCATTATTTAAGGACTCTGCTGCATTATTTAAGGACTTTGCTGCATTATTTAAGGACTCTGCTGCATTATTTAAGGACTTTGTTGCATTATTTAATGACTCTGCTGCGGTATTTAAGGACTCTGCTGCATTATTTAAGGACTTTGCTGCATTATTTAAGGACTTTGCTGCAGTAATTAAGGAATCTGCTGCATTATTTAAGGACTTTGTTGCATTATTTAAGGACTGTGCTGCATTGCTTAAGGACTCTGCTGCATTATTTAAGGACTTTGCTGCATTATTTAAGGACTTTGTTGCATTATTTAAGGACTCTGCTGCATTATTTAAGGACTTTGTTGCATTATTTAAGGACTCTGTTGCATTATTTAAGGACTTTGCTGCATTATTTAAGTACTCTGGTGCATTATTTAAGGACTTTGTTGCATTATTTAAGGACTCTGCTGCATTATTTAAGGACTTTGCTGCATTATTTAAGTACTCTGGTGCATTATTTAAGGACTTTGTTGCATTATTTAAGGACTCTGCTGCATTATTTAAGGACTTTGTTGCATTATTTAAGGACTCTGCTGCATTATTTAAGGACTTTGCTGCATTATTTAAGGACTCTGCTGCATTATTTAAGGACTTTGTTGCATTATTTAATGACTCTGCTGCGGTATTTAAGGACTCTGCTGTATTATTTAAGGACTTTGCTGCATTATTTAAGGACTCTGCTTCATTATTTAAGGACTTTGTTGCATTATTTAAGGACTCTGCTGCATTATTTAAGGACTTCGTTGCATTATTTAAGGACTCTGCTGCATTATTTAAAGACTTTGCTGCATTATTTAAGTACTCTGGTGCATTATTTAAGGACTCGGCTGCATTATTTAAAGACTTTGCTGCATTATTTAAGTACTCTGGTGCATTATTTAAGGACTCTGCTGCATTATTTAAGGACTTTGCTGCATTATTTAAGGACTCTGCTGCATTATTTAAGGACTTTGCTGCATTATTTAAGTATGCTGCTGCGGTATTTAAGGCCTCTGCTGCATTATTTAAGGACTCTGCTGCATTATTAAGGACGTTGCTGCATTATTTAAGGACTTTATTGCATTATTTAAGGATTCTGCTGCATTATTTAAGGAATTTGCTGCATTATTTAAGGACTCTGCTGTATTATTTAAGGACTTTGTTGCATTATTTAATGACTCTGCTGGGGTATTTAAGGACTCTGCTGTATTATTTAAGTACTCTGCTGCATTATTTAAGGACTTTGATGCATTATTTAAGGACGCTGCTGCAGAATTTAAGGAATCTGCTGCATTATTTAAGGACTTTGTTGCATTATTTAAGGACTTTGTTGCATTATTTAAGGACTCTGCTGCATTATTTAAGGACTTTGCTGCATTATTTAAGGACTCTGTTGCATTATTTAAGGACTTTGCTGCATTATTTAAGTACTCTGGTGCATTATTTAAGGACTTTATTGCATTATTTAAGGATTCTGCTGCATTATTTAAGGAATTTGCTGCATTATTTAAGAACTTTGCTGCAGTATTTAAGGACTCTGCTGCATTATTTAAGGACTTTATTGCATTATTTAAGGACCCTGCTGCAGAATTTAAGGAATCTGCTGCATTACTTAAGGACTTTGTTGCATTATTTAAGGACTCTGCTGCATTATTTAAGGACTTTGCTGCATTATTTAAGGACTTTGATGCATTATTTAAGGACGCCGCTGCAGAATTTAAGTAATCTGCTGCATTATTTAAGGACTCTGCTGCATTATTTAAGGACTTTGCTGCATTATTTAAGGACTCTGCTGTATTATTAAGCACGTTGCTGCATTAATTAAGGACTTTATTGCATTATTTAAGGAATTTGATGCATTATTTAAGGACTCTGCTGCATTATTTAAGGACTTTGCTGCATTATTTAAGGACTCTGCTGCATTATTTAAGGACTTTGCTGCATTATTTAAGGACTTTGATGCATTATTTAAGGACGCCGCTGCAGAATTTAAGTAATCTGCTGCATTATTTAAGGACTCTGCTGCATTATTTAAGGACTTTGCTGCATTATTTAAGGACTCTGCTGTATTATTAAGCACGTTGCTGCATTAATTAAGGACTTTATTGCATTATTTAAGGAATTTGATGCATTATTTAAGGACTCTGCTGCATTATTTAAGGACTTTGCTGCATTATTTAAGGACTTTGATGCATTATTTATGGACGCTGCTGCGAAATTTAAGGAATCTGCTGCATTATTTAAGGACTTTGTTGCACTATTTAAGGACTCTGCTGCATTATTTAAGGACTCTGCTGCGGTATTTTAGGACTCTGCTGCATTATATAAGGACTCTGCTGCATTATTTAAGGACTTTGCTGCATTATTTAAGGACTCTGCTGCATTATTTAAGGACTCGGCTGCATTATTTAAATACCTTGCTGCATTATTTAATGACTCTGCTGCATTATTTAAGGATTTCATTGCATTATTTAAGGACTCTGCTGCATTATTTAATGAATTTGCTGCATTATTTAAGGACTCTGCTGCATTATTTAAGGACTCTGCTGCGGTATTTTAGGACTCTGCTGCATTATATAAGGACTCTGCTGCATTATTTAAGGACTTTGCTGCATTATTTAAGGACTTTGCGGCAGTAATTAAGGAATCTGCTGCATTATTTAAGGACTTTGTTGCATTATTTAAGGACTGTGCTGCATTGCTTAAGGACTCTGCTGCATTATTTAAGGACGTTGCTGCATTATTTAAGGACTTTGTTGCATTATTTAAGGACTCTGCTGCATTATTTAAGGACTTTGTTGCATTATTTAAGGACTCTGTTGCATTATTTAAGGACTTTGCTGCATTATTTAAGTACTCTGGAGCATTATTTAAGGACTTTATTGCATTATTTAAGGATTCTGCTGCATTATTTAAGGAATTTGCTGCATTATTTAAGAACTTTGCTGCAGTATTTAAGGACTCTGCTGCATTATTTAAGGACTTTATTGCATTATTTAAGGACCCTGCTGCAGAATTTAAGGAATCTGCTGCATTACTTAAGGACTTTGTTGCATTATTTAAGGACTCTGCTGCATTATTTAAGGACTTTGCTGCATTATTTAAGGACTTTGATGCATTATTTAAGGACGCCGCTGCAGAATTTAAGTAATCTGCTGCATTATTTAAGGACTCTGCTGCATTATTTAAGGACTTTGCTGCATTATTTAAGGACTCTACTGCATTATTAAGGACGTTGCTGCATTATTTAAGGACTTTATTGCATTATTTAAGGATTCTGCTGCATTATTTAAGGAATTAGCTGCATTATTTAAGTACTCTGCTGCATTATTTAAGGTCTTTGATGCATTATTTAAGGACTCTTCTGAATTATTTAAGGACTTTGCTGCATTATTTTAGGACGCTGCTGCGGTATTTAAGGCCTCTGCTGCATTATTTAAGGACTTTGCTGCATAATTTAAGGACTCTGCTGCATTATTAAGCACGTTGCTGCATTATTTAAGGACTTTATTGCATTATTTAAGGATTCTGCTGCATTATTTATGGAATTTGCTGCATTATTTAAGGAATTTGCTGCATTATTTAAGAACTCTGCTGCAGTATTTAAGGACTCTGCTGCATTATTTAAGGACTTTATTGCATTATTTAAGGACGCTGCTGCAGAATTTAAGGAATCTGCTGCATTATTTAAGGACGTTGTTGCATTATTTAAGGACTCTGTGCATTATTTAAGGAATTTGCTGCATTATTTAAGGACTCTGCTGCATTATTTAATGACTCTGCTGCGGTATTTAAGGACTCTGCTGCATTATGTAAGCACTCTGCTGCATTATTTAAGGACTTTGCTGCATTATTTAAGGACTTTGATGCATTATTTATGGACGCTGCTGCGAAATTTAAGGAATCTGCTGCATTATTTAAGGACTTTGTTGCACTATTTAAGGACTCTGCTGCATTATTTAAGGACTCTGCTGCGGTATTTTAGGACTCTGCTGCATTATATAAGGACTCTGCTGCATTATTTAAGGACTTTGCTGCATTATTTAAGGACTCTGCTGCATTATTTAAGGACTCGGCTGCATTATTTAAATACCTTGCTGCATTATTTAATGACTCTGCTGCATTATTTAAGGATTTTATTGCATTATTTAAGGACTCTGCTGCATTATTTAATGAATTTGCTGCATTATTTAAGGACTCTGCTGCATTATTTAAGGACTCTGCTGGGGTATTTTAGGACTCTGCTGCATTATATAAGGACTCTGCTGCATTATTTAAGGACTTTGCTGCATTATTTAAGGACTTTGCGGCAGTAATTAAGGAATCTGCTGCATTATTTAAGGACTTTGTTGCATTATTTAAGGACTGTGCTGCATTGCTTAAGGACTCTGCTGCATTATTTAAGGACGTTGCTGCATTATTTAAGGACTTTGTTGCATTATTTAAGGACTCTGCTGCATTATTTAAGGACTTTGTTGCATTATTTAAGGACTCTGTTGCATTATTTAAGGACTTTGCTGCATTATTTAAGTACTCTGGTGCATTATTTAAGGACTTTGTTGCATTATTTAAGGACTCTGCTGCATTATTTAAGGACTTTGTTGCATTATTTAAGGACTCTGTTGCATTATTTAAGGACTTTGCTGCATTATTTAAGTACTCTGGTGCATTATTTAAGGACTTTGTTGCATTATTTAAGGACTCTGCTGCATTATTTAAGGACTTTGTTGCATTATTTAAGGACTCTGCTGCATTATTTAAGGACTTTGCTGCATTATTTAAGGACTCTGTTGCATTATTTAAGGACTTTGCTGCATTATTTAAGTACTCTGGTGCATTATTTAAGGACTTTATTGCATTATTTAAGGATTCTGCTGCATTATTTAAGGAATTTGCTGCATTATTTAAGAACTTTGCCGCAGTATTTAAGGACTCTGCTGCATTATTTAAGGACTTTATTGCATTATTTAAGGACCCTGCTGCAGAATTTAAGGAATCTGCTGCATTACTTAAGGACTTTGTTGCATTATTTAAGGACTCTGCTGCATTATTTAAGGACTTTGCTGCATTATTTAAGGACTTTGATGCATTATTTAAGGACGCCGCTGCAGAATTTAAGTAATCTGCTGCATTATTTAAGGACTCTGCTGCATTATTTAAGGACTTTGCTGCATTATTTAAGGACTCTGCTGTATTATTAAGCACGGTGCTGCATTAATTAAGGACTTTATTGCATTATTTAAGGAATTTGATGCATTATTTAAGGACTCTGCTGCATTATTTAAGGACTTTGCTGCATTATTTAAGGACTCTGCTTCATTATTTAAGGACTTTCTTGCATTATTTAAGGACTCTGCTGCATTATTTAAGGACTTTGTTGCATTATTTAAGGACTCTGCTGCATTATTTAAAGACTTTGCTGCATTATTTAAGTACTCTGGTGCATTATTTAAGGACTCTGCTGCATTATTTAAAGACTTTGCTGCATTATTTAAGTACTCTGGTGCATTATTTAAGGACTTTGTTGCTTTATTTAAGGACTTTGCTGCATTATTTAAGGACTTTGTTGCATTATTTAAGGACTCTGCTGCATTATTTAAGGACTTTGCTGCATTATTTAAGTATGCTGCTGCAGTATTTAAGGCCTCTGCTGCATTATTTAAGGACTCTGCTGCATTTTTAAGGACGTTGCTGCATTATTTAAGGACTTTATTGCATTATTTAAGGATTCTGCTGCATTATTTAAGGAATTTGCTGCATTATTTAATGACTCTGCTGCATTATTTAAGGACTTTGTTTCATTATTTAATGACTCTGCTGGGGTATTTAAGGACTCTGCTGCATTATTTAAGGACTTTGTTGCATTATTTAAGGACTTTGCTGCATTATTTAAGGACTTTGATGCATTATTTAAGGACGCTGCTGCAGAATTTAAGTAATCTGCTGCATTATTTAAGGACTCTGCTGCATTATTTAAGGACTTTGCTGCATTATTTAAGGACTCTGCTGCATTATTTAATGACTTTGTTGCATTATTTAATGACTCTGCTGCGGTATTTAAGGACTCTGCTGTATTATTTAAGGACTTTGCTGCATTATTTAAGGACTCTGCTTCATTATTTAAGGACTTTGTTGCATTATTTAAGGACTCTGCTGCATTATTTAAGGATTTTGCTGCATTATTTAAGGACTCTACTGCATTATTAAGGACGTTGCTGCATTATTTAAGGACTTTATTGCATTATTTAAGGATTCTGCTGCATTATTTAAGGAATTAGCTGCATTATTTAAGTACTCTGCTGCATTATATAAGGACTTTGCTGCATTATTTAAGTATGCTGCTGCAGTATTTAAGGCCTCTGCTGCATTATTTAAGGACTCTGCTGCATTATTAAGGACGTTGCTGCATTATTTAAGGACTTTATTGCATTATTTAAGGATTCTGCTGCATTATTTAAGGAATTTGCTGCATTATTTAAGGACTCTGCTGCATTATTTAAGGACTTTGTTGCATTATTTAATGACTCTGCTGGGGTATTTAAGGACTCTGCTGCATTATTTAAGGACTTTGTTGCATTATTTAAGGACTCTGCTGCATTATTTAAGGACTTTGCTGCATTATTTAAGGACTTTGATGCATTATTTAAGGACGCTGCTGCAGAATTTAAGTAATCTGCTGCATTATTTAAGGACTCTGCTGCATTATTTAAGGACTTTGCTGCATTATTTAAGGACTCTGCTGCATTATTTAAGGACTTTGTTGCATTATTTAATGACTCTGCTGCGGTATTTAAGGACTCTGCTGTATTATTTAAGGACTTTGCTGCATTATTTAAGGACTCTGCTTCATTATTTAAGGACTTTGTTGCATTATTTAAGGACTCTGCTGCATTATTTAAGGACTTTGTTGCATTATTTAAGGACTCTGCTGCATTATTTAAAGACTTTGCTGCATTATTTAAGTACTCTGGTGCATTATTTAAGGACTCGGCTGCATTATTTAAAGACTTTGCTGCATTATTTAAGTACTCTGGTGCATTATTTAAGGACTCTGCTGCATTATTTAAGGACTTTGCTGCATTATTTAAGGACTCTGCTGCATTATTTAAGGACTCTGCTGCATTATTTAAGGACTTTGCTGCATTATTTAAGTATGCTGCTGCGGTATTTAAGGCCTCTGCTGCATTATTTAAGGACTCTGCTGCATTATTAAGGACGTTGCTGCATTATTTAAGGACTTTATTGCATTATTTAAGGATTCTGCTGCATTATTTAAGGAATTTGCTGCATTATTTAAGGACTCTGCTGTATTATTTAAGGACTTTGTTGCATTATTTAATGACTCTGCTGGGGTATTTAAGGACTCTGCTGCATTATTTAAGGGCTTTGCTGCATTATTTAAGGACTCTGCTGCAGTATTTAAGGACTCTGCTGCATTATTTAAGGACTTTGATGCATTATTTAAGGACGCTGCTGCAGAATTTAAGGAATCTGCTGCATTATTTAAGGACTTTGTTGCATTATTTAAGGACTATGCTGCATTATGTAAGGACTCTGCTGCATTATTTAAGGACTTTGCTGCATTATTTAATTACTCTGCTGCATTATTTAAGGACTTTGTTGCATTATTTAAGGACTCTGCTGCATTATTTAAGGACTTTGCTGCATTATTTAAGGACTTTGATGCATTATTTAAGGACGCTGCTGCAGAATTTAAGTAATCTGCTGCATTATTTAAGGACTCTGCTGCATTATTTAAGGACTTTGCTGCATTATTTAAGGACTCTGCTGCATTATTTAAGGACTTTGTTGCATTATTTAATGACTCTGCTGCGGTATTTAAGGACTCTGCTGCATTATTTAAGGACTTTGCTGCATTATTTAAGGACTTTGCTGCAGTAATTAAGGAATCTGCTGCATTATTTAAGGACTTTGTTGATTATTTAAGGACTGTGCTGCATTGCTTAAGGACTCTGCTGCATTATTTAAGGACTTTGCTGCATTATTTAAGGACTTTGTTGCATTATTTAAGGACTCTGCTGCATTATTTAAGGACTTTGTTGCATTATTTAAGGACTCTGTTGCATTATTTAAGGACTTTGCTGCATTATTTAAGTACTCTGGTGCATTATTTAAGGACTTTGTTGCATTATTTAAGGACTCTGCTGCATTATTTAAGGACTTTGCTGCATTATTTAAGTACTCTGGTGCATTATTTAAGGACTTTGTTGCATTATTTAAGGACTCTGCTGCATTATTTAAGGACTTTGTTGCATTATTTAAGGACTCTGCTGCATTATTTAAGGACTTTGCTGCATTATTTAAGGACTCTGTTGCATTATTTAAGGACTTTGCTGCATTATTTAAGTACTCTGGTGCATTATTTAAGGACTTTATTGCATTATTTAAGGATTCTGCTGCATTATTTAAGGAATTTGCTGCATTATTTAAGGACTCTGCTGCATTATTTAAGGACTTTGCTGCATTATTTAAGGACTCTGCTGCATTATTTAAGGACTTTGTTGCATTATTTAATGACTCTGCTGCGGTATTTAAGGACTCTGCTGTATTATTTAAGGACTTTGCTGCATTATTTAAGGACTCTGCTTCATTATTTAAGGACTTTGTTGCATTATTTAAGGACTCTGCTGCATTATTTAAGGACTTCGTTGCATTATTTAAGGACTCTGCTGCATTATTTAAAGACTTTGCTGCATTATTTAAGTACTCTGGTGCATTATTTAAGGACTCGGCTGCATTATTTAAAGACTTTGCTGCATTATTTAAGTACTCTGGTGCATTATTTAAGGACTCTGCTGCATTATTTAAGGACTTTGCTGCATTATTTAAGGACTCTGCTGCATTATTTAAGGACTTTGCTGCATTATTTAAGTATGCTGCTGCGGTATTTAAGGCCTCTGCTGCATTATTTAAGGACTCTGCTGCATTATTAAGGACGTTGCTGCATTATTTAAGGACTTTATTGCATTATTTAAGGATTCTGCTGCATTATTTAAGGAATTTGCTGCATTATTTAAGGACTCTGCTGTATTATTTAAGGACTTTGTTGCATTATTTAATGACTCTGCTGGGGTATTTAAGGACTCTGCTGTATTATTTAAGTACTCTGCTGCATTATTTAAGGACTTTGATGCATTATTTAAGGACGCTGCTGCAGAATTTAAGGAATCTGCTGCATTATTTAAGGACTTTGTTGCATTATTTAAGGACTTTGTTGCATTATTTAAGGACTCTGCTGCATTATTTAAGGACTTTGCTGCATTATTTAAGGACTCTGTTGCATTATTTAAGGACTTTGCTGCATTATTTAAGTACTCTGGTGCATTATTTAAGGACTTTATTGCATTATTTAAGGATTCTGCTGCATTATTTAAGGAATTTGCTGCATTATTTAAGAACTTTGCTGCAGTATTTAAGGACTCTGCTGCATTATTTAAGGACTTTATTGCATTATTTAAGGACCCTGCTGCAGAATTTAAGGAATCTGCTGCATTACTTAAGGACTTTGTTGCATTATTTAAGGACTCTGCTGCATTATTTAAGGACTTTGCTGCATTATTTAAGGACTTTGATGCATTATTTAAGGACGCCGCTGCAGAATTTAAGTAATCTGCTGCATTATTTAAGGACTCTGCTGCATTATTTAAGGACTTTGCTGCATTATTTAAGGACTCTGCTGTATTATTAAGCACGTTGCTGCATTAATTAAGGACTTTATTGCATTATTTAAGGAATTTGATGCATTATTTAAGGACTCTGCTGCATTATTTAAGGACTTTGCTGCATTATTTAAGGACTCTGCTGCATTATTTAAGGACTTTGCTGCATTATTTAAGGACTTTGATGC
This sequence comes from Phyllobates terribilis, assembly GCF_046119375.1. Taxonomy (NCBI): domain Eukaryota; kingdom Metazoa; phylum Chordata; class Amphibia; order Anura; family Dendrobatidae; genus Phyllobates; species Phyllobates terribilis. Next base: position 1,080,190 of record NW_027362988.1, on the reverse strand, counting down.
ATTATTTAAGGACGCCGCTGCAGAATTTAAGTAATCTGCTGCATTATTTAAGGACTCTGCTGCATTATTTAAGGACTTTGCTGCATTATTTAAGGACTCTGCTGTATTATTAAGCACGTTGCTGCATTAATTAAGGACTTTATTGCATTATTTAAGGAATTTGATGCATTATTTAAGGACTCTGCTGCATTATTTAAGGACTTTGCTGCATTATTTAAGGACTTTGATGCATTATTTATGGACGCTGCTGCGAAATTTAAGGAATCTGCTGCATTATTTAAGGACTTTGTTGCACTATTTAAGGACTCTGCTGCATTATTTAAGGACTCTGCTGCGGTATTTTAGGACTCTGCTGCATTATATAAGGACTCTGCTGCATTATTTAAGGACTTTGCTGCATTATTTAAGGACTCTGCTGCATTATTTAAGGACTCGGCTGCATTATTTAAATACCTTGCTGCATTATTTAATGACTCTGCTGCATTATTTAAGGATTTCATTGCATTATTTAAGGACTCTGCTGCATTATTTAATGAATTTGCTGCATTATTTAAGGACTCTGCTGCATTATTTAAGGACTCTGCTGCGGTATTTTAGGACTCTGCTGCATTATATAAGGACTCTGCTGCATTATTTAAGGACTTTGCTGCATTATTTAAGGACTTTGCGGCAGTAATTAAGGAATCTGCTGCATTATTTAAGGACTTTGTTGCATTATTTAAGGACTGTGCTGCATTGCTTAAGGACTCTGCTGCATTATTTAAGGACGTTGCTGCATTATTTAAGGACTTTGTTGCATTATTTAAGGACTCTGCTGCATTATTTAAGGACTTTGTTGCATTATTTAAGGACTCTGTTGCATTATTTAAGGACTTTGCTGCATTATTTAAGTACTCTGGTGCATTATTTAAGGACTTTATTGCATTATTTAAGGATTCTGCTGCATTATTTAAGGAATTTGCTGCATTATTTAAGAACTTTGCTGCAGTATTTAAGGACTCTGCTGCATTATTTAAGGACTTTATTGCATTATTTAAGGACCCTGCTGCAGAATTTAAGGAATCTGCTGCATTACTTAAGGACTTTGTTGCATTATTTAAGGACTCTGCTGCATTATTTAAGGACTTTGCTGCATTATTTAAGGACTTTGATGCATTATTTAAGGACGCCGCTGCAGAATTTAAGTAATCTGCTGCATTATTTAAGGACTCTGCTGCATTATTTAAGGACTTTGCTGCATTATTTAAGGACTCTACTGCATTATTAAGGACGTTGCTGCATTATTTAAGGACTTTATTGCATTATTTAAGGATTCTGCTGCATTATTTAAGGAATTAGCTGCATTATTTAAGTACTCTGCTGCATTATTTAAGGTCTTTGATGCATTATTTAAGGACTCTTCTGAATTATTTAAGGACTTTGCTGCATTATTTTAGGACGCTGCTGCGGTATTTAAGGCCTCTGCTGCATTATTTAAGGACTTTGCTGCATAATTTAAGGACTCTGCTGCATTATTAAGCACGTTGCTGCATTATTTAAGGACTTTATTGCATTATTTAAGGATTCTGCTGCATTATTTATGGAATTTGCTGCATTATTTAAGGAATTTGCTGCATTATTTAAGAACTCTGCTGCAGTATTTAAGGACTCTGCTGCATTATTTAAGGACTTTATTGCATTATTTAAGGACGCTGCTGCAGAATTTAAGGAATCTGCTGCATTATTTAAGGACGTTGTTGCATTATTTAAGGACTCTGTGCATTATTTAAGGAATTTGCTGCATTATTTAAGGACTCTGCTGCATTATTTAATGACTCTGCTGCGGTATTTAAGGACTCTGCTGCATTATGTAAGCACTCTGCTGCATTATTTAAGGACTTTGCTGCATTATTTAAGGACTTTGATGCATTATTTATGGACGCTGCTGCGAAATTTAAGGAATCTGCTGCATTATTTAAGGACTTTGTTGCACTATTTAAGGACTCTGCTGCATTATTTAAGGACTCTGCTGCGGTATTTTAGGACTCTGCTGCATTATATAAGGACTCTGCTGCATTATTTAAGGACTTTGCTGCATTATTTAAGGACTCTGCTGCATTATTTAAGGACTCGGCTTCATTATTTAAATACCTTGCTGCATTATTTAATGACTCTGCTGCATTATTTAAGGATTTTATTGCATTATTTAAGGACTCTGCTGCATTATTTAATGAATTTGCTGCATTATTTAAGGACTCTGCTGCATTATTTAAGGACTCTGCTGGGGTATTTTAGGACTCTGCTGCATTATATAAGGACTCTGCTGCATTATTTAAGGACTTTGCTGCATTATTTAAGGACTTTGCGGCAGTAATTAAGGAATCTGCTGCATTATTTAAGGACTTTGTTGCATTATTTAAGGACTGTGCTGCATTGCTTAAGGACTCTGCTGCATTATTTAAGGACGTTGCTGCATTATTTAAGGACTTTGTTGCATTATTTAAGGACTCTGCTGCATTATTTAAGGACTTTGTTGCATTATTTAAGGACTCTGTTGCATTATTTAAGGACTTTGCTGCATTATTTAAGTACTCTGGTGCATTATTTAAGGACTTTGTTGCATTATTTAAGGACTCTGCTGCATTATTTAAGGACTTTGTTGCATTATTTAAGGACTCTGTTGCATTATTTAAGGACTTTGCTGCATTATTTAAGTACTCTGGTGCATTATTTAAGGACTTTGTTGCATTATTTAAGGACTCTGCTGCATTATTTAAGGACTTTGTTGCATTATTTAAGGACTCTGCTGCATTATTTAAGGACTTTGCTGCATTATTTAAGGACTCTGTTGCATTATTTAAGGACTTTGCTGCATTATTTAAGTACTCTGGTGCATTATTTAAGGACTTTATTGCATTATTTAAGGATTCTGCTGCATTATTTAAGGAATTTGCTGCATTATTTAAGAACTTTGCCGCAGTATTTAAGGACTCTGCTGCATTATTTAAGGACTTTGCTGCATTATTTAAGGACTTTGATGCATTATTTAAGGACGCCGCTGCAGAATTTAAGTAATCTGCTGCATTATTTAAGGACTCTGCTGCATTATTTAAGGACTTTGCTGCATTATTTAAGGACTCTGCTGTATTATTAAGCACGGTGCTGCATTAATTAAGGACTTTATTGCATTATTTAAGGAATTTGATGCATTATTTAAGGACTCTGCTGCATTATTTAAGGACTTTGCTGCATTATTTAAGGACTCTGCTTCATTATTTAAGGACTTTCTTGCATTATTTAAGGACTCTGCTGCATTATTTAAGGACTTTGTTGCATTATTTAAGGACTCTGCTGCATTATTTAAAGACTTTGCTGCATTATTTAAGTACTCTGGTGCATTATTTAAGGACTCTGCTGCATTATTTAAAGACTTTGCTGCATTATTTAAGTACTCTGGTGCATTATTTAAGGACTTTGTTGCTTTATTTAAGGACTTTGCTGCATTATTTAAGGACTTTGTTGCATTATTTAAGGACTCTGCTGCATTATTTAAGGACTTTGCTGCATTATTTAAGTATGCTGCTGCAGTATTTAAGGCCTCTGCTGCATTATTTAAGGACTCTGCTGCATTTTTAAGGACGTTGCTGCATTATTTAAGGACTTTATTGCATTATTTAAGGATTCTGCTGCATTATTTAAGGAATTTGCTGCATTATTTAATGACTCTGCTGCATTATTTAAGGACTTTGTTTCATTATTTAATGACTCTGCTGGGGTATTTAAGGACTCTGCTGCATTATTTAAGGACTTTGTTGCATTATTTAAGGACTTTGCTGCATTATTTAAGGACTTTGATGCATTATTTAAGGACGCTGCTGCAGAATTTAAGTAATCTGCTGCATTATTTAAGGACTCTGCTGCATTATTTAAGGACTTTGCTGCATTATTTAAGGACTCTGCTGCATTATTTAATGACTTTGTTGCATTATTTAATGACTCTGCTGCGGTATTTAAGGACTCTGCTGTATTATTTAAGGACTTTGCTGCATTATTTAAGGACTCTGCTTCATTATTTAAGGACTTTGTTGCATTATTTAAGGACTCTGCTGCATTATTTAAGGATTTTGCTGCATTATTTAAGGACTCTACTGCATTATTAAGGACGTTGCTGCATTATTTAAGGACTTTATTGCATTATTTAAGGATTCTGCTGCATTATTTAAGGAATTTGCTGCATTATTTAAGGACTCTGCTGCATTATTTAATGACTCTGCTGCGGTATTTAAGGACTCTGCTGCATTATGTAAGCACTCTGCTGCATTATTTAAGGACTTTGCTGCATTATTTAAGGACTTTGATGCATTATTTATGGACGCTGCTGCGAAATTTAAGGAATCTGCTGCATTATTTAAGGACTTTGTTGCACTATTTAAGGACTCTGCTGCATTATTTAAGGACTCTGCTGCGGTATTTTAGGACTCTGCTGCATTATATAAGGACTCTGCTGCATTATTTAAGGACTTTGCTGCATTATTTAAGGACTCTGCTGCATTATTTAAGGACTCGGCTGCATTATTTAAATACCTTGCTGCATTATATAAGGACTCTGCTGCATTATTTAAGGACTTTGCTGCATTATTTAAGGACTCTGCTGCATTATTTAAGGACTCGGCTGCATTATTTAAATACCTTGCTGCATTATTTAATGACTCTGCTGCATTATTTAAGGATTTTATTGCATTATTTAAGGACTCTGCTGCATTATTTAATGAATTTGCTGCATTATTTAAGGACTCTGCTGCATTATTTAAGGACTTTGTTGCATTATTTAAGGACTCTGTTGCATTATTTAAGGACTTTGCTGCATTATTTAAGTACTCTGGTGCATTATTTAAGGACTTTGTTGCATTATTTAAGGACTCTGCTGCATTATTTAAGGACTTTGCTGCATTATTTAAGTACTCTGGTGCATTATTTAAGGACTTTGTTGCATTATTTAAGGACTCTGCTGCATTATTTAAGGACTTTGTTGCATTATTTAAGGACTCTGCTGCATTATTTAAGGACTTTGCTGCATTATTTAAGGACTCTGTTGCATTATTTAAGGACTTTGCTGCATTATTTAAGTACTCTGGTGCATTATTTAAGGACTTTATTGCATTATTTAAGGATTCTGCTGCATTATTTAAGGAATTTGCTGCATTATTTAAGGACTCTGCTGCATTATTTAAGGACTTTGCTGCATTATTTAAGGACTCTGCTGCATTATTTAAGGACTTTGTTGCATTATTTAATGACTCTGCTGCGGTATTTAAGGACTCTGCTGTATTATTTAAGGACTTTGCTGCATTATTTAAGGACTCTGCTTCATTATTTAAGGACTTTGTTGCATTATTTAAGGACTCTGCTGCATTATTTAAGGACTTCGTTGCATTATTTAAGGACTCTGCTGCATTATTTAAAGACTTTGCTGCATTATTTAAGTACTCTGGTGCATTATTTAAGGACTCGGCTGCATTATTTAAAGACTTTGCTGCATTATTTAAGTACTCTGGTGCATTATTTAAGGACTCTGCTGCATTATTTAAGGACTTTGCTGCATTATTTAAGGACTCTGCTGCATTATTTAAGGACTTTGCTGCATTATTTAAGTATGCTGCTGCGGTATTTAAGGCCTCTGCTGCATTATTTAAGGACTCTGCTGCATTATTAAGGACGTTGCTGCATTATTTAAGGACTTTATTGCATTATTTAAGGATTCTGCTGCATTATTTAAGGAATTTGCTGCATTATTTAAGGACTCTGCTGTATTATTTAAGGACTTTGTTGCATTATTTAATGACTCTGCTGGGGTATTTAAGGACTCTGCTGTATTATTTAAGTACTCTGCTGCATTATTTAAGGACTTTGATGCATTATTTAAGGACGCTGCTGCAGAATTTAAGGAATCTGCTGCATTATTTAAGGACTTTGTTGCATTATTTAAGGACTTTGTTGCATTATTTAAGGACTCTGCTGCATTATTTAAGGACTTTGCTGCATTATTTAAGGACTCTGTTGCATTATTTAAGGACTTTGCTGCATTATTTAAGTACTCTGGTGCATTATTTAAGGACTTTATTGCATTATTTAAGGATTCTGCTGCATTATTTAAGGAATTTGCTGCATTATTTAAGAACTTTGCTGCAGTATTTAAGGACTCTGCTGCATTATTTAAGGACTTTATTGCATTATTTAAGGACCCTGCTGCAGAATTTAAGGAATCTGCTGCATTACTTAAGGACTTTGTTGCATTATTTAAGGACTCTGCTGCATTATTTAAGGACTTTGCTGCATTATTTAAGGACTTTGATGCATTATTTAAGGACGCCGCTGCAGAATTTAAGTAATCTGCTGCATTATTTAAGGACTCTGCTGCATTATTTAAGGACTTTGCTGCATTATTTAAGGACTCTGCTGTATTATTAAGCACGTTGCTGCATTAATTAAGGACTTTATTGCATTATTTAAGGAATTTGATGCATTATTTAAGGACTCTGCTGCATTATTTAAGGACTTTGCTGCATTATTTAAGGACTCTGCTGCATTATTTAAGGACTTTGCTGCATTATTTAAGGACTTTGATGCATTATTTAAGGACGCCGCTGCAGAATTTAAGTAATCTGCTGCATTATTTAAGGACTCTGCTGCATTATTTAAGGACTTTGCTGCATTATTTAAGGACTCTGCTGTATTATTAAGCACGTTGCTGCATTAATTAAGGACTTTATTGCATTATTTAAGGAATTTGATGCATTATTTAAGGACTCTGCTGCATTATTTAAGGACTTTGCTGCATTATTTAAGGACTTTGATGCATTATTTATGGACGCTGCTGCGAAATTTAAGGAATCTGCTGCATTATTTAAGGACTTTGTTGCACTATTTAAGGACTCTGCTGCATTATTTAAGGACTCTGCTGCGGTATTTTAGGACTCTGCTGCATTATATAAGGACTCTGCTGCATTATTTAAGGACTTTGCTGCATTATTTAAGGACTCTGCTGCATTATTTAAGGACTCGGCTGCATTATTTAAATACCTTGCTGCATTATTTAATGACTCTGCTGCATTATTTAAGGATTTCATTGCATTATTTAAGGACTCTGCTGCATTATTTAATGAATTTGCTGCATTATTTAAGGACTCTGCTGCATTATTTAAGGACTCTGCTGCGGTATTTTAGGACTCTGCTGCATTATATAAGGACTCTGCTGCATTATTTAAGGACTTTGCTGCATTATTTAAGGACTTTGCGGCAGTAATTAAGGAATCTGCTGCATTATTTAAGGACTTTGTTGCATTATTTAAGGACTGTGCTGCATTGCTTAAGGACTCTGCTGCATTATTTAAGGACGTTGCTGCATTATTTAAGGACTTTGTTGCATTATTTAAGGACTCTGCTGCATTATTTAAGGACTTTGTTGCATTATTTAAGGACTCTGTTGCATTATTTAAGGACTTTGCTGCATTATTTAAGTACTCTGGTGCATTATTTAAGGACTTTATTGCATTATTTAAGGATTCTGCTGCATTATTTAAGGAATTTGCTGCATTATTTAAGAACTTTGCTGCAGTATTTAAGGACTCTGCTGCATTATTTAAGGACTTTATTGCATTATTTAAGGACCCTGCTGCAGAATTTAAGGAATCTGCTGCATTACTTAAGGACTTTGTTGCATTATTTAAGGACTCTGCTGCATTATTTAAGGACTTTGCTGCATTATTTAAGGACTTTGATGCATTATTTAAGGACGCCGCTGCAGAATTTAAGTAATCTGCTGCATTATTTAAGGACTCTGCTGCATTATTTAAGGACTTTGCTGCATTATTTAAGGACTCTACTGCATTATTAAGGACGTTGCTGCATTATTTAAGGACTTTATTGCATTATTTAAGGATTCTGCTGCATTATTTAAGGAATTAGCTGCATTATTTAAGTACTCTGCTGCATTATTTAAGGTCTTTGATGCATTATTTAAGGACTCTTCTGAATTATTTAAGGACTTTGCTGCATTATTTTAGGACGCTGCTGCGGTATTTAAGGCCTCTGCTGCATTATTTAAGGACTTTGCTGCATAATTTAAGGACTCTGCTGCATTATTAAGCACGTTGCTGCATTATTTAAGGACTTTATTGCATTATTTAAGGATTCTGCTGCATTATTTATGGAATTTGCTGCATTATTTAAGGAATTTGCTGCATTATTTAAGAACTCTGCTGCAGTATTTAAGGACTCTGCTGCATTATTTAAGGACTTTATTGCATTATTTAAGGACGCTGCTGCAGAATTTAAGGAATCTGCTGCATTATTTAAGGACGTTGTTGCATTATTTAAGGACTCTGTGCATTATTTAAGGAATTTGCTGCATTATTTAAGGACTCTGCTGCATTATTTAATGACTCTGCTGCGGTATTTAAGGACTCTGCTGCATTATGTAAGCACTCTGCTGCATTATTTAAGGACTTTGCTGCATTATTTAAGGACTTTGATGCATTATTTATGGACGCTGCTGCGAAATTTAAGGAATCTGCTGCATTATTTAAGGACTTTGTTGCACTATTTAAGGACTCTGCTGCATTATTTAAGGACTCTGCTGCGGTATTTTAGGACTCTGCTGCATTATATAAGGACTCTGCTGCATTATTTAAGGACTTTGCTGCATTATTTAAGGACTCTGCTGCATTATTTAAGGACTCGGCTTCATTATTTAAATACCTTGCTGCATTATTTAATGACTCTGCTGCATTATTTAAGGATTTTATTGCATTATTTAAGGACTCTGCTGCATTATTTAATGAATTTGCTGCATTATTTAAGGACTCTGCTGCATTATTTAAGGACTCTGCTGGGGTATTTTAGGACTCTGCTGCATTATATAAGGACTCTGCTGCATTATTTAAGGACTTTGCTGCATTATTTAAGGACTTTGCGGCAGTAATTAAGGAATCTGCTGCATTATTTAAGGACTTTGTTGCATTATTTAAGGACTGTGCTGCATTGCTTAAGGACTCTGCTGCATTATTTAAGGACGTTGCTGCATTATTTAAGGACTTTGTTGCATTATTTAAGGACTCTGCTGCATTATTTAAGGACTTTGTTGCATTATTTAAGGACTCTGTTGCATTATTTAAGGACTTTGCTGCATTATTTAAGTACTCTGGTGCATTATTTAAGGACTTTGTTGCATTATTTAAGGACTCTGCTGCATTATTTAAGGACTTTGTTGCATTATTTAAGGACTCTGTTGCATTATTTAAGGACTTTGCTGCATTATTTAAGTACTCTGGTGCATTATTTAAGGACTTTGTTGCATTATTTAAGGACTCTGCTGCATTATTTAAGGACTTTGTTGCATTATTTAAGGACTCTGCTGCATTATTTAAGGACTTTGCTGCATTATTTAAGGACTCTGTTGCATTATTTAAGGACTTTGCTGCATTATTTAAGTACTCTGGTGCATTATTTAAGGACTTTATTGCATTATTTAAGGATTCTGCTGCATTATTTAAGGAATTTGCTGCATTATTTAAGAACTTTGCCGCAGTATTTAAGGACTCTGCTGCATTATTTAAGGACTTTGCTGCATTATTTAAGGACTTTGATGCATTATTTAAGGACGCCGCTGCAGAATTTAAGTAATCTGCTGCATTATTTAAGGACTCTGCTGCATTATTTAAGGACTTTGCTGCATTATTTAAGGACTCTGCTGTATTATTAAGCACGGTGCTGCATTAATTAAGGACTTTATTGCATTATTTAAGGAATTTGATGCATTATTTAAGGACTCTGCTGCATTATTTAAGGACTTTGCTGCATTATTTAAGGACTCTGCTTCATTATTTAAGGACTTTCTTGCATTATTTAAGGACTCTGCTGCATTATTTAAGGACTTTGTTGCATTATTTAAGGACTCTGCTGCATTATTTAAAGACTTTGCTGCATTATTTAAGTACTCTGGTGCATTATTTAAGGACTCTGCTGCATTATTTAAAGACTTTGCTGCATTATTTAAGTACTCTGGTGCATTATTTAAGGACTTTGTTGCTTTATTTAAGGACTTTGCTGCATTATTTAAGGACTTTGTTGCATTATTTAAGGACTCTGCTGCATTATTTAAGGACTTTGCTGCATTATTTAAGTATGCTGCTGCAGTATTTAAGGCCTCTGCTGCATTATTTAAGGACTCTGCTGCATTTTTAAGGACGTTGCTGCATTATTTAAGGACTTTATTGCATTATTTAAGGATTCTGCTGCATTATTTAAGGAATTTGCTGCATTATTTAATGACTCTGCTGCATTATTTAAGGACTTTGTTTCATTATTTAATGACTCTGCTGGGGTATTTAAGGACTCTGCTGCATTATTTAAGGACTTTGTTGCATTATTTAAGGACTTTGCTGCATTATTTAAGGACTTTGATGCATTATTTAAGGACGCTGCTGCAGAATTTAAGTAATCTGCTGCATTATTTAAGGACTCTGCTGCATTATTTAAGGACTTTGCTGCATTATTTAAGGACTCTGCTGCATTATTTAATGACTTTGTTGCATTATTTAATGACTCTGCTGCGGTATTTAAGGACTCTGCTGTATTATTTAAGGACTTTGCTGCATTATTTAAGGACTCTGCTTCATTATTTAAGGACTTTGTTGCATTATTTAAGGACTCTGCTGCATTATTTAAGGATTTTGCTGCATTATTTAAGGACTCTACTGCATTATTAAGGACGTTGCTGCATTATTTAAGGACTTTATTGCATTATTTAAGGATTCTGCTGCATTATTTAAGGAATTTGCTGCATTATTTAAGGACTCTGCTGCATTATTTAATGACTCTGCTGCGGTATTTAAGGACTCTGCTGCATTATGTAAGCACTCTGCTGCATTATTTAAGGACTTTGCTGCATTATTTAAGGACTTTGATGCATTATTTATGGACGCTGCTGCGAAATTTAAGGAATCTGCTGCATTATTTAAGGACTTTGTTGCACTATTTAAGGACTCTGCTGCATTATTTAAGGACTCTGCTGCGGTATTTTAGGACTCTGCTGCATTATATAAGGACTCTGCTGCATTATTTAAGGACTTTGCTGCATTATTTAAGGACTCTGCTGCATTATTTAAGGACTCGGCTGCATTATTTAAATACCTTGCTGCATTATATAAGGACTCTGCTGCATTATTTAAGGACTTTGCTGCATTATTTAAGGACTCTGCTGCATTATTTAAGGACTCGGCTGCATTATTTAAATACCTTGCTGCATTATTTAATGACTCTGCTGCATTATTTAAGGATTTTATTGCATTATTTAAGGACTCTGCTGCATTATTTAATGAATTTGCTGCATTATTTAAGGACTCTGCTGCATTATTTAAGGACTCTGCTGGGGTATTTTAGGACTCTGCTGCATTATATAAGGACTCTGCTGCATTATTTAAGGACTTTGCTGCATTATTTAAGGACTTTGCGGCAGTAATTAAGGAATCTGCTGCATTATTTAAGGACTTTGTTGCATTATTTAAGGACTGTGCTCCATTGCTTAAGGACTCTGCTGCATTATTTAAGGACGTTGCTGCATTATTTAAGGACTTTGTTGCATTATTTAAGGACTCTGCTGCATTATTTAAGGACTTTGTTGCATTATTTAAGGACTCTGTTGCATTATTTAAGGACTTTGCTGCATTATTTAAGTGCTCTGGTGCATTATTTAAGGACTTTATTGCATTATTTAAGGATTCTGCTGCATTATTTAAGGAATTTGCTGCATTATTTAAGAACTTTGCTGCAGTATTTAAGGACTCTGCTGCATTATTTAAGGACTTTATTGCATTATTTAAGGACCCTGCTGCAGAATTTAAGGAATCTGCTGCATTACTTAAGGACTTTGTTGCATTATTTAAGGACTCTGCTGCATTATTTAAGGACTTTGCTGCATTATTTAAGGACTTTGATGCATTATTTAAGGACGCCGCTGCAGAATTTAAGTAATCTGCTGCATTATTTAAGGACTCTGCTGCATTATTTAAGGACTTTGCTGCATTATTTAAGGACTCTGCTGTATTATTAAGCACGTTGCTGCATTAATTAAGGACTTTATTGCATTATTTAAGGAATTTGATGCATTATTTAAGGACTCTGCTGCATTATTTAAGGACTTTGCTGCATTATTTAAGGACTCTGCTTCATTATTTAAGGACTTTGTTGCATTATTTAAGGACTCTGCTGCATTATTTAAGGACTTTGTTGCATTATTTAAGGACTCTGCTGCATTATTTAAAGACTTTGCTGCATTATTTAAGTACTCTGGTGCATTATTTAAGGACTCTGCTGCATTATTTAAAGACTTTGCTGCATTATTTAAGTACTCTGGTGCATTATTTAAGGACTTTGTTGCTTTATTTAAGGACTCTGCTGCATTATTTAAGGACTTTGTTGCACTATTTAAGGACTCTGCTGCATTATTTAAGGACTCTGCTGCGGTATTTTAGGACTCTGCTGCATTATATAAGGAATCTGCTGCATTATTTAAGGACTTTGCTGCATTATTTAAGGACTCTGCTGCATTATTTAAGGACTCGGCTGCATTATTTAAATACCTTGCTGCATTATTTAATGACTCTGCTGCATTATTTAAGGATTTTATTACATTATTTAAGGACTCTGCTGCATTATTTAATGAATTTGCTGCATTATTTAAGGACTCTGCTGCATTATTTAAGGACTCTGCTGGGGTATTTTAGGACTCTGCTGCATTATATAAGGACTCTGCTGCATTATTTAAGGACTTTGCTGCATTATTTAAGGACTTTGCGGCAGTAATTAAGGAATCTGCTGCATTATTTAAGGACTTTGTTGCATTATTTAAGGACTGTGCTGCATTGCTTAAGGACTCTGCTGCATTATTTAAGGACGTTGCTGCATTATTTAAGGACTTTGTTGCATTATTTAAGGACTCTGCTGCATTATTTAAGGACTTTGTTGCATTATTTAAGGACTCTGTTGCATTATTTAAGGACTTTGCTGCATTATTTAAGTACTCTGGTGCATTATTTAAGGACTTTATTGCATTATTTAAGGATTCTGCTGCATTATTTAAGGAATTTGCTGCATTATTTAAGAACTTTGCTGCAGTATTTAAGGACTCTGCTGCATTATTTAAGGACTTTATTGCATTATTTAAGGACCCTGCTGCAGAATTTAAGGAATCTGCTGCATTACTTAAGGACTTTGTTGCATTATTTAAGGACTCTGCTGCATTATTTAAGGACTTTGCTGCATTATTTAAGGACTTTGATGCATTATTTAAGGACGCCGCTGCAGAATTTAAGTAATCTGCTGCATTATTTAAGGACTCTGCTGCATTATTTAAGGACTTTGCTGCATTATTTAAGGACTCTACTGCATTATTAAGGACGTTGCTGCATTATTTAAGGACTTTATTGCATTATTTAAGGATTCTGCTGCATTATTTAAGGAATTAGCTGCATTATTTAAGTACTCTGCTGCATTATTTAAGGTCTTTGATGCATTATTTAAGGACTCTTCTGAATTATTTAAGGACTTTGCTGCATTATTTTAGGACGCTGCTGCGGTATTTAAGGCCTCTGCTGCATTATTTAAGGACTTTGCTGCATAATTTAAGGACTCTGCTGCATTATTAAGCACGTTGCTGCATTATTTAAGGACTTTATTGCATTATTTAAGGATTCTGCTGCATTATTTATGGAATTTGCTGCATTATTTAAGGAATTTGCTGCATTATTTAAGAACTCTGCTGCAGTATTTAAGGACTCTGCTGCATTATTTAAGGACTTTATTGCATTATTTAAGGACGCTGCTGCAGAATTTAAGGAATCTGCTGCATTATTTAAGGACGTTGTTGCATTATTTAAGGACTCTGTGCATTATTTAAGGAATTTGCTGCATTATTTAAGGACTCTGCTGCATTATTTAATGACTCTGCTGCGGTATTTAAGGACTCTGCTGCATTATGTAAGCACTCTGCTGCATTATTTAAGGACTTTGCTGCATTATTTAAGGACTTTGATGCATTATTTATGGACGCTGCTGCGAAATTTAAGGAATCTGCTGCATTATTTAAGGACTTTGTTGCACTATTTAAGGACTCTGCTGCATTATTTAAGGACTCTGCTGCGGTATTTTAGGACTCTGCTGCATTATATAAGGACTCTGCTGCATTATTTAAGGACTTTGCTGCATTATTTAAGGACTCTGCTGCATTATTTAAGGACTCGGCTGCATTATTTAAATACCTTGCTGCATTATTTAATGACTCTGCTGCATTATTTAAGGATTTTATTGCATTATTTAAGGACTCTGCTGCATTATTTAATGAATTTGCTGCATTATTTAAGGACTCTGCTGCATTATTTAAGGACTCTGCTGGGGTATTTTAGGACTCTGCTGCATTATATAAGGACTCTGCTGCATTATTTAAGGACTTTGCTGCATTATTTAAGGACTTTGCGGCAGTAATTAAGGAATCTGCTGCATTATTTAAGGACTTTGTTGCATTATTTAAGGACTGTGCTGCATTGCTTAAGGACTCTGCTGCATTATTTAAGGACGTTGCTGCATTATTTAAGGACTTTGTTGCATTATTTAAGGACTCTGCTGCATTATTTAAGGACGTTGCTGCATTATTTAAGGACTTTGTTGCATTATTTAATGACTCTGCTGCGGTATTTAAGGACTCTTCTGCATTATTTAAGGACTTTGCTGCATTATTTAAGTACTCTGCTTCATTATTTAAGGACTTTGTTGCATTATTTAAGGACTCTGCTGCATTATTTAAGGACTTTGCTGCATTATTTAAGGACTCTGCTGCATTATTTAAGGACTTTGTTGCATTATTTAAGGACTCTGCTTCATTATTTAAGGACTTTGTTGCATTATTTAAGGACTCTGCTGCATTATTTAAGGACTTTGTTGCATTATTTAAGGACTCTGCTGCATTATTTAAAGACTTTGCTGCATTATTTAAGTACTCTGGTGCATTATTTAAGGACTCTGCTGCATTATTTAAAGACTTTGCTGCATTATTTAAGTACTCTGGTGCATTATTTAAGGACTTTGTTGCATTATTTAAGTATGCTGCTGCGGTATTTAAGGCCTCTGCTGCATTATTTAAGGACTCTGCTGCATTATTTAAAGACTTTGCTGCATTATTTAAGGATTCTGCTGCATTATTTAAGGACTTTGTTGCATTATTTAAGGACGCTGCTGCGGTATTTAAGGACTCTGCTACATTATATAAGGACTTTGCTGCATTATTTCAGGACTCGGCTGCATTATTAAGGGCGTTGCTGCATTTTATTTAAGGAATTTATTGCATTATTTAAGGACTCTGTGCATTATTTAAGGAATTTGCTGCATTATTTAAGGACTCTGCTGCATTATTTAATGACTCTGCTGCGGTATTTAAGGACTCTGATGCATTATTTAAGCACTCTGCTGCTTTATTTATGGACTTTGCTGCATTATTTAAGGACTCTGCTGTGGTATTTTAAGACTCTGCTGCATTATTTAAGGACTTTGATGCATTATTTCAGAACTCTGCCGCAGTATTTAAGGACTCTGCTGCATTATTTAAGGTCTTTGATGCATTATTTAAGGACTCTTCTGAATTATTTAAGGACTTTGCTGCATTATTTTAGGACGCTGCTGCGGTATTTAAGGCCTCTGCTGCATTATTTAAGGACTTTGCTGCATAATTTAAGGACTCTGCTGCATTATTAAGCACGTTGCTGCATTATTTAAGGACTTTATTGCATTATTTAAGGATTCTGCTGCATTATTTATGGAATTTGCTGCATTATTTAAGGAATTTGCTGCATTATTTAAGAACTCTGCTGCAGTATTTAAGGACTCTGCTGCATTATTTAAGGACTTTATTGCATTATTTAAGGACGCTGCTGCAGAATTTAAGGAATCTGCTGCATTATTTAAGGACGTTGTTGCATTATTTAAGGACTCTGTGCATTATTTAAGGAATTTGTTGCATTATTTAAGGACTCTGCTGCATTATTTAATGACTCTGCTGCGGAATTTAAGGACTCTGCTGCATTATGTAAGCACTCTGCTGCATTATTTAAGGACTTTGCTGCATTATTTAAGGACTTTGATGCATTATTTATGGACGCTGCTGCGAAATTTAAGGAATCTGCTGCATTATTTAAGGACTTTGTTGCACTATTTAAGGACTCTGCTGCATTATTTAAGGACTCTGCTGCGGTATTTTAGGACTCTGCTGCATTATATAAGGACTCTGCTGCATTATTTAAGGACTTTGCTGCATTATTTAAGGACTCTGCTGCATTATTTAAGGACTCGGCTGCATTATTTAAATACCTTGCTGCATTATTTAATGACTCTGCTGCATTATTTAAGGATTTTATTGCATTATTTAAGGACTCTGCTGCATTATTTAATGAATTTGCTGCATTATTTAAGGACTCTGCTGCATTATTTAAGGACTCTGCTGGGGTATTTTAGGACTCTGCTGCATTATATAAGGACTCTGCTGCATTATTTAAGGACTTTGCTGCATTATTTAAGGACTTTGCGGCAGTAATTAAGGAATCTGCTGCATTATTTAAGGACTTTGTTGCATTATTTAAGGACTGTGCTGCATTGCTTAAGGACTCTGCTGCATTATTTAAGGACGTTGCTGCATTATTTAAGGACTTTGTTGCATTATTTAAGGACTCTGCTGCATTATTTAAGGACGTTGCTGCATTATTTAAGGACTTTGTTGCATTATTTAATGACTCTGCTGCGGTATTTAAGGACTCTTCTGCATTATTTAAGGACTTTGCTGCATTATTTAAGTACTCTGCTTCATTATTTAAGGACTTTGTTGCATTATTTAAGGACTCTGCTGCATTATTTAAGGACTTTGCTGCATTATTTAAGGACTCTGCTGCATTATTTAAGGACTTTGTTGCATTATTTAAGGACTCTGCTTCATTATTTAAGGACTTTGTTGCATTATTTAAGGACTCTGCTGCATTATTTAAGTACTCTGGTGCATTATTTAAGGACTCTGCTGCATTATTTAAAGACTTTGCTGCATTATTTAAGTACTCTGGTGCATTATTTAAGGACTTTGTTGCATTATTTAAGTATGCTGCTGCGGTATTTAAGGCCTCTGCTGCATTATTTAAGGACTCTGCTGCATTATTTAAAGACTTTGCTGCATTATTTAAGGATTCTGCTGCATTATTTAAGGACTTTGTTGCATTATTTAAGGACGCTGCTGCGGTATTTAAGGACTCTGCTACATTATATAAGGACTTTGCTGCATTATTTCAGGACTCGGCTGCATTATTAAGGGCGTTGCTGCATTTTATTTAAGGAATTTATTGCATTATTTAAGGACTCTGTGCATTATTTAAGGAATTTGCTGCATTATTTAAGGACTCTGCTGCATTATTTAATGACTCTGCTGCGGTATTTAAGGACTCTGATGCATTATTTAAGCACTCTGCTGCTTTATTTATGGACTTTGCTGCATTATTTAAGGACTCTGCTGTGGTATTTTAAGACTCTGCTGCATTATTTAAGGACTTTGATGCATTATTTCAGAACTCTGCCGCAGTATTTAAGGACTCTGCTGCATTATTTAAGGTCTTTGATGCATTATTTAAGGACTCTTCTGAATTATTTAAGGACTTTGCTGCATTATTTTAGGACGCTGCTGCGCTATTTAAGGCCTCTGCTGCATTATTTAAGGACTTTGCTGCATAATTTAAGGACTCTGCTGCATTATTAAGCACGTTGCTGCATTATTTAAGGACTTTATTGCATTATTTAAGGATTCTGCTGCATTATTTATGGAATTTGCTGCATTATTTAAGGAATTTGCTGCATTATTTAAGAACTCTGCTGCAGTATTTAAGGACTCTGCTGCATTATTTAAGGACTTTATTGCATTATTTAAGGACGCTGCTGCAGAATTTAAGGAATCTGCTGCATTATTTAAGGACGTTGTTGCATTATTTAAGTACTCTGCTTCATTATTTAAGGACTTTGTTGCATTATTTACGGACTCTGCTGCATTATTTAAGGACTTTGCTGCATTATTTAAGGACTCTGCTGCATTATTTAAGGACTTTGTTGCATTATTTAAGGACTCTGCTTCATTATTTAAGGACTTTGTTGCATTATTTAAGGACTCTGCTGCATTATTTAAGGACTTTGTTGCATTATTTAAGGACTCTGCTGCATTATTTAAAGACTTTGCTGCATTATTTAAGTACTCTGGTGCATTATTTAAGGACTCTGCTGCATTATTTAAAGACTTTGCTGCATTATTTAAGTACTCTGGTGCATTATTTAAGGACTTTGTTGCATTATTTAAGTATGCTGCTGCGGTATTTAAGGCCTCTGCTGCATTATTTAAGGACTCTGCTGCATTATTTAAAGACTTTGCTGCATTATTTAAGGATTCTGCTGCATTATTTAAGGACTTTGTTGCATTATTTAAGGACGCTGCTGCGGTATTTAAGGACTCTGCTACATTATATAAGGACTTTGCTGCATTATTTCAGGACTCGGCTGCATTATTAAGGGCGTTGCTGCATTTTATTTAAGGAATTTATTGCATTATTTAAGGACTCTGTGCATTATTTAAGGAATTTGCTGCATTATTTAAGGACTCTGCTGCATTATTTAATGACTCTGCTGCGGTATTTAAGGACTCTGCTGCATTATTTAAGCACTCTGCTGCTTTATTTATGGACTTTGCTGCATTATTTAAGGACTCTGCTGTGGTATTTTAAGACTCTGCTGCATTATTTAAGGACTTTGATGCATTATTTAAGAACTCTGCCGCAGTATTTAAGGACTCTGCTGCATTATTTAAGGTCTTTGATGCATTATTTAAGGACTCTTCTGAATTATTTAAGGACTTTGCTGCATTATTTTAGGACGCTGCTGCGGTATTTAAGGCCTCTGCTGCATTATTTAAGGACTTTGCTGCATAATTTAAGGACTCTGCTGCATTATTAAGCACGTTGCTGCATTATTTAAGGACTTTATTGCATTATTTAAGGATTCTGCTGCATTATTTATGGAATTTGCTGCATTATTTAAGGAATTTGCTGCATTATTTAAGAACTCTGCTGCAGTATTTAAGGACTCTGCTGCATTATTTAAGGACTTTATTGCATTATTTAAGGACGCTGCTGCAGAATTTAAGGAATCTGCTGCATTATTTAAGGACGTTGTTGCATTATTTAAGGACTCTGTGCATTATTTAAGGAATTTGCTGCATTATTTAAGGACTCTGCTGCATTATTTAATGACTCTGCTGTGGTATTTAAGGACTCTGCTGCATTATGTAAGCACTCTGCTGCATTATTTAAGGACTTTGCTGCATTATTTAAGGACTTTGATGCATTATTTATGGACGCTGCTGCGAAATTTAAGGAATCTGCTGCATTATTTAAGGACTTTGTTGCACTATTTAAGGACTCTGCTGCATTATTTAAGGACTCTGCTGCGGTATTTTAGGACTCTGCTGCATTATATAAGGACTCTGCTGCATTATTTAAGGACTTTGCTGCATTATTTAAGGACTCTGCTGCATTATTTAAGGACTCGGCTGCATTATTTAAATACCTTGCTGCATTATATAAGGACTCTGCTGCATTATTTAAGGACTTTGCTGCATTATTTAAGGACTCTGCTGCATTATTTAAGGACTCGGCTGCATTATTTAAATACCTTGCTGCATTATTTAATGACTCTGCTGCATTATTTAAGGATTTTATTGCATTATTTAAGGACTCTGCTGCATTATTTAATGAATTTGCTGCATTATTTAAGGACTCTGCTGCATTATTTAAGGACTCTGCTGGGGTATTTTAGGACTCTGCTGCATTATATAAGGACTCTGCTGCATTATTTAAGGACTTTGCTGCATTATTTAAGGACTTTGCGGCAGTAATTAAGGAATCTGCTGCATTATTTAAGGACTTTGTTGCATTATTTAAGGACTGTGCTGCATTGCTTAAGGACTCTGCTGCATTATTTAAGGACGTTGCTGCATTATTTAAGGACTTTGTTGCATTATTTAAGGACTCTGCTGCATTATTTAAGGACTTTGTTGCATTATTTAAGGACTCTGTTGCATTATTTAAGGACTTTGCTGCATTATTTAAGTGCTCTGGTGCATTATTTAAGGACTTTATTGCATTATTTAAGGATTCTGCTGCATTATTTAAGGAATTTGCTGCATTATTTAAGAACTTTGCTGCAGTATTTAAGGACTCTGCTGCATTATTTAAGGACTTTATTGCATTATTTAAGGACCCTGCTGCAGAATTTAAGGAATCTGCTGCATTACTTAAGGACTTTGTTGCATTATTTAAGGACTCTGCTGCATTATTTAAGGACTTTGCTGCATTATTTAAGGACTTTGATGCATTATTTAAGGACGCCGCTGCAGAATTTAAGTAATCTGCTGCATTATTTAAGGACTCTGCTGCATTATTTAAGGACTTTGCTGCATTATTTAAGGACTCTGCTGTATTATTAAGCACGTTGCTGCATTAATTAAGGACTTTATTGCATTATTTAAGGAATTTGATGCATTATTTAAGGACTCTGCTGCATTATTTAAGGACTTTGCTGCATTATTTAAGGACTCTGCTTCATTATTTAAGGACTTTGTTGCATTATTTAAGGACTCTGCTGCATTATTTAAGGACTTTGTTGCATTATTTAAGGACTCTGCTGCATTATTTAAAGACTTTGCTGCATTATTTAAGTACTCTGGTGCATTATTTAAGGACTCTGCTGCATTATTTAAAGACTTTGCTGCATTATTTAAGTACTCTGGTGCATTATTTAAGGACTTTGTTGCTTTATTTAAGGACTCTGCTGCATTATTTAAGGACTTTGTTGCACTATTTAAGGACTCTGCTGCATTATTTAAGGACTCTGCTGCGGTATTTTAGGACTCTGCTGCATTATATAAGGACTCTGCTGCATTATTTAAGGACTTTGCTGCATTATTTAAGGACTCTGCTGCATTATTTAAGGACTCGGCTGCATTATTTAAATACCTTGCTGCATTATTTAATGACTCTGCTGCATTATTTAAGGATTTTATTACATTATTTAAGGACTCTGCTGCATTATTTAATGAATTTGCTGCATTATTTAAGGACTCTGCTGCATTATTTAAGGACTCTGCTGGGGTATTTTAGGACTCTGCTGCATTATATAAGGACTCTGCTGCATTATTTAAGGACTTTGCTGCATTATTTAAGGACTTTGCGGCAGTAATTAAGGAATCTGCTGCATTATTTAAGGACTTTGTTGCATTATTTAAGGACTGTGCTGCATTGCTTAAGGACTCTGCTGCATTATTTAAGGACGTTGCTGCATTATTTAAGGACTTTGTTGCATTATTTAAGGACTCTGCTGCATTATTTAAGGACTCTGTTGCATTATTTAAGGACTTTGCTGCATTATTTAAGTACTCTGGTGCATTATTTAAGGACTTTATTGCATTATTTAAGGATTCTGCTGCATTATTTAAGGAATTTGCTGCAGTATTTAAGAACTTTGCTGCAGTATTTAAGGACTCTGCTGCATTATTTAAGGACTTTATTGCATTATTTAAGGACCCTGCTGCAGAATTTAAGGAATCTGCTGCATTACTTAAGGACTTTGTTGCATTATTTAAGGACTCTGCTGCATTATTTAAGGACTTTGCTGCATTATTTAAGGACTTTGATGCATTATTTAAGGACGCCGCTGCAGAATTTAAGTAATCTGCTGCATTATTTAAGGACTCTGCTGCATTATTTAAGGACGTTGCTGCATTATTTAAGGACTCTACTGCATTATTAAGGACGTTGCTGCATTATTTAAGGACTTTATTGCATTATTTAAGGATTCTGCTGCATTATTTAAGGAATTAGCTGCATTATTTAAGTACTCTGCTGCATTATTTAAGGTCTTTGATGCATTATTTAAGGACTCTTCTGAATTATTTAAGGACTTTGCTGCATTATTTTAGGACGCTGCTGCGGTATTTAAGGCCTCTGCTGCATTATTTAAGGACTTTGCTGCATAATTTAAGGACTCTGCTGCATTATTAAGCACGTTGCTGCATTATTTAAGGACTTTATTGCATTATTTAAGGATTCTGCTGCATTATTTATGGAATTTGCTGCATTATTTAAGGAATTTGCTGCATTATTTAAGAACTCTGCTGCAGTATTTAAGGACTCTGCTGCATTATTTAAGGACTTTATTGCATTATTTAAGGACGCTGCTGCAGAATTTAAGGAATCTGCTGCATTATTTAAGGACGTTGTTGCATTATTTAAGGACTCTGTGCATTATTTAAGGAATTTGCTGCATTATTTAAGGACTCTGCTGCATTATTTAATGACTCTGCTGCGGTATTTAAGGACTCTGCTGCATTATGTAAGCACTCTGCTGCATTATTTAAGGACTTTGCTGCATTATTTAAGGACTTTGATGCATTATTTATGGACGCTGCTGCGAAATTTAAGGAATCTGCTGCATTATTTAAGGACTTTGTTGCACTATTTAAGGACTCTGCTGCATTATTTAAGGACTCTGCTGCGGTATTTTAGGACTCTGCTGCATTATATAAGGACTCTGCTGCATTATTTAAGGACTTTGCTGCATTATTTAAGGACTCTGCTGCATTATTTAAGGACTCGGCTGCATTATTTAAATACCTTGCTGCATTATTTAATGACTCTGCTGCATTATTTAAGGATTTTATTGCATTATTTAAGGACTCTGCTGCATTATTTAATGAATTTGCTGCATTATTTAAGGACTCTGCTGCATTATTTAAGGACTCTGCTGGGGTATTTTAGGACTCTGCTGCATTATATAAGGACTCTGCTGCATTATTTAAGGACTTTGCTGCATTATTTAAGGACTTTGCGGCAGTAATTAAGGAATCTGCTGCATTATTTAAGGACTTTGTTGCATTATTTAAGGACTGTGCTGCATTGCTTAAGGACTCTGCTGCATTATTTAAGGACGTTGCTGCATTATTTAAGGACTTTGTTGCATTATTTAAGGACTCTGCTGCATTATTTAAGGACGTTGCTGCATTATTTAAGGACTTTGTTGCATTATTTAATGACTCTGCTGCGGTATTTAAGGACTCTTCTGCATTATTTAAGGACTTTGCTGCATTATTTAAGTACTCTGCTTCATTATTTAAGGACTTTGTTGCATTATTTAAGGACTCTGCTGCATTATTTAAGGACTTTGCTGCATTATTTAAGGACTCTGCTGCATTATTTAAGGACTTTGTTGCATTATTTAAGGACTCTGCTTCATTATTTAAGGACTTTGTTGCATTATTTAAGGACTCTGCTGCATTATTTAAGGACTTTGTTGCATTATTTAAGGACTCTGCTGCATTATTTAAAGACTTTGCTGCATTATTTAAGTACTCTGGTGCATTATTTAAGGACTCTGCTGCATTATTTAAAGACTTTGCTGCATTATTTAAGTACTCTGGTGCATTATTTAAGGACTTTGTTGCATTATTTAAGTATGCTGCTGCGGTATTTAAGGCCTCTGCTGCATTATTTAAGGACTCTGCTGCATTATTTAAAGACTTTGCTGCATTATTTAAGGATTCTGCTGCATTATTTAAGGACTTTGTTGCATTATTTAAGGACGCTGCTGCGGTATTTAAGGACTCTGCTACATTATATAAGGACTTTGCTGCATTATTTCAGGACTCGGCTGCATTATTAAGGGCGTTGCTGCATTTTATTTAAGGAATTTATTGCATTATTTAAGGACTCTGTGCATTATTTAAGGAATTTGCTGCATTATTTAAGGACTCTGCTGCATTATTTAATGACTCTGCTGCGGTATTTAAGGACTCTGATGCATTATTTAAGCACTCTGCTGCTTTATTTATGGACTTTGCTGCATTATTTAAGGACTCTGCTGTGGTATTTTAAGACTCTGCTGCATTATTTAAGGACTTTGATGCATTATTTCAGAACTCTGCCGCAGTATTTAAGGACTCTGCTGCATTATTTAAGGTCTTTGATGCATTATTTAAGGACTCTTCTGAATTATTTAAGGACTTTGCTGCATTATTTTAGGACGCTGCTGCGGTATTTAAGGCCTCTGCTGCATTATTTAAGGACTTTGCTGCATAATTTAAGGACTCTGCTGCATTATTAAGCACGTTGCTGCATTATTTAAGGACTTTATTGCATTATTTAAGGATTCTGCTGCATTATTTATGGAATTTGCTGCATTATTTAAGGAATTTGCTGCATTATTTAAGAACTCTGCTGCAGTATTTAAGGACTCTGCTGCATTATTTAAGGACTTTATTGCATTATTTAAGGACGCTGCTGCAGAATTTAAGGAATCTGCTGCATTATTTAAGGACGTTGTTGCATTATTTAAGGACTCTGTGCATTATTTAAGGAATTTGTTGCATTATTTAAGGACTCTGCTGCATTATTTAATGACTCTGCTGCGGTATTTAAGGACTCTGCTGCATTATGTAAGCACTCTGCTGCATTATTTAAGGACTTTGCTGCATTATTTAAGGACTTTGATGCATTATTTATGGACGCTGCTGCGAAATTTAAGGAATCTGCTGCATTATTTAAGGACTTTGTTGCACTATTTAAGGACTCTGCTGCATTATTTAAGGACTCTGCTGCGGTATTTTAGGACTCTGCTGCATTATATAAGGACTCTGCTGCATTATTTAAGGACTTTGCTGCATTATTTAAGGACTCTGCTGCATTATTTAAGGACTCGGCTGCATTATTTAAATACCTTGCTGCATTATTTAATGACTCTGCTGCATTATTTAAGGATTTTATTGCATTATTTAAGGACTCTGCTGCATTATTTAATGAATTTGCTGCATTATTTAAGGACTCTGCTGCATTATTTAAGGACTCTGCTGGGGTATTTTAGGACTCTGCTGCATTATATAAGGACTCTGCTGCATTATTTAAGGACTTTGCTGCATTATTTAAGGACTTTGCGGCAGTAATTAAGGAATCTGCTGCATTATTTAAGGACTTTGTTGCATTATTTAAGGACTGTGCTGCATTGCTTAAGGACTCTGCTGCATTATTTAAGGACGTTGCTGCATTATTTAAGGACTTTGTTGCATTATTTAAGGACTCTGCTGCATTATTTAAGGACTTTGTTGCATTATTTAAGGACTCTGTTGCATTATTTAAGGACTTTGCTGCATTATTTAAGTGCTCTGGTGCATTATTTAAGGACTTTATTGCATTATTTAAGGATTCTGCTGCATTATTTAAGGAATTTGCTGCATTATTTAAGAACTTTGCTGCAGTATTTAAGGACTCTGCTGCATTATTTAAGGACTTTATTGCATTATTTAAGGACCCTGCTGCAGAATTTAAGGAATCTGCTGCATTACTTAAGGACTTTGTTGCATTATTTAAGGACTCTGCTGCATTATTTAAGGACTTTGCTGCATTATTTAAGGACTTTGATGCATTATTTAAGGACGCCGCTGCAGAATTTAAGTAATCTGCTGCATTATTTAAGGACTCTGCTGCATTATTTAAGGACTTTGCTGCATTATTTAAGGACTCTGCTGTATTATTAAGCACGTTGCTGCATTAATTAAGGACTTTATTGCATTATTTAAGGAATTTGATGCATTATTTAAGGACTCTGCTGCATTATTTAAGGACTTTGCTGCATTATTTAAGGACTCTGCTTCATTATTTAAGGACTTTGTTGCATTATTTAAGGACTCTGCTGCATTATTTAAGGACTTTGTTGCATTATTTAAGGACTCTGCTGCATTATTTAAAGACTTTGCTGCATTATTTAAGTACTCTGGTGCATTATTTAAGGACTCTGCTGCATTATTTAAAGACTTTGCTGCATTATTTAAGTACTCTGGTGCATTATTTAAGGACTTTGTTGCTTTATTTAAGGACTCTGCTGCATTATTTAAGGACTTTGTTGCACTATTTAAGGACTCTGCTGCATTATTTAAGGACTCTGCTGCGGTATTTTAGGACTCTGCTGCATTATATAAGGACTCTGCTGCATTATTTAAGGACTTTGCTGCATTATTTAAGGACTTTGCGGCAGTAATTAAGGAATCTGCTGCATTATTTAAGGACTTTGTTGCATTATTTAAGGACTGTGCTGCATTGCTTAAGGACTCTGCTGCATTATTTAAGGACGTTGCTGCATTATTTAAGGACTTTGTTGCATTATTTAAGGACTCTGCTGCATTATTTAAGGACGTTGCTGCATTATTTAAGGACTTTGTTGCATTATTTAATGACTCTGCTGCGGTATTTAAGGACTCTTCTGCATTATTTAAGGACTTTGCTGCATTATTTAAGTACTCTGCTTCATTATTTAAGGACTTTGTTGCATTATTTAAGGACTCTGCTGCATTATTTAAGGACTTTGCTGCATTATTTAAGGACTCTGCTGCATTATTTAAGGACTTTGTTGCATTATTTAAGGACTCTGCTTCATTATTTAAGGACTTTGTTGCATTATTTAAGGACTCTGCTGCATTATTTAAGGACTTTGTTGCATTATTTAAGGACTCTGCTGCATTATTTAAAGACTTTGCTGCATTATTTAAGTACTCTGGTGCATTATTTAAGGACTCTGCTGCATTATTTAAAGACTTTGCTGCATTATTTAAGTACTCTGGTGCATTATTTAAGGACTTTGTTGCATTATTTAAGTATGCTGCTGCGGTATTTAAGGCCTCTGCTGCATTATTTAAGGACTCTGCTGCATTATTTAAAGACTTTGCTGCATTATTTAAGGATTCTGCTGCATTATTTAAGGACTTTGTTGCATTATTTAAGGACGCTGCTGCGGTATTTAAGGACTCTGCTACATTATATAAGGACTTTGCTGCATTATTTCAGGACTCGGCTGCATTATTAAGGGCGTTGCTGCATTTTATTTAAGGAATTTATTGCATTATTTAAGGACTGTGCATTATTTAAGGAATTTGCTGCATTATTTAAGGACTCTGCTGCATTATTTAATGACTCTGCTGCGGTATTTAAGGACTCTGATGCATTATTTAAGCACTCTGCTGCTTTATTTATGGACTTTGCTGCATTATTTAAGGACTCTGCTGTGGTATTTTAAGACTCTGCTGCATTATTTAAGGACTTTGATGCATTATTTCAGAACTCTGCCGCAGTATTTAAGGACTCTGCTGCATTATTTAAGGTCTTTGATGCATTATTTAAGGACTCTTCTGAATTATTTAAGGACTTTGCTGCATTATTTTAGGACGCTGCTGCGGTATTTAAGGCCTCTGCTGCATTATTTAAGGACTTTGCTGCATAATTTAAGGACTCTGCTGCATTATTAAGCACGTTGCTGCATTATTTAAGGACTTTATTGCATTATTTAAGGATTCTGCTGCATTATTTATGGAATTTGCTGCATTATTTAAGGAATTTGCTGCATTATTTAAGAACTCTGCTGCAGTATTTAAGGACTCTGCTGCATTATTTAAGGACTTTATTGCATTATTTAAGGACGCTGCTGCAGAATTTAAGGAATCTGCTGCATTATTTAAGGACGTTGTTGCATTATTTAAGGACTCTGTGCATTATTTAAGGAATTTGTTGCATTATTTAAGGACTCTGCTGCATTATTTAATGACTCTGCTGCGGTATTTAAGGACTCTGCTGCATTATGTAAGCACTCTGCTGCATTATTTAAGGACTTTGCTGCATTATTTAAGGACTTTGATGCATTATTTATGGACGCTGCTGCGAAATTTAAGGAATCTGCTGCATTATTTAAGGACTTTGTTGCACTATTTAAGGACTCTGCTGCATTATTTAAGGACTCTGCTGCGGTATTTTAGGACTCTGCTGCATTATATAAGGACTCTGCTGCATTATTTAAGGACTTTGCTGCATTATTTAAGGACTCTGCTGCATTATTTAAGGACTCGGCTGCATTATTTAAATACCTTGCTGCATTATTTAATGACTCTGCTGCATTATTTAAGGATTTTATTGCATTATTTAAGGACTCTGCTGCATTATTTAATGAATTTGCTGCATTATTTAAGGACTCTGCTGCATTATTTAAGGACTCTGCTGGGGTATTTTAGGACTCTGCTGCATTATATAAGGACTCTGCTGCATTATTTAAGGACTTTGCTGCATTATTTAAGGACTTTGCGGCAGTAATTAAGGAATCTGCTGCATTATTTAAGGACTTTGTTGCATTATTTAAGGACTGTGCTGCATTGCTTAAGGACTCTGCTGCATTATTTAAGGACGTTGCTGCATTATTTAAGGACTTTGTTGCATTATTTAAGGACTCTGCTGCATTATTTAAGGACTTTGTTGCATTATTTAAGGACTCTGTTGCATTATTTAAGGACTTTGCTGCATTATTTAAGTGCTCTGGTGCATTATTTAAGGACTTTATTGCATTATTTAAGGATTCTGCTGCATTATTTAAGGAATTTGCTGCATTATTTAAGAACTTTGCTGCAGTATTTAAGGACTCTGCTGCATTATTTAAGGACTTTATTGCATTATTTAAGGACCCTGCTGCAGAATTTAAGGAATCTGCTGCATTACTTAAGGACTTTGTTGCATTATTTAAGGACTCTGCTGCATTATTTAAGGACTTTGCTGCATTATTTAAGGACTTTGATGCATTATTTAAGGACGCCGCTGCAGAATTTAAGTAATCTGCTGCATTATTTAAGGACTCTGCTGCATTATTTAAGGACTTTGCTGCATTATTTAAGGACTCTGCTGTATTATTAAGCACGTTGCTGCATTAATTAAGGACTTTATTGCATTATTTAAGGAATTTGATGCATTATTTAAGGACTCTGCTGCATTATTTAAGGACTTTGCTGCATTATTTAAGGACTCTGCTTCATTATTTAAGGACTTTGTTGCATTATTTAAGGACTCTGCTGCATTATTTAAGGACTTTGTTGCATTATTTAAGGACTCTGCTGCATTATTTAAAGACTTTGCTGCATTATTTAAGTACTCTGGTGCATTATTTAAGGACTCTGCTGCATTATTTAAAGACTTTGCTGCATTATTTAAGTACTCTGGTGCATTATTTAAGGACTTTGTTGCTTTATTTAAGGACTCTGCTGCATTATTTAAGGACTTTGTTGCACTATTTAAGGACTCTGCTGCATTATTTAAGGACTCTGCTGCGGTATTTTAGGACTCTGCTGCATTATATAAGGACTCTGCTGCATTATTTAAGGACTTTGCTGCATTATTTAAGGACTCTGCTGCATTATTTAAGGACTCGGCTGCATTATTTAAATACCTTGCTGCATTATTTAATGACTCTGCTGCATTATTTAAGGATTTTATTGCATTATTTAAGGACTCTGCTGCATTATTTAATGAATTTGCTGCATTATTTAAGGACTCTGCTGCATTATTTAAGGACTCTGCTGGGGTATTTTAGGACTCTGCTGCATTATATAAGGACTCTGCTGCATTATTTAAGGACTTTGCTGCATTATTTAAGGACTTTGCGGCAGTAATTAAGGAATCTGCTGCATTATTTAAGGACTTTGTTGCATTATTTAAGGACTGTGCTGCATTGCTTAAGGACTCTGCTGCATTATTTAAGGACGTTGCTGCATTATTTAAGGACTTTGTTGCATTATTTAAGGACTCTGCTGCATTATTTAAGGACTTTGTTGCATTATTTAAGGACTCTGTTGCATTATTTAAGGACTTTGCTGCATTATTTAAGTACTCTGGTGCATTATTTAAGGACTTTATTGCATTATTTAAGGATTCTGCTGCATTATTTAAGGAATTTGCTGCATTATTTAAGAACTTTGCTGCAGTATTTAAGGACTCTGCTGCATTATTTAAGGACTTTATTGCATTATTTAAGGACCCTGCTGCAGAATTTAAGGAATCTGCTGCATTACTTAAGGACTTTGTTGCATTATTTAAGGACTCTGCTGCATTATTTAAGGACTTTGCTGCATTATTTAAGGACTTTGATGCATTATTTAAGGACGCCGCTGCAGAATTTAAGGACTCTGCTGGGGTATTTTAGGACTCTGCTGCATTATATAAGGACTCTGCTGCATTATTTAAGGACTTTGCTGCATTATTTAAGGACTTTGCGGCAGTAATTAAGGAATCTGCTGCATTATTTAAGGACTTTGTTGCATTATTTAAGGACTGTGCTGCATTGCTTAAGGACTCTGCTGCATTATTTAAGGACGTTGCTGCATTATTTAAGGACTTTGTTGCATTATTTAAGGACTCTGCTGCATTATTTAAGGACTTTGTTGCATTATTTAAGGACTCTGTTGCATTATTTAAGGACTTTGCTGCATTATTTAAGTACTCTGGTGCATTATTTAAGGACTTTGTTGCATTATTTAAGGACTCTGCTGCATTATTTAAGGACTTTGTTGCATTATTTAAGGACTCTGCTGCATTATTTAAGGACTTTGTTGCATCATTTAATGACTCTGCTGCAGTATTTAAGGACTATGTTGCATTATTTAAGGACTTTGATGCATTATTTAAGGAGGCTGCTGCAGAATTTAAGGAATCTGCTGCATTATTTAAGGACTTTGTTGCATTATTTAAGGACTCTGCTGTATTATTTAAGGACGCTGCTGCAGTATTTAAGGCCTCTTCTGCATTATTTAAGGATTTTGCTGCATTATTTAAGGACTCTACTGCATTATTAAGGACGTTGCTGCATTATTTAAGGACTTTATTGCATTATTTAAGGATTCTGCTGCATTATTTAAGGAATTAGCTGCATTATTTAAGTACTCTGCTGCATTATTTAAGGACTTTGCTGCATTATTTAAGTATGCTGCTGCAGTATTTAAGGCCTCTGCTGCATTATTTAAGGACTCTGCTGCATTATTAAGGACGTTGCTGCATTATTTAAGCACTTTGTTGCATTATTTAAGGACTCTGCTGCATTATTTAAGGACTTTGTTGCATTATTTAAGGACTCTGCTGCATTATTTAAAGACTTTGCTGCATTATTTAAGTACTCTGGTGCATTATTTAAGGACTCTGCTGCATTATTTAAAGACTTTGCTGCATTATTTAAGTACTCTGGTGCATTATTTAAGGACTTTGTTGCTTTATTTAAGGACTCTGCTGCATTATTTAAGGACTTTGTTGCACTATTTAAGGACTCTGCTGCATTATTTAAGGACTCTGCTGCGGTATTTTAGGACTCTGCTGCATTATATAAGGACTCTGCTGCATTATTTAAGGACTTTGCTGCATTATTTAAGGACTCTGCTGCATTATTTAAGGACTCGGCTGCATTATTTAAATACCTTGCTGCATTATTTAATGACTCTGCTGCATTATTTAAGGATTTTATTGCATTATTTAAGGACTCTGCTGCATTATTTAATGAATTTGCTGCATTATTTAAGGACTCTGCTGCATTATTTAAGGACTCTGCTGCATTATTTAAGGACTCTGCTGGGGTATTTTAGGACTCTGCTGCATTATATAAGGACTCTGCTGCATTATTTAAGGACTTTGCTGCATTATTTAAGGACTTTGCGGCAGTAATTAAGGAATCTGCTGCATTATTTAAGGACTTTGTTGCATTATTTAAGGACTGTGCTGCATTGCTTAAGGACTCTGCTGCATTATTTAAGGACGTTGCTGCATTATTTAAGGACTTTGTTGCATTATTTAAGGACTCTGCTGCATTATTTAAGGACTTTGTTGCATTATTTAAGGACTCTGTTGCATTATTTAAGGACTTTGCTGCATTATTTAAGTACTCTGGTGCATTATTTAAGGACTTTATTGCATTATTTAAGGATTCTGCTGCATTATTTAAGGAATTTGCTGCATTATTTAAGAACTTTGCTGCAGTATTTAAGGACTCTGCTGCATTATTTAAGGACTTTATTGCATTATTTAAGGACCCTGCTGCAGAATTTAAGGAATCTGCTGCATTACTTAAGGACTTTGTTGCATTATTTAAGGACTCTGCTGCATTATTTAAGGACTTTGCTGCATTATTTAAGGACTTTGATGCATTATTTAAGGACGCCGCTGCAGAATTTAAGTAATCTGCTGCATTATTTAAGGACTCTGCTGCATTATTTAAGGACTTTGCTGCATTATTTAAGGACTCTACTGCATTATTAAGGACGTTGCTGCATTATTTAAGGACTTTATTGCATTATTTAAGGATTCTGCTGCATTATTTAAGGAATTAGCTGCATTATTTAAGTACTCTGCTGCATTATTTAAGGTCTTTGATGCATTATTTAAGGACTCTTCTGAATTATTTAAGGACTTTGCTGCATTATTTTAGGACGCTGCTGCGGTATTTAAGGCCTCTGCTGCATTATTTAAGGACTTTGCTGCATAATTTAAGGACTCTGCTGCATTATTAAGCACGTTGCTGCATTATTTAAGGACTTTATTGCATTATTTAAGGATTCTGCTGCATTATTTATGGAATTTGCTGCATTATTTAAGGAATTTGCTGCATTATTTAAGAACTCTGCTGCAGTATTTAAGGACTCTGCTGCATTATTTAAGGACTTTATTGCATTATTTAAGGACGCTGCTGCAGAATTTAAGGAATCTGCTGCATTATTTAAGGACGTTGTTGCATTATTTAAGGACTCTGTGCATTATTTAAGGAATTTGCTGCATTATTTAAGGACTCTGCTGCATTATTTAATGACTCTGCTGCGGTATTTAAGGACTCTGCTGCATTATGTAAGCACTCTGCTGCATTATTTAAGGACTTTGCTGCATTATTTAAGGACTTTGATGCATTATTTATGGACGCTGCTGCGAAATTTAAGGAATCTGCTGCATTATTTAAGGACTTTGTTGCACTATTTAAGGACTCTGCTGCATTATTTAAGGACTCTGCTGCGGTATTTTAGGACTCTGCTGCATTATATAAGGACTCTGCTGCATTATTTAAGGACTTTGCTGCATTATTTAAGGACTCTGCTGCATTATTTAAGGACTCGGCTGCATTATTTAAATACCTTGCTGCATTATTTAATGACTCTGCTGCATTATTTAAGGATTTTATTGCATTATTTAAGGACGCTGCTGCATTATTTAATGAATTTGCTGCATTATTTAAGGACTCTGCTGCATTATTTAAGGACTCTGCTGGGGTATTTTAGGACTCTGCTGCATTATATAAGGACTCTGCTGCATTATTTAAGGACTTTGCTGCATTATTTAAGGACTTTGCGGCAGTAATTAAGGAATCTGCTGCATTATTTAAGGACTTTGTTGCATTATTTAAGGACTGTGCTGCATTGCTTAAGGACTCTGCTGCATTATTTAAGGACGTTGCTGCATTATTTAAGGACTTTGTTGCATTATTTAAGGACTCTGCTGCATTATTTAAGGACTTTGTTGCATTATTTAAGGACTCTGTTGCATTATTTAAGGACTTTGCTGCATTATTTAAGTACTCTGGTGCATTATTTAAGGACTTTGTTGCATTATTTAAGGACTCTGCTGCATTATTTAAGGACTTTGTTGCATTATTTAAGGACTCTGCTGCATTATTTAAGGACTTTGTTGCATCATTTAATGACTCTGCTGCAGTATTTAAGGACTATGTTGCATTATTTAAGGACTTTGATGCATTATTTAAGGAGGCTGCTGCAGAATTTAAGGAATCTGCTGCATTATTTAAGGACTTTGTTGCATTATTTAAGGACTCTGCTGCATTATTTAAGGACGCTGCTGCAGTATTTAAGGCCTCTTCTGCATTATTTAAGGATTTTGCTGCATTATTTAAGGACTCTACTGCATTATTAAGGACGTTGCTGCATTATTTAAGGACTTTATTGCATTATTTAAGGATTCTGCTGCATTATTTAAGGAATTAGCTGCATTATTTAAGTACTCTGCTGCATTATTTAAGGACTTTGCTGCATTATTTAAGTATGCTGCTGCAGTATTTAAGGCCTCTGCTGCATTATTTAAGGACTCTGCTGCATTATTAAGGACGTTGCTGCATTATTTAAGGACTTTATTGCATTATTTAAGGATTCTGCTGCATTATTTAAGAAATTTGCTGCATTATTTAAGGACTCTGCTGCATTATTTAAGGACTTTGTTGCATTATTTAATGACTCTGCTGGGGTATTTAAGGACTCTGCTGCATTATTTAAGGACTTTGTTGCATTATTTAAGGACTCTGCTGCATTATTTAAGGACTTTGCTGCATTATTTAAGGACTTTGATGCATTATTTAAGGACGCTGCTGCAGAATTAAAGTAATCTGCTGCATTATTTAAGGACTCTGCTGCATTATTTAAGGACTTTGCTGCATTATTTAAGGACTCTGCTGCATTATTTAAGGACTTTGTTGCATTATTTAATGACTCTGCTGCGGTATTTAAGGACTCTGCTGTATTATTTAAGGACTTTGCTGCATTATTTAAGGACTCTGCTTCATTATTTAAGGACTTTGTTGCATTATTTAAGGACTCTGCTGCATTATTTAAGGACTCTGCTGCATTATTTAAGGACTTTGCTGCATTATTTAAGTATGCTGCTGCGGTATTTAAGGCCTCTGCTGCATTATTTAAGGACTCTGCTGCATTATTAAGGACGTTGCTGCATTATTTAAGGACTTTATTGCATTATTTAAGGATTCTGCTGCATTATTTAAGGAATTTGCTGCATTATTTAAGGACTCTGCTGTATTATTTAAGGACTTTGTTGCATTATTTAATGACTCTGCTGGGGTATTTAAGGACTCTGCTGCATTATTTAAGGGCTTTGCTGCATTATTTAAGGACTCTGCTGCAGTATTTAAGGACTCTGCTGCATTATTTAAGGACTTTGATGCATTATTTAAGGACGCTGCTGCAGAATTTAAGGAATCTGCTGCATTATTTAAGGACTTTGTTGCATTATTTAAGGACTATGCTGCATTATGTAAGGACTCTGCTGCATTATTTAAGGACTTTGCTGCATTATTTAATTACTCTGCTGCATTATTTAAGGACTTTGTTGCATTATTTAAGGACTCTGCTGCATTATTTAAGGACTTTGCTGCATTATTTAAGGACTTTGATGCATTATTTAAGGACGCTGCTGCAGAATTTAAGTAATCTGCTGCATTATTTAAGGACTCTGCTGCATTATTTAAGGACTTTGCTGCATTATTTAAGGACTCTGCTGCATTATTTAAGGACTTTGTTGCATTATTTAATGACTCTGCTGCGGTATTTAAGGACTCTGCTGCATTATTTAAGGACTTTGCTGCATTATTTAAGGACTTTGCTGCAGTAATTAAGGAATCTGCTGCATTATTTAAGGACTTTGTTGCATTATTTAAGGACTCTGTTGCATTATTTAAGGACTTTGCTGCATTATTTAAGTACTCAGGTGCATTATTTAAGGACTTTGTTGCATTATTTAAGGACTCTGCTGCATTATTTAAGGACTTTGTTGCATTATTTAAGGACTCTGTTGCATTATTTAAGGACTTTGCTGCATTATTTAAGTACTCTGGTGCATTATTTAAGGACTTTGTTGCATTATTTAAGGACTCTGCTGCATTATTTAAGGACTTTGTTGCATTATTTAAGGACTCTGCTGCATTATATAAGGACTTTGCTGCATTATTTAAGGACTCTGTTGCATTATTTAAGGACTTTGCTGCAGTAATTAAGGAATCTGCTGCATTATTTAAGGACTTTGTTGCATTATTTAAGGACTGTGCTGCATTGCTTAAGGACTCTGCTGCATTATTTAAGCACTTTGCTGCATTATTTAAGGACTTTGTTGCATTATTTAAGGACTCTGCTGCATTATTTAAGGACTTTGTTGCATTATTTAAGGACTCTGTTGCATTATTTAAGGACTTTGCTGCATTATTTAATTACTCTGCTGCATTATTTAAGGACTTTGTTGCATTATTTAAGGACTCTGCTGCATTATTTAAGGACTTTGCTGCATTATTTAAGGACTTTGATGCATTATTTAAGGACGCTGCTGCAGAATTTAAGTAATCTGCTGCATTATTTAAGGACGCTGCTGCATTATTTAAGGACTTTGCTGCATTATTTAAGGACTCTGCTGCATTATTTAAGGACTTTGTTGCATTATTTAATGACTCTGCTGCGGTATTTAAGGACTCTGCTGCATTATTTAAGGACTTTGCTGCATTATTTAAGGACTTTGCTGCAGTAATTAAGGAATCTGCTGCATTATTTAAGGACTTTGTTGCATTATTTAAGGACTCTGTTGCATTATTTAAGGACTTTGATGCATTATTTAAGGACGCCGCTGCAGAATTTAAGTAATCTGCTGCATTATTTAAGGACTCTGCTGCATTATTTAAGGACTTTGCTGCATTATTTAAGGACTCTGCTGTATTATTAAGCACGTTGCTGCATTAATTAAGGACTTTATTGCATTATTTAAGGAATTTGATGCATTATTTAAGGACTCTGCTGCATTATTTAAGGACTTTGCTGCATTATTTAAGGACTCTGCTTCATTATTTAAGGACTTTGTTGCATTATTTAAGGACTCTGCTGCATTATTTAAGGACTTTGTTGCATTATTTAAGGACTCTGCTGCATTATTTAAAGACTTTGCTGCATTATTTAAGTACTCTGGTGCATTATTTAAGGACTCTGCTGCATTATTTAAAGACTTTGCTGCATTATTTAAGTACTCTGGTGCATTATTTAAGGACTTTGTTGCTTTATTTAAGGACTCTGCTGCATTATTTAAGGACTTTGTTGCACTATTTAAGGACTCTGCTGCATTATTTAAGGACTCTGCTGCGGTATTTTAGGACTCTGCTGCATTATATAAGGACTCTGCTGCATTATTTAAGGACTTTGCTGCATTATTTAAGGACTCTGCTGCATTATTTAAGGACTCGGCTGCATTATTTAAATACCTTGCTGCATTATTTAATGACTCTGCTGCATTATTTAAGGATTTTATTGCATTATTTAAGGACTCTGCTGCATTATTTAATGAATTTGCTGCATTATTTAAGGACTCTGCTGCATTATTTAAGGACTCTGCTGGGGTATTTTAGGACTCTGCTGCATTATATAAGGACTCTGCTGCATTATTTAAGGACTTTGCTGCATTATTTAAGGACTTTGCGGCAGTAATTAAGGAATCTGCTGCATTATTTAAGGACTTTGTTGCATTATTTAAGGACTGTGCTGCATTGCTTAAGGACTCTGCTGCATTATTTAAGGACGTTGCTGCATTATTTAAGGACTTTGTTGCATT
This sequence comes from Phyllobates terribilis, assembly GCF_046119375.1. Classification (NCBI taxonomy): domain Eukaryota; kingdom Metazoa; phylum Chordata; class Amphibia; order Anura; family Dendrobatidae; genus Phyllobates; species Phyllobates terribilis. The sequence goes on along the minus strand of NW_027362988.1, from coordinate 1,042,832 downwards.
ATTTAAGGACTCTGCTGCATTATTTAAGGACTTTGTTGCATTATTTAAGGACTCTGTTGCATTATTTAAGGACTTTGCTGCATTATTTAAGTACTCTGGTGCATTATTTAAGGACTTTATTGCATTATTTAAGGATTCTGCTGCATTATTTAAGGAATTTGCTGCATTATTTAAGAACTTTGCTGCAGTATTTAAGGACTCTGCTGCATTATTTAAGGACTTTATTGCATTATTTAAGGACCCTGCTGCAGAATTTAAGGAATCTGCTGCATTACTTAAGGACTTTGTTGCATTATTTAAGGACTCTGCTGCATTATTTAAGGACTTTGCTGCATTATTTAAGGACTTTGATGCATTATTTAAGGACGCCGCTGCAGAATTTAAGTAATCTGCTGCATTATTTAAGGACTCTGCTGCATTATTTAAGGACTTTGCTGCACTATTTAAGGACTCTACTGCATTATTAAGGACGTTGCTGCATTATTTAAGGACTTTATTGCATTATTTAAGGATTCTGCTGCATTATTTAAGGAATTAGCTGCATTATTTAAGTACTCTGCTGCATTATTTAAGGTCTTTGATGCATTATTTAAGGACTCTTCTGAATTATTTAAGGACTTTGCTGCATTATTTTAGGACGCTGCTGCGGTATTTAAGGCCTCTGCTGCATTATTTAAGGACTTTGCTGCATAATTTAAGGACTCTGCTGCATTATTAAGCACGTTGCTGCATTATTTAAGGACTTTATTGCATTATTTAAGGATTCTGCTGCATTATTTATGGAATTTGCTGCATTATTTAAGGAATTTGCTGCATTATTTAAGAACTCTGCTGCAGTATTTAAGGACTCTGCTGCATTATTTAAGGACTTTATTGCATTATTTAAGGACGCTGCTGCAGAATTTAAGGAATCTGCTGCATTATTTAAGGACGTTGTTGCATTATTTAAGGACTCTGTGCATTATTTAAGGAATTTGCTGCATTATTTAAGGACTCTGCTGCATTATTTAATGACTCTGCTGCGGTATTTAAGGACTCTGCTGCATTATGTAAGCACTCTGCTGCATTATTTAAGGACTTTGCTGCATTATTTAAGGACTTTGATGCATTATTTATGGACGCTGCTGCGAAATTTAAGGAATCTGCTGCATTATTTAAGGACTTTGTTGCACTATTTAAGGACTCTGCTGCATTATTTAAGGACTCTGCTGCGGTATTTTAGGACTCTGCTGCATTATATAAGGACTCTGCTGCATTATTTAAGGACTTTGCTGCATTATTTAAGGACTCTGCTGCATTATTTAAGGACTCGGCTGCATTATTTAAATACCTTGCTGCATTATTTAATGACTCTGCTGCATTATTTAAGGATTTTATTGCATTATTTAAGGACTCTGCTGCATTATTTAATGAATTTGCTGCATTATTTAAGGACTCTGCTGCATTATTTAAGGACTCTGCTGGGGTATTTTAGGACTCTGCTGCATTATATAAGGACTCTGCTGCATTATTTAAGGACTTTGCTGCATTATTTAAGGACTTTGCGGCAGTAATTAAGGAATCTGCTGCATTATTTAAGGACTTTGTTGCATTATTTAAGGACTGTGCTGCATTGCTTAAGGACTCTGCTGCATTATTTAAGGACGTTGCTGCATTATTTAAGGACTTTGTTGCATTATTTAAGGACTCTGCTGCATTATTTAAGGACTTTGTTGCATTATTTAAGGACTCTGTTGCATTATTTAAGGACTTTGCTGCATTATTTAAGTACTCTGGTGCATTATTTAAGGACTTTGTTGCATTATTTAAGGACTCTGCTGCATTATTTAAGGACTTTGTTGCATTATTTAAGGACTCTGCTGCATTATTTAAGGACTTTGTTGCATCATTTAATGACTCTGCTGCAGTATTTAAGGACTATGTTGCATTATTTAAGGACTTTGATGCATTATTTAAGGAGGCTGCTGCAGAATTTAAGGAATCTGCTGCATTATTTAAGGACTTTGTTGCATTATTTAAGGACTCTGCTGCATTATTTAAGGACGCTGCTGCAGTATTTAAGGCCTCTTCTGCATTATTTAAGGATTTTGCTGCATTATTTAAGGACTCTACTGCATTATTAAGGACGTTGCTGCATTATTTAAGGACTTTATTGCATTATTTAAGGATTCTGCTGCATTATTTAAGGAATTAGCTGCATTATTTAAGTACTCTGCTGCATTATTTAAGGACTTTGCTGCATTATTTAAGTATGCTGCTGCAGTATTTAAGGCCTCTGCTGCATTATTTAAGGACTCTGCTGCATTATTAAGGACGTTGCTGCATTATTTAAGGACTTTATTGCATTATTTAAGGATTCTGCTGCATTATTTAAGAAATTTGCTGCATTATTTAAGGACTCTGCTGCATTATTTAAGGACTTTGTTGCATTATTTAATGACTCTGCTGGGGTATTTAAGGACTCTGCTGCATTATTTAAGGACTTTGTTGCATTATTTAAGGACTCTGCTGCATTATTTAAGGACTTTGCTGCATTATTTAAGGACTTTGATGCATTATTTAAGGACGCTGCTGCAGAATTAAAGTAATCTGCTGCATTATTTAAGGACTCTGCTGCATTATTTAAGGACTTTGCTGCATTATTTAAGGACTCTGCTGCATTATTTAAGGACTTTGTTGCATTATTTAATGACTCTGCTGCGGTATTTAAGGACTCTGCTGTATTATTTAAGGACTTTGCTGCATTATTTAAGGACTCTGCTTCATTATTTAAGGACTTTGTTGCATTATTTAAGGACTCTGCTGCATTATTTAAGGACTCTGCTGCATTATTTAAGGACTTTGCTGCATTATTTAAGTATGCTGCTGCGGTATTTAAGGCCTCTGCTGCATTATTTAAGGACTCTGCTGCATTATTAAGGACGTTGCTGCATTATTTAAGGACTTTATTGCATTATTTAAGGATTCTGCTGCATTATTTAAGGAATTTGCTGCATTATTTAAGGACTCTGCTGTATTATTTAAGGACTTTGTTGCATTATTTAATGACTCTGCTGGGGTATTTAAGGACTCTGCTGCATTATTTAAGGGCTTTGCTGCATTATTTAAGGACTCTGCTGCAGTATTTAAGGACTCTGCTGCATTATTTAAGGACTTTGATGCATTATTTAAGGACGCTGCTGCAGAATTTAAGGAATCTGCTGCATTATTTAAGGACTTTGTTGCATTATTTAAGGACTATGCTGCATTATGTAAGGACTCTGCTGCATTATTTAAGGACTTTGCTGCATTATTTAATTACTCTGCTGCATTATTTAAGGACTTTGTTGCATTATTTAAGGACTCTGCTGCATTATTTAAGGACTTTGCTGCATTATTTAAGGACTTTGATGCATTATTTAAGGACGCTGCTGCAGAATTTAAGTAATCTGCTGCATTATTTAAGGACTCTGCTGCATTATTTAAGGACTTTGCTGCATTATTTAAGGACTCTGCTGCATTATTTAAGGACTTTGTTGCATTATTTAATGACTCTGCTGCGGTATTTAAGGACTCTGCTGCATTATTTAAGGACTTTGCTGCATTATTTAAGGACTTTGCTGCAGTAATTAAGGAATCTGCTGCATTATTTAAGGACTTTGTTGCATTATTTAAGGACTCTGTTGCATTATTTAAGGACTTTGCTGCATTATTTAAGTACTCAGGTGCATTATTTAAGGACTTTGTTGCATTATTTAAGGACTCTGCTGCATTATTTAAGGACTTTGTTGCATTATTTAAGGACTCTGTTGCATTATTTAAGGACTTTGCTGCATTATTTAAGTACTCTGGTGCATTATTTAAGGACTTTGTTGCATTATTTAAGGACTCTGCTGCATTATTTAAGGACTTTGTTGCATTATTTAAGGACTCTGCTGCATTATTTAAGGACTTTGCTGCATTATTTAAAGACTCTGTTGCATTATTTAAGGACTTTGCTGCAGTAATTAAGGAATCTGCTGCATTATTTAAGGACTTTGTTGCATTATTTAAGGACTGTGCTGCATTGCTTAAGGACTCTGCTGCATTATTTAAGCACTTTGCTGCATTATTTAAGGACTTTGTTGCATTATTTAAGGACTCTGCTGCATTATTTAAGGACTTTGTTGCATTATTTAAGGACTCTGTTGCATTATTTAAGGACTTTGCTGCATTATTTAATTACTCTGCTGCATTATTTAAGGACTTTGTTGCATTATTTAAGGACTCTGCTGCATTATTTAAGGACTTTGCTGCATTATTTAAGGACTTTGATGCATTATTTAAGGACGCTGCTGCAGAATTTAAGTAATCTGCTGCATTATTTAAGGACGCTGCTGCATTATTTAAGGACTTTGCTGCATTATTTAAGGACTCTGCTGCATTATTTAAGGACTTTGTTGCATTATTTAATGACTCTGCTGCGGTATTTAAGGACTCTGCTGCATTATTTAAGGACTTTGCTGCATTATTTAAGGACTTTGCTGCAGTAATTAAGGAATCTGCTGCATTATTTAAGGACTTTGTTGCATTATTTAAGGACTCTGTTGCATTATTTAAGGACTTTGATGCATTATTTAAGGACGCCGCTGCAGAATTTAAGTAATCTGCTGCATTATTTAAGGACTCTGCTGCATTATTTAAGGACTTTGCTGCATTATTTAAGGACTCTGCTGTATTATTAAGCACGTTGCTGCATTAATTAAGGACTTTATTGCATTATTTAAGGAATTTGATGCATTATTTAAGGACTCTGCTGCATTATTTAAGGACTTTGCTGCATTATTTAAGGACTCTGCTTCATTATTTAAGGACTTTGTTGCATTATTTAAGGACTCTGCTGCATTATTTAAGGACTTTGTTGCATTATTTAAGGACTCTGCTGCATTATTTAAAGACTTTGCTGCATTATTTAAGTACTCTGGTGCATTATTTAAGGACTCTGCTGCATTATTTAAAGACTTTGCTGCATTATTTAAGTACTCTGGTGCATTATTTAAGGACTTTGTTGCTTTATTTAAGGACTCTGCTGCATTATTTAAGGACTTTGTTGCACTATTTAAGGACTCTGCTGCATTATTTAAGGACTCTGCTGCGGTATTTTAGGACTCTGCTGCATTATATAAGGACTCTGCTGCATTATTTAAGGACTTTGCTGCATTATTTAAGGACTCTGCTGCATTATTTAAGGACTCGGCTGCATTATTTAAATACCTTGCTGCATTATTTAATGACTCTGCTGCATTATTTAAGGATTTTATTGCATTATTTAAGGACTCTGCTGCATTATTTAATGAATTTGCTGCATTATTTAAGGACTCTGCTGCATTATTTAAGGACTCTGCTGGGGTATTTTAGGACTCTGCTGCATTATATAAGGACTCTGCTGCATTATTTAAGGACTTTGCTGCATTATTTAAGGACTTTGCGGCAGTAATTAAGGAATCTGCTGCATTATTTAAGGACTTTGTTGCATTATTTAAGGACTGTGCTGCATTGCTTAAGGACTCTGCTGCATTATTTAAGGACGTTGCTGCATTATTTAAGGACTTTGTTGCATTATTTAAGGACTCTGCTGCATTATTTAAGGACTTTGTTGCATTATTTAAGGACTCTGTTGCATTATTTAAGGACTTTGCTGCATTATTTAAGTACTCTGGTGCATTATTTAAGGACTTTATTGCATTATTTAAGGATTCTGCTGCATTATTTAAGGAATTTGCTGCATTATTTAAGAACTTTGCTGCAGTATTTAAGGACTCTGCTGCATTATTTAAGGACTTTATTGCATTATTTAAGGACCCTGCTGCAGAATTTAAGGAATCTGCTGCATTACTTAAGGACTTTGTTGCATTATTTAAGGACTCTGCTGCATTATTTAAGGACTTTGCTGCATTATTTAAGGACTTTGATGCATTATTTAAGGACGCCGCTGCAGAATTTAAGTAATCTGCTGCATTATTTAAGGACTCTGCTGCATTATTTAAGGACTTTGCTGCATTATTTAAGGACTCTGCTGTATTATTAAGCACGTTGCTGCATTAATTAAGGACTTTATTGCATTATTTAAGGAATTTGATGCATTATTTAAGGACTCTGCTGCATTATTTAAGGACTTTGCTGCATTATTTAAGGACTCTGCTTCATTATTTAAGGACTTTGTTGCATTATTTAAGGACTCTGCTGCATTATTTAAGGACTTTGTTGCATTATTTAAGGACTCTGCTGCATTATTTAAAGACTTTGCTGCATTATTTAAGTACTCTGGTGCATTATTTAAGGACTCTGCTGCATTATTTAAAGACTTTGCTGCATTATTTAAGTACTCTGGTGCATTATTTAAGGACTTTGTTGCTTTATTTAAGGACTCTGCTGCATTATTTAAGGACTTTGTTGCACTATTTAAGGACTCTGCTGCATTATTTAAGGACTCTGCTGCGGTATTTTAGGACTCTGCTGCATTATATAAGGACTCTGCTGCATTATTTAAGGACTTTGCTGCATTATTTAAGGACTCTGCTGCATTATTTAAGGACTCGGCTGCATTATTTAAATACCTTGCTGCATTATTTAATGACTCTGCTGCATTATTTAAGGATTTTATTGCATTATTTAAGGACTCTGCTGCATTATTTAATGAATTTGCTGCATTATTTAAGGACTCTGCTGCATTATTTAAGGACTCTGCTGGGGTATTTTAGGACTCTGCTGCATTATATAAGGACTCTGCTGCATTATTTAAGGACTTTGCTGCATTATTTAAGGACTTTGCTGCATTATTTAAGGACTTTATTGCATTATTTAAGGATTCTGCTGCATTATTTAAGGAATTAGCTGCATTATTTAAGTACTCTGCTGCATTATTTAAGGTCTTTGATGCATTATTTAAGGACTCTTCTGAATTATTTAAGGACTTTGCTGCATTATTTTAGGACGCTGCTGCGGTATTTAAGGCCTCTGCTGCATTATTTAAGGACTTTGCTGCATAATTTAAGGACTCTGCTGCATTATTAAGCACGTTGCTGCATTATTTAAGGACTTTATTGCATTATTTAAGGATTCTGCTGCATTATTTATGGAATTTGCTGCATTATTTAAGGAATTTGCTGCATTATTTAAGAACTCTGCTGCAGTATTTAAGGACTCTGCTGCATTATTTTAGGACTTTATTGCATTATTTAAGGACGCTGCTGCAGAATTTAAGGAATCTGCTGCATTATTTAAGGACGTTGTTGCATTATTTAAGGACTCTGTGCATTATTTAAGGAATTTGCTGCATTATTTAAGGACTCTGCTGCATTATTTAATGACTCTGCTGCGGTATTTAAGGACTCTGCTGCATTATGTAAGCACTCTGCTGCATTATTTAAGGACTTTGCTGCATTATTTAAGGACTTTGATGCATTATTTATTGACGCTGCTGCGAAATTTAAGGAATCTGCTGCATTATTTAAGGACTTTGTTGCACTATTTAAGGACTCTGCTGCATTATTTAAGGACTCTGCTGCGGTATTTTAGGACTCTGCTGCATTATATAAGGACTCTGCTGCATTATTTAAGGACTTTGCTGCATTATTTAAGGACTCTGCTGCATTATTTAAGGACTCGGCTGCATTATTTAAATACCTTGCTGCATTATTTAATGACTCTGCTGCATTATTTAAGGATTTTATTGCATTATTTAAGGACTCTGCTGCATTATTTAATGAATTTGCTGCATTATTTAAGGACTCTGCTGCATTATTTAAGGACTCTGCTGGGGTATTTTAGGACTCTGCTGCATTATATAAGGACTCTGCTGCATTATTTAAGGACTTTGCTGCATTATTTAAGGACTTTGCGGCAGTAATTAAGGAATCTGCTGCATTATTTAAGGACTTTGTTGCATTATTTAAGGACTGTGCTGCATTGCTTAAGGACTCTGCTGCATTATTTAAGGACGTTGCTGCATTATTTAAGGACTTTGTTGCATTATTTAAGGACTCTGCTGCATTATTTAAGGACTTTGTTGCATTATTTAAGGACTCTGTTGCATTATTTAAGGACTTTGCTGCATTATTTAAGTACTCTGGTGCATTATTTAAGGACTTTGTTGCATTATTTAAGGACTCTGCTGCATTATTTAAGGACTTTGTTGCATTATTTAAGGACTCTGCTGCATTATTTAAGGACTTTGTTGCATCATTTAATGACTCTGCTGCAGTATTTAAGGACTATGTTGCATTATTTAAGGACTTTGATGCATTATTTAAGGAGGCTGCTGCAGAATTTAAGGAATCTGCTGCATTATTTAAGGACTTTGTTGCATTATTTAAGGACTCTGCTGTATTATTTAAGGACGCTGCTGCAGTATTTAAGGCCTCTTCTGCATTATTTAAGGATTTTGCTGCATTATTTAAGGACTCTACTGCATTATTAAGGACGTTGCTGCATTATTTAAGGACTTTATTGCATTATTTAAGGATTCTGCTGCATTATTTAAGGAATTAGCTGCATTATTTAAGTACTCTGCTGCATTATTTAAGGACTTTGCTGCATTATTTAAGTATGCTGCTGCAGTATTTAAGGCCTCTGCTGCATTATTTAAGGACTCTGCTGCATTATTAAGGACGTTGCTGCATTATTTAAGCACTTTGTTGCATTATTTAAGGACTCTGCTGCATTATTTAAGGACTTTGTTGCATTATTTAAGGACTCTGCTGCATTATTTAAAGACTTTGCTGCATTATTTAAGTACTCTGGTGCATTATTTAAGGACTCTGCTGCATTATTTAAAGACTTTGCTGCATTATTTAAGTACTCTGGTGCATTATTTAAGGACTTTGTTGCTTTATTTAAGGACTCTGCTGCATTATTTAAGGACTTTGTTGCACTATTTAAGGACTCTGCTGCATTATTTAAGGACTCTGCTGCGGTATTTTAGGACTCTGCTGCATTATATAAGGACTCTGCTGCATTATTTAAGGACTTTGCTGCATTATTTAAGGACTCTGCTGCATTATTTAAGGACTCGGCTGCATTATTTAAATACCTTGCTGCATTATTTAATGACTCTGCTGCATTATTTAAGGATTTTATTGCATTATTTAAGGACTCTGCTGCATTATTTAATGAATTTGCTGCATTATTTAAGGACTCTGCTGCATTATTTAAGGACTCTGCTGCATTATTTAAGGACTCTGCTGGGGTATTTTAGGACTCTGCTGCATTATATAAGGACTCTGCTGCATTATTTAAGGACTTTGCTGCATTATTTAAGGACTTTGCGGCAGTAATTAAGGAATCTGCTGCATTATTTAAGGACTTTGTTGCATTATTTAAGGACTGTGCTGCATTGCTTAAGGACTCTGCTGCATTATTTAAGGACGTTGCTGCATTATTTAAGGACTTTGTTGCATTATTTAAGGACTCTGCTGCATTATTTAAGGACTTTGTTGCATTATTTAAGGACTCTGTTGCATTATTTAAGGACTTTGCTGCATTATTTAAGTACTCTGGTGCATTATTTAAGGACTTTATTGCATTATTTAAGGATTCTGCTGCATTATTTAAGGAATTTGCTGCATTATTTAAGAACTTTGCTGCAGTATTTAAGGACTCTGCTGCATTATTTAAGGACTTTATTGCATTATTTAAGGACCCTGCTGCAGAATTTAAGGAATCTGCTGCATTACTTAAGGACTTTGTTGCATTATTTAAGGACTCTGCTGCATTATTTAAGGACTTTGCTGCATTATTTAAGGACTTTGATGCATTATTTAAGGACGCCGCTGCAGAATTTAAGTAATCTGCTGCATTATTTAAGGACTCTGCTGCATTATTTAAGGACTTTGCTGCATTATTTAAGGACTCTACTGCATTATTAAGGACGTTGCTGCATTATTTAAGGACTTTATTGCATTATTTAAGGATTCTGCTGCATTATTTAAGGAATTAGCTGCATTATTTAAGTACTCTGCTGCATTATTTAAGGTCTTTGATGCATTATTTAAGGACTCTTCTGAATTATTTAAGGACTTTGCTGCATTATTTTAGGACGCTGCTGCGGTATTTAAGGCCTCTGCTGCATTATTTAAGGACTTTGCTGCATAATTTAAGGACTCTGCTGCATTATTAAGCACGTTGCTGCATTATTTAAGGACTTTATTGCATTATTTAAGGATTCTGCTGCATTATTTATGGAATTTGCTGCATTATTTAAGGAATTTGCTGCATTATTTAAGAACTCTGCTGCAGTATTTAAGGACTCTGCTGCATTATTTAAGGACTTTATTGCATTATTTAAGGACGCTGCTGCAGAATTTAAGGAATCTGCTGCATTATTTAAGGACGTTGTTGCATTATTTAAGGACTCTGTGCATTATTTAAGGAATTTGCTGCATTATTTAAGGACTCTGCTGCATTATTTAATGACTCTGCTGCGGTATTTAAGGACTCTGCTGCATTATGTAAGCACTCTGCTGCATTATTTAAGGACTTTGCTGCATTATTTAAGGACTTTGATGCATTATTTATGGACGCTGCTGCGAAATTTAAGGAATCTGCTGCATTATTTAAGGACTTTGTTGCACTATTTAAGGACTCTGCTGCATTATTTAAGGACTCTGCTGCGGTATTTTAGGACTCTGCTGCATTATATAAGGACTCTGCTGCATTATTTAAGGACTTTGCTGCATTATTTAAGGACTCTGCTGCATTATTTAAGGACTCGGCTGCATTATTTAAATACCTTGCTGCATTATTTAATGACTCTGCTGCATTATTTAAGGATTTTATTGCATTATTTAAGGACGCTGCTGCATTATTTAATGAATTTGCTGCATTATTTAAGGACTCTGCTGCATTATTTAAGGACTCTGCTGGGGTATTTTAGGACTCTGCTGCATTATATAAGGACTCTGCTGCATTATTTAAGGACTTTGCTGCATTATTTAAGGACTTTGCGGCAGTAATTAAGGAATCTGCTGCATTATTTAAGGACTTTGTTGCATTATTTAAGGACTGTGCTGCATTGCTTAAGGACTCTGCTGCATTATTTAAGGACGTTGCTGCATTATTTAAGGACTTTGTTGCATTATTTAAGGACTCTGCTGCATTATTTAAGGACTTTGTTGCATTATTTAAGGACTCTGTTGCATTATTTAAGGACTTTGCTGCATTATTTAAGTACTCTGGTGCATTATTTAAGGACTTTGTTGCATTATTTAAGGACTCTGCTGCATTATTTAAGGACTTTGTTGCATTATTTAAGGACTCTGCTGCATTATTTAAGGACTTTGTTGCATCATTTAATGACTCTGCTGCAGTATTTAAGGACTATGTTGCATTATTTAAGGACTTTGATGCATTATTTAAGGAGGCTGCTGCAGAATTTAAGGAATCTGCTGCATTATTTAAGGACTTTGTTGCATTATTTAAGGACTCTGCTGCATTATTTAAGGACGCTGCTGCAGTATTTAAGGCCTCTTCTGCATTATTTAAGGATTTTGCTGCATTATTTAAGGACTCTACTGCATTATTAAGGACGTTGCTGCATTATTTAAGGACTTTATTGCATTATTTAAGGATTCTGCTGCATTATTTAAGGAATTAGCTGCATTATTTAAGTACTCTGCTGCATTATTTAAGGACTTTGCTGCATTATTTAAGTATGCTGCTGCAGTATTTAAGGCCTCTGCTGCATTATTTAAGGACTCTGCTGCATTATTAAGGACGTTGCTGCATTATTTAAGGACTTTATTGCATTATTTAAGGATTCTGCTGCATTATTTAAGAAATTTGCTGCATTATTTAAGGACTCTGCTGCATTATTTAAGGACTTTGTTGCATTATTTAAGGACTCTGCTGCATTATTTAAAGACTTTGCTGCATTATTTAAGTACTCTGGTGCATTATTTAAGGACTCTGCTGCATTATTTAAAGACTTTGCTGCATTATTTAAGTACTCTGGTGCATTATTTAAGGACTTTGTTGCTTTATTTAAGGACTCTGCTGCATTATTTAAGGACTTTGTTGCACTATTTAAGGACTCTGCTGCATTATTTAAGGACTCTGCTGCGGTATTTTAGGACTCTGCTGCATTATATAAGGACTCTGCTGCATTATTTAAGGACTTTGCTGCATTATTTAAGGACTCTGCTGCATTATTTAAGGACTCGGCTGCATTATTTAAATACCTTGCTGCATTATTTAATGACTCTGCTGCATTATTTAAGGATTTTATTGCATTATTTAAGGACTCTGCTGCATTATTTAATGAATTTGCTGCATTATTTAAGGACTCTGCTGCATTATTTAAGGACTCTGCTGCATTATTTAAGGACTCTGCTGGGGTATTTTAGGACTCTGCTGCATTATATAAGGACTCTGCTGCATTATTTAAGGACTTTGCTGCATTATTTAAGGACTTTGCGGCAGTAATTAAGGAATCTGCTGCATTATTTAAGGACTTTGTTGCATTATTTAAGGACTGTGCTGCATTGCTTAAGGACTCTGCTGCATTATTTAAGGACGTTGCTGCATTATTTAAGGACTTTGTTGCATTATTTAAGGACTCTGCTGCATTATTTAAGGACTTTGTTGCATTATTTAAGGACTCTGTTGCATTATTTAAGGACTTTGCTGCATTATTTAAGTACTCTGGTGCATTATTTAAGGACTTTATTGCATTATTTAAGGATTCTGCTGCATTATTTAAGGAATTTGCTGCATTATTTAAGAACTTTGCTGCAGTATTTAAGGACTCTGCTGCATTATTTAAGGACTTTATTGCATTATTTAAGGACCCTGCTGCAGAATTTAAGGAATCTGCTGCATTACTTAAGGACTTTGTTGCATTATTTAAGGACTCTGCTGCATTATTTAAGGACTTTGCTGCATTATTTAAGGACTTTGATGCATTATTTAAGGACGCCGCTGCAGAATTTAAGTAATCTGCTGCATTATTTAAGGACTCTGCTGCATTATTTAAGGACTTTGCTGCATTATTTAAGGACTCTACTGCATTATTAAGGACGTTGCTGCATTATTTAAGGACTTTATTGCATTATTTAAGGATTCTGCTGCATTATTTAAGGAATTAGCTGCATTATTTAAGTACTCTGCTGCATTATTTAAGGTCTTTGATGCATTATTTAAGGACTCTTCTGAATTATTTAAGGACTTTGCTGCATTATTTTAGGACGCTGCTGCGGTATTTAAGGCCTCTGCTGCATTATTTAAGGACTTTGCTGCATAATTTAAGGACTCTGCTGCATTATTAAGCACGTTGCTGCATTATTTAAGGACTTTATTGCATTATTTAAGGATTCTGCTGCATTATTTATGGAATTTGCTGCATTATTTAAGGAATTTGCTGCATTATTTAAGAACTCTGCTGCAGTATTTAAGGACTCTGCTGCATTATTTAAGGACTTTATTGCATTATTTAAGGACGCTGCTGCAGAATTTAAGGAATCTGCTGCATTATTTAAGGACGTTGTTGCATTATTTAAGGACTCTGTGCATTATTTAAGGAATTTGCTGCATTATTTAAGGACTCTGCTGCATTATTTAATGACTCTGCTGCGGTATTTAAGGACTCTGCTGCATTATGTAAGCACTCTGCTGCATTATTTAAGGACTTTGCTGCATTATTTAAGGACTTTGATGCATTATTTATGGACGCTGCTGCGAAATTTAAGGAATCTGCTGCATTATTTAAGGACTTTGTTGCACTATTTAAGGACTCTGCTGCATTATTTAAGGACTCTGCTGCGGTATTTTAGGACTCTGCTGCATTATATAAGGACTCTGCTGCATTATTTAAGGACTTTGCTGCATTATTTAAGGACTCTGCTGCATTATTTAAGGACTCGGCTGCATTATTTAAATACCTTGCTGCATTATTTAATGACTCTGCTGCATTATTTAAGGATTTTATTGCATTATTTAAGGACGCTGCTGCATTATTTAATGAATTTGCTGCATTATTTAAGGACTCTGCTGCATTATTTAAGGACTCTGCTGGGGTATTTTAGGACTCTGCTGCATTATATAAGGACTCTGCTGCATTATTTAAGGACTTTGCTGCATTATTTAAGGACTTTGCGGCAGTAATTAAGGAATCTGCTGCATTATTTAAGGACTTTGTTGCATTATTTAAGGACTGTGCTGCATTGCTTAAGGACTCTGCTGCATTATTTAAGGACGTTGCTGCATTATTTAAGGACTTTGTTGCATTATTTAAGGACTCTGCTGCATTATTTAAGGACTTTGTTGCATTATTTAAGGACTCTGTTGCATTATTTAAGGACTTTGCTGCATTATTTAAGTACTCTGGTGCATTATTTAAGGACTTTGTTGCATTATTTAAGGACTCTGCTGCATTATTTAAGGACTTTGTTGCATTATTTAAGGACTCTGCTGCATTATTTAAGGACTTTGTTGCATCATTTAATGACTCTGCTGCAGTATTTAAGGACTATGTTGCATTATTTAAGGACTTTGATGCATTATTTAAGGAGGCTGCTGCAGAATTTAAGGAATCTGCTGCATTATTTAAGGACTTTGTTGCATTATTTAAGGACTCTGCTGCATTATTTAAGGACGCTGCTGCAGTATTTAAGGCCTCTTCTGCATTATTTAAGGATTTTGCTGCATTATTTAAGGACTCTACTGCATTATTAAGGACGTTGCTGCATTATTTAAGGACTTTATTGCATTATTTAAGGATTCTGCTGCATTATTTAAGGAATTAGCTGCATTATTTAAGTACTCTGCTGCATTATTTAAGGACTTTGCTGCATTATTTAAGTATGCTGCTGCAGTATTTAAGCCTCTGCTGCATTATTTAAGGACTCTGCTGCATTATTAAGGACGTTGCTGCATTATTTAAGGACTTTATTGCATTATTTAAGGATTCTGCTGCATTATTTAAGAAATTTGCTGCATTATTTAAGGACTCTGCTGCATTATTTAAGGACTTTGTTGCATTATTTAATGACTCTGCTGGGGTATTTAAGGACTCTGCTGCATTATTTAAGGACTTTGTTGCATTATTTAAGGACTCTGCTGCATTATTTAAGGACTTTGCTGCATTATTTAAGGACTTTGATGCATTATTTAAGGACGCTGCTGCAGAATTAAAGTAATCTGCTGCATTATTAAGGACTCTGCTGCATTATTTAAGGACTTTGCTGCATTTATTTAAGGACTCTGCTGCATTATTTAAGGACTTTGTTGCATTATTTAATGACTCTGCTGCGGTATTTAAGGACTCTGCTGTATTATTTAAGGACTTTGCTGCATTATTTAAGGACTCTGCTTCATTATTAAGGACTTTGTTGCATTATTTAAGGACTCTGCTGCATTATTTAAGGACTCTGCTGCATTATTTAAGGACTTTGCTGCATTATTTAAGTATGCTGCTGCGGTATTTAAGGCCTCTGCTGCATTATTTAAGGACTCTGCTGCATTATTAAGGACGTTGCTGCATTATTTAAGGACTTTATTGCATTATTTAAGGATTCTGCTGCATTATTTAAGGAATTTGCTGTGCATTATTTAAGGACTCTGCTGTATTATTTAAGGACTTTGTTGCATTATTTAATGACTCTGCTGGGGTATTTAAGGACTCTGCTGCATTATTTAAGGGCTTTGCTGCATTATTTAAGGACTCTGCTGCAGTATTTAAGGACTCTGCTGCATTATTTAAGGACTTTGATGCATTATTTAAGGACGCTGCTGCAGAATTTAAGGAATCTGCTGCATTATTTAAGGACTTTGTTGCATTATTTAAGGACTATGCTGCATTATGTAAGGACTCTGCTGCATTATTTAAGGACTTTGCTGCATTATTTAATTACTCTGCTGCATTATTTAAGGACTTTGTTGCATTATTTAAGGACTCTGCTGCATTATTTAAGGACTTTGCTGCATTATTTAAGGACTTTGATGCATTATTTAAGGACGCTGCTGCAGAATTTAAGTAATCTGCTGCATTATTTAAGGACTCTGCTGCATTATTTAAGGACTTTGCTGCATTATTTAAGGACTCTGCTGCATTATTTAAGGACTTTGTTGCATTATTTAATGACTCTGCTGCGGTATTTAAGGACTCTGCTGCATTATTTAAGGACTTTGCTGCATTATTTAAGGACTTTGCTGCAGTAATTAAGGAATCTGCTGCATTATTTAAGGACTTTGTTGCATTATTTAAGGACTCTGTTGCATTATTTAAGGACTTTGCTGCATTATTTAAGTACTCAGGTGCATTATTTAAGGACTTTGTTGCATTATTTAAGGACTCTGCTGCATTATTTAAGGACTTTGTTGCATTATTTAAGGACTCTGTTGCATTATTTAAGGACTTTGCTGCATTATTTAAGTACTCTGGTGCATTATTTAAGGACTTTGTTGCATTATTTAAGGACTCTGCTGCATTATTTAAGGACTTTGTTGCATTATTTAAGGACTCTGCTGCATTATTTAAGGACTTTGCTGCATTATTTAAGGACTCTGTTGCATTATTTAAGGACTTTGCTGCAGTAATTAAGGAATCTGCTGCATTATTTAAGGACTTTGTTGCATTATTTAAGGACTGTGCTGCATTGCTTAAGGACTCTGCTGCATTATTTAAGCACTTTGCTGCATTATTTAAGGACTTTGTTGCATTATTTAAGGACTCTGCTGCATTATTTAAGGACTTTGTTGCATTATTTAAGGACTCTGTTGCATTATTTAAGGACTTTGCTGCATTATTTAATTACTCTGCTGCATTATTTAAGGACTTTGTTGCATTATTTAAGGACTCTGCTGCATTATTTAAGGACTTTGCTGCATTATTTAAGGACTTTGATGCATTATTTAAGGACGCTGCTGCAGAATTTAAGTAATCTGCTGCATTATTTAAGGACGCTGCTGCATTATTTAAGGACTTTGCTGCATTATTTAAGGACTCTGCTGCATTATTTAAGGACTTTGTTGCATTATTTAATGACTCTGCTGCGGTATTTAAGGACTCTGCTGCATTATTTAAGGACTTTGCTGCATTATTTAAGGACTTTGCTGCAGTAATTAAGGAATCTGCTGCATTATTTAAGGACTTTGTTGCATTATTTAAGGACTCTGTTGCATTATTTAAGGACTTTGATGCATTATTTAAGGACGCCGCTGCAGAATTTAAGTAATCTGCTGCATTATTTAAGGACTCTGCTGCATTATTTAAGGACTTTGCTGCATTATTTAAGGACTCTGCTGTATTATTAAGCACATTGCTGCATTAATTAAGGACTTTATTGCATTATTTAAGGAATTTGATGCATTATTTAAGGACTCTGCTGCATTATTTAAGGACTTTGCTGCATTATTTAAGGACTCTGCTTCATTATTTAAGGACTTTGTTGCATTATTTAAGGACTCTGCTGCATTATTTAAGGACTTTGTTGCATTATTTAAGGACTCTGCTGCATTATTTAAAGACTTTGCTGCATTATTTAAGTACTCTGGTGCATTATTTAAGGACTCTGCTGCATTATTTAAAGACTTTGCTGCATTATTTAAGTACTCTGGTGCATTATTTAAGGACTTTGTTGCTTTATTTAAGGACTCTGCTGCATTATTTAAGGACTTTGTTGCACTATTTAAGGACTCTGCTGCATTATTTAAGGACTCTGCTGCGGTATTTTAGGACTCTGCTGCATTATATAAGGACTCTGCTGCATTATTTAAGGACTTTGCTGCATTATTTAAGGACTCTGCTGCATTATTTAAGGACTCGGCTGCATTATTTAAATACCTTGCTGCATTATTTAATGACTCTGCTGCATTATTTAAGGATTTTATTGCATTATTTAAGGACTCTGCTGCATTATTTAATGAATTTGCTGCATTATTTAAGGACTCTGCTGCATTATTTAAGGACTCTGCTGGGGTATTTTAGGACTCTGCTGCATTATATAAGGACTCTGCTGCATTATTTAAGGACTTTGCTGCATTATTTAAGGACTTTGCGGCAGTAATTAAGGAATCTGCTGCATTATTTAAGGACTTTGTTGCATTATTTAAGGACTGTGCTGCATTGCTTAAGGACTCTGCTGCATTATTTAAGGACGTTGCTGCATTATTTAAGGACTTTGTTGCATTATTTAAGGACTCTGCTGCATTATTTAAGGACTTTGTTGCATTATTTAAGGACTCTGTTGCATTATTTAAGGACTTTGCTGCATTATTTAAGTACTCTGGTGCATTATTTAAGGACTTTATTGCATTATTTAAGGATTCTGCTGCATTATTTAAGGAATTTGCTGCATTATTTAAGAACTTTGCTGCAGTATTTAAGGACTCTGCTGCATTATTTAAGGACTTTATTGCATTATTTAAGGACCCTGCTGCAGAATTTAAGGAATCTGCTGCATTACTTAAGGACTTTGTTGCATTATTTAAGGACTCTGCTGCATTATTTAAGGACTTTGCTGCATTATTTAAGGACTTTGATGCATTATTTAAGGACGCCGCTGCAGAATTTAAGTAATCTGCTGCATTATTTAAGGACTCTGCTGCATTATTTAAGGACTTTGCTGCACTATTTAAGGACTCTACTGCATTATTAAGGACGTTGCTGCATTATTTAAGGACTTTATTGCATTATTTAAGGATTCTGCTGCATTATTTAAGGAATTAGCTGCATTATTTAAGTACTCTGCTGCATTATTTAAGGTCTTTGATGCATTATTTAAGGACTCTTCTGAATTATTTAAGGACTTTGCTGCATTATTTTAGGACGCTGCTGCGGTATTTAAGGCCTCTGCTGCATTATTTAAGGACTTTGCTGCATAATTTAAGGACTCTGCTGCATTATTAAGCACGTTGCTGCATTATTTAAGGACTTTATTGCATTATTTAAGGATTCTGCTGCATTATTTATGGAATTTGCTGCATTATTTAAGGAATTTGCTGCATTATTTAAGAACTCTGCTGCAGTATTTAAGGACTCTGCTGCATTATTTAAGGACTTTATTGCATTATTTAAGGACGCTGCTGCAGAATTTAAGGAATCTGCTGCATTATTTAAGGACGTTGTTGCATTATTTAAGGACTCTGTGCATTATTTAAGGAATTTGCTGCATTATTTAAGGACTCTGCTGCATTATTTAATGACTCTGCTGCGGTATTTAAGGACTCTGCTGCATTATGTAAGCACTCTGCTGCATTATTTAAGGACTTTGCTGCATTATTTAAGGACTTTGATGCATTATTTATGGACGCTGCTGCGAAATTTAAGGAATCTGCTGCATTATTTAAGGACTTTGTTGCACTATTTAAGGACTCTGCTGCATTATTTAAGGACTCTGCTGCGGTATTTTAGGACTCTGCTGCATTATATAAGGACTCTGCTGCATTATTTAAGGACTTTGCTGCATTATTTAAGGACTCTGCTGCATTATTTAAGGACTCGGCTGCATTATTTAAATACCTTGCTGCATTATTTAATGACTCTGCTGCATTATTTAAGGATTTTATTGCATTATTTAAGGACTCTGCTGCATTATTTAATGAATTTGCTGCATTATTTAAGGACTCTGCTGCATTATTTAAGGACTCTGCTGGGGTATTTTAGGACTCTGCTGCATTATATAAGGACTCTGCTGCATTATTTAAGGACTTTGCTGCATTATTTAAGGACTTTGCGGCAGTAATTAAGGAATCTGCTGCATTATTTAAGGACTTTGTTGCATTATTTAAGGACTGTGCTGCATTGCTTAAGGACTCTGCTGCATTATTTAAGGACGTTGCTGCATTATTTAAGGACTTTGTTGCATTATTTAAGGACTCTGCTGCATTATTTAAGGACTTTGTTGCATTATTTAAGGACTCTGTTGCATTATTTAAGGACTTTGCTGCATTATTTAAGTACTCTGGTGCATTATTTAAGGACTTTGTTGCATTATTTAAGGACTCTGCTGCATTATTTAAGGACTTTGTTGCATTATTTAAGGACTCTGCTGCATTATTTAAGGACTTTGTTGCATCATTTAATGACTCTGCTGCAGTATTTAAGGACTATGTTGCATTATTTAAGGACTTTGATGCATTATTTAAGGAGGCTGCTGCAGAATTTAAGGAATCTGCTGCATTATTTAAGGACTTTGTTGCATTATTTAAGGACTCTGCTGCATTATTTAAGGACGCTGCTGCAGTATTTAAGGCCTCTTCTGCATTATTTAAGGATTTTGCTGCATTATTTAAGGACTCTACTGCATTATTAAGGACGTTGCTGCATTATTTAAGGACTTTATTGCATTATTTAAGGATTCTGCTGCATTATTTAAGGAATTAGCTGCATTATTTAAGTACTCTGCTGCATTATTTAAGGACTTTGCTGCATTATTTAAGTATGCTGCTGCAGTATTTAAGGCCTCTGCTGCATTATTTAAGGACTCTGCTGCATTATTAAGGACGTTGCTGCATTATTTAAGGACTTTATTGCATTATTTAAGGATTCTGCTGCATTATTTAAGAAATTTGCTGCATTATTTAAGGACTCTGCTGCATTATTTAAGGACTTTGTTGCATTATTTAATGACTCTGCTGGGGTATTTAAGGACTCTGCTGCATTATTTAAGGACTTTGTTGCATTATTTAAGGACTCTGCTGCATTATTTAAGGACTTTGCTGCATTATTTAAGGACTTTGATGCATTATTTAAGGACGCTGCTGCAGAATTAAAGTAATCTGCTGCATTATTTAAGGACTCTGCTGCATTATTTAAGGACTTTGCTGCATTATTTAAGGACTCTGCTGCATTATTTAAGGACTTTGTTGCATTATTTAATGACTCTGCTGCGGTATTTAAGGACTCTGCTGTATTATTTAAGGACTTTGCTGCATTATTTAAGGACTCTGCTTCATTATTTAAGGACTTTGTTGCATTATTTAAGGACTCTGCTGCATTATTTAAGGACTCTGCTGCATTATTTAAGGACTTTGCTGCATTATTTAAGTATGCTGCTGCGGTATTTAAGGCCTCTGCTGCATTATTTAAGGACTCTGCTGCATTATTAAGGACGTTGCTGCATTATTTAAGGACTTTATTGCATTATTTAAGGATTCTGCTGCATTATTTAAGGAATTTGCTGCATTATTTAAGGACTCTGCTGTATTATTTAAGGACTTTGTTGCATTATTTAATGACTCTGCTGGGGTATTTAAGGACTCTGCTGCATTATTTAAGGGCTTTGCTGCATTATTTAAGGACTCTGCTGCAGTATTTAAGGACTCTGCTGCATTATTTAAGGACTTTGATGCATTATTTAAGGACGCTGCTGCAGAATTTAAGGAATCTGCTGCATTATTTAAGGACTTTGTTGCATTATTTAAGGACTATGCTGCATTATGTAAGGACTCTGCTGCATTATTTAAGGACTTTGCTGCATTATTTAATTACTCTGCTGCATTATTTAAGGACTTTGTTGCATTATTTAAGGACTCTGCTGCATTATTTAAGGACTTTGCTGCATTATTTAAGGACTTTGATGCATTATTTAAGGACGCTGCTGCAGAATTTAAGTAATCTGCTGCATTATTTAAGGACTCTGCTGCATTATTTAAGGACTTTGCTGCATTATTTAAGGACTTTGCTGCAGTAATTAAGGAATCTGCTGCATTATTTAAGGACTTTGTTGCATTATTTAAGGACTCTGTTGCATTATTTAAGGACTTTGCTGCATTATTTAAGTACTCAGGTGCATTATTTAAGGACTTTGTTGCATTATTTAAGGACTCTGCTGCATTATTTAAGGACTTTGTTGCATTATTTAAGGACTCTGTTGCATTATTTAAGGACTTTGCTGCATTATTTAAGTACTCTGGTGCATTATTTAAGGACTTTGTTGCATTATTTAAGGACTCTGCTGCATTATTTAAGGACTTTGTTGCATTATTTAAGGACTCTGCTGCATTATTTAAGGACTTTGCTGCATTATTTAAAGACTCTGTTGCATTATTTAAGGACTTTGCTGCAGTAATTAAGGAATCTGCTGCATTATTTAAGGACTTTGTTGCATTATTTAAGGACTGTGCTGCATTGCTTAAGGACTCTGCTGCATTATTTAAGCACTTTGCTGCATTATTTAAGGACTTTGTTGCATTATTTAAGGACTCTGCTGCATTATTTAAGGACTTTGTTGCATTATTTAAGGACTCTGTTGCATTATTTAAGGACTTTGCTGCATTATTTAATTACTCTGCTGCATTATTTAAGGACTTTGTTGCATTATTTAAGGACTCTGCTGCATTATTTAAGGACTTTGCTGCATTATTTAAGGACTTTGATGCATTATTTAAGGACGCTGCTGCAGAATTTAAGTAATCTGCTGCATTATTTAAGGACGCTGCTGCATTATTTAAGGACTTTGCTGCATTATTTAAGGACTCTGCTGCATTATTTAAGGACTTTGTTGCATTATTTAATGACTCTGCTGCGGTATTTAAGGACTCTGCTGCATTATTTAAGGACTTTGCTGCATTATTTAAGGACTTTGCTGCAGTAATTAAGGAATCTGCTGCATTATTTAAGGACTTTGTTGCATTATTTAAGGACTCTGTTGCATTATTTAAGGACTTTGATGCATTATTTAAGGACGCCGCTGCAGAATTTAAGTAATCTGCTGCATTATTTAAGGACTCTGCTGCATTATTTAAGGACTTTGCTGCATTATTTAAGGACTCTGCTGTATTATTAAGCACGTTGCTGCATTAATTAAGGACTTTATTGCATTATTTAAGGAATTTGATGCATTATTTAAGGACTCTGCTGCATTATTTAAGGACTTTGCTGCATTATTTAAGGACTCTGCTTCATTATTTAAGGACTTTGTTGCATTATTTAAGGACTCTGCTGCATTATTTAAGGACTTTGTTGCATTATTTAAGGACTCTGCTGCATTATTTAAAGACTTTGCTGCATTATTTAAGTACTCTGGTGCATTATTTAAGGACTCTGCTGCATTATTTAAAGACTTTGCTGCATTATTTAAGTACTCTGGTGCATTATTTAAGGACTTTGTTGCTTTATTTAAGGACTCTGCTGCATTATTTAAGGACTTTGTTGCACTATTTAAGGACTCTGCTGCATTATTTAAGGACTCTGCTGCGGTATTTTAGGACTCTGCTGCATTATATAAGGACTCTGCT
Organism: Phyllobates terribilis; assembly: GCF_046119375.1. Classification (NCBI taxonomy): domain Eukaryota; kingdom Metazoa; phylum Chordata; class Amphibia; order Anura; family Dendrobatidae; genus Phyllobates; species Phyllobates terribilis. Next base: position 1,019,642 of record NW_027362988.1, on the reverse strand, counting down.
GCATTATTTAAGGACTTTGCTGCATTATTTAAGGACTCTGCTGCATTATTTAAGGACTCGGCTGCATTATTTAAATACCTTGCTGCATTATTTAATGACTCTGCTGCATTATTTAAGGATTTTATTGCATTATTTAAGGACTCTGCTGCATTATTTAATGAATTTGCTGCATTATTTAAGGACTCTGCTGCATTATTTAAGGACTCTGCTGGGGTATTTTAGGACTCTGCTGCATTATATAAGGACTCTGCTGCATTATTTAAGGACTTTGCTGCATTATTTAAGGACTTTGCGGCAGTAATTAAGGAATCTGCTGCATTATTTAAGGACTTTGTTGCATTATTTAAGGACTGTGCTGCATTGCTTAAGGACTCTGCTGCATTATTTAAGGACGTTGCTGCATTATTTAAGGACTTTGTTGCATTATTTAAGGACTCTGCTGCATTATTTAAGGACTTTGTTGCATTATTTAAGGACTCTGTTGCATTATTTAAGGACTTTGCTGCATTATTTAAGTACTCTGGTGCATTATTTAAGGACTTTATTGCATTATTTAAGGATTCTGCTGCATTATTTAAGGAATTTGCTGCATTATTTAAGAACTTTGCTGCAGTATTTAAGGACTCTGCTGCATTATTTAAGGACTTTATTGCATTATTTAAGGACCCTGCTGCAGAATTTAAGGAATCTGCTGCATTACTTAAGGACTTTGTTGCATTATTTAAGGACTCTGCTGCATTATTTAAGGACTTTGCTGCATTATTTAAGGACTTTGATGCATTATTTAAGGACGCCGCTGCAGAATTTAAGTAATCTGCTGCATTATTTAAGGACTCTGCTGCATTATTTAAGGACTTTGCTGCATTATTTAAGGACTCTGCTGTATTATTAAGCACGTTGCTGCATTAATTAAGGACTTTATTGCATTATTTAAGGAATTTGATGCATTATTTAAGGACTCTGCTGCATTATTTAAGGACTTTGCTGCATTATTTAAGGACTCTGCTTCATTATTTAAGGACTTTGTTGCATTATTTAAGGACTCTGCTGCATTATTTAAGGACTTTGTTGCATTATTTAAGGACTCTGCTGCATTATTTAAAGACTTTGCTGCATTATTTAAGTACTCTGGTGCATTATTTAAGGACTCTGCTGCATTATTTAAAGACTTTGCTGCATTATTTAAGTACTCTGGTGCATTATTTAAGGACTTTGTTGCTTTATTTAAGGACTCTGCTGCATTATTTAAGGACTTTGTTGCACTATTTAAGGACTCTGCTGCATTATTTAAGGACTCTGCTGCGGTATTTTAGGACTCTGCTGCATTATATAAGGACTCTGCTGCATTATTTAAGGACTTTGCTGCATTATTTAAGGACTCTGCTGCATTATTTAAGGACTCGGCTGCATTATTTAAATACCTTGCTGCATTATTTAATGACTCTGCTGCATTATTTAAGGATTTTATTGCATTATTTAAGGACTCTGCTGCATTATTTAATGAATTTGCTGCATTATTTAAGGACTCTGCTGCATTATTTAAGGACTCTGCTGGGGTATTTTAGGACTCTGCTGCATTATATAAGGACTCTGCTGCATTATTTAAGGACTTTGCTGCATTATTTAAGGACTTTGCGGCAGTAATTAAGGAATCTGCTGCATTATTTAAGGACTTTGTTGCATTATTTAAGGACTGTGCTGCATTGCTTAAGGACTCTGCTGCATTATTTAAGGACGTTGCTGCATTATTTAAGGACTTTGTTGCATTATTTAAGGACTCTGCTGCATTATTTAAGGACTTTGTTGCATTATTTAAGGACTCTGTTGCATTATTTAAGGACTTTGCTGCATTATTTAAGTACTCTGGTGCATTATTTAAGGACTTTATTGCATTATTTAAGGATTCTGCTGCATTATTTAAGGAATTTGCTGCATTATTTAAGAACTTTGCTGCAGTATTTAAGGACTCTGCTGCATTATTTAAGGACTTTATTGCATTATTTAAGGACCCTGCTGCAGAATTTAAGGAATCTGCTGCATTACTTAAGGACTTTGTTGCATTATTTAAGGACTCTGCTGCATTATTTAAGGACTTTGCTGCATTATTTAAGGACTTTGATGCATTATTTAAGGACGCCGCTGCAGAATTTAAGTAATCTGCTGCATTATTTAAGGACTCTGCTGCATTATTTAAGGACTTTGCTGCATTATTTAAGGACTCTACTGCATTATTAAGGACGTTGCTGCATTATTTAAGGACTTTATTGCATTATTTAAGGATTCTGCTGCATTATTTAAGGAATTAGCTGCATTATTTAAGTACTCTGCTGCATTATTTAAGGTCTTTGATGCATTATTTAAGGACTCTTCTGAATTATTTAAGGACTTTGCTGCATTATTTTAGGACGCTGCTGCGGTATTTAAGGCCTCTGCTGCATTATTTAAGGACTTTGCTGCATAATTTAAGGACTCTGCTGCATTATTAAGCACGTTGCTGCATTATTTAAGGACTTTATTGCATTATTTAAGGATTCTGCTGCATTATTTATGGAATTTGCTGCATTATTTAAGGAATTTGCTGCATTATTTAAGAACTCTGCTGCAGTATTTAAGGACTCTGCTGCATTATTTAAGGACTTTATTGCATTATTTAAGGACGCTGCTGCAGAATTTAAGGAATCTGCTGCATTATTTAAGGACGTTGTTGCATTATTTAAGGACTCTGTGCATTATTTAAGGAATTTGCTGCATTATTTAAGGACTCTGCTGCATTATTTAATGACTCTGCTGCGGTATTTAAGGACTCTGCTGCATTATGTAAGCACTCTGCTGCATTATTTAAGGACTTTGCTGCATTATTTAAGGACTTTGATGCATTATTTAAGGACGCTGCTGCAGAATTAAAGTAATCTGCTGCATTATTTAAGGACTCTGCTGCATTATTTAAGGACTTTGCTGCATTATTTAAGGACTCTGCTGCATTATTTAAGGACTTTGTTGCATTATTTAATGACTCTGCTGCGGTATTTAAGGACTCTGCTGTATTATTTAAGGACTTTGCTGCATTATTTAAGGACTCTGCTTCATTATTTAAGGACTTTGTTGCATTATTTAAGGACTCTGCTGCATTATTTAAGGACTCTGCTGCATTATTTAAGGACTTTGCTGCATTATTTAAGTATGCTGCTGCGGTATTTAAGGCCTCTGCTGCATTATTTAAGGACTCTGCTGCATTATTAAGGACGTTGCTGCATTATTTAAGGACTTTATTGCATTATTTAAGGATTCTGCTGCATTATTTAAGGAATTTGCTGCATTATTTAAGGACTCTGCTGTATTATTTAAGGACTTTGTTGCATTATTTAATGACTCTGCTGGGGTATTTAAGGACTCTGCTGCATTATTTAAGGGCTTTGCTGCATTATTTAAGGACTCTGCTGCAGTATTTAAGGACTCTGCTGCATTATTTAAGGACTTTGATGCATTATTTAAGGACGCTGCTGCAGAATTTAAGGAATCTGCTGCATTATTTAAGGACTTTGTTGCATTATTTAAGGACTATGCTGCATTATGTAAGGACTCTGCTGCATTATTTAAGGACTTTGCTGCATTATTTAATTACTCTGCTGCATTATTTAAGGACTTTGTTGCATTATTTAAGGACTCTGCTGCATTATTTAAGGACTTTGCTGCATTATTTAAGGACTTTGATGCATTATTTAAGGACGCTGCTGCAGAATTTAAGTAATCTGCTGCATTATTTAAGGACTCTGCTGCATTATTTAAGGACTTTGCTGCATTATTTAAGGACTCTGCTGCATTATTTAAGGACTTTGTTGCATTATTTAATGACTCTGCTGCGGTATTTAAGGACTCTGCTGCATTATTTAAGGACTTTGCTGCATTATTTAAGGACTTTGCTGCAGTAATTAAGGAATCTGCTGCATTATTTAAGGACTTTGTTGCATTATTTAAGGACTCTGTTGCATTATTTAAGGACTTTGCTGCATTATTTAAGTACTCAGGTGCATTATTTAAGGACTTTGTTGCATTATTTAAGGACTCTGCTGCATTATTTAAGGACTTTGTTGCATTATTTAAGGACTCTGTTGCATTATTTAAGGACTTTGCTGCATTATTTAAGTACTCTGGTGCATTATTTAAGGACTTTGTTGCATTATTTAAGGACTCTGCTGCATTATTTAAGGACTTTGTTGCATTATTTAAGGACTCTGCTGCATTATTTAAGGACTTTGCTGCATTATTTAAAGACTCTGTTGCATTATTTAAGGACTTTGCTGCAGTAATTAAGGAATCTGCTGCATTATTTAAGGACTTTGTTGCATTATTTAAGGACTGTGCTGCATTGCTTAAGGACTCTGCTGCATTATTTAAGCACTTTGCTGCATTATTTAAGGACTTTGTTGCATTATTTAAGGACTCTGCTGCATTATTTAAGGACTTTGTTGCATTATTTAAGGACTCTGTTGCATTATTTAAGGACTTTGCTGCATTATTTAATTACTCTGCTGCATTATTTAAGGACTTTGTTGCATTATTTAAGGACTCTGCTGCATTATTTAAGGACTTTGCTGCATTATTTAAGGACTTTGATGCATTATTTAAGGACGCTGCTGCAGAATTTAAGTAATCTGCTGCATTATTTAAGGACGCTGCTGCATTATTTAAGGACTTTGCTGCATTATTTAAGGACTCTGCTGCATTATTTAAGGACTTTGTTGCATTATTTAATGACTCTGCTGCGGTATTTAAGGACTCTGCTGCATTATTTAAGGACTTTGCTGCATTATTTAAGGACTTTGCTGCAGTAATTAAGGAATCTGCTGCATTATTTAAGGACTTTGTTGCATTATTTAAGGACTCTGTTGCATTATTTAAGGACTTTGATGCATTATTTAAGGACGCCGCTGCAGAATTTAAGTAATCTGCTGCATTATTTAAGGACTCTGCTGCATTATTTAAGGACTTTGCTGCATTATTTAAGGACTCTGCTGTATTATTAAGCACGTTGCTGCATTAATTAAGGACTTTATTGCATTATTTAAGGAATTTGATGCATTATTTAAGGACTCTGCTGCATTATTTAAGGACTTTGCTGCATTATTTAAGGACTCTGCTTCATTATTTAAGGACTTTGTTGCATTATTTAAGGACTCTGCTGCATTATTTAAGGACTTTGTTGCATTATTTAAGGACTCTGCTGCATTATTTAAAGACTTTGCTGCATTATTTAAGTACTCTGGTGCATTATTTAAGGACTCTGCTGCATTATTTAAAGACTTTGCTGCATTATTTAAGTACTCTGGTGCATTATTTAAGGACTTTGTTGCTTTATTTAAGGACTCTGCTGCATTATTTAAGGACTTTGTTGCACTATTTAAGGACTCTGCTGCATTATTTAAGGACTCTGCTGCGGTATTTTAGGACTCTGCTGCATTATATAAGGACTCTGCTGCATTATTTAAGGACTTTGCTGCATTATTTAAGGACTCTGCTGCATTATTTAAGGACTCGGCTGCATTATTTAAATACCTTGCTGCATTATTTAATGACTCTGCTGCATTATTTAAGGATTTTATTGCATTATTTAAGGACTCTGCTGCATTATTTAATGAATTTGCTGCATTATTTAAGGACTCTGCTGCATTATTTAAGGACTCTGCTGGGGTATTTTAGGACTCTGCTGCATTATATAAGGACTCTGCTGCATTATTTAAGGACTTTGCTGCATTATTTAAGGACTTTGCGGCAGTAATTAAGGAATCTGCTGCATTATTTAAGGACTTTGTTGCATTATTTAAGGACTGTGCTGCATTGCTTAAGGACTCTGCTGCATTATTTAAGGACGTTGCTGCATTATTTAAGGACTTTGTTGCATTATTTAAGGACTCTGCTGCATTATTTAAGGACTTTGTTGCATTATTTAAGGACTCTGTTGCATTATTTAAGGACTTTGCTGCATTATTTAAGTACTCTGGTGCATTATTTAAGGACTTTATTGCATTATTTAAGGATTCTGCTGCATTATTTAAGGAATTTGCTGCATTATTTAAGAACTTTGCTGCAGTATTTAAGGACTCTGCTGCATTATTTAAGGACTTTATTGCATTATTTAAGGACCCTGCTGCAGAATTTAAGGAATCTGCTGCATTACTTAAGGACTTTGTTGCATTATTTAAGGACTCTGCTGCATTATTTAAGGACTTTGCTGCATTATTTAAGGACTTTGATGCATTATTTAAGGACGCCGCTGCAGAATTTAAGTAATCTGCTGCATTATTTAAGGACTCTGCTGCATTATTTAAGGACTTTGCTGCATTATTTAAGGACTCTGCTGTATTATTAAGCACGTTGCTGCATTAATTAAGGACTTTATTGCATTATTTAAGGAATTTGATGCATTATTTAAGGACTCTGCTGCATTATTTAAGGACTTTGCTGCATTATTTAAGGACTCTGCTTCATTATTTAAGGACTTTGTTGCATTATTTAAGGACTCTGCTGCATTATTTAAGGACTTTGTTGCATTATTTAAGGACTCTGCTGCATTATTTAAAGACTTTGCTGCATTATTTAAGTACTCTGGTGCATTATTTAAGGACTCTGCTGCATTATTTAAAGACTTTGCTGCATTATTTAAGTACTCTGGTGCATTATTTAAGGACTTTGTTGCTTTATTTAAGGACTCTGCTGCATTATTTAAGGACTTTGTTGCACTATTTAAGGACTCTGCTGCATTATTTAAGGACTCTGCTGCGGTATTTTAGGACTCTGCTGCATTATATAAGGACTCTGCTGCATTATTTAAGGACTTTGCTGCATTATTTAAGGACTCTGCTGCATTATTTAAGGACTCGGCTGCATTATTTAAATACCTTGCTGCATTATTTAATGACTCTGCTGCATTATTTAAGGATTTTATTGCATTATTTAAGGACTCTGCTGCATTATTTAATGAATTTGCTGCATTATTTAAGGACTCTGCTGCATTATTTAAGGACTCTGCTGGGGTATTTTAGGACTCTGCTGCATTATATAAGGACTCTGCTGCATTATTTAAGGACTTTGCTGCATTATTTAAGGACTTTGCGGCAGTAATTAAGGAATCTGCTGCATTATTTAAGGACTTTGTTGCATTATTTAAGGACTGTGCTGCATTGCTTAAGGACTCTGCTGCATTATTTAAGGACGTTGCTGCATTATTTAAGGACTTTGTTGCATTATTTAAGGACTCTGCTGCATTATTTAAGGACTTTGTTGCATTATTTAAGGACTCTGTTGCATTATTTAAGGACTTTGCTGCATTATTTAAGTACTCTGGTGCATTATTTAAGGACTTTATTGCATTATTTAAGGATTCTGCTGCATTATTTAAGGAATTTGCTGCATTATTTAAGAACTTTGCTGCAGTATTTAAGGACTCTGCTGCATTATTTAAGGACTTTATTGCATTATTTAAGGACCCTGCTGCAGAATTTAAGGAATCTGCTGCATTACTTAAGGACTTTGTTGCATTATTTAAGGACTCTGCTGCATTATTTAAGGACTTTGCTGCATTATTTAAGGACTTTGATGCATTATTTAAGGACGCCGCTGCAGAATTTAAGTAATCTGCTGCATTATTTAAGGACTCTGCTGCATTATTTAAGGACTTTGCTGCATTATTTAAGGACTCTACTGCATTATTAAGGACGTTGCTGCATTATTTAAGGACTTTATTGCATTATTTAAGGATTCTGCTGCATTATTTAAGGAATTAGCTGCATTATTTAAGTACTCTGCTGCATTATTTAAGGTCTTTGATGCATTATTTAAGGACTCTTCTGAATTATTTAAGGACTTTGCTGCATTATTTTAGGACGCTGCTGCGGTATTTAAGGCCTCTGCTGCATTATTTAAGGACTTTGCTGCATAATTTAAGGACTCTGCTGCATTATTAAGCACGTTGCTGCATTATTTAAGGACTTTATTGCATTATTTAAGGATTCTGCTGCATTATTTATGGAATTTGCTGCATTATTTAAGGAATTTGCTGCATTATTTAAGAACTCTGCTGCAGTATTTAAGGACTCTGCTGCATTATTTAAGGACTTTATTGCATTATTTAAGGACGCTGCTGCAGAATTTAAGGAATCTGCTGCATTATTTAAGGACGTTGTTGCATTATTTAAGGACTCTGTGCATTATTTAAGGAATTTGCTGCATTATTTAAGGACTCTGCTGCATTATTTAATGACTCTGCTGCGGTATTTAAGGACTCTGCTGCATTATGTAAGCACTCTGCTGCATTATTTAAGGACTTTGCTGCATTATTTAAGGACTTTGATGCATTATTTATGGACGCTGCTGCGAAATTTAAGGAATCTGCTGCATTATTTAAGGACTTTGTTGCACTATTTAAGGACTCTGCTGCATTATTTAAGGACTCTGCTGCGGTATTTTAGGACTCTGCTGCATTATATAAGGACTCTGCTGCATTATTTAAGGACTTTGCTGCATTATTTAAGGACTCTGCTGCATTATTTAAGGACTCGGCTGCATTATTTAAATACCTTGCTGCATTATTTAATGACTCTGCTGCATTATTTAAGGATTTTATTGCATTATTTAAGGACTCTGCTGCATTATTTAATGAATTTGCTGCATTATTTAAGGACTCTGCTGCATTATTTAAGGACTCTGCTGGGGTATTTTAGGACTCTGCTGCATTATATAAGGACTCTGCTGCATTATTTAAGGACTTTGCTGCATTATTTAAGGACTTTGCGGCAGTAATTAAGGAATCTGCTGCATTATTTAAGGACTTTGTTGCATTATTTAAGGACTGTGCTGCATTGCTTAAGGACTCTGCTGCATTATTTAAGGACGTTGCTGCATTATTTAAGGACTTTGTTGCATTATTTAAGGACTCTGCTGCATTATTTAAGGACTTTGTTGCATTATTTAAGGACTCTGTTGCATTATTTAAGGACTTTGCTGCATTATTTAAGTACTCTGGTGCATTATTTAAGGACTTTGTTGCATTATTTAAGGACTCTGCTGCATTATTTAAGGACTTTGTTGCATTATTTAAGGACTCTGCTGCATTATTTAAGGACTTTGTTGCATCATTTAATGACTCTGCTGCAGTATTTAAGGACTATGTTGCATTATTTAAGGACTTTGATGCATTATTTAAGGAGGCTGCTGCAGAATTTAAGGAATCTGCTGCATTATTTAAGGACTTTGTTGCATTATTTAAGGACTCTGCTGCATTATTTAAGGACGCTGCTGCAGTATTTAAGGCCTCTTCTGCATTATTTAAGGATTTTGCTGCATTATTTAAGGACTCTACTGCATTATTAAGGACGTTGCTGCATTATTTAAGGACTTTATTGCATTATTTAAGGATTCTGCTGCATTATTTAAGGAATTAGCTGCATTATTTAAGTACTCTGCTGCATTATTTAAGTACTTTGCTGCATTATTTAAGTATGCTGCTGCAGTATTTAAGGCCTCTGCTGCATTATTTAAGGACTCTGCTGCATTATTAAGGACGTTGCTGCATTATTTAAGGACTTTATTGCATTATTTAAGGATTCTGCTGCATTATTTAAGAAATTTGCTGCATTATTTAAGGACTCTGCTGCATTATTTAAGGACTTTGTTGCATTATTTAATGACTCTGCTGGGGTATTTAAGGACTCTGCTGCATTATTTAAGGACTTTGTTGCATTATTTAAGGACTCTGCTGCATTATTTAAGGACTTTGCTGCATTATTTAAGGACTTTGATGCATTATTTAAGGACGCTGCTGCAGAATTAAAGTAATCTGCTGCATTATTTAAGGACTCTGCTGCATTATTTAAGGACTTTGCTGCATTATTTAAGGACTCTGCTGCATTATTTAAGGACTTTGTTGCATTATTTAATGACTCTGCTGCGGTATTTAAGGACTCTGCTGTATTATTTAAGGACTTTGCTGCATTATTTAAGGACTCTGCTTCATTATTTAAGGACTTTGTTGCATTATTTAAGGACTCTGCTGCATTATTTAAGGACTCTGCTGCATTATTTAAGGACTTTGCTGCATTATTTAAGTATGCTGCTGCGGTATTTTAGGCCTCTGCTGCATTATTTAAGGACTCTGCTGCATTATTAAGGACGTTGCTGCATTATTTAAGGACTTTATTGCATTATTTAAGGATTCTGCTGCATTATTTAAGGAATTTGCTGCATTATTTAAGGACTCTGCTGTATTATTTAAGGACTTTGTTGCATTATTTAATGACTCTGCTGGGGTATTTAAGGACTCTGCTGCATTATTTAAGGGCTTTGCTGCATTATTTAAGGACTCTGCTGCAGTATTTAAGGACTCTGCTGCATTATTTAAGGACTTTGATGCATTATTTAAGGACGCTGCTGCAGAATTTAAGGAATCTGCTGCATTATTTAAGGACTTTGTTGCATTATTTAACGACTATGCTGCATTATGTAAGGACTCTGCTGCATTATTTAAGGACTTTGCTGCATTATTTAATTACTCTGCTGCATTATTTAAGGACTTTGTTGCATTATTTAAGGACTCTGCTGCATTATTTAAGGACTTTGCTGCATTATTTAAGGACTTTGATGCATTATTTAAGGACGCTGCTGCAGAATTTAAGTAATCTGCTGCATTATTTAAGGACTCTGCTGCATTATTTAAGGACTTTGCTGCATTATTTAAGGACTCTGCTGCATTATTTAAGGACTTTGTTGCATTATTTAATGACTCTGCTGCGGTATTTAAGGACTCTGCTGCATTATTTAAGGACTTTGCTGCATTATTTAAGGACTTTGCTGCAGTAATTAAGGAATCTGCTGCATTATTTAAGGACTTTGTTGCATTATTTAAGGACTCTGTTGCATTATTTAAGGACTTTGCTGCATTATTTAAGTACTCAGGTGCATTATTTAAGGACTTTGTTGCATTATTTAAGGACTCTGCTGCATTATTTAAGGACTTTGTTGCATTATTTAAGGACTCTGTTGCATTATTTAAGGACTTTGCTGCATTATTTAAGTACTCTGGTGCATTATTTAAGGACTTTGTTGCATTATTTAAGGACTCTGCTGCATTATTTAAGGACTTTGTTGCATTATTTAAGGACTCTGCTGCATTATTTAAGGACTTTGCTGCATTATTTAAAGACTCTGTTGCATTATTTAAGGACTTTGCTGCAGTAATTAAGGAATCTGCTGCATTATTTAAGGACTTTGTTGCATTATTTAAGGACTGTGCTGCATTGCTTAAGGACTCTGCTGCATTATTTAAGCACTTTGCTGCATTATTTAAGGACTTTGTTGCATTATTTAAGGACTCTGCTGCATTATTTAAGGACTTTGTTGCATTATTTAAGGACTCTGTTGCATTATTTAAGGACTTTGCTGCATTATTTAATTACTCTGCTGCATTATTTAAGGACTTTGTTGCATTATTTAAGGACTCTGCTGCATTATTTAAGGACTTTGCTGCATTATTTAAGGACTTTGATGCATTATTTAAGGACGCTGCTGCAGAATTTAAGTAATCTGCTGCATTATTTAAGGACGCTGCTGCATTATTTAAGGACTTTGCTGCATTATTTAAGGACTCTGCTGCATTATTTAAGGACTTTGTTGCATTATTTAATGACTCTGCTGCGGTATTTAAGGACTCTGCTGCATTATTTAAGGACTTTGCTGCATTATTTAAGGACTTTGCTGCAGTAATTAAGGAATCTGCTGCATTATTTAAGGACTTTGTTGCATTATTTAAGGACTCTGTTGCATTATTTAAGGACTTTGATGCATTATTTAAGGACGCCGCTGCAGAATTTAAGTAATCTGCTGCATTATTTAAGGACTCTGCTGCATTATTTAAGGACTTTGCTGCATTATTTAAGGACTCTGCTGTATTATTAAGCACGTTGCTGCATTAATTAAGGACTTTATTGCATTATTTAAGGAATTTGATGCATTATTTAAGGACTCTGCTGCATTATTTAAGGACTTTGCTGCATTATTTAAGGACTCTGCTTCATTATTTAAGGACTTTGTTGCATTATTTAAGGACTCTGCTGCATTATTTAAGGACTTTGTTGCATTATTTAAGGACTCTGCTGCATTATTTAAAGACTTTGCTGCATTATTTAAGTACTCTGGTGCATTATTTAAGGACTCTGCTGCATTATTTAAAGACTTTGCTGCATTATTTAAGTACTCTGGTGCATTATTTAAGGACTTTGTTGCTTTATTTAAGGACTCTGCTGCATTATTTAAGGACTTTGTTGCACTATTTAAGGACTCTGCTGCATTATTTAAGGACTCTGCTGCGGTATTTTAGGACTCTGCTGCATTATATAAGGACTCTGCTGCATTATTTAAGGACTTTGCTGCATTATTTAAGGACTCTGCTGCATTATTTAAGGACTCGGCTGCATTATTTAAATACCTTGCTGCATTATTTAATGACTCTGCTGCATTATTTAAGGATTTTATTGCATTATTTAAGGACTCTGCTGCATTATTTAATGAATTTGCTGCATTATTTAAGGACTCTGCTGCATTATTTAAGGACTCTGCTGGGGTATTTTAGGACTCTGCTGCATTATATAAGGACTCTGCTGCATTATTTAAGGACTTTGCTGCATTATTTAAGGACTTTGCGGCAGTAATTAAGGAATCTGCTGCATTATTTAAGGACTTTGTTGCATTATTTAAGGACTGTGCTGCATTGCTTAAGGACTCTGCTGCATTATTTAAGGACGTTGCTGCATTATTTAAGGACTTTGTTGCATTATTTAAGGACTCTGCTGCATTATTTAAGGACTTTGTTGCATTATTTAAGGACTCTGTTGCATTATTTAAGGACTTTGCTGCATTATTTAAGTACTCTGGTGCATTATTTAAGGACTTTATTGCATTATTTAAGGATTCTGCTGCATTATTTAAGGAATTTGCTGCATTATTTAAGAACTTTGCTGCAGTATTTAAGGACTCTGCTGCATTATTTAAGGACTTTATTGCATTATTTAAGGACCCTGCTGCAGAATTTAAGGAATCTGCTGCATTACTTAAGGACTTTGTTGCATTATTTAAGGACTCTGCTGCATTATTTAAGGACTTTGCTGCATTATTTAAGGACTTTGATGCATTATTTAAGGACGCCGCTGCAGAATTTAAGTAATCTGCTGCATTATTTAAGGACTCTGCTGCATTATTTAAGGACTTTGCTGCATTATTTAAGGACTCTACTGCATTATTAAGGACGTTGCTGCATTATTTAAGGACTTTATTGCATTATTTAAGGATTCTGCTGCATTATTTAAGGAATTAGCTGCATTATTTAAGTACTCTGCTGCATTATTTAAGGTCTTTGATGCATTATTTAAGGACTCTTCTGAATTATTTAAGGACTTTGCTGCATTATTTTAGGACGCTGCTGCGGTATTTAAGGCCTCTGCTGCATTATTTAAGGACTTTGCTGCATAATTTAAGGACTCTGCTGCATTATTAAGCACGTTGCTGCATTATTTAAGGACTTTATTGCATTATTTAAGGATTCTGCTGCATTATTTATGGAATTTGCTGCATTATTTAAGGAATTTGCTGCATTATTTAAGAACTCTGCTGCAGTATTTAAGGACTCTGCTGCATTATTTAAGGACTTTATTGCATTATTTAAGGACGCTGCTGCAGAATTTAAGGAATCTGCTGCATTATTTAAGGACGTTGTTGCATTATTTAAGGACTCTGTGCATTATTTAAGGAATTTGCTGCATTATTTAAGGACTCTGCTGCATTATTTAATGACTCTGCTGCGGTATTTAAGGACTCTGCTGCATTATGTAAGCACTCTGCTGCATTATTTAAGGACTTTGCTGCATTATTTAAGGACTTTGATGCATTATTTATGGACGCTGCTGCGAAATTTAAGGAATCTGCTGCATTATTTAAGGACTTTGTTGCACTATTTAAGGACTCTGCTGCATTATTTAAGGACTCTGCTGCGGTATTTTAGGACTCTGCTGCATTATATAAGGACTCTGCTGCATTATTTAAGGACTTTGCTGCATTATTTAAGGACTCTGCTGCATTATTTAAGGACTCGGCTGCATTATTTAAATACCTTGCTGCATTATTTAATGACTCTGCTGCATTATTTAAGGATTTTATTGCATTATTTAAGGACTCTGCTGCATTATTTAATGAATTTGCTGCATTATTTAAGGACTCTGCTGCATTATTTAAGGACTCTGCTGGGGTATTTTAGGACTCTGCTGCATTATATAAGGACTCTGCTGCATTATTTAAGGACTTTGCTGCATTATTTAAGGACTTTGCGGCAGTAATTAAGGAATCTGCTGCATTATTTAAGGACTTTGTTGCATTATTTAAGGACTGTGCTGCATTGCTTAAGGACTCTGCTGCATTATTTAAGGACGTTGCTGCATTATTTAAGGACTTTGTTGCATTATTTAAGGACTCTGCTGCATTATTTAAGGACTTTGTTGCATTATTTAAGGACTCTGTTGCATTATTTAAGGACTTTGCTGCATTATTTAAGTACTCTGGTGCATTATTTAAGGACTTTGTTGCATTATTTAAGGACTCTGCTGCATTATTTAAGGACTTTGTTGCATTATTTAAGGACTCTGCTGCATTATTTAAGGACTTTGTTGCATCATTTAATGACTCTGCTGCAGTATTTAAGGACTATGTTGCATTATTTAAGGACTTTGATGCATTATTTAAGGAGGCTGCTGCAGAATTTAAGGAATCTGCTGCATTATTTAAGGACTTTGTTGCATTATTTAAGGACTCTGCTGCATTATTTAAGGACGCTGCTGCAGTATTTAAGGCCTCTTCTGCATTATTTAAGGATTTTGCTGCATTATTTAAGGACTCTACTGCATTATTAAGGACGTTGCTGCATTATTTAAGGACTTTATTGCATTATTTAAGGATTCTGCTGCATTATTTAAGGAATTAGCTGCATTATTTAAGTACTCTGCTGCATTATTTAAGGACTTTGCTGCATTATTTAAGTATGCTGCTGCAGTATTTAAGGCCTCTGCTGCATTATTTAAGGACTCTGCTGCATTATTAAGGACGTTGCTGCATTATTTAAGGACTTTATTGCATTATTTAAGGATTCTGCTGCATTATTTAAGGAATTTGCTGCATTATTTAAGGACTCTGCTGCATTATTTAAGGACTTTGTTGCATTATTTAATGACTCTGCTGGGGTATTTAAGGACTCTGCTGCATTATTTAAGGACTTTGTTGCATTATTTAAGGACTCTGCTGCATTATTTAAGGACTTTGCTGCATTATTTAAGGACTTTGATGCATTATTTAAGGACGCTGCTGCAGAATTAAAGTAATCTGCTGCATTATTTAAGGACTCTGCTGCAATATTTAAGGACTTTGCTGCATTATTTAAGGACTCTGCTGCATTATTTAAGGACTTTGTTGCATTATTTAATGACTCTGCTGCGGTATTTAAGGACTCTGCTGTATTATTTAAGGACTTTGCTGCATTATTTAAGGACTCTGCTTCATTATTTAAGGACTTTGTTGCATTATTTAAGGACTCTGCTGCATTATTTAAGGACTCTGCTGCATTATTTAAGGACTTTGCTGCATTATTTAAGTATGCTGCTGCGGTATTTAAGGCCTCTGCTGCATTATTTAAGGACTCTGCTGCATTATTAAGGACGTTGCTGCATTATTTAAGGACTTTATTGCATTATTTAAGGATTCTGCTGCATTATTTAAGGAATTTGCTGCATTATTTAAGGACTCTGCTGTATTATTTAAGGACTTTGTTGCATTATTTAATGACTCTGCTGGGGTATTTAAGGACTCTGCTGCATTATTTAAGGGCTTTGCTGCATTATTTAAGGACTCTGCTGCAGTATTTAAGGACTCTGCTGCATTATTTAAGGACTTTGATGCATTATTTAAGGACGCTGCTGCAGAATTTAAGGAATCTGCTGCATTATTTAAGGACTTTGTTGCATTATTTAAGGACTATGCTGCATTATGTAAGGACTCTGCTGCATTATTTAAGGACTTTGCTGCATTATTTAATTACTCTGCTGCATTATTTAAGGACTTTGTTGCATTATTTAAGGACTCTGCTGCATTATTTAAGGACTTTGCTGCATTATTTAAGGACTTTGATGCATTATTTAAGGACGCTGCTGCAGAATTTAAGTAATCTGCTGCATTATTTAAGGACTCTGCTGCATTATTTAAGGACTTTGCTGCATTATTTAAGGACTCTGCTGCATTATTTAAGGACTTTGTTGCATTATTTAATGACTCTGCTGCGGTATTTAAGGACTCTGCTGCATTATTTAAGGACTTTGCTGCATTATTTAAGGACTTTGCTGCAGTAATTAAGGAATCTGCTGCATTATTTAAGGACTTTGTTGCATTATTTAAGGACTCTGTTGCATTATTTAAGGACTTTGCTGCATTATTTAAGTACTCAGGTGCATTATTTAAGGATTTTGTTGCATTATTTAAGGACTCTGCTGCATTATTTAAGGACTTTGTTGCATTATTTAAGGACTCTGTTGCATTATTTAAGGACTTTGCTGCATTATTTAAGTACTCTGGTGCATTATTTAAGGACTTTGTTGCATTATTTAAGGACTCTGCTGCATTATTTAAGGACTTTGTTGCATTATTTAAGGACTCTGCTGCATTATTTAAGGACTTTGCTGCATTATTTAAAGACTCTGTTGCATTATTTAAGGACTTTGCTGCAGTAATTAAGGAATCTGCTGCATTATTTAAGGACTTTGTTGCATTATTTAAGGACTGTGCTGCATTGCTTAAGGACTCTGCTGCATTATTTAAGCACTTTGCTGCATTATTTAAGGACTTTGTTGCATTATTTAAGGACTCTGCTGCATTATTTAAGGACTTTGTTGCATTATTTAAGGACTCTGTTGCATTATTTAAGGACTTTGCTGCATTATTTAATTACTCTGCTGCATTATTTAAGGACTTTGTTGCATTATTTAAGGACTCTGCTGCATTATTTAAGGACTTTGCTGCATTATTTAAGGACTTTGATGCATTATTTAAGGACGCTGCTGCAGAATTTAAGTAATCTGCTGCATTATTTAAGGACGCTGCTGCATTATTTAAGGACTTTGCTGCATTATTTAAGGACTCTGCTGCATTATTTAAGGACTTTGTTGCATTATTTAATGACTCTGCTGCGGTATTTAAGGACTCTGCTGCATTATTTAAGGACTTTGCTGCATTATTTAAGGACTTTGCTGCAGTAATTAAGGAATCTGCTGCATTATTTAAGGACTTTGTTGCATTATTTAAGGACTCTGTTGCATTATTTAAGGACTTTGATGCATTATTTAAGGACGCCGCTGCAGAATTTAAGTAATCTGCTGCATTATTTAAGGACTCTGCTGCATTATTTAAGGACTTTGCTGCATTATTTAAGGACTCTGCTGTATTATTAAGCACGTTGCTGCATTAATTAAGGACTTTATTGCATTATTTAAGGAATTTGATGCATTATTTAAGGACTCTGCTGCATTATTTAAGGACTTTGCTGCATTATTTAAGGACTCTGCTTCATTATTTAAGGACTTTGTTGCATTATTTAAGGACTCTGCTGCATTATTTAAGGACTTTGTTGCATTATTTAAGGACTCTGCTGCATTATTTAAAGACTTTGCTGCATTATTTAAGTACTCTGGTGCATTATTTAAGGACTCTGCTGCATTATTTAAAGACTTTGCTGCATTATTTAAGTACTCTGGTGCATTATTTAAGGACTTTGTTGCTTTATTTAAGGACTCTGCTGCATTATTTAAGGACTTTGTTGCACTATTTAAGGACTCTGCTGCATTATTTAAGGACTCTGCTGCGGTATTTTAGGACTCTGCTGCATTATATAAGGACTCTGCTGCATTATTTAAGGACTTTGCTGCATTATTTAAGGACTCTGCTGCATTATTTAAGGACTCGGCTGCATTATTTAAATACCTTGCTGCATTATTTAATGACTCTGCTGCATTATTTAAGGATTTTATTGCATTATTTAAGGACTCTGCTGCATTATTTAATGAATTTGCTGCATTATTTAAGGACTCTGCTGCATTATTTAAGGACTCTGCTGGGGTATTTTAGGACTCTGCTGCATTATATAAGGACTCTGCTGCATTATTTAAGGACTTTGCTGCATTATTTAAGGACTTTGCGGCAGTAATTAAGGAATCTGCTGCATTATTTAAGGACTTTGTTGCATTATTTAAGGACTGTGCTGCATTGCTTAAGGACTCTGCTGCATTATTTAAGGACGTTGCTGCATTATTTAAGGACTTTGTTGCATTATTTAAGGACTCTGCTGCATTATTTAAGGACTTTGTTGCATTATTTAAGGACTCTGTTGCATTATTTAAGGACTTTGCTGCATTATTTAAGTACTCTGGTGCATTATTTAAGGACTTTATTGCATTATTTAAGGATTCTGCTGCATTATTTAAGGAATTTGCTGCATTATTTAAGAACTTTGCTGCAGTATTTAAGGACTCTGCTGCATTATTTAAGGACTTTATTGCATTATTTAAGGACCCTGCTGCAGAATTTAAGGAATCTGCTGCATTACTTAAGGACTTTGTTGCATTATTTAAGGACTCTGCTGCATTATTTAAGGACTTTGCTGCATTATTTAAGGACTTTGATGCATTATTTAAGGACGCCGCTGCAGAATTTAAGTAATCTGCTGCATTATTTAAGGACTCTGCTGCATTATTTAAGGACTTTGCTGCATTATTTAAGGACTCTACTGCATTATTAAGGACGTTGCTGCATTATTTAAGGACTTTATTGCATTATTTAAGGATTCTGCTGCATTATTTAAGGAATTAGCTGCATTATTTAAGTACTCTGCTGCATTATTTAAGGTCTTTGATGCATTATTTAAGGACTCTTCTGAATTATTTAAGGACTTTGCTGCATTATTTTAGGACGCTGCTGCGGTATTTAAGGCCTCTGCTGCATTATTTAAGGACTTTGCTGCATAATTTAAGGACTCTGCTGCATTATTAAGCACGTTGCTGCATTATTTAAGGACTTTATTGCATTATTTAAGGATTCTGCTGCATTATTTATGGAATTTGCTGCATTATTTAAGGAATTTGCTGCATTATTTAAGAACTCTGCTGCAGTATTTAAGGACTCTGCTGCATTATTTAAGGACTTTATTGCATTATTTAAGGACGCTGCTGCAGAATTTAAGGAATCTGCTGCATTATTTAAGGACGTTGTTGCATTATTTAAGGACTCTGTGCATTATTTAAGGAATTTGCTGCATTATTTAAGGACTCTGCTGCATTATTTAATGACTCTGCTGCGGTATTTAAGGACTCTGCTGCATTATGTAAGCACTCTGCTGCATTATTTAAGGACTTTGCTGCATTATTTAAGGACTTTGATGCATTATTTATGGACGCTGCTGCGAAATTTAAGGAATCTGCTGCATTATTTAAGGACTTTGTTGCACTATTTAAGGACTCTGCTGCATTATTTAAGGACTCTGCTGCGGTATTTTAGGACTCTGCTGCATTATATAAGGACTCTGCTGCATTATTTAAGGACTTTGCTGCATTATTTAAGGACTCTGCTGCATTATTTAAGGACTCGGCTGCATTATTTAAATACCTTGCTGCATTATTTAATGACTCTGCTGCATTATTTAAGGATTTTATTGCATTATTTAAGGACTCTGCTGCATTATTTAATGAATTTGCTGCATTATTTAAGGACTCTGCTGCATTATTTAAGGACTCTGCTGGGGTATTTTAGGACTCTGCTGCATTATATAAGGACTCTGCTGCATTATTTAAGGACTTTGCTGCATTATTTAAGGACTTTGCGGCAGTAATTAAGGAATCTGCTGCATTATTTAAGGACTTTGTTGCATTATTTAAGGACTGTGCTGCATTGCTTAAGGACTCTGCTGCATTATTTAAGGACGTTGCTGCATTATTTAAGGACTTTGTTGCATTATTTAAGGACTCTGCTGCATTATTTAAGGACTTTGTTGCATTATTTAAGGACTCTGTTGCATTATTTAAGGACTTTGCTGCATTATTTAAGTACTCTGGTGCATTATTTAAGGACTTTGTTGCATTATTTAAGGACTCTGCTGCATTATTTAAGGACTTTGTTGCATTATTTAAGGACTCTGCTGCATTATTTAAGGACTTTGTTGCATCATTTAATGACTCTGCTGCAGTATTTAAGGACTATGTTGCATTATTTAAGGACTTTGATGCATTATTTAAGGAGGCTGCTGCAGAATTTAAGGAATCTGCTGCATTATTTAAGGACTTTGTTGCATTATTTAAGGACTCTGCTGCATTATTTAAGGACGCTGCTGCAGTATTTAAGGCCTCTTCTGCATTATTTAAGGATTTTGCTGCATTATTTATGGACTCTACTGCATTATTAAGGACGTTGCTGCATTATTTAAGGACTTTATTGCATTATTTAAGGATTCTGCTGCATTATTTAAGGAATTAGCTGCATTATTTAAGTACTCTGCTGCATTATTTAAGGACTTTGCTGCATTATTTAAGTATGCTGCTGCAGTATTTAAGGCCTCTGCTGCATTATTTAAGGACTCTGCTGCATTATTAAGGACGTTGCTGCATTATTTAAGGACTTTATTGCATTATTTAAGGATTCTGCTGCATTATTTAAGGAATTTGCTGCATTATTTAAGGACTCTGCTGCATTATTTAAGGACTTTGTTGCATTATTTAATGACTCTGCTGGGGTATTTAAGGACTCTGCTGCATTATTTAAGGACTTTGTTGCATTATTTAAGGACTCTGCTGCATTATTTAAGGACTTTGCTGCATTATTTAAGGACTTTGATGCATTATTTAAGGACGCTGCTGCAGAATTAAAGTAATCTGCTGCATTATTTAAGGACTCTGCTGCAATATTTAAGGACTTTGCTGCATTATTTAAGGACTCTGCTGCATTATTTAAGGACTTTGTTGCATTATTTAATGACTCTGCTGCGGTATTTAAGGACTCTGCTGTATTATTTAAGGACTTTGCTGCATTATTTAAGGACTCTGCTTCATTATTTAAGGACTTTGTTGCATTATTTAAGGACTCTGCTGCATTATTTAAGGACTCTGCTGCATTATTTAAGGACTTTGCTGCATTATTTAAGTATGCTGCTGCGGTATTTAAGGCCTCTGCTGCATTATTTAAGGACTCTGCTGCATTATTAAGGACGTTGCTGCATTATTTAAGGACTTTATTGCATTATTTAAGGATTCTGCTGCATTATTTAAGGAATTTGCTGCATTATTTAAGGACTCTGCTGTATTATTTAAGGACTTTGTTGCATTATTTAATGACTCTGCTGGGGTATTTAAGGACTCTGCTGCATTATTTAAGGGCTTTGCTGCATTATTTAAGGACTCTGCTGCAGTATTTAAGGACTCTGCTGCATTATTTAAGGACTTTGATGCATTATTTAAGGACGCTGCTGCAGAATTTAAGGAATCTGCTGCATTATTTAAGGACTTTGTTGCATTATTTAAGGACTATGCTGCATTATGTAAGGACTCTGCTGCATTATTTAAGGACTTTGCTGCATTATTTAATTACTCTGCTGCATTATTTAAGGACTTTGTTGCATTATTTAAGGACTCTGCTGCATTATTTAAGGACTTTGCTGCATTATTTAAGGACTTTGATGCATTATTTAAGGACGCTGCTGCAGAATTTAAGTAATCTGCTGCATTATTTAAGGACTCTGCTGCATTATTTAAGGACTTTGCTGCATAATTTAAGGACTCTGCTGCATTATTAAGCACGTTGCTGCATTATTTAAGGACTTTATTGCATTATTTAAGGATTCTGCTGCATTATTTATGGAATTTGCTGCATTATTTAAGGAATTTGCTGCATTATTTAAGAACTCTGCTGCAGTATTTAAGGACTCTGCTGCATTATTTAAGGACTTTATTGCATTATTTAAGGACGCTGCTGCAGAATTTAAGGAATCTGCTGCATTATTTAAGGACGTTGTTGCATTATTTAAGGACTCTGTGCATTATTTAAGGAATTTGCTGCATTATTTAAGGACTCTGCTGCATTATTTAATGACTCTGCTGCGGTATTTAAGGACTCTGCTGCATTATGTAAGCACTCTGCTGCATTATTTAAGGACTTTGCTGCATTATTTAAGGACTTTGATGCATTATTTATGGACGCTGCTGCGAAATTTAAGGAATCTGCTGCATTATTTAAGGACTTTGTTGCACTATTTAAGGACTCTGCTGCATTATTTAAGGACTCTGCTGCGGTATTTTAGGACTCTGCTGCATTATATAAGGACTCTGCTGCATTATTTAAGGACTTTGCTGCATTATTTAAGGACTCTGCTGCATTATTTAAGGACTCGGCTGCATTATTTAAATACCTTGCTGCATTATTTAATGACTCTGCTGCATTATTTAAGGATTTTATTGCATTATTTAAGGACTCTGCTGCATTATTTAATGAATTTGCTGCATTATTTAAGGACTCTGCTGCATTATTTAAGGACTCTGCTGGGGTATTTTAGGACTCTGCTGCATTATATAAGGACTCTGCTGCATTATTTAAGGACTTTGCTGCATTATTTAAGGACTTTGCGGCAGTAATTAAGGAATCTGCTGCATTATTTAAGGACTTTGTTGCATTATTTAAGGACTGTGCTGCATTGCTTAAGGACTCTGCTGCATTATTTAAGGACGTTGCTGCATTATTTAAGGACTTTGTTGCATTATTTAAGGACTCTGCTGCATTATTTAAGGACTTTGTTGCATTATTTAAGGACTCTGTTGCATTATTTAAGGACTTTGCTGCATTATTTAAGTACTCTGGTGCATTATTTAAGGACTTTGTTGCATTATTTAAGGACTCTGCTGCATTATTTAAGGACTTTGTTGCATTATTTAAGGACTCTGCTGCATTATTTAAGGACTTTGTTGCATCATTTAATGACTCTGCTGCAGTATTTAAGGACTATGTTGCATTATTTAAGGACTTTGATGCATTATTTAAGGAGGCTGCTGCAGAATTTAAGGAATCTGCTGCATTATTTAAGGACTTTGTTGCATTATTTAAGGACTCTGCTGCATTATTTAAGGACGCTGCTGCAGTATTTAAGGCCTCTTCTGCATTATTTAAGGATTTTGCTGCATTATTTAAGGACTCTACTGCATTATTAAGGACGTTGCTGCATTATTTAAGGACTTTATTGCATTATTTAAGGATTCTGCTGCATTATTTAAGGAATTAGCTGCATTATTTAAGTACTCTGCTGCATTATTTAAGGACTTTGCTGCATTATTTAAGTATGCTGCTGCAGTATTTAAGGCCTCTGCTGCATTATTTAAGGACTCTGCTGCATTATTAAGGACGTTGCTGCATTATTTAAGGACTTTATTGCATTATTTAAGGATTCTGCTGCATTATTTAAGGAATTTGCTGCATTATTTAAGGACTCTGCTGCATTATTTAAGGACTTTGTTGCATTATTTAATGACTCTGCTGGGGTATTTAAGGACTCTGCTGCATTATTTAAGGACTTTGTTGCATTATTTAAGGACTCTGCTGCATTATTTAAGGACTTTGCTGCATTATTTAAGGACTTTGATGCATTATTTAAGGACGCTGCTGCAGAATTAAAGTAATCTGCTGCATTATTTAAGGACTCTGCTGCAATATTTAATGACTCTGCTGCGGTATTTAAGGACTCTGCTGCATTATGTAAGCACTCTGCTGCATTATTTAAGGACTTTGCTGCATTATTTAAGGACTTTGATGCATTATTTATGGACGCTGCTGCGAAATTTAAGGAATCTGCTGCATTATTTAAGGACTTTGTTGCACTATTTAAGGACTCTGCTGCATTATTTAAGGACTCTGCTGCGGTATTTTAGGACTCTGCTGCATTATATAAGGACTCTGCTGCATTATTTAAGGACTTTGCTGCATTATTTAAGGACTCTGCTGCATTATTTAAGGACTCGGCTGCATTATTTAAATACCTTGCTGCATTATTTAATGACTCTGCTGCATTATTTAAGGATTTTATTGCATTATTTAAGGACTCTGCTGCATTATTTAATGAATTTGCTGCATTATTTAAGGACTCTGCTGCATTATTTAAGGACTCTGCTGGGGTATTTTAGGACTCTGCTGCATTATATAAGGACTCTGCTGCATTATTTAAGGACTTTGCTGCATTATTTAAGGACTTTGCGGCAGTAATTAAGGAATCTGCTGCATTATTTAAGGACTTTGTTGCATTATTTAAGGACTGTGCTGCATTGCTTAAGGACTCTGCTGCATTATTTAAGGACTCTGCTGCATTATTTAAGGACTTTGCTGCATTATTTAAGTATGCTGCTGCGGTATTTAAGGCCTCTGCTGCATTATTTAAGGACTCTGCTGCATTATTAAGGACGTTGCTGCATTATTTAAGGACTTTATTGCATTATTTAAGGATTCTGCTGCATTATTTAAGGAATTTGCTGCATTATTTAAGGACTCTGCTGTATTATTTAAGGACTTTGTTGCATTATTTAATGACTCTGCTGGGGTATTTAAGGACTCTGCTGCATTATTTAAGGGCTTTGCTGCATTATTTAAGGACTCTGCTGCAGTATTTAAGGACTCTGCTGCATTATTTAAGGACTTTGATGCATTATTTAAGGACGCTGCTGCAGAATTTAAGGAATCTGCTGCATTATTTAAGGACTTTGTTGCATTATTTAAGGACTATGCTGCATTATGTAAGGACTCTGCTGCATTATTTAAGGACTTTGCTGCATTATTTAATTACTCTGCTGCATTATTTAAGGACTTTGTTGCATTATTTAAGGACTCTGCTGCATTATTTAAGGACTTTGCTGCATTATTTAAGGACTTTGATGCATTATTTAAGGACGCTGCTGCAGAATTTAAGTAATCTGCTGCATTATTTAAGGACTCTGCTGCATTATTTAAGGACTTTGCTGCATTATTTAAGGACTCTGCTGCATTATTTAAGGACTTTGTTGCATTATTTAATGACTCTGCTGCGGTATTTAAGGACTCTGCTGCATTATTTAAGGACTTTGCTGCATTATTTAAGGACTTTGCTGCAGTAATTAAGGAATCTGCTGCATTATTTAAGGACTTTGTTGCATTATTTAAGGACTCTGTTGCATTATTTAAGGACTTTGCTGCATTATTTAAGTACTCAGGTGCATTATTTAAGGATTTTGTTGCATTATTTAAGGACTCTGCTGCATTATTTAAGGACTTTGTTGCATTATTTAAGGACTCTGTTGCATTATTTAAGGACTTTGCTGCATTATTTAAGTACTCTGGTGCATTATTTAAGGACTTTGTTGCATTATTTAAGGACTCTGCTGCATTATTTAAGGACTTTGTTGCATTATTTAAGGACTCTGCTGCATTATTTAAGGACTTTGCTGCATTATTTAAAGACTCTGTTGCATTATTTAAGGACTTTGCTGCAGTAATTAAGGAATCTGCTGCATTATTTAAGGACTTTGTTGCATTATTTAAGGACTGTGCTGCATTGCTTAAGGACTCTGCTGCATTATTTAAGCACTTTGCTGCATTATTTAAGGACTTTGTTGCATTATTTAAGGACTCTGCTGCATTATTTAAGGACTTTGTTGCATTATTTAAGGACTCTGTTGCATTATTTAAGGACTTTGCTGCATTATTTAATTACTCTGCTGCATTATTTAAGGACTTTGTTGCATTATTTAAGGACTCTGCTGCATTATTTAAGGACTTTGCTGCATTATTTAAGGACTTTGATGCATTATTTAAGGACGCTGCTGCAGAATTTAAGTAATCTGCTGCATTATTTAAGGACGCTGCTGCATTATTTAAGGACTTTGCTGCATCATTTAAGGACTCTGCTGCATTATTTAAGGACTTTGTTGCATTATTTAATGACTCTGCTGCGGTATTTAAGGACTCTGCTGCATTATTTAAGGACTTTGCTGCATTATTTAAGGACTTTGCTGCAGTAATTAAGGAATCTGCTGCATTATTTAAGGACTTTGTTGCATTATTTAAGGACTCTGTTGCATTATTTAAGGACTTTGATGCATTATTTAAGGACGCCGCTGCAGAATTTAAGTAATCTGCTGCATTATTTAAGGACTTTGCTGCATTATTTAAGGACTCTGCTGTATTATTAAGCACGTTGCTGCATTAATTAAGGACTTTATTGCATTATTTAAGGAATTTGATGCATTATTTAAGGACTCTGCTGCATTATTTAAGGACTTTGCTGCATTATTTAAGGACTCTGCTTCATTATTTAAGGACTTTGTTGCATTATTTAAGGACTCTGCTGCATTATTTAAGGACTTTGTTGCATTATTTAAGGACTCTGCTGCATTATTTAAAGACTTTGCTGCATTATTTAAGTACTCTGGTGCATTATTTAAGGACTCTGCTGCATTATTTAAAGACTTTGCTGCATTATTTAAGTACTCTGGTGCATTATTTAAGGACTTTGTTGCTTTATTTAAGGACTCTGCTGCATTATTTAAGGACTTTGTTGCACTATTTAAGGACTCTGCTGCATTATTTAAGGACTCTGCTGCGGTATTTTAGGACTCTGCTGCATTATATAAGGACTCTGCTGCATTATTTAAGGACTTTGCTGCATTATTTAAGGACTCTGCTGCATTATTTAAGGACTCGGCTGCATTATTTAAAT
Source organism: Phyllobates terribilis (assembly GCF_046119375.1). Lineage (NCBI taxonomy): Eukaryota > Metazoa > Chordata > Amphibia > Anura > Dendrobatidae > Phyllobates > Phyllobates terribilis. The sequence continues at coordinate 992,803 of NW_027362988.1, read as the reverse complement.
ACCTTGCTGCATTATTTAATGACTCTGCTGCATTATTTAAGGATTTTATTGCATTATTTAAGGACTCTGCTGCATTATTTAATGAATTTGCTGCATTATTTAAGGACTCTGCTGCATTATTTAAGGACTCTGCTGGGGTATTTTAGGACTCTGCTGCATTATATAAGGACTCTGCTGCATTATTTAAGGACTTTGCTGCATTATTTAAGGACTTTGCGGCAGTAATTAAGGAATCTGCTGCATTATTTAAGGACTTTGTTGCATTATTTAAGGACTGTGCTGCATTGCTTAAGGACTCTGCTGCATTATTTAAGGACGTTGCTGCATTATTTAAGGACTTTGTTGCATTATTTAAGGACTCTGCTGCATTATTTAAGGACTTTGTTGCATTATTTAAGGACTCTGTTGCATTATTTAAGGACTTTGCTGCATTATTTAAGTACTCTGGTGCATTATTTAAGGACTTTATTGCATTATTTAAGGATTCTGCTGCATTATTTAAGGAATTTGCTGCATTATTTAAGAACTTTGCTGCAGTATTTAAGGACTCTGCTGCATTATTTAAGGACTTTATTGCATTATTTAAGGACCCTGCTGCAGAATTTAAGGAATCTGCTGCATTACTTAAGGACTTTGTTGCATTATTTAAGGACTCTGCTGCATTATTTAAGGACTTTGCTGCATTATTTAAGGACTTTGATGCATTATTTAAGGACGCCGCTGCAGAATTTAAGTAATCTGCTGCATTATTTAAGGACTCTGCTGCATTATTTAAGGACTTTGCTGCATTATTTAAGGACTCTACTGCATTATTAAGGACGTTGCTGCATTATTTAAGGACTTTATTGCATTATTTAAGGATTCTGTGCATTATTTAAGGAATTTGCTGCATTATTTAAGGACTCTGCTGCATTATTTAATGACTCTGCTGCGGTATTTAAGGACTCTGCTGCATTATGTAAGCACTCTGCTGCATTATTTAAGGACTTTGCTGCATTATTTAAGGACTTTGATGCATTATTTATGGACGCTGCTGCGAAATTTAAGGAATCTGCTGCATTATTTAAGGACTTTGTTGCACTATTTAAGGACTCTGCTGCATTATTTAAGGACTCTGCTGCGGTATTTTAGGACTCTGCTGCATTATATAAGGACTCTGCTGCATTATTTAAGGACTTTGCTGCATTATTTAAGGACTCTGCTGCATTATTTAAGGACTCGGCTGCATTATTTAAATACCTTGCTGCATTATTTAATGACTCTGCTGCATTATTTAAGGATTTTATTGCATTATTTAAGGACTCTGCTGCATTATTTAATGAATTTGCTGCATTATTTAAGGACTCTGCTGCATTATTTAAGGACTCTGCTGGGGTATTTTAGGACTCTGCTGCATTATATAAGGACTCTGCTGCATTATTTAAGGACTTTGCTGCATTATTTAAGGACTTTGCGGCAGTAATTAAGGAATCTGCTGCATTATTTAAGGACTTTGTTGCATTATTTAAGGACTGTGCTGCATTGCTTAAGGACTCTGCTGCATTATTTAAGGACGTTGCTGCATTATTTAAGGACTTTGTTGCATTATTTAAGGACTCTGCTGCATTATTTAAGGACTTTGTTGCATTATTTAAGGACTCTGTTGCATTATTTAAGGACTTTGCTGCATTATTTAAGTACTCTGGTGCATTATTTAAGGACTTTGTTGCATTATTTAAGGACTCTGCTGCATTATTTAAGGACTTTGTTGCATTATTTAAGGACTCTGCTGCATTATTTAAGGACTTTGTTGCATCATTTAATGACTCTGCTGCAGTATTTAAGGACTATGTTGCATTATTTAAGGACTTTGATGCATTATTTAAGGAGGCTGCTGCAGAATTTAAGGAATCTGCTGCATTATTTAAGGACTTTGTTGCATTATTTAAGGACTCTGCTGCATTATTTAAGGACGCTGCTGCAGTATTTAAGGCCTCTTCTGCATTATTTAAGGATTTTGCTGCATTATTTAAGGACTCTACTGCATTATTAAGGACGTTGCTGCATTATTTAAGGACTTTATTGCATTATTTAAGGATTCTGCTGCATTATTTAAGGAATTAGCTGCATTATTTAAGTACTCTGCTGCATTATTTAAGGACTTTGCTGCATTATTTAAGTATGCTGCTGCAGTATTTAAGGCCTCTGCTGCATTATTTAAGGACTCTGCTGCATTATTAAGGACGTTGCTGCATTATTTAAGGACTTTATTGCATTATTTAAGGATTCTGCTGCATTATTTAAGGAATTTGCTGCATTATTTAAGGACTCTGCTGCATTATTTAAGGACTTTGTTGCATTATTTAATGACTCTGCTGGGGTATTTAAGGACTCTGCTGCATTATTTAAGGACTTTGTTGCATTATTTAAGGACTCTGCTGCATTATTTAAGGACTTTGCTGCATTATTTAAGGACTTTGATGCATTATTTAAGGACGCTGCTGCAGAATTAAAGTAATCTGCTGCATTATTTAAGGACTCTGCTGCAATATTTAAGGACTTTGCTGCATTATTTAAGGACTCTGCTGCATTATTTAAGGACTTTGTTGCATTATTTAATGACTCTGCTGCGGTATTTAAGGACTCTGCTGTATTATTTAAGGACTTTGCTGCATTATTTAAGGACTCTGCTTCATTATTTAAGGACTTTGTTGCATTATTTAAGGACTCTGCTGCATTATTTAAGGACTCTGCTGCATTATTTAAGGACTTTGCTGCATTATTTAAGTATGCTGCTGCGGTATTTAAGGCCTCTGCTGCATTATTTAAGGACTCTGCTGCATTATTAAGGACGTTGCTGCATTATTTAAGGACTTTATTGCATTATTTAAGGATTCTGCTGCATTATTTAAGGAATTTGCTGCATTATTTAAGGACTCTGCTGTATTATTTAAGGACTTTGTTGCATTATTTAATGACTCTGCTGGGGTATTTAAGGACTCTGCTGCATTATTTAAGGGCTTTGCTGCATTATTTAAGGACTCTGCTGCAGTATTTAAGGACTCTGCTGCATTATTTAAGGACTTTGATGCATTATTTAAGGACGCTGCTGCAGAATTTAAGGAATCTGCTGCATTATTTAAGGACTTTGTTGCATTATTTAAGGACTATGCTGCATTATGTAAGGACTCTGCTGCATTATTTAAGGACTTTGCTGCATTATTTAATTACTCTGCTGCATTATTTAAGGACTTTGTTGCATTATTTAAGGACTCTGCTGCATTATTTAAGGACTTTGCTGCATTATTTAAGGACTTTGATGCATTATTTAAGGACGCTGCTGCAGAATTTAAGTAATCTGCTGCATTATTTAAGGACTCTGCTGCATTATTTAAGGACTTTGCTGCATAATTTAAGGACTCTGCTGCATTATTAAGCACGTTGCTGCATTATTTAAGGACTTTATTGCATTATTTAAGGATTCTGCTGCATTATTTATGGAATTTGCTGCATTATTTAAGGAATTTGCTGCATTATTTAAGAACTCTGCTGCAGTATTTAAGGACTCTGCTGCATTATTTAAGGACTTTATTGCATTATTTAAGGACGCTGCTGCAGAATTTAAGGAATCTGCTGCATTATTTAAGGACGTTGTTGCATTATTTAAGGACTCTGTGCATTATTTAAGGAATTTGCTGCATTATTTAAGGACTCTGCTGCATTATTTAATGACTCTGCTGCGGTATTTAAGGACTCTGCTGCATTATGTAAGCACTCTGCTGCATTATTTAAGGACTTTGCTGCATTATTTAAGGACTTTGATGCATTATTTATGGACGCTGCTGCGAAATTTAAGGAATCTGCTGCATTATTTAAGGACTTTGTTGCACTATTTAAGGACTCTGCTGCATTATTTAAGGACTCTGCTGCGGTATTTTAGGACTCTGCTGCATTATATAAGGACTCTGCTGCATTATTTAAGGACTTTGCTGCATTATTTAAGGACTCTGCTGCATTATTTAAGGACTCGGCTGCATTATTTAAATACCTTGCTGCATTATTTAATGACTCTGCTGCATTATTTAAGGATTTTATTGCATTATTTAAGGACTCTGCTGCATTATTTAATGAATTTGCTGCATTATTTAAGGACTCTGCTGCATTATTTAAGGACTCTGCTGGGGTATTTTAGGACTCTGCTGCATTATATAAGGACTCTGCTGCATTATTTAAGGACTTTGCTGCATTATTTAAGGACTTTGCGGCAGTAATTAAGGAATCTGCTGCATTATTTAAGGACTTTGTTGCATTATTTAAGGACTGTGCTGCATTGCTTAAGGACTCTGCTGCATTATTTAAGGACGTTGCTGCATTATTTAAGGACTTTGTTGCATTATTTAAGGACTCTGCTGCATTATTTAAGGACTTTGTTGCATTATTTAAGGACTCTGTTGCATTATTTAAGGACTTTGCTGCATTATTTAAGTACTCTGGTGCATTATTTAAGGACTTTGTTGCATTATTTAAGGACTCTGCTGCATTATTTAAGGACTTTGTTGCATTATTTAAGGACTCTGCTGCATTATTTAAGGACTTTGTTGCATCATTTAATGACTCTGCTGCAGTATTTAAGGACTATGTTGCATTATTTAAGGACTTTGATGCATTATTTAAGGAGGCTGCTGCAGAATTTAAGGAATCTGCTGCATTATTTAAGGACTTTGTTGCATTATTTAAGGACTCTGCTGCATTATTTAAGGACGCTGCTGCAGTATTTAAGGCCTCTTCTGCATTATTTAAGGATTTTGCTGCATTATTTAAGGACTCTACTGCATTATTAAGGACGTTGCTGCATTATTTAAGGACTTTATTGCATTATTTAAGGATTCTGCTGCATTATTTAAGGAATTAGCTGCATTATTTAAGTACTCTGCTGCATTATTTAAGGACTTTGCTGCATTATTTAAGTATGCTGCTGCAGTATTTAAGGCCTCTGCTGCATTATTTAAGGACTCTGCTGCATTATTAAGGACGTTGCTGCATTATTTAAGGACTTTATTGCATTATTTAAGGATTCTGCTGCATTATTTAAGGAATTTGCTGCATTATTTAAGGACTCTGCTGCATTATTTAAGGACTTTGTTGCATTATTTAATGACTCTGCTGGGGTATTTAAGGACTCTGCTGCATTATTTAAGGACTTTGTTGCATTATTTAAGGACTCTGCTGCATTATTTAAGGACTTTGCTGCATTATTTAAGGACTTTGATGCATTATTTAAGGACGCTGCTGCAGAATTAAAGTAATCTGCTGCATTATTTAAGGACTCTGCTGCAATATTTAATGACTCTGCTGCGGTATTTAAGGACTCTGCTGCATTATGTAAGCACTCTGCTGCATTATTTAAGGACTTTGCTGCATTATTTAAGGACTTTGATGCATTATTTATGGACGCTGCTGCGAAATTTAAGGAATCTGCTGCATTATTTAAGGACTTTGTTGCACTATTTAAGGACTCTGCTGCATTATTTAAGGACTCTGCTGCGGTATTTTAGGACTCTGCTGCATTATATAAGGACTCTGCTGCATTATTTAAGGACTTTGCTGCATTATTTAAGGACTCTGCTGCATTATTTAAGGACTCGGCTGCATTATTTAAATACCTTGCTGCATTATTTAATGACTCTGCTGCATTATTTAAGGATTTTATTGCATTATTTAAGGACTCTGCTGCATTATTTAATGAATTTGCTGCATTATTTAAGGACTCTGCTGCATTATTTAAGGACTCTGCTGGGGTATTTTAGGACTCTGCTGCATTATATAAGGACTCTGCTGCATTATTTAAGGACTTTGCTGCATTATTTAAGGACTTTGCGGCAGTAATTAAGGAATCTGCTGCATTATTTAAGGACTTTGTTGCATTATTTAAGGACTGTGCTGCATTGCTTAAGGACTCTGCTGCATTATTTAAGGACGTTGCTGCATTATTTAAGGACTTTGTTGCATTATTTAAGGACTCTGCTGCATTATTTAAGGACTTTGTTGCATTATTTAAGGACTCTGTTGCATTATTTAAGGACTTTGCTGCATTATTTAAGTACTCTGGTGCATTATTTAAGGACTTTGTTGCATTATTTAAGGACTCTGCTGCATTATTTAAGGACTTTGTTGCATTATTTAAGGACTCTGCTGCATTATTTAAGGACTTTGTTGCATCATTTAATGACTCTGCTGCAGTATTTAAGGACTATGTTGCATTATTTAAGGACTTTGATGCATTATTTAAGGAGGCTGCTGCAGAATTTAAGGAATCTGCTGCATTATTTAAGGACTTTGTTGCATTATTTAAGGACTCTGCTGCATTATTTAAGGACGCTGCTGCAGTATTTAAGGCCTCTTCTGCATTATTTAAGGATTTTGCTGCATTATTTAAGGACTCTACTGCATTATTAAGGACGTTGCTGCATTATTTAAGGACTTTATTGCATTATTTAAGGATTCTGCTGCATTATTTAAGGAATTAGCTGCATTATTTAAGTACTCTGCTGCATTATTTAAGGACTTTGCTGCATTATTTAAGTATGCTGCTGCAGTATTTAAGGCCTCTGCTGCATTATTTAAGGACTCTGCTGCATTATTAAGGACGTTGCTGCATTATTTAAGGACTTTATTGCATTATTTAAGGATTCTGCTGCATTATTTAAGGAATTTGCTGCATTATTTAAGGACTCTGCTGCATTATTTAAGGACTTTGTTGCATTATTTAATGACTCTGCTGGGGTATTTAAGGACTCTGCTGCATTATTTAAGGACTTTGTTGCATTATTTAAGGACTCTGCTGCATTATTTAAGGACTTTGCTGCATTATTTAAGGACTTTGATGCATTATTTAAGGACGCTGCTGCAGAATTAAAGTAATCTGCTGCATTATTTAAGGACTCTGCTGCAATATTTAAGGACTTTGCTGCATTATTTAAGGACTCTGCTGCATTATTTAAGGACTTTGTTGCATTATTTAATGACTCTGCTGCGGTATTTAAGGACTCTGCTGTATTATTTAAGGACTTTGCTGCATTATTTAAGGACTCTGCTTCATTATTTAAGGACTTTGTTGCATTATTTAAGGACTCTGCTGCATTATTTAAGGACTCTGCTGCATTATTTAAGGACTTTGCTGCATTATTTAAGTATGCTGCTGCGGTATTTAAGGCCTCTGCTGCATTATTTAAGGACTCTGCTGCATTATTAAGGACGTTGCTGCATTATTTAAGGACTTTATTGCATTATTTAAGGATTCTGCTGCATTATTTAAGGAATTTGCTGCATTATTTAAGGACTCTGCTGTATTATTTAAGGACTTTGTTGCATTATTTAATGACTCTGCTGGGGTATTTAAGGACTCTGCTGCATTATTTAAGGGCTTTGCTGCATTATTTAAGGACTCTGCTGCAGTATTTAAGGACTCTGCTGCATTATTTAAGGACTTTGATGCATTATTTAAGGACGCTGCTGCAGAATTTAAGGAATCTGCTGCATTATTTAAGGACTTTGTTGCATTATTTAAGGACTATGCTGCATTATGTAAGGACTCTGCTGCATTATTTAAGGACTTTGCTGCATTATTTAATTACTCTGCTGCATTATTTAAGGACTTTGTTGCATTATTTAAGGACTCTGCTGCATTATTTAAGGACTTTGCTGCATTATTTAAGGACTTTGATGCATTATTTAAGGACGCTGCTGCAGAATTTAAGTAATCTGCTGCATTATTTAAGGACTCTGCTGCATTATTTAAGGACTTTGCTGCATAATTTAAGGACTCTGCTGCATTATTAAGCACGTTGCTGCATTATTTAAGGACTTTATTGCATTATTTAAGGATTCTGCTGCATTATTTATGGAATTTGCTGCATTATTTAAGGAATTTGCTGCATTATTTAAGAACTCTGCTGCAGTATTTAAGGACTCTGCTGCATTATTTAAGGACTTTATTGCATTATTTAAGGACGCTGCTGCAGAATTTAAGGAATCTGCTGCATTATTTAAGGACGTTGTTGCATTATTTAAGGACTCTGTGCATTATTTAAGGAATTTGCTGCATTATTTAAGGACTCTGCTGCATTATTTAATGACTCTGCTGCGGTATTTAAGGACTCTGCTGCATTATGTAAGCACTCTGCTGCATTATTTAAGGACTTTGCTGCATTATTTAAGGACTTTGATGCATTATTTATGGACGCTGCTGCGAAATTTAAGGAATCTGCTGCATTATTTAAGGACTTTGTTGCACTATTTAAGGACTCTGCTGCATTATTTAAGGACTCTGCTGCGGTATTTTAGGACTCTGCTGCATTATATAAGGACTCTGCTGCATTATTTAAGGACTTTGCTGCATTATTTAAGGACTCTGCTGCATTATTTAAGGACTCGGCTGCATTATTTAAATACCTTGCTGCATTATTTAATGACTCTGCTGCATTATTTAAGGATTTTATTGCATTATTTAAGGACTCTGCTGCATTATTTAATGAATTTGCTGCATTATTTAAGGACTCTGCTGCATTATTTAAGGACTCTGCTGGGGTATTTTAGGACTCTGCTGCATTATATAAGGACTCTGCTGCATTATTTAAGGACTTTGCTGCATTATTTAAGGACTTTGCGGCAGTAATTAAGGAATCTGCTGCATTATTTAAGGACTTTGTTGCATTATTTAAGGACTGTGCTGCATTGCTTAAGGACTCTGCTGCATTATTTAAGGACGTTGCTGCATTATTTAAGGACTTTGTTGCATTATTTAAGGACTCTGCTGCATTATTTAAGGACTTTGTTGCATTATTTAAGGACTCTGTTGCATTATTTAAGGACTTTGCTGCATTATTTAAGTACTCTGGTGCATTATTTAAGGACTTTGTTGCATTATTTAAGGACTCTGCTGCATTATTTAAGGACTTTGTTGCATTATTTAAGGACTCTGCTGCATTATTTAAGGACTTTGTTGCATCATTTAATGACTCTGCTGCAGTATTTAAGGACTATGTTGCATTATTTAAGGACTTTGATGCATTATTTAAGGAGGCTGCTGCAGAATTTAAGGAATCTGCTGCATTATTTAAGGACTTTGTTGCATTATTTAAGGACTCTGCTGCATTATTTAAGGACGCTGCTGCAGTATTTAAGGCCTCTTCTGCATTATTTAAGGATTTTGCTGCATTATTTAAGGACTCTACTGCATTATTAAGGACGTTGCTGCATTATTTAAGGACTTTATTGCATTATTTAAGGATTCTGCTGCATTATTTAAGGAATTAGCTGCATTATTTAAGTACTCTGCTGCATTATTTAAGGACTTTGCTGCATTATTTAAGTATGCTGCTGCAGTATTTAAGGCCTCTGCTGCATTATTTAAGGACTCTGCTGCATTATTAAGGACGTTGCTGCATTATTTAAGGACTTTATTGCATTATTTAAGGATTCTGCTGCATTATTTAAGGAATTTGCTGCATTATTTAAGGACTCTGCTGCATTATTTAAGGACTTTGTTGCATTATTTAATGACTCTGCTGGGGTATTTAAGGACTCTGCTGCATTATTTAAGGACTTTGTTGCATTATTTAAGGACTCTGCTGCATTATTTAAGGACTTTGCTGCATTATTTAAGGACTTTGATGCATTATTTAAGGACGCTGCTGCAGAATTAAAGTAATCTGCTGCATTATTTAAGGACTCTGCTGCAATATTTAAGGACTTTGCTGCATTATTTAAGGACTCTGCTGCATTATTTAAGGACTTTGTTGCATTATTTAATGACTCTGCTGCGGTATTTAAGGACTCTGCTGTATTATTTAAGGACTTTGCTGCATTATTTAAGGACTCTGCTTCATTATTTAAGGACTTTGTTGCATTATTTAAGGACTCTGCTGCATTATTTAAGGACTCTGCTGCATTATTTAAGGACTTTGCTGCATTATTTAAGTATGCTGCTGCGGTATTTAAGGCCTCTGCTGCATTATTTAAGGACTCTGCTGTATTATTTAAGGACTTTGTTGCATTATTTAATGACTCTGCTGGGGTATTTAAGGACTCTGCTGCATTATTTAAGGGCTTTGCTGCATTATTTAAGGACTCTGCTGCATTATTTAAGGAATTAGCTGCATTATTTAAGTACTCTGCTGCATTATTTAAGGACTTTGCTGCATTATTTAAGTATGCTGCTGCAGTATTTAAGGCCTCTGCTGCATTATTTAAGGACTCTGCTGCATTATTAAGGACGTTGCTGCATTATTTAAGGACTTTATTGCATTATTTAAGGATTCTGCTGCATTATTTAAGGAATTTGCTGCATTATTTAAGGACTCTGCTGCATTATTTAAGGACTTTGTTGCATTATTTAATGACTCTGCTGGGGTATTTAAGGACTCTGCTGCATTATTTAAGGACTTTGTTGCATTATTTAAGGACTCTGCTGCATTATTTAAGGACTTTGCTGCATTATTTAAGGACTTTGATGCATTATTTAAGGACGCTGCTGCAGAATTAAAGTAATCTGCTGCATTATTTAAGGACTCTGCTGCAATATTTAAGGACTTTGCTGCATTATTTAAGGACTCTGCTGCATTATTTAAGGACTTTGTTGCATTATTTAATGACTCTGCTGCGGTATTTAAGGACTCTGCTGTATTATTTAAGGACTTTGCTGCATTATTTAAGGACTCTGCTTCATTATTTAAGGACTTTGTTGCATTATTTAAGGACTCTGCTGCATTATTTAAGGACTCTGCTGCATTATTTAAGGACTTTGCTGCATTATTTAAGTATGCTGCTGCGGTATTTAAGGCCTCTGCTGCATTATTTAAGGACTCTGCTGCATTATTAAGGACGTTGCTGCATTATTTAAGGACTTTATTGCATTATTTAAGGATTCTGCTGCATTATTTAAGGAATTTGCTGCATTATTTAAGGACTCTGCTGTATTATTTAAGGACTTTGTTGCATTATTTAATGACTCTGCTGGGGTATTTAAGGACTCTGCTGCATTATTTAAGGGCTTTGCTGCATTATTTAAGGACTCTGCTGCAGTATTTAAGGACTCTGCTGCATTATTTAAGGACTTTGATGCATTATTTAAGGACGCTGCTGCAGAATTTAAGGAATCTGCTGCATTATTTAAGGACTTTGTTGCATTATTTAAGGACTATGCTGCATTATGTAAGGACTCTGCTGCATTATTTAAGGACTTTGCTGCATTATTTAATTACTCTGCTGCATTATTTAAGGACTTTGTTGCATTATTTAAGGACTCTGCTGCATTATTTAAGGACTTTGCTGCATTATTTAAGGACTTTGATGCATTATTTAAGGACGCTGCTGCAGAATTTAAGTAATCTGCTGCATTATTTAAGGACTCTGCTGCATTATTTAAGGACTTTGCTGCATAATTTAAGGACTCTGCTGCATTATTAAGCACGTTGCTGCATTATTTAAGGACTTTATTGCATTATTTAAGGATTCTGCTGCATTATTTATGGAATTTGCTGCATTATTTAAGGAATTTGCTGCATTATTTAAGAACTCTGCTGCAGTATTTAAGGACTCTGCTGCATTATTTAAGGACTTTATTGCATTATTTAAGGACGCTGCTGCAGAATTTAAGGAATCTGCTGCATTATTTAAGGACGTTGTTGCATTATTTAAGGACTCTGTGCATTATTTAAGGAATTTGCTGCATTATTTAAGGACTCTGCTGCATTATTTAATGACTCTGCTGCGGTATTTAAGGACTCTGCTGCATTATGTAAGCACTCTGCTGCATTATTTAAGGACTTTGCTGCATTATTTAAGGACTTTGATGCATTATTTATGGACGCTGCTGCGAAATTTAAGGAATCTGCTGCATTATTTAAGGACTTTGTTGCACTATTTAAGGACTCTGCTGCATTATTTAAGGACTCTGCTGCGGTATTTTAGGACTCTGCTGCATTATATAAGGACTCTGCTGCATTATTTAAGGACTTTGCTGCATTATTTAAGGACTCTGCTGCATTATTTAAGGACTCGGCTGCATTATTTAAATACCTTGCTGCATTATTTAATGACTCTGCTGCATTATTTAAGGATTTTATTGCATTATTTAAGGACTCTGCTGCATTATTTAATGAATTTGCTGCATTATTTAAGGACTCTGCTGCATTATTTAAGGACTCTGCTGGGGTATTTTAGGACTCTGCTGCATTATATAAGGACTCTGCTGCATTATTTAAGGACTTTGCTGCATTATTTAAGGACTTTGCGGCAGTAATTAAGGAATCTGCTGCATTATTTAAGGACTTTGTTGCATTATTTAAGGACTGTGCTGCATTGCTTAAGGACTCTGCTGCATTATTTAAGGACGTTGCTGCATTATTTAAGGACTTTGTTGCATTATTTAAGGACTCTGCTGCATTATTTAAGGACTTTGTTGCATTATTTAAGGACTCTGTTGCATTATTTAAGGACTTTGCTGCATTATTTAAGTACTCTGGTGCATTATTTAAGGACTTTGTTGCATTATTTAAGGACTCTGCTGCATTATTTAAGGACTTTGTTGCATTATTTAAGGACTCTGCTGCATTATTTAAGGACTTTGTTGCATCATTTAATGACTCTGCTGCAGTATTTAAGGACTATGTTGCATTATTTAAGGACTTTGATGCATTATTTAAGGAGGCTGCTGCAGAATTTAAGGAATCTGCTGCATTATTTAAGGACTTTGTTGCATTATTTAAGGACTCTGCTGCATTATTTAAGGACGCTGCTGCAGTATTTAAGGCCTCTTCTGCATTATTTAAGGATTTTGCTGCATTATTTAAGGACTCTACTGCATTATTAAGGACGTTGCTGCATTATTTAAGGACTTTATTGCATTATTTAAGGATTCTGCTGCATTATTTAAGGAATTAGCTGCATTATTTAAGTACTCTGCTGCATTATTTAAGGACTTTGCTGCATTATTTAAGTATGCTGCTGCAATATTTAAGGCCTCTGCTGCATTATTTAAGGACTCTGCTGCATTATTAAGGACGTTGCTGCATTATTTAAGGACTTTATTGCATTATTTAAGGATTCTGCTGCATTATTTAAGGAATTTGCTGCATTATTTAAGGACTCTGCTGCATTATTTAAGGACTTTGTTGCATTATTTAATGACTCTGCTGGGGTATTTAAGGACTCTGCTGCATTATTTAAGGACTTTGTTGCATTATTTAAGGACTCTGCTGCATTATTTAAGGACTTTGCTGCATTATTTAAGGACTTTGATGCATTATTTAAGGACGCTGCTGCAGAATTAAAGTAATCTGCTGCATTATTTAAGGACTCTGCTGCAATATTTAATGACTCTGCTGCGGTATTTAAGGACTCTGCTGCATTATGTAAGCACTCTGCTGCATTATTTAAGGACTTTGCTGCATTATTTAAGGACTTTGATGCATTATTTATGGACGCTGCTGCGAAATTTAAGGAATCTGCTGCATTATTTAAGGACTTTGTTGCACTATTTAAGGACTCTGCTGCATTATTTAAGGACTCTGCTGCGGTATTTTAGGACTCTGCTGCATTATATAAGGACTCTGCTGCATTATTTAAGGACTTTGCTGCATTATTTAAGGACTCTGCTGCATTATTTAAGGACTCGGCTGCATTATTTAAATACCTTGCTGCATTATTTAATGACTCTGCTGCATTATTTAAGGATTTTATTGCATTATTTAAGGACTCTGCTGCATTATTTAATGAATTTGCTGCATTATTTAAGGACTCTGCTGCATTATTTAAGGACTCTGCTGGGGTATTTTAGGACTCTGCTGCATTATATAAGGACTCTGCTGCATTATTTAAGGACTTTGCTGCATTATTTAAGGACTTTGCGGCAGTAATTAAGGAATCTGCTGCATTATTTAAGGACTTTGTTGCATTATTTAAGGACTGTGCTGCATTGCTTAAGGACTCTGCTGCATTATTTAAGGACGTTGCTGCATTATTTAAGGACTTTGTTGCATTATTTAAGGACTCTGCTGCATTATTTAAGGACTTTGTTGCATTATTTAAGGACTCTGTTGCATTATTTAAGGACTTTGCTGCATTATTTAAGTACTCTGGTGCATTATTTAAGGACTTTGTTGCATTATTTAAGGACTCTGCTGCATTATTTAAGGACTTTGTTGCATTATTTAAGGACTCTGCTGCATTATTTAAGGACTTTGTTGCATCATTTAATGACTCTGCTGCAGTATTTAAGGACTATGTTGCATTATTTAAGGACTTTGATGCATTATTTAAGGAGGCTGCTGCAGAATTTAAGGAATCTGCTGCATTATTTAAGGACTTTGTTGCATTATTTAAGGACTCTGCTGCATTATTTAAGGACGCTGCTGCAGTATTTAAGGCCTCTTCTGCATTATTTAATGATTTTGCTGCATTATTTAAGGACTCTACTGCATTATTAAGGACGTTGCTGCATTATTTAAGGACTTTATTGCATTATTTAAGGATTCTGCTGCATTATTTAAGGAATTAGCTGCATTATTTAAGTACTCTGCTGCATTATTTAAGGACTTTGCTGCATTATTTAAGTATGCTGCTGCAGTATTTAAGGCCTCTGCTGCATTATTTAAGGACTCTGCTGCATTATTAAGGACGTTGCTGCATTATTTAAGGACTTTATTGCATTATTTAAGGATTCTGCTGCATTATTTAAGGAATTTGCTGCATTATTTAAGGACTCTGCTGCATTATTTAAGGACTTTGTTGCATTATTTAATGACTCTGCTGGGGTATTTAAGGACTCTGCTGCATTATTTAAGGACTTTGTTGCATTATTTAAGGACTCTGCTGCATTATTTAAGGACTTTGCTGCATTATTTAAGGACTTTGATGCATTATTTAAGGACGCTGCTGCAGAATTAAAGTAATCTGCTGCATTATTTAAGGACTCTGCTGCAATATTTAAGGACTTTGCTGCATTATTTAAGGACTCTGCTGCATTATTTAAGGACTTTGTTGCATTATTTAATGACTCTGCTGCGGTATTTAAGGACTCTGCTGTATTATTTAAGGACTTTGCTGCATTATTTAAGGACTCTGCTTCATTATTTAAGGACTTTGTTGCATTATTTAAGGACTCTGCTGCATTATTTAAGGACTTTGCTGCATTATTTAAGTATGCTGCTGCGGTATTTAAGGCCTCTGCTGCATTATTTAAGGACTCTGCTGCATTATTAAGGACGTTGCTGCATTATTTAAGGACTTTATTGCATTATTTAAGGATTCTGCTGCATTATTTAAGGAATTTGCTGCATTATTTAAGGACTCTGCTGTATTATTTAAGGACTTTGTTGCATTATTTAATGACTCTGCTGGGGTATTTAAGGACTCTGCTGCATTATTTAAGGGCTTTGCTGCATTATTTAAGGACTCTGCTGCAGTATTTAAGGACTCTGCTGCATTATTTAAGGACTTTGATGCATTATTTAAGGACGCTGCTGCAGAATTTAAGGAATCTGCTGCATTATTTAAGGACTTTGTTGCATTATTTAAGGACTATGCTGCATTATGTAAGGACTCTGCTGCATTATTTAAGGACTTTGCTGCATTATTTAATTACTCTGCTGCATTATTTAAGGACTTTGTTGCATTATTTAAGGACTCTGCTGCATTATTTAAGGACTTTGCTGCATTATTTAAGGACTTTGATGCATTATTTAAGGACGCTGCTGCAGAATTTAAGTAATCTGCTGCATTATTTAAGGACTCTGCTGCATTATTTAAGGACTTTGCTGCATAATTTAAGGACTCTGCTGCATTATTAAGCACGTTGCTGCATTATTTAAGGACTTTATTGCATTATTTAAGGATTCTGCTGCATTATTTATGGAATTTGCTGCATTATTTAAGGAATTTGCTGCATTATTTAAGAACTCTGCTGCAGTATTTAAGGACTCTGCTGCATTATTTAAGGACTTTATTGCATTATTTAAGGACGCTGCTGCAGAATTTAAGGAATCTGCTGCATTATTTAAGGACGTTGTTGCATTATTTAAGGACTCTGTGCATTATTTAAGGAATTTGCTGCATTATTTAAGGACTCTGCTGCATTATTTAATGACTCTGCTGCGGTATTTAAGGACTCTGCTGCATTATGTAAGCACTCTGCTGCATTATTTAAGGACTTTGCTGCATTATTTAAGGACTTTGATGCATTATTTATGGACGCTGCTGCGAAATTTAAGGAATCTGCTGCATTATTTAAGGACTTTGTTGCACTATTTAAGGACTCTGCTGCATTATTTAAGGACTCTGCTGCGGTATTTTAGGACTCTGCTGCATTATATAAGGACTCTGCTGCATTATTTAAGGACTTTGCTGCATTATTTAAGGACTCTGCTGCATTATTTAAGGACTCGGCTGCATTATTTAAATACCTTGCTGCATTATTTAATGACTCTGCTGCATTATTTAAGGATTTTATTGCATTATTTAAGGACTCTGCTGCATTATTTAATGAATTTGCTGCATTATTTAAGGACTCTGCTGCATTATTTAAGGACTCTGCTGGGGTATTTTAGGACTCTGCTGCATTATATAAGGACTCTGCTGCATTATTTAAGGACTTTGCTGCATTATTTAAGGACTTTGCGGCAGTAATTAAGGAATCTGCTGCATTATTTAAGGACTTTGTTGCATTATTTAAGGACTGTGCTGCATTGCTTAAGGACTCTGCTGCATTATTTAAGGACGTTGCTGCATTATTTAAGGACTTTGTTGCATTATTTAAGGACTCTGCTGCATTATTTAAGGACTTTGTTGCATTATTTAAGGACTCTGTTGCATTATTTAAGGACTTTGCTGCATTATTTAAGTACTCTGGTGCATTATTTAAGGACTTTGTTGCATTATTTAAGGACTCTGCTGCATTATTTAAGGACTTTGTTGCATTATTTAAGGACTCTGCTGCATTATTTAAGGACTTTGTTGCATCATTTAATGACTCTGCTGCAGTATTTAAGGACTATGTTGCATTATTTAAGGACTTTGATGC
The DNA here is from genome assembly GCF_046119375.1 of Phyllobates terribilis. NCBI lineage: Eukaryota > Metazoa > Chordata > Amphibia > Anura > Dendrobatidae > Phyllobates > Phyllobates terribilis. The sequence goes on along the minus strand of NW_027362988.1, from coordinate 975,747 downwards.
ATTATTTAAGGAGGCTGCTGCAGAATTTAAGGAATCTGCTGCATTATTTAAGGACTTTGTTGCATTATTTAAGGACTCTGCTGCATTATTTAAGGACGCTGCTGCAGTATTTAAGGCCTCTTCTGCATTATTTAAGGATTTTGCTGCATTATTTAAGGACTCTACTGCATTATTAAGGACGTTGCTGCATTATTTAAGGACTTTATTGCATTATTTAAGGATTCTGCTGCATTATTTAAGGAATTAGCTGCATTATTTAAGTACTCTGCTGCATTATTTAAGGACTTTGCTGCATTATTTAAGTATGCTGCTGCAGTATTTAAGGCCTCTGCTGCATTATTTAAGGACTCTGCTGCATTATTAAGGACGTTGCTGCATTATTTAAGGACTTTATTGCATTATTTAAGGATTCTGCTGCATTATTTAAGGAATTTGCTGCATTATTTAAGGACTCTGCTGCATTATTTAAGGACTTTGTTGCATTATTTAATGACTCTGCTGGGGTATTTAAGGACTCTGCTGCATTATTTAAGGACTTTGTTGCATTATTTAAGGACTCTGCTGCATTATTTAAGGACTTTGCTGCATTATTTAAGGACTTTGATGCATTATTTAAGGACGCTGCTGCAGAATTAAAGTAATCTGCTGCATTATTTAAGGACTCTGCTGCAATATTTAAGGACTTTGCTGCATTATTTAAGGACTCTGCTGCATTATTTAAGGACTTTGTTGCATTATTTAATGACTCTGCTGCGGTATTTAAGGACTCTGCTGTATTATTTAAGGACTTTGCTGCATTATTTAAGGACTCTGCTTCATTATTTAAGGACTTTGTTGCATTATTTAAGGACTCTGCTGCATTATTTAAGGACTCTGCTGCATTATTTAAGGACTTTGCTGCATTATTTAAGTATGCTGCTGCGGTATTTAAGGCCTCTGCTGCATTATTTAAGGACTCTGCTGCATTATTAAGGACGTTGCTGCATTATTTAAGGACTTTATTGCATTATTTAAGGATTCTGCTGCATTATTTAAGGAATTTGCTGCATTATTTAAGGACTCTGCTGTATTATTTAAGGACTTTGTTGCATTATTTAATGACTCTGCTGGGGTATTTAAGGACTCTGCTGCATTATTTAAGGGCTTTGCTGCATTATTTAAGGACTCTGCTGCAGTATTTAAGGACTCTGCTGCATTATTTAAGGACTTTGATGCATTATTTAAGGACGCTGCTGCAGAATTTAAGGAATCTGCTGCATTATTTAAGGACTTTGTTGCATTATTTAAGGACTATGCTGCATTATGTAAGGACTCTGCTGCATTATTTAAGGACTTTGCTGCATTATTTAATTACTCTGCTGCATTATTTAAGGACTTTGTTGCATTATTTAAGGACTCTGCTGCATTATTTAAGGACTTTGCTGCATTATTTAAGGACTTTGATGCATTATTTAAGGACGCTGCTGCAGAATTTAAGTAATCTGCTGCATTATTTAAGGACTCTGCTGCATTATTTAAGGACTTTGCTGCATTATTTAAGGACTCTGCTGCATTATTTAAGGACTTTGTTGCATTATTTAATGACTCTGCTGCGGTATTTAAGGACTCTGCTGCATTATTTAAGGACTTTGCTGCATTATTTAAGGACTTTGCTGCAGTAATTAAGGAATCTGCTGCATTATTTAAGGACTTTGTTGCATTATTTAAGGACTCTGTTGCATTATTTAAGGACTTTGCTGCATTATTTAAGTACTCAGGTGCATTATTTAAGGACTTTGTTGCATTATTTAAGGACTCTGCTGCATTATTTAAGGACTTTGTTGCATTATTTAAGGACTCTGTTGCATTATTTAAGGACTTTGCTGCATTATTTAAGTACTCTGGTGCATTATTTAAGGACTTTGTTGCATTATTTAAGGACTCTGCTGCATTATTTAAGGACTTTGTTGCATTATTTAAGGACTCTGCTGCATTATTTAAGGACTTTGCTGCATTATTTAAAGACTCTGTTGCATTATTTAAGGACTTTGCTGCAGTAATTAAGGAATCTGCTGCATTATTTAAGGACTTTGTTGCATTATTTAAGGACTGTGCTGCATTGCTTAAGGACTCTGCTGCATTATTTAAGCACTTTGCTGCATTATTTAAGCACTTTGTTGCATTATTTAAGGACTCTGTTGCATTATTTAAGGACTTTGCTGCATTATTTAAGTACTCTGGTGCATTATTTAAGGACTTTGTTGCATTATTTAAGGACTCTGCTGCATTATTTAAGGACTTTGTTGCATTATTTAAGGACTCTGCTGCATTATTTAAGGACTTTGTTGCATCATTTAATGACTCTGCTGCAGTATTTAAGGACTATGTTGCATTATTTAAGGACTTTGATGCATTATTTAAGGAGGCTGCTGCAGAATTTAAGGAATCTGCTGCATTATTTAAGGACTTTGTTGCATTATTTAAGGACTCTGCTGCATTATTTAAGGACGCTGCTGCAGTATTTAAGGCCTCTTCTGCATTATTTAAGGATTTTGCTGCATTATTTAAGGACTCTACTGCATTATTAAGGACGTTGCTGCATTATTTAAGGACTTTATTGCATTATTTAAGGATTCTGCTGCATTATTTAAGGAATTAGCTGCATTATTTAAGTACTCTGCTGCATTATTTAAGGACTTTGCTGCATTATTTAAGTATGCTGCTGCAGTATTTAAGGCCTCTGCTGCATTATTTAAGGACTCTGCTGCATTATTAAGGACGTTGCTGCATTATTTAAGGACTTTATTGCATTATTTAAGGATTCTGCTGCATTATTTAAGGACTTTGCTGCATTATTTAAGGACTTTGATGCATTATTTAAGGACGCTGCTGCAGAATTTAAGTAATCTGCTGCATTATTTAAGGACGCTGCTGCATTATTTAAGGACTTTGCTGCATTATTTAAGGACTCTGCTGCATTATTTAAGGACTTTGTTTCATTATTTAATGACTCTGCTGCGGTATTTAAGGACTCTGCTGCATTATTTAAGGACTTTGCTGCATTATTTAAGGACTTTGCTGCAGTAATTAAGGAATCTGCTGCATTATTTAAGGACTTTGTTGCATTATTTAAGGACTCTGTTGCATTATTTAAGGACTTTGATGCATTATTTAAGGACGCCGCTGCAGAATTTAAGTAATCTGCTGCATTATTTAAGGACTCTGCTGCATTATTTAAGGACTTTGCTGCATTATTTAAGGACTCTGCTGTATTATTAAGCACGTTGCTGCATTAATTAAGGACTTTATTGCATTATTTAAGGAATTTGATGCATTATTTAAGGACTCTGCTGCATTATTTAAGGACTTTGCTGCATTATTTAAGGACTCTGCTTCATTATTTAAGGACTTTGTTGCATTATTTAAGGACTCTGCTGCATTATTTAAGGACTTTGTTGCATTATTTAAGGACTCTGCTGCATTATTTAAAGACTTTGCTGCATTATTTAAGTACTCTGGTGCATTATTTAAGGACTCTGCTGCATTATTTAAAGACTTTGCTGCATTATTTAAGTACTCTGGTGCATTATTTAAGGACTTTGTTGCTTTATTTAAGGACTCTGCTGCATTATTTAAGGACTTTGTTGCACTATTTAAGGACTCTGCTGCATTATTTAAGGACTCTGCTGCGGTATTTTAGGACTCTGCTGCATTATATAAGGACTCTGCTGCATTATTTAAGGACTTTGCTGCATTATTTAAGGACTCTGCTGCATTATTTAAGGACTCGGCTGCATTATTTAAATACCTTGCTGCATTATTTAATGACTCTGCTGCATTATTTAAGGATTTTATTGCATTATTTAAGGACTCTGCTGCATTATTTAATGAATTTGCTGCATTATTTAAGGACTCTGCTGCATTATTTAAGGACTCTGCTGGGGTATTTTAGGACTCTGCTGCATTATATAAGGACTCTGCTGCATTATTTAAGGACTTTGCTGCATTATTTAAGGACTTTGCGGCAGTAATTAAGGAATCTGCTGCATTATTTAAGGACTTTGTTGCATTATTTAAGGACTGTGCTGCATTGCTTAAGGACTCTGCTGCATTATTTAAGGACGTTGCTGCATTATTTAAGGACTTTGTTGCATTATTTAAGGACTCTGCTGCATTATTTAAGGACTTTGTTGCATTATTTAAGGACTCTGTTGCATTATTTAAGGACTTTGCTGCATTATTTAAGTACTCTGGTGCATTATTTAAGGACTTTATTGCATTATTTAAGGATTCTGCTGCATTATTTAAGGAATTTGCTGCATTATTTAAGAACTTTGCTGCAGTATTTAAGGACTCTGCTGCATTATTTAAGGACTTTATTGCATTATTTAAGGACCCTGCTGCAGAATTTAAGGAATCTGCTGCATTACTTAAGGACTTTGTTGCATTATTTAAGGACTCTGCTGCATTATTTAAGGACTTTGCTGCATTATTTAAGGACTTTGATGCATTATTTAAGGACGCCGCTGCAGAATTTAAGTAATCTGCTGCATTATTTAAGGACTCTGCTGCATTATTTAAGGACTTTGCTGCATTATTTAAGGACTCTACTGCATTATTAAGGACGTTGCTGCATTATTTAAGGACTTTATTGCATTATTTAAGGATTCTGCTGCATTATTTAAGGAATTAGCTGCATTATTTAAGTACTCTGCTGCATTATTTAAGGTCTTTGATGCATTATTTAAGGACTCTTCTGAATTATTTAAGGACTTTGCTGCATTATTTTAGGACGCTGCTGCGGTATTTAAGGCCTCTGCTGCATTATTTAAGGACTTTGCTGCATAATTTAAGGACTCTGCTGCATTATTAAGCACGTTGCTGCATTATTTAAGGACTTTATTGCATTATTTAAGGATTCTGCTGCATTATTTATGGAATTTGCTGCATTATTTAAGGAATTTGCTGCATTATTTAAGAACTCTGCTGCAGTATTTAAGGACTCTGCTGCATTATTTAAGGACTTTATTGCATTATTTAAGGACGCTGCTGCAGAATTTAAGGAATCTGCTGCATTATTTAAGGACGTTGTTGCATTATTTAAGGACTCTGTGCATTATTTAAGGAATTTGCTGCATTATTTAAGGACTCTGCTGCATTATTTAATGACTCTGCTGCGGTATTTAAGGACTCTGCTGCATTATGTAAGCACTCTGCTGCATTATTTAAGGACTTTGCTGCATTATTTAAGGACTTTGATGCATTATTTATGGACGCTGCTGCGAAATTTAAGGAATCTGCTGCATTATTTAAGGACTTTGTTGCACTATTTAAGGACTCTGCTGCATTATTTAAGGACTCTGCTGCGGTATTTTAGGACTCTGCTGCATTATATAAGGACTCTGCTGCATTATTTAAGGACTTTGCTGCATTATTTAAGGACTCTGCTGCATTATTTAAGGACTCGGCTGCATTATTTAAATACCTTGCTGCATTATTTAATGACTCTGCTGCATTATTTAAGGATTTTATTGCATTATTTAAGGACTCTGCTGCATTATTTAATGAATTTGCTGCATTATTTAAGGACTCTGCTGCATTATTTAAGGACTCTGCTGGGGTATTTTAGGACTCTGCTGCATTATATAAGGACTCTGCTGCATTATTTAAGGACTTTGCTGCATTATTTAAGGACTTTGCGGCAGTAATTAAGGAATCTGCTGCATTATTTAAGGACTTTGTTGCATTATTTAAGGACTGTGCTGCATTGCTTAAGGACTCTGCTGCATTATTTAAGGACGTTGCTGCATTATTTAAGGACTTTGTTGCATTATTTAAGGACTCTGCTGCATTATTTAAGGACTTTGTTGCATTATTTAAGGACTCTGTTGCATTATTTAAGGACTTTGCTGCATTATTTAAGTACTCTGGTGCATTATTTAAGGACTTTGTTGCATTATTTAAGGACTCTGCTGCATTATTTAAGGACTTTGTTGCATTATTTAAGGACTCTGCTGCATTATTTAAGGACTTTGTTGCATCATTTAATGACTCTGCTGCAGTATTTAAGGACTATGTTGCATTATTTAAGGACTTTGATGCATTATTTAAGGAGGCTGCTGCAGAATTTAAGGAATCTGCTGCATTATTTAAGGACTTTGTTGCATTATTTAAGGACTCTGCTGCATTATTTAAGGACGCTGCTGCAGTATTTAAGGCCTCTTCTGCATTATTTAAGGATTTTGCTGCATTATTTAAGGACTCTACTGCATTATTAAGGACGTTGCTGCATTATTTAAGGACTTTATTGCATTATTTAAGGATTCTGCTGCATTATTTAAGGAATTAGCTGCATTATTTAAGTACTCTGCTGCATTATTTAAGGACTTTGCTGCATTATTTAAGTATGCTGCTGCAGTATTTAAGGCCTCTGCTGCATTATTTAAGGACTCTGCTGCATTATTAAGGACGTTGCTGCATTATTTAAGGACTTTATTGCATTATTTAAGGATTCTGCTGCATTATTTAAGGAATTTGCTGCATTATTTAAGGACTCTGCTGCATTATTTAAGGACTTTGTTGCATTATTTAATGACTCTGCTGGGGTATTTAAGGACTCTGCTGCATTATTTAAGGACTTTGTTGCATTATTTAAGGACTCTGCTGCATTATTTAAGGACTTTGCTGCATTATTTAAGGACTTTGATGCATTATTTAAGGACGCTGCTGCAGAATTAAAGTAATCTGCTGCATTATTTAAGGACTCTGCTGCAATATTTAAGGACTTTGCTGCATTATTTAAGGACTCTGCTGCATTATTTAAGGACTTTGTTGCATTATTTAATGACTCTGCTGCGGTATTTAAGGACTCTGCTGTATTATTTAAGGACTTTGCTGCATTATTTAAGGACTCTGCTTCATTATTTAAGGACTTTGTTGCATTATTTAAGGACTCTGCTGCATTATTTAAGGACTCTGCTGCATTATTTAAGGACTTTGCTGCATTATTTAAGTATGCTGCTGCGGTATTTAAGGCCTCTGCTGCATTATTTAAGGACTCTGCTGCATTATTAAGGACGTTGCTGCATTATTTAAGGACTTTATTGCATTATTTAAGGATTCTGCTGCATTATTTAAGGAATTTGCTGCATTATTTAAGGACTCTGCTGTATTATTTAAGGACTTTGTTGCATTATTTAATGACTCTGCTGGGGTATTTAAGGACTCTGCTGCATTATTTAAGGGCTTTGCTGCATTATTTAAGGACTCTGCTGCAGTATTTAAGGACTCTGCTGCATTATTTAAGGACTTTGATGCATTATTTAAGGACGCTGCTGCAGAATTTAAGGAATCTGCTGCATTATTTAAGGACTTTGTTGCATTATTTAAGGACTATGCTGCATTATGTAAGGACTCTGCTGCATTATTTAAGGACTTTGCTGCATTATTTAATTACTCTGCTGCATTATTTAAGGACTTTGTTGCATTATTTAAGGACTCTGCTGCATTATTTAAGGACTTTGCTGCATTATTTAAGGACTTTGATGCATTATTTAAGGACGCTGCTGCAGAATTTAAGTAATCTGCTGCATTATTTAAGGACTCTGCTGCATTATTTAAGGACTTTGCTGCATTATTTAAGGACTCTGCTGCATTATTTAAGGACTTTGTTGCATTATTTAATGACTCTGCTGCGGTATTTAAGGACTCTGCTGCATTATTTAAGGACTTTGCTGCATTATTTAAGGACTTTGCTGCAGTAATTAAGGAATCTGCTGCATTATTTAAGGACTTTGTTGCATTATTTAAGGACTCTGTTGCATTATTTAAGGACTTTGCTGCATTATTTAAGTACTCAGGTGCATTATTTAAGGACTTTGTTGCATTATTTAAGGACTCTGCTGCATTATTTAAGGACTTTGTTGCATTATTTAAGGACTCTGTTGCATTATTTAAGGACTTTGCTGCATTATTTAAGTACTCTGGTGCATTATTTAAGGACTTTGTTGCATTATTTAAGGACTCTGCTGCATTATTTAAGGACTTTGTTGCATTATTTAAGGACTCTGCTGCATTATTTAAGGACTTTGCTGCATTATTTAAGGACTCTGTTGCATTATTTAAGGACTTTGCTGCAGTAATTAAGGAATCTGCTGCATTATTTAAGGACTTTGTTGCATTATTTAAGGACTGTGCTGCATTGCTTAAGGACTCTGCTGCATTATTTAAGCACTTTGCTGCATTATTTAAGGACTTTGTTGCATTATTTAAGGACTCTGCTGCATTATTTAAGGACTTTGTTGCATTATTTAAGGACTCTGTTGCATTATTTAAGGACTTTGCTGCATTATTTAATTACTCTGCTGCATTATTTAAGGACTTTGTTGCATTATTTAAGGACTCTGCTGCATTATTTAAGGACTTTGCTGCATTATTTAAGGACTTTGATGCATTATTTAAGGACGCTGCTGCAGAATTTAAGTAATCTGCTGCATTATTTAAGGACTCTGCTGCATTATTTAAGGACTTTGCTGCATTATTTAAGGACTCTGCTGCATTATTTAAGGACTTTGTTGCATTATTTAATGACTCTGCTGCGGTATTTAAGGACTCTGCTGCATTATTTAAGGACTTTGCTGCATTATTTAAGGACTTTGCTGCAGTAATTAAGGAATCTGCTGCATTATTTAAGGACTTTGTTGCATTATTTAAGGACTCTGTTGCATTATTTAAGGACTTTGCTGCATTATTTAAGTACTCAGGTGCATTATTTAAGGACTTTGTTGCATTATTTAAGGACTCTGCTGCATTATTTAAGGACTTTGTTGCATTATTTAAGGACTCTGTTGCATTATTTAAGGACTTTGCTGCATTATTTAAGTACTCTGGTGCATTATTTAAGGACTTTGTTGCATTATTTAAGGACTCTGCTGCATTATTTAAGGACTTTGTTGCATTATTTAAGGACTCTGCTGCATTATTTAAGGACTTTGCTGCATTATTTAAGGACTCTGTTGCATTATTTAAGGACTTTGCTGCAGTAATTAAGGAATCTGCTGCATTATTTAAGGACTTTGTTGCATTATTTAAGGACTGTGCTGCATTGCTTAAGGACTCTGCTGCATTATTTAAGCACTTTGCTGCATTATTTAAGGACTTTGTTGCATTATTTAAGGACTCTGCTGCATTATTTAAGGACTTTGTTGCATTATTTAAGGACTCTGTTGCATTATTTAAGGACTTTGCTGCATTATTTAAGTACTCTGGTGCATTATTTAAGGACTTTGTTGCACTATTTAAGGACTCTGCTGCATTATTTAAGGACTTTGTTGCATTATTTAAGGACTCTGCTGCATTATTTAAGGACTTTGCTGCATTATTTAAGGACTCTGCTGCATTATTTAAGGACTTTGTTGCATTATTTAATGACTCTGCTGCGGTATTTAAGGACTCTTCTGCATTATTTAAGGACTTTGCTGCATTATTTAAGTACTCTGCTTCATTATTTAAGGACTTTGTTGCATTATTTAAGGACTCTGCTGCATTATTTAAGGACTTTGCTGCATTATTTAAGGACTCTGCTGCATTATTTAAGGACTTTGTTGCATTATTTAAGGACTCTGCTTCATTATTTAAGGACTTTGTTGCATTATTTAAGGACTCTGCTGCATTATTTAAGGACTTTGTTGCATTATTTAAGGACTCTGCTGCATTATTTAAAGACTTTGCTGCATTATTTAAGTACTCTGGTGCATTATTTAAGGACTCTGCTGCATTATTTAAAGACTTTGCTGCATTATTTAAGTACTCTGGTGCATTATTTAAGGACTTTGTTGCATTATTTAAGTATGCTGCTGCGGTATTTAAGGCCTCTGCTGCATTATTTAAGGACTCTGCTGCATTATTTAAAGACTTTGCTGCATTATTTAAGGATTCTGCTGCATTATTTAAGGACTTTGTTGCATTATTTAAGGACGCTGCTGCGGTATTTAAGGACTCTGCTACATTATATAAGGACTTTGCTGCATTATTTCAGGACTCGGCTGCATTATTAAGGGCGTTGCTGCATTTTATTTAAGGAATTTATTGCATTATTTAAGGACTCTGTGCATTATTTAAGGAATTTGCTGCATTATTTAAGGACTCTGCTGCATTATTTAATGACTCTGCTGCGGTATTTAAGGACTCTGCTGCATTATTTAAGCACTCTGCTGCTTTATTTATGGACTTTGCTGCATTATTTAAGGACTCTGCTGTGGTATTTTAAGACTCTGCTGCATTATTTAAGGACTTTGATGCATTATTTAAGAACTCTGCCGCAGTATTTAAGGACTCTGCTGCATTATTTAAGGTCTTTGATGCATTATTTAAGGACTCTTCTGAATTATTTAAGGACTTTGCTGCATTATTTTAGGACGCTGCTGCGGTATTTAAGGCCTCTGCTGCATTATTTAAGGACTTTGCTGCATAATTTAAGGACTCTGCTGCATTATTAAGCACGTTGCTGCATTATTTAAGGACTTTATTGCATTATTTAAGGATTCTGCTGCATTATTTATGGAATTTGCTGCATTATTTAAGGAATTTGCTGCATTATTTAAGAACTCTGCTGCAGTATTTAAGGACTCTGCTGCATTATTTAAGGACTTTATTACATTATTTAAGGACGCTGCTGCAGAATTTAAGGAATCTGCTGCATTATTTAAGGACGTTGTTGCATTATTTAAGGACTCTGTGCATTATTTAAGGAATTTGCTGCATTATTTAAGGACTCTGCTGCATTATTTAATGACTCTGCTGCGGTATTTAAGGACTCTGCTGCATTATGTAAGCACTCTGCTGCATTATTTAAGGATTCTGCTGCATTATTTAAGGAATTTGCTGCATTATTTAAGGACTCTGCTGCATTATTTAAGGACTTTGTTGCATTATTTAATGACTCTGCTGGGGTATTTAAGGACTCTGCTGCATTATTTAAGGACTTTGTTGCATTATTTAAGGACTCTGCTGCATTATTTAAGGACTTTGCTGCATTATTTAAGGACTTTGATGCATTATTTAAGGACGCTGCTGCAGAATTAAAGTAATCTGCTGCATTATTTAAGGACTCTGCTGCATTATTTAAGGACTTTGCTGCATTATTTAAGGACTCTGCTGCATTATTTAAGGACTTTGTTGCATTATTTAATGACTCTGCTGCGGTATTTAAGGACTCTGCTGTATTATTTAAGGACTTTGCTGCATTATTTAAGGACTCTGCTTCATTATTTAAGGACTTTGTTGCATTATTTAAGGACTCTGCTGCATTATTTAAGGACTCTGCTGCATTATTTAAGGACTTTGCTGCATTATTTAAGTATGCTGCTGCGGTATTTAAGGCCTCTGCTGCATTATTTAAGGACTCTGCTGCATTATTAAGGACGTTGCTGCATTATTTAAGGACTTTATTGCATTATTTAAGGATTCTGCTGCATTATTTAAGGAATTTGCTGCATTATTTAAGGACTCTGCTGTATTATTTAAGGACTTTGTTGCATTATTTAATGACTCTGCTGGGGTATTTAAGGACTCTGCTGCATTATTTAAGGGCTTTGCTGCATTATTTAAGGACTCTGCTGCAGTATTTAAGGACTCTGCTGCATTATTTAAGGACTTTGATGCATTATTTAAGGACGCTGCTGCAGAATTTAAGGAATCTGCTGCATTATTTAAGGACTTTGTTGCATTATTTAAGGACTATGCTGCATTATGTAAGGACTCTGCTGCATTATTTAAGGACTTTGCTGCATTATTTAATTACTCTGCTGCATTATTTAAGGACTTTGTTGCATTATTTAAGGACTCTGCTGCATTATTTAAGGACTTTGCTGCATTATTTAAGGACTTTGATGCATTATTTAAGGACGCTGCTGCAGAATTTAAGTAATCTGCTGCATTATTTAAGGACTCTGCTGCATTATTTAAGGACTTTGCTGCATTATTTAAGGACTCTGCTGCATTATTTAAGGACTTTGTTGCATTATTTAATGACTCTGCTGCGGTATTTAAGGACTCTGCTGCATTATTTAAGGACTTTGTTGCATTATTTAAGGACTCTGCTGCATTATTTAAGGACTTTGCTGCATTATTTAAGGACTTTGATGCATTATTTAAGGACGCTGCTGCAGAATTTAAGTAATCTGCTGCATTATTTAAGGACTCTGCTGCATTATTTAAGGACTTTGCTGCATTATTTAAGGACTCTGCTGCATTATTTAAGGACTTTGTTGCATTATTTAATGACTCTGCTGCGGTATTTAAGGACTCTGCTGCATTATTTAAGGACTTTGCTGCATTATTTAAGGACTTTGCTGCAGTAATTAAGGACTCTGCTGCATTATTTAAGGACTTTGTTGCATTATTTAAGGACTCTGTTGCATTATTTAAGGACTTTGCTGCATTATTTAAGTACTCTGGTGCATTATTTAAGGACTTTGTTGCATTATTTAAGGACTCTGCTGCATTATTTAAGGACTTTGTTGCATTATTTAAGGACTCTGCTGCATTATTTAAGGACTTTGCTGCATTATTTAAGGACTCTGTTGCATTATTTAAGGACTTTGCTGCAGTAATTAAGGAATCTGCTGCATTATTTAAGGACTTTGTTGCATTATTTAAGGACTGTGCTGCATTGCTTAAGGACTCTGCTGCATTATTTAAGCACTTTGCTGCATTATTTAAGGACTTTGTTGCATTATTTAAGGACTCTGCTGCATTATTTAAGGACTTTGTTGCATTATTTAAGGACTCTGTTGCATTATTTAAGGACTTTGCTGCATTATTTAATTACTCTGCTGCATTATTTAAGGACTTTGTTGCATTATTTAAGGACTCTGCTGCATTATTTAAGGACTTTGCTGCATTATTTAAGGACTTTGATGCATTATTTAAGGACGCTGCTGCAGAATTTAAGTAATCTGCTGCATTATTTAAGGACTCTGCTGCATTATTTAAGGACTTTGCTGCATTATTTAAGGACTCTGCTGCATTATTTAAGGACTTTGTTGCATTATTTAATGACTCTGCTGCGGTATTTAAGGACTCTGCTGCATTATTTAAGGACTTTGCTGCATTATTTAAGGACTTTGCTGCAGTAATTAAGGAATCTGCTGCATTATTTAAGGACTTTGTTGCATTATTTAAGGACTCTGTTGCATTATTTAAGGACTTTGCTGCATTATTTAAGTACTCAGGTGCATTATTTAAGGACTTTGTTGCATTATTTAAGGACTCTGCTGCATTATTTAAGGACTTTGTTGCATTATTTAAGGACTCTGTTGCATTATTTAAGGACTTTGCTGCATTATTTAAGTACTCTGGTGCATTATTTAAGGACTTTGTTGCATTATTTAAGGACTCTGCTGCATTATTTAAGGACTTTGTTGCATTATTTAAGGACTCTGCTGCATTATTTAAGGACTTTGCTGCATTATTTAAGGACTCTGTTGCATTATTTAAGGACTTTGCTGCAGTAATTAAGGAATCTGCTGCATTATTTAAGGACTTTGTTGCATTATTTAAGGACTGTGCTGCATTGCTTAAGGACTCTGCTGCATTATTTAAGCACTTTGCTGCATTATTTAAGGACTTTGTTGCATTATTTAAGGACTCTGCTGCATTATTTAAGGACTTTGTTGCATTATTTAAGGACTCTGTTGCATTATTTAAGGACTTTGCTGCATTATTTAAGTACTCTGGTGCATTATTTAAGGACTTTGTTGCACTATTTAAGTACTCTGCTGCATTATTTAAGGACTTTGTTGCATTATTTAAGGACTCTGCTGCATTATTTAAGGACTTTGCTGCATTATTTAAGGACTCTGCTGCATTATTTAAGGACTTTGTTGCATTATTTAATGACTCTGCTGGGGTATTTAAGGACTCTGCTGCATTATTTAAGGGCTTTGCTGCATTATTTAAGGACTCTGCTGCAGTATTTAAGGACTCTGCTGCATTATTTAAGGACTTTGATGCATTATTTAAGGACGCTGCTGCAGAATTTAAGGAATCTGCTGCATTATTTAAGGACTTTGTTGCATTATTTAAGGACTATGCTGCATTATGTAAGGACTCTGCTGCATTATTTAAGGACTTTGCTGCATTATTTAATTACTCTGCTGCATTATTTAAGGACTTTGTTGCATTATTTAAGGACTCTGCTGCATTATTTAAGGACTTTGCTGCATTATTTAAGGACTTTGATGCATTATTTAAGGACGCTGCTGCAGAATTTAAGTAATCTGCTGCATTATTTAAGGACTCTGCTGCATTATTTAAGGACTTTGCTGCATTATTTAAGGACTCTGCTGCATTATTTAAGGACTTTGTTGCATTATTTAATGACTCTGCTGCGGTATTTAAGGACTCTGCTGCATTATTTAAGGACTTTGCTGCATTATTTAAGGACTTTGCTGCAGTAATTAAGGAATCTGCTGCATTATTTAAGGACTTTGTTGCATTATTTAAGGACTCTGTTGCATTATTTAAGGACTTTGCTGCATTATTTAAGTACTCAGGTGCATTATTTAAGGACTTTGTTGCATTATTTAAGGACTCTGCTGCATTATTTAAGGACTTTGTTGCATTATTTAAGGACTCTGTTGCATTATTTAAGGACTTTGCTGCATTATTTAAGTACTCTGGTGCATTATTTAAGGACTTTGTTGCATTATTTAAGGACTCTGCTGCATTATTTAAGGACTTTGTTGCATTATTTAAGGACTCTGCTGCATTATTTAAGGACTTTGCTGCATTATTTAAGGACTCTGTTGCATTATTTAAGGACTTTGCTGCAGTAATTAAGGAATCTGCTGCATTATTTAAGGACTTTGTTGCATTATTTAAGGACTGTGCTGCATTGCTTAAGGACTCTGCTGCATTATTTAAGCACTTTGCTGCATTATTTAAGGACTTTGTTGCATTATTTAAGGACTCTGCTGCATTATTTAAGGACTTTGTTGCATTATTTAAGGACTCTGTTGCATTATTTAAGGACTTTGCTGCATTATTTAATTACTCTGCTGCATTATTTAAGGACTTTGTTGCATTATTTAAGGACTCTGCTGCATTATTTAAGGACTTTGCTGCATTATTTAAGGACTTTGATGCATTATTTAAGGACGCTGCTGCAGAATTTAAGTAATCTGCTGCATTATTTAAGGACTCTGCTGCATTATTTAAGGACTTTGCTGCATTATTTAAGGACTCTGCTGCATTATTTAAGGACTTTGTTGTATTATTTAATGACTCTGCTGCGGTATTTAAGGACTCTGCTGCATTATTTAAGGACTTTGCTGCATTATTTAAGGACTTTGCTGCAGTAATTAAGGAATCTGCTGCATTATTTAAGGACTTTGTTGCATTATTTAAGGACTCTGTTGCATTATTTAAGGACTTTGCTGCATTATTTAAGTACTCAGGTGCATTATTTAAGGACTTTGTTGCATTATTTAAGGACTCTGCTGCATTATTTAAGGACTTTGTTGCATTATTTAAGGACTCTGTTGCATTATTTAAGGACTTTGCTGCATTATTTAAGTACTCTGGTGCATTATTTAAGGACTTTGTTGCATTATTTAAGGACTCTGCTGCATTATTTAAGGACTTTGTTGCATTATTTAAGGACTCTGCTGCATTATTTAAGGACTTTGCTGCATTATTTAAGGACTCTGTTGCATTATTTAAGGACTTTGCTGCAGTAATTAAGGAATCTGCTGCATTATTTAAGGACTTTGTTGCATTATTTAAGGACTGTGCTGCATTGCTTAAGGACTCTGCTGCATTATTTAAGCACTTTGCTGCATTATTTAAGGACTTTGTTGCATTATTTAAGGACTCTGCTGCATTATTTAAGGACTTTGTTGCATTATTTAAGGACTCTGTTGCATTATTTAAGGACTTTGCTGCATTATTTAAGTACTCTGGTGCATTATTTAAGGACTTTGTTGCACTATTTAAGGACTCTGCTGCATTATTTAAGGACTTTGTTGCATTATTTAAGGACTCTGCTGCATTATTTAAGGACTTTGCTGCATTATTTAAGGACTCTGCTGCATTATTTAAGGACTTTGTTGCATTATTTAATGACTCTGCTGCGGTATTTAAGGACTCTTCTGCATTATTTAAGGACTTTGCTGCATTATTTAAGTACTCTGCTTCATTATTTAAGGACTTTGTTGCATTATTTAAGGACTCTGCTGCATTATTTAAGGACTTTGCTGCATTATTTAAGGACTCTGCTGCATTATTTAAGGACTTTGTTGCATTATTTAAGGACTCTGCTTCATTATTTAAGGACTTTGTTGCATTATTTAAGGACTCTGCTGCATTATTTAAGGACTTTGTTGCATTATTTAAGGACTCTGCTGCATTATTTAAAGACTTTGCTGCATTATTTAAGTACTCTGGTGCATTATTTAAGGACTCTGCTGCATTATTTAAAGACTTTGCTGCATTATTTAAGTACTCTGGTGCATTATTTAAGGACTTTGTTGCATTATTTAAGTATGCTGCTGCGGTATTTAAGGCCTCTGCTGCATTATTTAAGGACTCTGCTGCATTATTTAAAGACTTTGCTGCATTATTTAAGGATTCTGCTGCATTATTTAAGGACTTTGTTGCATTATTTAAGGACGCTGCTGCGGTATTTAAGGACTCTGCTACATTATATAAGGACTTTGCTGCATTATTTCAGGACTCGGCTGCATTATTAAGGGCGTTGCTGCATTTTATTTAAGGAATTTATTGCATTATTTAAGGACTCTGTGCATTATTTAAGGAATTTGCTGCATTATTTAAGGACTCTGCTGCATTATTTAATGACTCTGCTGCGGTATTTAAGGACTCTGCTGCATTATTTAAGCACTCTGCTGCTTTATTTATGGACTTTGCTGCATTATTTAAGGACTCTGCTGTGGTATTTTAAGACTCTGCTGCATTATTTAAGGACTTTGATGCATTATTTAAGAACTCTGCCGCAGTATTTAAGGACTCTGCTGCATTATTTAAGGTCTTTGATGCATTATTTAAGGACTCTTCTGAATTATTTAAGGACTTTGCTGCATTATTTTAGGACGCTGCTGCGGTATTTAAGGCCTCTGCTGCATTATTTAAGGACTTTGCTGCATAATTTAAGGACTCTGCTGCATTATTAAGCACGTTGCTGCATTATTTAAGGACTTTATTGCATTATTTAAGGATTCTGCTGCATTATTTATGGAATTTGCTGCATTATTTAAGGAATTTGCTGCATTATTTAAGAACTCTGCTGCAGTATTTAAGGACTCTGCTGCATTATTTAAGGACTTTATTACATTATTTAAGGACGCTGCTGCAGAATTTAAGGAATCTGCTGCATTATTTAAGGACGTTGTTGCATTATTTAAGGACTCTGTGCATTATTTAAGGAATTTGCTGCATTATTTAAGGACTCTGCTGCATTATTTAATGACTCTGCTGCGGTATTTAAGGACTCTGCTGCATTATGTAAGCACTCTGCTGCATTATTTAAGGATTCTGCTGCATTATTTAAGGAATTTGCTGCATTATTTAAGGACTCTGCTGCATTATTTAAGGACTTTGTTGCATTATTTAATGACTCTGCTGGGGTATTTAAGGACTCTGCTGCATTATTTAAGGACTTTGTTGCATTATTTAAGGACTCTGCTGCATTATTTAAGGACTTTGCTGCATTATTTAAGGACTTTGATGCATTATTTAAGGACGCTGCTGCAGAATTAAAGTAATCTGCTGCATTATTTAAGGACTCTGCTGCATTATTTAAGGACTTTGCTGCATTATTTAAGGACTCTGCTGCATTATTTAAGGACTTTGTTGCATTATTTAATGACTCTGCTGCGGTATTTAAGGACTCTGCTGTATTATTTAAGGACTTTGCTGCATTATTTAAGGACTCTGCTTCATTATTTAAGGACTTTGTTGCATTATTTAAGGACTCTGCTGCATTATTTAAGGACTCTGCTGCATTATTTAAGGACTTTGCTGCATTATTTAAGTATGCTGCTGCGGTATTTAAGGCCTCTGCTGCATTATTTAAGGACTCTGCTGCATTATTAAGGACGTTGCTGCATTATTTAAGGACTTTATTGCATTATTTAAGGATTCTGCTGCATTATTTAAGGAATTTGCTGCATTATTTAAGGACTCTGCTGTATTATTTAAGGACTTTGTTGCATTATTTAATGACTCTGCTGGGGTATTTAAGGACTCTGCTGCATTATTTAAGGGCTTTGCTGCATTATTTAAGGACTCTGCTGCAGTATTTAAGGACTCTGCTGCATTATTTAAGGACTTTGATGCATTATTTAAGGACGCTGCTGCAGAATTTAAGGAATCTGCTGCATTATTTAAGGACTTTGTTGCATTATTTAAGGACTATGCTGCATTATGTAAGGACTCTGCTGCATTATTTAAGGACTTTGCTGCATTATTTAATTACTCTGCTGCATTATTTAAGGACTTTGTTGCATTATTTAAGGACTCTGCTGCATTATTTAAGGACTTTGCTGCATTATTTAAGGACTTTGATGCATTATTTAAGGACGCTGCTGCAGAATTTAAGTAATCTGCTGCATTATTTAAGGACTCTGCTGCATTATTTAAGGACTTTGCTGCATTATTTAAGGACTCTGCTGCATTATTTAAGGACTTTGTTGCATTATTTAATGACTCTGCTGCGGTATTTAAGGACTCTGCTGCATTATTTAAGGACTTTGTTGCATTATTTAAGGACTCTGCTGCATTATTTAAGGACTTTGCTGCATTATTTAAGGACTTTGATGCATTATTTAAGGACGCTGCTGCAGAATTTAAGTAATCTGCTGCATTATTTAAGGACTCTGCTGCATTATTTAAGGACTTTGCTGCATTATTTAAGGACTCTGCTGCATTATTTAAGGACTTTGTTGCATTATTTAATGACTCTGCTGCGGTATTTAAGGACTCTGCTGCATTATTTAAGGACTTTGCTGCATTATTTAAGGACTTTGCTGCAGTAATTAAGGACTCTGCTGCATTATTTAAGGACTTTGTTGCATTATTTAAGGACTCTGTTGCATTATTTAAGGACTTTGCTGCATTATTTAAGTACTCTGGTGCATTATTTAAGGACTTTGTTGCATTATTTAAGGACTCTGCTGCATTATTTAAGGACTTTGTTGCATTATTTAAGGACTCTGCTGCATTATTTAAGGACTTTGCTGCATTATTTAAGGACTCTGTTGCATTATTTAAGGACTTTGCTGCAGTAATTAAGGAATCTGCTGCATTATTTAAGGACTTTGTTGCATTATTTAAGGACTGTGCTGCATTGCTTAAGGACTCTGCTGCATTATTTAAGCACTTTGCTGCATTATTTAAGGACTTTGTTGCATTATTTAAGGACTCTGCTGCATTATTTAAGGACTTTGTTGCATTATTTAAGGACTCTGTTGCATTATTTAAGGACTTTGCTGCATTATTTAATTACTCTGCTGCATTATTTAAGGACTTTGTTGCATTATTTAAGGACTCTGCTGCATTATTTAAGGACTTTGCTGCATTATTTAAGGACTTTGATGCATTATTTAAGGACGCTGCTGCAGAATTTAAGTAATCTGCTGCATTATTTAAGGACTCTGCTGCATTATTTAAGGACTTTGCTGCATTATTTAAGGACTCTGCTGCATTATTTAAGGACTTTGTTGCATTATTTAATGACTCTGCTGCGGTATTTAAGGACTCTGCTGCATTATTTAAGGACTTTGCTGCATTATTTAAGGACTTTGCTGCAGTAATTAAGGAATCTGCTGCATTATTTAAGGACTTTGTTGCATTATTTAAGGACTCTGTTGCATTATTTAAGGACTTTGCTGCATTATTTAAGTACTCAGGTGCATTATTTAAGGACTTTGTTGCATTATTTAAGGACTCTGCTGCATTATTTAAGGACTTTGTTGCATTATTTAAGGACTCTGTTGCATTATTTAAGGACTTTGCTGCATTATTTAAGTACTCTGGTGCATTATTTAAGGACTTTGTTGCATTATTTAAGGACTCTGCTGCATTATTTAAGGACTTTGTTGCATTATTTAAGGACTCTGCTGCATTATTTAAGGACTTTGCTGCATTATTTAAGGACTCTGTTGCATTATTTAAGGACTTTGCTGCAGTAATTAAGGAATCTGCTGCATTATTTAAGGACTTTGTTGCATTATTTAAGGACTGTGCTGCATTGCTTAAGGACTCTGCTGCATTATTTAAGCACTTTGCTGCATTATTTAAGGACTTTGTTGCATTATTTAAGGACTCTGCTGCATTATTTAAGGACTTTGTTGCATTATTTAAGGACTCTGTTGCATTATTTAAGGACTTTGCTGCATTATTTACGTACTCTGGTGCATTATTTAAGGACTTTGTTGCACTATTTAAGTACTCTGCTGCATTATTTAAGGACTTTGTTGCATTATTTAAGGACTCTGCTGCATTATTTAAGGACTTTGCTGCATTATTTAAGGACTCTGCTGCATTATTTAAGGACTTTGTTGCATTATTTAATGACTCTGCTGCGGTATTTAAGGACTCTTCTGCATTATTTAAGGACTTTGCTGCATTATTTAAGTACTCTGCTTCATTATTTAAGGACTTTGTTGCATTATTTAAGGACTCTGCTGCATTATTTAAGGACTTTGCTGCATTATTTAAGGACTCTGCTGCATTATTTAAGGACTTTGTTGCATTATTTAAGGACTCTGCTTCATTATTTAAGGACTTTGTTGCATTATTTAAGGACTCTGCTGCATTATTTAAGGACTTTGTTGCATTATTTAAGGACTCTGCTGCATTATTTAAAGACTTTGCTGCATTATTTAAGTACTCTGGTGCATTATTTAAGGACTCTGCTGCATTATTTAAAGACTTTGCTGCATTATTTAAGTACTCTGGTGCATTATTTAAGGACTTTGTTGCATTATTTAAGTATGCTGCTGCGGTATTTAAGGCCTCTGCTGCATTATTTAAGGACTCTGCTGCATTATTTAAAGACTTTGCTGCATTATTTAAGGATTCTGCTGCATTATTTAAGGACTTTGTTGCATTATTTAAGGACGCTGCTGCGGTATTTAAGGACTCTGCTACATTATATAAGGACTTTGCTGCATTATTTCAGGACTCGGCTGCATTATTAAGGGCGTTGCTGCATTTTATTTAAGGAATTTATTGCATTATTTAAGGACTCTGTGCATTATTTAAGGAATTTGCTGCATTATTTAAGGACTCTGCTGCATTATTTAATGACTCTGCTGCGGTATTTAAGGACTCTGCTGCATTATTTAAGCACTCTGCTGCTTTATTTATGGACTTTGCTGCATTATTTAAGGACTCTGCTGTGGTATTTTAAGACTCTGCTGCATTATTTAAGGACTTTGATGCATTATTTAAGAACTCTGCCGCAGTATTTAAGGACTCTGCTGCATTATTTAAGGTCTTTGATGCATTATTTAAGGACTCTTCTGAATTATTTAAGGACTTTGCTGCATTATTTTAGGACGCTGCTGCGGTATTTAAGGCCTCTGCTGCATTATTTAAGGACTTTGCTGCATAATTTAAGGACTCTGCTGCATTATTAAGCACGTTGCTGCATTATTTAAGGACTTTATTGCATTATTTAAGGATTCTGCTGCATTATTTATGGAATTTGCTGCATTATTTAAGGAATTTGCTGCATTATTTAAGAACTCTGCTGCAGTATTTAAGGACTCTGCTGCATTATTTAAGGACTTTATTGCATTATTTAAGGACGCTGCTGCAGAATTTAAGGAATCTGCTGCATTATTTAAGGACGTTGTTGCATTATTTAAGGACTCTGTGCATTATTTAAGGAATTTGCTGCATTATTTAAGGACTCTGCTGCATTATTTAATGACTCTGCTGCGGTATTTAAGGACTCTGCTGCATTATGTAAGCACTCTGCTGCATTATTTAAGGACTTTGCTGCATTATTTAAGGACTTTGATGCATTATTTATGGACGCTGCTGCGAAATTTAAGGAATCTGCTGCATTATTTAAGGACTTTGTTGCACTATTTAAGGACTCTGCTGCATTATTTAAGGACTCTGCTGCGGTATTTTAGGACTCTGCTGCATTATATAAGGACTCTGCTGCATTATTTAAGGACTTTGCTGCATTATTTAAGGACTCTGCTGCATTATTTAAGGACTCGGCTGCATTATTTAAATACCTTGCTGCATTATTTAATGACTCTGCTGCATTATTTAAGGATTTTATTGCATTATTTAAGGACTCTGCTGCATTATTTAATGAATTTGCTGCATTATTTAAGGACTCTGCTGCATTATTTAAGGACTCTGCTGGGGTATTTTAGGACTCTGCTGCATTATATAAGGACTCTGCTGCATTATTTAAGGACTTTGCTGCATTATTTAAGGACTTTGCGGCAGTAATTAAGGAATCTGCTGCATTATTTAAGGACTTTGTTGCATTATTTAAGGACTGTGCTGCATTGCTTAAGGACTCTGCTGCATTATTTAAGGACGTTGCTGCATTATTTAAGGACTTTGTTGCATTATTTAAGGACTCTGCTGCATTATTTAAGGACTTTGTTGCATTATTTAAGGACTCTGTTGCATTATTTAAGGACTTTGCTGCATTATTTAAGTACTCTGGTGCATTATTTAAGGACTTTGTTGCATTATTTAAGGACTCTGCTGCATTATTTAAGGACTTTGTTGCATTATTTAAGGACTCTGCTGCATTATTTAAGGACTTTGTTGCATCATTTAATGACTCTGCTGCAGTATTTAAGGACTATGTTGCATTATTTAAGGACTTTGATGCATTATTTAAGGAGGCTGCTGCAGAATTTAAGGAATCTGCTGCATTATTTAAGGACTTTGTTGCATTATTTAAGGACTCTGCTGCATTATTTAAGGACGCTGCTGCAGTATTTAAGGCCTCTTCTGCATTATTTAAGGATTTTGCTGCATTATTTAAGGACTCTACTGCATTATTAAGGACGTTGCTGCATTATTTAAGGACTTTATTGCATTATTTAAGGATTCTGCTGCATTATTTAAGGAATTAGCTGCATTATTTAAGTACTCTGCTGCATTATTTAAGGACTTTGCTGCATTATTTAAGTATGCTGCTGCAGTATTTAAGGCCTCTGCTGCATTATTTAAGGACTCTGCTGCATTATTAAGGACGTTGCTGCATTATTTAAGGACTTTATTGCATTATTTAAGGATTCTGCTGCATTATTTAAGGAATTTGCTGCATTATTTAAGGACTCTGCTGCATTATTTAAGGACTTTGTTGCATTATTTAATGACTCTGCTGGGGTATTTAAGGACTCTGCTGCATTATTTAAGGACTTTGTTGCATTATTTAAGGACTCTGCTGCATTATTTAAGGACTTTGCTGCATTATTTAAGGACTTTGATGCATTATTTAAGGACGCTGCTGCAGAATTAAAGTAATCTGCTGCATTATTTAAGGACTCTGCTGCATTATTTAAGGACTTTGCTGCATTATTTAAGGACTCTGCTGCATTATTTAAGGACTTTGTTGCATTATTTAATGACTCTGCTGCGGTATTTAAGGACTCTGCTGTATTATTTAAGGACTTTGCTGCATTATTTAAGGACTCTGCTTCATTATTTAAGGACTTTGTTGCATTATTTAAGGACTCTGCTGCATTATTTAAGGACTTCGTTGCATTATTTAAGGACTCTGCTGCATTATTTAAAGACTTTGCTGCATTATTTAAGTACTCTGGTGCATTATTTAAGGACTCGGCTGCATTATTTAAAGACTTTGCTGCATTATTTAAGTACTCTGGTGCATTATTTAAGGACTCTGCTGCATTATTTAAGGACTTTGCTGCATTATTTAAGGACTCTGCTGCATTATTTAAGGACTTTGCTGCATTATTTAAGTATGCTGCTGCGGTATTTAAGGCCTATGCTGCATTATTTAAGGACTCTGCTGCATTATTAAGGACGTTGCTGCATTATTTAAGGACTTTATTGCATTATTTAAGGATTCTGCTGCATTATTTAAGGAATTTGCTGCATTATTTAAGGACTCTGCTGTATTATTTAAGGACTTTGTTGCATTATTTAATGACTCTGCTGGGGTATTTAAGGACTCTGCTGCATTATTTAAGGGCTTTGCTGCATTATTTAAGGACTCTGCTGCAGTATTTAAGGACTCTGCTGCATTATTTAAGGACTTTGATGCATTATTTAAGGACGCTGCTGCAGAATTTAAGGAATCTGCTGCATTATTTAAGGACTTTGTTGCATTATTTAAGGACTATGCTGCATTATGTAAGGACTCTGCTGCATTATTTAAGGACTTTGCTGCATTATTTAATTACTCTGCTGCATTATTTAAGGACTTTGTTGCATTATTTAAGGACTCTGCTGCATTATTTAAGGACTTTGCTGCATTATTTAAGGACTTTGATGCATTATTTAAGGACGCTGCTGCAGAATTTAAGTAATCTGCTGCATTATTTAAGGACTCTGCTGCATTATTTAAGGACTTTGCTGCATTATTTAAGGACTCTGCTGCATTATTTAAGGACTTTGTTGCATTATTTAATGACTCTGCTGCGGTATTTAAGGACTCTGCTGCATTATTTAAGGACTTTGCTGCATTATTTAAGGACTTTGCTGCAGTAATTAAGGAATCTGCTGCATTATTTAAGGACTTTGTTGCATTATTTAAGGACTCTGTTGCATTATTTAAGGACTTTGCTGCATTATTTAAGTACTCTGGTGCATTATTTAAGGACTTTGTTGCATTATTTAAGGACTCTGCTGCATTATTTAAGGACTTTGTTGCATTATTTAAGGACTCTGTTGCATTATTTAAGGACTTTGCTGCATTATTTAAGTACTCTGGTGCATTATTTTAGGACTTTGTTGCATTATTTAAGGACTCTGCTGCATTATTTAAGGACTTTGTTGCATTATTTAAGTACTCTGGTGCATTATTTAAGGACTTTGCTGCATTATTTAAGGACTCTGTTGCATTATTTAAAGACTTTGCTGCATTATTTAAGGATTCTGCTGCATTATTTAAGGACTTTGTTGCATTATTTAAGGACGCTGCTGCGGTATTTAAGGACTCTGCTACATTATATAAGGACTTTGCTGCATTATTTCAGGACTCGGCTGCATTATTAAGGGCGTTGCTGCATTTTATTTAAGGAATTTATTGCATTATTTAAGGACTCTGTGCATTATTTAAGGAATTTGCTGCATTATTTAAGGACTCTGCTGCATTATTTAATGACTCTGCTGCGGTATTTAAGGACTCTGCTGCATTATTTAAGCACTCTGCTGCTTTATTTATGGACTTTGCTGCATTATTTAAGGACTCTGCTGTGGTATTTTAAGACTCTGCTGCATTATTTAAGGACTTTGATGCATTATTTAAGAACTCTGCCGCAGTATTTAAGGACTCTGCTGCATTATTTAAGGTCTTTGATGCATTATTTAAGGACTCTTCTGAATTATTTAAGGACTTTGCTGCATTATTTTAGGACGCTGCTGCGGTATTTAAGGCCTCTGCTGCATTATTTAAGGACTTTGCTGCATAATTTAAGGACTCTGCTGCATTATTAAGCACGTTGCTGCATTATTTAAGGACTTTATTGCATTATTTAAGGATTCTGCTGCATTATTTATGGAATTTGCTGCATTATTTAAGGAATTTGCTGCATTATTTAAGAACTCTGCTGCAGTATTTAAGGACTCTGCTGCATTATTTAAGGACTTTATTGCATTATTTAAGGACGCTGCTGCAGAATTTAAGGAATCTGCTGCATTATTTAAGGACGTTGTTGCATTATTTAAGGACTCTGTGCATTATTTAAGGAATTTGCTGCATTATTTAAGGACTCTGCTGCATTATTTAATGACTCTGCTGCGGTATTTAAGGACTCTGCTGCATTATGTAAGCACTCTGCTGCATTATTTAAGGACTTTGCTGCATTATTTAAGGACTTTGATGCATTATTTATGGACGCTGCTGCGAAATTTAAGGAATCTGCTGCATTATTTAAGGACTTTGTTGCACTATTTAAGGACTCTGCTGCATTATTTAAGGACTCTGCTGCGGTATTTTAGGACTCTGCTGCATTATATAAGGACTCTGCTGCATTATTTAAGGACTTTGCTGCATTATTTAAGGACTCTGCTGCATTATTTAAGGACTCGGCTGCATTATTTAAATACCTTGCTGCATTATTTAATGACTCTGCTGCATTATTTAAGGATTTTATTGCATTATTTAAGGACTCTGCTGCATTATTTAATGAATTTGCTGCATTATTTAAGGACTCTGCTGCATTATTTAAGGACTCTGCTGGGGTATTTTAGGACTCTGCTGCATTATATAAGGACTCTGCTGCATTATTTAAGGACTTTGCTGCATTATTTAAGGACTTTGCGGCAGTAATTAAGGAATCTGCTGCATTATTTAAGGACTTTGTTGCATTATTTAAGGACTGTGCTGCATTGCTTAAGGACTCTGCTGCATTATTTAAGGACGTTGCTGCATTATTTAAGGACTTTGTTGCATTATTTAAGGACTCTGCTGCATTATTTAAGGACTTTGTTGCATTATTTAAGGACTCTGTTGCATTATTTAAGGACTTTGCTGCATTATTTAAGTACTCTGGTGCATTATTTAAGGACTTTGTTGCATTATTTAAGGACTCTGCTGCATTATTTAAGGACTTTGTTGCATTATTTAAGGACTCTGCTGCATTATTTAAGGACTTTGTTGCATCATTTAATGACTCTGCTGCAGTATTTAAGGACTATGTTGCATTATTTAAGGACTTTGATGCATTATTTAAGGAGGCTGCTGCAGAATTTAAGGAATCTGCTGCATTATTTAAGGACTTTGTTGCATTATTTAAGGACTCTGCTGCATTATTTAAGGACGCTGCTGCAGTATTTAAGGCCTCTTCTGCATTATTTAAGGATTTTGCTGCATTATTTAAGGACTCTACTGCATTATTAAGGACGTTGCTGCATTATTTAAGGACTTTATTGCATTATTTAAGGATTCTGCTGCATTATTTAAGGAATTAGCTGCATTATTTAAGTACTCTGCTGCATTATTTAAGGACTTTGCTGCATTATTTAAGTATGCTGCTGCAGTATTTAAGGCCTCTGCTGCATTATTTAAGGACTCTGCTGCATTATTAAGGACGTTGCTGCATTATTTAAGGACTTTATTGCATTATTTAAGGATTCTGCTGCATTATTTAAGGAATTTGCTGCATTATTTAAGGACTCTGCTGCATTATTTAAGGACTTTGTTGCATTATTTAATGACTCTGCTGGGGTATTTAAGGACTCTGCTGCATTATTTAAGGACTTTGTTGCATTATTTAAGGACTCTGCTGCATTATTTAAGGACTTTGCTGCATTATTTAAGGACTTTGATGCATTATTTAAGGACGCTGCTGCAGAATTAAAGTAATCTGCTGCATTATTTAAGGACTCTGCTGCATTATTTAAGGACTTTGCTGCATTATTTAAGGACTCTGCTGCATTATTTAAGGACTTTGTTGCATTATTTAATGACTCTGCTGCGGTATTTAAGGACTCTGCTGTATTATTTAAGGACTTTGCTGCATTATTTAAGGACTCTGCTTCATTATTTAAGGACTTTGTTGCATTATTTAAGGACTCTGCTGCATTATTTAAGGACTTCGTTGCATTATTTAAGGACTCTGCTGCATTATTTAAAGACTTTGCTGCATTATTTAAGTACTCTGGTGCATTATTTAAGGACTCGGCTGCATTATTTAAAGACTTTGCTGCATTATTTAAGTACTCTGGTGCATTATTTAAGGACTCTGCTGCATTATTTAAGGACTTTGCTGCATTATTTAAGGACTCTGCTGCATTATTTAAGGACTTTGCTGCATTATTTAAGTATGCTGCTGCGGTATTTAAGGCCTATGCTGCATTATTTAAGGACTCTGCTGCATTATTAAGGACGTTGCTGCATTATTTAAGGACTTTATTGCATTATTTAAGGATTCTGCTGCATTATTTAAGGAATTTGCTGCATTATTTAAGGACTCTGCTGTATTATTTAAGGACTTTGTTGCATTATTTAATGACTCTGCTGGGGTATTTAAGGACTCTGCTGCATTATTTAAGGGCTTTGCTGCATTATTTAAGGACTCTGCTGCAGTATTTAAGGACTCTGCTGCATTATTTAAGGACTTTGATGCATTATTTAAGGACGCTGCTGCAGAATTTAAGGAATCTGCTGCATTATTTAAGGACTTTGTTGCATTATTTAAGGACTATGCTGCATTATGTAAGGACTCTGCTGCATTATTTAAGGACTTTGCTGCATTATTTAATTACTCTGCTGCATTATTTAAGGACTTTGTTGCATTATTTAAGGACTCTGCTGCATTATTTAAGGACTTTGCTGCATTATTTAAGGACTTTGATGCATTATTTAAGGACGCTGCTGCAGAATTTAAGTAATCTGCTGCATTATTTAAGGACTCTGCTGCATTATTTAAGGACTTTGCTGCATTATTTAAGGACTCTGCTGCATTATTTAAGGACTTTGTTGCATTATTTAATGACTCTGCTGCGGTATTTAAGGACTCTGCTGCATTATTTAAGGACTTTGCTGCATTATTTAAGGACTTTGCTGCAGTAATTAAGGAATCTGCTGCATTATTTAAGGACTTTGTTGCATTATTTAAGGACTCTGTTGCATTATTTAAGGACTTTGCTGCATTATTTAAGTACTCTGGTGCATTATTTAAGGACTTTGTTGCATTATTTAAGGACTCTGCTGCATTATTTAAGGACTTTGTTGCATTATTTAAGGACTCTGTTGCATTATTTAAGGACTTTGCTGCATTATTTAAGTACTCTGGTGCATTATTTTAGGACTTTGTTGCATTATTTAAGGACTCTGCTGCATTATTTAAGGACTTTGTTGCATTATTTAAGTACTCTGGTGCATTATTTAAGGACTTTGCTGCATTATTTAAGGACTCTGTTGCATTATTTAAGGACTTT
Organism: Phyllobates terribilis; assembly: GCF_046119375.1. Lineage (NCBI taxonomy): Eukaryota > Metazoa > Chordata > Amphibia > Anura > Dendrobatidae > Phyllobates > Phyllobates terribilis. The sequence continues at coordinate 946,632 of NW_027362988.1, read as the reverse complement.
GCTGCATTATTTAAGTACTCTGGTGCATTATTTAAGGACTTTATTGCATTATTTAAGGATTCTGCTGCATTATTTAAGGAATTTGCTGCATTATTTAAGAACTTTGCTGCAGTATTTAAGGACTCTGCTGCATTATTTAAGGACTTTATTGCATTATTTAAGGACCCTGCTGCAGAATTTAAGGAATCTGCTGCATTACTTAAGGACTTTGTTGCTTTATTTAAGGACTCTGCTGCATTATTTAAGGACTTTGCTGCATTATTTAAGGACTTTGATGCATTATTTAAGGACGCCGCTGCAGAATTTAAGTAATCTGCTGCATTATTTAAGGACTCTGCTGCATTATTTAAGGACTTTGCTGCATTATTTAAGGACTCTGCTGTATTATTAAGCACGTTGCTGCATTAATTAAGGACTTTATTGCATTATTTAAGGAATTTGATGCATTATTTAAGGACTCTGCTGCATTATTTAAGGACTTTGCTGCATTATTTAAGGACTCTGCTTCATTATTTAAGGACTTTGTTGCATTATTTAAGGACTCTGCTGCATTATTTAAGGACTTTGTTGCATTATTTAAGGACTCTGCTGCATTATTTAAAGACTTTGCTGCATTATTTAAGTACTCTGGTGCATTATTTAAGGACTCTGCTGCATTATTTAAAGACTTTGCTGCATTATTTAAGTACTCTGGTGCATTATTTAAGGACTTTGTTGCTTTATTTAAGGACTCTGCTGCATTATTTAAGTACTCAGGTGCATTATTTAAGGACTTTGTTGCATTATTTAAGGACTCTGCTGCATTATTTAAGGACTTTGTTGCATTATTTAAGGACTCTGCTGCATTATTTAAGGACTTTGCTGCATTATTTAAGGACTCTGTTGCATTATTTAAGGACTTTGCTGCAGTAATTAAGGAATCTGCTGCATTATTTAAGGACTTTGTTGCATTATTTAAGGACTGTGCTGCATTGCTTAAGGACTCTGCTGCATTATTTAAGCACTTTGCTGCATTATTTAAGGACTTTGTTGCATTATTTAAGGACTCTGCTGCATTATTTAAGGACTTTGTTGCATTATTTAAGGACTCTGTTGCATTATTTAAGGACTTTGCTGCATTATTTAATTACTCTGCTGCATTATTTAAGGACTTTGTTGCATTATTTAAGGACTCTGCTGCATTATTTAAGGACTTTGCTGCATTATTTAAGGACTTTGATGCATTATTTAAGGACGCTGCTGCAGAATTTAAGTAATCTGCTGCATTATTTAAGGACTCTGCTGCATTATTTAAGGACTTTGCTGCATTATTTAAGGACTCTGCTGCATTATTTAAGGACTTTGTTGCATTATTTAATGACTCTGCTGCGGTATTTAAGGACTCTGCTGCATTATTTAAGGACTTTGCTGCATTATTTAAGGACTTTGCTGCAGTAATTAAGGAATCTGCTGCATTATTTAAGGACTTTGTTGCATTATTTAAGGACTCTGTTGCATTATTTAAGGACTTTGCTGCATTATTTAAGTACTCAGGTGCATTATTTAAGGACTTTGTTGCATTATTTAAGGACTCTGCTGCATTATTTAAGGACTTTGTTGCATTATTTAAGGACTCTGTTGCATTATTTAAGGACTTTGCTGCATTATTTAAGTACTCTGGTGCATTATTTAAGGACTTTGTTGCATTATTTAAGGACTCTGCTGCATTATTTAAGGACTTTGTTGCATTATTTAAGGACTCTGCTGCATTATTTAAGGACTTTGCTGCATTATTTAAGGACTCTGTTGCATTATTTAAGGACTTTGCTGCAGTAATTAAGGAATCTGCTGCATTATTTAAGGACTTTGTTGCATTATTTAAGGACTGTGCTGCATTGCTTAAGGACTCTGCTGCATTATTTAAGCACTTTGCTGCATTATTTAAGGACTTTGTTGCATTATTTAAGGACTCTGCTGCATTATTTAAGGACTTTGTTGCATTATTTAAGGACTCTGTTGCATTATTTAAGGACTTTGCTGCATTATTTAAGTACTCTGGTGCATTATTTAAGGACTTTGTTGCACTATTTAAGTACTCTGCTGCATTATTTAAGGACTTTGTTGCATTATTTAAGGACTCTGCTGCATTATTTAAGGACTTTGCTGCATTATTTAAGGACTCTGCTGCATTATTTAAGGACTTTGTTGCATTATTTAATGACTCTGCTGCGGTATTTAAGGACTCTTCTGCATTATTTAAGGACTTTGCTGCATTATTTAAGTACTCTGCTTCATTATTTAAGGACTTTGTTGCATTATTTAAGGACTCTGCTGCATTATTTAAGGACTCTGCTGCATTATTTAAGGACTTTGTTGCATTATTTAAGGACTCTGCTTCATTATTTAAGGACTTTGTTGCATTATTTAAGGACTCTGCTGCATTATTTAAGGACTTTGTTGCATTATTTAAGGACTCTGCTGCATTATTTAAAGACTTTGCTGCATTATTTAAGTACTCTGGTGCATTATTTAAGGACTCTGCTGCATTATTTAAAGACTTTGCTGCATTATTTAAGTACTCTGGTGCATTATTTAAGGACTTTGTTGCATTATTTAAGTATGCTGCTGCGGTATTTAAGGCCTCTGCTGCATTATTTAAGGACTCTGCTGCATTATTTAAAGACTTTGCTGCATTATTTAAGGATTCTGCTGCATTATTTAAGGACTTTGTTGCATTATTTAAGGACGCTGCTGCGGTATTTAAGGACTCTGCTACATTATATAAGGACTTTGCTGCATTATTTCAGGACTCGGCTGCATTATTAAGGGCGTTGCTGCATTTTATTTAAGGAATTTATTGCATTATTTAAGGACTCTGTGCATTATTTAAGGAATTTGCTGCATTATTTAAGGACTCTGCTGCATTATTTAATGACTCTGCTGCGGTATTTAAGGACTCTGCTGCATTATTTAAGCACTCTGCTGCTTTATTTATGGACTTTGCTGCATTATTTAAGGACTCTGCTGTGGTATTTTAAGACTCTGCTGCATTATTTAAGGACTTTGATGCATTATTTAAGAACTCTGCCGCAGTATTTAAGGACTCTGCTGCATTATTTAAGGTCTTTGATGCATTATTTAAGGACTCTTCTGAATTATTTAAGGACTTTGCTGCATTATTTTAGGACGCTGCTGCGGTATTTAAGGCCTCTGCTGCATTATTTAAGGACTTTGCTGCATAATTTAAGGACTCTGCTGCATTATTAAGCACGTTGCTGCATTATTTAAGGACTTTATTGCATTATTTAAGGATTCTGCTGCATTATTTATGGAATTTGCTGCATTATTTAAGGAATTTGCTGCATTATTTAAGAACTCTGCTGCAGTATTTAAGGACTCTGCTGCATTATTTAAGGACTTTATTGCATTATTTAAGGACGCTGCTGCAGAATTTAAGGAATCTGCTGCATTATTTAAGGACGTTGTTGCATTATTTAAGGACTCTGTGCATTATTTAAGGAATTTGCTGCATTATTTAAGGACTCTGCTGCATTATTTAATGACTCTGCTGCGGTATTTAAGGACTCTGCTGCATTATGTAAGCACTCTGCTGCATTATTTAAGGACTTTGCTGCATTATTTAAGGACTTTGATGCATTATTTATGGACGCTGCTGCGAAATTTAAGGAATCTGCTGCATTATTTAAGGACTTTGTTGCACTATTTAAGGACTCTGCTGCATTATTTAAGGACTCTGCTGCGGTATTTTAGGACTCTGCTGCATTATATAAGGACTCTGCTGCATTATTTAAGGACTTTGCTGCATTATTTAAGGACTCTGCTGCATTATTTAAGGACTCGGCTGCATTATTTAAATACCTTGCTGCATTATTTAATGACTCTGCTGCATTATTTAAGGATTTTATTGCATTATTTAAGGACTCTGCTGCATTATTTAATGAATTTGCTGCATTATTTAAGGACTCTGCTGCATTATTTAAGGACTCTGCTGGGGTATTTTAGGACTCTGCTGCATTATATAAGGACTCTGCTGCATTATTTAAGGACTTTGCTGCATTATTTAAGGACTTTGCGGCAGTAATTAAGGAATCTGCTGCATTATTTAAGGACTTTGTTGCATTATTTAAGGACTGTGCTGCATTGCTTAAGGACTCTGCTGCATTATTTAAGGACGTTGCTGCATTATTTAAGGACTTTGTTGCATTATTTAAGGACTCTGCTGCATTATTTAAGGACTTTGTTGCATTATTTAAGGACTCTGTTGCATTATTTAAGGACTTTGCTGCATTATTTAAGTACTCTGGTGCATTATTTAAGGACTTTGTTGCATTATTTAAGGACTCTGCTGCATTATTTAAGGACTTTGTTGCATTATTTAAGGACTCTGCTGCATTATTTAAGGACTTTGTTGCATCATTTAATGACTCTGCTGCAGTATTTAAGGACTATGTTGCATTATTTAAGGACTTTGATGCATTATTTAAGGAGGCTGCTGCAGAATTTAAGGAATCTGCTGCATTATTTAAGGACTTTGTTGCATTATTTAAGGACTCTGCTGCATTATTTAAGGACGCTGCTGCAGTATTTAAGGCCTCTTCTGCATTATTTAAGGATTTTGCTGCATTATTTAAGGACTCTACTGCATTATTAAGGACGTTGCTGCATTATTTAAGGACTTTATTGCATTATTTAAGGATTCTGCTGCATTATTTAAGGAATTAGCTGCATTATTTAAGTACTCTGCTGCATTATTTAAGGACTTTGCTGCATTATTTAAGTATGCTGCTGCAGTATTTAAGGCCTCTGCTGCATTATTTAAGGACTCTGCTGCATTATTAAGGACGTTGCTGCATTATTTAAGGACTTTATTGCATTATTTAAGGATTCTGCTGCATTATTTAAGGAATTTGCTGCATTATTTAAGGACTCTGCTGCATTATTTAAGGACTTTGTTGCATTATTTAATGACTCTGCTGGGGTATTTAAGGACTCTGCTGCATTATTTAAGGACTTTGTTGCATTATTTAAGGACTCTGCTGCATTATTTAAGGACTTTGCTGCATTATTTAAGGACTTTGATGCATTATTTAAGGACGCTGCTGCAGAATTAAAGTAATCTGCTGCATTATTTAAGGACTCTGCTGCATTATTTAAGGACTTTGCTGCATTATTTAAGGACTCTGCTGCATTATTTAAGGACTTTGTTGCATTATTTAATGACTCTGCTGCGGTATTTAAGGACTCTGCTGTATTATTTAAGGACTTTGCTGCATTATTTAAGGACTCTGCTTCATTATTTAAGGACTTTGTTGCATTATTTAAGGACTCTGCTGCATTATTTAAGGACTTCGTTGCATTATTTAAGGACTCTGCTGCATTATTTAAAGACTTTGCTGCATTATTTAAGTACTCTGGTGCATTATTTAAGGACTCGGCTGCATTATTTAAAGACTTTGCTGCATTATTTAAGTACTCTGGTGCATTATTTAAGGACTCTGCTGCATTATTTAAGGACTTTGCTGCATTATTTAAGGACTCTGCTGCATTATTTAAGGACTTTGCTGCATTATTTAAGTATGCTGCTGCGGTATTTAAGGCCTCTGCTGCATTATTTAAGGACTCTGCTGCATTATTAAGGACGTTGCTGCATTATTTAAGGACTTTATTGCATTATTTAAGGATTCTGCTGCATTATTTAAGGAATTTGCTGCATTATTTAAGGACTCTGCTGTATTATTTAAGGACTTTGTTGCATTATTTAATGACTCTGCTGGGGTATTTAAGGACTCTGCTGCATTATTTAAGGGCTTTGCTGCATTATTTAAGGACTCTGCTGCAGTATTTAAGGACTCTGCTGCATTATTTAAGGACTTTGATGCATTATTTAAGGACGCTGCTGCAGAATTTAAGGAATCTGCTGCATTATTTAAGGACTTTGTTGCATTATTTAAGGACTATGCTGCATTATGTAAGGACTCTGCTGCATTATTTAAGGACTTTGCTGCATTATTTAATTACTCTGCTGCATTATTTAAGGACTTTGTTGCATTATTTAAGGACTCTGCTGCATTATTTAAGGACTTTGCTGCATTATTTAAGGACTTTGATGCATTATTTAAGGACGCTGCTGCAGAATTTAAGTAATCTGCTGCATTATTTAAGGACTCTGCTGCATTATTTAAGGACTTTGCTGCATTATTTAAGGACTCTGCTGCATTATTTAAGGACTTTGTTGCATTATTTAATGACTCTGCTGCGGTATTTAAGGACTCTGCTGCATTATTTAAGGACTTTGCTGCATTATTTAAGGACTTTGCTGCAGTAATTAAGGAATCTGCTGCATTATTTAAGGACTTTGTTGCATTATTTAAGGACTCTGTTGCATTATTTAAGGACTTTGCTGCATTATTTAAGTACTCTGGTGCATTATTTAAGGACTTTGTTGCATTATTTAAGGACTCTGCTGCATTATTTAAGGACTTTGTTGCATTATTTAAGGACTCTGTTGCATTATTTAAGGACTTTGCTGCATTATTTAAGTACTCTGGTGCATTATTTTAGGACTTTGTTGCATTATTTAAGGACTCTGCTGCATTATTTAAGGACTTTGTTGCATTATTTAAGTACTCTGGTGCATTATTTAAGGACTTTGCTGCATTATTTAAGGACTCTGTTGCATTATTTAAGGACTTTGCTGCATTATTTAAGTACTCTGGTGCATTATTTAAGGACTTTATTGCATTATTTAAGGATTCTGCTGCATTATTTAAGGAATTTGCTGCATTATTTAAGAACTTTGCTGCAGTATTTAAGGACTCTGCTGCATTATTTAAGGACTTTATTGCATTATTTAAGGACCCTGCTGCAGAATTTAAGGAATCTGCTGCATTACTTAAGGACTTTGTTGCTTTATTTAAGGACTCTGCTGCATTATTTAAGGACTTTGCTGCATTATTTAAGGACTTTGATGCATTATTTAAGGACGCCGCTGCAGAATTTAAGTAATCTGCTGCATTATTTAAGGACTCTGCTGCATTATTTAAGGACTTTGCTGCATTATTTAAGGACTCTGCTGTATTATTAAGCACGTTGCTGCATTAATTAAGGACTTTATTGCATTATTTAAGGAATTTGATGCATTATTTAAGGACTCTGCTGCATTATTTAAGGACTTTGCTGCATTATTTAAGGACTCTGCTTCATTATTTAAGGACTTTGTTGCATTATTTAAGGACTCTGCTGCATTATTTAAGGACTTTGTTGCATTATTTAAGGACTCTGCTGCATTATTTAAAGACTTTGCTGCATTATTTAAGTACTCTGGTGCATTATTTAAGGACTCTGCTGCATTATTTAAAGACTTTGCTGCATTATTTAAGTACTCTGGTGCATTATTTAAGGACTTTGTTGCTTTATTTAAGGACTCTGCTGCATTATTTAAGTACTCAGGTGCATTATTTAAGGACTTTGTTGCATTATTTAAGGACTCTGCTGCATTATTTAAGGACTTTGTTGCATTATTTAAGGACTCTGTTGCATTATTTAAGGACTTTGCTGCATTATTTAAGTACTCTGGTGCATTATTTAAGGACTTTGTTGCATTATTTAAGGACTCTGCTGCATTATTTAAGGACTTTGTTGCATTATTTAAGGACTCTGCTGCATTATTTAAGGACTTTGCTGCATTATTTAAGGACTCTGTTGCATTATTTAAGGACTTTGCTGCAGTAATTAAGGAATCTGCTGCATTATTTAAGGACTTTGTTGCATTATTTAAGGACTGTGCTGCATTGCTTAAGGACTCTGCTGCATTATTTAAGCACTTTGCTGCATTATTTAAGGACTTTGTTGCATTATTTAAGGACTCTGCTGCATTATTTAAGGACTTTGTTGCATTATTTAAGGACTCTGTTGCATTATTTAAGGACTTTGCTGCATTATTTAATTACTCTGCTGCATTATTTAAGGACTTTGTTGCATTATTTAAGGACTCTGCTGCATTATTTAAGGACTTTGCTGCATTATTTAAGGACTTTGATGCATTATTTAAGGACGCTGCTGCAGAATTTAAGTAATCTGCTGCATTATTTAAGGACTCTGCTGCATTATTTAAGGACTTTGCTGCATTATTTAAGGACTCTGCTGCATTATTTAAGGACTTTGTTGCATTATTTAATGACTCTGCTGCGGTATTTAAGGACTCTGCTGCATTATTTAAGGACTTTGCTGCATTATTTAAGGACTTTGCTGCAGTAATTAAGGAATCTGCTGCATTATTTAAGGACTTTGTTGCATTATTTAAGGACTCTGTTGCATTATTTAAGGACTTTGCTGCATTATTTAAGTACTCAGGTGCATTATTTAAGGACTTTGTTGCATTATTTAAGGACTCTGCTGCATTATTTAAGGACTTTGTTGCATTATTTAAGGACTCTGTTGCATTATTTAAGGACTTTGCTGCATTATTTAAGTACTCTGGTGCATTATTTAAGGACTTTGTTGCATTATTTAAGGACTCTGCTGCATTATTTAAGGACTTTGTTGCATTATTTAAGGACTCTGCTGCATTATTTAAGGACTTTGCTGCATTATTTAAGGACTCTGTTGCATTATTTAAGGACTTTGCTGCAGTAATTAAGGAATCTGCTGCATTATTTAAGGACTTTGTTGCATTATTTAAGGACTGTGCTGCATTGCTTAAGGACTCTGCTGCATTATTTAAGCACTTTGCTGCATTATTTAAGGACTTTGTTGCATTATTTAAGGACTCTGCTGCATTATTTAAGGACTTTGTTGCATTATTTAAGGACTCTGTTGCATTATTTAAGGACTTTGCTGCATTATTTAAGTACTCTGGTGCATTATTTAAGGACTTTGTTGCACTATTTAAGGACTCTGCTGCATTATTTAAGGACTTTGTTGCATTATTTAAGGACTCTGCTGCATTATTTAAGGACTTTGCTGCATTATTTAAGGACTCTGCTGCATTATTTAAGGACTTTGTTGCATTATTTAATGACTCTGCTGCGGTATTTAAGGACTCTTCTGCATTATTTAAGGACTTTGCTGCATTATTTAAGTACTCTGCTTCATTATTTAAGGACTTTGTTGCATTATTTAAGGACTCTGCTGCATTATTTAAGGACTTTGCTGCATTATTTAAGGACTCTGCTGCATTATTTAAGGACTTTGTTGCATTATTTAAGGACTCTGCTTCATTATTTAAGGACTTTGTTGCATTATTTAAGGACTCTGCTGCATTATTTAAGGACTTTGTTGCATTATTTAAGGACTCTGCTGCATTATTTAAAGACTTTGCTGCATTATTTAAGTACTCTGGTGCATTATTTAAGGACTCTGCTGCATTATTTAAAGACTTTGCTGCATTATTTAAGTACTCTGGTGCATTATTTAAGGACTTTGTTGCATTATTTAAGTATGCTGCTGCGGTATTTAAGGCCTCTGCTGCATTATTTAAGGACTCTGCTGCATTATTTAAAGACTTTGCTGCATTATTTAAGGATTCTGCTGCATTATTTAAGGACTTTGTTGCATTATTTAAGGACGCTGCTGCGGTATTTAAGGACTCTGCTACATTATATAAGGACTTTGCTGCATTATTTCAGGACTCGGCTGCATTATTAAGGGCGTTGCTGCATTTTATTTAAGGAATTTATTGCATTATTTAAGGACTCTGTGCATTATTTAAGGAATTTGCTGCATTATTTAAGGACTCTGCTGCATTATTTAATGACTCTGCTGCGGTATTTAAGGACTCTGCTGCATTATTTAAGCACTCTGCTGCTTTATTTATGGACTTTGCTGCATTATTTAAGGACTCTGCTGTGGTATTTTAAGACTCTGCTGCATTATTTAAGGACTTTGATGCATTATTTAAGAACTCTGCCGCAGTATTTAAGGACTCTGCTGCATTATTTAAGGTCTTTGATGCATTATTTAAGGACTCTTCTGAATTATTTAAGGACTTTGCTGCATTATTTTAGGACGCTGCTGCGGTATTTAAGGCCTCTGCTGCATTATTTAAGGACTTTGCTGCATAATTTAAGGACTCTGCTGCATTATTAAGCACGTTGCTGCATTATTTAAGGACTTTATTGCATTATTTAAGGATTCTGCTGCATTATTTATGGAATTTGCTGCATTATTTAAGGAATTTGCTGCATTATTTAAGAACTCTGCTGCAGTATTTAAGGACTCTGCTGCATTATTTAAGGACTTTATTACATTATTTAAGGACGCTGCTGCAGAATTTAAGGAATCTGCTGCATTATTTAAGGACGTTGTTGCATTATTTAAGGACTCTGTGCATTATTTAAGGAATTTGCTGCATTATTTAAGGACTCTGCTGCATTATTTAATGACTCTGCTGCGGTATTTAAGGACTCTGCTGCATTATGTAAGCACTCTGCTGCATTATTTAAGGATTCTGCTGCATTATTTAAGGAATTTGCTGCATTATTTAAGGACTCTGCTGCATTATTTAAGGACTTTGTTGCATTATTTAATGACTCTGCTGGGGTATTTAAGGACTCTGCTGCATTATTTAAGGACTTTGTTGCATTATTTAAGGACTCTGCTGCATTATTTAAGGACTTTGCTGCATTATTTAAGGACTTTGATGCATTATTTAAGGACGCTGCTGCAGAATTAAAGTAATCTGCTGCATTATTTAAGGACTCTGCTGCATTATTTAAGGACTTTGCTGCATTATTTAAGGACTCTGCTGCATTATTTAAGGACTTTGTTGCATTATTTAATGACTCTGCTGCGGTATTTAAGGACTCTGCTGTATTATTTAAGGACTTTGCTGCATTATTTAAGGACTCTGCTTCATTATTTAAGGACTTTGTTGCATTATTTAAGGACTCTGCTGCATTATTTAAGGACTCTGCTGCATTATTTAAGGACTTTGCTGCATTATTTAAGTATGCTGCTGCGGTATTTAAGGCCTCTGCTGCATTATTTAAGGACTCTGCTGCATTATTAAGGACGTTGCTGCATTATTTAAGGACTTTATTGCATTATTTAAGGATTCTGCTGCATTATTTAAGGAATTTGCTGCATTATTTAAGGACTCTGCTGTATTATTTAAGGACTTTGTTGCATTATTTAATGACTCTGCTGGGGTATTTAAGGACTCTGCTGCATTATTTAAGGGCTTTGCTGCATTATTTAAGGACTCTGCTGCAGTATTTAAGGACTCTGCTGCATTATTTAAGGACTTTGATGCATTATTTAAGGACGCTGCTGCAGAATTTAAGGAATCTGCTGCATTATTTAAGGACTTTGTTGCATTATTTAAGGACTATGCTGCATTATGTAAGGACTCTGCTGCATTATTTAAGGACTTTGCTGCATTATTTAATTACTCTGCTGCATTATTTAAGGACTTTGTTGCATTATTTAAGGACTCTGCTGCATTATTTAAGGACTTTGCTGCATTATTTAAGGACTTTGATGCATTATTTAAGGACGCTGCTGCAGAATTTAAGTAATCTGCTGCATTATTTAAGGACTCTGCTGCATTATTTAAGGACTTTGCTGCATTATTTAAGGACTCTGCTGCATTATTTAAGGACTTTGTTGCATTATTTAATGACTCTGCTGCGGTATTTAAGGACTCTGCTGCATTATTTAAGGACTTTGCTGCATTATTTAAGGACTTTGCTGCAGTAATTAAGGAATCTGCTGCATTATTTAAGGACTTTGTTGCATTATTTAAGGACTCTGTTGCATTATTTAAGGACTTTGCTGCATTATTTAAGTACTCAGGTGCATTATTTAAGGACTTTGTTGCATTATTTAAGGACTCTGCTGCATTATTTAAGGACTTTGTTGCATTATTTAAGGACTCTGTTGCATTATTTAAGGACTTTGCTGCATTATTTAAGTACTCTGGTGCATTATTTAAGGACTTTGTTGCATTATTTAAGGACTCTGCTGCATTATTTAAGGACTTTGTTGCATTATTTAAGGACTCTGCTGCATTATTTAAGGACTTTGCTGCATTATTTAAGGACTCTGTTGCATTATTTAAGGACTTTGCTGCAGTAATTAAGGAATCTGCTGCATTATTTAAGGACTTTGTTGCATTATTTAAGGACTGTGCTGCATTGCTTAAGGACTCTGCTGCATTATTTAAGCACTTTGCTGCATTATTTAAGGACTTTGTTGCATTATTTAAGGACTCTGCTGCATTATTTAAGGACTTTGTTGCATTATTTAAGGACTCTGTTGCATTATTTAAGGACTTTGCTGCATTATTTAATTACTCTGCTGCATTATTTAAGGACTTTGTTGCATTATTTAAGGACTCTGCTGCATTATTTAAGGACTTTGCTGCATTATTTAAGGACTTTGATGCATTATTTAAGGACGCTGCTGCAGAATTTAAGTAATCTGCTGCATTATTTAAGGACTCTGCTGCATTATTTAAGGACTTTGCTGCATTATTTAAGGACTCTGCTGCATTATTTAAGGACTTTGTTGCATTATTTAATGACTCTGCTGCGGTATTTAAGGACTCTGCTGCATTATTTAAGGACTTTGCTGCATTATTTAAGGACTTTGATGCATTATTTAAGGACGCTGCTGCAGAATTTAAGTAATCTGCTGCATTATTTAAGGACTCTGCTGCATTATTTAAGGACTTTGCTGCATTATTTAAGGACTCTGCTGCATTATTTAAGGACTTTGTTGCATTATTTAATGACTCTGCTGCGGTATTTAAGGACTCTGCTGCATTATTTAAGGACTTTGCTGCATTATTTAAGGACTTTGCTGCAGTAATTAAGGAATCTGCTGCATTATTTAAGGACTTTGTTGCATTATTTAAGGACTCTGTTGCATTATTTAAGGACTTTGCTGCATTATTTAAGTACTCAGGTGCATTATTTAAGGACTTTGTTGCATTATTTAAGGACTCTGCTGCATTATTTAAGGACTTTGTTGCATTATTTAAGGACTCTGTTGCATTATTTAAGGACTTTGCTGCATTATTTAAGTACTCTGGTGCATTATTTAAGGACTTTGTTGCATTATTTAAGGACTCTGCTGCATTATTTAAGGACTTTGTTGCATTATTTAAGGACTCTGCTGCATTATTTAAGGACTTTGCTGCATTATTTAAGGACTCTGTTGCATTATTTAAGGACTTTGCTGCAGTAATTAAGGAATCTGCTGCATTATTTAAGGACTTTGTTGCATTATTTAAGGACTGTGCTGCATTGCTTAAGGACTCTGCTGCATTATTTAAGCACTTTGCTGCATTATTTAAGGACTTTGTTGCATTATTTAAGGACTCTGCTGCATTATTTAAGGACTTTGTTGCATTATTTAAGGACTCTGTTGCATTATTTAAGGACTTTGCTGCATTATTTAAGTACTCTGGTGCATTATTTAAGGACTTTGTTGCACTATTTAAGTACTCTGCTGCATTATTTAAGGACTTTGTTGCATTATTTAAGGACTCTGCTGCATTATTTAAGGACTTTGCTGCATTATTTAAGGACTCTGCTGCATTATTTAAGGACTTTGTTGCATTATTTAATGACTCTGCTGCGGTATTTAAGGACTCTTCTGCATTATTTAAGGACTTTGCTGCATTATTTAAGTACTCTGCTTCATTATTTAAGGACTTTGTTGCATTATTTAAGGACTCTGCTGCATTATTTAAGGACTTTGCTGCATTATTTAAGGACTCTGCTGCATTATTTAAGGACTTTGTTGCATTATTTAAGGACTCTGCTTCATTATTTAAGGACTTTGTTGCATTATTTAAGGACTCTGCTGCATTATTTAAGGACTTTGTTGCATTATTTAAGGACTCTGCTGCATTATTTAAAGACTTTGCTGCATTATTTAAGTACTCTGGTGCATTATTTAAGGACTCTGCTGCATTATTTAAAGACTTTGCTGCATTATTTAAGTACTCTGGTGCATTATTTAAGGACTTTGTTGCATTATTTAAGTATGCTGCTGCGGTATTTAAGGCCTCTGCTGCATTATTTAAGGACTCTGCTGCATTATTTAAAGACTTTGCTGCATTATTTAAGGATTCTGCTGCATTATTTAAGGACTTTGTTGCATTATTTAAGGACGCTGCTGCGGTATTTAAGGACTCTGCTACATTATATAAGGACTTTGCTGCATTATTTCAGGACTCGGCTGCATTATTAAGGGCGTTGCTGCATTTTATTTAAGGAATTTATTGCATTATTTAAGGACTCTGTGCATTATTTAAGGAATTTGCTGCATTATTTAAGGACTCTGCTGCATTATTTAATGACTCTGCTGCGGTATTTAAGGACTCTGCTGCATTATTTAAGCACTCTGCTGCTTTATTTATGGACTTTGCTGCATTATTTAAGGACTCTGCTGTGGTATTTTAAGACTCTGCTGCATTATTTAAGGACTTTGATGCATTATTTAAGAACTCTGCCGCAGTATTTAAGGACTCTGCTGCATTATTTAAGGTCTTTGATGCATTATTTAAGGACTCTTCTGAATTATTTAAGGACTTTGCTGCATTATTTTAGGACGCTGCTGCGGTATTTAAGGCCTCTGCTGCATTATTTAAGGACTTTGCTGCATAATTTAAGGACTCTGCTGCATTATTAAGCACGTTGCTGCATTATTTAAGGACTTTATTGCATTATTTAAGGATTCTGCTGCATTATTTATGGAATTTGCTGCATTATTTAAGGAATTTGCTGCATTATTTAAGAACTCTGCTGCAGTATTTAAGGACTCTGCTGCATTATTTAAGGACTTTATTGCATTATTTAAGGACGCTGCTGCAGAATTTAAGGAATCTGCTGCATTATTTAAGGACGTTGTTGCATTATTTAAGGACTCTGTGCATTATTTAAGGAATTTGCTGCATTATTTAAGGACTCTGCTGCATTATTTAATGACTCTGCTGCGGTATTTAAGGACTCTGCTGCATTATGTAAGCACTCTGCTGCATTATTTAAGGACTTTGCTGCATTATTTAAGGACTTTGATGCATTATTTATGGACGCTGCTGCGAAATTTAAGGAATCTGCTGCATTATTTAAGGACTTTGTTGCACTATTTAAGGACTCTGCTGCATTATTTAAGGACTCTGCTGCGGTATTTTAGGACTCTGCTGCATTATATAAGGACTCTGCTGCATTATTTAAGGACTTTGCTGCATTATTTAAGGACTCTGCTGCATTATTTAAGGACTCGGCTGCATTATTTAAATACCTTGCTGCATTATTTAATGACTCTGCTGCATTAT
Source organism: Phyllobates terribilis (assembly GCF_046119375.1). NCBI lineage: Eukaryota > Metazoa > Chordata > Amphibia > Anura > Dendrobatidae > Phyllobates > Phyllobates terribilis. Next base: position 931,346 of record NW_027362988.1, on the reverse strand, counting down.
TTAAGGATTTTATTGCATTATTTAAGGACTCTGCTGCATTATTTAATGAATTTGCTGCATTATTTAAGGACTCTGCTGCATTATTTAAGGACTCTGCTGGGGTATTTTAGGACTCTGCTGCATTATATAAGGACTCTGCTGCATTATTTAAGGACTTTGCTGCATTATTTAAGGACTTTGCGGCAGTAATTAAGGAATCTGCTGCATTATTTAAGGACTTTGTTGCATTATTTAAGGACTGTGCTGCATTGCTTAAGGACTCTGCTGCATTATTTAAGGACGTTGCTGCATTATTTAAGGACTTTGTTGCATTATTTAAGGACTCTGCTGCATTATTTAAGGACTTTGTTGCATTATTTAAGGACTCTGTTGCATTATTTAAGGACTTTGCTGCATTATTTAAGTACTCTGGTGCATTATTTAAGGACTTTGTTGCATTATTTAAGGACTCTGCTGCATTATTTAAGGACTTTGTTGCATTATTTAAGGACTCTGCTGCATTATTTAAGGACTTTGTTGCATCATTTAATGACTCTGCTGCAGTATTTAAGGACTATGTTGCATTATTTAAGGACTTTGATGCATTATTTAAGGAGGCTGCTGCAGAATTTAAGGAATCTGCTGCATTATTTAAGGACTTTGTTGCATTATTTAAGGACTCTGCTGCATTATTTAAGGACGCTGCTGCAGTATTTAAGGCCTCTTCTGCATTATTTAAGGATTTTGCTGCATTATTTAAGGACTCTACTGCATTATTAAGGACGTTGCTGCATTATTTAAGGACTTTATTGCATTATTTAAGGATTCTGCTGCATTATTTAAGGAATTAGCTGCATTATTTAAGTACTCTGCTGCATTATTTAAGGACTTTGCTGCATTATTTAAGTATGCTGCTGCAGTATTTAAGGCCTCTGCTGCATTATTTAAGGACTCTGCTGCATTATTAAGGACGTTGCTGCATTATTTAAGGACTTTATTGCATTATTTAAGGATTCTGCTGCATTATTTAAGGAATTTGCTGCATTATTTAAGGACTCTGCTGCATTATTTAAGGACTTTGTTGCATTATTTAATGACTCTGCTGGGGTATTTAAGGACTCTGCTGCATTATTTAAGGACTTTGTTGCATTATTTAAGGACTCTGCTGCATTATTTAAGGACTTTGCTGCATTATTTAAGGACTTTGATGCATTATTTAAGGACGCTGCTGCAGAATTAAAGTAATCTGCTGCATTATTTAAGGACTCTGCTGCATTATTTAAGGACTTTGCTGCATTATTTAAGGACTCTGCTGCATTATTTAAGGACTTTGTTGCATTATTTAATGACTCTGCTGCGGTATTTAAGGACTCTGCTGTATTATTTAAGGACTTTGCTGCATTATTTAAGGACTCTGCTTCATTATTTAAGGACTTTGTTGCATTATTTAAGGACTCTGCTGCATTATTTAAGGACTTCGTTGCATTATTTAAGGACTCTGCTGCATTATTTAAAGACTTTGCTGCATTATTTAAGTACTCTGGTGCATTATTTAAGGACTCGGCTGCATTATTTAAAGACTTTGCTGCATTATTTAAGTACTCTGGTGCATTATTTAAGGACTCTGCTGCATTATTTAAGGACTTTGCTGCATTATTTAAGGACTCTGCTGCATTATTTAAGGACTTTGCTGCATTATTTAAGTATGCTGCTGCGGTATTTAAGGCCTCTGCTGCATTATTTAAGGACTCTGCTGCATTATTAAGGACGTTGCTGCATTATTTAAGGACTTTATTGCATTATTTAAGGATTCTGCTGCATTATTTAAGGAATTTGCTGCATTATTTAAGGACTCTGCTGTATTATTTAAGGACTTTGTTGCATTATTTAATGACTCTGCTGGGGTATTTAAGGACTCTGCTGCATTATTTAAGGGCTTTGCTGCATTATTTAAGGACTCTGCTGCAGTATTTAAGGACTCTGCTGCATTATTTAAGGACTTTGATGCATTATTTAAGGACGCTGCTGCAGAATTTAAGGAATCTGCTGCATTATTTAAGGACTTTGTTGCATTATTTAAGGACTATGCTGCATTATGTAAGGACTCTGCTGCATTATTTAAGGACTTTGCTGCATTATTTAATTACTCTGCTGCATTATTTAAGGACTTTGTTGCATTATTTAAGGACTCTGCTGCATTATTTAAGGACTTTGCTGCATTATTTAAGGACTTTGATGCATTATTTAAGGACGCTGCTGCAGAATTTAAGTAATCTGCTGCATTATTTAAGGACTCTGCTGCATTATTTAAGGACTTTGCTGCATTATTTAAGGACTCTGCTGCATTATTTAAGGACTTTGTTGCATTATTTAATGACTCTGCTGCGGTATTTAAGGACTCTGCTGCATTATTTAAGGACTTTGCTGCATTATTTAAGGACTTTGCTGCAGTAATTAAGGAATCTGCTGCATTATTTAAGGACTTTGTTGCATTATTTAAGGACTCTGTTGCATTATTTAAGGACTTTGCTGCATTATTTAAGTACTCTGGTGCATTATTTAAGGACTTTGTTGCATTATTTAAGGACTCTGCTGCATTATTTAAGGACTTTGTTGCATTATTTAAGGACTCTGTTGCATTATTTAAGGACTTTGCTGCATTATTTAAGTACTCTGGTGCATTATTTTAGGACTTTGTTGCATTATTTAAGGACTCTGCTGCATTATTTAAGGACTTTGTTGCATTATTTAAGTACTCTGGTGCATTATTTAAGGACTTTGCTGCATTATTTAAGGACTCTGTTGCATTATTTAAGGACTTTGCTGCATTATTTAAGTACTCTGGTGCATTATTTAAGGACTTTATTGCATTATTTAAGGATTCTGCTGCATTATTTAAGGAATTTGCTGCATTATTTAAGAACTTTGCTGCAGTATTTAAGGACTCTGCTGCATTATTTAAGGACTTTATTGCATTATTTAAGGACCCTGCTGCAGAATTTAAGGAATCTGCTGCATTACTTAAGGACTTTGTTGCTTTATTTAAGGACTCTGCTGCATTATTTAAGGACTTTGCTGCATTATTTAAGGACTTTGATGCATTATTTAAGGACGCCGCTGCAGAATTTAAGTAATCTGCTGCATTATTTAAGGACTCTGCTGCATTATTTAAGGACTTTGCTGCATTATTTAAGGACTCTGCTGTATTATTAAGCACGTTGCTGCATTAATTAAGGACTTTATTGCATTATTTAAGGAATTTGATGCATTATTTAAGGACTCTGCTGCATTATTTAAGGACTTTGCTGCATTATTTAAGGACTCTGCTTCATTATTTAAGGACTTTGTTGCATTATTTAAGGACTCTGCTGCATTATTTAAGGACTTTGTTGCATTATTTAAGGACTCTGCTGCATTATTTAAAGACTTTGCTGCATTATTTAAGTACTCTGGTGCATTATTTAAGGACTCTGCTGCATTATTTAAAGACTTTGCTGCATTATTTAAGTACTCTGGTGCATTATTTAAGGACTTTGTTGCTTTATTTAAGGACTCTGCTGCATTATTTAAGGACTTTGTTGCACTATTTAAGGACTCTGCTGCATTATTTAAGGACTCTGCTGCGGTATTTTAGGACTCTGCTGCAATATATAAGGACTCTGCTGCATTATTTAAGGACTTTGCTGCATTATTTAAGGACTCTGCTGCATTATTTAAGGACTCGGCTGCATTATTTAAATACCTTGCTGCATTATTTAATGACTCTGCTGCATTATTTAAGGATTTTATTGCATTATTTAAGGACTCTGCTGCATTATTTAATGAATTTGCTGCATTATTTAAGGACTCTGCTGCATTATTTAAGGACTCTGCTGGGGTATTTTAGGACTCTGCTGCATTATATAAGGACTCTGCTGCATTATTTAAGGACTTTGCTGCATTATTTAAGGACTTTGCGGCAGTAATTAAGGAATCTGCTGCATTATTTAAGGACTTTGTTGCATTATTTAAGGACTGTGCTGCATTGCTTAAGGACTCTGCTGCATTATTTAAGGACGTTGCTGCATTATTTAAGGACTTTGTTGCATTATTTAAGGACTCTGCTGCATTATTTAAGGACTTTGTTGCATTATTTAAGGACTCTGTTGCATTATTTAAGGACTTTGCTGCATTATTTAAGTACTCTGGTGCATTATTTAAGGACTTTATTGCATTATTTAAGGATTCTGCTGCATTATTTAAGGAATTTGCTGCATTATTTAAGAACTTTGCTGCAGTATTTAAGGACTCTGCTGCATTATTTAAGGACTTTATTGCATTATTTAAGGACCCTGCTGCAGAATTTAAGGAATCTGCTGCATTATAAAGGACTTTGTTGCATTATTTAAGGACTCTGCTGCATTATTTAAGGACTTTGCTGCATTATTTAAGGACTTTGATGCATTATTTAAGGACGCCGCTGCAGAATTTAAGTAATCTGCTGCATTATTTAAGGACTCTGCTGCATTATTTAAGGACTTTGCTGCATTATTTAAGGACTCTACTGCATTATTAAGGACGTTGCTGCATTATTTAAGGACTTTATTGCATTATTTAAGGATTCTGCTGCATTATTTAAGGAATTAGCTGCATTATTTAAGTACTCTGCTGCATTATTTAAGGTCTTTGATGCATTATTTAAGGACTCTTCTGAATTATTTAAGGACTTTGCTGCATTATTTTAGGACGCTGCTGCGGTATTTAAGGCCTCTGCTGCATTATTTAAGGACTTTGCTGCATAATTTAAGGACTCTGCTGCATTATTAAGCACGTTGCTGCATTATTTAAGGACTTTATTGCATTATTTAAGGATTCTGCTGCATTATTTATGGAATTTGCTGCATTATTTAAGGAATTTGCTGCATTATTTAAGAACTCTGCTGCAGTATTTAAGGACTCTGCTGCATTATTTAAGGACTTTATTGCATTATTTAAGGACGCTGCTGCAGAATTTAAGGAATCTGCTGCATTATTTAAGGACGTTGTTGCATTATTTAAGGACTCTGTGCATTATTTAAGGAATTTGCTGCATTATTTAAGGACTCTGCTGCATTATTTAATGACTCTGCTGTGGTATTTAAGGACTCTGCTGCATTATGTAAGCACTCTGCTGCATTATTTAAGGACTTTGCTGCATTATTTAAGGACTTTGATGCATTATTTATGGACGCTGCTGCGAAATTTAAGGAATCTGCTGCATTATTTAAGGACTTTGTTGCACTATTTAAGGACTCTGCTGCATTATTTAAGGACTCTGCTGCGGTATTTTAGGACTCTGCTGCATTATATAAGGACTCTGCTGCATTATTTAAGGACTTTGCTGCATTATTTAAGGACTCTGCTGCATTATTTAAGGACTCGGCTGCATTATTTAAATACCTTGCTGCATTATTTAATGACTCTGCTGCATTATTTAAGGATTTTATTGCATTATTTAAGGACTCTGCTGCATTATTTAATGAATTTGCTGCATTATTTAAGGACTCTGCTGCATTATTTAAGGACTCTGCTGGGGTATTTTAGGACTCTGCTGCATTATATAAGGACTCTGCTGCATTATTTAAGGACTTTGCTGCATTATTTAAGGACTTTGCGGCAGTAATTAAGGAATCTGCTGCATTATTTAAGGACTTTGTTGCATTATTTAAGGACTGTGCTGCATTGCTTAAGGACTCTGCTGCATTATTTAAGGACGTTGCTGCATTATTTAAGGACTTTGTTGCATTATTTAAGGACTCTGCTGCATTATTTAAGGACTTTGTTGCATTATTTAAGGACTCTGTTGCATTATTTAAGGACTTTGCTGCATTATTTAAGTACTCTGGTGCATTATTTAAGGACTTTGTTGCATTATTTAAGGACTCTGCTGCATTATTTAAGGACTTTGTTGCATTATTTAAGGACTCTGCTGCATTATTTAAGGACTTTGTTGCATCATTTAATGACTCTGCTGCAGTATTTAAGGACTATGTTGCATTATTTAAGGACTTTGATGCATTATTTAAGGAGGCTGCTGCAGAATTTAAGGAATCTGCTGCATTATTTAAGGACTTTGTTGCATTATTTAAGGACTCTGCTGCATTATTTAAGGACGCTGCTGCAGTATTTAAGGCCTCTTCTGCATTATTTAAGGATTTTGCTGCATTATTTAAGGACTCTACTGCATTATTAAGGACGTTGCTGCATTATTTAAGGACTTTATTGCATTATTTAAGGATTCTGCTGCATTATTTAAGGAATTAGCTGCATTATTTAAGTACTCTGCTGCATTATTTAAGGACTTTGCTGCATTATTTAAGTATGCTGCTGCAGTATTTAAGGCCTCTGCTGCATTATTTAAGGACTCTGCTGCATTATTAAGGACGTTGCTGCATTATTTAAGGACTTTATTGCATTATTTAAGGATTCTGCTGCATTATTTAAGGAATTTGCTGCATTATTTAAGGACTCTGCTGCATTATTTAAGGACTTTGTTGCATTATTTAATGACTCTGCTGGGGTATTTAAGGACTCTGCTGCATTATTTAAGGACTTTGTTGCATTATTTAAGGACTCTTCTGCATTATTTAAGGACTTTGCTGCATTATTTAAGGACTTTGATGCATTATTTAAGGACGCTGCTGCAGAATTAAAGTAATCTGCTGCATTATTTAAGGACTCTGCTGCATTATTTAAGGACTTTGCTGCATTATTTAAGGACTCTGCTGCATTATTTAAGGACTTTGTTGCATTATTTAATGACTCTGCTGCGGTATTTAAGGACTCTGCTGTATTATTTAAGGACTTTGCTGCATTATTTAAGGACTCTGCTTCATTATTTAAGGACTTTGTTGCATTATTTAAGGACTCTGCTGCATTATTTAAGGACTTCGTTGCATTATTTAAGGACTCTGCTGCATTATTTAAAGACTTTGCTGCATTATTTAAGTACTCTGGTGCATTATTTAAGGACTCGGCTGCATTATTTAAAGACTTTGCTGCATTATTTAAGTACTCTGGTGCATTATTTAAGGACTCTGCTGCATTATTTAAGGACTTTGCTGCATTATTTAAGGACTCTGCTGCATTATTTAAGGACTTTGCTGCATTATTTAAGTATGCTGCTGCGGTATTTAAGGCCTCTGCTGCATTATTTAAGGACTCTGCTGCATTATTAAGGACGTTGCTGCATTATTTAAGGACTTTATTGCATTATTTAAGGATTCTGCTGCATTATTTAAGGAATTTGCTGCATTATTTAAGGACTCTGCTGTATTATTTAAGGACTTTGTTGCATTATTTAATGACTCTGCTGGGGTATTTAAGGACTCTGCTGCATTATTTAAGGGCTTTGCTGCATTATTTAAGGACTCTGCTGCAGTATTTAAGGACTCTGCTGCATTATTTAAGGACTTTGATGCATTATTTAAGGACGCTGCTGCAGAATTTAAGGAATCTGCTGCATTATTTAAGGACTTTGTTGCATTATTTAAGGACTATGCTGCATTATGTAAGGACTCTGCTGCATTATTTAAGGACTTTGCTGCATTATTTAATTACTCTGCTGCATTATTTAAGGACTTTGTTGCATTATTTAAGGACTCTGCTGCATTATTTAAGGACTTTGCTGCATTATTTAAGGACTTTGATGCATTATTTAAGGACGCTGCTGCAGAATTTAAGTAATCTGCTGCATTATTTAAGGACTCTGCTGCATTATTTAAGGACTTTGCTGCATTATTTAAGGACTCTGCTGCATTATTTAAGGACTTTGTTGCATTATTTAATGACTCTGCTGCGGTATTTAAGGACTCTGCTGCATTATTTAAGGACTTTGCTGCATTATTTAAGGACTTTGCTGCAGTAATTAAGGAATCTGCTGCATTATTTAAGGACTTTGTTGCATTATTTAAGGACTCTGTTGCATTATTTAAGGACTTTGCTGCATTATTTAAGTACTCTGGTGCATTATTTAAGGACTTTGTTGCATTATTTAAGGACTCTGCTGCATTATTTAAGGACTTTGTTGCATTATTTAAGGACTCTGTTGCATTATTTAAGGACTTTGCTGCATTATTTAAGTACTCTGGTGCATTATTTTAGGACTTTGTTGCATTATTTAAGGACTCTGCTGCATTATTTAAGGACTTTGTTGCATTATTTAAGTACTCTGGTGCATTATTTAAGGACTTTGCTGCATTATTTAAGGACTCTGTTGCATTATTTAAGGACTTTGCTGCATTATTTAAGTACTCTGGTGCATTATTTAAGGACTTTATTGCATTATTTAAGGATTCTGCTGCATTATTTAAGGAATTTGCTGCATTATTTAAGAACTTTGCTGCAGTATTTAAGGACTCTGCTGCATTATTTAAGGACTTTATTGCATTATTTAAGGACCCTGCTGCAGAATTTAAGGAATCTGCTGCATTACTTAAGGACTTTGTTGCTTTATTTAAGGACTCTGCTGCATTATTTAAGGACTTTGCTGCATTATTTAAGGACTTTGATGCATTATTTAAGGACGCCGCTGCAGAATTTAAGTAATCTGCTGCATTATTTAAGGACTCTGCTGCATTATTTAAGGACTTTGCTGCATTATTTAAGGACTCTGCTGTATTATTAAGCACGTTGCTGCATTAATTAAGGACTTTATTGCATTATTTAAGGAATTTGATGCATTATTTAAGGACTCTGCTGCATTATTTAAGGACTTTGCTGCATTATTTAAGGACTCTGCTTCATTATTTAAGGACTTTGTTGCATTATTTAAGGACTCTGCTGCATTATTTAAGGACTTTGTTGCATTATTTAAGGACTCTGCTGCATTATTTAAAGACTTTGCTGCATTATTTAAGTACTCTGGTGCATTATTTAAGGACTCTGCTGCATTATTTAAAGACTTTGCTGCATTATTTAAGTACTCTGGTGCATTATTTAAGGACTTTGTTGCTTTATTTAAGGACTCTGCTGCATTATTTAAGGACTTTGTTGCACTATTTAAGGACTCTGCTGCATTATTTAAGGACTCTGCTGCGGTATTTTAGGACTCTGCTGCAATATATAAGGACTCTGCTGCATTATTTAAGGACTTTGCTGCATTATTTAAGGACTCTGCTGCATTATTTAAGGACTCGGCTGCATTATTTAAATACCTTGCTGCATTATTTAATGACTCTGCTGCATTATTTAAGGATTTTATTGCATTATTTAAGGACTCTGCTGCATTATTTAATGAATTTGCTGCATTATTTAAGGACTCTGCTGCATTATTTAAGGACTCTGCTGGGGTATTTTAGGACTCTGCTGCATTATATAAGGACTCTGCTGCATTATTTAAGGACTTTGCTGCATTATTTAAGGACTTTGCGGCAGTAATTAAGGAATCTGCTGCATTATTTAAGGACTTTGTTGCATTATTTAAGGACTGTGCTGCATTGCTTAAGGACTCTGCTGCATTATTTAAGGACGTTGCTGCATTATTTAAGGACTTTGTTGCATTATTTAAGGACTCTGCTGCATTATTTAAGGACTTTGTTGCATTATTTAAGGACTCTGTTGCATTATTTAAGGACTTTGCTGCATTATTTAAGTACTCTGGTGCATTATTTAAGGACTTTATTGCATTATTTAAGGATTCTGCTGCATTATTTAAGGAATTTGCTGCATTATTTAAGAACTTTGCTGCAGTATTTAAGGACTCTGCTGCATTATTTAAGGACTTTATTGCATTATTTAAGGACCCTGCTGCAGAATTTAAGGAATCTGCTGCATTATTTAAGGACTTTGTTGCACTATTTAAGGACTCTGCTGCATTATTTAAGGACTCTGCTGCGGTATTTTAGGACTCTGCTGCATTATATAAGGACTCTGCTGCATTATTTAAGGACTTTGCTGCATTATTTAAGGACTCTGCTGCATTATTTAAGGACTCGGCTGCATTATTTAAATACCTTGCTGCATTATTTAATGACTCTGCTGCATTATTTAAGGATTTTATTGCATTATTTAAGGACTCTGCTGCATTATTTAATGAATTTGCTGCATTATTTAAGGACTCTGCTGCATTATTTAAGGACTCTGCTGGGGTATTTTAGGACTCTGCTGCATTATATAAGGACTCTGCTGCATTATTTAAGGACTTTGCTGCATTATTTAAGGACTTTGCGGCAGTAATTAAGGAATCTGCTGCATTATTTAAGGACTTTGTTGCATTATTTAAGGACTGTGCTGCATTGCTTAAGGACTCTGCTGCATTATTTAAGGACGTTGCTGCATTATTTAAGGACTTTGTTGCATTATTTAAGGACTCTGCTGCATTATTTAAGGACTTTGTTGCATTATTTAAGGACTCTGTTGCATTATTTAAGGACTTTGCTGCATTATTTAAGTACTCTGGTGCATTATTTAAGGACTTTGTTGCATTATTTAAGGACTCTGCTGCATTATTTAAGGACTTTGTTGCATTATTTAAGGACTCTGCTGCATTATTTAAGGACTTTGTTGCATCATTTAATGACTCTGCTGCAGTATTTAAGGACTATGTTGCATTATTTAAGGACTTTGATGCATTATTTAAGGAGGCTGCTGCAGAATTTAAGGAATCTGCTGCATTATTTAAGGACTTTGTTGCATTATTTAAGGACTCTGCTGCATTATTTAAGGACGCTGCTGCAGTATTTAAGGCCTCTTCTGCATTATTTAAGGATTTTGCTGCATTATTTAAGGACTCTACTGCATTATTAAGGACGTTGCTGCATTATTTAAGGACTTTATTGCATTATTTAAGGATTCTGCTGCATTATTTAAGGAATTAGCTGCATTATTTAAGTACTCTGCTGCATTATTTAAGGACTTTGCTGCATTATTTAAGTATGCTGCTGCAGTATTTAAGGCCTCTGCTGCATTATTTAAGGACTCTGCTGCATTATTAAGGACGTTGCTGCATTATTTAAGGACTTTATTGCATTATTTAAGGATTCTGCTGCATTATTTAAGGAATTTGCTGCATTATTTAAGGACTCTGCTGCATTATTTAAGGACTTTGTTGCATTATTTAATGACTCTGCTGGGGTATTTAAGGACTCTGCTGCATTATTTAAGGACTTTGTTGCATTATTTAAGGACTCTGCTGCATTATTTAAGGACTTTGCTGCATTATTTAAGGACTTTGATGCATTATTTAAGGACGCTGCTGCAGAATTAAAGTAATCTGCTGCATTATTTAAGGACTCTGCTGCATTATTTAAGGACTTTGCTGCATTATTTAAGGACTCTGCTGCATTATTTAAGGACTTTGTTGCATTATTTAATGACTCTGCTGCGGTATTTAAGGACTCTGCTGTATTATTTAAGGACTTTGCTGCATTATTTAAGGACTCTGCTTCATTATTTAAGGACTTTGTTGCATTATTTAAGGACTCTGCTGCATTATTTAAGGACTTCGTTGCATTATTTAAGGACTCTGCTGCATTATTTAAAGACTTTGCTGCATTATTTAAGTACTCTGGTGCATTATTTAAGGACTCGGCTGCATTATTTAAAGACTTTGCTGCATTATTTAAGTACTCTGGTGCATTATTTAAGGACTCTGCTGCATTATTTAAGGACTTTGCTGCATTATTTAAGGACTCTGCTGCATTATTTAAGGACTTTGCTGCATTATTTAAGTATGCTGCTGCGGTATTTAAGGCCTCTGCTGCATTATTTAAGGACTCTGCTGCATTATTAAGGACGTTGCTGCATTATTTAAGGACTTTATTGCATTATTTAAGGATTCTGCTGCATTATTTAAGGAATTTGCTGCATTATTTAAGGACTCTGCTGTATTATTTAAGGACTTTGTTGCATTATTTAATGACTCTGCTGGGGTATTTAAGGACTCTGCTGCATTATTTAAGGGCTTTGCTGCACTATTTAAGGACTCTGCTGCAGTATTTAAGGACTCTGCTGCATTATTTTAGGACTTTGATGCATTATTTAAGGACGCTGCTGCAGAATTTAAGGAATCTGCTGCATTATTTAAGGACTTTGTTGCATTATTTAAGGACTATGCTGCATTATGTAAGGACTCTGCTGCATTATTTAAGGACTTTGCTGCATTATTTAATTACTCTGCTGCATTATTTAAGGACTTTGTTGCATTATTTAAGGACTCTGCTGCATTATTTAAGGACTTTGCTGCATTATTTAAGGACTTTGATGCATTATTTAAGGACGCTGCTGCAGAATTTAAGTAATCTGCTGCATTATTTAAGGACTCTGCTGCATTATTTAAGGACTTTGCTGCATTATTTAAGGACTCTGCTGCATTATTTAAGGACTTTGTTGCATTATTTAATGACTCTGCTGCGGTATTTAAGGACTCTGCTGCATTATTTAAGGACTTTGCTGCATTATTTAAGGACTTTGCTGCAGTAATTAAGGAATCTGCTGCATTATTTAAGGACTTTGTTGCATTATTTAAGGACTCTGTTGCATTATTTAAGGACTTTGCTGCATTATTTAAGTACTCTGGTGCATTATTTAAGGACTTTGTTGCATTATTTAAGGACTCTGCTGCATTATTTAAGGACTTTGTTGCATTATTTAAGTACTCTGGTGCATTATTTAAGGACTTTGCTGCATTATTTAAGGACTCTGTTGCATTATTTAAGGACTTTGCTGCATTATTTAAGTACTCTGGTGCATTATTTAAGGACTTTATTGCATTATTTAAGGATTCTGCTGCATTATTTAAGGAATTTGCTGCATTATTTAAGAACTTTGCTGCAGTATTTAAGGACTCTGCTGCATTATTTAAGGACTTTATTGCATTATTTAAGGACCCTGCTGCAGAATTTAAGGAATCTGCTGCATTACTTAAGGACTTTGTTGCTTTATTTAAGGACTCTGCTGCATTATTTAAGGACTTTGCTGCATTATTTAAGGACTTTGATGCATTATTTAAGGACGCCGCTGCAGAATTTAAGTAATCTGCTGCATTATTTAAGGACTCTGCTGCATTATTTAAGGACTTTGCTGCATTATTTAAGGACTCTGCTGTATTATTAAGCAAGTTGCTGCATTAATTAAGGACTTTATTGCATTATTTAAGGAATTTGATGCATTATTTAAGGACTCTGCTGCATTATTTAAGGACTTTGCTGCATTATTTAAGGACTCTGCTTCATTATTTAAGGACTTTGTTGCATTATTTAAGGACTCTGCTGCATTATTTAAGGACTTTGTTGCATTATTTAAGGACTCTGCTGCATTATTTAAAGACTTTGCTGCATTATTTAAGTACTCTGGTGCATTATTTAAGGACTCTGCTGCATTATTTAAAGACTTTGCTGCATTATTTAAGTACTCTGGTGCATTATTTAAGGACTTTGTTGCTTTATTTAAGGACTCTGCTGCATTATTTAAGGACTTTGTTGCACTATTTAAGGACTCTGCTGCATTATTTAAGGACTCTGCTGCGGTATTTTAGGACTCTGCTGCAATATATAAGGACTCTGCTGCATTATTTAAGGACTTTGCTGCATTATTTAAGGACTCTGCTGCATTATTTAAGGACTCGGCTGCATTATTTAAATACCTTGCTGCATTATTTAATGACTCTGCTGCATTATTTAAGGATTTTATTGCATTATTTAAGGACTCTGCTGCATTATTTAATGAATTTGCTGCATTATTTAAGGACTCTGCTGCATTATTTAAGGACTCTGCTGGGGTATTTTAGGACTCTGCTGCATTATATAAGGACTCTGCTGCATTATTTAAGGACTTTGCTGCATTATTTAAGGACTTTGCGGCAGTAATTAAGGAATCTGCTGCATTATTTAAGGACTTTGTTGCATTATTTAAGGACTGTGCTGCATTGCTTAAGGACTCTGCTGCATTATTTAAGGACGTTGCTGCATTATTTAAGGACTTTGTTGCATTATTTAAGGACTCTGCTGCATTATTTAAGGACTTTGTTGCATTATTTAAGGACTCTGTTGCATTATTTAAGGACTTTGCTGCATTATTTAAGTACTCTGGTGCATTATTTAAGGACTTTATTGCATTATTTAAGGATTCTGCTGCATTATTTAAGGAATTTGCTGCATTATTTAAGAACTTTGCTGCAGTCTTTAAGGACTCTGCTGCATTATTTAAGGACTTTATTGCATTATTTAAGGACCCTGCTGCAGAATTTAAGGAATCTGCTGCATTATTTAAGGACTTTGTTGCACTATTTAAGGACTCTGCTGCATTATTTAAGGACTCTGCTGCGGTATTTTAGGACTCTGCTGCATTATATAAGGACTCTGCTGCATTATTTAAGGACTTTGCTGCATTATTTAAGGACTCTGCTGCATTATTTAAGGACTCGGCTGCATTATTTAAATACCTTGCTGCATTATTTAATGACTCTGCTGCATTATTTAAGGATTTTATTGCATTATTTAAGGACTCTGCTGCATTATTTAATGAATTTGCTGCATTATTTAAGGACTCTGCTGCATTATTTAAGGACTCTGCTGGGGTATTTTAGGACTCTGCTGCATTATATAAGGACTCTGCTGCATTATTTAAGGACTTTGCTGCATTATTTAAGGACTTTGCGGCAGTAATTAAGGAATCTGCTGCATTATTTAAGGACTTTGTTGCATTATTTAAGGACTGTGCTGCATTGCTTAAGGACTCTGCTGCATTATTTAAGGACGTTGCTGCATTATTTAAGGACTTTGTTGCATTATTTAAGGACTCTGCTGCATTATTTAAGGACTTTGTTGCATTATTTAAGGACTCTGTTGCATTATTTAAGGACTTTGCTGCATTATTTAAGTACTCTGGTGCATTATTTAAGGACTTTGTTGCATTATTTAAGGACTCTGCTGCATTATTTAAGGACTTTGTTGCATTATTTAAGGACTCTGCTGCATTATTTAAGGACTTTGTTGCATCATTTAATGACTCTGCTGCAGTATTTAAGGACTATGTTGCATTATTTAAGGACTTTGATGCATTATTTAAGGAGGCTGCTGCAGAATTTAAGGAATCTGCTGCATTATTTAAGGACTTTGTTGCATTATTTAAGGACTCTGCTGCATTATTTAAGGACGCTGCTGCAGTATTTAAGGCCTCTTCTGCATTATTTAAGGATTTTGCTGCATTATTTAAGGACTCTACTGCATTATTAAGGACGTTGCTGCATTATTTAAGGACTTTATTGCATTATTTAAGGATTCTGCTGCATTATTTAAGGAATTAGCTGCATTATTTAAGTACTCTGCTGCATTATTTAAGGACTTTGCTGCATTATTTAAGTATGCTGCTGCAGTATTTAAGGCCTCTGCTGCATTATTTAAGGACTCTGCTGCATTATTAAGGACGTTGCTGCATTATTTAAGGACTTTATTGCATTATTTAAGGATTCTGCTGCATTATTTAAGGAATTTGCTGCATTATTTAAGGACTCTGCTGCATTATTTAAGGACTTTGTTGCATTATTTAATGACTCTGCTGGGGTATTTAAGGACTCTGCTGCATTATTTAAGGACTTTGTTGCATTATTTAAGGACTCTGCTGCATTATTTAAGGACTTTGCTGCATTATTTAAGGACTTTGATGCATTATTTAAGGACGCTGCTGCAGAATTAAAGTAATCTGCTGCATTATTTAAGGACTCTGCTGCATTATTTAAGGACTTTGCTGCATTATTTAAGGACTCTGCTGCATTATTTAAGGACTTTGTTGCATTATTTAATGACTCTGCTGCGGTATTTAAGGACTCTGCTGTATTATTTAAGGACTTTGCTGCATTATTTAAGGACTCTGCTTCATTATTTAAGGACTTTGTTGCATTATTTAAGGACTCTGCTGCATTATTTAAGGACTTCGTTGCATTATTTAAGGACTCTGCTGCATTATTTAAAGACTTTGCTGCATTATTTAAGTACTCTGGTGCATTATTTAAGGACTCGGCTGCATTATTTAAAGACTTTGCTGCATTATTTAAGTACTCTGGTGCATTATTTAAGGACTCTGCTGCATTATTTAAGGACTTTGCTGCATTATTTAAGGACTCTGCTGCATTATTTAAGGACTTTGCTGCATTATTTAAGTATGCTGCTGCGGTATTTAAGGCCTCTGCTGCATTATTTAAGGACTCTGCTGCATTATTAAGGACGTTGCTGCATTATTTAAGGACTTTATTGCATTATTTAAGGATTCTGCTGCATTATTTAAGGAATTTGCTGCATTATTTAAGGACTCTGCTGTATTATTTAAGGACTTTGTTGCATTATTTAATGACTCTGCTGGGGTATTTAAGGACTCTGCTGCATTATTTAAGGGCTTTGCTGCATTATTTAAGGACTCTGCTGCAGTATTTAAGGACTCTGCTGCATTATTTAAGGACTTTGATGCATTATTTAAGGACGCTGCTGCAGAATTTAAGGAATCTGCTGCATTATTTAAGGACTTTGTTGCATTATTTAAGGACTATGCTGCATTATGTAAGGACTCTGCTGCATTATTTAAGGACTTTGCTGCATTATTTAATTACTCTGCTGCATTATTTAAGGACTTTGTTGCATTATTTAAGGACTCTGCTGCATTATTTAAGGACTTTGCTGCATTATTTAAGGACTTTGATGCATTATTTAAGGACGCTGCTGCAGAATTTAAGTAATCTGCTGCATTATTTAAGGACTCTGCTGCATTATTTAAGGACTTTGCTGCATTATTTAAGGACTTTGCTGCAGTAATTAAGGAATCTGCTGCATTATTTAAGGACTTTGTTGCATTATTTAAGGACTCTGTTGCATTATTTAAGGACTTTGCTGCATTATTTAAGTACTCTGGTGCATTATTTAAGGACTTTGTTGCATTATTTAAGGACTCTGCTGCATTATTTAAGGACTTTGTTGCATTATTTAAGGACTCTGTTGCATTATTTAAGGACTTTGCTGCATTATTTAAGGACTCTGCTGCATTATTTTAGGACTTTGTTGCATTATTTAAGGACTCTGCTGCATTATTTAAGGACTTTGTTGCATTATTTAAGTACTCTGGTGCATTATTTAAGGACTTTGCTGCATTATTTAAGGACTCTGTTGCATTATTTAAGGACTTTGCTGCATTATTTAAGTACTCTGGTGCATTATTTAAGGACTTTATTGCATTATTTAAGGATTCTGCTGCATTATTTAAGGAATTTGCTGCATTATTTAAGAACTTTGCTGCAGTATTTAAGGACTCTGCTGCATTATTTAAGGACTTTATTGCATTATTTAAGGACCCTGCTGCAGAATTTAAGGAATCTGCTGCATTACTTAAGGACTTTGTTGCTTTATTTAAGGACTCTGCTGCATTATTTAAGGACTTTGCTGCATTATTTAAGGACTTTGATGCATTATTTAAGGACGCCGCTGCAGAATTTAAGTAATCTGCTGCATTATTTAAGGACTCTGCTGCATTATTTAAGGACTTTGCTGCATTATTTAAGGACTCTGCTGTATTATTAAGCACGTTGCTGCATTAATTAAGGACTTTATTGCATTATTTAAGGAATTTGATGCATTATTTAAGGACTCTGCTGCATTATTTAAGGACTTTGCTGCATTATTTAAGGACTCTGCTTCATTATTTAAGGACTTTGTTGCATTATTTAAGGACTCTGCTGCATTATTTAAGGACTTTGTTGCATTATTTAAGGACTCTGCTGCATTATTTAAAGACTTTGCTGCATTATTTAAGTACTCTGGTGCATTATTTAAGGACTCTGCTGCATTATTTAAAGACTTTGCTGCATTATTTAAGTACTCTGGTGCATTATTTAAGGACTTTGTTGCTTTATTTAAGGACTCTGCTGCATTATTTAAGGACTTTGTTGCACTATTTAAGGACTCTGCTGCATTATTTAAGGACTCTGCTGCGGTATTTTAGGACTCTGCTGCAATATATAAGGACTCTGCTGCATTATTTAAGGACTTTGCTGCATTATTTAAGGACTCTGCTGCATTATTTAAGGACTCGGCTGCATTATTTAAATACCTTGCTGCATTATTTAATGACTCTGCTGCATTATTTAAGGATTTTATTGCATTATTTAAGGACTCTGCTGCATTATTTAATGAATTTGCTGCATTATTTAAGGACTCTGCTGCATTATTTAAGGACTCTGCTGGGGTATTTTAGGACTCTGCTGCATTATATAAGGACTCTGCTGCATTATTTAAGGACTTTGCTGCATTATTTAAGGACTTTGCGGCAGTAATTAAGGAATCTGCTGCATTATTTAAGGACTTTGTTGCATTATTTAAGGACTGTGCTGCATTGCTTAAGGACTCTGCTGCATTATTTAAGGACGTTGCTGCATTATTTAAGGACTTTGTTGCATTATTTAAGGACTCTGCTGCATTATTTAAGGACTTTGTTGCATTATTTAAGGACTCTGTTGCATTATTTAAGGACTTTGCTGCATTATTTAAGTACTCTGGTGCATTATTTAAGGACTTTATTGCATTATTTAAGGATTCTGCTGCATTATTTAAGGAATTTGCTGCATTATTTAAGAACTTTGCTGCAGTATTTAAGGACTCTGCTGCATTATTTAAGGACTTTGTTGCATTATTTAAGGACTCTGCTGCATTATTTAAGGACTTTGCTGCATTATTTAAGGACTTTGATGCATTATTTAAGGACGCCGCTGCAGAATTTAAGTAATCTGCTGCATTATTTAAGGACTCTGCTGCAGTATTTAAGGACTATGTTGCATTATTTAAGGACTTTGATGCATTATTTAAGGAGGCTGCTGCAGAATTTAAGGAATCTGCTGCATTATTTAAGGACTTTGTTGCATTATTTAAGGACTCTGCTGCATTATTTAAGGACGCTGCTGCAGTATTTAAGGCCTCTTCTGCATTATTTAAGGATTTTGCTGCATTATTTAAGGACTCTACTGCATTATTAAGGACGTTGCTGCATTATTTAAGGACTTTATTGCATTATTTAAGGATTCTGCTGCATTATTTAAGGAATTAGCTGCATTATTTAAGTACTCTGCTGCATTATTTAAGGACTTTGCTGCATTATTTAAGTATGCTGCTGCAGTATTTAAGGCCTCTGCTGCATTATTTAAGGACTCTGCTGCATTATTAAGGACGTTGCTGCATTATTTAAGGACTTTATTGCATTATTTAAGGATTCTGCTGCATTATTTAAGGAATTTGCTGCATTATTTAAGGACTCTGCTGCATTATTTAAGGACTTTGTTGCATTATTTAATGACTCTGCTGGGGTATTTAAGGACTCTGCTGCATTATTTAAGGACTTTGTTGCATTATTTAAGGACTCTGCTGCATTATTTAAGGACTTTGCTGCATTATTTAAGGACTTTGATGCATTATTTAAGGACGCTGCTGCAGAATTAAAGTAATCTGCTGCATTATTTAAGGACTCTGCTGCATTATTTAAGGACTTTGCTGCATTATTTAAGGACTCTGCTGCATTATTTAAGGACTTTGTTGCATTATTTAATGACTCTGCTGCGGTATTTAAGGACTCTGCTGTATTATTTAAGGACTTTGCTGCATTATTTAAGGACTCTGCTTCATTATTTAAGGACTTTGTTGCATTATTTAAGGACTCTGCTGCATTATTTAAGGACTTCGTTGCATTATTTAAGGACTCTGCTGCATTATTTAAAGACTTTGCTGCATTATTTAAGTACTCTGGTGCATTATTTAAGGACTCGGCTGCATTATTTAAAGACTTTGCTGCATTATTTAAGTACTCTGGTGCATTATTTAAGGACTCTGCTGCATTATTTAAGGACTTTGCTGCATTATTTAAGGACTCTGCTGCATTATTTAAGGACTTTGCTGCATTATTTAAGTATGCTGCTGCGGTATTTAAGGCCTCTGCTGCATTATTTAAGGACTCTGCTGCATTATTAAGGACGTTGCTGCATTATTTAAGGACTTTATTGCATTATTTAAGGATTCTGCTGCATTATTTAAGGAATTTGCTGCATTATTTAAGGACTCTGCTGTATTATTTAAGGACTTTGTTGCATTATTTAATGACTCTGCTGGGGTATTTAAGGACTCTGCTGCATTATTTAAGGGCTTTGCTGCATTATTTAAGGACTCTGCTGCAGTATTTAAGGACTCTGCTGCATTATTTAAGGACTTTGATGCATTATTTAAGGACGCTGCTGCAGAATTTAAGGAATCTGCTGCATTATTTAAGGACTTTGTTGCATTATTTAAGGACTATGCTGCATTATGTAAGGACTCTGCTGCATTATTTAAGGACTTTGCTGCATTATTTAATTACTCTGCTGCATTATTTAAGGACTTTGTTGCATTATTTAAGGACTCTGC
Source organism: Phyllobates terribilis (assembly GCF_046119375.1). NCBI lineage: Eukaryota > Metazoa > Chordata > Amphibia > Anura > Dendrobatidae > Phyllobates > Phyllobates terribilis. Next base: position 910,986 of record NW_027362988.1, on the reverse strand, counting down.
TGCATTATTTAAGGACTTTGCTGCATTATTTAAGGACTTTGATGCATTATTTAAGGACGCTGCTGCAGAATTTAAGTAATCTGCTGCATTATTTAAGGACTCTGCTGCATTATTTAAGGACTTTGCTGCATTATTTAAGGACTCTGCTGCATTATTTAAGGACTTTGTTGCATTATTTAATGACTCTGCTGCGGTATTTAAGGACTCTGCTGCATTATTTAAGGACTTTGCTGCATTATTTAAGGACTTTGCTGCAGTAATTAAGGAATCTGCTGCATTATTTAAGGACTTTGTTGCATTATTTAAGGACTCTGTTGCATTATTTAAGGACTTTGCTGCATTATTTAAGTACTCTGGTGCATTATTTAAGGACTTTGTTGCATTATTTAAGGACTCTGCTGCATTATTTAAGGACTTTGTTGCATTATTTAAGGACTCTGTTGCATTATTTAAGGACTTTGCTGCATTATTTAAGGACTCTGCTGCATTATTTTAGGACTTTGTTGCATTATTTAAGGACTCTGCTGCATTATTTAAGGACTTTGTTGCATTATTTAAGTACTCTGGTGCATTATTTAAGGACTTTGCTGCATTATTTAAGGACTCTGTTGCATTATTTAAGGACTTTGCTGCATTATTTAAGTACTCTGGTGCATTATTTAAGGACTTTATTGCATTATTTAAGGATTCTGCTGCATTATTTAAGGAATTTGCTGCATTATTTAAGAACTTTGCTGCAGTATTTAAGGACTCTGCTGCATTATTTAAGGACTTTATTGCATTATTTAAGGACCCTGCTGCAGAATTTAAGGAATCTGCTGCATTACTTAAGGACTTTGTTGCTTTATTTAAGGACTCTGCTGCATTATTTAAGGACTTTGCTGCATTATTTAAGGACTTTGATGCATTATTTAAGGACGCCGCTGCAGAATTTAAGTAATCTGCTGCATTATTTAAGGACTCTGCTGCATTATTTAAGGACTTTGCTGCATTATTTAAGGACTCTGCTGTATTATTAAGCACGTTGCTGCATTAATTAAGGACTTTATTGCATTATTTAAGGAATTTGATGCATTATTTAAGGACTCTGCTGCATTATTTAAGGACTTTGCTGCATTATTTAAGGACTCTGCTTCATTATTTAAGGACTTTGTTGCATTATTTAAGGACTCTGCTGCATTATTTAAGGACTTTGCTGCATTATTTAAGGACTCTGCTGCATTATTTAAGGACTTTGTTGCATTATTTAATGACTCTGCTGCGGTATTTAAGGACTCTGCTGTATTATTTAAGGACTTTGCTGCATTATTTAAGGACTCTGCTTCATTATTTAAGGACTTTGTTGCATTATTTAAGGACTCTGCTGCATTATTTAAGGACTTCGTTGCATTATTTAAGGACTCTGCTGCATTATTTAAAGACTTTGCTGCATTATTTAAGTACTCTGGTGCATTATTTAAGGACTCGGCTGCATTATTTAAAGACTTTGCTGCATTATTTAAGTACTCTGGTGCATTATTTAAGGACTCTGCTGCATTATTTAAGGACTTTGCTGCATTATTTAAGGACTCTGCTGCATTATTTAAGGACTTTGCTGCATTATTTAAGTATGCTGCTGCGGTATTTAAGGCCTCTGCTGCATTATTTAAGGACTCTGCTGCATTATTAAGGACGTTGCTGCATTATTTAAGGACTTTATTGCATTATTTAAGGATTCTGCTGCATTATTTAAGGAATTTGCTGCATTATTTAAGGACTCTGCTGTATTATTTAAGGACTTTGTTGCATTATTTAATGACTCTGCTGGGGTATTTAAGGACTCTGCTGCATTATTTAAGGGCTTTGCTGCACTATTTAAGGACTCTGCTGCAGTATTTAAGGACTCTGCTGCATTATTTTAGGACTTTGATGCATTATTTAAGGACGCTGCTGCAGAATTTAAGGAATCTGCTGCATTATTTAAGGACTTTGTTGCATTATTTAAGGACTATGCTGCATTATGTAAGGACTCTGCTGCATTATTTAAGGACTTTGCTGCATTATTTAATTACTCTGCTGCATTATTTAAGGACTTTGTTGCATTATTTAAGGACTCTGCTGCATTATTTAAGGACTTTGCTGCATTATTTAAGGACTTTGATGCATTATTTAAGGACGCTGCTGCAGAATTTAAGTAATCTGCTGCATTATTTAAGGACTCTGCTGCATTATTTAAGGACTTTGCTGCATTATTTAAGGACTCTGCTGCATTATTTAAGGACTTTGTTGCATTATTTAATGACTCTGCTGCGGTATTTAAGGACTCTGCTGCATTATTTAAGGACTTTGCTGCATTATTTAAGGACTTTGCTGCAGTAATTAAGGAATCTGCTGCATTATTTAAGGACTTTGTTGCATTATTTAAGGACTCTGTTGCATTATTTAAGGACTTTGCTGCATTATTTAAGTACTCTGGTGCATTATTTAAGGACTTTGTTGCATTATTTAAGGACTCTGCTGCATTATTTAAGGACTTTGTTGCATTATTTAAGTACTCTGGTGCATTATTTAAGGACTTTGCTGCATTATTTAAGGACTCTGTTGCATTATTTAAGGACTTTGCTGCATTATTTAAGTACTCTGGTGCATTATTTAAGGACTTTATTGCATTATTTAAGGATTCTGCTGCATTATTTAAGGAATTTGCTGCATTATTTAAGAACTTTGCTGCAGTATTTAAGGACTCTGCTGCATTATTTAAGGACTTTATTGCATTATTTAAGGACCCTGCTGCAGAATTTAAGGAATCTGCTGCATTACTTAAGGACTTTGTTGCTTTATTTAAGGACTCTGCTGCATTATTTAAGGACTTTGCTGCATTATTTAAGGACTTTGATGCATTATTTAAGGACGCCGCTGCAGAATTTAAGTAATCTGCTGCATTATTTAAGGACTCTGCTGCATTATTTAAGGACTTTGCTGCATTATTTAAGGACTCTGCTGTATTATTAAGCAAGTTGCTGCATTAATTAAGGACTTTATTGCATTATTTAAGGAATTTGATGCATTATTTAAGGACTCTGCTGCATTATTTAAGGACTTTGCTGCATTATTTAAGGACTCTGCTTCATTATTTAAGGACTTTGTTGCATTATTTAAGGACTCTGCTGCATTATTTAAGGACTTTGTTGCATTATTTAAGGACTCTGCTGCATTATTTAAAGACTTTGCTGCATTATTTAAGTACTCTGGTGCATTATTTAAGGACTCTGCTGCATTATTTAAAGACTTTGCTGCATTATTTAAGTACTCTGGTGCATTATTTAAGGACTTTGTTGCTTTATTTAAGGACTCTGCTGCATTATTTAAGGACTTTGTTGCACTATTTAAGGACTCTGCTGCATTATTTAAGGACTCTGCTGCGGTATTTTAGGACTCTGCTGCAATATATAAGGACTCTGCTGCATTATTTAAGGACTTTGCTGCATTATTTAAGGACTCTGCTGCATTATTTAAGGACTCGGCTGCATTATTTAAATACCTTGCTGCATTATTTAATGACTCTGCTGCATTATTTAAGGATTTTATTGCATTATTTAAGGACTCTGCTGCATTATTTAATGAATTTGCTGCATTATTTAAGGACTCTGCTGCATTATTTAAGGACTCTGCTGGGGTATTTTAGGACTCTGCTGCATTATATAAGGACTCTGCTGCATTATTTAAGGACTTTGCTGCATTATTTAAGGACTTTGCGGCAGTAATTAAGGAATCTGCTGCATTATTTAAGGACTTTGTTGCATTATTTAAGGACTGTGCTGCATTGCTTAAGGACTCTGCTGCATTATTTAAGGACGTTGCTGCATTATTTAAGGACTTTGTTGCATTATTTAAGGACTCTGCTGCATTATTTAAGGACTTTGTTGCATTATTTAAGGACTCTGTTGCATTATTTAAGGACTTTGCTGCATTATTTAAGTACTCTGGTGCATTATTTAAGGACTTTATTGCATTATTTAAGGATTCTGCTGCATTATTTAAGGAATTTGCTGCATTATTTAAGAACTTTGCTGCAGTCTTTAAGGACTCTGCTGCATTATTTAAGGACTTTATTGCATTATTTAAGGACCCTGCTGCAGAATTTAAGGAATCTGCTGCATTATTTAAGGACTTTGTTGCACTATTTAAGGACTCTGCTGCATTATTTAAGGACTCTGCTGCGGTATTTTAGGACTCTGCTGCATTATATAAGGACTCTGCTGCATTATTTAAGGACTTTGCTGCATTATTTAAGGACTCTGCTGCATTATTTAAGGACTCGGCTGCATTATTTAAATACCTTGCTGCATTATTTAATGACTCTGCTGCATTATTTAAGGATTTTATTGCATTATTTAAGGACTCTGCTGCATTATTTAATGAATTTGCTGCATTATTTAAGGACTCTGCTGCATTATTTAAGGACTCTGCTGGGGTATTTTAGGACTCTGCTGCATTATATAAGGACTCTGCTGCATTATTTAAGGACTTTGCTGCATTATTTAAGGACTTTGCGGCAGTAATTAAGGAATCTGCTGCATTATTTAAGGACTTTGTTGCATTATTTAAGGACTGTGCTGCATTGCTTAAGGACTCTGCTGCATTATTTAAGGACGTTGCTGCATTATTTAAGGACTTTGTTGCATTATTTAAGGACTCTGCTGCATTATTTAAGGACTTTGTTGCATTATTTAAGGACTCTGTTGCATTATTTAAGGACTTTGCTGCATTATTTAAGTACTCTGGTGCATTATTTAAGGACTTTGTTGCATTATTTAAGGACTCTGCTGCATTATTTAAGGACTTTGTTGCATTATTTAAGGACTCTGCTGCATTATTTAAGGACTTTGTTGCATCATTTAATGACTCTGCTGCAGTATTTAAGGACTATGTTGCATTATTTAAGGACTTTGATGCATTATTTAAGGAGGCTGCTGCAGAATTTAAGGAATCTGCTGCATTATTTAAGGACTTTGTTGCATTATTTAAGGACTCTGCTGCATTATTTAAGGACGCTGCTGCAGTATTTAAGGCCTCTTCTGCATTATTTAAGGATTTTGCTGCATTATTTAAGGACTCTACTGCATTATTAAGGACGTTGCTGCATTATTTAAGGACTTTATTGCATTATTTAAGGATTCTGCTGCATTATTTAAGGAATTAGCTGCATTATTTAAGTACTCTGCTGCATTATTTAAGGACTTTGCTGCATTATTTAAGTATGCTGCTGCAGTATTTAAGGCCTCTGCTGCATTATTTAAGGACTCTGCTGCATTATTAAGGACGTTGCTGCATTATTTAAGGACTTTATTGCATTATTTAAGGATTCTGCTGCATTATTTAAGGAATTTGCTGCATTATTTAAGGACTCTGCTGCATTATTTAAGGACTTTGTTGCATTATTTAATGACTCTGCTGGGGTATTTAAGGACTCTGCTGCATTATTTAAGGACTTTGTTGCATTATTTAAGGACTCTGCTGCATTATTTAAGGACTTTGCTGCATTATTTAAGGACTTTGATGCATTATTTAAGGACGCTGCTGCAGAATTAAAGTAATCTGCTGCATTATTTAAGGACTCTGCTGCATTATTTAAGGACTTTGCTGCATTATTTAAGGACTCTGCTGCATTATTTAAGGACTTTGTTGCATTATTTAATGACTCTGCTGCGGTATTTAAGGACTCTGCTGTATTATTTAAGGACTTTGCTGCATTATTTAAGGACTCTGCTTCATTATTTAAGGACTTTGTTGCATTATTTAAGGACTCTGCTGCATTATTTAAGGACTTCGTTGCATTATTTAAGGACTCTGCTGCATTATTTAAAGACTTTGCTGCATTATTTAAGTACTCTGGTGCATTATTTAAGGACTCGGCTGCATTATTTAAAGACTTTGCTGCATTATTTAAGTACTCTGGTGCATTATTTAAGGACTCTGCTGCATTATTTAAGGACTTTGCTGCATTATTTAAGGACTCTGCTGCATTATTTAAGGACTTTGCTGCATTATTTAAGTATGCTGCTGCGGTATTTAAGGCCTCTGCTGCATTATTTAAGGACTCTGCTGCATTATTAAGGACGTTGCTGCATTATTTAAGGACTTTATTGCATTATTTAAGGATTCTGCTGCATTATTTAAGGAATTTGCTGCATTATTTAAGGACTCTGCTGTATTATTTAAGGACTTTGTTGCATTATTTAATGACTCTGCTGGGGTATTTAAGGACTCTGCTGCATTATTTAAGGGCTTTGCTGCATTATTTAAGGACTCTGCTGCAGTATTTAAGGACTCTGCTGCATTATTTAAGGACTTTGATGCATTATTTAAGGACGCTGCTGCAGAATTTAAGGAATCTGCTGCATTATTTAAGGACTTTGTTGCATTATTTAAGGACTATGCTGCATTATGTAAGGACTCTGCTGCATTATTTAAGGACTTTGCTGCATTATTTAATTACTCTGCTGCATTATTTAAGGACTTTGTTGCATTATTTAAGGACTCTGCTGCATTATTTAAGGACTTTGCTGCATTATTTAAGGACTTTGATGCATTATTTAAGGACGCTGCTGCAGAATTTAAGTAATCTGCTGCATTATTTAAGGACTCTGCTGCATTATTTAAGGACTTTGCTGCATTATTTAAGGACTTTGCTGCAGTAATTAAGGAATCTGCTGCATTATTTAAGGACTTTGTTGCATTATTTAAGGACTCTGTTGCATTATTTAAGGACTTTGCTGCATTATTTAAGTACTCTGGTGCATTATTTAAGGACTTTGTTGCATTATTTAAGGACTCTGCTGCATTATTTAAGGACTTTGTTGCATTATTTAAGGACTCTGTTGCATTATTTAAGGACTTTGCTGCATTATTTAAGGACTCTGCTGCATTATTTTAGGACTTTGTTGCATTATTTAAGGACTCTGCTGCATTATTTAAGGACTTTGTTGCATTATTTAAGTACTCTGGTGCATTATTTAAGGACTTTGCTGCATTATTTAAGGACTCTGTTGCATTATTTAAGGACTTTGCTGCATTATTTAAGTACTCTGGTGCATTATTTAAGGACTTTATTGCATTATTTAAGGATTCTGCTGCATTATTTAAGGAATTTGCTGCATTATTTAAGAACTTTGCTGCAGTATTTAAGGACTCTGCTGCATTATTTAAGGACTTTATTGCATTATTTAAGGACCCTGCTGCAGAATTTAAGGAATCTGCTGCATTACTTAAGGACTTTGTTGCTTTATTTAAGGACTCTGCTGCATTATTTAAGGACTTTGCTGCATTATTTAAGGACTTTGATGCATTATTTAAGGACGCCGCTGCAGAATTTAAGTAATCTGCTGCATTATTTAAGGACTCTGCTGCATTATTTAAGGACTTTGCTGCATTATTTAAGGACTCTGCTGTATTATTAAGCACGTTGCTGCATTAATTAAGGACTTTATTGCATTATTTAAGGAATTTGATGCATTATTTAAGGACTCTGCTGCATTATTTAAGGACTTTGCTGCATTATTTAAGGACTCTGCTTCATTATTTAAGGACTTTGTTGCATTATTTAAGGACTCTGCTGCATTATTTAAGGACTTTGTTGCATTATTTAAGGACTCTGCTGCATTATTTAAAGACTTTGCTGCATTATTTAAGTACTCTGGTGCATTATTTAAGGACTCTGCTGCATTATTTAAAGACTTTGCTGCATTATTTAAGTACTCTGGTGCATTATTTAAGGACTTTGTTGCTTTATTTAAGGACTCTGCTGCATTATTTAAGGACTTTGTTGCACTATTTAAGGACTCTGCTGCATTATTTAAGGACTCTGCTGCGGTATTTTAGGACTCTGCTGCAATATATAAGGACTCTGCTGCATTATTTAAGGACTTTGCTGCATTATTTAAGGACTCTGCTGCATTATTTAAGGACTCGGCTGCATTATTTAAATACCTTGCTGCATTATTTAATGACTCTGCTGCATTATTTAAGGATTTTATTGCATTATTTAAGGACTCTGCTGCATTATTTAATGAATTTGCTGCATTATTTAAGGACTCTGCTGCATTATTTAAGGACTCTGCTGGGGTATTTTAGGACTCTGCTGCATTATATAAGGACTCTGCTGCATTATTTAAGGACTTTGCTGCATTATTTAAGGACTTTGCGGCAGTAATTAAGGAATCTGCTGCATTATTTAAGGACTTTGTTGCATTATTTAAGGACTGTGCTGCATTGCTTAAGGACTCTGCTGCATTATTTAAGGACGTTGCTGCATTATTTAAGGACTTTGTTGCATTATTTAAGGACTCTGCTGCATTATTTAAGGACTTTGTTGCATTATTTAAGGACTCTGTTGCATTATTTAAGGACTTTGCTGCATTATTTAAGTACTCTGGTGCATTATTTAAGGACTTTATTGCATTATTTAAGGATTCTGCTGCATTATTTAAGGAATTTGCTGCATTATTTAAGAACTTTGCTGCAGTATTTAAGGACTCTGCTGCATTATTTAAGGACTTTGTTGCATTATTTAAGGACTCTGCTGCATTATTTAAGGACTTTGCTGCATTATTTAAGGACTTTGATGCATTATTTAAGGACGCCGCTGCAGAATTTAAGTAATCTGCTGCATTATTTAAGGACTCTGCTGCAGTATTTAAGGACTATGTTGCATTATTTAAGGACTTTGATGCATTATTTAAGGAGGCTGCTGCAGAATTTAAGGAATCTGCTGCATTATTTAAGGACTTTGTTGCATTATTTAAGGACTCTGCTGCATTATTTAAGGACGCTGCTGCAGTATTTAAGGCCTCTTCTGCATTATTTAAGGATTTTGCTGCATTATTTAAGGACTCTACTGCATTATTAAGGACGTTGCTGCATTATTTAAGGACTTTATTGCATTATTTAAGGATTCTGCTGCATTATTTAAGGAATTAGCTGCATTATTTAAGTACTCTGCTGCATTATTTAAGGACTTTGCTGCATTATTTAAGTATGCTGCTGCAGTATTTAAGGCCTCTGCTGCATTATTTAAGGACTCTGCTGCATTATTAAGGACGTTGCTGCATTATTTAAGGACTTTATTGCATTATTTAAGGATTCTGCTGCATTATTTAAGGAATTTGCTGCATTATTTAAGGACTCTGCTGCATTATTTAAGGACTTTGTTGCATTATTTAATGACTCTGCTGGGGTATTTAAGGACTCTGCTGCATTATTTAAGGACTTTGTTGCATTATTTAAGGACTCTGCTGCATTATTTAAGGACTTTGCTGCATTATTTAAGGACTTTGATGCATTATTTAAGGACGCTGCTGCAGAATTAAAGTAATCTGCTGCATTATTTAAGGACTCTGCTGCATTATTTAAGGACTTTGCTGCATTATTTAAGGACTCTGCTGCATTATTTAAGGACTTTGTTGCATTATTTAATGACTCTGCTGCGGTATTTAAGGACTCTGCTGTATTATTTAAGGACTTTGCTGCATTATTTAAGGACTCTGCTTCATTATTTAAGGACTTTGTTGCATTATTTAAGGACTCTGCTGCATTATTTAAGGACTTCGTTGCATTATTTAAGGACTCTGCTGCATTATTTAAAGACTTTGCTGCATTATTTAAGTACTCTGGTGCATTATTTAAGGACTCGGCTGCATTATTTAAAGACTTTGCTGCATTATTTAAGTACTCTGGTGCATTATTTAAGGACTCTGCTGCATTATTTAAGGACTTTGCTGCATTATTTAAGGACTCTGCTGCATTATTTAAGGACTTTGCTGCATTATTTAAGTATGCTGCTGCGGTATTTAAGGCCTCTGCTGCATTATTTAAGGACTCTGCTGCATTATTAAGGACGTTGCTGCATTATTTAAGGACTTTATTGCATTATTTAAGGATTCTGCTGCATTATTTAAGGAATTTGCTGCATTATTTAAGGACTCTGCTGTATTATTTAAGGACTTTGTTGCATTATTTAATGACTCTGCTGGGGTATTTAAGGACTCTGCTGCATTATTTAAGGGCTTTGCTGCATTATTTAAGGACTCTGCTGCAGTATTTAAGGACTCTGCTGCATTATTTAAGGACTTTGATGCATTATTTAAGGACGCTGCTGCAGAATTTAAGGAATCTGCTGCATTATTTAAGGACTTTGTTGCATTATTTAAGGACTATGCTGCATTATGTAAGGACTCTGCTGCATTATTTAAGGACTTTGCTGCATTATTTAATTACTCTGCTGCATTATTTAAGGACTTTGTTGCATTATTTAAGGACTCTGCTGCATTATTTAAGGACTTTGCTGCATTATTTAAGGACTTTGATGCATTATTTAAGGACGCTGCTGCAGAATTTAAGTAATCTGCTGCATTATTTAAGGACTCTGCTGCATTATTTAAGGACTTTGCTGCATTATTTAAGGACTCTGCTGCATTATTTAAGGACTTTGTTGCATTATTTAATGACTCTGCTGCGGTATTTAAGGACTCTGCTGCATTATTTAAGGACTTTGCTGCATTATTTAAGGACTTTGCTGCAGTAATTAAGGAATCTGCTGCATTATTTAAGGACTTTGTTGCATTATTTAAGGACTCTGTTGCATTATTTAAGGACTTTGCTGCATTATTTAAGTACTCTGGTGCATTATTTAAGGACTTTGTTGCATTATTTAAGGACTCTGCTGCATTATTTAAGGACTTTGTTGCATTATTTAAGGACTCTGTTGCATTATTTAAGGACTTTGCTGCATTATTTAAGGACTCTGCTGCATTATTTTAGGACTTTGTTGCATTATTTAAGGACTCTGCTGCATTATTTAAGGACTTTGTTGCATTATTTAAGTACTCTGGTGCATTATTTAAGGACTTTGCTGCATTATTTAAGGACTCTGTTGCATTATTTAAGGACTTTGCTGCATTATTTAAGTACTCTGGTGCATTATTTAAGGACTTTATTGCATTATTTAAGGATTCTGCTGCATTATTTAAGGAATTTGCTGCATTATTTAAGAACTTTGCTGCAGTATTTAAGGACTCTGCTGCATTATTTAAGGACTTTATTGCATTATTTAAGGACCCTGCTGCAGAATTTAAGGAATCTGCTGCATTACTTAAGGACTTTGTTGCTTTATTTAAGGACTCTGCTGCATTATTTAAGGACTTTGCTGCATTATTTAAGGACTTTGATGCATTATTTAAGGACGCCGCTGCAGAATTTAAGTAATCTGCTGCATTATTTAAGGACTCTGCTGCATTATTTAAGGACTTTGCTGCATTATTTAAGGACTCTGCTGTATTATTAAGCACGTTGCTGCATTAATTAAGGACTTTATTGCATTATTTAAGGAATTTGATGCATTATTTAAGGACTCTGCTGCATTATTTAAGGACTTTGCTGCATTATTTAAGGACTCTGCTTCATTATTTAAGGACTTTGTTGCATTATTTAAGGACTCTGCTGCATTATTTAAGGACTTTGTTGCATTATTTAAGGACTCTGCTGCATTATTTAAAGACTTTGCTGCATTATTTAAGTACTCTGGTGCATTATTTAAGGACTCTGCTGCATTATTTAAAGACTTTGCTGCATTATTTAAGTACTCTGGTGCATTATTTAAGGACTTTGTTGCTTTATTTAAGGACTCTGCTGCATTATTTAAGGACTTTGTTGCACTATTTAAGGACTCTGCTGCATTATTTAAGGACTCTGCTGCGGTATTTTAGGACTCTGCTGCAATATATAAGGACTCTGCTGCATTATTTAAGGACTTTGCTGCATTATTTAAGGACTCTGCTGCATTATTTAAGGACTCGGCTGCATTATTTAAATACCTTGCTGCATTATTTAATGACTCTGCTGCATTATTTAAGGATTTTATTGCATTATTTAAGGACTCTGCTGCATTATTTAATGAATTTGCTGCATTATTTAAGGACTCTGCTGCATTATTTAAGGACTCTGCTGGGGTATTTTAGGACTCTGCTGCATTATATAAGGACTCTGCTGCATTATTTAAGGACTTTGCTGCATTATTTAAGGACTTTGCGGCAGTAATTAAGGAATCTGCTGCATTATTTAAGGACTTTGTTGCATTATTTAAGGACTGTGCTGCATTGCTTAAGGACTCTGCTGCATTATTTAAGGACGTTGCTGCATTATTTAAGGACTTTGTTGCATTATTTAAGGACTCTGCTGCATTATTTAAGGACTTTGTTGCATTATTTAAGGACTCTGTTGCATTATTTAAGGACTTTGCTGCATTATTTAAGTACTCTGGTGCATTATTTAAGGACTTTATTGCATTATTTAAGGATTCTGCTGCATTATTTAAGGAATTTGCTGCATTATTTAAGAACTTTGCTGCAGTATTTAAGGACTCTGCTGCATTATTTAAGGACTTTATTGCATTATTTAAGGACCCTGCTGCAGAATTTAAGGAATCTGCTGCATTATAAAGGACTTTGTTGCATTATTTAAGGACTCTGCTGCATTATTTAAGGACTTTGCTGCATTATTTAAGGACTTTGATGCATTATTTAAGGACGCCGCTGCAGAATTTAAGTAATCTGCTGCATTATTTAAGGACTCTGCTGCATTATTTAAGGACTTTGCTGCATTATTTAAGGACTCTACTGCATTATTAAGGACGTTGCTGCATTATTTAAGGACTTTATTGCATTATTTAAGGATTCTGCTGCATTATTGAAGGAATTAGCTGCATTATTTAAGTACTCTGCTGCATTATTTAAGGTCTTTGATGCATTATTTAAGGACTCTTCTGAATTATTTAAGGACTTTGCTGCATTATTTTAGGACGCTGCTGCGGTATTTAAGGCCTCTGCTGCATTATTTAAGGACTTTGCTGCATAATTTAAGGACTCTGCTGCATTATTAAGCACGTTGCTGCATTATTTAAGGACTTTATTGCATTATTTAAGGATTCTGCTGCATTATTTATGGAATTTGCTGCATTATTTAAGGAATTTGCTGCATTATTTAAGAACTCTGCTGCAGTATTTAAGGACTCTGCTGCATTATTTAAGGACTTTATTGCATTATTTAAGGACGCTGCTGCAGAATTTAAGGAATCTGCTGCATTATTTAAGGACGTTGTTGCATTATTTAAGGACTCTGTGCATTATTTAAGGAATTTGCTGCATTATTTAAGGACTCTGCTGCATTATTTAATGACTCTGCTGCGGTATTTAAGGACTCTGCTGCATTATGTAAGCACTCTGCTGCATTATTTAAGGACTTTGCTGCATTATTTAAGGACTTTGATGCATTATTTATGGACGCTGCTGCGAAATTTAAGGAATCTGCTGCATTATTTAAGGACTTTGTTGCACTATTTAAGGACTCTGCTGCATTATTTAAGGACTCTGCTGCGGTATTTTAGGACTCTGCTGCATTATTTAAGGACTTTGTTGCATTATTTAATGACTCTGCTGCGGTATTTAAGGACTCTGCTGTATTATTTAAGGACTTTGCTGCATTATTTAAGGACTCTGCTTCATTATTTAAGGACTTTGTTGCATTATTTAAGGACTCTGCTGCATTATTTAAGGACTTCGTTGCATTATTTAAGGACTCTGCTGCATTATTTAAAGACTTTGCTGCATTATTTAAGTACTCTGGTGCATTATTTAAGGACTCGGCTGCATTATTTAAAGACTTTGCTGCATTATTTAAGTACTCTGGTGCATTATTTAAGGACTCTGCTGCATTATTTAAGGACTTTGCTGCATTATTTAAGGACTCTGCTGCATTATTTAAGGACTTTGCTGCATTATTTAAGTATGCTGCTGCGGTATTTAAGGCCTCTGCTGCATTATTTAAGGACTCTGCTGCATTATTAAGGACGTTGCTGCATTATTTAAGGACTTTATTGCATTATTTAAGGATTCTGCTGCATTATTTAAGGAATTTGCTGCATTATTTAAGGACTCTGCTGTATTATTTAAGGACTTTGTTGCATTATTTAATGACTCTGCTGGGGTATTTAAGGACTCTGCTGCATTATTTAAGGGCTTTGCTGCATTATTTAAGGACTCTGCTGCAGTATTTAAGGACTCTGCTGCATTATTTAAGGACTTTGATGCATTATTTAAGGACGCTGCTGCAGAATTTAAGGAATCTGCTGCATTATTTAAGGACTTTGTTGCATTATTTAAGGACTATGCTGCATTATGTAAGGACTCTGCTGCATTATTTAAGGACTTTGCTGCATTATTTAATTACTCTGCTGCATTATTTAAGGACTTTGTTGCATTATTTAAGGACTCTGCTGCATTATTTAAGGACTTTGCTGCATTATTTAAGGACTTTGATGCATTATTTAAGGACGCTGCTGCAGAATTTAAGTAATCTGCTGCATTATTTAAGGACTCTGCTGCATTATTTAAGGACTTTGCTGCATTATTTAAGGACTCTGCTGCATTATTTAAGGACTTTGTTGCATTATTTAATGACTCTGCTGCGGTATTTAAGGACTCTGCTGCATTATTTAAGGACTTTGCTGCATTATTTAAGGACTTTGCTGCAGTAATTAAGGAATCTGCTGCATTATTTAAGGACTTTGTTGCATTATTTAAGGACTCTGTTGCATTATTTAAGGACTTTGCTGCATTATTTAAGTACTCTGGTGCATTATTTAAGGACTTTGTTGCATTGTTTAAGGACTCTGCTGCATTATTTAAGGACTTTGTTGCATTATTTAAGGACTCTGTTGCATTATTTAAGGACTTTGCTGCATTATTTAAGTACTCTGGTGCATTATTTTAGGACTTTGTTGCATTATTTAAGGACTCTGCTGCATTATTTAAGGACTTTGTTGCATTATTTAAGTACTCTGGTGCATTATTTAAGGACTTTGCTGCATTATTTAAGGACTCTGTTGCATTATTTAAGGACTTTGCTGCATTATTTAAGTACTCTGGTGCATTATTTAAGGACTTTATTGCATTATTTAAGGATTCTGCTGCATTATTTAAGGAATTTGCTGCATTATTTAAGAACTTTGCTGCAGTATTTAAGGACTCTGCTGCATTATTTAAGGACTTTATTGCATTATTTAAGGACCCTGCTGCAGAATTTAAGGAATCTGCTGCATTACTTAAGGACTTTGTTGCTTTATTTAAGGACTCTGCTGCATTATTTAAGGACTTTGCTGCATTATTTAAGGACTTTGATGCATTATTTAAGGACGCCGCTGCAGAATTTAAGTAATCTGCTGCATTATTTAAGGACTCTGCTGCATTATTTAAGGACTTTGCTGCATTATTTAAGGACTCTGCTGTATTATTAAGCACGTTGCTGCATTAATTAAGGACTTTATTGCATTATTTAAGGAATTTGATGCATTATTTAAGGACTCTGCTGCATTATTTAAGGACTTTGCTGCATTATTTAAGGACTCTGCTTCATTATTTAAGGACTTTGTTGCATTATTTAAGGACTCTGCTGCATTATTTAAGGACTTTGTTGCATTATTTAAGGACTCTGCTGCATTATTTAAAGACTTTGCTGCATTATTTAAGTACTCTGGTGCATTATTTAAGGACTCTGCTGCATTATTTAAAGACTTTGCTGCATTATTTAAGTACTCTGGTGCATTATTTAAGGACTTTGTTGCTTTATTTAAGGACTCTGCTGCATTATTTAAGGACTTTGTTGCACTATTTAAGGACTCTGCTGCATTATTTAAGGACTCTGCTGCGGTATTTTAGGACTCTGCTGCAATATATAAGGACTCTGCTGCATTATTTAAGGACTTTGCTGCATTATTTAAGGACTCTGCTGCATTATTTAAGGACTCGGCTGCATTATTTAAATACCTTGCTGCATTATTTAATGACTCTGCTGCATTATTTAAGGATTTTATTGCATTATTTAAGGACTCTGCTGCATTATTTAATGAATTTGCTGCATTATTTAAGGACTCTGCTGCATTATTTAAGGACTCTGCTGGGGTATTTTAGGACTCTGCTGCATTATATAAGGACTCTGCTGCATTATTTAAGGACTTTGCTGCATTATTTAAGGACTTTGCGGCAGTAATTAAGGAATCTGCTGCATTATTTAAGGACTTTGTTGCATTATTTAAGGACTGTGCTGCATTGCTTAAGGACTCTGCTGCATTATTTAAGGACGTTGCTGCATTATTTAAGGACTTTGTTGCATTATTTAAGGACTCTGCTGCATTATTTAAGGACTTTGTTGCATTATTTAAGGACTCTGTTGCATTATTTAAGGACTTTGCTGCATTATTTAAGTACTCTGGTGCATTATTTAAGGACTTTATTGCATTATTTAAGGATTCTGCTGCATTATTTAAGGAATTTGCTGCATTATTTAAGAACTTTGCTGCAGTATTTAAGGACTCTGCTGCATTATTTAAGGACTTTATTGCATTATTTAAGGACCCTGCTGCAGAATTTAAGGAATCTGCTGCATTATTTAAGGACTTTGTTGCACTATTTAAGGACTCTGCTGCATTATTTAAGGACTCTGCTGCGGTATTTTAGGACTCTGCTGCATTATATAAGGACTCTGCTGCATTATTTAAGGACTTTGCTGCATTATTTAAGGACTCTGCTGCATTATTTAAGGACTCGGCTGCATTATTTAAATACCTTGCTGCATTATTTAATGACTCTGCTGCATTATTTAAGGATTTTATTGCATTATTTAAGGACTCTGCTGCATTATTTAATGAATTTGCTGCATTATTTAAGGACTCTGCTGCATTATTTAAGGACTCTGCTGGGGTATTTTAGGACTCTGCTGCATTATATAAGGACTCTGCTGCATTATTTAAGGACTTTGCTGCATTATTTAAGGACTTTGCGGCAGTAATTAAGGAATCTGCTGCATTATTTAAGGACTTTGTTGCATTATTTAAGGACTGTGCTGCATTGCTTAAGGACTCTGCTGCATTATTTAAGGACGTTGCTGCATTATTTAAGGACTTTGTTGCATTATTTAAGGACTCTGCTGCATTATTTAAGGACTTTGTTGCATTATTTAAGGACTCTGTTGCATTATTTAAGGACTTTGCTGCATTATTTAAGTACTCTGGTGCATTATTTAAGGACTTTGTTGCATTATTTAAGGACTCTGCTGCATTATTTAAGGACTTTGTTGCATTATTTAAGGACTCTGCTGCATTATTTAAGGACTTTGTTGCATCATTTAATGACTCTGCTGCAGTATTTAAGGACTATGTTGCATTATTTAAGGACTTTGATGCATTATTTAAGGAGGCTGCTGCAGAATTTAAGGAATCTGCTGCATTATTTAAGGACTTTGTTGCATTATTTAAGGACTCTGCTGCATTATTTAAGGACGCTGCTGCAGTATTTAAGGCCTCTTCTGCATTATTTAAGGATTTTGCTGCATTATTTAAGGACTCTACTGCATTATTAAGGACGTTGCTGCATTATTTAAGGACTTTATTGCATTATTTAAGGATTCTGCTGCATTATTTAAGGAATTAGCTGCATTATTTAAGTACTCTGCTGCATTATTTAAGGACTTTGCTGCATTATTTAAGTATGCTGCTGCAGTATTTAAGGCCTCTGCTGCATTATTTAAGGACTCTGCTGCATTATTAAGGACGTTGCTGCATTATTTAAGGACTTTATTGCATTATTTAAGGATTCTGCTGCATTATTTAAGGAATTTGCTGCATTATTTAAGGACTCTGCTGCATTATTTAAGGACTTTGTTGCATTATTTAATGACTCTGCTGGGGTATTTAAGGACTCTGCTGCATTATTTAAGGACTTTGTTGCATTATTTAAGGACTCTGCTGCATTATTTAAGGACTTTGCTGCATTATTTAAGGACTTTGATGCATTATTTAAGGACGCTGCTGCAGAATTAAAGTAATCTGCTGCATTATTTAAGGACTCTGCTGCATTATTTAAGGACTTTGCTGCATTATTTAAGGACTCTGCTGCATTATTTAAGGACTTTGTTGCATTATTTAATGACTCTGCTGCGGTATTTAAGGACTCTGCTGTATTATTTAAGGACTTTGCTGCATTATTTAAGGACTCTGCTTCATTATTTAAGGACTTTGTTGCATTATTTAAGGACTCTGCTGCATTATTTAAGGACTTCGTTGCATTATTTAAGGACTCTGCTGCATTATTTAAAGACTTTGCTGCATTATTTAAGTACTCTGGTGCATTATTTAAGGACTCGGCTGCATTATTTAAAGACTTTGCTGCATTATTTAAGTACTCTGGTGCATTATTTAAGGACTCTGCTGCATTATTTAAGGACTTTGCTGCATTATTTAAGGACTCTGCTGCATTATTTAAGGACTTTGCTGCATTATTTAAGTATGCTGCTGCGGTATTTAAGGCCTCTGCTGCATTATTTAAGGACTCTGCTGCATTATTAAGGACGTTGCTGCATTATTTAAGGACTTTATTGCATTATTTAAGGATTCTGCTGCATTATTTAAGGAATTTGCTGCATTATTTAAGGACTCTGCTGTATTATTTAAGGACTTTGTTGCATTATTTAATGACTCTGCTGGGGTATTTAAGGACTCTGCTGCATTATTTAAGGGCTTTGCTGCATTATTTAAGGACTCTGCTGCAGTATTTAAGGACTCTGCTGCATTATTTAAGGACTTTGATGCATTATTTAAGGACGCTGCTGCAGAATTTAAGGAATCTGCTGCATTATTTAAGGACTTTGTTGCATTATTTAAGGACTATGCTGCATTATGTAAGGACTCTGCTGCATTATTTAAGGACTTTGCTGCATTATTTAATTACTCTGCTGCATTATTTAAGGACTTTGTTGCATTATTTAAGGACTCTGCTGCATTATTTAAGGACTTTGCTGCATTATTTAAGGACTTTGATGCATTATTTAAGGACGCTGCTGCAGAATTTAAGTAATCTGCTGCATTATTTAAGGACTCTGCTGCATTATTTAAGGACTTTGCTGCATTATTTAAGGACTCTGCTGCATTATTTAAGGACTTTGTTGCATTATTTAATGACTCTGCTGCGGTATTTAAGGACTCTGCTGCATTATTTAAGGACTTTGCTGCATTATTTAAGGACTTTGCTGCAGTAATTAAGGAATCTGCTGCATTATTTAAGGACTTTGTTGCATTATTTAAGGACTCTGTTGCATTATTTAAGGACTTTGCTGCATTATTTAAGTACTCTGGTGCATTATTTAAGGACTTTGTTGCATTATTTAAGGACTCTGCTGCATTATTTAAGGACTTTGTTGCATTATTTAAGTACTCTGGTGCATTATTTAAGGACTTTGCTGCATTATTTAAGGACTCTGTTGCATTATTTAAGGACTTTGCTGCATTATTTAAGTACTCTGGTGCATTATTTAAGGACTTTATTGCATTATTTAAGGATTCTGCTGCATTATTTAAGGAATTTGCTGCATTATTTAAGAACTTTGCTGCAGTATTTAAGGACTCTGCTGCATTATTTAAGGACTTTATTGCATTATTTAAGGACCCTGCTGCAGAATTTAAGGAATCTGCTGCATTACTTAAGGACTTTGTTGCTTTATTTAAGGACTCTGCTGCATTATTTAAGGACTTTGCTGCATTATTTAAGGACTTTGATGCATTATTTAAGGACGCCGCTGCAGAATTTAAGTAATCTGCTGCATTATTTAAGGACTCTGCTGCATTATTTAAGGACTTTGCTGCATTATTTAAGGACTCTGCTGTATTATTAAGCAAGTTGCTGCATTAATTAAGGACTTTATTGCATTATTTAAGGAATTTGATGCATTATTTAAGGACTCTGCTGCATTATTTAAGGACTTTGCTGCATTATTTAAGGACTCTGCTTCATTATTTAAGGACTTTGTTGCATTATTTAAGGACTCTGCTGCATTATTTAAGGACTTTGTTGCATTATTTAAGGACTCTGCTGCATTATTTAAAGACTTTGCTGCATTATTTAAGTACTCTGGTGCATTATTTAAGGACTCTGCTGCATTATTTAAAGACTTTGCTGCATTATTTAAGTACTCTGGTGCATTATTTAAGGACTTTGTTGCTTTATTTAAGGACTCTGCTGCATTATTTAAGGACTTTGTTGCACTATTTAAGGACTCTGCTGCATTATTTAAGGACTCTGCTGCGGTATTTTAGGACTCTGCTGCAATATATAAGGACTCTGCTGCATTATTTAAGGACTTTGCTGCATTATTTAAGGACTCTGCTGCATTATTTAAGGACTCGGCTGCATTATTTAAATACCTTGCTGCATTATTTAATGACTCTGCTGCATTATTTAAGGATTTTATTGCATTATTTAAGGACTCTGCTGCATTATTTAATGAATTTGCTGCATTATTTAAGGACTCTGCTGCATTATTTAAGGACTCTGCTGGGGTATTTTAGGACTCTGCTGCATTATATAAGGACTCTGCTGCATTATTTAAGGACTTTGCTGCATTATTTAAGGACTTTGCGGCAGTAATTAAGGAATCTGCTGCATTATTTAAGGACTTTGTTGCATTATTTAAGGACTGTGCTGCATTGCTTAAGGACTCTGCTGCATTATTTAAGGACGTTGCTGCATTATTTAAGGACTTTGTTGCATTATTTAAGGACTCTGCTGCATTATTTAAGGACTTTGTTGCATTATTTAAGGACTCTGTTGCATTATTTAAGGACTTTGCTGCATTATTTAAGTACTCTGGTGCATTATTTAAGGACTTTATTGCATTATTTAAGGATTCTGCTGCATTATTTAAGGAATTTGCTGCATTATTTAAGAACTTTGCTGCAGTATTTAAGGACTCTGCTGCATTATTTAAGGACTTTATTGCATTATTTAAGGACCCTGCTGCAGAATTTAAGGAATCTGCTGCATTATTTAAGGACTTTGTTGCACTATTTAAGGACTCTGCTGCATTATTTAAGGACTCTGCTGCGGTATTTTAGGACTCTGCTGCATTATATAAGGACTCTGCTGCATTATTTAAGGACTTTGCTGCATTATTTAAGGACTCTGCTGCATTATTTAAGGACTCGGCTGCATTATTTAAATACCTTGCTGCATTATTTAATGACTCTGCTGCATTATTTAAGGATTTTATTGCATTATTTAAGGACTCTGCTGCATTATTTAATGAATTTGCTGCATTATTTAAGGACTCTGCTGCATTATTTAAGGACTCTGCTGGGGTATTTTAGGACTCTGCTGCATTATATAAGGACTCTGCTGCATTATTTAAGGACTTTGCTGCATTATTTAAGGACTTTGCGGCAGTAATTAAGGAATCTGCTGCATTATTTAAGGACTTTGTTGCATTATTTAAGGACTGTGCTGCATTGCTTAAGGACTCTGCTGCATTATTTAAGGACGTTGCTGCATTATTTAAGGACTTTGTTGCATTATTTAAGGACTCTGCTGCATTATTTAAGGACTTTGTTGCATTATTTAAGGACTCTGTTGCATTATTTAAGGACTTTGCTGCATTATTTAAGTACTCTGGTGCATTATTTAAGGACTTTGTTGCATTATTTAAGGACTCTGCTGCATTATTTAAGGACTTTGTTGCATTATTTAAGGACTCTGCTGCATTATTTAAGGACTTTGTTGCATCATTTAATGACTCTGCTGCAGTATTTAAGGACTATGTTGCATTATTTAAGGACTTTGATGCATTATTTAAGGAGGCTGCTGCAGAATTTAAGGAATCTGCTGCATTATTTAAGGACTTTGTTGCATTATTTAAGGACTCTGCTGCATTATTTAAGGACGCTGCTGCAGTATTTAAGGCCTCTTCTGCATTATTTAAGGATTTTGCTGCATTATTTAAGGACTCTACTGCATTATTAAGGACGTTGCTGCATTATTTAAGGACTTTATTGCATTATTTAAGGATTCTGCTGCATTATTTAAGGAATTAGCTGCATTATTTAAGTACTCTGCTGCATTATTTAAGGACTTTGCTGCATTATTTAAGTATGCTGCTGCAGTATTTAAGGCCTCTGCTGCATTATTTAAGGACTCTGCTGCATTATTAAGGACGTTGCTGCATTATTTAAGGACTTTATTGCATTATTTAAGGATTCTGCTGCATTATTTAAGGAATTTGCTGCATTATTTAAGGACTCTGCTGCATTATTTAAGGACTTTGTTGCATTATTTAATGACTCTGCTGGGGTATTTAAGGACTCTGCTGCATTATTTAAGGACTTTGTTGCATTATTTAAGGACTCTGCTGCATTATTTAAGGACTTTGCTGCATTATTTAAGGACTTTGATGCATTATTTAAGGACGCTGCTGCAGAATTAAAGTAATCTGCTGCATTATTTAAGGACTCTGCTGCATTATTTAAGGACTTTGCTGCATTATTTAAGGACTCTGCTGCATTATTTAAGGACTTTGTTGCATTATTTAATGACTCTGCTGCGGTATTTAAGGACTCTGCTGTATTATTTAAGGACTTTGCTGCATTATTTAAGGACTCTGCTTCATTATTTAAGGACTTTGTTGCATTATTTAAGGACTCTGCTGCATTATTTAAGGACTTCGTTGCATTATTTAAGGACTCTGCTGCATTATTTAAAGACTTTGCTGCATTATTTAAGTACTCTGGTGCATTATTTAAGGACTCGGCTGCATTATTTAAAGACTTTGCTGCATTATTTAAGTACTCTGGTGCATTATTTAAGGACTCTGCTGCATTATTTAAGGACTTTGCTGCATTATTTAAGGACTCTGCTGCATTATTTAAGGACTTTGCTGCATTATTTAAGTATGCTGCTGCGGTATTTAAGGCCTCTGCTGCATTATTTAAGGACTCTGCTGCATTATTAAGGACGTTGCTGCATTATTTAAGGACTTTATTGCATTATTTAAGGATTCTGCTGCATTATTTAAGGAATTTGCTGCATTATTTAAGGACTCTGCTGTATTATTTAAGGACTTTGTTGCATTATTTAATGACTCTGCTGGGGTATTTAAGGACTCTGCTGCATTATTTAAGGGCTTTGCTCCATTATTTAAGGACTCTGCTGCAGTATTTAAGGACTCTGCTGCATTATTTAAGGACTTTGATGCATTATTTAAGGACGCTGCTGCAGAATTTAAGGAATCTGCTGCATTATTTAAGGACTTTGTTGCATTATTTAAGGACTATGCTGCATTATGTAAGGACTCTGCTGCATTATTTAAGGACTTTGCTGCATTATTTAATTACTCTGCTGCATTATTTAAGGACTTTGTTGCATTATTTAAGGACTCTGCTGCATTATTTAAGGACTTTGCTGCATTATTTAAGGACTTTGATGCATTATTTAAGGACGCTGCTGCAGAATTTAAGTAATCTGCTGCATTATTTAAGGACTCTGCTGCATTATTTAAGGACTTTGCTGCATTATTTAAGGACTCTGCTGCATTATTTAAGGACTTTGTTGCATTATTTAATGACTCTGCTGCGGTATTTAAGGACTCTGCTGCATTATTTAAGGACTTTGCTGCATTATTTAAGGACTTTGCTGCAGTAATTAAGGAATCTGCTGCATTATTTAAGGACTTTGTTGCATTATTTAAGGACTCTGTTGCATTATTTAAGGACTTTGCTGCATTATTTAAGTACTCTGGTGCATTATTTAAGGACTTTGTTGCATTATTTAAGGACTCTGCTGCATTATTTAAGGACTTTGTTGCATTATTTAAGGACTCTGTTGCATTATTTAAGGACTTTGCTGCATTATTTAAGGACTCTGCTGCATTATTTTAGGACTTTGTTGCATTATTTAAGGACTCTGCTGCATTATTTAAGGACTTTGTTGCATTATTTAAGTACTCTGGTGCATTATTTAAGGACTTTGCTGCATTATTTAAGGACTCTGTTGCATTATTTAAGGACTTTGCTGCATTATTTAAGTACTCTGGTGCATTATTTAAGGACTTTATTGCATTATTTAAGGATTCTGCTGCATTATTTAAGGAATTTGCTGCATTATTTAAGAACTTTGCTGCAGTATTTAAGGACTCTGCTGCATTATTTAAGGACTTTATTGCATTATTTAAGGACCCTGCTGCAGAATTTAAGGAATCTGCTGCATTACTTAAGGACTTTGTTGCTTTATTTAAGGACTCTGCTGCATTATTTAAGGACTTTGCTGCATTATTTAAGGACTTTGATGCATTATTTAAGGACGCCGCTGCAGAATTTAAGTAATCTGCTGCATTATTTAAGGACTCTGCTGCATTATTTAAGGACTTTGCTGCATTATTTAAGGACTCTGCTGTATTATTAAGCACGTTGCTGCATTAATTAAGGACTTTATTGCATTATTTAAGGAATTTGATGCATTATTTAAGGACTCTGCTGCATTATTTAAGGACTTTGCTGCATTATTTAAGGACTCTGCTTCATTATTTAAGGACTTTGTTGCATTATTTAAGGACTCTGCTGCATTATTTAAGGACTTTGTTGCATTATTTAAGGACTCTGCTGCATTATTTAAAGACTTTGCTGCATTATTTAAGTACTCTGGTGCATTATTTAAGGACTCTGCTGCATTATTTAAAGACTTTGCTGCATTATTTAAGTACTCTGGTGCATTATTTAAGGACTTTGTTGCTTTATTTAAGGACTCTGCTGCATTATTTAAGGACTTTGTTGCACTATTTAAGGACTCTGCTGCATTATTTAAGGACTCTGCTGCGGTATTTTAGGACTCTGCTGCAATATATAAGGACTCTGCTGCATTATTTAAGGACTTTGCTGCATTATTTAAGGACTCTGCTGCATTATTTAAGGACTCGGCTGCATTATTTAAATACCTTGCTGCATTATTTAATGACTCTGCTGCATTATTTAAGGATTTTATTGCATTATTTAAGGACTCTGCTGCATTATTTAATGAATTTGCTGCATTATTTAAGGACTCTGCTGCATTATTTAAGGACTCTGCTGGGGTATTTTAGGACTCTGCTGCATTATATAAGGACTCTGCTGCATTATTTAAGGACTTTGCTGCATTATTTAAGGACTTTGCGGCAGTAATTAAGGAATCTGCTGCATTATTTAAGGACTTTGTTGCATTATTTAAGGACTGTGCTGCATTGCTTAAGGACTCTGCTGCATTATTTAAGGACGTTGCTGCATTATTTAAGGACTTTGTTGCATTATTTAAGGACTCTGCTGCATTATTTAAGGACTTTGTTGCATTATTTAAGGACTCTGTTGCATTATTTAAGGACTTTGCTGCATTATTTAAGTACTCTGGTGCATTATTTAAGGACTTTATTGCATTATTTAAGGATTCTGCTGCATTATTTAAGGAATTTGCTGCATTATTTAAGAACTTTGCTGCAGTATTTAAGGACTCTGCTGCATTATTTAAGGACTTTATTGCATTATTTAAGGACCCTGCTGCAGAATTTAAGGAATCTGCTGCATTATAAAGGACTTTGTTGCATTATTTAAGGACTCTGCTGCATTATTTAAGGACTTTGCTGCATTATTTAAGGACTTTGATGCATTATTTAAGGACGCCGCTGCAGAATTTAAGTAATCTGCTGCATTATTTAAGGACTCTGCTGCATTATTTAAGGACTTTGCTGCATTATTTAAGGACTCTACTGCATTATTAAGGACGTTGCTGCATTATTTAAGGACTTTATTGCATTATTTAAGGATTCTGCTGCATTATTGAAGGAATTAGCTGCATTATTTAAGTACTCTGCTGCATTATTTAAGGTCTTTGATGCATTATTTAAGGACTCTTCTGAATTATTTAAGGACTTTGCTGCATTATTTTAGGACGCTGCTGCGGTATTTAAGGCCTCTGCTGCATTATTTAAGGACTTTGCTGCATAATTTAAGGACTCTGCTGCATTATTAAGCACGTTGCTGCATTATTTAAGGACTTTATTGCATTATTTAAGGATTCTGCTGCATTATTTATGGAATTTGCTGCATTATTTAAGGAATTTGCTGCATTATTTAAGAACTCTGCTGCAGTATTTAAGGACTCTGCTGCATTATTTAAGGACTCTGCTGCATTATTTAAGGACTTTGCTGCATTATTTAAGGACTCTGCTGCATTATTTAAGGACTTTGTTGCATTATTTAATGACTCTGCTGCGGTATTTAAGGACTCTGCTGCATTATTTAAGGACTTTGCTGCATTATTTAAGGACTTTGCTGCAGTAATTAAGGAATCTGCTGCATTATTTAAGGACTTTGTTGCATTATTTAAGGACTCTGTTGCATTATTTAAGGACTTTGCTGCATTATTTAAGTACTCTGGTGCATTATTTAAGGACTTTGTTGCATTATTTAAGGACTCTGCTGCATTATTTAAGGACTTTGTTGCATTATTTAAGGACTCTGTTGCATTATTTAAGGACTTTGCTGCATTATTTAAGGACTCTGCTGCATTATTTTAGGACTTTGTTGCATTATTTAAGGACTCTGCTGCATTATTTAAGGACTTTGTTGCATTATTTAAGTACTCTGGTGCATTATTTAAGGACTTTGCTGCATTATTTAAGGACTCTGTTGCATTATTTAAGGACTTTGCTGCATTATTTAAGTACTCTGGTGCATTATTTAAGGACTTTATTGCATTATTTAAGGATTCTGCTGCATTATTTAAGGAATTTGCTGCATTATTTAAGAACTTTGCTGCAGTATTTAAGGACTCTGCTGCATTATTTAAGGACTTTATTGCATTATTTAAGGACCCTGCTGCAGAATTTAAGGAATCTGCTGCATTACTTAAGGACTTTGTTGCTTTATTTAAGGACTCTGCTGCATTATTTAAGGACTTTGCTGCATTATTTAAGGACTTTGATGCATTATTTAAGGACGCCGCTGCAGAATTTAAGTAATCTGCTGCATTATTTAAGGACTCTGCTGCATTATTTAAGGACTTTGCTGCATTATTTAAGGACTCTGCTGTATTATTAAGCACGTTGCTGCATTAATTAAGGACTTTATTGCATTATTTAAGGAATTTGATGCATTATTTAAGGACTCTGCTGCATTATTTAAGGACTTTGCTGCATTATTTAAGGACTCTGCTTCATTATTTAAGGACTTTGTTGCATTATTTAAGGACTCTGCTGCATTATTTAAGGACTTTGTTGCATTATTTAAGGACTCTGCTGCATTATTTAAAGACTTTGCTGCATTATTTAAGTACTCTGGTGCATTATTTAAGGACTCTGCTGCATTATTTAAAGACTTTGCTGCATTATTTAAGTACTCTGGTGCATTATTTAAGGACTTTGTTGCTTTATTTAAGGACTCTGCTGCATTATTTAAGGACTTTGTTGCACTATTTAAGGACTCTGCTGCATTATTTAAGGACTCTGCTGCGGTATTTTAGGACTCTGCTGCAATATATAAGGACTCTGCTGCATTATTTAAGGACTTTGCTGCATTATTTAAGGACTCTGCTGCATTATTTAAGGACTCGGCTGCATTATTTAAATACCTTGCTGCATTATTTAATGACTCTGCTGCATTATTTAAGGATTTTATTGCATTATTTAAGGACTCTGCTGCATTATTTAATGAATTTGCTGCATTATTTAAGGACTCTGCTGCATTATTTAAGGACTCTGCTGGGGTATTTTAGGACTCTGCTGCATTATATAAGGACTCTGCTGCATTATTTAAGGACTTTGCTGCATTATTTAAGGACTTTGCGGCAGTAATTAAGGAATCTGCTGCATTATTTAAGGACTTTGTTGCATTATTTAAGGACTGTGCTGCATTGCTTAAGGACTCTGCTGCATTATTTAAGGACGTTGCTGCATTATTTAAGGACTTTGTTGCATTATTTAAGGACTCTGCTGCATTATTTAAGGACTTTGTTGCATTATTTAAGGACTCTGTTGCATTATTTAAGGACTTTGCTGCATTATTTAAGTACTCTGGTGCATTATTTAAGGACTTTATTGCATTATTTAAGGATTCTGCTGCATTATTTAAGGAATTTGCTGCATTATTTAAGAACTTTGCTGCAGTATTTAAGGACTCTGCTGCATTATTTAAGGACTTTATTGCATTATTTAAGGACCCTGCTGCAGAATTTAAGGAATCTGCTGCATTATAAAGGACTTTGTTGCATTATTTAAGGACTCTGCTGCATTATTTAAGGACTTTGCTGCATTATTTAAGGACTTTGATGCATTATTTAAGGACGCCGCTGCAGAATTTAAGTAATCTGCTGCATTATTTAAGGACTCTGCTGCATTATTTAAGGACTTTGCTGCATTATTTAAGGACTCTACTGCATTATTAAGGACGTTGCTGCATTATTTAAGGACTTTATTGCATTATTTAAGGATTCTGCTGCATTATTGAAGGAATTAGCTGCATTATTTAAGTACTCTGCTGCATTATTTAAGGTCTTTGATGCATTATTTAAGGACTCTTCTGAATTATTTAAGGACTTTGCTGCATTATTTTAGGACGCTGCTGCGGTATTTAAGGCCTCTGCTGCATTATTTAAGGACTTTGCTGCATAATTTAAGGACTCTGCTGCATTATTAAGCACGTTGCTGCATTATTTAAGGACTTTATTGCATTATTTAAGGATTCTGCTGCATTATTTATGGAATTTGCTGCATTATTTAAGGAATTTGCTGCATTATTTAAGAACTCTGCTGCAGTATTTAAGGACTCTGCTGCATTATTTAAGGACTTTATTGCATTATTTAAGGACGCTGCTGCAGAATTTAAGGAATCTGCTGCATTATTTAAGGACGTTGTTGCATTATTTAAGGACTCTGTGCATTATTTAAGGAATTTGCTGCATTATTTAAGGACTCTGCTGCATTATTTAATGACTCTGCTGCGGTATTTAAGGACTCTGCTGCATTATGTAAGCACTCTGCTGCATTATTTAAGGACTTTGCTGCATTATTTAAGGACTTTGATGCATTATTTATGGACGCTGCTGCGAAATTTAAGGAATCTGCTGCATTATTTAAGGACTTTGTTGCACTATTTAAGGACTCTGCTGCATTATTTAAGGACTCTGCTGCGGTATTTTAGGACTCTGCTGCATTATTTAAGGACTTTGTTGCATTATTTAATGACTCTGCTGCGGTATTTAAGGACTCTGCTGTATTATTTAAGGACTTTGCTGCATTATTTAAGGACTCTGCTTCATTATTTAAGGACTTTGTTGCATTATTTAAGGACTCTGCTGCATTATTTAAGGACTTCGTTGCATTATTTAAGGACTCTGCTGCATTATTTAAAGACTTTGCTGCATTATTTAAGTACTCTGGTGCATTATTTAAGGACTCGGCTGCATTATTTAAAGACTTTGCTGCATTATTTAAGTACTCTGGTGCATTATTTAAGGACTCTGCTGCATTATTTAAGGACTTTGCTGCATTATTTAAGGACTCTGCTGCATTATTTAAGGACTTTGCTGCATTATTTAAGTATGCTGCTGCGGTATTTAAGGCCTCTGCTGCATTATTTAAGGACTCTGCTGCATTATTAAGGACGTTGCTGCATTATTTAAGGACTTTATTGCATTATTTAAGGATTCTGCTGCATTATTTAAGGAATTTGCTGCATTATTTAAGGACTCTGCTGTATTATTTAAGGACTTTGTTGCATTATTTAATGACTCTGCTGGGGTATTTAAGGACTCTGCTGCATTATTTAAGGGCTTTGCTGCATTATTTAAGGACTCTGCTGCAGTATTTAAGGACTCTGCTGCATTATTTAAGGACTTTGATGCATTATTTAAGGACGCTGCTGCAGAATTTAAGGAATCTGCTGCATTATTTAAGGACTTTGTTGCATTATTTAAGGACTATGCTGCATTATGTAAGGACTCTGCTGCATTATTTAAGGACTTTGCTGCATTATTTAATTACTCTGCTGCATTATTTAAGGACTTTGTTGCATTATTTAAGGACTCTGCTGCATTATTTAAGGACTTTGCTGCATTATTTAAGGACTTTGATGCATTATTTAAGGACGCTGCTGCAGAATTTAAGTAATCTGCTGCATTATTTAAGGACTCTGCTGCATTATTTAAGGACTTTGCTGCATTATTTAAGGACTCTGCTGCATTATTTAAGGACTTTGTTGCATTATTTAATGACTCTGCTGCGGTATTTAAGGACTCTGCTGCATTATTTAAGGACTTTGCTGCATTATTTAAGGACTTTGCTGCAGTAATTAAGGAATCTGCTGCATTATTTAAGGACTTTGTTGCATTATTTAAGGACTCTGTTGCATTATTTAAGGACTTTGCTGCATTATTTAAGTACTCTGGTGCATTATTTAAGGACTTTGTTGCATTGTTTAAGGACTCTGCTGCATTATTTAAGGACTTTGTTGCATTATTTAAGGACTCTGTTGCATTATTTAAGGACTTTGCTGCATTATTTAAGTACTCTGGTGCATTATTTTAGGACTTTGTTGCATTATTTAAGGACTCTGCTGCATTATTTAAGGACTTTGTTGCATTATTTAAGTACTCTGGTGCATTATTTAAGGACTTTGCTGCATTATTTAAGGACTCTGTTGCATTATTTAAGGACTTTGCTGCATTATTTAAGTACTCTGGTGCATTATTTAAGGACTTTATTGCATTATTTAAGGATTCTGCTGCATTATTTAAGGAATTTGCTGCATTATTTAAGAACTTTGCTGCAGTATTTAAGGACTCTGCTGCATTATTTAAGGACTTTATTGCATTATTTAAGGACCCTGCTGCAGAATTTAAGGAATCTGCTGCATTACTTAAGGACTTTGTTGCTTTATTTAAGGACTCTGCTGCATTATTTAAGGACTTTGCTGCATTATTTAAGGACTTTGATGCATTATTTAAGGACGCCGCTGCAGAATTTAAGTAATCTGCTGCATTATTTAAGGACTCTGCTGCATTATTTAAGGACTTTGCTGCATTATTTAAGGACTCTGCTGTATTATTAAGCACGTTGCTGCATTAATTAAGGACTTTATTGCATTATTTAAGGATTCTGCTGCATTATTGAAGGAATTAGCTGCATTATTTAAGTACTCTGCTGCATTATTTAAGGTCTTTGATGCATTATTTAAGGACTCTTCTGAATTATTTAAGGACTTTGCTGCATTATTTTAGGACGCTGCTGCGGTATTTAAGGCCTCTGCTGCATTATTTAAGGACTTTGCTGCATAATTTAAGGACTCTGCTGCATTATTAAGCACGTTGCTGCATTATTTAAGGACTTTATTGCATTATTTAAGGATTCTGCTGCATTATTTATGGAATTTGCTGCATTATTTAAGGAATTTGCTGCATTATTTAAGAACTCTGCTGCAGTATTTAAGGACTCTGCTGCATTATTTAAGGACTCTGCTGCATTATTTAAGGACTTTGCTGCATTATTTAAGGACTCTGCTGCATTATTTAAGGACTTTGTTGCATTATTTAATGACTCTGCTGCGGTATTTAAGGACTCTGCTGCATTATTTAAGGACTTTGCTGCATTATTTAAGGACTTTGCTGCAGTAATTAAGGAATCTGCTGCATTATTTAAGGACTTTGTTGCATTATTTAAGGACTCTGTTGCATTATTTAAGGACTTTGCTGCATTATTTAAGTACTCTGGTGCATTATTTAAGGACTTTGTTGCATTATTTAAGGACTCTGCTGCATTATTTAAGGACTTTGTTGCATTATTTAAGGACTCTGTTGCATTATTTAAGGACTTTGCTGCATTATTTAAGGACTCTGCTGCATTATTTTAGGACTTTGTTGCATTATTTAAGGACTCTGCTGCATTATTTAAGGACTTTGTTGCATTATTTAAGTACTCTGGTGCATTATTTAAGGACTTTGCTGCATTATTTAAGGACTCTGTTGCATTATTTAAGGACTTTGCTGCATTATTTAAGTACTCTGGTGCATTATTTAAGGACTTTATTGCATTATTTAAGGATTCTGCTGCATTATTTAAGGAATTTGCTGCATTATTTAAGAACTTTGCTGCAGTATTTAAGGACTCTGCTGCATTATTTAAGGACTTTATTGCATTATTTAAGGACCCTGCTGCAGAATTTAAGGAATCTGCTGCATTACTTAAGGACTTTGTTGCTTTATTTAAGGACTCTGCTGCATTATTTAAGGACTTTGCTGCATTATTTAAGGACTTTGATGCATTATTTAAGGACGCCGCTGCAGAATTTAAGTAATCTGCTGCATTATTTAAGGACTCTGCTGCATTATTTAAGGACTTTGCTGCATTATTTAAGGACTCTGCTGTATTATTAAGCACGTTGCTGCATTAATTAAGGACTTTATTGCATTATTTAAGGAATTTGATGCATTATTTAAGGACTCTGCTGCATTATTTAAGGACTTTGCTGCATTATTTAAGGACTCTGCTTCATTATTTAAGGACTTTGTTGCATTATTTAAGGACTCTGCTGCATTATTTAAGGACTTTGTTGCATTATTTAAGGACTCTGCTGCATTATTTAAAGACTTTGCTGCATTATTTAAGTACTCTGGTGCATTATTTAAGGACTCTGCTGCATTATTTAAAGACTTTGCTGCATTATTTAAGTACTCTGGTGCATTATTTAAGGACTTTGTTGCTTTATTTAAGGACTCTGCTGCATTATTTAAGGACTTTGTTGCACTATTTAAGGACTCTGCTGCATTATTTAAGGACTCTGCTGCGGTATTTTAGGACTCTGCTGCAATATATAAGGACTCTGCTGCATTATTTAAGGACTTTG
This sequence comes from Phyllobates terribilis, assembly GCF_046119375.1. NCBI lineage: Eukaryota > Metazoa > Chordata > Amphibia > Anura > Dendrobatidae > Phyllobates > Phyllobates terribilis. The sequence goes on along the minus strand of NW_027362988.1, from coordinate 878,222 downwards.
CTGCATTATTTAAGGACTCTGCTGCATTATTTAAGGACTCGGCTGCATTATTTAAATACCTTGCTGCATTATTTAATGACTCTGCTGCATTATTTAAGGATTTTATTGCATTATTTAAGGACTCTGCTGCATTATTTAATGAATTTGCTGCATTATTTAAGGACTCTGCTGCATTATTTAAGGACTCTGCTGGGGTATTTTAGGACTCTGCTGCATTATATAAGGACTCTGCTGCATTATTTAAGGACTTTGCTGCATTATTTAAGGACTTTGCGGCAGTAATTAAGGAATCTGCTGCATTATTTAAGGACTTTGTTGCATTATTTAAGGACTGTGCTGCATTGCTTAAGGACTCTGCTGCATTATTTAAGGACGTTGCTGCATTATTTAAGGACTTTGTTGCATTATTTAAGGACTCTGCTGCATTATTTAAGGACTTTGTTGCATTATTTAAGGACTCTGTTGCATTATTTAAGGACTTTGCTGCATTATTTAAGTACTCTGGTGCATTATTTAAGGACTTTATTGCATTATTTAAGGATTCTGCTGCATTATTTAAGGAATTTGCTGCATTATTTAAGAACTTTGCTGCAGTATTTAAGGACTCTGCTGCATTATTTAAGGACTTTATTGCATTATTTAAGGACCCTGCTGCAGAATTTAAGGAATCTGCTGCATTATAAAGGACTTTGTTGCATTATTTAAGGACTCTGCTGCATTATTTAAGGACTTTGCTGCATTATTTAAGGACTTTGATGCATTATTTAAGGACGCCGCTGCAGAATTTAAGTAATCTGCTGCATTATTTAAGGACTCTGCTGCATTATTTAAGGACTTTGCTGCATTATTTAAGGACTCTACTGCATTATTAAGGACGTTGCTGCATTATTTAAGGACTTTATTGCATTATTTAAGGATTCTGCTGCATTATTGAAGGAATTAGCTGCATTATTTAAGTACTCTGCTGCATTATTTAAGGTCTTTGATGCATTATTTAAGGACTCTTCTGAATTATTTAAGGACTTTGCTGCATTATTTTAGGACGCTGCTGCGGTATTTAAGGCCTCTGCTGCATTATTTAAGGACTTTGCTGCATAATTTAAGGACTCTGCTGCATTATTAAGCACGTTGCTGCATTATTTAAGGACTTTATTGCATTATTTAAGGATTCTGCTGCATTATTTATGGAATTTGCTGCATTATTTAAGGAATTTGCTGCATTATTTAAGAACTCTGCTGCAGTATTTAAGGACTCTGCTGCATTATTTAAGGACTTTATTGCATTATTTAAGGACGCTGCTGCAGAATTTAAGGAATCTGCTGCATTATTTAAGGACGTTGTTGCATTATTTAAGGACTCTGTGCATTATTTAAGGAATTTGCTGCATTATTTAAGGACTCTGCTGCATTATTTAATGACTCTGCTGCGGTATTTAAGGACTCTGCTGCATTATGTAAGCACTCTGCTGCATTATTTAAGGACTTTGCTGCATTATTTAAGGACTTTGATGCATTATTTATGGACGCTGCTGCGAAATTTAAGGAATCTGCTGCATTATTTAAGGACTTTGTTGCACTATTTAAGGACTCTGCTGCATTATTTAAGGACTCTGCTGCGGTATTTTAGGACTCTGCTGCATTATTTAAGGACTTTGTTGCATTATTTAATGACTCTGCTGCGGTATTTAAGGACTCTGCTGTATTATTTAAGGACTTTGCTGCATTATTTAAGGACTCTGCTTCATTATTTAAGGACTTTGTTGCATTATTTAAGGACTCTGCTGCATTATTTAAGGACTTCGTTGCATTATTTAAGGACTCTGCTGCATTATTTAAAGACTTTGCTGCATTATTTAAGTACTCTGGTGCATTATTTAAGGACTCGGCTGCATTATTTAAAGACTTTGCTGCATTATTTAAGTACTCTGGTGCATTATTTAAGGACTCTGCTGCATTATTTAAGGACTTTGCTGCATTATTTAAGGACTCTGCTGCATTATTTAAGGACTTTGCTGCATTATTTAAGTATGCTGCTGCGGTATTTAAGGCCTCTGCTGCATTATTTAAGGACTCTGCTGCATTATTAAGGACGTTGCTGCATTATTTAAGGACTTTATTGCATTATTTAAGGATTCTGCTGCATTATTTAAGGAATTTGCTGCATTATTTAAGGACTCTGCTGTATTATTTAAGGACTTTGTTGCATTATTTAATGACTCTGCTGGGGTATTTAAGGACTCTGCTGCATTATTTAAGGGCTTTGCTGCATTATTTAAGGACTCTGCTGCAGTATTTAAGGACTCTGCTGCATTATTTAAGGACTTTGATGCATTATTTAAGGACGCTGCTGCAGAATTTAAGGAATCTGCTGCATTATTTAAGGACTTTGTTGCATTATTTAAGGACTATGCTGCATTATGTAAGGACTCTGCTGCATTATTTAAGGACTTTGCTGCATTATTTAATTACTCTGCTGCATTATTTAAGGACTTTGTTGCATTATTTAAGGACTCTGCTGCATTATTTAAGGACTTTGCTGCATTATTTAAGGACTTTGATGCATTATTTAAGGACGCTGCTGCAGAATTTAAGTAATCTGCTGCATTATTTAAGGACTCTGCTGCATTATTTAAGGACTTTGCTGCATTATTTAAGGACTCTGCTGCATTATTTAAGGACTTTGTTGCATTATTTAATGACTCTGCTGCGGTATTTAAGGACTCTGCTGCATTATTTAAGGACTTTGCTGCATTATTTAAGGACTTTGCTGCAGTAATTAAGGAATCTGCTGCATTATTTAAGGACTTTGTTGCATTATTTAAGGACTCTGTTGCATTATTTAAGGACTTTGCTGCATTATTTAAGTACTCTGGTGCATTATTTAAGGACTTTGTTGCATTGTTTAAGGACTCTGCTGCATTATTTAAGGACTTTGTTGCATTATTTAAGGACTCTGTTGCATTATTTAAGGACTTTGCTGCATTATTTAAGTACTCTGGTGCATTATTTTAGGACTTTGTTGCATTATTTAAGGACTCTGCTGCATTATTTAAGGACTTTGTTGCATTATTTAAGTACTCTGGTGCATTATTTAAGGACTTTGCTGCATTATTTAAGGACTCTGTTGCATTATTTAAGGACTTTGCTGCATTATTTAAGTACTCTGGTGCATTATTTAAGGACTTTATTGCATTATTTAAGGATTCTGCTGCATTATTTAAGGAATTTGCTGCATTATTTAAGAACTTTGCTGCAGTATTTAAGGACTCTGCTGCATTATTTAAGGACTTTATTGCATTATTTAAGGACCCTGCTGCAGAATTTAAGGAATCTGCTGCATTACTTAAGGACTTTGTTGCTTTATTTAAGGACTCTGCTGCATTATTTAAGGACTTTGCTGCATTATTTAAGGACTTTGATGCATTATTTAAGGACGCCGCTGCAGAATTTAAGTAATCTGCTGCATTATTTAAGGACTCTGCTGCATTATTTAAGGACTTTGCTGCATTATTTAAGGACTCTGCTGTATTATTAAGCACGTTGCTGCATTAATTAAGGACTTTATTGCATTATTTAAGGAATTTGATGCATTATTTAAGGACTCTGCTGCATTATTTAAGGACTTTGCTGCATTATTTAAGGACTCTGCTTCATTATTTAAGGACTTTGTTGCATTATTTAAGGACTCTGCTGCATTATTTAAGGACTTTGTTGCATTATTTAAGGACTCTGCTGCATTATTTAAAGACTTTGCTGCATTATTTAAGTACTCTGGTGCATTATTTAAGGACTCTGCTGCATTATTTAAAGACTTTGCTGCATTATTTAAGTACTCTGGTGCATTATTTAAGGACTTTGTTGCTTTATTTAAGGACTCTGCTGCATTATTTAAGGACTTTGTTGCACTATTTAAGGACTCTGCTGCATTATTTAAGGACTCTGCTGCGGTATTTTAGGACTCTGCTGCAATATATAAGGACTCTGCTGCATTATTTAAGGACTTTGCTGCATTATTTAAGGACTCTGCTGCATTATTTAAGGACTCGGCTGCATTATTTAAATACCTTGCTGCATTATTTAATGACTCTGCTGCATTATTTAAGGATTTTATTGCATTATTTAAGGACTCTGCTGCATTATTTAATGAATTTGCTGCATTATTTAAGGACTCTGCTGCATTATTTAAGGACTCTGCTGGGGTATTTTAGGACTCTGCTGCATTATATAAGGACTCTGCTGCATTATTTAAGGACTTTGCTGCATTATTTAAGGACTTTGCGGCAGTAATTAAGGAATCTGCTGCATTATTTAAGGACTTTGTTGCATTATTTAAGGACTGTGCTGCATTGCTTAAGGACTCTGCTGCATTATTTAAGGACGTTGCTGCATTATTTAAGGACTTTGTTGCATTATTTAAGGACTCTGCTGCATTATTTAAGGACTTTGTTGCATTATTTAAGGACTCTGTTGCATTATTTAAGGACTTTGCTGCATTATTTAAGTACTCTGGTGCATTATTTAAGGACTTTATTGCATTATTTAAGGATTCTGCTGCATTATTTAAGGAATTTGCTGCATTATTTAAGAACTTTGCTGCAGTATTTAAGGACTCTGCTGCATTATTTAAGGACTTTATTGCATTATTTAAGGACCCTGCTGCAGAATTTAAGGAATCTGCTGCATTATTTAAGGACTTTGTTGCACTATTTAAGGACTCTGCTGCATTATTTAAGGACTCTGCTGCGGTATTTTAGGACTCTGCTGCATTATATAAGGACTCTGCTGCATTATTTAAGGACTTTGCTGCATTATTTAAGGACTCTGCTGCATTATTTAAGGACTCGGCTGCATTATTTAAATACCTTGCTGCATTATTTAATGACTCTGCTGCATTATTTAAGGATTTTATTGCATTATTTAAGGACTCTGCTGCATTATTTAATGAATTTGCTGCATTATTTAAGGACTCTGCTGCATTATTTAAGGACTCTGCTGGGGTATTTTAGGACTCTGCTGCATTATATAAGGACTCTGCTGCATTATTTAAGGACTTTGCTGCATTATTTAAGGACTTTGCGGCAGTAATTAAGGAATCTGCTGCATTATTTAAGGACTTTGTTGCATTATTTAAGGACTGTGCTGCATTGCTTAAGGACTCTGCTGCATTATTTAAGGACGTTGCTGCATTATTTAAGGACTTTGTTGCATTATTTAAGGACTCTGCTGCATTATTTAAGGACTTTGTTGCATTATTTAAGGACTCTGTTGCATTATTTAAGGACTTTGCTGCATTATTTAAGTACTCTGGTGCATTATTTAAGGACTTTGTTGCATTATTTAAGGACTCTGCTGCATTATTTAAGGACTTTGTTGCATTATTTAAGGACTCTGCTGCATTATTTAAGGACTTTGTTGCATCATTTAATGACTCTGCTGCAGTATTTAAGGACTATGTTGCATTATTTAAGGACTTTGATGCATTATTTAAGGAGGCTGCTGCAGAATTTAAGGAATCTGCTGCATTATTTAAGGACTTTGTTGCATTATTTAAGGACTCTGCTGCATTATTTAAGGACGCTGCTGCAGTATTTAAGGCCTCTTCTGCATTATTTAAGGATTTTGCTGCATTATTTAAGGACTCTACTGCATTATTAAGGACGTTGCTGCATTATTTAAGGACTTTATTGCATTATTTAAGGATTCTGCTGCATTATTTAAGGAATTAGCTGCATTATTTAAGTACTCTGCTGCATTATTTAAGGACTTTGCTGCATTATTTAAGTATGCTGCTGCAGTATTTAAGGCCTCTGCTGCATTATTTAAGGACTCTGCTGCATTATTAAGGACGTTGCTGCATTATTTAAGGACTTTATTGCATTATTTAAGGATTCTGCTGCATTATTTAAGGAATTTGCTGCATTATTTAAGGACTCTGCTGCATTATTTAAGGACTTTGTTGCATTATTTAATGACTCTGCTGGGGTATTTAAGGACTCTGCTGCATTATTTAAGGACTTTGTTGCATTATTTAAGGACTCTGCTGCATTATTTAAGGACTTTGCTGCATTATTTAAGGACTTTGATGCATTATTTAAGGACGCTGCTGCAGAATTAAAGTAATCTGCTGCATTATTTAAGGACTCTGCTGCATTATTTAAGGACTTTGCTGCATTATTTAAGGACTCTGCTGCATTATTTAAGGACTTTGTTGCATTATTTAATGACTCTGCTGCGGTATTTAAGGACTCTGCTGTATTATTTAAGGACTTTGCTGCATTATTTAAGGACTCTGCTTCATTATTTAAGGACTTTGTTGCATTATTTAAGGACTCTGCTGCATTATTTAAGGACTTCGTTGCATTATTTAAGGACTCTGCTGCATTATTTAAAGACTTTGCTGCATTATTTAAGTACTCTGGTGCATTATTTAAGGACTCGGCTGCATTATTTAAAGACTTTGCTGCATTATTTAAGTACTCTGGTGCATTATTTAAGGACTCTGCTGCATTATTTAAGGACTTTGCTGCATTATTTAAGGACTCTGCTGCATTATTTAAGGACTTTGCTGCATTATTTAAGTATGCTGCTGCGGTATTTAAGGCCTCTGCTGCATTATTTAAGGACTCTGCTGCATTATTAAGGACGTTGCTGCATTATTTAAGGACTTTATTGCATTATTTAAGGATTCTGCTGCATTATTTAAGGAATTTGCTGCATTATTTAAGGACTCTGCTGTATTATTTAAGGACTTTGTTGCATTATTTAATGACTCTGCTGGGGTATTTAAGGACTCTGCTGCATTATTTAAGGGCTTTGCTGCATTATTTAAGGACTCTGCTGCAGTATTTAAGGACTCTGCTGCATTATTTAAGGACTTTGATGCATTATTTAAGGACGCTGCTGCAGAATTTAAGGAATCTGCTGCATTATTTAAGGACTTTGTTGCATTATTTAAGGACTATGCTGCATTATGTAAGGACTCTGCTGCATTATTTAAGGACTTTGCTGCATTATTTAATTACTCTGCTGCATTATTTAAGGACTTTGTTGCATTATTTAAGGACTCTGCTGCATTATTTAAGGACTTTGCTGCATTATTTAAGGACTTTGATGCATTATTTAAGGACGCTGCTGCAGAATTTAAGTAATCTGCTGCATTATTTAAGGACTCTGCTGCATTATTTAAGGACTTTGCTGCATTATTTAAGGACTCTGCTGCATTATTTAAGGACTTTGTTGCATTATTTAATGACTCTGCTGCGGTATTTAAGGACTCTGCTGCATTATTTAAGGACTTTGCTGCATTATTTAAGGACTTTGCTGCAGTAATTAAGGAATCTGCTGCATTATTTAAGGACTTTGTTGCATTATTTAAGGACTCTGTTGCATTATTTAAGGACTTTGCTGCATTATTTAAGTACTCTGGTGCATTATTTAAGGACTTTGTTGCATTATTTAAGGACTCTGCTGCATTATTTAAGGACTTTGTTGCATTATTTAAGTACTCTGGTGCATTATTTAAGGACTTTGCTGCATTATTTAAGGACTCTGTTGCATTATTTAAGGACTTTGCTGCATTATTTAAGTACTCTGGTGCATTATTTAAGGACTTTATTGCATTATTTAAGGATTCTGCTGCATTATTTAAGGAATTTGCTGCATTATTTAAGAACTTTGCTGCAGTATTTAAGGACTCTGCTGCATTATTTAAGGACTTTATTGCATTATTTAAGGACCCTGCTGCAGAATTTAAGGAATCTGCTGCATTACTTAAGGACTTTGTTGCTTTATTTAAGGACTCTGCTGCATTATTTAAGGACTTTGCTGCATTATTTAAGGACTTTGATGCATTATTTAAGGACGCCGCTGCAGAATTTAAGTAATCTGCTGCATTATTTAAGGACTCTGCTGCATTATTTAAGGACTTTGCTGCATTATTTAAGGACTCTGCTGTATTATTAAGCAAGTTGCTGCATTAATTAAGGACTTTATTGCATTATTTAAGGAATTTGATGCATTATTTAAGGACTCTGCTGCATTATTTAAGGACTTTGCTGCATTATTTAAGGACTCTGCTTCATTATTTAAGGACTTTGTTGCATTATTTAAGGACTCTGCTGCATTATTTAAGGACTTTGTTGCATTATTTAAGGACTCTGCTGCATTATTTAAAGACTTTGCTGCATTATTTAAGTACTCTGGTGCATTATTTAAGGACTCTGCTGCATTATTTAAAGACTTTGCTGCATTATTTAAGTACTCTGGTGCATTATTTAAGGACTTTGTTGCTTTATTTAAGGACTCTGCTGCATTATTTAAGGACTTTGTTGCACTATTTAAGGACTCTGCTGCATTATTTAAGGACTCTGCTGCGGTATTTTAGGACTCTGCTGCAATATATAAGGACTCTGCTGCATTATTTAAGGACTTTGCTGCATTATTTAAGGACTCTGCTGCATTATTTAAGGACTCGGCTGCATTATTTAAATACCTTGCTGCATTATTTAATGACTCTGCTGCATTATTTAAGGATTTTATTGCATTATTTAAGGACTCTGCTGCATTATTTAATGAATTTGCTGCATTATTTAAGGACTCTGCTGCATTATTTAAGGACTCTGCTGGGGTATTTTAGGACTCTGCTGCATTATATAAGGACTCTGCTGCATTATTTAAGGACTTTGCTGCATTATTTAAGGACTTTGCGGCAGTAATTAAGGAATCTGCTGCATTATTTAAGGACTTTGTTGCATTATTTAAGGACTGTGCTGCATTGCTTAAGGACTCTGCTGCATTATTTAAGGACGTTGCTGCATTATTTAAGGACTTTGTTGCATTATTTAAGGACTCTGCTGCATTATTTAAGGACTTTGTTGCATTATTTAAGGACTCTGTTGCATTATTTAAGGACTTTGCTGCATTATTTAAGTACTCTGGTGCATTATTTAAGGACTTTATTGCATTATTTAAGGATTCTGCTGCATTATTTAAGGAATTTGCTGCATTATTTAAGAACTTTGCTGCAGTATTTAAGGACTCTGCTGCATTATTTAAGGACTTTATTGCATTATTTAAGGACCCTGCTGCAGAATTTAAGGAATCTGCTGCATTATTTAAGGACTTTGTTGCACTATTTAAGGACTCTGCTGCATTATTTAAGGACTCTGCTGCGGTATTTTAGGACTCTGCTGCATTATATAAGGACTCTGCTGCATTATTTAAGGACTTTGCTGCATTATTTAAGGACTCTGCTGCATTATTTAAGGACTCGGCTGCATTATTTAAATACCTTGCTGCATTATTTAATGACTCTGCTGCATTATTTAAGGATTTTATTGCATTATTTAAGGACTCTGCTGCATTATTTAATGAATTTGCTGCATTATTTAAGGACTCTGCTGCATTATTTAAGGACTCTGCTGGGGTATTTTAGGACTCTGCTGCATTATATAAGGACTCTGCTGCATTATTTAAGGACTTTGCTGCATTATTTAAGGACTTTGCGGCAGTAATTAAGGAATCTGCTGCATTATTTAAGGACTTTGTTGCATTATTTAAGGACTGTGCTGCATTGCTTAAGGACTCTGCTGCATTATTTAAGGACGTTGCTGCATTATTTAAGGACTTTGTTGCATTATTTAAGGACTCTGCTGCATTATTTAAGGACTTTGTTGCATTATTTAAGGACTCTGTTGCATTATTTAAGGACTTTGCTGCATTATTTAAGTACTCTGGTGCATTATTTAAGGACTTTGTTGCATTATTTAAGGACTCTGCTGCATTATTTAAGGACTTTGTTGCATTATTTAAGGACTCTGCTGCATTATTTAAGGACTTTGTTGCATCATTTAATGACTCTGCTGCAGTATTTAAGGACTATGTTGCATTATTTAAGGACTTTGATGCATTATTTAAGGAGGCTGCTGCAGAATTTAAGGAATCTGCTGCATTATTTAAGGACTTTGTTGCATTATTTAAGGACTCTGCTGCATTATTTAAGGACGCTGCTGCAGTATTTAAGGCCTCTTCTGCATTATTTAAGGATTTTGCTGCATTATTTAAGGACTCTACTGCATTATTAAGGACGTTGCTGCATTATTTAAGGACTTTATTGCATTATTTAAGGATTCTGCTGCATTATTTAAGGAATTAGCTGCATTATTTAAGTACTCTGCTGCATTATTTAAGGACTTTGCTGCATTATTTAAGTATGCTGCTGCAGTATTTAAGGCCTCTGCTGCATTATTTAAGGACTCTGCTGCATTATTAAGGACGTTGCTGCATTATTTAAGGACTTTATTGCATTATTTAAGGATTCTGCTGCATTATTTAAGGAATTTGCTGCATTATTTAAGGACTCTGCTGCATTATTTAAGGACTTTGTTGCATTATTTAATGACTCTGCTGGGGTATTTAAGGACTCTGCTGCATTATTTAAGGACTTTGTTGCATTATTTAAGGACTCTGCTGCATTATTTAAGGACTTTGCTGCATTATTTAAGGACTTTGATGCATTATTTAAGGACGCTGCTGCAGAATTAAAGTAATCTGCTGCATTATTTAAGGACTCTGCTGCATTATTTAAGGACTTTGCTGCATTATTTAAGGACTCTGCTGCATTATTTAAGGACTTTGTTGCATTATTTAATGACTCTGCTGCGGTATTTAAGGACTCTGCTGTATTATTTAAGGACTTTGCTGCATTATTTAAGGACTCTGCTTCATTATTTAAGGACTTTGTTGCATTATTTAAGGACTCTGCTGCATTATTTAAGGACTTCGTTGCATTATTTAAGGACTCTGCTGCATTATTTAAAGACTTTGCTGCATTATTTAAGTACTCTGGTGCATTATTTAAGGACTCGGCTGCATTATTTAAAGACTTTGCTGCATTATTTAAGTACTCTGGTGCATTATTTAAGGACTCTGCTGCATTATTTAAGGACTTTGCTGCATTATTTAAGGACTCTGCTGCATTATTTAAGGACTTTGCTGCATTATTTAAGTATGCTGCTGCGGTATTTAAGGCCTCTGCTGCATTATTTAAGGACTCTGCTGCATTATTAAGGACGTTGCTGCATTATTTAAGGACTTTATTGCATTATTTAAGGATTCTGCTGCATTATTTAAGGAATTTGCTGCATTATTTAAGGACTCTGCTGTATTATTTAAGGACTTTGTTGCATTATTTAATGACTCTGCTGGGGTATTTAAGGACTCTGCTGCATTATTTAAGGGCTTTGCTCCATTATTTAAGGACTCTGCTGCAGTATTTAAGGACTCTGCTGCATTATTTAAGGACTTTGATGCATTATTTAAGGACGCTGCTGCAGAATTTAAGGAATCTGCTGCATTATTTAAGGACTTTGTTGAATTATTTAAGGACTATGCTGCATTATGTAAGGACTCTGCTGCATTATTTAAGGACTTTGCTGCATTATTTAATTACTCTGCTGCATTATTTAAGGACTTTGTTGCATTATTTAAGGACTCTGCTGCATTATTTAAGGACTTTGCTGCATTATTTAAGGACTTTGATGCATTATTTAAGGACGCTGCTGCAGAATTTAAGTAATCTGCTGCATTATTTAAGGACTCTGCTGCATTATTTAAGGACTTTGCTGCATTATTTAAGGACTCTGCTGCATTATTTAAGGACTTTGTTGCATTATTTAATGACTCTGCTGCGGTATTTAAGGACTCTGCTGCATTATTTAAGGACTTTGCTGCATTATTTAAGGACTTTGCTGCAGTAATTAAGGAATCTGCTGCATTATTTAAGGACTTTGTTGCATTATTTAAGGACTCTGTTGCATTATTTAAGGACTTTGCTGCATTATTTAAGTACTCTGGTGCATTATTTAAGGACTTTGTTGCATTATTTAAGGACTCTGCTGCATTATTTAAGGACTTTGTTGCATTATTTAAGGACTCTGTTGCATTATTTAAGGACTTTGCTGCATTATTTAAGGACTCTGCTGCATTATTTTAGGACTTTGTTGCATTATTTAAGGACTCTGCTGCATTATTTAAGGACTTTGTTGCATTATTTAAGTACTCTGGTGCATTATTTAAGGACTTTGCTGCATTATTTAAGGACTCTGTTGCATTATTTAAGGACTTTGCTGCATTATTTAAGTACTCTGGTGCATTATTTAAGGACTTTATTGCATTATTTAAGGATTCTGCTGCATTATTTAAGGAATTTGCTGCATTATTTAAGAACTTTGCTGCAGTATTTAAGGACTCTGCTGCATTATTTAAGGACTTTATTGCATTATTTAAGGACCCTGCTGCAGAATTTAAGGAATCTGCTGCATTACTTAAGGACTTTGTTGCTTTATTTAAGGACTCTGCTGCATTATTTAAGGACTTTGCTGCATTATTTAAGGACTTTGATGCATTATTTAAGGACGCCGCTGCAGAATTTAAGTAATCTGCTGCATTATTTAAGGACTCTGCTGCATTATTTAAGGACTTTGCTGCATTATTTAAGGACTCTGCTGTATTATTAAGCACGTTGCTGCATTAATTAAGGACTTTATTGCATTATTTAAGGAATTTGATGCATTATTTAAGGACTCTGCTGCATTATTTAAGGACTTTGCTGCATTATTTAAGGACTCTGCTTCATTATTTAAGGACTTTGTTGCATTATTTAAGGACTCTGCTGCATTATTTAAGGACTTTGTTGCATTATTTAAGGACTCTGCTGCATTATTTAAAGACTTTGCTGCATTATTTAAGTACTCTGGTGCATTATTTAAGGACTCTGCTGCATTATTTAAAGACTTTGCTGCATTATTTAAGTACTCTGGTGCATTATTTAAGGACTTTGTTGCTTTATTTAAGGACTCTGCTGCATTATTTAAGGACTTTGTTGCACTATTTAAGGACTCTGCTGCATTATTTAAGGACTCTGCTGCGGTATTTTAGGACTCTGCTGCAATATATAAGGACTCTGCTGCATTATTTAAGGACTTTGCTGCATTATTTAAGGACTCTGCTGCATTATTTAAGGACTCGGTTGCATTATTTAAATACCTTGCTGCATTATTTAATGACTCTGCTGCATTATTTAAGGATTTTATTGCATTATTTAAGGACTCTGCTGCATTATTTAATGAATTTGCTGCATTATTTAAGGACTCTGCTGCATTATTTAAGGACTCTGCTGGGGTATTTTAGGACTCTGCTGCATTATATAAGGACTCTGCTGCATTATTTAAGGACTTTGCTGCATTATTTAAGGACTTTGCGGCAGTAATTAAGGAATCTGCTGCATTATTTAAGGACTTTGTTGCATTATTTAAGGACTGTGCTGCATTGCTTAAGGACTCTGCTGCATTATTTAAGGACGTTGCTGCATTATTTAAGGACTTTGTTGCATTATTTAAGGACTCTGCTGCATTATTTAAGGACTTTGTTGCATTATTTAAGGACTCTGTTGCATTATTTAAGGACTTTGCTGCATTATTTAAGTACTCTGGTGCATTATTTAAGGACTTTATTGCATTATTTAAGGATTCTGCTGCATTATTTAAGGAATTTGCTGCATTATTTAAGAACTTTGCTGCAGTATTTAAGGACTCTGCTGCATTATTTAAGGACTTTATTGCATTATTTAAGGACCCTGCTGCAGAATTTAAGGAATCTGCTGCATTATAAAGGACTTTGTTGCATTATTTAAGGACTCTGCTGCATTATTTAAGGACTTTGCTGCATTATTTAAGGACTTTGATGCATTATTTAAGGACGCCGCTGCAGAATTTAAGTAATCTGCTGCATTATTTAAGGACTCTGCTGCATTATTTAAGGACTTTGCTGCATTATTTAAGGACTCTACTGCATTATTAAGGACGTTGCTGCATTATTTAAGGACTTTATTGCATTATTTAAGGATTCTGCTGCATTATTGAAGGAATTAGCTGCATTATTTAAGTACTCTGCTGCATTATTTAAGGTCTTTGATGCATTATTTAAGGACTCTTCTGAATTATTTAAGGACTTTGCTGCATTATTTTAGGACGCTGCTGCGGTATTTAAGGCCTCTGCTGCATTATTTAAGGACTTTGCTGCATAATTTAAGGACTCTGCTGCATTATTAAGCACGTTGCTGCATTATTTAAGGACTTTATTGCATTATTTAAGGATTCTGCTGCATTATTTATGGAATTTGCTGCATTATTTAAGGAATTTGCTGCATTATTTAAGAACTCTGCTGCAGTATTTAAGGACTCTGCTGCATTATTTAAGGACTTTATTGCATTATTTAAGGACGCTGCTGCAGAATTTAAGGAATCTGCTGCATTATTTAAGGACGTTGTTGCATTATTTAAGGACTCTGTGCATTATTTAAGGAATTTGCTGCATTATTTAAGGACTCTGCTGCATTATTTAATGACTCTGCTGCGGTATTTAAGGACTCTGCTGCATTATGTAAGCACTCTGCTGCATTATTTAAGGACTTTGCTGCATTATTTAAGGACTTTGATGCATTATTTATGGACGCTGCTGCGAAATTTAAGGAATCTGCTGCATTATTTAAGGACTTTGTTGCACTATTTAAGGACTCTGCTGCATTATTTAAGGACTCTGCTGCGGTATTTTAGGACTCTGCTGCATTATATAAGGACTCTGCTGCATTATTTAAGGACTTTGCTGCATTATTTAAGGACTCTGCTGCATTATTTAAGGACTCGGCTGCATTATTTAAATACCTTGCTGCATTATTTAATGACTCTGCTGCATTATTTAAGGATTTTATTGCATTATTTAAGGACTCTGCTGCATTATTTAATGAATTTGCTGCATTATTTAAGGACTCTGCTGCATTATTTAAGGACTCTGCTGGGGTATTTTAGGACTCTGCTGCATTATATAAGGACTCTGCTGCATTATTTAAGGACTTTGCTGCATTATTTAAGGACTTTGCGGCAGTAATTAAGGAATCTGCTGCATTATTTAAGGACTTCGTTGCATTATTTAAGGACTGTGCTGCATTGCTTAAGGACTCTGCTGCATTATTTAAGGACGTTGCTGCATTATTTAAGGACTTTGTTGCATTATTTAAGGACTCTGCTGCATTATTTAAGGACTTTGTTGCATTATTTAAGGACTCTGTTGCATTATTTAAGGACTTTGCTGCATTATTTAAGTACTCTGGTGCATTATTTAAGGACTTTGTTGCATTATTTAAGGACTCTGCTGCATTATTTAAGGACTTTGTTGCATTATTTAAGGACTCTGCTGCATTATTTAAGGACTTTGTTGCATCATTTAATGACTCTGCTGCAGTATTTAAGGACTATGTTGCATTATTTAAGGACTTTGATGCATTATTTAAGGAGGCTGCTGCAGAATTTAAGGAATCTGCTGCATTATTTAAGGACTTTGTTGCATTATTTAAGGACTCTGCTGCATTATTTAAGGACGCTGCTGCAGTATTTAAGGCCTCTTCTGCATTATTTAAGGATTTTGCTGCATTATTTAAGGACTCTACTGCATTATTAAGGACGTTGCTGCATTATTTAAGGACTTTATTGCATTATTTAAGGATTCTGCTGCATTATTTAAGGAATTAGCTGCATTATTTAAGTACTCTGCTGCATTATTTAAGGACTTTGCTGCATTATTTAAGTATGCTGCTGCAGTATTTAAGGCCTCTGCTGCATTATTTAAGGACTCTGCTGCATTATTAAGGACGTTGCTGCATTATTTAAGGACTTTATTGCATTATTTAAGGATTCTGCTGCATTATTTAAGGAATTTGCTGCATTATTTAAGGACTCTGCTGCATTATTTAAGGACTTTGTTGCATTATTTAATGACTCTGCTGGGGTATTTAAGGACTCTGCTGCATTATTTAAGGACTTTGTTGCATTATTTAAGGACTCTGCTGCATTATTTAAGGACTTTGCTGCATTATTTAAGGACTTTGATGCATTATTTAAGGACGCTGCTGCAGAATTTAAGTAATCTGCTGCATTATTTAAGGACTCTGCTGCATTATTTAAGGACTTTGCTGCATTATTTAAGGACTCTGCTGCATTATTTAAGGACTTTGTTGCATTATTTAATGACTCTGCTGCGGTATTTAAGGACTCTGCTGTATTATTTAAGGACTTTGCTGCATTATTTAAGGACTCTGCTTCATTATTTAAGGACTTTGTTGCATTATTTAAGGACTCTGCTGCATTATTTAAGGACTTCTTTGCATTATTTAAGGACTCTGCTGCATTATTTAAAGACTTTGCTGCATTATTTAAGTACTCTGGTGCATTATTTAAGGACTCGGCTGCATTATTTAAAGACTTTGCTGCATTATTTAAGTACTCTGGTGCATTATTTAAGGACTCTGCTGCATTATTTAAGGACTTTGCTGCATTATTTAAGGACTCTGCTGCATTATTTAAGGACTTTGCTGCATTATTTAAGTATGCTGCTGCGGTATTTAAGGCCTCTGCTGCATTATTTAAGGACTCTGCTGCATTATTAAGGACGTTGCTGCATTATTTAAGGACTTTATTGCATTATTTAAGGATTCTGCTGCATTATTTAAGGAATTTGCTGCATTATTTAAGGACTCTGCTGTATTATTTAAGGACTTTGTTGCATTATTTAATGACTCTGCTGGGGTATTTAAGGACTCTGCTGCATTATTTAAGGGCTTTGCTGCATTATTTAAGGACTCTGCTGCAGTATTTAAGGACTCTGCTGCATTATTTAAGGACTTTGATGCATTATTTATGGACGCTGCTGCAGAATTTAAGGAATCTGCTGCATTATTTAAGGACTTTGTTGCATTATTTAAGGACTATGCTGCATTATGTAAGGACTCTGCTGCATTATTTAAGGACTTTGCTGCATTATTTAATTACTCTGCTGCATTATTTAAGGACTTTGTTGCATTATTTAAGGACTCTGCTGCATTATTTAAGGACTTTGCTGCATTATTTAAGGACTTTGATGCATTATTTAAGGACGCTGCTGCAGAATTTAAGGACTTTGCGGCAGTAATTAAGGAATCTGCTGCATTATTTAAGGACTTTGTTGCATTATTTAAGGACTCTGCTGCATTATTTAAGGACTTTGCTGCATTATTTAAGGACTCTGCTGCATTATTTAAGGACTTTGCTGCATTATTTAAGGACTTTGCGGCAGTAATTAAGGAATCTGCTGCATTATTTAAGGACTTTGTTGCATTATTTAAGGACTGTGCTGCATTGCTTAAGGACTCTGCTGCATTATTTAAGGACGTTGCTGCATTATTTAAGGACTTTGTTGCATTATTTAAGGACTCTGCTGCATTATTTAAGGACTTTGTTGCATTATTTAAGGACTCTGTTGCATTATTTAAGGACTTTGCTGCATTATTTAAGTACTCTGGTGCATTATTTAAGGACTTTATTGCATTATTTAAGGATTCTGCTGCATTATTTAAGGAATTTGCTGCATTATTTAAGAACTTTGCTGCAGTATTTAAGGACTCTGCTGCATTATTTAAGGACTTTATTGCATTATTTAAGGACCCTGCTGCAGAATTTAAGGAATCTGCTGCATTATAAAGGACTTTGTTGCATTATTTAAGGACTCTGCTGCATTATTTAAGGACTTTGCTGCATTATTTAAGGACTTTGATGCATTATTTAAGGACGCCGCTGCAGAATTTAAGTAATCTGCTGCATTATTTAAGGACTCTGCTGCATTATTTAAGGACTTTGCTGCATTATTTAAGGACTCTACTGCATTATTAAGGACGTTGCTGCATTATTTAAGGACTTTATTGCATTATTTAAGGATTCTGCTGCATTATTGAAGGAATTAGCTGCATTATTTAAGTACTCTGCTGCATTATTTAAGGTCTTTGATGCATTATTTAAGGACTCTTCTGAATTATTTAAGGACTTTGCTGCATTATTTTAGGACGCTGCTGCGGTATTTAAGGCCTCTGCTGCATTATTTAAGGACTTTGCTGCATAATTTAAGGACTCTGCTGCATTATTAAGCACGTTGCTGCATTATTTAAGGACTTTATTGCATTATTTAAGGATTCTGCTGCATTATTTATGGAATTTGCTGCATTATTTAAGGAATTTGCTGCATTATTTAAGAACTCTGCTGCAGTATTTAAGGACTCTGCTGCATTATTTAAGGACTTTATTGCATTATTTAAGGACGCTGCTGCAGAATTTAAGGAATCTGCTGCATTATTTAAGGACGTTGTTGCATTATTTAAGGACTCTGTGCATTATTTAAGGAATTTGCTGCATTATTTAAGGACTCTGCTGCATTATTTAATGACTCTGCTGCGGTATTTAAGGACTCTGCTGCATTATGTAAGCACTCTGCTGCATTATTTAAGGACTTTGCTGCATTATTTAAGGACTTTGATGCATTATTTATGGACGCTGCTGCGAAATTTAAGGAATCTGCTGCATTATTTAAGGACTTTGTTGCACTATTTAAGGACTCTGCTGCATTATTTAAGGACTCTGCTGCGGTATTTTAGGACTCTGCTGCATTATATAAGGACTCTGCTGCATTATTTAAGGACTTTGCTGCATTATTTAAGGACTCTGCTGCATTATTTAAGGACTCGGCTGCATTATTTAAATACCTTGCTGCATTATTTAATGACTCTGCTGCATTATTTAAGGATTTTATTGCATTATTTAAGGACTCTGCTGCATTATTTAATGAATTTGCTGCATTATTTAAGGACTCTGCTGCATTATTTAAGGACTCTGCTGGGGTATTTTAGGACTCTGCTGCATTATATAAGGACTCTGCTGCATTATTTAAGGACTTTGCTGCATTATTTAAGGACTTTGCGGCAGTAATTAAGGAATCTGCTGCATTATTTAAGGACTTCGTTGCATTATTTAAGGACTGTGCTGCATTGCTTAAGGACTCTGCTGCATTATTTAAGGACGTTGCTGCATTATTTAAGGACTTTGTTGCATTATTTAAGGACTCTGCTGCATTATTTAAGGACTTTGTTGCATTATTTAAGGACTCTGTTGCATTATTTAAGGACTTTGCTGCATTATTTAAGTACTCTGGTGCATTATTTAAGGACTTTGTTGCATTATTTAAGGACTCTGCTGCATTATTTAAGGACTTTGTTGCATTATTTAAGGACTCTGCTGCATTATTTAAGGACTTTGTTGCATCATTTAATGACTCTGCTGCAGTATTTAAGGACTATGTTGCATTATTTAAGGACTTTGATGCATTATTTAAGGAGGCTGCTGCAGAATTTAAGGAATCTGCTGCATTATTTAAGGACTTTGTTGCATTATTTAAGGACTCTGCTGCATTATTTAAGGACGCTGCTGCAGTATTTAAGGCCTCTTCTGCATTATTTAAGGATTTTGCTGCATTATTTAAGGACTCTACTGCATTATTAAGGACGTTGCTGCATTATTTAAGGACTTTATTGCATTATTTAAGGATTCTGCTGCATTATTTAAGGAATTAGCTGCATTATTTAAGTACTCTGCTGCATTATTTAAGGACTTTGCTGCATTATTTAAGTATGCTGCTGCAGTATTTAAGGCCTCTGCTGCATTATTTAAGGACTCTGCTGCATTATTAAGGACGTTGCTGCATTATTTAAGGACTTTATTGCATTATTTAAGGATTCTGCTGCATTATTTAAGGAATTTGCTGCATTATTTAAGGACTCTGCTGCATTATTTAAGGACTTTGTTGCATTATTTAATGACTCTGCTGGGGTATTTAAGGACTCTGCTGCATTATTTAAGGACTTTGTTGCATTATTTAAGGACTCTGCTGCATTATTTAAGGACTTTGCTGCATTATTTAAGGACTTTGATGCATTATTTAAGGACGCTGCTGCAGAATTTAAGTAATCTGCTGCATTATTTAAGGACTCTGCTGCATTATTTAAGGACTTTGCTGCATTATTTAAGGACTCTGCTGCATTATTTAAGGACTTTGTTGCATTATTTAATGACTCTGCTGCGGTATTTAAGGACTCTGCTGTATTATTTAAGGACTTTGCTGCATTATTTAAGGACTCTGCTTCATTATTTAAGGACTTTGTTGCATTATTTAAGGACTCTGCTGCATTATTTAAGGACTTCTTTGCATTATTTAAGGACTCTGCTGCATTATTTAAAGACTTTGCTGCATTATTTAAGTACTCT
The DNA here is from genome assembly GCF_046119375.1 of Phyllobates terribilis. Lineage (NCBI taxonomy): Eukaryota > Metazoa > Chordata > Amphibia > Anura > Dendrobatidae > Phyllobates > Phyllobates terribilis. The sequence continues at coordinate 858,048 of NW_027362988.1, read as the reverse complement.
GGTGCATTATTTAAGGACTCGGCTGCATTATTTAAAGACTTTGCTGCATTATTTAAGTACTCTGGTGCATTATTTAAGGACTCTGCTGCATTATTTAAGGACTTTGCTGCATTATTTAAGGACTCTGCTGCATTATTTAAGGACTTTGCTGCATTATTTAAGTATGCTGCTGCGGTATTTAAGGCCTCTGCTGCATTATTTAAGGACTCTGCTGCATTATTAAGGACGTTGCTGCATTATTTAAGGACTTTATTGCATTATTTAAGGATTCTGCTGCATTATTTAAGGAATTTGCTGCATTATTTAAGGACTCTGCTGTATTATTTAAGGACTTTGTTGCATTATTTAATGACTCTGCTGGGGTATTTAAGGACTCTGCTGCATTATTTAAGGGCTTTGCTGCATTATTTAAGGACTCTGCTGCAGTATTTAAGGACTCTGCTGCATTATTTAAGGACTTTGATGCATTATTTATGGACGCTGCTGCAGAATTTAAGGAATCTGCTGCATTATTTAAGGACTTTGTTGCATTATTTAAGGACTATGCTGCATTATGTAAGGACTCTGCTGCATTATTTAAGGACTTTGCTGCATTATTTAATTACTCTGCTGCATTATTTAAGGACTTTGTTGCATTATTTAAGGACTCTGCTGCATTATTTAAGGACTTTGCTGCATTATTTAAGGACTTTGATGCATTATTTAAGGACGCTGCTGCAGAATTTAAGGACTTTGCGGCAGTAATTAAGGAATCTGCTGCATTATTTAAGGACTTTGTTGCATTATTTAAGGACTCTGCTGCATTATTTAAGGACTTTGCTGCATTATTTAAGGACTCTGCTGCATTATTTAAGGACTTTGCTGCATTATTTAAGGACTTTGCGGCAGTAATTAAGGAATCTGCTGCATTATTTAAGGACTTTGTTGCATTATTTAAGGACTGTGCTGCATTGCTTAAGGACTCTGCTGCATTATTTAAGGACGTTGCTGCATTATTTAAGGACTTTGTTGCATTATTTAAGGACTCTGCTGCATTATTTAAGGACTTTGTTGCATTATTTAAGGACTCTGTTGCATTATTTAAGGACTTTGCTGCATTATTTAAGTACTCTGGTGCATTATTTAAGGACTTTATTGCATTATTTAAGGATTCTGCTGCATTATTTAAGGAATTTGCTGCATTATTTAAGAACTTTGCTGCAGTATTTAAGGACTCTGCTGCATTATTTAAGGACTTTATTGCATTATTTAAGGACCCTGCTGCAGAATTTAAGGAATCTGCTGCATTATAAAGGACTTTGTTGCATTATTTAAGGACTCTGCTGCATTATTTAAGGACTTTGCTGCATTATTTAAGGACTTTGATGCATTATTTAAGGACGCCGCTGCAGAATTTAAGTAATCTGCTGCATTATTTAAGGACTCTGCTGCATTATTTAAGGACTTTGCTGCATTATTTAAGGACTCTACTGCATTATTAAGGACGTTGCTGCATTATTTAAGGACTTTATTGCATTATTTAAGGATTCTGCTGCATTATTGAAGGAATTAGCTGCATTATTTAAGTACTCTGCTGCATTATTTAAGGTCTTTGATGCATTATTTAAGGACTCTTCTGAATTATTTAAGGACTTTGCTGCATTATTTTAGGACGCTGCTGCGGTATTTAAGGCCTCTGCTGCATTATTTAAGGACTTTGCTGCATAATTTAAGGACTCTGCTGCATTATTAAGCACGTTGCTGCATTATTTAAGGACTTTATTGCATTATTTAAGGATTCTGCTGCATTATTTATGGAATTTGCTGCATTATTTAAGGAATTTGCTGCATTATTTAAGAACTCTGCTGCAGTATTTAAGGACTCTGCTGCATTATTTAAGGACTTTATTGCATTATTTAAGGACGCTGCTGCAGAATTTAAGGAATCTGCTGCATTATTTAAGGACGTTGTTGCATTATTTAAGGACTCTGTGCATTATTTAAGGAATTTGCTGCATTATTTAAGGACTCTGCTGCATTATTTAATGACTCTGCTGCGGTATTTAAGGACTCTGCTGCATTATGTAAGCACTCTGCTGCATTATTTAAGGACTTTGCTGCATTATTTAAGGACTTTGATGCATTATTTATGGACGCTGCTGCGAAATTTAAGGAATCTGCTGCATTATTTAAGGACTTTGTTGCACTATTTAAGGACTCTGCTGCATTATTTAAGGACTCTGCTGCGGTATTTTAGGACTCTGCTGCATTATATAAGGACTCTGCTGCATTATTTAAGGACTTTGCTGCATTATTTAAGGACTCTGCTGCATTATTTAAGGACTCGGCTGCATTATTTAAATACCTTGCTGCATTATTTAATGACTCTGCTGCATTATTTAAGGATTTTATTGCATTATTTAAGGACTCTGCTGCATTATTTAATGAATTTGCTGCATTATTTAAGGACTCTGCTGCATTATTTAAGGACTCTGCTGGGGTATTTTAGGACTCTGCTGCATTATATAAGGACTCTGCTGCATTATTTAAGGACTTTGCTGCATTATTTAAGGACTTTGCGGCAGTAATTAAGGAATCTGCTGCATTATTTAAGGACTTCGTTGCATTATTTAAGGACTGTGCTGCATTGCTTAAGGACTCTGCTGCATTATTTAAGGACGTTGCTGCATTATTTAAGGACTTTGTTGCATTATTTAAGGACTCTGCTGCATTATTTAAGGACTTTGTTGCATTATTTAAGGACTCTGTTGCATTATTTAAGGACTTTGCTGCATTATTTAAGTACTCTGGTGCATTATTTAAGGACTTTGTTGCATTATTTAAGGACTCTGCTGCATTATTTAAGGACTTTGTTGCATTATTTAAGGACTCTGCTGCATTATTTAAGGACTTTGTTGCATCATTTAATGACTCTGCTGCAGTATTTAAGGACTATGTTGCATTATTTAAGGACTTTGATGCATTATTTAAGGAGGCTGCTGCAGAATTTAAGGAATCTGCTGCATTATTTAAGGACTTTGTTGCATTATTTAAGGACTCTGCTGCATTATTTAAGGACGCTGCTGCAGTATTTAAGGCCTCTTCTGCATTATTTAAGGATTTTGCTGCATTATTTAAGGACTCTACTGCATTATTAAGGACGTTGCTGCATTATTTAAGGACTTTATTGCATTATTTAAGGATTCTGCTGCATTATTTAAGGAATTAGCTGCATTATTTAAGTACTCTGCTGCATTATTTAAGGACTTTGCTGCATTATTTAAGTATGCTGCTGCAGTATTTAAGGCCTCTGCTGCATTATTTAAGGACTCTGCTGCATTATTAAGGACGTTGCTGCATTATTTAAGGACTTTATTGCATTATTTAAGGATTCTGCTGCATTATTTAAGGAATTTGCTGCATTATTTAAGGACTCTGCTGCATTATTTAAGGACTTTGTTGCATTATTTAATGACTCTGCTGGGGTATTTAAGGACTCTGCTGCATTATTTAAGGACTTTGTTGCATTATTTAAGGACTCTGCTGCATTATTTAAGGACTTTGCTGCATTATTTAAGGACTTTGATGCATTATTTAAGGACGCTGCTGCAGAATTTAAGTAATCTGCTGCATTATTTAAGGACTCTGCTGCATTATTTAAGGACTTTGCTGCATTATTTAAGGACTCTGCTGCATTATTTAAGGACTTTGTTGCATTATTTAATGACTCTGCTGCGGTATTTAAGGACTCTGCTGTATTATTTAAGGACTTTGCTGCATTATTTAAGGACTCTGCTTCATTATTTAAGGACTTTGTTGCATTATTTAAGGACTCTGCTGCATTATTTAAGGACTTCTTTGCATTATTTAAGGACTCTGCTGCATTATTTAAAGACTTTGCTGCATTATTTAAGTACTCTGGTGCATTATTTAAGGACTCGGCTGCATTATTTAAAGACTTTGCTGCATTATTTAAGTACTCTGGTGCATTATTTAAGGACTCTGCTGCATTATTTAAGGACTTTGCTGCATTATTTAAGGACTCTGCTGCATTATTTAAGGACTTTGCTGCATTATTTAAGTATGCTGCTGCGGTATTTAAGGCCTCTGCTGCATTATTTAAGGACTCTGCTGCATTATTAAGGACGTTGCTGCATTATTTAAGGACTTTATTGCATTATTTAAGGATTCTGCTGCATTATTTAAGGAATTTGCTGCATTATTTAAGGACTCTGCTGTATTATTTAAGGACTTTGTTGCATTATTTAATGACTCTGCTGGGGTATTTAAGGACTCTGCTGCATTATTTAAGGGCTTTGCTGCATTATTTAAGGACTCTGCTGCAGTATTTAAGGACTCTGCTGCATTATTTAAGGACTTTGATGCATTATTTATGGACGCTGCTGCAGAATTTAAGGAATCTGCTGCATTATTTAAGGACTTTGTTGCATTATTTAAGGACTATGCTGCATTATGTAAGGACTCTGCTGCATTATTTAAGGACTTTGCTGCATTATTTAATTACTCTGCTGCATTATTTAAGGACTTTGTTGCATTATTTAAGGACTCTGCTGCATTATTTAAGGACTTTGCTGCATTATTTAAGGACTTTGATGCATTATTTAAGGACGCTGCTGCAGAATTTAAGTAATCTGCTGCATTATTTAAGGACTCTGCTGCATTATTTAAGGACTTTGCTGCATTATTTAAGGACTCTGCTGCATTATTTAAGGACTTTGTTGCATTATTTAATGACTCTGCTGCGGTATTTAAGGACTCTGCTGCATTATTTAAGGACTTTGCTGCATTATTTAAGGACTTTGCTGCAGTAATTAAGGAATCTGCTGCATTATTTAAGGACTTTGTTGCATTATTTAAGGACTCTGTTGCATTATTTAAGGACTTTGCTGCATTATTTAAGTACTCTGGTGCATTATTTAAGGACTTTGTTGCATTATTTAAGGACTCTGCTGCATTATTTAAGGACTTTGTTGCATTATTTAAGGACTCTGTTGCATTATTTAAGGACTTTGCTGCATTATTTAAGTACTCTGGTGCATTATTTAAGGACTTTGTTGCATTATTTAAGGACTCTGCTGCATTATTTAAGGACTTTGTTGCATTATTTAAGGACTCTGCTGCATTATTTAAGGACTTTGCTGCATTATTTAAGGACTCTGTTGCATTATTTAAGGACTTTGCTGCATTATTTAAGTACTCTGGTGCATTATTTAAGGACTTTATTGCATTATTTAAGGATTCTGCTGCATTATTTAAGGAATTTGCTGCATTATTTAAGAACTTTGCTGCAGTATTTAAGGACTCTGCTGCATTATTTAAGGACTTTATTGCATTATTTAAGGACCCTGCTGCAGAATTTAAGGAATCTGCTGCATTACTTAAGGACTTTGTTGCTTTATTTAAGGACTCTGCTGCATTATTTAAGGACTTTGCTGCATTATTTAAGGACTTTGATGCATTATTTAAGGACGCCGCTGCAGAATTTAAGTAATCTGCTGCATTATTTAAGGACTCTGCTGCATTATTTAAGGACTTTGCTGCATTATTTAAGGACTCTGCTGTATTATTAAGCACGTTGCTGCATTAATTAAGGACTTTATTGCATTATTTAAGGAATTTGATGCATTATTTAAGGACTCTGCTGCATTATTTAAGGACTTTGCTGCATTATTTAAGGACTCTGCTTCATTATTTAAGGACTTTGTTGCATTATTTAAGGACTCTGCTGCATTATTTAAGGACTTTGTTGCATTATTTAAGGACTCTGCTGCATTATTTAAAGACTTTGCTGCATTATTTAAGTACTCTGGTGCATTATTTAAGGACTCTGCTGCATTATTTAAAGACTTTGCTGCATTATTTAAGTACTCTGGTGCATTATTTAAGGACTTTGTTGCTTTATTTAAGGACTTTGCTGCATTATTTAAGGACTTTGTTGCATTATTTAAGGACTCTGCTGCATTATTTAAGGACTTTGCTGCATTATTTAAGTATGCTGCTGCAGTATTTAAGGCCTCTGCTGCATTATTTAAGGACTCTGCTGCATTTTTAAGGACGTTGCTGCATTATTTAAGGACTTTATTGCATTATTTAAGGATTCTGCTGCATTATTTAAGGAATTTGCTGCATTATTTAAGGACTCTGCTGCATTATTTAAGGACTTTGTTTCATTATTTAATGACTCTGCTGGGGTATTTAACCCCTTAATAACATCTGACGTACTAATACGCGTCTGTGCCCTGGGACTTAAGAGCCAGACCCGTATTAGTACGTCATCGCGATCGCGCCCGCACACAGGCTGTGCGGGCGCGATCGCCGCCGGGTGTCAGCTGATTGTCACAGCTGACACCTGGTACTATGTGCAGGGAGCGGTCACGCACCGCTCCCAGCACATTAACCCCCGCGATGCTGCGATCGAAGTCGATCGAAGTCGATCGCGGCATTGCGGGGGCAAGGGGAGGTGATCGGCGATACTCACCTCCTCTTCCGGCTTCCAGCGCAGTCTGCAAAGGCTTCCCGGGTGTTGCCATGACGACCCGATGTCGTCATGACAACATCCGGGTCACCAGAGAGCAGGAAGATTGCTTGGACATGCGCAGTGCATCTCCAAGCAATCTTCACACTGTGCATTTCTGACAGCTTGCATGGCATAGGGATGGTGCTCCATTCCTGTGCCATGCAGGCGATCAGAAAAAAAAAAGTGAAAGTCCCAGAGTGGGACAAAGTAATAAAGTGTATAAACTGTGTGAAAGTGGAAAAAAAAAAAAAAAATGTGCAAAAATATTATAAAAAAATAAAAAAAATAATACACCAAAAATAAAAATATAATGTACCCATCAATAAATATTATTATAAAAAAAAAAAAAAAAAAACAATAAAAGTACACATATTTGGTATCGCCGCGTCCGGAACAACCTGACCTATAAAACTGTCCCACTAGTTAACCCCTTCAGTGAACACGGTAAAAAAAAAAAAAAAAAAACCATGCAAAAAACAATGCTTTATCACCATACCGCCAAACAAAAAGTGGAATAACACGCGATCAAAAAGACTCATATAAATAAAAATGATACCGCTGAAAACGTCATCTCGTCCCGCAAAAAACAAGCCGCCATATAGCTCCATCAGCCGAAAAATAAAAAAGTTATAGCTCTCAGAATAAAGCGATACTAAAAACTATTTTTTTCTATAAAATAGCTTTTATTGTGTATAAGCGCCAAAACATAGAAAAATGATACAAATGTGGTACCGCTGTAAACGTACTGACCCGAAGAGTAAAGCTGCCTCATCAATTTTACCACACGCGGAACAGAATAAAAAAAAAAAAAAAAAACAATTCCTGAATTGTTGGTTTTTGTTTATTCTGCCTCCCAAAAATCGGAATAGAAAGCGATCAAAAAATGTCACGTGCCTGAAAATGGCACCAATAACAACGTCAAGTCATCCTGCAAAAAACGAGCCGTCACATGACTGTCTGCCAAAATCTGGAAAAATTATAGCTCTCAAAATATGGCGATGCAAAAACTAGATTTTACAAAAAATGCGTCTTTTAGTGTGTGACAGCTGTCAGTCATAAAAACCCCATATGATTCTGGCATTGCTGTAATCACACCGACCCGAAGAATAAAGTCGTCTAATCACTTATACCGCACAAGGAACGGCGTCAAAAATAAACTCTTGAGTTAGGATTGGGCTAGGGTTAGGGCTGGGTTTGGGGCTAGGGCTGTGCTGGGGCTAGGGTTGTGCTGGGGCTAGGGTTGTGCTGGGGCTAGGGTTGTGCTGGGGCTAGGGTTGTGCTAGGGTTAGGGCTGGGGTTGGGATTTTTTTCAAAAGTAAGAAAAAAAGATGACGATATGGCGACTAGTGTTGAGAGCAAGTGCTCGCTACTTGAGTTTGCATCGGGTGCTCTGGTATGCATTTAGTATCGTGGGTATTTGAGTGATATGCTCGAGTCTCTGCCCCATATGCTTCGCGGCCAAAAAACTTTATGGGGATTGCCTGCCATGCACGAGCGATACCCGCATGTTTTTTTTTGGGTGTCTAATAACCGTGAAACATGCGGAGCAGGGACTCGAGCATGTCACTCGAGCACACGCTGTACATGGTGCATACCTGAGTACCCGATGCAAACTCAAGTAGCGAGCACTTGCGCTCAAGAATAATGAAAACTTATTCAATATGATGACCTAATGTAAACAAATAATGTGCCGTACCTCTGGGTTCAAAATGTTCACTATACACCTTAATAAAATCTTTGAGGGGTATAGTTTCCAAAATGGGGACACTTGTGGGGGAGCTCCACTGTTTAGGCACATCACGGGCTCTCCAAACGCGACATGGTGTCCGCTAACAAATTGAATGGAAAATCGGCTCAAATTGTTAGCGGACGCCATGTTGCGTTTGGAGAGCCCCTGTGTGTCCAAACATTGGAGCTCCCCCACAAGTGACCCCATTTTGGAAACTAGACCCCCCAAGGCACCTATCTAGATGCATAGTGAGCACTTGGAACCCCCAGGTGCTTCACAAATTGATTCGTAAAAATGAAAAAGTGAAAAAAAAACACTTTTTCATTTTTATGAATCAATTTGTGAAGCACCTGGGGTTCCAAGTGCTCACTATGAATCTAGATAGGTGCCTTGGGGGGTCTAGTTTCCAAAATGGGGTCACTTGTGGGGGAGCTCCAATGTTTGGGCACACAGGGACTCTCTAAATGCAACATGGTATCCGCTAACAAATTGAATGGAAAATCGGCTCAAATTGTTAGCGGACACCACATTGCGTTTGGAGAGCCCCTCTGTGCCCAAACTTTGGAGCTCCCCCACAAGTGACCCCATTTTGGAAACTAGACCCCCCAAGGCACCTTTCTAGATGCATAGTGAGCACTTGGAACCCCCAGGTGCTTCACAAATTGATTCGTAAAAATGAAAAAGTGAAAAAAAAAACACTTTTTCATTTTTATGAATCAATTTGTGAAGAACCTGGGGTTCTAAGTGCTCACTATGAATCTAGATAGGTGCCTTGGGGGGTCTAGTTTCCAAAATGGGGTCACTTGTGGGGGAGCTCCAATGTTTGGGCACACAGGGACTCTCCAAATGCAACATGATATCCGCTAACAAATTGTCGGCTCAAATTGTTAGCGGAAATCATGTTGCATTTGGAGAGTCCCTGTGTGCCCAAACATTGGAGCTCCTCCACAAGTGACCCCATTTTGGAAACTAGACCCCCCAAGGCACCTATCTAGATGCATAGTGAGCACTTGGAACCCCTAGGTGCTTCACAAATTAATTCGTAAAAATGAAAAAGTGTTTTTTTTTTCACTTTTTCATTATTACGAATCAATTTGTGAAGCACCTGGGGGTTCCAAGTGCTCACTATGCATCTAGAAAGGTGCCTTGGGGGGTCTAGTTTCCAAAATGGGGTCACTTGTGGGGGAGCTCCAAAGTTTGGGCACAGAGGGGCTCTCCAAACGCAATGTGGCGTCCGCTAACAATTTGAGCCGATTTTCCATTCAATTTGTTAGCGGATACCATGTTGCATTTAGAGAGTCCCTGTGTGCCCAAACATTGGAGCTCCCCCACAAGTGACCCCATTTTGGAAACTAGACCCCCCAAGGCACCTATCTAGATGCATAGTGAGCACTTGGAACCCCTAGGTGCTTCACAAATTGATTCGTAAAAATGAAAAAGTGTTTTTTTTTTTCACTTTTTCATTATTACGAATCAATTTGTGAAGCACCTGGGGGTTCCAAGTGCTCACTATGCATCTAGAAAGGTGCCTTGGGGGGTCTAGTTTCCAAAATGGGGTCACTTGTGGGGGAGCTCCAAAGTTTGGGCACAGAGGGGCTCTCCAAACGCAATGTGGCGTCCGCTAACAATTTGAGCCGATTTTCCATTCAATTTGTTAGCGGATACCATGTTGCATTTAGAGAGTCCCTGTGTGCCCAAACATTGGAGCTCTCCCACAAGTGACCCCATTTTGGAAACTAGACCCCCCAAGGCACCTATCTAGATGCATAGTGAGCAGTTGGAACCCCCAGGTGCTTCACAAATTGATTCATAAAAATGAAAAAGTGTTTTTTTTTTCACTTTTTCATTGTTACGAATCAATTTGTGAAGCACCTGGGGGTTCCAAGTGCTCACTATGCATCTAGATAGGTGCCTTGGGGGGTCTAGTTTCCAAAATGGGGTCACTTGTGGGGGAGCTCCAATGTTTGGGCACACAGCAGCTCTCCAAACGCAACATGGTGTCGCTAACAATTTGAGCCAATTTTGCGTTAAATTTGTTAGCGGACACCATGTTGCATTTAGAGAGCCGCTGTGTGCCCAAATATTGGAGCTCCCCCACAAGTGACCCCATTTTGGAAACTAGACCACCCAAGGCACCTATCTAGATGCATAGTGAGCACTTGGAACCCTCAGGTGCTTCACAAATTGATTCATACAAATGAAAAAGTTTTTTTTTTTTCACTTTTTCATTGTTACGAATCAATTTGTGAAGCACCTGGGGGTTCCAAGTGCTCACTATGCATCTAGATAGGTGCCTTGGGGGGTCTAGTTTCCAAAATGGGGTCACTTGTGGGGGAGCTCCAATGTTTGGGCACACAGGGACTCTCTAAATGCAACATGGTGTCCTCTAACAAATTTAACGGAAAATCGGCTCAAATTGTTAGCGACACCATGTTGCGTTTGGAGAGCCGCTGTGTGCCCAAACATTGGAGCTCCCCCACAAGTGACCCCATTTTGGAAACTAGACCCCTCAAGGCACCTATCTAGATGCATTGTGAGCACTTGGAACACTCAGGTGCTTCACAAATTGATTCATAAAAATGAAAAAGTGTTTTTTTTTTCACTTTTTCATTGTTACGAATCAATTTGTGAAGCACCTGGGGGTTCCAAGTGCTCACTATGCATCTAGAAAGGTGCCTTGGGGGGTCTAGTTTCCAAAATGGGGTCACTTGTGGGGGAGCTCCAAAGTTTGGGCACACATGGGCTCTCCAAACACAACATGGCGTCCGCTAATTATTCAAGCAAATTTTACAATCAAAAAGTCAAATAGCGCTCCTTCCCTTCCGAGCCCTGCCGTGCGCCCAAACAGTATTTTTTCCCCAAATATTGGGTATCTGCGTGCCCAGGGGAAATTGAACAACAAATTTTGGGGTCCATTTTTTCTTGTTACCCCTGTGAAAATAAAAAAAATTGGGTCTAAATTAACATTTTTGTGAAAAAAGTTAAATGTTCATTTTTTTCTTCCACATTCAAAAAATTCCTGTGAAGCACCTGAAGGGTTAATAAAGTTCTTGAATGTGGTTTTGAGCACCTTGAGGGGTGCAGTTTTTAGAATGGTGTCACTTTTGGGTATTTTCTGTCATAAAGACCTCTCAAAGTGACTTCAAATGTGATGTGGTCCCTAAAAAAATGGTTTTGTAAATTTTGTTGGAAAAATGAGAAATCGCTGGTCAACTTTTAACCCTTATAGCTCCCTAACAAAAAAAAATTTTGGTTCCAAAATTGTGTTGATGTAAAGTAGACATGTGGGAAATGTTATTTATTAACTCTTTTGTGTGACATATCGCTCTGATTTCAGGGCTTAAAAATTCAAATTTTGAAAATTGCAAAATTTTCAAAATTTTCGCCAAATTTCCGTTTTTTTCACAAATAAACGCAAGTGATATCGAAGAAATTTTTCCACAATCATGAAGTACAATATGTCACGAAAAAACAATCTCAGAATCAGGGGGATCCGTTGAAGCGTTCGAGAGTAATTACCTCATAAAGTGACAGTGGTCAGAATTGTAAAAATTGGCCCGGTCATTAACGTGCAAACCACCCGCGGGGCTTAAGGGGTTAAGGACTCTGCTGCATTATTTAAGGACTTTGTTGCATTATTTAAGGACTCTGCTGCATTATTTAAGGACTTTGCTGCATTATTTAAGGACTTTGATGCATTATTTAAGGACGCTGCTGCAGAATTTAAGTAATCTGCTGCATTATTTAAGGACTCTGCTGCATTATTTAAGGACTTTGCTGCAGAATTTAAGTAATCTGCTGCATTATTTAAGGACTCTGCTGCATTATTTAAGGACTTTGCTGCATTATTTAAGGACTCTGCTGCATTATTTAAGGACTTTGTTGCAATATTTAATGACTCTGCTGCGGTATTTAAGGACTCTGCTGTATTATTTAAGGACTTTGCTGCATTATTTAAGGACTCTGCTTCATTATTTAAGGACTTTGTTGCATTATTTAAGGACTCTGCTGCATTCTTTAAGGACTTCGTTGCATTATTTAAGGACTCTGCTGCATTATTTAAAGACTTTGCTGCATTATTTAAGTACTCTGGTGCATTATTTAAGGACTCTGCTGCATTATTTAAGGACTTTGCTGCATTATTTAAGGACTCTGCTGCATTATTTAAGGACTTTGCTGCATTATTTAAGTATGCTGCTGCGGTATTTAAGGCCTCTGCTGCATTATTTAAGGACTCTGCTGCATTATTAAGGACGTTGCTGCATTATTTAAGGACTTTATTGCATTATTTAAGGATTCTGCTGCATTATTTAAGGAATTTGCTGCATTATTTAAGGACTCTGCTGCATTATTTAAGGACTTTGTTGCATTATTTAATGACTCTGCTGGGGTATTTAAGGACTCTGCTGCATTATTTAAGGGCTTTGCTGCATTATTTAAGGACTCTGCTGCAGTATTTAAGGACTCTGCTGCATTATTTAAGGACTTTGATGCATTATTTAAGGACGCTGCTGCAGAATTTAAGGAATCTGCTGCATTATTTAAGGACTTTGTTGCATTATTTAAGGACTATGCTGCATTATGTAAGGACTCTGCTGCATTATTTAAGGACTTTGCTGCATTATTTAATTACTCTGCTGCATTATTTAAGGACTTTGTTGCATTATTTAAGGACTCTGCTGCATTATTTAAGGACTTTGCTGCATTATTTAAGGACTTTGATGCATTATTTAAGGACGCTGCTGCAGAATTTAAGTAATCTGCTGCATTATTTAAGGACTCTGCTGCATTATTTAAGGACTTTGCTGCATTATTTAAGGACTCTGCTGCATTATTTAAGGACTTTGTTGCATTATTTAATGACTCTGCTGCGGTATTTAAGGACTCTGCTGCATTATTTAAGGACTTTGCTGCATTATTTAAGGACTTTGCTGCAGTAATTAAGGAATCTGCTGCATTATTTAAGGACTTTGTTGCATTATTTAAGGACTGTGCTGCATTGCTTAAGGACTCTGCTGCATTATTTAAGGACTTTGCTGCATTATTTAAGGACTTTGTTGCATTATTTAAGGACTCTGCTGCATTATTTAAGGACTTTGTTGCATTATTTAAGGACTCTGTTGCATTATTTAAGGACTTTGCTGCATTATTTAAGTACTCTGGTGCATTATTTAAGGACTTTGTTGCACTATTTAAGGACTCTGCTGCATTATTTAAGGACTTTGTTGCATTATTTAAGGACTCTGCTGCATTATTTAAGGACTTTGCTGCATTATTTAAGGACTCTGCTGCATTATTTAAGGACTTTGTTGCATTATTTAATGACTCTGCTGCGGTATTTAAGGACTCTTCTGCATTATTTAAGGACTTTGCTGCATTATTTAAGGACTCTGCTTCATTATTTAAGGACTTTGTTGCATTATTTAAGGACTCTGCTGCATTATTTAAGGACTTTGCTGCATTATTTAAGGACTCTGCTGCATTATTTAAGGACTTTGTTGCATTATTTAATGACTCTGCTGCGGTATTTAAGGACTCTTCTGCATTATTTAAGGACTTTGCTGCATTATTTAAGGACTCTGCTTCATTATTTAAGGACTTTCTTGCATTATTTAAGGACTCTGCTGCATTATTTAAGGACTTTGTTGCATTATTTAAGGACTCTGCTGCATTATTTAAAGACTTTGCTGCATTATTTAAGTACTCTGGTGCATTATTTAAGGACTCTGCTGCATTATTTAAAGACTTTGCTGCATTATTTAAGTACTCTGGTGCATTATTTAAGGACTTTGTTGCATTATGTAAGTATGCTGCTGCGGTATTTAAGGCCTCTGCTGCATTATTTAAGGACTCTGCTGCATTATTTAAAGATTTTGCTGCATTATTTAAGGATTCTGCTGCATTATTTAAGGACTTTGTTGCATTATTTAAGGACGCTGCTGCGGTATTTAAGGACTCTGCTACATTATATAAGGACTTTGCTGCATTATTTCAGGACTCGGCTGCATTATTAAGGGCGTTGCTGCATTTTATTTAAGGAATTTATTGCATTATTTAAGGACTCTGTGCATTATTTAAGGAATTTGCTGCATTATTTAAGGACTCTGCTGCATTATTTAATGACTCTGCTGCGGTATTTAAGGACTCTGCTGCATTATTTAAGCACTCTGCTGCTTTATTTATGGACTTTGCTGCATTATTTAAGGACTCTGCTGTGGTATTTTAAGACTCTGCTGCATTATTTAAGGACTTTGATGCATTATTTAAGAACTCTGCCGCAGTATTTAAGGACTCTGCTGCATTTTTTAAGGTCTTTGATGCATTATTTAAGGACTCTTCTGAATTATTTAAGGACTTTGCTGCATTATTTTAGGACGCTGCTGCGGTATTTAAGGCCTCTGCTGCATTATTTAAGGACTTTGCTGCATAATTTAAGGACTCTGCTGCATTATTAAGCACGTTGCTGCATTATTTAAGGACTTTATTGCATTATTTAAGGATTCTGCTGCATTATTTATGGAATTTGCTGCATTATTTAAGGAATTTGCTGCATTATTTAAGAACTCTGCTGCAGTATTTAAGGACTCTGCTGCATTATTTAAGGACTTTATTGCATTATTTAAGGACGCTGCTGCAGAATTTAAGGAATCTGCTGCATTATTTAAGGACGTTGTTGCATTATTTAAGGACTCTGTGCATTATTTAAGGAATTTGCTGCATTATTTAAGGACTCTGCTGCATTATTTAAGGACTTTGCTGCATTATTTAAGGACTTTGCGGCAGTAATTAAGGAATCTGCTGCATTATTTAAGGACTTTGTTGCATTATTTAAGGACTGTGCTGCATTGCTTAAGGACTCTGCTGCATTATTTAAGGACGTTGCTGCATTATTTAAGGACTTTGTTGCATTATTTAAGGACTCTGCTGCATTATTTAAGGACTTTGTTGCATTATTTAAGGACTCTGTTGCATTATTTAAGGACTTTGCTGCATTATTTAAGTACTCTGGTGCATTATTTAAGGACTTTGTTGCATTATTTAAGGACTCTGCTGCATTATTTAAGGACTTTGTTGCATTATTTAAGGACTCTGCTGCATTATTTAAGGACTTTGCTGCATTATTTAAGTATGCTGCTGCGGTATTTAAGGCCTCTGCTGCATTATTTAAGGACTTTGCTGCATTATTTAAGGACTCTTCTGCATTATTAAGGACGGTGCTGCATTATTTAAGTACTTTATTGCATTATTTAAGGATTCTGCTGCATTATTTAAGGAATTTGCTGCATTATTTAAGGACTCTGCTGCATTATTTAAGGACTTTGTTGCATCATTTAATGACTCTGCTGCAGTATTTAAGGACTATGTTGCAATATTTAAGGACTTTGATGCATTATTTAAGGAGGCTGCTGCAGAATTTAAGGAATCTGCTGCATTATTTAAGGACTTTGTTGCATTATTTAAGGACTCTGCTGCATTATTTAAGGACGCTGCTGCAGTATTTAAGGCCTCTTCTGCATTATTTAAGGACTCTACTGCATTATTAAGGACGTTGCTGCATTATTTAAGGACTTTATTGCATTATTTAAGGATTCTGCTGCATTATTTAAGGAATTAGCTGCATTATTTAAGTACTCTGCTGCATTATTTAAGGACTTTGCTGCATTATTTAAGTATGCTGCTGCAGTATTTAAGGCCTCTGCTGCATTATTTAAGGACTCTGCTGCATTATTAAGGACGTTGCTGCATTATTTAAGGACTTTATTGCATTATTTAAGGATTCTGCTGCATTATTTAAGGAATTTGCTGCATTATTTAAGGACTCTGCTGCATTATTTAAGGACTTTGTTGCATTATTTAATGACTCTGCTGGGGTATTTAAGGACTCTGCTGCATTATTTAAGGACTTTGTTGCATTATTTAAGGACTCTGCTGCATTATTTAAGGACTTTGCTGCATTATTTAAGGACTTTGATGCATTATTTAAGGACGCTGCTGCAGAATTTAAGTAATCTGCTGCATTATTTAAGGACTCTGCTGCATTATTTAAGGACTTTGCTGCATTATTTAAGGACTCTGCTGCATTATTTAAGGACTTTGTTGCATTATTTAATGACTCTGCTGCGGTATTTAAGGACTCTGCTGTATTATTTAAGGACTTTGCTGCATTATTTAAGGACTCTGCTTCATTATTTAAGGACTTTGTTGCATTATTTAAGGACTCTGCTGCATTATTTAAGGACTTCGTTGCATTATTTAAGGACTCTGCTGCATTATTTAAAGACTTTGCTGCATTATTTAAGTACTCTGGTGCATTATTTAAGGACTCGGCTGCATTATTTAAAGACTTTGCTGCATTATTTAAGTACTCTGGTGCATTATTTAAGGACTCTGCTGCATTATTTAAGGACTTTGCTGCATTATTTAAGGACTCTGCTGCATTATTTAAGGACTTTGCTGCATTATTTAAGTATGCTGCTGCGGTATTTAAGGCCTCTGCTGCATTATTTAAGGACTCTGCTGCATTATTAAGGACGTTGCTGCATTATTTAAGGACTTTATTGCATTATTTAAGGATTCTGCTGCATTATTTAAGGAATTTGCTGCATTATTTAAGGACTCTGCTGTATTATTTAAGGACTTTGTTGCATTATTTAATGACTCTGTTGGGGTATTTAAGGACTCTGCTGCATTATTTAAGGGCTTTGCTGCATTATTTAAGGACTCTGCTGCAGTATTTAAGGACTCTGCTGCATTATTTAAGGACTTTGATGCATTATTTAAGGATGCTGCTGCAGAATTTAAGGAATCTGCTGCATTATTTAAGGACTTTGTTGCATTATTTAAGGACTATGCTGCATTATGTAAGGACTCTGCTGCATTATTTAAGGACTTTGCTGCATTATTTAATTACTCTGCTGCATTATTTAAGGACTTTGTTGCATTATTTAAGGACTCTGCTGCATTATTTAAGGACTTTGCTGCATTATTTAAGGACTTTGATGCATTATTTAAGGACGCTGCTGCAGAATTTAAGTAATCTGCTGCATTATTTAAGGACTCTGCTGCATTATTTAAGGACTTTGCTGCATTATTTAAGGACTCTGCTGCATTATTTAAGGACTTTGTTGCATTATTTAATGACTCTGCTGCGGTATTTAAGGACTCTGCTGCATTATTTAAGGACTTTGCTGCATTATTTAAGGACTTTGCTGCAGTAATTAAGGAATCTGCTGCATTATTTAAGGACTTTGTTGCATTATTTAAGGACTGTGCTGCATTGCTTAAGGACTCTGCTGCATTATTTAAGGACTTTGCTGCATTATTTAAGGACTTTGTTGCATTATTTAAGGACTCTGCTGCATTATTTAAGGACTTTGTTGCATTATTTAAGGACTCTGTTGCATTATTTAAGGACTTTGCTGCATTATTTAAGTACTCTGGTGCATTATTTAAGGACTTTGTTGCATTATTTAAGGACTCTGCTGCATTATTTAAGGACTTTGTTGCATTATTTAAGGACTCTGTTGCATTATTTAAGGACTTTGCTGCATTATTTAAGTACTCTGGTGCATTATTTAAGGACTTTGTTGCATTATTTAAGGACTCTGCTGCATTATTTAAGGACTTTGTTGCATTATTTAAGGACTCTGCTGCATTATTTAAGGACTTTGCTGCATTATTTAAGGACTCTGTTGCATTATTTAAGGACTTTGCTGCATTATTTAAGTACTCTGGTGCATTATTTAAGGACTTTATTGCATTATTTAAGGATTCTGCTGCATTATTTAAGGAATTTGCTGCATTATTTAAGAACTTTGCTGCAGTATTTAAGGACTCTGCTGCATTATTTAAGGACTTTATTGCATTATTTAAGGACCCTGCTGCAGAATTTAAGGAATCTGCTGCATTACTTAAGGACTTTGTTGCATTATTTAAGGACTCTGCTGCATTATTTAAGGACTTTGCTGCATTATTTAAGGACTTTGATGCATTATTTAAGGAC
Organism: Phyllobates terribilis; assembly: GCF_046119375.1. Taxonomy (NCBI): domain Eukaryota; kingdom Metazoa; phylum Chordata; class Amphibia; order Anura; family Dendrobatidae; genus Phyllobates; species Phyllobates terribilis. The sequence continues at coordinate 839,799 of NW_027362988.1, read as the reverse complement.
GCCGCTGCAGAATTTAAGTAATCTGCTGCATTATTTAAGGACTCTGCTGCATTATTTAAGGACTTTGCTGCATTATTTAAGGACTCTGCTGTATTATTAAGCACGTTGCTGCATTAATTAAGGACTTTATTGCATTATTTAAGGAATTTGATGCATTATTTAAGGACTCTGCTGCATTATTTAAGGACTTTGCTGCATTATTTAAGGACTCTGCTTCATTATTTAAGGACTTTGTTGCATTATTTAAGGACTCTGCTGCATTATTTAAAGACTTTGCTGCATTATTTAAGTACTCTGGTGCATTATTTAAGGACTCTGCTGCATTATTTAAAGACTTTGCTGCATTATTTAAGTACTCTGGTGCATTATTTAAGGACTTTGTTGCTTTATTTAAGGACTTTGCTGCATTATTTAAGGACTTTGTTGCATTATTTAAGGACTCTGCTGCATTATTTAAGGACTTTGCTGCATTATTTAAGTATGCTGCTGCAGTATTTAAGGCCTCTGCTGCATTATTTAAGGCCTCTGCTGCATTTTTAAGGACGTTGCTGCATTATTTAAGGACTTTATTGCATTATTTAAGGATTCTGCTGCATTATTTAAGGAATTTGCTGCATTATTTAAGGACTCTGCTGCATTATTTAAGGACTTTGTTGCATTATTTAATGACTCTGCTGGGGTATTTAAGGACTCTGCTGCATTATTTAAGGACTTTGTTGCATTATTTAAGGACTCTGCTGCATTATTTAAGGACTTTGCTGCATTATTTAAGGACTTTGATGCATTATTTAAGGACGCTGCTGCAGAATTTAAGTAATCTGCTGCATTATTTAAGGACTCTGCTGCATTATTTAAGGACTTTGCTGCATTATTTAAGGACTCTGCTGCATTATTTAAGGACTTTGTTGCATTATTTAATGACTCTGCTGCGGTATTTAAGGACTCTGCTGTATTATTTAAGGACTTTGCTGCATTATTTAAGGACTCTGCTTCATTATTTAAGGACTTTGTTGCATTATTTAAGGACTCTGCTGCATTCTTTAAGGACTTCGTTGCATTATTTAAGGACTCTGCTGCATTATTTAAAGACTTTGCTGCATTATTTAAGTACTCTGGTGCATTATTTAAGGACTCTGCTGCATTATTTAAGGACTTTGCTGCATTATTTAAGGACTCTGCTGCATTATTTAAGGACTTTGCTGCATTATTTAAGTATGCTGCTGCGGTATTTAAGGCCTCTGCTGCATTATTTAAGGACTCTGCTGCATTATTAAGGACGTTGCTGCATTATTTAAGGACTTTATTGCATTATTTAAGGATTCTGCTGCATTATTTAAGGAATTTGCTGCATTATTTAAGGACTCTGCTGCATTATTTAAGGACTTTGTTGCATTATTTAATGACTCTGCTGGGGTATTTAAGGACTCTGCTGCATTATTTAAGGGCTTTGCTGCATTATTTAAGGACTCTGCTGCAGTATTTAAGGACTCTGCTGCATTATTTAAGGACTTTGATGCATTATTTAAGGACGCTGCTGCAGAATTTAAGGAATCTGCTGCATTATTTAAGGACTTTGTTGCATTATTTAAGGACTATGCTGCATTATGTAAGGACTCTGCTGCATTATTTAAGGACTTTGCTGCATTATTTAATTACTCTGCTGCATTATTTAAGGACTTTGTTGCATTATTTAAGGACTCTGCTGCATTATTTAAGGACTTTGCTGCATTATTTAAGGACTTTGATGCATTATTTATGGACGCTGCTGCAGAATTTAAGTAATCTGCTGCATTATTTAAGGACTCTGCTGCATTATTTAAGGACTTTGTTGCATTATTTAAGGACTATGCTGCATTATGTAAGGACTCTGCTGCATTATTTAAGGACTTTGCTGCATTATTTAATGACTCTGCTGCGGTATTTAAGGACTCTGCTGCATTATTTAAGGACTTTGCTGCATTATTTAAGGACTTTGCTGCAGTAATTAAGGAATCTGCTGCATTATTTAAGGACTTTGTTGCATTATTTAAGGACTGTGCTGCATTGCTTAAGGACTCTGCTGCATTATTTAAGGACTTTGCTGCATTATTTAAGGACTTTGTTGCATTATTTAAGGACTCTGCTGCATTATTTAAGGACTTTGTTGCATTATTTAAGGACTCTGTTGCATTATTTAAGGACTTTGCTGCATTATTTAAGTACTCTGGTGCATTATTTAAGGACTTTGTTGCACTATTTAAGGACTCTGCTGCATTATTTAAGGACTTTGTTGCATTATTTAAGGACTCTGCTGCATTATTTAAGGACTTTGCTGCATTATTTAAGGACTCTGCTGCATTATTTAAGGACTTTGTTGCATTATTTAATGACTCTGCTGCGGTATTTAAGGACTCTTCTGCATTTTTTAAGGACTTTGCTGCATTATTTAAGGACTCTGCTTCATTATTTAAGGACTTTGTTGCATTATTTAAGGACTCTGCTGCATTATTTAAGGACTTTGCTGCATTATTTAAGGACTCTGCTGCATTATTTAAGGACTTTGTTGCATTATTTAATGACTCTGCTGCGGTATTTAAGGACTCTTCTGCATTATTTAAGGACTTTGCTGCATTATTTAAGGACTCTGCTTCATTATTTAAGGACTTTGTTGCATTATTTAAGGACTCTGCTGCATTATTTAAGGACTTTGTTGCATTATTTAAGGACTCTGCTGCATTATTTAAAGACTTTGCTGCATTATTTAAGTACTCTGGTGCATTATTTAAGGACTCTGCTGCATTATTTAAAGACTTTGCTGCATTATTTAAGTACACTGGTGCATTATTTAAGGACTTTGTTGCATTATTTAAGTATGCTGCTGCGGTATTTAAGGCCTCTGCTGCATTATTTAAGGACTCTGCTGCATTATTAAGGACGTTGCTGCATTATTTAAGGACTTAATTGCATTATTTAAGGATTCTGCTAAATTATTTAAGGAATTTGCTGCATTATTTAAGGACTCTGCTGCATTATTTAAGGACTTTGTTGCATTATTTAATGACTCTGCTGGGGTATTTAAGGACTCTGCTGCATTATTTAAGGGCTTTGCTGCATTATTTAAGGACTCTGCTGCAGTATTTAAGGACTCTGCTGCATTATTTAAGGACTTTGATGCATTATTTAAGGACGCTGCTGCAGAATTTAAGGAATCTGCTGCATTATTTAAGGACTTTGTTGCATTATTTAAGGACTATGCTGCATTATGTAAGGACTCTGCTGCATTATTTAAGGACTTTGCTGCATTATTTAATTACTTTGCTGCATTATTTAAGGACTCTGTTGCATTATTTAAGGACTCTGCTGCATTATTTAAGGACTTTGCTGCATTATTTAAGGACTTTGATGCATTATTTAAGGACGCTGCTGCAGAATTTAAGTAATCTGCTGCATTATTTAAGGACTCTGCTGCATTATTTAAGGACTTTGCTGCATTATTTAAGGACTCTGCTGCATTATTTAAGGACTTTGTTGCATTATTTAATGACTCTGCTGCGGTATTTAAGGACTCTGCTGCATTATTTAAGGACTTTGCTGCATTATTTAAGGACTTTGCGGCAGTAATTAAGGAATCTGCTGCATTATTTAAGGACTTTGTTGAATTATTTAAGGACTGTGCTGCATTGCTTAAGGACTCTGCTGCATTATTTAAGGACGTTGCTGCATTATTTAAGGACTTTGATGCATTATTTAAGGACTCTGCTGCATTATTTAAGGACTTTGTTGCATTATTTAAGGACTCTGTTGCATTATTTAAGGACTTTGCTGCATTATTTAAGTACTCTGGTGCATTATTTAAGGACTTTGTTGCACTATTTAAGGACTCTGCTGCATTATTTAAGGACTTTGTTGCATTATTTAAGGACTCTGCTGCATTATTTAAGGACTTTGCTGCATTATTTAAGGACTCTGCTGCATTATTTAAGGACTTTGTTGCATTATTTAATGACTCTGCTGCGGTATTTAAGGACTCTTCTGCATTATTTAAGGACTTTGCTGCATTATTTAAGGACTCTGCTTCATTATTTAAGGACTTTGTTGCATTATTTAAGGACTCTGCTGCATTATTTAAGGACTTTGCTGCATTATTTAAGGACTCTGCTGCATTATTTAAGGACTTTGTTGCATTATTTAATGACTCTGCTGCGGTATTTAAGGACTCTTCTGCATTATTTAAGGACTTTGCTGCATTATTTAAGGACTCTGCTTCATTATTTAAGGACTTTCTTGCATTATTTAAGGACTCTGCTGCATTATTTAAGGACTTTGTTGCATTATTTAAGGACTCTGCTGCATTATTTAAAGACTTTGCTGCATTATTTAAGTACTCTGGTGCATTATTTAAGGACTCTGCTGCATTATTTAAAGACTTTGCTGCATTATTTAAGTACTCTGGTGCATTATTTAAGGACTTTGTTGCATTATGTAAGTATGCTGCTGCGGTATTTAAGGCCTCTGCTGCATTATTTAAGGACTCTGCTGCATTATTTAAAGATTTTGCTGCATTATTTAAGGATTCTGCTGCATTATTTAAGGACTTTGTTGCATTATTTAAGGACGCTGCTGCGGTATTTAAGGACTCTGCTACATTATATAAGGACTTTGCTGCATTATTTCAGGACTCGGCTGCATTATTAAGGGCGTTGCTGCATTTTATTTAAGGAATTTATTGCATTATTTAAGGACTCTGTGCATTATTTAAGGAATTTGCTGCATTATTTAAGGACTCTGCTGCATTATTTAATGACTCTGCTGCGGTATTTAAGGACTCTGCTGCATTATTTAAGCACTCTGCTGCTTTATTTATGGACTTTGCTGCATTATTTAAGGACTCTGCTGTGGTATTTTAAGACTCTGCTGCATTATTTAAGGACTTTGATGCATTATTTAAGAACTCTGCCGCAGTATTTAAGGACTCTGCTGCATTTTTTAAGGTCTTTGATGCATTATTTAAGGACTCTTCTGAATTATTTAAGGACTTTGCTGCATTATTTTAGGACGCTGCTGCGGTATTTAAGGCCTCTGCTGCATTATTTAAGGACTTTGCTGCATAATTTAAGGACTCTGCTGCATTATTAAGCACGTTGCTGCATTATTTAAGGACTTTATTGCATTATTTAAGGATTCTGCTGCATTATTTATGGAATTTGCTGCATTATTTAAGGAATTTGCTGCATTATTTAAGAACTCTGCTGCAGTATTTAAGGACTCTGCTGCATTATTTAAGGACTTTATTGCATTATTTAAGGACGCTGCTGCAGAATTTAAGGAATCTGCTGCATTATTTAAGGACGTTGTTGCATTATTTAAGGACTCTGTGCATTATTTAAGGAATTTGCTGCATTATTTAAGGACTCTGCTGCATTATTTAAGGACTTTGCTGCATTATTTAAGGACTTTGCGGCAGTAATTAAGGAATCTGCTGCATTATTTAAGGACTTTGTTGCATTATTTAAGGACTGTGCTGCATTGCTTAAGGACTCTGCTGCATTATTTAAGGACGTTGCTGCATTATTTAAGGACTTTGTTGCATTATTTAAGGACTCTGCTGCATTATTTAAGGACTTTGTTGCATTATTTAAGGACTCTGTTGCATTATTTAAGGACTTTGCTGCATTATTTAAGTACTCTGGTGCATTATTTAAGGACTTTGTTGCATTATTTAAGGACTCTGCTGCATTATTTAAGGACTTTGTTGCATTATTTAAGGACTCTGCTGCATTATTTAAGGACTTTGCTGCATTATTTAAGTATGCTGCTGCGGTATTTAAGGCCTCTGCTGCATTATTTAAGGACTTTGCTGCATTATTTAAGGACTCTTCTGCATTATTAAGGACGGTGCTGCATTATTTAAGTACTTTATTGCATTATTTAAGGATTCTGCTGCATTATTTAAGGAATTTGCTGCATTATTTAAGGACTCTGCTGCATTATTTAAGGACTTTGTTGCATCATTTAATGACTCTGCTGCAGTATTTAAGGACTATGTTGCAATATTTAAGGACTTTGATGCATTATTTAAGGAGGCTGCTGCAGAATTTAAGGAATCTGCTGCATTATTTAAGGACTTTGTTGCATTATTTAAGGACTCTGCTGCATTATTTAAGGACGCTGCTGCAGTATTTAAGGCCTCTTCTGCATTATTTAAGGACTCTACTGCATTATTAAGGACGTTGCTGCATTATTTAAGGACTTTATTGCATTATTTAAGGATTCTGCTGCATTATTTAAGGAATTAGCTGCATTATTTAAGTACTCTGCTGCATTATTTAAGGACTTTGCTGCATTATTTAAGTATGCTGCTGCAGTATTTAAGGCCTCTGCTGCATTATTTAAGGACTCTGCTGCATTATTAAGGACGTTGCTGCATTATTTAAGGACTTTATTGCATTATTTAAGGATTCTGCTGCATTATTTAAGGAATTTGCTGCATTATTTAAGGACTCTGCTGCATTATTTAAGGACTTTGTTGCATTATTTAATGACTCTGCTGGGGTATTTAAGGACTCTGCTGCATTATTTAAGGACTTTGTTGCATTATTTAAGGACTCTGCTGCATTATTTAAGGACTTTGCTGCATTATTTAAGGACTTTGATGCATTATTTAAGGACGCTGCTGCAGAATTTAAGTAATCTGCTGCATTATTTAAGGACTCTGCTGCATTATTTAAGGACTTTGCTGCATTATTTAAGGACTCTGCTGCATTATTTAAGGACTTTGTTGCATTATTTAATGACTCTGCTGCGGTATTTAAGGACTCTGCTGTATTATTTAAGGACTTTGCTGCATTATTTAAGGACTCTGCTTCATTATTTAAGGACTTTGTTGCATTATTTAAGGACTCTGCTGCATTATTTAAGGACTTCGTTGCATTATTTAAGGACTCTGCTGCATTATTTAAAGACTTTGCTGCATTATTTAAGTACTCTGGTGCATTATTTAAGGACTCGGCTGCATTATTTAAAGACTTTGCTGCATTATTTAAGTACTCTGGTGCATTATTTAAGGACTCTGCTGCATTATTTAAGGACTTTGCTGCATTATTTAAGGACTCTGCTGCATTATTTAAGGACTTTGCTGCATTATTTAAGTATGCTGCTGCGGTATTTAAGGCCTCTGCTGCATTATTTAAGGACTCTGCTGCATTATTAAGGACGTTGCTGCATTATTTAAGGACTTTATTGCATTATTTAAGGATTCTGCTGCATTATTTAAGGAATTTGCTGCATTATTTAAGGACTCTGCTGTATTATTTAAGGACTTTGTTGCATTATTTAATGACTCTGTTGGGGTATTTAAGGACTCTGCTGCATTATTTAAGGGCTTTGCTGCATTATTTAAGGACTCTGCTGCAGTATTTAAGGACTCTGCTGCATTATTTAAGGACTTTGATGCATTATTTAAGGACGCTGCTGCAGAATTTAAGGAATCTGCTGCATTATTTAAGGACTTTGTTGCATTATTTAAGGACTATGCTGCATTATGTAAGGACTCTGCTGCATTATTTAAGGACTTTGCTGCATTATTTAATTACTCTGCTGCATTATTTAAGGACTTTGTTGCATTATTTAAGGACTCTGCTGCATTATTTAAGGACTTTGCTGCATTATTTAAGGACTTTGATGCATTATTTAAGGACGCTGCTGCAGAATTTAAGTAATCTGCTGCATTATTTAAGGACTCTGCTGCATTATTTAAGGACTTTGCTGCATTATTTAAGGACTCTGCTGCATTATTTAAGGACTTTGTTGCATTATTTAATGACTCTGCTGCGGTATTTAAGGACTCTGCTGCATTATTTAAGGACTTTGCTGCATTATTTAAGGACTTTGCTGCAGTAATTAAGGAATCTGCTGCATTATTTAAGGACTTTGTTGCATTATTTAAGGACTGTGCTGCATTGCTTAAGGACTCTGCTGCATTATTTAAGGACTTTGCTGCATTATTTAAGGACTTTGTTGCATTATTTAAGGACTCTGCTGCATTATTTAAGGACTTTGTTGCATTATTTAAGGACTCTGTTGCATTATTTAAGGACTTTGCTGCATTATTTAAGTACTCTGGTGCATTATTTAAGGACTTTGTTGCATTATTTAAGGACTCTGCTGCATTATTTAAGGACTTTGTTGCATTATTTAAGGACTCTGTTGCATTATTTAAGGACTTTGCTGCATTATTTAAGTACTCTGGTGCATTATTTAAGGACTTTGTTGCATTATTTAAGGACTCTGCTGCATTATTTAAGGACTTTGTTGCATTATTTAAGGACTCTGCTGCATTATTTAAGGACTTTGCTGCATTATTTAAGGACTCTGTTGCATTATTTAAGGACTTTGCTGCATTATTTAAGTACTCTGGTGCATTATTTAAGGACTTTATTGCATTATTTAAGGATTCTGCTGCATTATTTAAGGAATTTGCTGCATTATTTAAGAACTTTGCTGCAGTATTTAAGGACTCTGCTGCATTATTTAAGGACTTTATTGCATTATTTAAGGACCCTGCTGCAGAATTTAAGGAATCTGCTGCATTACTTAAGGACTTTGTTGCATTATTTAAGGACTCTGCTGCATTATTTAAGGACTTTGCTGCATTATTTAAGGACTTTGATGCATTATTTAAGGACGCCGCTGCAGAATTTAAGTAATCTGCTGCATTATTTAAGGACTCTGCTGCATTATTTAAGGACTTTGCTGCATTATTTAAGGACTCTGCTGTATTATTAAGCACGTTGCTGCATTAATTAAGGACTTTATTGCATTATTTAAGGAATTTGATGCATTATTTAAGGACTCTGCTGCATTATTTAAGGACTTTGCTGCATTATTTAAGGACTCTGCTTCATTATTTAAGGACTTTGTTGCATTATTTAAGGACTCTGCTGCATTATTTAAAGACTTTGCTGCATTATTTAAGTACTCTGGTGCATTATTTAAGGACTCTGCTGCATTATTTAAAGACTTTGCTGCATTATTTAAGTACTCTGGTGCATTATTTAAGGACTTTGTTGCTTTATTTAAGGACTTTGCTGCATTATTTAAGGACTTTGTTGCATTATTTAAGGACTCTGCTGCATTGTTTAAGGACTTTGCTGCATTATTTAAGTATGCTGCTGCAGTATTTAAGGCCTCTGCTGCATTATTTAAGGCCTCTGCTGCATTTTTAAGGACGTTGCTGCATTATTTAAGGACTTTATTGCATTATTTAAGGATTCTGCTGCATTATTTAAGGAATTTGCTGCATTATTTAAGGACTCTGCTGCATTATTTAAGGACTTTGTTGCATTATTTAATGACTCTGCTGGGGTATTTAAGGACTCTGCTGCATTATTTAAGGACTTTGTTGCATTATTTAAGGACTCTGCTGCATTATTTAAGGACTTTGCTGCATTATTTAAGGACTTTGATGCATTATTTAAGGACGCTGCTGCAGAATTTAAGTAATCTGCTGCATTATTTAAGGACTCTGCTGCATTATTTAAGGACTTTGCTGCATTATTTAAGGACTCTGCTGCATTATTTAAGGACTTTGTTGCATTATTTAATGACTCTGCTGCGGTATTTAAGGACTCTGCTGTATTATTTAAGGACTTTGCTGCATTATTTAAGGACTCTGCTTCATTATTTAAGGACTTTGTTGCATTATTTAAGGACTCTGCTGCATTCTTTAAGGACTTCGTTGCATTATTTAAGGACTCTGCTGCATTATTTAAAGACTTTGCTGCATTATTTAAGTACTCTGGTGCATTATTTAAGGACTCTGCTGCATTATTTAAGGACTTTGCTGCATTATTTAAGGACTCTGCTGCATTATTTAAGGACTTTGCTGCATTATTTAAGTATGCTGCTGCGGTATTTAAGGCCTCTGCTGCATTATTTAAGGACTCTGCTGCATTATTAAGGACGTTGCTGCATTATTTAAGGACTTTATTGCATTATTTAAGGATTCTGCTGCATTATTTAAGGAATTTGCTGCATTATTTAAGGACTCTGCTGCATTATTTAAGGACTTTGTTGCATTATTTAATGACTCTGCTGGGGTATTTAAGGACTCTGCTGCATTATTTAAGGGCTTTGCTGCATTATTTAAGGACTCTGCTGCAGTATTTAAGGACTCTGCTGCATTATTTAAGGACTTTGATGCATTATTTAAGGACGCTGCTGCAGAATTTAAGGAATCTGCTGCATTATTTAAGGACTTTGTTGCATTATTTAAGGACTATGCTGCATTATGTAAGGACTCTGCTGCATTATTTAAGGACTTTGCTGCATTATTTAATTACTCTGCTGCATTATTTAAGGACTTTGTTGCATTATTTAAGGACTCTGCTGCATTATTTAAGGACTTTGCTGCATTATTTAAGGACTTTGATGCATTATTTATGGACGCTGCTGCAGAATTTAAGTAATCTGCTGCATTATTTAAGGACTCTGCTGCATTATTTAAGGACTTTGTTGCATTATTTAAGGACTATGCTGCATTATGTAAGGACTCTGCTGCATTATTTAAGGACTTTGCTGCATTATTTAATGACTCTGCTGCGGTATTTAAGGACTCTGCTGCATTATTTAAGGACTTTGCTGCATTATTTAAGGACTTTGCTGCAGTAATTAAGGAATCTGCTGCATTATTTAAGGACTTTGTTGCATTATTTAAGGACTGTGCTGCATTGCTTAAGGACTCTGCTGCATTATTTAAGGACTTTGCTGCATTATTTAAGGACTTTGTTGCATTATTTAAGGACTCTGCTGCATTATTTAAGGACTTTGTTGCATTATTTAAGGACTCTGTTGCATTATTTAAGGACTTTGCTGCATTATTTAAGTACTCTGGTGCATTATTTAAGGACTTTGTTGCACTATTTAAGGACTCTGCTGCATTATTTAAGGACTTTGTTGCATTATTTAAGGACTCTGCTGCATTATTTAAGGACTTTGCTGCATTATTTAAGGACTCTGCTGCATTATTTAAGGACTTTGTTGCATTATTTAATGACTCTGCTGCGGTATTTAAGGACTCTTCTGCATTTTTTAAGGACTTTGCTGCATTATTTAAGGACTCTGCTTCATTATTTAAGGACTTTGTTGCATTATTTAAGGACTCTGCTGCATTATTTAAGGACTTTGCTGCATTATTTAAGGACTCTGCTGCATTATTTAAGGACTTTGTTGCATTATTTAATGACTCTGCTGCGGTATTTAAGGACTCTTCTGCATTATTTAAGGACTTTGCTGCATTATTTAAGGACTCTGCTTCATTATTTAAGGACTTTGTTGCATTATTTAAGGACTCTGCTGCATTATTTAAGGACTTTGTTGCATTATTTAAGGACTCTGCTGCATTATTTAAAGACTTTGCTGCATTATTTAAGTACTCTGGTGCATTATTTAAGGACTCTGCTGCATTATTTAAAGACTTTGCTGCATTATTTAAGTACACTGGTGCATTATTTAAGGACTTTGTTGCATTATTTAAGTATGCTGCTGCGGTATTTAAGGCCTCTGCTGCATTATTTAAGGACTCTGCTGCATTATTAAGGACGTTGCTGCATTATTTAAGGACTTAATTGCATTATTTAAGGATTCTGCTAAATTATTTAAGGAATTTGCTGCATTATTTAAGGACTCTGCTGCATTATTTAAGGACTTTGTTGCATTATTTAATGACTCTGCTGGGGTATTTAAGGACTCTGCTGCATTATTTAAGGGCTTTGCTGCATTATTTAAGGACTCTGCTGCAGTATTTAAGGACTCTGCTGCATTATTTAAGGACTTTGATGCATTATTTAAGGACGCTGCTGCAGAATTTAAGGAATCTGCTGCATTATTTAAGGACTTTGTTGCATTATTTAAGGACTATGCTGCATTATGTAAGGACTCTGCTGCATTATTTAAGGACTTTGCTGCATTATTTAATTACTTTGCTGCATTATTTAAGGACTCTGTTGCATTATTTAAGGACTCTGCTGCATTATTTAAGGACTTTGCTGCATTATTTAAGGACTTTGATGCATTATTTAAGGACGCTGCTGCAGAATTTAAGTAATCTGCTGCATTATTTAAGGACTCTGCTGCATTATTTAAGGACTTTGCTGCATTATTTAAGGACTCTGCTGCATTATTTAAGGACTTTGTTGCATTATTTAATGACTCTGCTGCGGTATTTAAGGACTCTGCTGCATTATTTAAGGACTTTGCTGCATTATTTAAGGACTTTGCGGCAGTAATTAAGGAATCTGCTGCATTATTTAAGGACTTTGTTGAATTATTTAAGGACTGTGCTGCATTGCTTAAGGACTCTGCTGCATTATTTAAGGACGTTGCTGCATTATTTAAGGACTTTGATGCATTATTTAAGGACTCTGCTGCATTATTTAAGGACTTTGTTGCATTATTTAAGGACTCTGTTGCATTATTTAAGGACTTTGCTGCATTATTTAAGTACTCTGGTGCATTATTTAAGGACTTTGTTGCATTATTTAAGGACTCTGCTGCATTATTTAAGGACTTTGTTGCATTATTTAAGGACTCTGCTGCATTATTTAAGGACTTTGCTGCATTATTTAAGTATGCTGCTGCGGTATTTAAGGCCTCTGCTGCATTATTTAAGGACTTTGCTGCATTATTTAAGGACTCTTCTGCATTATTAAGGACGGTGCTGCATTATTTAAGTACTTTATTGCATTATTTAAGGATTCTGCTGCATTATTTAAAGAATTTGCTGCATTATTTAAGGACTCTGCTGCATTATTTAAGGACTTTGTTGCATCATTTAATGACTCTGCTGCAGTATTTAAAGACTCTGTTGCATTATTTAAGGACTTTGATGCATTATTTAAGGAGGCTGCTGCAGAATTTAAGGAATCTGCTGCATTATTTAAGGACTTTGTTGCATTATTTAAGGACTCTGCTGCATTATTTAAGGACGCTGCTGCAGTATTTAAGGCCTCTTCTGCATTATTTAAGGATTTTGCTGCATTATTTAAGGACTCTACTGCATTATTAAGGACGTTGCTGCATTATTTAAGGACTTTATTGCATTATTTAAGGATTCTGCTGCATTATTTAAGGAATTAGCTGCATTATTTAAGTACTCTGCTGCATTATTTAAGGAGTTGGTTGCATTATTTAAGGACTTTGTTGCATTATTTAAGGATTCTGCTGCATTATTTAAGGACTTTGTTGCATTATTTAAGGACGCTGCTGCGGTATTTAAGGACTCTGCTACATTATATAAGGACTTTGCTGCATTATTTCAGGACTCGGCTGCATTATTAAGGGCGTTGCTGCATTTTATTTAAGGAATTTATTGCATTATTTAAGGACTCTGTGCATTATTTAAGGAATTTGCTGCATTATTTAAGGACTCTGCTGCATTATTTAATGACTCTGCTGCGGTATTTAAGGACTCTGCTGCATTATTTAAGCACTCTGCTGCTTTATTTATGGACTTTGCTGCATTATTTAAGGACTCTGCTGTGGTATTTTAAGACTCTGCTGCATTATTTAAGGACTTTGATGCATTATTTAAGAACTCTGCCGCAGTATTTAAGGACTCTGCTGCATTATTTAAGGTCTTTGATGCATTATTTAAGGACTCTTCTGAATTATTTAAGGACTTTGCTGCATTATTTTAGGACGCTGCTGCGGTATTTAAGGCCTCTGCTGCATTATTTAAGGACTTTGCTGCATAATTTAAGGACTCTGCTGCATTATTAAGCACGTTGCTGCATTATTTAAGGACTTTATTGCATTATTTAAGGATTCTGCTGCATTATTTATGGAATTTGCTGCATTATTTAAGGAATTTGCTGCATTATTTAAGAACTCTGCTGCAGTATTTAAGGACTCTGCTGCATTATTTAAGGACTTTATTGCATTATTTAAGGACGCTGCTGCAGAATTTAAGGAATCTGCTGCATTATTTAAGGACGTTGTTGCATTATTTAAGGACTCTGTGCATTATTTAAGGAATTTGCTGCATTATTTAAGGACTCTGCTGCATTATTTAATGACTCTGCTGCGGTATTTAAGGACTCTGCTGCATTATGTAAGCACTCTGCTGCATTATTTAAGGACTTTGTTGCATTATTTAAGGACTCTGCTGCATTATTTAAGGACTTTGTTGCATTATTTAAGGACTCTGCTGCATTATTTAAAGACTTTGCTGCATTATTTAAGTACTCTGGTGCATTATTTAAGGACTCTGCTGCATTATTTAAGTACTCTGGTGCATTATTTAAGGACTTTGTTGCTTTATTTAAGGACTTTGCTGCATTATTTAAGGACTTTGTTGCATTATTTAAGGACTCTGCTGCATTATTTAAGGACTTTGCTGCATTATTTAAGTATGCTGCTGCAGTATTTAAGGCTTCTGCTGCATTATTTAAGGACTCTGCTGCATTTTTAAGGACGTTGCTGCATTATTTAAGGACTTTATTGCATTATTTAAGGATTCTGCTGCATTATTTAAGGAATTTGCTGCATTATTTAAGGACTCTGCTGCATTATTTAAGGACTTTGTTTCATTATTTAATGACTCTGCTGGGGTATTTAAGGACTCTGCTGCATTATTTAAGGACTTTGTTGCATTATTTAAGGACTCTGCTGCATTATTTAAGGACTTTGCTGCATTATTTAAGGACTTTGATGCATTATTTAAGGACGCTGCTGCAGAATTTAAGTAATCTGCTGCATTATTTAAGGACTCTGCTGCATTATTTAAGGACTTTGCTGCATTATTTAAGGACTCTGCTGCATTATTTAAGGACTTTGTTGCATTATTTAATGACTCTGCTGCGGTATTTAAGGACTCTGCTGTATTATTTAAGGACTTTGCTGCATTATTTAAGGACTCTGCTTCATTATTTAAGGACTTTGTTGCATTATTTAAGGACTCTGCTGCATTCTTTAAGGACTTCGTTGCGTTATTTAAGGACTCTGCTGCATTATTTAAGGACTTTGCTGCATTATTTAAGGACTTTGATGCATTATTTAAGGACGCTGCTGCAGAATTTAAGTAATCTGCTGCATTATTTAAGGACTCTGCTGCATTATTTAAGGACTTTGCTGCATTATTTAAGGACTCTGCTGCATTATTTAAGGACTTTGTTGCATTATTTAATGACTCTGCTGCGGTATTTAAGGACTCTGCTGTATTATTTAAGGACTTTGCTGCATTATTTAAGGACTCTGCTTCATTATTTAAGGACTTTGTTGCATTATTTAAGGACTCTGCTGCATTCTTTAAGGACTTCGTTGCATTATTTAAGGACTCTGCTGCATTATTTAAAGACTTTGCTGCATTATTTAAGTACTCTGGTGCATTATTTAAGGACTCTGCTGCATTATTTAAGGACTTTGCTGCATTATTTAAGGACTCTGCTGCATTATTTAAGGACTTTGCTGCATTATTTAAGTATGCTGCTG
Source organism: Phyllobates terribilis (assembly GCF_046119375.1). NCBI lineage: Eukaryota > Metazoa > Chordata > Amphibia > Anura > Dendrobatidae > Phyllobates > Phyllobates terribilis. Next base: position 824,334 of record NW_027362988.1, on the reverse strand, counting down.
CGGTATTTAAGGCCTCTGCTGCATTATTTAAGGACTCTGCTGCATTATTAAGGACGTTGCTGCATTATTTAAGGACTTTATTGCATTATTTAAGGATTCTGCTGCATTATTTAAGGAATTTGCTGCATTATTTAAGGACTCTGCTGCATTATTTAAGGACTTTGTTGCATTATTTAATGACTCTGCTGGGGTATTTAAGGACTCTGCTGCATTATTTAAGGTCTTTGCTGCATTATTTAAGGACTCTGCTGCAGTATTTAAGGACTCTGCTGCATTATTTAAGGACTTTGATGCATTATTTAAGGACGCTGCTGCAGAATTTAAGGAATCTGCTGCATTATTTAAGGACTTTGTTGCATTATTTAAGGACTATGCTGCATTATGTAAGGACGCTGCTGCAGTATTTAAGGCCTCTTCTGCATTATTTAAGGACTCTACTGCATTATTAAGGACGTTGCTGCATTATTTAAGGACTTTATTGCATTATTTAAGGATTCTGCTGCATTATTTAAGGAATTAGCTGCATTATTTAAGTACTCTGCTGCATTATTTAAGGACTTTGCTGCATTATTTAAGTATGCTGCTGCAGTATTTAAGGCCTCTGCTGCATTATTTAAGGACTCTGCTGCATTATTAAGGACGTTGCTGCATTATTTAAGGACTTTATTGCATTATTTAAGGATTCTGCTGCATTATTTAAGGAATTTGCTGCATTATTTAAGGACTCTGCTGCATTATTTAAGGACTTTGTTGCATTATTTAATGACTCTGCTGGGGTATTTAAGGACTCTGCTGCATTATTTAAGGACTTTGTTGCATTATTTAAGGACTCTGCTGCATTATTTAAGGACTTTGCTGCATTATTTAAGGACTTTGATGCATTATTTAAGGACGCTGCTGCAGAATTTAAGTAATCTGCTGCATTATTTAAGGACTCTGCTGCATTATTTAAGGACTTTGCTGCATTATTTAAGGACTCTGCTGCATTATTTAAGGACTTTGTTGCATTATTTAATGACTCTGCTGCGGTATTTAAGGACTCTGCTGTATTATTTAAGGACTTTGCTGCATTATTTAAGGACTCTGCTTCATTATTTAAGGACTTTGTTGCATTATTTAAGGACTCTGCTGCATTATTTAAGGACTTCGTTGCATTATTTAAGGACTCTGCTGCATTATTTAAAGACTTTGCTGCATTATTTAAGTACTCTGGTGCATTATTTAAGGACTCGGCTGCATTATTTAAAGACTTTGCTGCATTATTTAAGTACTCTGGTGCATTATTTAAGGACTCTGCTGCATTATTTAAGGACTTTGCTGCATTATTTAAGGACTCTGCTGCATTATTTAAGGACTTTGCTGCATTATTTAAGTATGCTGCTGCGGTATTTAAGGCCTCTGCTGCATTATTTAAGGACTCTGCTGCATTATTAAGGACGTTGCTGCATTATTTAAGGACTTTATTGCATTATTTAAGGATTCTGCTGCATTATTTAAGGAATTTGCTGCATTATTTAAGGACTCTGCTGTATTATTTAAGGACTTTGTTGCATTATTTAATGACTCTGTTGGGGTATTTAAGGACTCTGCTGCATTATTTAAGGGCTTTGCTGCATTATTTAAGGACTCTGCTGCAGTATTTAAGGACTCTGCTGCATTATTTAAGGACTTTGATGCATTATTTAAGGACGCTGCTGCAGAATTTAAGGAATCTGCTGCATTATTTAAGGACTTTGTTGCATTATTTAAGGACTATGCTGCATTATGTAAGGACTCTGCTGCATTATTTAAGGACTTTGCTGCATTATTTAATTACTCTGCTGCATTATTTAAGGACTTTGTTGCATTATTTAAGGACTCTGCTGCATTATTTAAGGACTTTGCTGCATTATTTAAGGACTTTGATGCATTATTTAAGGACGCTGCTGCAGAATTTAAGTAATCTGCTGCATTATTTAAGGACTCTGCTGCATTATTTAAGGACTTTGCTGCATTATTTAAGGACTCTGCTGCATTATTTAAGGACTTTGTTGCATTATTTAATGACTCTGCTGCGGTATTTAAGGACTCTGCTGCATTATTTAAGGACTTTGCTGCATTATTTAAGGACTTTGCTGCAGTAATTAAGGAATCTGCTGCATTATTTAAGGACTTTGTTGCATTATTTAAGGACTGTGCTGCATTGCTTAAGGACTCTGCTGCATTATTTAAGGACTTTGCTGCATTATTTAAGGACTTTGTTGCATTATTTAAGGACTCTGCTGCATTATTTAAGGACTTTGTTGCATTATTTAAGGACTCTGTTGCATTATTTAAGGACTTTGCTGCATTATTTAAGTACTCTGGTGCATTATTTAAGGACTTTGTTGCATTATTTAAGGACTCTGCTGCATTATTTAAGGACTTTGTTGCATTATTTAAGGACTCTGTTGCATTATTTAAGGACTTTGCTGCATTATTTAAGTACTCTGGTGCATTATTTAAGGACTTTGTTGCATTATTTAAGGACTCTGCTGCATTATTTAAGGACTTTGTTGCATTATTTAAGGACTCTGCTGCATTATTTAAGGACTTTGCTGCATTATTTAAGGACTCTGTTGCATTATTTAAGGACTTTGCTGCATTATTTAAGTACTCTGGTGCATTATTTAAGGACTTTATTGCATTATTTAAGGATTCTGCTGCATTATTTAAGGAATTTGCTGCATTATTTAAGAACTTTGCTGCAGTATTTAAGGACTCTGCTGCATTATTTAAGGACTTTATTGCATTATTTAAGGACCCTGCTGCAGAATTTAAGGAATCTGCTGCATTACTTAAGGACTTTGTTGCATTATTTAAGGACTCTGCTGCATTATTTAAGGACTTTGCTGCATTATTTAAGGACTTTGATGCATTATTTAAGGACGCCGCTGCAGAATTTAAGTAATCTGCTGCATTATTTAAGGACTCTGCTGCATTATTTAAGGACTTTGCTGCATTATTTAAGGACTCTGCTGTATTATTAAGCACGTTGCTGCATTAATTAAGGACTTTATTGCATTATTTAAGGAATTTGATGCATTATTTAAGGACTCTGCTGCATTATTTAAGGACTTTGCTGCATTATTTAAGGACTCTGCTTCATTATTTAAGGACTTTGTTGCATTATTTAAGGACTCTGCTGCATTATTTAAAGACTTTGCTGCATTATTTAAGTACTCTGGTGCATTATTTAAGGACTCTGCTGCATTATTTAAAGACTTTGCTGCATTATTTAAGTACTCTGGTGCATTATTTAAGGACTTTGTTGCTTTATTTAAGGACTTTGCTGCATTATTTAAGGACTTTGTTGCATTATTTAAGGACTCTGCTGCATTGTTTAAGGACTTTGCTGCATTATTTAAGTATGCTGCTGCAGTATTTAAGGCCTCTGCTGCATTATTTAAGGCCTCTGCTGCATTTTTAAGGACGTTGCTGCATTATTTAAGGACTTTATTGCATTATTTAAGGATTCTGCTGCATTATTTAAGGAATTTGCTGCATTATTTAAGGACTCTGCTGCATTATTTAAGGACTTTGTTGCATTATTTAATGACTCTGCTGGGGTATTTAAGGACTCTGCTGCATTATTTAAGGACTTTGTTGCATTATTTAAGGACTCTGCTGCATTATTTAAGGACTTTGCTGCATTATTTAAGGACTTTGATGCATTATTTAAGGACGCTGCTGCAGAATTTAAGTAATCTGCTGCATTATTTAAGGACTCTGCTGCATTATTTAAGGACTTTGCTGCATTATTTAAGGACTCTGCTGCATTATTTAAGGACTTTGTTGCATTATTTAATGACTCTGCTGCGGTATTTAAGGACTCTGCTGTATTATTTAAGGACTTTGCTGCATTATTTAAGGACTCTGCTTCATTATTTAAGGACTTTGTTGCATTATTTAAGGACTCTGCTGCATTCTTTAAGGACTTCGTTGCATTATTTAAGGACTCTGCTGCATTATTTAAAGACTTTGCTGCATTATTTAAGTACTCTGGTGCATTATTTAAGGACTCTGCTGCATTATTTAAGGACTTTGCTGCATTATTTAAGGACTCTGCTGCATTATTTAAGGACTTTGCTGCATTATTTAAGTATGCTGCTGCGGTATTTAAGGCCTCTGCTGCATTATTTAAGGACTCTGCTGCATTATTAAGGACGTTGCTGCATTATTTAAGGACTTTATTGCATTATTTAAGGATTCTGCTGCATTATTTAAGGAATTTGCTGCATTATTTAAGGACTCTGCTGCATTATTTAAGGACTTTGTTGCATTATTTAATGACTCTGCTGGGGTATTTAAGGACTCTGCTGCATTATTTAAGGGCTTTGCTGCATTATTTAAGGACTCTGCTGCAGTATTTAAGGACTCTGCTGCATTATTTAAGGACTTTGATGCATTATTTAAGGACGCTGCTGCAGAATTTAAGGAATCTGCTGCATTATTTAAGGACTTTGTTGCATTATTTAAGGACTATGCTGCATTATGTAAGGACTCTGCTGCATTATTTAAGGACTTTGCTGCATTATTTAATTACTCTGCTGCATTATTTAAGGACTTTGTTGCATTATTTAAGGACTCTGCTGCATTATTTAAGGACTTTGCTGCATTATTTAAGGACTTTGATGCATTATTTATGGACGCTGCTGCAGAATTTAAGTAATCTGCTGCATTATTTAAGGACTCTGCTGCATTATTTAAGGACTTTGTTGAATTATTTAAGGACTGTGCTGCATTGCTTAAGGACTCTGCTGCATTATTTAAGGACGTTGCTGCATTATTTAAGGACTTTGATGCATTATTTAAGGACTCTGCTGCATTATTTAAGGACTTTGTTGCATTATTTAAGGACTCTGTTGCATTATTTAAGGACTTTGCTGCATTATTTAAGTACTCTGGTGCATTATTTAAGGACTTTGTTGCATTATTTAAGGACTCTGCTGCATTATTTAAGGACTTTGTTGCATTATTTAAGGACTCTGCTGCATTATTTAAGGACTTTGCTGCATTATTTAAGTATGCTGCTGCGGTATTTAAGGCCTCTGCTGCATTATTTAAGGACTTTGCTGCATTATTTAAGGACTCTTCTGCATTATTAAGGACGGTGCTGCATTATTTAAGTACTTTATTGCATTATTTAAGGATTCTGCTGCATTATTTAAAGAATTTGCTGCATTATTTAAGGACTCTGCTGCATTATTTAAGGACTTTGTTGCATCATTTAATGACTCTGCTGCAGTATTTAAAGACTCTGTTGCATTATTTAAGGACTTTGATGCATTATTTAAGGAGGCTGCTGCAGAATTTAAGGAATCTGCTGCATTATTTAAGGACTTTGTTGCATTATTTAAGGACTCTGCTGCATTATTTAAGGACGCTGCTGCAGTATTTAAGGCCTCTTCTGCATTATTTAAGGATTTTGCTGCATTATTTAAGGACTCTACTGCATTATTAAGGACGTTGCTGCATTATTTAAGGACTTTATTGCATTATTTAAGGATTCTGCTGCATTATTTAAGGAATTAGCTGCATTATTTAAGTACTCTGCTGCATTATTTAAGGAGTTGGTTGCATTATTTAAGGACTTTGTTGCATTATTTAAGGATTCTGCTGCATTATTTAAGGACTTTGTTGCATTATTTAAGGACGCTGCTGCGGTATTTAAGGACTCTGCTACATTATATAAGGACTTTGCTGCATTATTTCAGGACTCGGCTGCATTATTAAGGGCGTTGCTGCATTTTATTTAAGGAATTTATTGCATTATTTAAGGACTCTGTGCATTATTTAAGGAATTTGCTGCATTATTTAAGGACTCTGCTGCATTATTTAATGACTCTGCTGCGGTATTTAAGGACTCTGCTGCATTATTTAAGCACTCTGCTGCTTTATTTATGGACTTTGCTGCATTATTTAAGGACTCTGCTGTGGTATTTTAAGACTCTGCTGCATTATTTAAGGACTTTGATGCATTATTTAAGAACTCTGCCGCAGTATTTAAGGACTCTGCTGCATTATTTAAGGTCTTTGATGCATTATTTAAGGACTCTTCTGAATTATTTAAGGACTTTGCTGCATTATTTTAGGACGCTGCTGCGGTATTTAAGGCCTCTGCTGCATTATTTAAGGACTTTGCTGCATAATTTAAGGACTCTGCTGCATTATTAAGCACGTTGCTGCATTATTTAAGGACTTTATTGCATTATTTAAGGATTCTGCTGCATTATTTATGGAATTTGCTGCATTATTTAAGGAATTTGCTGCATTATTTAAGAACTCTGCTGCAGTATTTAAGGACTCTGCTGCATTATTTAAGGACTTTATTGCATTATTTAAGGACGCTGCTGCAGAATTTAAGGAATCTGCTGCATTATTTAAGGACGTTGTTGCATTATTTAAGGACTCTGTGCATTATTTAAGGAATTTGCTGCATTATTTAAGGACTCTGCTGCATTATTTAATGACTCTGCTGCGGTATTTAAGGACTCTGCTGCATTATGTAAGCACTCTGCTGCATTATTTAAGGACTTTGTTGCATTATTTAAGGACTCTGCTGCATTATTTAAGGACTTTGTTGCATTATTTAAGGACTCTGCTGCATTATTTAAAGACTTTGCTGCATTATTTAAGTACTCTGGTGCATTATTTAAGGACTCTGCTGCATTATTTAAGTACTCTGGTGCATTATTTAAGGACTTTGTTGCTTTATTTAAGGACTTTGCTGCATTATTTAAGGACTTTGTTGCATTATTTAAGGACTCTGCTGCATTATTTAAGGACTTTGCTGCATTATTTAAGTATGCTGCTGCAGTATTTAAGGCTTCTGCTGCATTATTTAAGGACTCTGCTGCATTTTTAAGGACGTTGCTGCATTATTTAAGGACTTTATTGCATTATTTAAGGATTCTGCTGCATTATTTAAGGAATTTGCTGCATTATTTAAGGACTCTGCTGCATTATTTAAGGACTTTGTTTCATTATTTAATGACTCTGCTGGGGTATTTAAGGACTCTGCTGCATTATTTAAGGACTTTGTTGCATTATTTAAGGACTCTGCTGCATTATTTAAGGACTTTGCTGCATTATTTAAGGACTTTGATGCATTATTTAAGGACGCTGCTGCAGAATTTAAGTAATCTGCTGCATTATTTAAGGACTCTGCTGCATTATTTAAGGACTTTGCTGCATTATTTAAGGACTCTGCTGCATTATTTAAGGACTTTGTTGCATTATTTAATGACTCTGCTGCGGTATTTAAGGACTCTGCTGTATTATTTAAGGACTTTGCTGCATTATTTAAGGACTCTGCTTCATTATTTAAGGACTTTGTTGCATTATTTAAGGACTCTGCTGCATTCTTTAAGGACTTCGTTGCGTTATTTAAGGACTCTGCTGCATTATTTAAGGACTTTGCTGCATTATTTAAGGACTTTGATGCATTATTTAAGGACGCTGCTGCAGAATTTAAGTAATCTGCTGCATTATTTAAGGACTCTGCTGCATTATTTAAGGACTTTGCTGCATTATTTAAGGACTCTGCTGCATTATTTAAGGACTTTGTTGCATTATTTAATGACTCTGCTGCGGTATTTAAGGACTCTGCTGTATTATTTAAGGACTTTGCTGCATTATTTAAGGACTCTGCTTCATTATTTAAGGACTTTGTTGCATTATTTAAGGACTCTGCTGCATTCTTTAAGGACTTCGTTGCATTATTTAAGGACTCTGCTGCATTATTTAAAGACTTTGCTGCATTATTTAAGTACTCTGGTGCATTATTTAAGGACTCTGCTGCATTATTTAAGGACTTTGCTGCATTATTTAAGGACTCTGCTGCATTATTTAAGGACTTTGCTGCATTATTTAAGTATGCTGCTGCGGTATTTAAGGCCTCTGCTGCATTATTTAAGGACTCTGCTGCATTATTAAGGACGTTGCTGCATTATTTAAGGACTTTATTGCATTATTTAAGGATTCTGCTGCATTATTTAAGGAATTTGCTGCATTATTTAAGGACTCTGCTGCATTATTTAAGGACTTTGTTGCATTATTTAATGACTCTGCTGGGGTATTTAAGGACTCTGCTGCATTATTTAAGGTCTTTGCTGCATTATTTAAGGACTCTGCTGCAGTATTTAAGGACTCTGCTGCATTATTTAAGGACTTTGATGCATTATTTAAGGACGCTGCTGCAGAATTTAAGGAATCTGCTGCATTATTTAAGGACTTTGTTGCATTATTTAAGGACTATGCTGCATTATGTAAGGACGCTGCTGCAGTATTTAAGGCCTCTTCTGCATTATTTAAGGACTCTACTGCATTATTAAGGACGTTGCTGCATTATTTAAGGACTTTATTGCATTATTTAAGGATTCTGCTGCATTATTTAAGGAATTAGCTGCATTATTTAAGTACTCTGCTGCATTATTTAAGGACTTTGCTGCATTATTTAAGTATGCTGCTGCAGTATTTAAGGCCTCTGCTGCATTATTTAAGGACTCTGCTGCATTATTAAGGACGTTGCTGCATTATTTAAGGACTTTATTGCATTATTTAAGGATTCTGCTGCATTATTTAAGGAATTTGCTGCATTATTTAAGGACTCTGCTGCATTATTTAAGGACTTTGTTGCATTATTTAATGACTCTGCTGGGGTATTTAAGGACTCTGCTGCATTATTTAAGGACTTTGTTGCATTATTTAAGGACTCTGCTGCATTATTTAAGGACTTTGCTGCATTATTTAAGGACTTTGATGCATTATTTAAGGACGCTGCTGCAGAATTTAAGTAATCTGCTGCATTATTTAAGGACTCTGCTGCATTATTTAAGGACTTTGCTGCATTATTTAAGGACTCTGCTGCATTATTTAAGGACTTTGTTGCATTATTTAATGACTCTGCTGCGGTATTTAAGGACTCTGCTGTATTATTTAAGGACTTTGCTGCATTATTTAAGGACTCTGCTTCATTATTTAAGGACTTTGTTGCATTATTTAAGGACTCTGCTGCATTATTTAAGGACTTCGTTGCATTATTTAAGGACTCTGCTGCATTATTTAAAGACTTTGCTGCATTATTTAAGTACTCTGGTGCATTATTTAAGGACTCGGCTGCATTATTTAAAGACTTTGCTGCATTATTTAAGTACTCTGGTGCATTATTTAAGGACTCTGCTGCATTATTTAAGGACTTTGCTGCATTATTTAAGGACTCTGCTGCATTATTTAAGGACTTTGCTGCATTATTTAAGTATGCTGCTGCGGTATTTAAGGCCTCTGCTGCATTATTTAAGGACTCTGCTGCATTATTAAGGACGTTGCTGCATTATTTAAGGACTTTATTGCATTATTTAAGGATTCTGCTGCATTATTTAAGGAATTTGCTGCATTATTTAAGGACTCTGCTGTATTATTTAAGGACTTTGTTGCATTATTTAATGACTCTGTTGGGGTATTTAAGGACTCTGCTGCATTATTTAAGGGCTTTGCTGCATTATTTAAGGACTCTGCTGCAGTATTTAAGGACTCTGCTGCATTATTTAAGGACTTTGATGCATTATTTAAGGACGCTGCTGCAGAATTTAAGGAATCTGCTGCATTATTTAAGGACTTTGTTGCATTATTTAAGGACTATGCTGCATTATGTAAGGACTCTGCTGCATTATTTAAGGACTTTGCTGCATTATTTAATTACTCTGCTGCATTATTTAAGGACTTTGTTGCATTATTTAAGGACTCTGCTGCATTATTTAAGGACTTTGCTGCATTATTTAAGGACTTTGATGCATTATTTAAGGACGCTGCTGCAGAATTTAAGTAATCTGCTGCATTATTTAAGGACTCTGCTGCATTATTTAAGGACTTTGCTGCATTATTTAAGGACTCTGCTGCATTATTTAAGGACTTTGTTGCATTATTTAATGACTCTGCTGCGGTATTTAAGGACTCTGCTGCATTATTTAAGGACTTTGCTGCATTATTTAAGGACTTTGCTGCAGTAATTAAGGAATCTGCTGCATTATTTAAGGACTTTGTTGCATTATTTAAGGACTGTGCTGCATTGCTTAAGGACTCTGCTGCATTATTTAAGGACTTTGCTGCATTATTTAAGGACTTTGTTGCATTATTTAAGGACTCTGCTGCATTATTTAAGGACTTTGTTGCATTATTTAAGGACTCTGTTGCATTATTTAAGGACTTTGCTGCATTATTTAAGTACTCTGGTGCATTATTTAAGGACTTTGTTGCATTATTTAAGGACTCTGCTGCATTATTTAAGGACTTTGTTGCATTATTTAAGGACTCTGTTGCATTATTTAAGGACTTTGCTGCATTATTTAAGTACTCTGGTGCATTATTTAAGGACTTTGTTGCATTATTTAAGGATTCTGCTGCATTATTTAAGGAATTTGCTGCATTATTTAAGAACTTTGCTGCATTATTTAAGGACTTTGTTGCATCATTTAATGACTCTGCTGCAGTATTTAAAGACTCTGTTGCATTATTTAAGGACTTTGATGCATTATTTAAGGAGGCTGCTGCAGAATTTAAGGAATCTGCTGCATTATTTAAGGACTTTGTTGCATTATTTAAGGACTCTGCTGCATTATTTAAGGACGCTGCTGCAGTATTTAAGGCCTCTTCTGCATTATTTAAGGATTTTGCTGCATTATTTAAGGACTCTACTGCATTATTAAGGACGTTGCTGCATTATTTAAGGACTTTATTGCATTATTTAAGGATTCTGCTGCATTATTTAAGGAATTAGCTGCATTATTTAAGTACTCTGCTGCATTATTTAAGGAGTTGGTTGCATTATTTAAGGACTTTGTTGCATTATTTAAGGATTCTGCTGCATTATTTAAGGACTTTGTTGCATTATTTAAGGACGCTGCTGCGGTATTTAAGGACTCTGCTACATTATATAAGGACTTTGCTGCATTATTTCAGGACTCGGCTGCATTATTAAGGGCGTTGCTGCATTTTATTTAAGGAATTTATTGCATTATTTAAGGACTCTGTGCATTATTTAAGGAATTTGCTGCATTATTTAAGGACTCTGCTGCATTATTTAATGACTCTGCTGCGGTATTTAAGGACTCTGCTGCATTATTTAAGCACTCTGCTGCTTTATTTATGGACTTTGCTGCATTATTTAAGGACTCTGCTGTGGTATTTTAAGACTCTGCTGCATTATTTAAGGACTTTGATGCATTATTTAAGAACTCTGCCGCAGTATTTAAGGACTCTGCTGCATTATTTAAGGTCTTTGATGCATTATTTAAGGACTCTTCTGAATTATTTAAGGACTTTGCTGCATTATTTTAGGACGCTGCTGCGGTATTTAAGGCCTCTGCTGCATTATTTAAGGACTTTGCTGCATAATTTAAGGACTCTGCTGCATTATTAAGCACGTTGCTGCATTATTTAAGGACTTTATTGCATTATTTAAGGATTCTGCTGCATTATTTATGGAATTTGCTGCATTATTTAAGGAATTTGCTGCATTATTTAAGAACTCTGCTGCAGTATTTAAGGACTCTGCTGCATTATTTAAGGACTTTATTGCATTATTTAAGGACGCTGCTGCAGAATTTAAGGAATCTGCTGCATTATTTAAGGACGTTGTTGCATTATTTAAGGACTCTGTGCATTATTTAAGGAATTTGCTGCATTATTTAAGGACTCTGCTGCATTATTTAATGACTCTGCTGCGGTATTTAAGGACTCTGCTGCATTATGTAAGCACTCTGCTGCATTATTTAAGGACTTTGTTGCATTATTTAAGGACTCTGCTGCATTATTTAAGGACTTTGTTGCATTATTTAAGGACTCTGCTGCATTATTTAAAGACTTTGCTGCATTATTTAAGTACTCTGGTGCATTATTTAAGGACTCTGCTGCATTATTTAAGTACTCTGGTGCATTATTTAAGGACTTTGTTGCTTTATTTAAGGACTTTGCTGCATTATTTAAGGACTTTGTTGCATTATTTAAGGACTCTGCTGCATTATTTAAGGACTTTGCTGCATTATTTAAGTATGCTGCTGCAGTATTTAAGGCTTCTGCTGCATTATTTAAGGACTCTGCTGCATTTTTAAGGACGTTGCTGCATTATTTAAGGACTTTATTGCATTATTTAAGGATTCTGCTGCATTATTTAAGGAATTTGCTGCATTATTTAAGGACTCTGCTGCATTATTTAAGGACTTTGTTTCATTATTTAATGACTCTGCTGGGGTATTTAAGGACTCTGCTGCATTATTTAAGGACTTTGTTGCATTATTTAAGGACTCTGCTGCATTATTTAAGGACTTTGCTGCATTATTTAAGGACTTTGATGCATTATTTAAGGACGCTGCTGCAGAATTTAAGTAATCTGCTGCATTATTTAAGGACTCTGCTGCATTATTTAAGGACTTTGCTGCATTATTTAAGGACTCTGCTGCATTATTTAAGGACTTTGTTGCATTATTTAATGACTCTGCTGCGGTATTTAAGGACTCTGCTGTATTATTTAAGGACTTTGCTGCATTATTTAAGGACTCTGCTTCATTATTTAAGGACTTTGTTGCATTATTTAAGGACTCTGCTGCATTCTTTAAGGACTTCGTTGCGTTATTTAAGGACTCTGCTGCATTATTTAAGGACTTTGCTGCATTATTTAAGGACTTTGATGCATTATTTAAGGACGCTGCTGCAGAATTTAAGTAATCTGCTGCATTATTTAAGGACTCTGCTGCATTATTTAAGGACTTTGCTGCATTATTTAAGGACTCTGCTGCATTATTTAAGGACTTTGTTGCATTATTTAATGACTCTGCTGCGGTATTTAAGGACTCTGCTGTATTATTTAAGGACTTTGCTGCATTATTTAAGGACTCTGCTTCATTATTTAAGGACTTTGTTGCATTATTTAAGGACTCTGCTGCATTCTTTAAGGACTTCGTTGCATTATTTAAGGACTCTGCTGCATTATTTAAAGACTTTGCTGCATTATTTAAGTACTCTGGTGCATTATTTAAGGACTCTGCTGCATTATTTAAGGACTTTGCTGCATTATTTAAGGACTCTGCTGCATTATTTAAGGACTTTGCTGCATTATTTAAGTATGCTGCTGCGGTATTTAAGGCCTCTGCTGCATTATTTAAGGACTCTGCTGCATTATTAAGGACGTTGCTGCATTATTTAAGGACTTTATTGCATTATTTAAGGATTCTGCTGCATTATTTAAGGAATTTGCTGCATTATTTAAGGACTCTGCTGCATTATTTAAGGACTTTGTTGCATTATTTAATGACTCTGCTGGGGTATTTAAGGACTCTGCTGCATTATTTAAGGTCTTTGCTGCATTATTTAAGGACTCTGCTGCAGTATTTAAGGACTCTGCTGCATTATTTAAGGACTTTGATGCATTATTTAAGGACGCTGCTGCAGAATTTAAGGAATCTGCTGCATTATTTAAGGACTTTGTTGCATTATTTAAGGACTATGCTGCATTATGTAAGGACGCTGCTGCAGTATTTAAGGCCTCTTCTGCATTATTTAAGGACTCTACTGCATTATTAAGGACGTTGCTGCATTATTTAAGGACTTTATTGCATTATTTAAGGATTCTGCTGCATTATTTAAGGAATTAGCTGCATTATTTAAGTACTCTGCTGCATTATTTAAGGACTTTGCTGCATTATTTAAGTATGCTGCTGCAGTATTTAAGGCCTCTGCTGCATTATTTAAGGACTCTGCTGCATTATTAAGGACGTTGCTGCATTATTTAAGGACTTTATTGCATTATTTAAGGATTCTGCTGCATTATTTAAGGAATTTGCTGCATTATTTAAGGACTCTGCTGCATTATTTAAGGACTTTGTTGCATTATTTAATGACTCTGCTGGGGTATTTAAGGACTCTGCTGCATTATTTAAGGACTTTGTTGCATTATTTAAGGACTCTGCTGCATTATTTAAGGACTTTGCTGCATTATTTAAGGACTTTGATGCATTATTTAAGGACGCTGCTGCAGAATTTAAGTAATCTGCTGCATTATTTAAGGACTCTGCTGCATTATTTAAGGACTTTGCTGCATTATTTAAGGACTCTGCTGCATTATTTAAGGACTTTGTTGCATTATTTAATGACTCTGCTGCGGTATTTAAGGACTCTGCTGTATTATTTAAGGACTTTGCTGCATTATTTAAGGACTCTGCTTCATTATTTAAGGACTTTGTTGCATTATTTAAGGACTCTGCTGCATTATTTAAGGACTTCGTTGCATTATTTAAGGACTCTGCTGCATTATTTAAAGACTTTGCTGCATTATTTAAGTACTCTGGTGCATTATTTAAGGACTCGGCTGCATTATTTAAAGACTTTGCTGCATTATTTAAGTACTCTGGTGCATTATTTAAGGACTCTGCTGCATTATTTAAGGACTTTGCTGCATTATTTAAGGACTCTGCTGCATTATTTAAGGACTTTGCTGCATTATTTAAGTATGCTGCTGCGGTATTTAAGGCCTCTGCTGCATTATTTAAGGACTCTGCTGCATTATTAAGGACGTTGCTGCATTATTTAAGGACTTTATTGCATTATTTAAGGATTCTGCTGCATTATTTAAGGAATTTGCTGCATTATTTAAGGACTCTGCTGTATTATTTAAGGACTTTGTTGCATTATTTAATGACTCTGTTGGGGTATTTAAGGACTCTGCTGCATTATTTAAGGGCTTTGCTGCATTATTTAAGGACTCTGCTGCAGTATTTAAGGACTCTGCTGCATTATTTAAGGACTTTGATGCATTATTTAAGGACGCTGCTGCAGAATTTAAGGAATCTGCTGCATTATTTAAGGACTTTGTTGCATTATTTAAGGACTATGCTGCATTATGTAAGGACTCTGCTGCATTATTTAAGGACTTTGCTGCATTATTTAATTACTCTGCTGCATTATTTAAGGACTTTGTTGCATTATTTAAGGACTCTGCTGCATTATTTAAGGACTTTGCTGCATTATTTAAGGACTTTGATGCATTATTTAAGGACGCTGCTGCAGAATTTAAGTAATCTGCTGCATTATTTAAGGACTCTGCTGCATTATTTAAGGACTTTGCTGCATTATTTAAGGACTCTGCTGCATTATTTAAGGACTTTGTTGCATTATTTAATGACTCTGCTGCGGTATTTAAGGACTCTGCTGCATTATTTAAGGACTTTGCTGCATTATTTAAGGACTTTGCTGCAGTAATTAAGGAATCTGCTGCATTATTTAAGGACTTTGTTGCATTATTTAAGGACTGTGCTGCATTGCTTAAGGACTCTGCTGCATTATTTAAGGACTTTGCTGCATTATTTAAGGACTTTGTTGCATTATTTAAGGACTCTGCTGCATTATTTAAGGACTTTGTTGCATTATTTAAGGACTCTGTTGCATTATTTAAGGACTTTGCTGCATTATTTAAGTACTCTGGTGCATTATTTAAGGACTTTGTTGCATTATTTAAGGACTCTGCTGCATTATTTAAGGACTTTGTTGCATTATTTAAGGACTCTGTTGCATTATTTAAGGACTTTGCTGCATTATTTAAGTACTCTGGTGCATTATTTAAGGACTTTGTTGCATTATTTAAGGACTCTGCTGCATTATTTAAGGACTTTGTTGCATTATTTAAGGACTCTGCTGCATTATTTAAGGACTTTGCTGCATTATTTAAGGACTCTGTTGCATTATTTAAGGACTTTGCTGCATTATTTAAGTACTCTGGTGCATTATTTAAGGACTTTATTGCATTATTTAAGGATTCTGCTGCATTATTTAAGGAATTTGCTGCATTATTTAAGAACTTTGCTGCAGTATTTAAGGACTCTGCTGCATTATTTAAGGACTTTATTGCATTATTTAAGGACCCTGCTGCAGAATTTAAGGAATCTGCTGCATTACTTAAGGACTTTGTTGCATTATTTAAGGACTCTGCTGCATTATTTAAGGACTTTGCTGCATTATTTAAGGACTTTGATGCATTATTTAAGGACGCCGCTGCAGAATTTAAGTAATCTGCTGCATTATTTAAGGACTCTGCTGCATTATTTAAGGACTTTGCTGCATTATTTAAGGACTCTGCTGTATTATTAAGCACGTTGCTGCATTAATTAAGGACTTTATTGCATTATTTAAGGAATTTGATGCATTATTTAAGGACTCTGCTGCATTATTTAAGGACTTTGCTGCATTATTTAAGGACTCTGCTTCATTATTTAAGGACTTTGTTGCATTATTTAAGGACTCTGCTGCATTATTTAAAGACTTTGCTGCATTATTTAAGTACTCTGGTGCATTATTTAAGGACTCTGCTGCATTATTTAAAGACTTTGCTGCATTATTTAAGTACTCTGGTGCATTATTTAAGGACTTTGTTGCTTTATTTAAGGACTTTGCTGCATTATTTAAGGACTTTGTTGCATTATTTAAGGACTCTGCTGCATTGTTTAAGGACTTTGCTGCATTATTTAAGTATGCTGCTGCAGTATTTAAGGCCTCTGCTGCATTATTTAAGGCCTCTGCTGCATTTTTAAGGACGTTGCTGCATTATTTAAGGACTTTATTGCATTATTTAAGGATTCTGCTGCATTATTTAAGGAATTTGCTGCATTATTTAAGGACTCTGCTGCATTATTTAAGGACTTTGTTGCATTATTTAATGACTCTGCTGGGGTATTTAAGGACTCTGCTGCATTATTTAAGGACTTTGTTGCATTATTTAAGGACTCTGCTGCATTATTTAAGGACTTTGCTGCATTATTTAAGGACTTTGATGCATTATTTAAGGACGCTGCTGCAGAATTTAAGTAATCTGCTGCATTATTTAAGGACTCTGCTGCATTATTTAAGGACTTTGCTGCATTATTTAAGGACTCTGCTGCATTATTTAAGGACTTTGTTGCATTATTTAATGACTCTGCTGCGGTATTTAAGGACTCTGCTGTATTATTTAAGGACTTTGCTGCATTATTTAAGGACTCTGCTTCATTATTTAAGGACTTTGTTGCATTATTTAAGGACTCTGCTGCATTCTTTAAGGACTTCGTTGCATTATTTAAGGACTCTGCTGCATTATTTAAAGACTTTGCTGCATTATTTAAGTACTCTGGTGCATTATTTAAGGACTCTGCTGCATTATTTAAGGACTTTGCTGCATTATTTAAGGACTCTGCTGCATTATTTAAGGACTTTGCTGCATTATTTAAGTATGCTGCTGCGGTATTTAAGGCCTCTGCTGCATTATTTAAGGACTCTGCT
This sequence comes from Phyllobates terribilis, assembly GCF_046119375.1. Lineage (NCBI taxonomy): Eukaryota > Metazoa > Chordata > Amphibia > Anura > Dendrobatidae > Phyllobates > Phyllobates terribilis. The sequence goes on along the minus strand of NW_027362988.1, from coordinate 807,015 downwards.
GCATTATTAAGGACGTTGCTGCATTATTTAAGGACTTTATTGCATTATTTAAGGATTCTGCTGCATTATTTAAGGAATTTGCTGCATTATTTAAGGACTCTGCTGCATTATTTAAGGACTTTGTTGCATTATTTAATGACTCTGCTGGGGTATTTAAGGACTCTGCTGCATTATTTAAGGGCTTTGCTGCATTATTTAAGGACTCTGCTGCAGTATTTAAGGACTCTGCTGCATTATTTAAGGACTTTGATGCATTATTTAAGGACGCTGCTGCAGAATTTAAGGAATCTGCTGCATTATTTAAGGACTTTGTTGCATTATTTAAGGACTATGCTGCATTATGTAAGGACTCTGCTGCATTATTTAAGGACTTTGCTGCATTATTTAATTACTCTGCTGCATTATTTAAGGACTTTGTTGCATTATTTAAGGACTCTGCTGCATTATTTAAGGACTTTGCTGCATTATTTAAGGACTTTGATGCATTATTTATGGACGCTGCTGCAGAATTTAAGTAATCTGCTGCATTATTTAAGGACTCTGCTGCATTATTTAAGGACTTTGTTGCATTATTTAAGGACTATGCTGCATTATGTAAGGACTCTGCTGCATTATTTAAGGACTTTGCTGCATTATTTAATGACTCTGCTGCGGTATTTAAGGACTCTGCTGCATTATTTAAGGACTTTGCTGCATTATTTAAGGACTTTGCTGCAGTAATTAAGGAATCTGCTGCATTATTTAAGGACTTTGTTGCATTATTTAAGGACTGTGCTGCATTGCTTAAGGACTCTGCTGCATTATTTAAGGACTTTGCTGCATTATTTAAGGACTTTGTTGCATTATTTAAGGACTCTGCTGCATTATTTAAGGACTTTGTTGCATTATTTAAGGACTCTGTTGCATTATTTAAGGACTTTGCTGCATTATTTAAGTACTCTGGTGCATTATTTAAGGACTTTGTTGCACTATTTAAGGACTCTGCTGCATTATTTAAGGACTTTGTTGCATTATTTAAGGACTCTGCTGCATTATTTAAGGACTTTGCTGCATTATTTAAGGACTCTGCTGCATTATTTAAGGACTTTGTTGCATTATTTAATGACTCTGCTGCGGTATTTAAGGACTCTTCTGCATTTTTTAAGGACTTTGCTGCATTATTTAAGGACTCTGCTTCATTATTTAAGGACTTTGTTGCATTATTTAAGGACTCTGCTGCATTATTTAAGGACTTTGCTGCATTATTTAAGGACTCTGCTGCATTATTTAAGGACTTTGTTGCATTATTTAATGACTCTGCTGCGGTATTTAAGGACTCTTCTGCATTATTTAAGGACTTTGCTGCATTATTTAAGGACTCTGCTTCATTATTTAAGGACTTTGTTGCATTATTTAAGGACTCTGCTGCATTATTTAAGGACTTTGTTGCATTATTTAAGGACTCTGCTGCATTATTTAAAGACTTTGCTGCATTATTTAAGTACTCTGGTGCATTATTTAAGGACTCTGCTGCATTATTTAAAGACTTTGCTGCATTATTTAAGTACACTGGTGCATTATTTAAGGACTTTGTTGCATTATTTAAGTATGCTGCTGCGGTATTTAAGGCCTCTGCTGCATTATTTAAGGACTCTGCTGCATTATTAAGGACGTTGCTGCATTATTTAAGGACTTAATTGCATTATTTAAGGATTCTGCTAAATTATTTAAGGAATTTGCTGCATTATTTAAGGACTCTGCTGCATTATTTAAGGACTTTGTTGCATTATTTAATGACTCTGCTGGGGTATTTAAGGACTCTGCTGCATTATTTAAGGGCTTTGCTGCATTATTTAAGGACTCTGCTGCAGTATTTAAGGACTCTGCTGCATTATTTAAGGACTTTGATGCATTATTTAAGGACGCTGCTGCAGAATTTAAGGAATCTGCTGCATTATTTAAGGACTTTGTTGCATTATTTAAGGACTATGCTGCATTATGTAAGGACTCTGCTGCATTATTTAAGGACTTTGCTGCATTATTTAATTACTCTGCTGCATTATTTAAGGACTTTGTTGCATTATTTAAGGACTCTGCTGCATTATTTAAGGACTTTGCTGCATTATTTAAGGACTTTGATGCATTATTTAAGGACGCTGCTGCAGAATTTAAGTAATCTGCTGCATTATTTAAGGACTCTGCTGCATTATTTAAGGACTTTGCTGCATTATTTAAGGACTCTGCTGCATTATTTAAGGACTTTGTTGCATTATTTAATGACTCTGCTGCGGTATTTAAGGACTCTGCTGCATTATTTAAGGACTTTGCTGCATTATTTAAGGACTTTGCTGCAGTAATTAAGGAATCTGCTGCATTATTTAAGGACTTTGTTGCATTATTTAAGGACTGTGCTGCATTGCTTAAGGACTCTGCTGCATTATTTAAGGACTTTGCTGCATTATTTAAGGACTTTGTTGCATTATTTAAGGACTCTGCTGCATTATTTAAGGACTTTGTTGCATTATTTAAGGACTCTGTTGCATTATTTAAGGACTTTGCTGCATTATTTAAGTACTCTGGTGCATTATTTAAGGACTTTGTTGCATTATTTAAGGACTCTGCTGCATTATTTAAGGACTTTGTTGCATTATTTAAGGACTCTGTTGCATTATTTAAGGACTTTGCTGCATTATTTAAGTACTCTGGTGCATTATTTAAGGACTTTGTTGCATTATTTAAGGACTCTGCTGCATTATTTAAGGACTTTGTTGCATTATTTAAGGACTCTGCTGCATTATTTAAGGACTTTGCTGCATTATTTAAGGACTCTGTTGCATTATTTAAGGACTTTGCTGCATTATTTAAGTACTCTGGTGCATTATTTAAGGACTTTATTGCATTATTTAAGGATTCTGCTGCATTATTTAAGGAATTTGCTGCATTATTTAAGAACTTTGCTGCAGTATTTAAGGACTCTGCTGCATTATTTAAGGACTTTATTGCATTATTTAAGGACCCTGCTGCAGAATTTAAGGAATCTGCTGCATTACTTAAGGACTTTGTTGCATTATTTAAGGACTCTGCTGCATTATTTAAGGACTTTGCTGCATTATTTAAGGACTTTGATGCATTATTTAAGGACGCCGCTGCAGAATTTAAGTAATCTGCTGCATTATTTAAGGACTCTGCTGCATTATTTAAGGACTTTGCTGCATTATTTAAGGACTCTGCTGTATTATTAAGCACGTTGCTGCATTAATTAAGGACTTTATTGCATTATTTAAGGAATTTGATGCATTATTTAAGGACTCTGCTGCATTATTTAAGGACTTTGCTGCATTATTTAAGGACTCTGCTTCATTATTTAAGGACTTTGTTGCATTATTTAAGGACTCTGCTGCATTATTTAAAGACTTTGCTGCATTATTTAAGTACTCTGGTGCATTATTTAAGGACTCTGCTGCATTATTTAAAGACTTTGCTGCATTATTTAAGTACTCTGGTGCATTATTTAAGGACTTTGTTGCTTTATTTAAGGACTTTGCTGCATTATTTAAGGACTTTGTTGCATTATTTAAGGACTCTGCTGCATTGTTTAAGGACTTTGCTGCATTATTTAAGTATGCTGCTGCAGTATTTAAGGCCTCTGCTGCATTATTTAAGGCCTCTGCTGCATTTTTAAGGACGTTGCTGCATTATTTAAGGACTTTATTGCATTATTTAAGGATTCTGCTGCATTATTTAAGGAATTTGCTGCATTATTTAAGGACTCTGCTGCATTATTTAAGGACTTTGTTGCATTATTTAATGACTCTGCTGGGGTATTTAAGGACTCTGCTGCATTATTTAAGGACTTTGTTGCATTATTTAAGGACTCTGCTGCATTATTTAAGGACTTTGCTGCATTATTTAAGGACTTTGATGCATTATTTAAGGACGCTGCTGCAGAATTTAAGTAATCTGCTGCATTATTTAAGGACTCTGCTGCATTATTTAAGGACTTTGCTGCATTATTTAAGGACTCTGCTGCATTATTTAAGGACTTTGTTGCATTATTTAATGACTCTGCTGCGGTATTTAAGGACTCTGCTGTATTATTTAAGGACTTTGCTGCATTATTTAAGGACTCTGCTTCATTATTTAAGGACTTTGTTGCATTATTTAAGGACTCTGCTGCATTCTTTAAGGACTTCGTTGCATTATTTAAGGACTCTGCTGCATTATTTAAAGACTTTGCTGCATTATTTAAGTACTCTGGTGCATTATTTAAGGACTCTGCTGCATTATTTAAGGACTTTGCTGCATTATTTAAGGACTCTGCTGCATTATTTAAGGACTTTGCTGCATTATTTAAGTATGCTGCTGCGGTATTTAAGGCCTCTGCTGCATTATTTAAGGACTCTGCTGCATTATTAAGGACGTTGCTGCATTATTTAAGGACTTTATTGCATTATTTAAGGATTCTGCTGCATTATTTAAGGAATTTGCTGCATTATTTAAGGACTCTGCTGCATTATTTAAGGACTTTGTTGCATTATTTAATGACTCTGCTGGGGTATTTAAGGACTCTGCTGCATTATTTAAGGGCTTTGCTGCATTATTTAAGGACTCTGCTGCAGTATTTAAGGACTCTGCTGCATTATTTAAGGACTTTGATGCATTATTTAAGGACGCTGCTGCAGAATTTAAGGAATCTGCTGCATTATTTAAGGACTTTGTTGCATTATTTAAGGACTATGCTGCATTATGTAAGGACTCTGCTGCATTATTTAAGGACTTTGCTGCATTATTTAATTACTCTGCTGCATTATTTAAGGACTTTGTTGCATTATTTAAGGACTCTGCTGCATTATTTAAGGACTTTGCTGCATTATTTAAGGACTTTGATGCATTATTTATGGACGCTGCTGCAGAATTTAAGTAATCTGCTGCATTATTTAAGGACTCTGCTGCATTATTTAAGGACTTTGTTGCATTATTTAAGGACTATGCTGCATTATGTAAGGACTCTGCTGCATTATTTAAGGACTTTGCTGCATTATTTAATGACTCTGCTGCGGTATTTAAGGACTCTGCTGCATTATTTAAGGACTTTGCTGCATTATTTAAGGACTTTGCTGCAGTAATTAAGGAATCTGCTGCATTATTTAAGGACTTTGTTGCATTATTTAAGGACTGTGCTGCATTGCTTAAGGACTCTGCTGCATTATTTAAGGACTTTGCTGCATTATTTAAGGACTTTGTTGCATTATTTAAGGACTCTGCTGCATTATTTAAGGACTTTGTTGCATTATTTAAGGACTCTGTTGCATTATTTAAGGACTTTGCTGCATTATTTAAGTACTCTGGTGCATTATTTAAGGACTTTGTTGCACTATTTAAGGACTCTGCTGCATTATTTAAGGACTTTGTTGCATTATTTAAGGACTCTGCTGCATTATTTAAGGACTTTGCTGCATTATTTAAGGACTCTGCTGCATTATTTAAGGACTTTGTTGCATTATTTAATGACTCTGCTGCGGTATTTAAGGACTCTTCTGCATTTTTTAAGGACTTTGCTGCATTATTTAAGGACTCTGCTTCATTATTTAAGGACTTTGTTGCATTATTTAAGGACTCTGCTGCATTATTTAAGGACTTTGCTGCATTATTTAAGGACTCTGCTGCATTATTTAAGGACTTTGTTGCATTATTTAATGACTCTGCTGCGGTATTTAAGGACTCTTCTGCATTATTTAAGGACTTTGCTGCATTATTTAAGGACTCTGCTTCATTATTTAAGGACTTTGTTGCATTATTTAAGGACTCTGCTGCATTATTTAAGGACTTTGTTGCATTATTTAAGGACTCTGCTGCATTATTTAAAGACTTTGCTGCATTATTTAAGTACTCTGGTGCATTATTTAAGGACTCTGCTGCATTATTTAAGGACTTTGTTGCATTATTTAATGACTCTGCTGGGGTATTTAAGGACTCTGCTGCATTATTTAAGGGCTTTGCTGCATTATTTAAGGACTCTGCTGCAGTATTTAAGGACTCTGCTGCATTATTTAAGGACTTTGATGCATTATTTAAGGACGCTGCTGCAGAATTTAAGGAATCTGCTGCATTATTTAAGGACTTTGTTGCATTATTTAAGGACTATGCTGCATTATGTAAGGACTCTGCTGCATTATTTAAGGACTTTGCTGCATTATTTAATTACTCTGCTGCATTATTTAAGGACTTTGTTGCATTATTTAAGGACTCTGCTGCATTATTTAAGGACTTTGCTGCATTATTTAAGGACTTTGATGCATTATTTATGGACGCTGCTGCAGAATTTAAGTAATCTGCTGCATTATTTAAGGACTCTGCTGCATTATTTAAGGACTTTGTTGCATTATTTAAGGACTATGCTGCATTATGTAAGGACTCTGCTGCATTATTTAAGGACTTTGCTGCATTATTTAATGACTCTGCTGCGGTATTTAAGGACTCTGCTGCATTATTTAAGGACTTTGCTGCATTATTTAAGGACTTTGCTGCAGTAATTAAGGAATCTGCTGCATTATTTAAGGACTTTGTTGCATTATTTAAGGACTGTGCTGCATTGCTTAAGGACTCTGCTGCATTATTTAAGGACTTTGCTGCATTATTTAAGGACTTTGTTGCATTATTTAAGGACTCTGCTGCATTATTTAAGGACTTTGTTGCATTATTTAAGGACTCTGTTGCATTATTTAAGGACTTTGCTGCATTATTTAAGTACTCTGGTGCATTATTTAAGGACTTTGTTGCACTATTTAAGGACTCTGCTGCATTATTTAAGGACTTTGTTGCATTATTTAAGGACTCTGCTGCATTATTTAAGGACTTTGCTGCATTATTTAAGGACTCTGCTGCATTATTTAAGGACTTTGTTGCATTATTTAATGACTCTGCTGCGGTATTTAAGGACTCTTCTGCATTTTTTAAGGACTTTGCTGCATTATTTAAGGACTCTGCTTCATTATTTAAGGACTTTGTTGCATTATTTAAGGACTCTGCTGCATTATTTAAGGACTTTGCTGCATTATTTAAGGACTCTGCTGCATTATTTAAGGACTTTGTTGCATTATTTAATGACTCTGCTGCGGTATTTAAGGACTCTTCTGCATTATTTAAGGACTTTGCTGCATTATTTAAGGACTCTGCTTCATTATTTAAGGACTTTGTTGCATTATTTAAGGACTCTGCTGCATTATTTAAGGACTTTGTTGCATTATTTAAGGACTCTGCTGCATTATTTAAAGACTTTGCTGCATTATTTAAGTACTCTGGTGCATTATTTAAGGACTCTGCTGCATTATTTAAAGACTTTGCTGCATTATTTAAGTACACTGGTGCATTATTTAAGGACTTTGTTGCATTATTTAAGTATGCTGCTGCGGTATTTAAGGCCTCTGCTGCATTATTTAAGGACTCTGCTGCATTATTAAGGACGTTGCTGCATTATTTAAGGACTTAATTGCATTATTTAAGGATTCTGCTAAATTATTTAAGGAATTTGCTGCATTATTTAAGGACTCTGCTGCATTATTTAAGGACTTTGTTGCATTATTTAATGACTCTGCTGGGGTATTTAAGGACTCTGCTGCATTATTTAAGGGCTTTGCTGCATTATTTAAGGACTCTGCTGCAGTATTTAAGGACTCTGCTGCATTATTTAAGGACTTTGATGCATTATTTAAGGACGCTGCTGCAGAATTTAAGGAATCTGCTGCATTATTTAAGGACTTTGTTGCATTATTTAAGGACTATGCTGCATTATGTAAGGACTCTGCTGCATTATTTAAGGACTTTGCTGCATTATTTAATTACTCTGCTGCATTATTTAAGGACTTTGTTGCATTATTTAAGGACTCTGCTGCATTATTTAAGGACTTTGCTGCATTATTTAAGGACTTTGATGCATTATTTAAGGACGCTGCTGCAGAATTTAAGTAATCTGCTGCATTATTTAAGGACTCTGCTGCATTATTTAAGGACTTTGCTGCATTATTTAAGGACTCTGCTGCATTATTTAAGGACTTTGTTGCATTATTTAATGACTCTGCTGCGGTATTTAAGGACTCTGCTGCATTATTTAAGGACTTTGCTGCATTATTTAAGGACTTTGCTGCAGTAATTAAGGAATCTGCTGCATTATTTAAGGACTTTGTTGCATTATTTAAGGACTGTGCTGCATTGCTTAAGGACTCTGCTGCATTATTTAAGGACTTTGCTGCATTATTTAAGGACTTTGTTGCATTATTTAAGGACTCTGCTGCATTATTTAAGGACTTTGTTGCATTATTTAAGGACTCTGTTGCATTATTTAAGGACTTTGCTGCATTATTTAAGTACTCTGGTGCATTATTTAAGGACTTTGTTGCATTATTTAAGGACTCTGCTGCATTATTTAAGGACTTTGTTGCATTATTTAAGGACTCTGTTGCATTATTTAAGGACTTTGCTGCATTATTTAAGTACTCTGGTGCATTATTTAAGGACTTTGTTGCATTATTTAAGGACTCTGCTGCATTATTTAAGGACTTTGTTGCATTATTTAAGGACTCTGCTGCATTATTTAAGGACTTTGCTGCATTATTTAAGGACTCTGTTGCATTATTTAAGGACTTTGCTGCATTATTTAAGTACTCTGGTGCATTATTTAAGGACTTTATTGCATTATTTAAGGATTCTGCTGCATTATTTAAGGAATTTGCTGCATTATTTAAGAACTTTGCTGCAGTATTTAAGGACTCTGCTGCATTATTTAAGGACTTTATTGCATTATTTAAGGACCCTGCTGCAGAATTTAAGGAATCTGCTGCATTACTTAAGGACTTTGTTGCATTATTTAAGGACTCTGCTGCATTATTTAAGGACTTTGCTGCATTATTTAAGGACTTTGATGCATTATTTAAGGACGCCGCTGCAGAATTTAAGTAATCTGCTGCATTATTTAAGGACTCTGCTGCATTATTTAAGGACTTTGCTGCATTATTTAAGGACTCTGCTGTATTATTAAGCACGTTGCTGCATTAATTAAGGACTTTATTGCATTATTTAAGGAATTTGATGCATTATTTAAGGACTCTGCTGCATTATTTAAGGACTTTGCTGCATTATTTAAGGACTCTGCTTCATTATTTAAGGACTTTGTTGCATTATTTAAGGACTCTGCTGCATTATTTAAAGACTTTGCTGCATTATTTAAGTACTCTGGTGCATTATTTAAGGACTCTGCTGCATTATTTAAAGACTTTGCTGCATTATTTAAGTACTCTGGTGCATTATTTAAGGACTTTGTTGCTTTATTTAAGGACTTTGCTGCATTATTTAAGGACTTTGTTGCATTATTTAAGGACTCTGCTGCATTGTTTAAGGACTTTGCTGCATTATTTAAGTATGCTGCTGCAGTATTTAAGGCCTCTGCTGCATTATTTAAGGCCTCTGCTGCATTTTTAAGGACGTTGCTGCATTATTTAAGGACTTTATTGCATTATTTAAGGATTCTGCTGCATTATTTAAGGAATTTGCTGCATTATTTAAGGACTCTGCTGCATTATTTAAGGACTTTGTTGCATTATTTAATGACTCTGCTGGGGTATTTAAGGACTCTGCTGCATTATTTAAGGACTTTGTTGCATTATTTAAGGACTCTGCTGCATTATTTAAGGACTTTGCTGCATTATTTAAGGACTTTGATGCATTATTTAAGGACGCTGCTGCAGAATTTAAGTAATCTGCTGCATTATTTAAGGACTCTGCTGCATTATTTAAGGACTTTGCTGCATTATTTAAGGACTCTGCTGCATTATTTAAGGACTTTGTTGCATTATTTAATGACTCTGCTGCGGTATTTAAGGACTCTGCTGTATTATTTAAGGACTTTGCTGCATTATTTAAGGACTCTGCTTCATTATTTAAGGACTTTGTTGCATTATTTAAGGACTCTGCTGCATTCTTTAAGGACTTCGTTGCATTATTTAAGGACTCTGCTGCATTATTTAAAGACTTTGCTGCATTATTTAAGTACTCTGGTGCATTATTTAAGGACTCTGCTGCATTATTTAAGGACTTTGCTGCATTATTTAAGGACTCTGCTGCATTATTTAAGGACTTTGCTGCATTATTTAAGTATGCTGCTGCGGTATTTAAGGCCTCTGCTGCATTATTTAAGGACTCTGCTGCATTATTAAGGACGTTGCTGCATTATTTAAGGACTTTATTGCATTATTTAAGGATTCTGCTGCATTATTTAAGGAATTTGCTGCATTATTTAAGGACTCTGCTGCATTATTTAAGGACTTTGTTGCATTATTTAATGACTCTGCTGGGGTATTTAAGGACTCTGCTGCATTATTTAAGGGCTTTGCTGCATTATTTAAGGACTCTGCTGCAGTATTTAAGGACTCTGCTGCATTATTTAAGGACTTTGATGCATTATTTAAGGACGCTGCTGCAGAATTTAAGGAATCTGCTGCATTATTTAAGGACTTTGTTGCATTATTTAAGGACTATGCTGCATTATGTAAGGACTCTGCTGCATTATTTAAGGACTTTGCTGCATTATTTAATTACTCTGCTGCATTATTTAAGGACTTTGTTGCATTATTTAAGGACTCTGCTGCATTATTTAAGGACTTTGCTGCATTATTTAAGGACTTTGATGCATTATTTATGGACGCTGCTGCAGAATTTAAGTAATCTGCTGCATTATTTAAGGACTCTGCTGCATTATTTAAGGACTTTGTTGCATTATTTAAGGACTATGCTGCATTATGTAAGGACTCTGCTGCATTATTTAAGGACTTTGCTGCATTATTTAATGACTCTGCTGCGGTATTTAAGGACTCTGCTGCATTATTTAAGGACTTTGCTGCATTATTTAAGGACTTTGCTGCAGTAATTAAGGAATCTGCTGCATTATTTAAGGACTTTGTTGCATTATTTAAGGACTGTGCTGCATTGCTTAAGGACTCTGCTGCATTATTTAAGGACTTTGCTGCATTATTTAAGGACTTTGTTGCATTATTTAAGGACTCTGCTGCATTATTTAAGGACTTTGTTGCATTATTTAAGGACTCTGTTGCATTATTTAAGGACTTTGCTGCATTATTTAAGTACTCTGGTGCATTATTTAAGGACTTTGTTGCACTATTTAAGGACTCTGCTGCATTATTTAAGGACTTTGTTGCATTATTTAAGGACTCTGCTGCATTATTTAAGGACTTTGCTGCATTATTTAAGGACTCTGCTGCATTATTTAAGGACTTTGTTGCATTATTTAATGACTCTGCTGCGGTATTTAAGGACTCTTCTGCATTTTTTAAGGACTTTGCTGCATTATTTAAGGACTCTGCTTCATTATTTAAGGACTTTGTTGCATTATTTAAGGACTCTGCTGCATTATTTAAGGACTTTGCTGCATTATTTAAGGACTCTGCTGCATTATTTAAGGACTTTGTTGCATTATTTAATGACTCTGCTGCGGTATTTAAGGACTCTTCTGCATTATTTAAGGACTTTGCTGCATTATTTAAGGACTCTGCTTCATTATTTAAGGACTTTGTTGCATTATTTAAGGACTCTGCTGCATTATTTAAGGACTTTGTTGCATTATTTAAGGACTCTGCTGCATTATTTAAAGACTTTGCTGCATTATTTAAGTACTCTGGTGCATTATTTAAGGACTCTGCTGCATTATTTAAGGACTTTGTTGCATTATTTAATGACTCTGCTGGGGTATTTAAGGACTCTGCTGCATTATTTAAGGGCTTTGCTGCATTATTTAAGGACTCTGCTGCAGTATTTAAGGACTCTGCTGCATTATTTAAGGACTTTGATGCATTATTTAAGGACGCTGCTGCAGAATTTAAGGAATCTGCTGCATTATTTAAGGACTTTGTTGCATTATTTAAGGACTATGCTGCATTATGTAAGGACTCTGCTGCATTATTTAAGGACTTTGCTGCATTATTTAATTACTCTGCTGCATTATTTAAGGACTTTGTTGCATTATTTAAGGACTCTGCTGCATTATTTAAGGACTTTGCTGCATTATTTAAGGACTTTGATGCATTATTTATGGACGCTGCTGCAGAATTTAAGTAATCTGCTGCATTATTTAAGGACTCTGCTGCATTATTTAAGGACTTTGTTGCATTATTTAAGGACTATGCTGCATTATGTAAGGACTCTGCTGCATTATTTAAGGACTTTGCTGCATTATTTAATGACTCTGCTGCGGTATTTAAGGACTCTGCTGCATTATTTAAGGACTTTGCTGCATTATTTAAGGACTTTGCTGCAGTAATTAAGGAATCTGCTGCATTATTTAAGGACTTTGTTGCATTATTTAAGGACTGTGCTGCATTGCTTAAGGACTCTGCTGCATTATTTAAGGACTTTGCTGCATTATTTAAGGACTTTGTTGCATTATTTAAGGACTCTGCTGCATTATTTAAGGACTTTGTTGCATTATTTAAGGACTCTGTTGCATTATTTAAGGACTTTGCTGCATTATTTAAGTACTCTGGTGCATTATTTAAGGACTTTGTTGCACTATTTAAGGACTCTGCTGCATTATTTAAGGACTTTGTTGCATTATTTAAGGACTCTGCTGCATTATTTAAGGACTTTGCTGCATTATTTAAGGACTCTGCTGCATTATTTAAGGACTTTGTTGCATTATTTAATGACTCTGCTGCGGTATTTAAGGACTCTTCTGCATTTTTTAAGGACTTTGCTGCATTATTTAAGGACTCTGCTTCATTATTTAAGGACTTTGTTGCATTATTTAAGGACTCTGCTGCATTATTTAAGGACTTTGCTGCATTATTTAAGGACTCTGCTGCATTATTTAAGGACTTTGTTGCATTATTTAATGACTCTGCTGCGGTATTTAAGGACTCTTCTGCATTATTTAAGGACTTTGCTGCATTATTTAAGGACTCTGCTTCATTATTTAAGGACTTTGTTGCATTATTTAAGGACTCTGCTGCATTATTTAAGGACTTTGTTGCATTATTTAAGGACTCTGCTGCATTATTTAAAGACTTTGCTGCATTATTTAAGTACTCTGGTGCATTATTTAAGGACTCTGCTGCATTATTTAAAGACTTTGCTGCATTATTTAAGTACACTGGTGCATTATTTAAGGACTTTGTTGCATTATTTAAGTATGCTGCTGCGGTATTTAAGGCCTCTGCTGCATTATTTAAGGACTCTGCTGCATTATTAAGGACGTTGCTGCATTATTTAAGGACTTAATTGCATTATTTAAGGATTCTGCTAAATTATTTAAGGAATTTGCTGCATTATTTAAGGACTCTGCTGCATTATTTAAGGACTTTGTTGCATTATTTAATGACTCTGCTGGGGTATTTAAGGACTCTGCTGCATTATTTAAGGGCTTTGCTGCATTATTTAAGGACTCTGCTGCAGTATTTAAGGACTCTGCTGCATTATTTAAGGACTTTGATGCATTATTTAAGGACGCTGCTGCAGAATTTAAGGAATCTGCTGCATTATTTAAGGACTTTGTTGCATTATTTAAGGACTATGCTGCATTATGTAAGGACTCTGCTGCATTATTTAAGGACTTTGCTGCATTATTTAATTACTCTGCTGCATTATTTAAGGACTTTGTTGCATTATTTAAGGACTCTGCTGCATTATTTAAGGACTTTGCTGCATTATTTAAGGACTTTGATGCATTATTTAAGGACGCTGCTGCAGAATTTAAGTAATCTGCTGCATTATTTAAGGACTCTGCTGCATTATTTAAGGACTTTGCTGCATTATTTAAGGACTCTGCTGCATTATTTAAGGACTTTGTTGCATTATTTAATGACTCTGCTGCGGTATTTAAGGACTCTGCTGCATTATTTAAGGACTTTGCTGCATTATTTAAGGACTTTGCTGCAGTAATTAAGGAATCTGCTGCATTATTTAAGGACTTTGTTGCATTATTTAAGGACTGTGCTGCATTGCTTAAGGACTCTGCTGCATTATTTAAGGACTTTGCTGCATTATTTAAGGACTTTGTTGCATTATTTAAGGACTCTGCTGCATTATTTAAGGACTTTGTTGCATTATTTAAGGACTCTGTTGCATTATTTAAGGACTTTGCTGCATTATTTAAGTACTCTGGTGCATTATTTAAGGACTTTGTTGCATTATTTAAGGACTCTGCTGCATTATTTAAGGACTTTGTTGCATTATTTAAGGACTCTGTTGCATTATTTAAGGACTTTGCTGCATTATTTAAGTACTCTGGTGCATTATTTAAGGACTTTGTTGCATTATTTAAGGACTCTGCTGCATTATTTAAGGACTTTGTTGCATTATTTAAGGACTCTGCTGCATTATTTAAGGACTTTGCTGCATTATTTAAGGACTCTGTTGCATTATTTAAGGACTTTGCTGCATTATTTAAGTACTCTGGTGCATTATTTAAGGACTTTATTGCATTATTTAAGGATTCTGCTGCATTATTTAAGGAATTTGCTGCATTATTTAAGAACTTTGCTGCAGTATTTAAGGACTCTGCTGCATTATTTAAGGACTTTATTGCATTATTTAAGGACCCTGCTGCAGAATTTAAGGAATCTGCTGCATTACTTAAGGACTTTGTTGCATTATTTAAGGACTCTGCTGCATTATTTAAGGACTTTGCTGCATTATTTAAGGACTTTGATGCATTATTTAAGGACGCCGCTGCAGAATTTAAGTAATCTGCTGCATTATTTAAGGACTCTGCTGCATTATTTAAGGACTTTGCTGCATTATTTAAGGACTCTGCTGTATTATTAAGCACGTTGCTGCATTAATTAAGGACTTTATTGCATTATTTAAGGAATTTGATGCATTATTTAAGGACTCTGCTGCATTATTTAAGGACTTTGCTGCATTATTTAAGGACTCTGCTTCATTATTTAAGGACTTTGTTGCATTATTTAAGGACTCTGCTGCATTATTTAAAGACTTTGCTGCATTATTTAAGTACTCTGGTGCATTATTTAAGGACTCTGCTGCATTATTTAAAGACTTTGCTGCATTATTTAAGTACTCTGGTGCATTATTTAAGGACTTTGTTGCTTTATTTAAGGACTTTGCTGCATTATTTAAGGACTTTGTTGCATTATTTAAGGACTCTGCTGCATTGTTTAAGGACTTTGCTGCATTATTTAAGTATGCTGCTGCAGTATTTAAGGCCTCTGCTGCATTATTTAAGGCCTCTGCTGCATTTTTAAGGACGTTGCTGCATTATTTAAGGACTTTATTGCATTATTTAAGGATTCTGCTGCATTATTTAAGGAATTTGCTGCATTATTTAAGGACTCTGCTGCATTATTTAAGGACTTTGTTGCATTATTTAATGACTCTGCTGGGGTATTTAAGGACTCTGCTGCATTATTTAAGGACTTTGTTGCATTATTTAAGGACTCTGCTGCATTATTTAAGGACTTTGCTGCATTATTTAAGGACTTTGATGCATTATTTAAGGACGCTGCTGCAGAATTTAAGTAATCTGCTGCATTATTTAAGGACTCTGCTGCATTATTTAAGGACTTTGCTGCATTATTTAAGGACTCTGCTGCATTATTTAAGGACTTTGTTGCATTATTTAATGACTCTGCTGCGGTATTTAAGGACTCTGCTGTATTATTTAAGGACTTTGCTGCATTATTTAAGGACTCTGCTTCATTATTTAAGGACTTTGTTGCATTATTTAAGGACTCTGCTGCATTCTTTAAGGACTTCGTTGCATTATTTAAGGACTCTGCTGCATTATTTAAAGACTTTGCTGCATTATTTAAGTACTCTGGTGCATTATTTAAGGACTCTGCTGCATTATTTAAGGACTTTGCTGCATTATTTAAGGACTCTGCTGCATTATTTAAGGACTTTGCTGCATTATTTAAGTATGCTGCTGCGGTATTTAAGGCCTCTGCTGCATTATTTAAGGACTCTGCTGCATTATTAAGGACGTTGCTGCATTATTTAAGGACTTTATTGCATTATTTAAGGATTCTGCTGCATTATTTAAGGAATTTGCTGCATTATTTAAGGACTCTGCTGCATTATTTAAGGACTTTGTTGCATTATTTAATGACTCTGCTGGGGTATTTAAGGACTCTGCTGCATTATTTAAGGGCTTTGCTGCATTATTTAAGGACTCTGCTGCAGTATTTAAGGACTCTGCTGCATTATTTAAGGACTTTGATGCATTATTTAAGGACGCTGCTGCAGAATTTAAGGAATCTGCTGCATTATTTAAGGACTTTGTTGCATTATTTAAGGACTATGCTGCATTATGTAAGGACTCTGCTGCATTATTTAAGGACTTTGCTGCATTATTTAATTACTCTGCTGCATTATTTAAGGACTTTGTTGCATTATTTAAGGACTCTGCTGCATTATTTAAGGACTTTGCTGCATTATTTAAGGACTTTGATGCATTATTTATGGACGCTGCTGCAGAATTTAAGTAATCTGCTGCATTATTTAAGGACTCTGCTGCATTATTTAAGGACTTTGTTGCATTATTTAAGGACTATGCTGCATTATGTAAGGACTCTGCTGCATTATTTAAGGACTTTGCTGCATTATTTAATGACTCTGCTGCGGTATTTAAGGACTCTGCTGCATTATTTAAGGACTTTGCTGCATTATTTAAGGACTTTGCTGCAGTAATTAAGGAATCTGCTGCATTATTTAAGGACTTTGTTGCATTATTTAAGGACTGTGCTGCATTGCTTAAGGACTCTGCTGCATTATTTAAGGACTTTGCTGCATTATTTAAGGACTTTGTTGCATTATTTAAGGACTCTGCTGCATTATTTAAGGACTTTGTTGCATTATTTAAGGACTCTGTTGCATTATTTAAGGACTTTGCTGCATTATTTAAGTACTCTGGTGCATTATTTAAGGACTTTGTTGCACTATTTAAGGACTCTGCTGCATTATTTAAGGACTTTGTTGCATTATTTAAGGACTCTGCTGCATTATTTAAGGACTTTGCTGCATTATTTAAGGACTCTGCTGCATTATTTAAGGACTTTGTTGCATTATTTAATGACTCTGCTGCGGTATTTAAGGACTCTTCTGCATTTTTTAAGGACTTTGCTGCATTATTTAAGGACTCTGCTTCATTATTTAAGGACTTTGTTGCATTATTTAAGGACTCTGCTGCATTATTTAAGGACTTTGCTGCATTATTTAAGGACTCTGCTGCATTATTTAAGGACTTTGTTGCATTATTTAATGACTCTGCTGCGGTATTTAAGGACTCTTCTGCATTATTTAAGGACTTTGCTGCATTATTTAAGGACTCTGCTTCATTATTTAAGGACTTTGTTGCATTATTTAAGGACTCTGCTGCATTATTTAAGGACTTTGTTGCATTATTTAAGGACTCTGCTGCATTATTTAAAGACTTTGCTGCATTATTTAAGTACTCTGGTGCATTATTTAAGGACTCTGCTGCATTATTTAAAGACTTTGCTGCATTATTTAAGTACACTGGTGCATTATTTAAGGACTTTGTTGCATTATTTAAGTATGCTGCTGCGGTATTTAAGGCCTCTGCTGCATTATTTAAGGACTCTGCTGCATTATTAAGGACGTTGCTGCATTATTTAAGGACTTAATTGCATTATTTAAGGATTCTGCTAAATTATTTAAGGAATTTGCTGCATTATTTAAGGACTCTGCTGCATTATTTAAGGACTTTGTTGCATTATTTAATGACTCTGCTGGGGTATTTAAGGACTCTGCTGCATTATTTAAGGGCTTTGCTGCATTATTTAAGGACTCTGCTGCAGTATTTAAGGACTCTGCTGCATTATTTAAGGACTTTGATGCATTATTTAAGGACGCTGCTGCAGAATTTAAGGAATCTGCTGCATTATTTAAGGACTTTGTTGCATTATTTAAGGACTATGCTGCATTATGTAAGGACTCTGCTGCATTATTTAAGGACTTTGCTGCATTATTTAATTACTTTGCTGCATTATTTAAGGACTCTGTTGCATTATTTAAGGACTCTGCTGCATTATTTAAGGACTTTGCTGCATTATTTAAGGACTTTGATGCATTATTTAAGGACGCTGCTGCAGAATTTAAGTAATCTGCTGCATTATTTAAGGACTCTGCTGCATTATTTAAGGACTTTGCTGCATTATTTAAGGACTCTGCTGCATTATTTAAGGACTTTGTTGCATTATTTAATGACTCTGCTGCGGTATTTAAGGACTCTGCTGCATTATTTAAGGACTTTGCTGCATTATTTAAGGACTTTGCGGCAGTAATTAAGGAATCTGCTGCATTATTTAAGGACTTTGTTGAATTATTTAAGGACTGTGCTGCATTGCTTAAGGACTCTGCTGCATTATTTAAGGACGTTGCTGCATTATTTAAGGACTTTGATGCATTATTTAAGGACTCTGCTGCATTATTTAAGGACTTTGTTGCATTATTTAAGGACTCTGTTGCATTATTTAAGGACTTTGCTGCATTATTTAAGTACTCTGGTGCATTATTTAAGGACTTTGTTGCATTATTTAAGGACTCTGCTGCATTATTTAAGGACTTTGTTGCATTATTTAAGGACTCTGCTGCATTATTTAAGGACTTTGCTGCATTATTTAAGTATGCTGCTGCGGTATTTAAGGCCTCTGCTGCATTATTTAAGGACTTTGCTGCATTATTTAAGGACTCTTCTGCATTATTAAGGACGGTGCTGCATTATTTAAGTACTTTATTGCATTATTTAAGGATTCTGCTGCATTATTTAAAGAATTTGCTGCATTATTTAAGGACTCTGCTGCATTATTTAAGGACTTTGTTGCATCATTTAATGACTCTGCTGCAGTATTTAAAGACTCTGTTGCATTATTTAAGGACTTTGATGCATTATTTAAGGAGGCTGCTGCAGAATTTAAGGAATCTGCTGCATTATTTAAGGACTTTGTTGCATTATTTAAGGACTCTGCTGCATTATTTAAGGACGCTGCTGCAGTATTTAAGGCCTCTTCTGCATTATTTAAGGATTTTGCTGCATTATTTAAGGACTCTACTGCATTATTAAGGACGTTGCTGCATTATTTAAGGACTTTATTGCATTATTTAAGGATTCTGCTGCATTATTTAAGGAATTAGCTGCATTATTTAAGTACTCTGCTGCATTATTTAAGGAGTTGGTTGCATTATTTAAGGACTTTGTTGCATTATTTAAGGATTCTGCTGCATTATTTAAGGACTTTGTTGCATTATTTAAGGACGCTGCTGCGGTATTTAAGGACTCTGCTACATTATATAAGGACTTTGCTGCATTATTTCAGGACTCGGCTGCATTATTAAGGGCGTTGCTGCATTTTATTTAAGGAATTTATTGCATTATTTAAGGACTCTGTGCATTATTTAAGGAATTTGCTGCATTATTTAAGGACTCTGCTGCATTATTTAATGACTCTGCTGCGGTATTTAAGGACTCTGCTGCATTATTTAAGCACTCTGCTGCTTTATTTATGGACTTTGCTGCATTATTTAAGGACTCTGCTGTGGTATTTTAAGACTCTGCTGCATTATTTAAGGACTTTGATGCATTATTTAAGAACTCTGCCGCAGTATTTAAGGACTCTGCTGCATTATTTAAGGTCTTTGATGCATTATTTAAGGACTCTTCTGAATTATTTAAGGACTTTGCTGCATTATTTTAGGACGCTGCTGCGGTATTTAAGGCCTCTGCTGCATTATTTAAGGACTTTGCTGCATAATTTAAGGACTCTGCTGCATTATTAAGCACGTTGCTGCATTATTTAAGGACTTTATTGCATTATTTAAGGATTCTGCTGCATTATTTATGGAATTTGCTGCATTATTTAAGGAATTTGCTGCATTATTTAAGAACTCTGCTGCAGTATTTAAGGACTCTGCTGCATTATTTAAGGACTTTATTGCATTATTTAAGGACGCTGCTGCAGAATTTAAGGAATCTGCTGCATTATTTAAGGACGTTGTTGCATTATTTAAGGACTCTGTGCATTATTTAAGGAATTTGCTGCATTATTTAAGGACTCTGCTGCATTATTTAATGACTCTGCTGCGGTATTTAAGGACTCTGCTGCATTATGTAAGCACTCTGCTGCATTATTTAAGGACTTTGTTGCATTATTTAAGGACTCTGCTGCATTATTTAAGGACTTTGTTGCATTATTTAAGGACTCTGCTGCATTATTTAAAGACTTTGCTGCATTATTTAAGTACTCTGGTGCATTATTTAAGGACTCTGCTGCATTATTTAAGTACTCTGGTGCATTATTTAAGGACTTTGTTGCTTTATTTAAGGACTTTGCTGCATTATTTAAGGACTTTGTTGCATTATTTAAGGACTCTGCTGCATTATTTAAGGACTTTGCTGCATTATTTAAGTATGCTGCTGCAGTATTTAAGGCTTCTGCTGCATTATTTAAGGACTCTGCTGCATTTTTAAGGACGTTGCTGCATTATTTAAGGACTTTATTGCATTATTTAAGGATTCTGCTGCATTATTTAAGGAATTTGCTGCATTATTTAAGGACTCTGCTGCATTATTTAAGGACTTTGTTTCATTATTTAATGACTCTGCTGGGGTATTTAAGGACTCTGCTGCATTATTTAAGGACTTTGTTGCATTATTTAAGGACTCTGCTGCATTATTTAAGGACTTTGCTGCATTATTTAAGGACTTTGATGCATTATTTAAGGACGCTGCTGCAGAATTTAAGTAATCTGCTGCATTATTTAAGGACTCTGCTGCATTATTTAAGGACTTTGCTGCATTATTTAAGGACTCTGCTGCATTATTTAAGGACTTTGTTGCATTATTTAATGACTCTGCTGCGGTATTTAAGGACTCTGCTGTATTATTTAAGGACTTTGCTGCATTATTTAAGGACTCTGCTTCATTATTTAAGGACTTTGTTGCATTATTTAAGGACTCTGCTGCATTCTTTAAGGACTTCGTTGCGTTATTTAAGGACTCTGCTGCATTATTTAAGGACTTTGCTGCATTATTTAAGGACTTTGATGCATTATTTAAGGACGCTGCTGCAGAATTTAAGTAATCTGCTGCATTATTTAAGGACTCTGCTGCATTATTTAAGGACTTTGCTGCATTATTTAAGGACTCTGCTGCATTATTTAAGGACTTTGTTGCATTATTTAATGACTCTGCTGCGGTATTTAAGGACTCTGCTGTATTATTTAAGGACTTTGCTGCATTATTTAAGGACTCTGCTTCATTATTTAAGGACTTTGTTGCATTATTTAAGGACTCTGCTGCATTCTTTAAGGACTTCGTTGCATTATTTAAGGACTCTGCTGCATTATTTAAAGACTTTGCTGCATTATTTAAGTACTCTGGTGCATTATTTAAGGACTCTGCTGCATTATTTAAGGACTTTGCTGCATTATTTAAGGACTCTGCTGCATTATTTAAGGACTTTGCTGCATTATTTAAGTATGCTGCTGCGGTATTTAAGGCCTCTGCTGCATTATTTAAGGACTCTGCTGCATTATTAAGGACGTTGCTGCATTATTTAAGGACTTTATTGCATTATTTAAGGATTCTGCTGCATTATTTAAGGAATTTGCTGCATTATTTAAGGACTCTGCTGCATTATTTAAGGACTTTGTTGCATTATTTAATGACTCTGCTGGGGTATTTAAGGACTCTGCTGCATTATTTAAGGGCTTTGCTGCATTATTTAAGGACTCTGCTGCAGTATTTAAGGACTCTGCTGCATTATTTAAGGACTTTGATGCATTATTTAAGGACGCTGCTGCAGAATTTAAGGAATCTGCTGCATTATTTAAGGACTTTGTTGCATTATTTAAGGACTATGCTGCATTATGTAAGGACTCTGCTGCATTATTTAAGGACTTTGCTGCATTATTTAATTACTCTGCTGCATTATTTAAGGACTTTGTTGCATTATTTAAGGACTCTGCTGCATTATTTAAGGACTTTGCTGCATTATTTAAGGACTTTGATGCATTATTTAAGGACGCTGCTGCAGAATTTAAGTAATCTGCTGCATTATTTAAGGACTCTGCTGCATTATTTAAGGACTTTGCTGCATTATTTAAGGACTCTGCTGCATTATTTAAGGACTTTGTTGCATTATTTAATGACTCTGCTGCGGTATTTAAGGACTCTGCTGCATTATTTAAGGACTTTGCTGCATTATTTAAGGACTTTGATGCATTATTTAAGGACGCCGCTGCAGAATTTAAGTAATCTGCTGCATTATTTAAGGACTCTGCTGCATTATTTAAGGACTTTGCTGCATTATTTAAGGACTCTGCTGTATTATTAAGCACGTTGCTGCATTAATTAAGGACTTTATTGCATTATTTAAGGAATTTGATGCATTATTTAAGGACTCTGCTGCATTATTTAAGGACTTTGCTGCATTATTTAAGGACTCTGCTTCATTATTTAAGGACTTTGTTGCATTATTTAAGGACTCTGCTGCATTATTTAAAGACTTTGCTGCATTATTTAAGTACTCTGGTGCATTATTTAAGGACTCTGCTGCATTATTTAAAGACTTTGCTGCATTATTTAAGTACTCTGGTGCATTATTTAAGGACTTTGTTGCTTTATTTAAGGACTTTGCTGCATTATTTAAGGACTTTGTTGCATTATTTAAGGACTCTGCTGCATTATTTAAGGACTTTGCTGCATTATTTAAGTATGCTGCTGCAGTATTTAAGGCCTCTGCTGCATTATTTAAGGACTCTGCTGCATTTTTAAGGACGTTGCTGCATTATTTAAGGACTTTATTGCATTATTTAAGGATTCTGCTGCATTATTTAAGGAATTTGCTGCATTATTTAAGGACTCTGCTGCATTATTTAAGGACTTTGTTGCATTATTTAATGACTCTGCTGGGGTATTTAAGGACTCTGCTGCGTTATTTAAGGACTTTGTTGCATTATTTAAGGACTCTGCTGCATTATTTAAGGACTTTGCTGCATTATTTAAGGACTTTGATGCATTATTTAAGGACGCTGCTGCAGAATTTAAGTAATCTGCTGCATTATTTAAGGACTCTGCTGCATTATTTAAGGACTTTGCTGCATTATTTAAGGACTCTGCTGCATTATTTAAGGACTTTGATGCATTATTTAAGGACTCTGCTGCATTATTTAAGGACTTTGTTGCATTATTTAAGGACTCTGTTGCATTATTTAAGGACTTTGCTGCATTATTTAAGTACTCTGGTGCATTATTTAAGGACTTTGTTGCATTATTTAAGGACTCTGCTGCATTATTTAAGGACTTTGTTGCATTATTTAAGGACTCTGCTGCATTATTTAAGGACTTTGCTGCATTATTTAAGTATGCTGCTGCGGTATTTAAGGCCTCTGCTGCATTATTTAAGGACTTTGCTGCATTATTTAAGGACTCTTCTGCATTATTAAGGACGGTGCTGCATTATTTAAGTACTTTATTGCATTATTTAAGGATTCTGCTGCATTATTTAAAGAATTTGCTGCATTATTTAAGGACTCTGCTGCATTATTTAAGGACTTTGTTGCATCATTTAATGACTCTGCTGCAGTATTTAAAGACTCTGTTGCATTATTTAAGGACTTTGATGCATTATTTAAGGAGGCTGCTGCAGAATTTAAGGAATCTGCTGCATTATTTAAGGACTTTGTTGCATTATTTAAGGACTCTGCTGCATTATTTAAGGACTTTGTTGCATTATTTAATGACTCTGCTGCGGTATTTAAGGACTCTGCTGTATTATTTAAGGACTTTGCTGCATTATTTAAGGACTCTGCTTCATTATTTAAGGACTTTGTTGCATTATTTAAGGACTCTGCTGCATTCTTTAAGGACTTCGTTGCATTATTTAAGGACTCTGCTGCATTATTTAAAGACTTTGCTGCATTATTTAAGTACTCTGGTGCATTATTTAAGGACTCTGCTGCATTATTTAAGGACTTTGCTGCATTATTTAAGGACTCTGCTGCATTATTTAAGGACTTTGCTGCATTATTTAAGTATGCTGCTGCGGTATTTAAGGCCTCTGCTGCATTATTTAAGGACTCTGCTGCATTATTAAGGACGTTGCTGCATTATTTAAGGACTTTATTGCATTATTTAAGGATTCTGCTGCATTTTTTAAGGAATTTGCTGCATTATTTAAGGACTCTGCTGCATTATTTAAGGACTTTGTTGCATTATTTAATGACTCTGCTGGGGTATTTAAGGACTCTGCTGCATTATTTAAGGGCTTTGCTGCATTATTTAAGGACTCTGCTGCAGTATTTAAGGACTCTGCTGCATTATTTAAGGACTTTGATGCATTATTTAAGGACGCTGCTGCAGAATTTAAGGAATCTGCTGCATTATTTAAGGACTTTGTTGCATTATTTAAGGACTATGCTGCATTATGTAAGGACTCTGCTGCATTATTTAAGGACTTTGCTGCATTATTTAATTACTCTGCTGCATTATTTAAGGACTTTGTTGCATTATTTAAGGACTCTGCTGCATTATTTAAGGACTTTGCTGCATTATTTAAGGACTTTGATGCATTATTTATGGACGCTGCTGCAGAATTTAAGTAATCTGCTGCATTATTTAAGGACTCTGCTGCATTATTTAAGGACTTTGTTGCATTATTTAAGGACTATGCTGCATTATGTAAGGACTCTGCTGCATTATTTAAGGACTTTGCTGCATTATTTAATGACTCTGCTGCGGTATTTAAGGACTCTGCTGCATTATTTAAGGACTTTGCTGCATTATTTAAGGACTTTGCTGCAGTAATTAAGGAATCTGCTGCATTATTTAAGGACTTTGTTGCATTATTTAAGGACTGTGCTGCATTGCTTAAGGACTCTGCTGCATTATTTAAGGACTTTGCTGCATTATTTAAGGACTTTGTTGCATTATTTAAGGACTCTGCTGCATTATTTAAGGACTTTGTTGCATTATTTAAGGACTCTGTTGCATTATTTAAGGACTTTGCTGCATTATTTAAGTACTCTGGTGCATTATTTAAGGACTTTGTTGCACTATTTAAGGACTCTGCTGCATTATTTAAGGACTTTGTTGCATTATTTAAGGACTCTGCTGCATTATTTAAGGACTTTGCTGCATTATTTAAGGACTCTGCTGCATTATTTAAGGACTTTGTTGCATTATTTAATGACTCTGCTGCGGTATTTAAGGACTCTTCTGCATTTTTTAAGGACTTTGCTGCATTATTTAAGGACTCTGCTTCATTATTTAAGGACTTTGTTGCATTATTTAAGGACTCTGCTGCATTATTTAAGGACTTTGCTGCATTATTTAAGGACTCTGCTGCATTATTTAAGGACTTTGTTGCATTATTTAATGACTCTGCTGCGGTATTTAAGGACTCTTCTGCATTATTTAAGGACTTTGCTGCATTATTTAAGGACTCTGCTTCATTATTTAAGGACTTTGTTGCATTATTTAAGGACTCTGCTGCATTATTTAAGGACTTTGTTGCATTATTTAAGGACTCTGCTGCATTATTTAAAGACTTTGCTGCATTATTTAAGTACTCTGGTGCATTATTTAAGGACTCTGCTGCATTATTTAAAGACTTTGCTGCATTATTTAAGTACACTGGTGCATTATTTAAGGACTTTGTTGCATTATTTAAGTATGCTGCTGCGGTATTTAAGGCCTCTGCTGCATTATTTAAGGACTCTGCTGCATTATTAAGGACGTTGCTGCATTATTTAAGGACTTTATTGCATTATTTAAGGATTCTGCTAAATTATTTAAGGAATTTGCTGCATTATTTAAGGACTCTGCTGCATTATTTAAGGACTTTGTTGCATTATTTAATGACTCTGCTGGGGTATTTAAGGACTCTGCTGCATTATTTAAGGGCTTTGCTGCATTATTTAAGGACTCTGCTGCAGTATTTAAGGACTCTGCTGCATTATTTAAGGACTTTGATGCATTATTTAAGGACGCTGCTGCAGAATTTAAGGAATCTGCTGCATTATTTAAGGACTTTGTTGCATTATTTAAGGACTATGCTGCATTATGTAAGGACTCTGCTGCATTATTTAAGGACTTTGCTGCATTATTTAATTACTTTGCTGCATTATTTAAGGACTCTGTTGCATTATTTAAGGACTCTGCTGCATTATTTAAGGACTTTGCTGCATTATTTAAGGACTTTGATGCATTATTTAAGGACGCTGCTGCAGAATTTAAGTAATCTGCTGCATTATTTAAGGACTCTGCTGCATTATTTAAGGACTTTGCTGCATTATTTAAGGACTCTGCTGCATTATTTAAGGACTTTGTTGCATTATTTAATGACTCTGCTGCGGTATTTAAGGACTCTGCTGCATTATTTAAGGACTTTGCTGCATTATTTAAGTATGCTGCTGCAGTATTTAAGGCTTCTGCTGCATTATTTAAGGACTCTGCTGCATTTTTAAGGACGTTGCTGCATTATTTAAGGACTTTATTGCATTATTTAAGGATTCTGCTGCATTATTTAAGGAATTTGCTGCATTATTTAAGGACTCTGCTGCATTATTTAAGGACTTTGTTTCATTATTTAATGACTCTGCTGGGGTATTTAAGGACTCTGCTGCATTATTTAAGGACTTTGTTGCATTATTTAAGGACTCTGCTGCATTATTTAAGGACTTTGCTGCATTATTTAAGGACTTTGATGCATTATTTAAGGACGCTGCTGCAGAATTTAAGTAATCTGCTGCATTATTTAAGGACTCTGCTGCATTATTTAAGGACTTTGCTGCATTATTTAAGGACTCTGCTGCATTATTTAAGGACTTTGTTGCATTATTTAATGACTCTGCTGCGGTATTTAAGGACTCTGCTGTATTATTTAAGGACTTTGCTGCATTATTTAAGGACTCTGCTTCATTATTTAAGGACTTTGTTGCATTATTTAAGGACTCTGCTGCATTCTTTAAGGACTTCGTTGCGTTATTTAAGGACTCTGCTGCATTATTTAAGGACTTTGCTGCATTATTTAAGGACTTTGATGCATTATTTAAGGACGCTGCTGCAGAATTTAAGTAATCTGCTGCATTATTTAAGGACTCTGCTGCATTATTTAAGGACTTTGCTGCATTATTTAAGGACTCTGCTGCATTATTTAAGGACTTTGTTGCATTATTTAATGACTCTGCTGCGGTATTTAAGGACTCTGCTGTATTATTTAAGGACTTTGCTGCATTATTTAAGGACTCTGCTTCATTATTTAAGGACTTTGTTGCATTATTTAAGGACTCTGCTGCATTCTTTAAGGACTTCGTTGCATTATTTAAGGACTCTGCTGCATTATTTAAAGACTTTGCTGCATTATTTAAGTACTCTGGTGCATTATTTAAGGACTCTGCTGCATTATTTAAGGACTTTGCTGCATTATTTAAGGACTCTGCTGCATTATTTAAGGACTTTGCTGCATTATTTAAGTATGCTGCTGCGGTATTTAAGGCCTCTGCTGCATTATTTAAGGACTCTGCTGCATTATTAAGGACGTTGCTGCATTATTTAAGGACTTTATTGCATTATTTAAGGATTCTGCTGCATTATTTAAGGAATTTGCTGCATTATTTAAGGACTCTGCTGCATTATTTAAGGACTTTGTTGCATTATTTAATGACTCTGCTGGGGTATTTAAGGACTCTGCTGCATTATTTAAGGGCTTTGCTGCATTATTTAAGGACTCTGCTGCAGTATTTAAGGACTCTGCTGCATTATTTAAGGACTTTGATGCATTATTTAAGGACGCTGCTGCAGAATTTAAGGAATCTGCTGCATTATTTAAGGACTTTGTTGCATTATTTAAGGACTATGCTGCATTATGTAAGGACTCTGCTGCATTATTTAAGGACTTTGCTGCATTATTTAATTACTCTGCTGCATTATTTAAGGACTTTGTTGCATTATTTAAGGACTCTGCTGCATTATTTAAGGACTTTGCTGCATTATTTAAGGACTTTGATGCATTATTTAAGGACGCTGCTGCAGAATTTAAGTAATCTGCTGCATTATTTAAGGACTCTGCTGCATTATTTAAGGACTTTGCTGCATTATTTAAGGACTCTGCTGCATTATTTAAGGACTTTGTTGCATTATTTAATGACTCTGCTGCGGTATTTAAGGACTCTGCTGCATTATTTAAGGACTTTGCTGCATTATTTAAGGACTTTGATGCATTATTTAAGGACGCCGCTGCAGAATTTAAGTAATCTGCTGCATTATTTAAGGACTCTGCTGCATTATTTAAGGACTTTGCTGCATTATTTAAGGACTCTGCTGTATTATTAAGCACGTTGCTGCATTAATTAAGGACTTTATTGCATTATTTAAGGAATTTGATGCATTATTTAAGGACTCTGCTGCATTATTTAAGGACTTTGCTGCATTATTTAAGGACTCTGCTTCATTATTTAAGGACTTTGTTGCATTATTTAAGGACTCTGCTGCATTATTTAAAGACTTTGCTGCATTATTTAAGTACTCTGGTGCATTATTTAAGGACTCTGCTGCATTATTTAAAGACTTTGCTGCATTATTTAAGTACTCTGGTGCATTATTTAAGGACTTTGTTGCTTTATTTAAGGACTTTGCTGCATTATTTAAGGACTTTGTTGCATTATTTAAGGACTCTGCTGCATTATTTAAGGACTTTGCTGCATTATTTAAGTATGCTGCTGCAGTATTTAAGGCCTCTGCTGCATTATTTAAGGACTCTGCTGCATTTTTAAGGACGTTGCTGCATTATTTAAGGACTTTATTGCATTATTTAAGGATTCTGCTGCATTATTTAAGGAATTTGCTGCATTATTTAAGGACTCTGCTGCATTATTTAAGGACTTTGTTGCATTATTTAATGACTCTGCTGGGGTATTTAAGGACTCTGCTGCATTATTTAAGGACTTTGTTGCATTATTTAAGGACTCTGCTGCATTATTTAAGGACTTTGCTGCATTATTTAAGGACTTTGATGCATTATTTAAGGACGCTGCTGCAGAATTTAAGTAATCTGCTGCATTATTTAAGGACTCTGCTGCATTATTTAAGGACTTTGCTGCATTATTTAAGGACTCTGCTGCATTATTTAAGGACTTTGATGCATTATTTAAGGACTCTGCTGCATTATTTAAGGACTTTGTTGCATTATTTAAGGACTCTGTTGCATTATTTAAGGACTTTGCTGCATTATTTAAGTACTCTGGTGCATTATTTAAGGACTTTGTTGCATTATTTAAGGACTCTGCTGCATTATTTAAGGACTTTGTTGCATTATTTAAGGACTCTGCTGCATTATTTAAGGACTTTGCTGCATTATTTAAGTATGCTGCTGCGGTATTTAAGGCCTCTGCTGCATTATTTAAGGACTTTGCTGCATTATTTAAGGACTCTTCTGCATTATTAAGGACGGTGCTGCATTATTTAAGTACTTTATTGCATTATTTAAGGATTCTGCTGCATTATTTAAAGAATTTGCTGCATTATTTAAGGACTCTGCTGCATTATTTAAGGACTTTGTTGCATCATTTAATGACTCTGCTGCAGTATTTAAAGACTCTGTTGCATTATTTAAGGACTTTGATGCATTATTTAAGGAGGCTGCTGCAGAATTTAAGGAATCTGCTGCATTATTTAAGGACTTTGTTGCATTATTTAAGGACTCTGCTGCATTATTTAAGGACTTTGTTGCATTATTTAATGACTCTGCTGCGGTATTTAAGGACTCTGCTGTATTATTTAAGGACTTTGCTGCATTATTTAAGGACTCTGCTTCATTATTTAAGGACTTTGTTGCATTATTTAAGGACTCTGCTGCATTCTTTAAGGACTTCGTTGCATTATTTAAGGACTCTGCTGCATTATTTAAAGACTTTGCTGCATTATTTAAGTACTCTGGTGCATTATTTAAGGACTCTGCTGCATTATTTAAGGACTTTGCTGCATTATTTAAGGACTCTGCTGCATTATTTAAGGACTTTGCTGCATTATTTAAGTATGCTGCTGCGGTATTTAAGGCCTCTGCTGCATTATTTAAGGACTCTGCTGCATTATTAAGGACGTTGCTGCATTATTTAAGGACTTTATTGCATTATTTAAGGATTCTGCTGCATTTTTTAAGGAATTTGCTGCATTATTTAAGGACTCTGCTGCATTATTTAAGGACTTTGTTGCATTATTTAATGACTCTGCTGGGGTATTTAAGGACTCTGCTGCATTATTTAAGGGCTTTGCTGCATTATTTAAGGACTCTGCTGCAGTATTTAAGGACTCTGCTGCATTATTTAAGGACTTTGATGCATTATTTAAGGACGCTGCTGCAGAATTTAAGGAATCTGCTGCATTATTTAAGGACTTTGTTGCATTATTTAAGGACTATGCTGCATTATGTAAGGACTCTGCTGCATTATTTAAGGACTTTGCTGCATTATTTAATTACTCTGCTGCATTATTTAAGGACTTTGTTGCATTATTTAAGGACTCTGCTGCATTATTTAAGGACTTTGCTGCATTATTTAAGGACTTTGATGCATTATTTATGGACGCTGCTGCAGAATTTAAGTAATCTGCTGCATTATTTAAGGACTCTGCTGCATTATTTAAGGACTTTGTTGCATTATTTAAGGACTATGCTGCATTATGTAAGGACTCTGCTGCATTATTTAAGGACTTTGCTGCATTATTTAATGACTCTGCTGCGGTATTTAAGGACTCTGCTGCATTATTTAAGGACTTTGCTGCATTATTTAAGGACTTTGCTGCAGTAATTAAGGAATCTGCTGCATTATTTAAGGACTTTGTTGCATTATTTAAGGACTGTGCTGCATTGCTTAAGGACTCTGCTGCATTATTTAAGGACTTTGCTGCATTATTTAAGGACTTTGTTGCATTATTTAAGGACTCTGCTGCATTATTTAAGGACTTTGTTGCATTATTTAAGGACTCTGTTGCATTATTTAAGGACTTTGCTGCATTATTTAAGTACTCTGGTGCATTATTTAAGGACTTTGTTGCACTATTTAAGGACTCTGCTGCATTATTTAAGGACTTTGTTGCATTATTTAAGGACTCTGCTGCATTATTTAAGGACTTTGCTGCATTATTTAAGGACTCTGCTGCATTATTTAAGGACTTTGTTGCATTATTTAATGACTCTGCTGCGGTATTTAAGGACTCTTCTGCATTTTTTAAGGACTTTGCTGCATTATTTAAGGACTCTGCTTCATTATTTAAGGACTTTGTTGCATTATTTAAGGACTCTGCTGCATTATTTAAGGACTTTGCTGCATTATTTAAGGACTCTGCTGCATTATTTAAGGACTTTGTTGCATTATTTAATGACTCTGCTGCGGTATTTAAGGACTCTTCTGCATTATTTAAGGACTTTGCTGCATTATTTAAGGACTCTGCTTCATTATTTAAGGACTTTGTTGCATTATTTAAGGACTCTGCTGCATTATTTAAGGACTTTGTTGCATTATTTAAGGACTCTGCTGCATTATTTAAAGACTTTGCTGCATTATTTAAGTACTCTGGTGCATTATTTAAGGACTCTGCTGCATTATTTAAAGACTTTGCTGCATTATTTAAGTACACTGGTGCATTATTTAAGGACTTTGTTGCATTATTTAAGTATGCTGCTGCGGTATTTAAGGCCTCTGCTGCATTATTTAAGGACTCTGCTGCATTATTAAGGACGTTGCTGCATTATTTAAGGACTTTATTGCATTATTTAAGGATTCTGCTAAATTATTTAAGGAATTTGCTGCATTATTTAAGGACTCTGCTGCATTATTTAAGGACTTTGTTGCATTATTTAATGACTCTGCTGGGGTATTTAAGGACTCTGCTGCATTATTTAAGGGCTTTGCTGCATTATTTAAGGACTCTGCTGCAGTATTTAAGGACTCTGCTGCATTATTTAAGGACTTTGATGCATTATTTAAGGACGCTGCTGCAGAATTTAAGGAATCTGCTGCATTATTTAAGGACTTTGTTGCATTATTTAAGGACTATGCTGCATTATGTAAGGACTCTGCTGCATTATTTAAGGACTTTGCTGCATTATTTAATTACTTTGCTGCATTATTTAAGGACTCTGTTGCATTATTTAAGGACTCTGCTGCATTATTTAAGGACTTTGCTGCATTATTTAAGGACTTTGATGCATTATTTAAGGACGCTGCTGCAGAATTTAAGTAATCTGCTGCATTATTTAAGGACTCTGCTGCATTATTTAAGGACTTTGCTGCATTATTTAAGGACTCTGCTGCATTATTTAAGGACTTTGTTGCATTATTTAATGACTCTGCTGCGGTATTTAAGGACTCTGCTGCATTATTTAAGGACTTTGCTGCATTATTTAAGGACTTTGCGGCAGTAATTAAGGAATCTGCTGCATTATTTAAGGACTTTGTTGAATTATTTAAGGACTGTGCTGCATTGCTTAAGGACTCTGCTGCATTATTTAAGGACGTTGCTGCATTATTTAAGGACTTTGATGCATTATTTAAGGACTCTGCTGCATTATTTAAGGACTTTGTTGCATTATTTAAGGACTCTGTTGCATTATTTAAGGACTTTGCTGCATTATTTAAGTACTCTGGTGCATTATTTAAGGACTGTGTTGCATTATTTAAGGACTCTGCTGCATTATTTAAGGACTTTGTTGCATTATTTAAGGACTCTGCTGCATTATTTAAGGACTTTGCTGCATTATTTAAGTATGCTGCTGCGGTATTTAAGGCCTCTGCTGCATTATTTAAGGACTTTGCTGCATTATTTAAGGACTCTTCTGCATTATTAAGGACGGTGCTGCATTATTTAAGTACTTTATTGCATTATTTAAGGATTCTGCTGCATTATTTAAAGAATTTGCTGCATTATTTAAGGACTCTGCTGCATTATTTAAGGACTTTGTTGCATCATTTAATGACTCTGCTGCAGTATTTAAAGACTCTGTTGCATTATTTAAGGACTTTGATGCATTATTTAAGGAGGCTGCTGCAGAATTTAAGGAATCTGCTGCATTATTTAAGGACTTTGTTGCATTATTTAAGGACTCTGCTGCATTATTTAAGGACGCTGCTGCAGTATTTAAGGCCTCTTCTGCATTATTTAAGGATTTTGCTGCATTATTTAAGGACTCTACTGCATTATTAAGGACGTTGCTGCATTATTTAAGGACTTTATTGCATTATTTAAGGATTCTGCTGCATTATTTAAGGAATTAGCTGCATTATTTAAGTACTCTGCTGCATTATTTAAGGAGTTGGTTGCATTATTTAAGGACTTTGTTGCATTATTTAAGGATTCTGCTGCATTATTTAAGGACTTTGTTGAATTATTTAAGGACGCTGCTGCGGTATTTAAGGACTCTGCTACATTATATAAGGACTTTGCTGCATTATTTCAGGACTCGGCTGCATTATTAAGGGCGTTGCTGCATTTTATTTAAGGAATTTATTGCATTATTTAAGGACTCTGTGCATTATTTAAGGAATTTGCTGCATTATTTAAGGACTCTGCTGCATTATTTAATGACTCTGCTGCGGTATTTAAGGACTCTGCTGCATTATTTAAGCACTCTGCTGCTTTATTTATGGACTTTGCTGCATTATTTAAGGACTCTGCTGTGGTATTTTAAGACTCTGCTGCATTATTTAAGGACTTTGATGCATTATTTAAGAACTCTGCCGCAGTATTTAAGGACTCTGCTGCATTATTTAAGGTCTTTGATGCATTATTTAAGGACTCTTCTGAATTATTTAAGGACTTTGCTGCATTATTTTAGGACGCTGCTGCGGTATTTAAGGCCTCTGCTGCATTATTTAAGGACTTTGCTGCATAATTTAAGGACTCTGCTGCATTATTAAGCACGTTGCTGCATTATTTAAGGACTTTATTGCATTATTTAAGGATTCTGCTGCATTATTTATGGAATTTGCTGCATTATTTAAGGAATTTGCTGCATTATTTAAGAACTCTGCTGCAGTATTTAAGGACTCTGCTGCATTATTTAAGGACTTTATTGCATTATTTAAGGACGCTGCTGCAGAATTTAAGGAATCTGCTGCATTATTTAAGGACGTTGTTGCATTATTTAAGGACTCTGTGCATTATTTAAGGAATTTGCTGCATTATTTAATGACTCTGCTGCGGTATTTAAGGACTCTGCTGCATTATGTAAGCACTCTGCTGCATTATTTAAGGACTTTGTTGCATTATTTAAGGACTCTGCTGCATTATTTAAGGACTTTGTTGCATTATTTAAGGACTCTGCTGCATTATTTAAAGACTTTGCTGCATTATTTAAGTACTCTGGTGCATTATTTAAGGACTCTGCTGCATTATTTAAGTACTCTGGTGCATTATTTAAGGACTTTGTTGCTTTATTTAAGGACTTTGCTGCATTATTTAAGGACTTTGTTGCATTATTTAAGGACTCTGCTGCATTATTTAAGGACTTTGCTGCATTATTTAAGTATGCTGCTGCAGTATTTAAGGCTTCTGCTGCATTATTTAAGGACTCTGCTGCATTTTTAAGGACGTTGCTGCATTATTTAAGGACTTTATTGCATTATTTAAGGATTCTGCTGCATTATTTAAGGAATTTGCTGCATTATTTAAGGTCTCTGCTGCATTATTTAAGGACTTTGTTTCATTATTTAATGACTCTGCTGGGGTATTTAAGGACTCTGCTGCATTATTTAAGGACTTTGTTGCATTATTTAAGGAATCTGCTGCATTATTTAAGGACTTTGCTGCATTATTTAAGGACTTTGATGCATTATTTAAGGACGCTGCTGCAGAATTTAAGTAATCTGCTGCATTATTTAAGGACTCTGCTGCATTATTTAAGGACTTTGCTGCATTATTTAAGGACTCTGCTGCATTATGTAAGGACTTTGTTGCATTATTTAATGACTCTGCTGCGGTATTTAAGGACTCTGCTGTATTATTTAAGGACTTTGCTGCATTATTTAAGGACTCTGCTTCATTATTTAAGGACTTTGCTGCATTATTTAAGGACTCTGCTGCATTATTTAAGGACTTTGTTGCATTATTTAATGACTCTGCTGCGGTATTTAAGGACTCTGCTGCATTATTTAAGGACTTTGCTGCATTATTTAAGGACTTTGATGCATTATTTAAGGACGCCGCTGCAGAATTTAAGTAATCTGCTGCATTATTTAAGGACTCTGCTGCATTATTTAAGGACTTTGCTGCATTATTTAAGGACTCTGCTGTATTATTAAGCACGTTGCTGCATTAATTAAGGACTTTATTGCATTATTTAAGGAATTTGATGCATTATTTAAGGACTCTGCTGCATTATTTAAGGACTTTGCTGCATTATTTAAGGACTCTGCTTCATTATTTAAGGACTTTGTTGCATTATTTAAGGACTCTGCTGCATTATTTAAAGACTTTGCTGCATTATTTAAGTACTCTGGTGCATTATTTAAGGACTCTGCTGCATTATTTAAAGACTTTGCTGCATTATTTAAGTACTCTGGTGCATTATTTAAGGACTTTGTTGCTTTATTTAAGGACTTTGCTGCATTATTTAAGGACTTTGTTGCATTATTTAAGGACTCTGCTGCATTATTTAAGGACTTTGCTGCATTATTTAAGTATGCTGCTGCAGTATTTAAGGCCTCTGCTGCATTATTTAAGGACTCTGCTGCATTTTTAAGGACGTTGCTGCATTATTTAAGGACTTTATTGCATTATTTAAGGATTCTGCTGCATTATTTAAGGAATTTGCTGCATTATTTAAGGACTCTGCTGCATTATTTAAGGACTTTGTTGCATTATTTAATGACTCTGCTGGGGTATTTAAGGACTCTGCTGCATTATTTAAGGACTTTGTTGCATTATTTAAGGACTCTGCTGCATTATTTAAGGACTTTGCTGCATTATTTAAGGACTTTGATGCATTATTTAAGGACGCTGCTGCAGAATTTAAGTAATCTGCTGCATTATTTAAGGACTCTGCTGCATTATTTAAGGACTTTGCTGCATTATTTAAGGACTCTGCTGCATTATTTAAGGACTTTGATGCATTATTTAAGGACTCTGCTGCATTATTTAAGGACTTTGTTGCATTATTTAAGGACTCTGTTGCATTATTTAAGGACTTTGCTGCATTATTTAAGTACTCTGGTGCATTATTTAAGGACTTTGTTGCATTATTTAAGGACTCTGCTGCATTATTTAAGGACTTTGTTGCATTATTTAAGGACTCTGCTGCATTATTTAAGGACTTTGCTGCATTATTTAAGTATGCTGCTGCGGTATTTAAGGCCTCTGCTGCATTATTTAAGGACTTTGCTGCATTATTTAAGGACTCTTCTGCATTATTAAGGACGGTGCTGCATTATTTAAGTACTTTATTGCATTATTTAAGGATTCTGCTGCATTATTTAAAGAATTTGCTGCATTATTTAAGGACTCTGCTGCATTATTTAAGGACTTTGTTGCATCATTTAATGACTCTGCTGCAGTATTTAAAGACTCTGTTGCATTATTTAAGGACTTTGATGCATTATTTAAGGAGGCTGCTGCAGAATTTAAGGAATCTGCTGCATTATTTAAGGACTTTGTTGCATTATTTAAGGACTCTGCTGCATTATTTAAGGACTTTGTTGCATTATTTAATGACTCTGCTGCGGTATTTAAGGACTCTGCTGTATTATTTAAGGACTTTGCTGCATTATTTAAGGACTCTGCTTCATTATTTAAGGACTTTGTTGCATTATTTAAGGACTCTGCTGCATTCTTTAAGGACTTCGTTGCATTATTTAAGGACTCTGCTGCATTATTTAAAGACTTT
Source organism: Phyllobates terribilis (assembly GCF_046119375.1). Classification (NCBI taxonomy): domain Eukaryota; kingdom Metazoa; phylum Chordata; class Amphibia; order Anura; family Dendrobatidae; genus Phyllobates; species Phyllobates terribilis. Next base: position 770,119 of record NW_027362988.1, on the reverse strand, counting down.
GCTGCATTATTTAAGTACTCTGGTGCATTATTTAAGGACTCTGCTGCATTATTTAAGGACTTTGCTGCATTATTTAAGGACTCTGCTGCATTATTTAAGGACTTTGCTGCATTATTTAAGTATGCTGCTGCGGTATTTAAGGCCTCTGCTGCATTATTTAAGGACTCTGCTGCATTATTAAGGACGTTGCTGCATTATTTAAGGACTTTATTGCATTATTTAAGGATTCTGCTGCATTTTTTAAGGAATTTGCTGCATTATTTAAGGACTCTGCTGCATTATTTAAGGACTTTGTTGCATTATTTAATGACTCTGCTGGGGTATTTAAGGACTCTGCTGCATTATTTAAGGGCTTTGCTGCATTATTTAAGGACTCTGCTGCAGTATTTAAGGACTCTGCTGCATTATTTAAGGACTTTGATGCATTATTTAAGGACGCTGCTGCAGAATTTAAGGAATCTGCTGCATTATTTAAGGACTTTGTTGCATTATTTAAGGACTATGCTGCATTATGTAAGGACTCTGCTGCATTATTTAAGGACTTTGCTGCATTATTTAATTACTCTGCTGCATTATTTAAGGACTTTGTTGCATTATTTAAGGACTCTGCTGCATTATTTAAGGACTTTGCTGCATTATTTAAGGACTTTGATGCATTATTTATGGACGCTGCTGCAGAATTTAAGTAATCTGCTGCATTATTTAAGGACTCTGCTGCATTATTTAAGGACTTTGTTGCATTATTTAAGGACTATGCTGCATTATGTAAGGACTCTGCTGCATTATTTAAGGACTTTGCTGCATTATTTAATGACTCTGCTGCGGTATTTAAGGACTCTGCTGCATTATTTAAGGACTTTGCTGCATTATTTAAGGACTTTGCTGCAGTAATTAAGGAATCTGCTGCATTATTTAAGGACTTTGTTGCATTATTTAAGGACTGTGCTGCATTGCTTAAGGACTCTGCTGCATTATTTAAGGACTTTGCTGCATTATTTAAGGACTTTGTTGCATTATTTAAGGACTCTGCTGCATTATTTAAGGACTTTGTTGCATTATTTAAGGACTCTGTTGCATTATTTAAGGACTTTGCTGCATTATTTAAGTACTCTGGTGCATTATTTAAGGACTTTGTTGCACTATTTAAGGACTCTGCTGCATTATTTAAGGACTTTGTTGCATTATTTAAGGACTCTGCTGCATTATTTAAGGACTTTGCTGCATTATTTAAGGACTCTGCTGCATTATTTAAGGACTTTGTTGCATTATTTAATGACTCTGCTGCGGTATTTAAGGACTCTTCTGCATTTTTTAAGGACTTTGCTGCATTATTTAAGGACTCTGCTTCATTATTTAAGGACTTTGTTGCATTATTTAAGGACTCTGCTGCATTATTTAAGGACTTTGCTGCATTATTTAAGGACTCTGCTGCATTATTTAAGGACTTTGTTGCATTATTTAATGACTCTGCTGCGGTATTTAAGGACTCTTCTGCATTATTTAAGGACTTTGCTGCATTATTTAAGGACTCTGCTTCATTATTTAAGGACTTTGTTGCATTATTTAAGGACTCTGCTGCATTATTTAAGGACTTTGTTGCATTATTTAAGGACTCTGCTGCATTATTTAAAGACTTTGCTGCATTATTTAAGTACTCTGGTGCATTATTTAAGGACTCTGCTGCATTATTTAAAGACTTTGCTGCATTATTTAAGTACACTGGTGCATTATTTAAGGACTTTGTTGCATTATTTAAGTATGCTGCTGCGGTATTTAAGGCCTCTGCTGCATTATTTAAGGACTCTGCTGCATTATTAAGGACGTTGCTGCATTATTTAAGGACTTTATTGCATTATTTAAGGATTCTGCTAAATTATTTAAGGAATTTGCTGCATTATTTAAGGACTCTGCTGCATTATTTAAGGACTTTGTTGCATTATTTAATGACTCTGCTGGGGTATTTAAGGACTCTGCTGCATTATTTAAGGGCTTTGCTGCATTATTTAAGGACTCTGCTGCAGTATTTAAGGACTCTGCTGCATTATTTAAGGACTTTGATGCATTATTTAAGGACGCTGCTGCAGAATTTAAGGAATCTGCTGCATTATTTAAGGACTTTGTTGCATTATTTAAGGACTATGCTGCATTATGTAAGGACTCTGCTGCATTATTTAAGGACTTTGCTGCATTATTTAATTACTTTGCTGCATTATTTAAGGACTCTGTTGCATTATTTAAGGACTCTGCTGCATTATTTAAGGACTTTGCTGCATTATTTAAGGACTTTGATGCATTATTTAAGGACGCTGCTGCAGAATTTAAGTAATCTGCTGCATTATTTAAGGACTCTGCTGCATTATTTAAGGACTTTGCTGCATTATTTAAGGACTCTGCTGCATTATTTAAGGACTTTGTTGCATTATTTAATGACTCTGCTGCGGTATTTAAGGACTCTGCTGCATTATTTAAGGACTTTGCTGCATTATTTAAGGACTTTGCGGCAGTAATTAAGGAATCTGCTGCATTATTTAAGGACTTTGTTGAATTATTTAAGGACTGTGCTGCATTGCTTAAGGACTCTGCTGCATTATTTAAGGACGTTGCTGCATTATTTAAGGACTTTGATGCATTATTTAAGGACTCTGCTGCATTATTTAAGGACTTTGTTGCATTATTTAAGGACTCTGTTGCATTATTTAAGGACTTTGCTGCATTATTTAAGTACTCTGGTGCATTATTTAAGGACTGTGTTGCATTATTTAAGGACTCTGCTGCATTATTTAAGGACTTTGTTGCATTATTTAAGGACTCTGCTGCATTATTTAAGGACTTTGCTGCATTATTTAAGTATGCTGCTGCGGTATTTAAGGCCTCTGCTGCATTATTTAAGGACTTTGCTGCATTATTTAAGGACTCTTCTGCATTATTAAGGACGGTGCTGCATTATTTAAGTACTTTATTGCATTATTTAAGGATTCTGCTGCATTATTTAAAGAATTTGCTGCATTATTTAAGGACTCTGCTGCATTATTTAAGGACTTTGTTGCATCATTTAATGACTCTGCTGCAGTATTTAAAGACTCTGTTGCATTATTTAAGGACTTTGATGCATTATTTAAGGAGGCTGCTGCAGAATTTAAGGAATCTGCTGCATTATTTAAGGACTTTGTTGCATTATTTAAGGACTCTGCTGCATTATTTAAGGACGCTGCTGCAGTATTTAAGGCCTCTTCTGCATTATTTAAGGATTTTGCTGCATTATTTAAGGACTCTACTGCATTATTAAGGACGTTGCTGCATTATTTAAGGACTTTATTGCATTATTTAAGGATTCTGCTGCATTATTTAAGGAATTAGCTGCATTATTTAAGTACTCTGCTGCATTATTTAAGGAGTTGGTTGCATTATTTAAGGACTTTGTTGCATTATTTAAGGATTCTGCTGCATTATTTAAGGACTTTGTTGAATTATTTAAGGACGCTGCTGCGGTATTTAAGGACTCTGCTACATTATATAAGGACTTTGCTGCATTATTTCAGGACTCGGCTGCATTATTAAGGGCGTTGCTGCATTTTATTTAAGGAATTTATTGCATTATTTAAGGACTCTGTGCATTATTTAAGGAATTTGCTGCATTATTTAAGGACTCTGCTGCATTATTTAATGACTCTGCTGCGGTATTTAAGGACTCTGCTGCATTATTTAAGCACTCTGCTGCTTTATTTATGGACTTTGCTGCATTATTTAAGGACTCTGCTGTGGTATTTTAAGACTCTGCTGCATTATTTAAGGACTTTGATGCATTATTTAAGAACTCTGCCGCAGTATTTAAGGACTCTGCTGCATTATTTAAGGTCTTTGATGCATTATTTAAGGACTCTTCTGAATTATTTAAGGACTTTGCTGCATTATTTTAGGACGCTGCTGCGGTATTTAAGGCCTCTGCTGCATTATTTAAGGACTTTGCTGCATAATTTAAGGACTCTGCTGCATTATTAAGCACGTTGCTGCATTATTTAAGGACTTTATTGCATTATTTAAGGATTCTGCTGCATTATTTATGGAATTTGCTGCATTATTTAAGGAATTTGCTGCATTATTTAAGAACTCTGCTGCAGTATTTAAGGACTCTGCTGCATTATTTAAGGACTTTATTGCATTATTTAAGGACGCTGCTGCAGAATTTAAGGAATCTGCTGCATTATTTAAGGACGTTGTTGCATTATTTAAGGACTCTGTGCATTATTTAAGGAATTTGCTGCATTATTTAATGACTCTGCTGCGGTATTTAAGGACTCTGCTGCATTATGTAAGCACTCTGCTGCATTATTTAAGGACTTTGTTGCATTATTTAAGGACTCTGCTGCATTATTTAAGGACTTTGTTGCATTATTTAAGGACTCTGCTGCATTATTTAAAGACTTTGCTGCATTATTTAAGTACTCTGGTGCATTATTTAAGGACTCTGCTGCATTATTTAAGTACTCTGGTGCATTATTTAAGGACTTTGTTGCTTTATTTAAGGACTTTGCTGCATTATTTAAGGACTTTGTTGCATTATTTAAGGACTCTGCTGCATTATTTAAGGACTTTGCTGCATTATTTAAGTATGCTGCTGCAGTATTTAAGGCTTCTGCTGCATTATTTAAGGACTCTGCTGCATTTTTAAGGACGTTGCTGCATTATTTAAGGACTTTATTGCATTATTTAAGGATTCTGCTGCATTATTTAAGGAATTTGCTGCATTATTTAAGGTCTCTGCTGCATTATTTAAGGACTTTGTTTCATTATTTAATGACTCTGCTGGGGTATTTAAGGACTCTGCTGCATTATTTAAGGACTTTGTTGCATTATTTAAGGAATCTGCTGCATTATTTAAGGACTTTGCTGCATTATTTAAGGACTTTGATGCATTATTTAAGGACGCTGCTGCAGAATTTAAGTAATCTGCTGCATTATTTAAGGACTCTGCTGCATTATTTAAGGACTTTGCTGCATTATTTAAGGACTCTGCTGCATTATGTAAGGACTTTGTTGCATTATTTAATGACTCTGCTGCGGTATTTAAGGACTCTGCTGTATTATTTAAGGGCTTTGCTGCATTATTTAAGGACTCTGCTGCAGTATTTAAGGACTCTGCTGCATTATTTAAGGACTTTGATGCATTATTTAAGGACGCTGCTGCAGAATTTAAGGAATCTGCTGCATTATTTAAGGACTTTGTTGCATTATTTAAGGACTATGCTGCATTATGTAAGGACTCTGCTGCATTATTTAAGGACTTTGCTGCATTATTTAATTACTCTGCTGCATTATTTAAGGACTTTGTTGCATTATTTAAGGACTCTGCTGCATTATTTAAGGACTTTGCTGCATTATTTAAGGACTTTGATGCATTATTTAAGGACGCTGCTGCAGAATTTAAGTAATCTGCTGCATTATTTAAGGACTCTGCTGCATTATTTAAGGACTTTGCTGCATTATTTAAGGACTCTGCTGCATTATTTAAGGACTTTGTTGCATTATTTAATGACTCTGCTGCGGTATTTAAGGACTCTGCTGCATTATTTAAGGACTTTGCTGCATTATTTAAGGACTTTGCTGCAGTAATTAAGGAATCTGCTGCATTATTTAAGGACTTTGTTGCATTATTTAAGGACTGTGCTGCATTGCTTAAGGACTCTGCTGCATTATTTAAGGACTTTGCTGCATTATTTAAGGACTTTGTTGCATTATTTAAGGACTCTGCTGCATTATTTAAGGACTTTGTTGCATTATTTAAGGACTCTGCTGCATTATTTAAGGACTTTGCTGCATTATTTAAGGACTTTGCTGCATTATTTAATTACTCTGCTGCATTATTTAAGGACTTTGTTGCATTATTTAAGGACTCTGCTGCATTATTTAAGGACTTTGCTGCATTATTTAAGGACTTTGATGCATTATTTAAGGACGCTGCTGCAGAATTTAAGTAATCTGCTGCATTATTTAAGGACTCTGCTGCATTATTTAAGGACTTTGCTGCATTATTTAAGGACTCTGCTGCATTATTTAAGGACTTTGTTGCATTATTTAATGACTCTGCTGCGGTATTTAAGGACTCTGCTGCATTATTTAAGGACTTTGCTGCATTATTTAAGGACTTTGCTGCAGTAATTAAGGAATCTGCTGCATTATTTAAGGACTTTGTTGCATTATTTAAGGACTGTGCTGCATTGCTTAAGGACTCTGCTGCATTATTTAAGGACTTTGCTGCATTATTTAAGGACTTTGTTGCATTATTTAAGGACTCTGCTGCATTATTTAAGGACTTTGTTGCATTATTTAAGGACTCTGTTGCATTATTTAAGGACTTTGCTGCATTATTTAAGTACTCTGGTGCATTATTTAAGGACTTTGTTGCACTATTTAAGGACTCTGCTGCATTATTTAAGGACTTTGTTGCATTATTTAAGGACTCTGCTGCATTATTTAAGGACTTTGCTGCATTATTTAAGGACTCTGCTGCATTATTTAAGGACTTTGCTGCATTATTTAAGGACTCTGCTGCATTATTTAAGGACTTTGTTGCATTATTTAATGACTCTGCTGCGGTATTTAAGGACTCTGCTGCATTATTTAAGGACTTTGCTGCATTATTTAAGGACTTTGCGGCAGTAATTAAGGAATCTGCTGCATTATTTAAGGACTTTGTTGAATTATTTAAGGACTGTGCTGCATTGCTTAAGGACTCTGCTGCATTATTTAAGGACGTTGCTGCATTATTTAAGGACTTTGATGCATTATTTAAGGACTCTGCTGCATTATTTAAGGACTTTGTTGCATTATTTAAGGACTCTGTTGCATTATTTAAGGACTTTGCTGCATTATTTAAGTACTCTGGTGCATTATTTAAGGACTGTGTTGCATTATTTAAGGACTCTGCTGCATTATTTAAGGACTTTGTTGCATTATTTAAGGACTCTGCTGCATTATTTAAGGACTTTGCTGCATTATTTAAGTATGCTGCTGCGGTATTTAAGGCCTCTGCTGCATTATTTAAGGACTTTGCTGCATTATTTAAGGACTCTTCTGCATTATTAAGGACGGTGCTGCATTATTTAAGTACTTTATTGCATTATTTAAGGATTCTGCTGCATTATTTAAAGAATTTGCTGCATTATTTAAGGACTCTGCTGCATTATTTAAGGACTTTGTTGCATCATTTAATGACTCTGCTGCAGTATTTAAAGACTCTGTTGCATTATTTAAGGACTTTGATGCATTATTTAAGGAGGCTGCTGCAGAATTTAAGGAATCTGCTGCATTATTTAAGGACTTTGTTGCATTATTTAAGGACTCTGCTGCATTATTTAAGGACGCTGCTGCAGTATTTAAGGCCTCTTCTGCATTATTTAAGGATTTTGCTGCATTATTTAAGGACTCTACTGCATTATTAAGGACGTTGCTGCATTATTTAAGGACTTTATTGCATTATTTAAGGATTCTGCTGCATTATTTAAGGAATTAGCTGCATTATTTAAGTACTCTGCTGCATTATTTAAGGAGTTGGTTGCATTATTTAAGGACTTTGTTGCATTATTTAAGGATTCTGCTGCATTATTTAAGGACTTTGTTGAATTATTTAAGGACGCTGCTGCGGTATTTAAGGACTCTGCTACATTATATAAGGACTTTGCTGCATTATTTCAGGACTCGGCTGCATTATTAAGGGCGTTGCTGCATTTTATTTAAGGAATTTATTGCATTATTTAAGGACTCTGTGCATTATTTAAGGAATTTGCTGCATTATTTAAGGACTCTGCTGCATTATTTAATGACTCTGCTGCGGTATTTAAGGACTCTGCTGCATTATTTAAGCACTCTGCTGCTTTATTTATGGACTTTGCTGCATTATTTAAGGACTCTGCTGTGGTATTTTAAGACTCTGCTGCATTATTTAAGGACTTTGATGCATTATTTAAGAACTCTGCCGCAGTATTTAAGGACTCTGCTGCATTATTTAAGGTCTTTGATGCATTATTTAAGGACTCTTCTGAATTATTTAAGGACTTTGCTGCATTATTTTAGGACGCTGCTGCGGTATTTAAGGCCTCTGCTGCATTATTTAAGGACTTTGCTGCATAATTTAAGGACTCTGCTGCATTATTAAGCACGTTGCTGCATTATTTAAGGACTTTATTGCATTATTTAAGGATTCTGCTGCATTATTTATGGAATTTGCTGCATTATTTAAGGAATTTGCTGCATTATTTAAGAACTCTGCTGCAGTATTTAAGGACTCTGCTGCATTATTTAAGGACTTTATTGCATTATTTAAGGACGCTGCTGCAGAATTTAAGGAATCTGCTGCATTATTTAAGGACGTTGTTGCATTATTTAAGGACTCTGTGCATTATTTAAGGAATTTGCTGCATTATTTAATGACTCTGCTGCGGTATTTAAGGACTCTGCTGCATTATGTAAGCACTCTGCTGCATTATTTAAGGACTTTGTTGCATTATTTAAGGACTCTGCTGCATTATTTAAGGACTTTGTTGCATTATTTAAGGACTCTGCTGCATTATTTAAAGACTTTGCTGCATTATTTAAGTACTCTGGTGCATTATTTAAGGACTCTGCTGCATTATTTAAGTACTCTGGTGCATTATTTAAGGACTTTGTTGCTTTATTTAAGGACTTTGCTGCATTATTTAAGGACTTTGTTGCATTATTTAAGGACTCTGCTGCATTATTTAAGGACTTTGCTGCATTATTTAAGTATGCTGCTGCAGTATTTAAGGCTTCTGCTGCATTATTTAAGGACTCTGCTGCATTTTTAAGGACGTTGCTGCATTATTTAAGGACTTTATTGCATTATTTAAGGATTCTGCTGCATTATTTAAGGAATTTGCTGCATTATTTAAGGTCTCTGCTGCATTATTTAAGGACTTTGTTTCATTATTTAATGACTCTGCTGGGGTATTTAAGGACTCTGCTGCATTATTTAAGGACTTTGTTGCATTATTTAAGGAATCTGCTGCATTATTTAAGGACTTTGCTGCATTATTTAAGGACTTTGATGCATTATTTAAGGACGCTGCTGCAGAATTTAAGTAATCTGCTGCATTATTTAAGGACTCTGCTGCATTATTTAAGGACTTTGCTGCATTATTTAAGGACTCTGCTGCATTATGTAAGGACTTTGTTGCATTATTTAATGACTCTGCTGCGGTATTTAAGGACTCTGCTGTATTATTTAAGGGCTTTGCTGCATTATTTAAGGACTCTGCTGCAGTATTTAAGGACTCTGCTGCATTATTTAAGGACTTTGATGCATTATTTAAGGACGCTGCTGCAGAATTTAAGGAATCTGCTGCATTATTTAAGGACTTTGTTGCATTATTTAAGGACTATGCTGCATTATGTAAGGACTCTGCTGCATTATTTAAGGACTTTGCTGCATTATTTAATTACTCTGCTGCATTATTTAAGGACTTTGTTGCATTATTTAAGGACTCTGCTGCATTATTTAAGGACTTTGCTGCATTATTTAAGGACTTTGATGCATTATTTAAGGACGCTGCTGCAGAATTTAAGTAATCTGCTGCATTATTTAAGGACTCTGCTGCATTATTTAAGGACTTTGCTGCATTATTTAAGGACTCTGCTGCATTATTTAAGGACTTTGTTGCATTATTTAATGACTCTGCTGCGGTATTTAAGGACTCTGCTGCATTATTTAAGGACTTTGCTGCATTATTTAAGGACTTTGCTGCAGTAATTAAGGAATCTGCTGCATTATTTAAGGACTTTGTTGCATTATTTAAGGACTGTGCTGCATTGCTTAAGGACTCTGCTGCATTATTTAAGGACTTTGCTGCATTATTTAAGGACTTTGTTGCATTATTTAAGGACTCTGCTGCATTATTTAAGGACTTTGTTGCATTATTTAAGGACTCTGCTGCATTATTTAAGGACTTTGCTGCATTATTTAAGGACTTTGCTGCATTATTTAATTACTCTGCTGCATTATTTAAGGACTTTGTTGCATTATTTAAGGACTCTGCTGCATTATTTAAGGACTTTGCTGCATTATTTAAGGACTTTGATGCATTATTTAAGGACGCTGCTGCAGAATTTAAGTAATCTGCTGCATTATTTAAGGACTCTGCTGCATTATTTAAGGACTTTGCTGCATTATTTAAGGACTCTGCTGCATTATTTAAGGACTTTGTTGCATTATTTAATGACTCTGCTGCGGTATTTAAGGACTCTGCTGCATTATTTAAGGACTTTGCTGCATTATTTAAGGACTTTGCTGCAGTAATTAAGGAATCTGCTGCATTATTTAAGGACTTTGTTGCATTATTTAAGGACTGTGCTGCATTGCTTAAGGACTCTGCTGCATTATTTAAGGACTTTGCTGCATTATTTAAGGACTTTGTTGCATTATTTAAGGACTCTGCTGCATTATTTAAGGACTTTGTTGCATTATTTAAGGACTCTGTTGCATTATTTAAGGACTTTGCTGCATTATTTAAGTACTCTGGTGCATTATTTAAGGACTTTGTTGCACTATTTAAGGACTCTGCTGCATTATTTAAGGACTTTGTTGCATTATTTAAGGACTCTGCTGCATTATTTAAGGACTTTGCTGCATTATTTAAGGACTCTGCTGCATTATTTAAGGACTTTGTTGCATTATTTAATGACTCTGCTGCGGTATTTAAGGACTCTTCTGCATTTTTTAAGGACTTTGCTGCATTATTTAAGGACTCTGCTTCATTATTTAAGGACTTTGTTGCATTATTTAAGGACTCTGCTGCATTATTTAAGGACTTTGCTGCATTATTTAAGGACTCTGCTGCATTATTTAAGGACTTTGTTGCATTATTTAATGACTCTGCTGCGGTATTTAAGGACTCTTCTGCATTATTTAAGGACTTTGCTGCATTATTTAAGGACTCTGCTTCATTATTTAAGGACTTTGTTGCATTATTTAAGGACTCTGCTGCATTATTTAAGGACTTTGTTGCATTATTTAAGGACTCTGCTGCATTATTTAAAGACTTTGCTGCATTATTTAAGTACTCTGGTGCATTATTTAAGGACTCTGCTGCATTATTTAAAGACTTTGCTGCATTATTTAAGTACACTGGTGCATTATTTAAGGACTTTGTTGCATTATTTAAGTATGCTGCTGCGGTATTTAAGGCCTCTGCTGCATTATTTAAGGACTCTGCTGCATTATTAAGGACGTTGCTGCATTATTTAAGGACTTTATTGCATTATTTAAGGATTCTGCTAAATTATTTAAGGAATTTGCTGCATTATTTAAGGACTCTGCTGCATTATTTAAGGACTTTGTTGCATTATTTAATGACTCTGCTGGGGTATTTAAGGACTCTGCTGCATTATTTAAGGGCTTTGCTGCATTATTTAAGGACTCTGCTGCAGTATTTAAGGACTCTGCTGCATTATTTAAGGACTTTGATGCATTATTTAAGGACGCTGCTGCAGAATTTAAGGAATCTGCTGCATTATTTAAGGACTTTGTTGCATTATTTAAGGACTATGCTGCATTATGTAAGGACTCTGCTGCATTATTTAAGGACTTTGCTGCATTATTTAATTACTTTGCTGCATTATTTAAGGACTCTGTTGCATTATTTAAGGACTCTGCTGCATTATTTAAGGACTTTGCTGCATTATTTAAGGACTTTGATGCATTATTTAAGGACGCTGCTGCAGAATTTAAGTAATCTGCTGCATTATTTAAGGACTCTGCTGCATTATTTAAGGACTTTGCTGCATTATTTAAGGACTCTGCTGCATTATTTAAGGACTTTGTTGCATTATTTAATGACTCTGCTGCGGTATTTAAGGACTCTGCTGCATTATTTAAGGACTTTGCTGCATTATTTAAGGACTTTGCGGCAGTAATTAAGGAATCTGCTGCATTATTTAAGGACTTTGTTGAATTATTTAAGGACTGTGCTGCATTGCTTAAGGACTCTGCTGCATTATTTAAGGACGTTGCTGCATTATTTAAGGACTTTGATGCATTATTTAAGGACTCTGCTGCATTATTTAAGGACTTTGTTGCATTATTTAAGGACTCTGTTGCATTATTTAAGGACTTTGCTGCATTATTTAAGTACTCTGGTGCATTATTTAAGGACTGTGTTGCATTATTTAAGGACTCTGCTGCATTATTTAAGGACTTTGTTGCATTATTTAAGGACTCTGCTGCATTATTTAAGGACTTTGCTGCATTATTTAAGTATGCTGCTGCGGTATTTAAGGCCTCTGCTGCATTATTTAAGGACTTTGCTGCATTATTTAAGGACTCTTCTGCATTATTAAGGACGGTGCTGCATTATTTAAGTACTTTATTGCATTATTTAAGGATTCTGCTGCATTATTTAAAGAATTTGCTGCATTATTTAAGGACTCTGCTGCATTATTTAAGGACTTTGTTGCATCATTTAATGACTCTGCTGCAGTATTTAAAGACTCTGTTGCATTATTTAAGGACTTTGATGCATTATTTAAGGAGGCTGCTGCAGAATTTAAGGAATCTGCTGCATTATTTAAGGACTTTGTTGCATTATTTAAGGACTCTGCTGCATTATTTAAGGACGCTGCTGCAGTATTTAAGGCCTCTTCTGCATTATTTAAGGATTTTGCTGCATTATTTAAGGACTCTACTGCATTATTAAGGACGTTGCTGCATTATTTAAGGACTTTATTGCATTATTTAAGGATTCTGCTGCATTATTTAAGGAATTAGCTGCATTATTTAAGTACTCTGCTGCATTATTTAAGGAGTTGGTTGCATTATTTAAGGACTTTGTTGCATTATTTAAGGATTCTGCTGCATTATTTAAGGACTTTGTTGAATTATTTAAGGACGCTGCTGCGGTATTTAAGGACTCTGCTACATTATATAAGGACTTTGCTGCATTATTTCAGGACTCGGCTGCATTATTAAGGGCGTTGCTGCATTTTATTTAAGGAATTTATTGCATTATTTAAGGACTCTGTGCATTATTTAAGGAATTTGCTGCATTATTTAAGGACTCTGCTGCATTATTTAATGACTCTGCTGCGGTATTTAAGGACTCTGCTGCATTATTTAAGCACTCTGCTGCTTTATTTATGGACTTTGCTGCATTATTTAAGGACTCTGCTGTGGTATTTTAAGACTCTGCTGCATTATTTAAGGACTTTGATGCATTATTTAAGAACTCTGCCGCAGTATTTAAGGACTCTGCTGCATTATTTAAGGTCTTTGATGCATTATTTAAGGACTCTTCTGAATTATTTAAGGACTTTGCTGCATTATTTTAGGACGCTGCTGCGGTATTTAAGGCCTCTGCTGCATTATTTAAGGACTTTGCTGCATAATTTAAGGACTCTGCTGCATTATTAAGCACGTTGCTGCATTATTTAAGGACTTTATTGCATTATTTAAGGATTCTGCTGCATTATTTATGGAATTTGCTGCATTATTTAAGGAATTTGCTGCATTATTTAAGAACTCTGCTGCAGTATTTAAGGACTCTGCTGCATTATTTAAGGACTTTATTGCATTATTTAAGGACGCTGCTGCAGAATTTAAGGAATCTGCTGCATTATTTAAGGACGTTGTTGCATTATTTAAGGACTCTGTGCATTATTTAAGGAATTTGCTGCATTATTTAATGACTCTGCTGCGGTATTTAAGGACTCTGCTGCATTATGTAAGCACTCTGCTGCATTATTTAAGGACTTTGTTGCATTATTTAAGGACTCTGCTGCATTATTTAAGGACTTTGTTGCATTATTTAAGGACTCTGCTGCATTATTTAAAGACTTTGCTGCATTATTTAAGTACTCTGGTGCATTATTTAAGGACTCTGCTGCATTATTTAAGTACTCTGGTGCATTATTTAAGGACTTTGTTGCTTTATTTAAGGACTTTGCTGCATTATTTAAGGACTTTGTTGCATTATTTAAGGACTCTGCTGCATTATTTAAGGACTTTGCTGCATTATTTAAGTATGCTGCTGCAGTATTTAAGGCTTCTGCTGCATTATTTAAGGACTCTGCTGCATTTTTAAGGACGTTGCTGCATTATTTAAGGACTTTATTGCATTATTTAAGGATTCTGCTGCATTATTTAAGGAATTTGCTGCATTATTTAAGGTCTCTGCTGCATTATTTAAGGACTTTGTTTCATTATTTAATGACTCTGCTGGGGTATTTAAGGACTCTGCTGCATTATTTAAGGACTTTGTTGCATTATTTAAGGAATCTGCTGCATTATTTAAGGACTTTGCTGCATTATTTAAGGACTTTGATGCATTATTTAAGGACGCTGCTGCAGAATTTAAGTAATCTGCTGCATTATTTAAGGACTCTGCTGCATTATTTAAGGACTTTGCTGCATTATTTAAGGACTCTGCTGCATTATGTAAGGACTTTGTTGCATTATTTAATGACTCTGCTGCGGTATTTAAGGACTCTGCTGTATTATTTAAGGACTTTGCTGCATTATTTAAGGACTCTGCTTCATTATTTAAGGACTTTGTTGCATTATTTAAGGACTCTGCTGCATTCTTTAAGGACTTCGTTGCGTTATTTAAGGACTCTGCTGCATTATTTAAGGACTTTGCTGCATTATTTAAGGACTTTGATGCATTATTTAAGGACGCTGCTGCAGAATTTAAGTAATCTGCTGCATTATTTAAGGACTCTGCTGCATTATTTAAGGACTTTGCTGCATTATTTAAGGACTCTGCTGCATTATTTAAGGACTTTGTTGCATTATTTAATGACTCTGCTGCGGTATTTAAGGACTCTGCTGTATTATTTAAGGACTTTGCTGCATTATTTAAGGACTCTGCTTCATTATTTAAGGACTTTGTTGCATTATTTAAGGACTCTGCTGCATTCTTTAAGGACTTCGTTGCATTATTTAAGGACTCTGCTGCATTATTTAAAGACTTTGCTGCATTATTTAAGCACTCTGGTGCATTATTTAAGGACTCTGCTGCATTATTTAAGGACTTTGCTGCATTATTTAAGGACTCTGCTGCATTATTTAAGGACTTTGCTGCATTATTTAAGTATGCTGCTGCGGTATTTAAGGCCTCTGCTGCATTATTTAAGGACTCTGCTGCATTATTAAGGACGTTGCTGCATTATTTAAGGACTTTATTGCATTATTTAAGGATTCTGCTGCATTATTTAAGGAATTTGCTGCATTATTTAAGGACTCTGCTGCATTATTTAAGGACTTTGTTGCATTATTTAATGACTCTGCTGGGGTATTTAAGGACTCTGCTGCATTATTTAAGGGCTTTGCTGCATTATTTAAGGACTCTGCTGCAGTATTTAAGGACTCTGCTGCATTATTTAAGGACTTTGATGCATTATTTAAGGACGCTGCTGCAGAATTTAAGGAATCTGCTGCATTATTTAAGGACTTTGTTGCATTATTTAAGGACTATGCTGCATTATGTAAGGACTCTGCTGCATTATTTAAGGACTTTGCTGCATTATTTAATTACTCTGCTGCATTATTTAAGGACTTTGTTGCATTATTTAAGGACTCTGCTGCATTATTTAAGGACTTTGCTGCATTATTTAAGGACTTTGATGCATTATTTAAGGACGCTGCTGCAGAATTTAAGTAATCTGCTGCATTATTTAAGGACTCTGCTGCATTATTTAAGGACTTTGCTGCATTATTTAAGGACTCTGCTGCATTATTTAAGGACTTTGTTGCATTATTTAATGACTCTGCTGCGGTATTTAAGGACTCTGCTGCATTATTTAAGGACTTTGCTGCATTATTTAAGGACTTTGCTGCAGTAATTAAGGAATCTGCTGCATTATTTAAGGACTTTGTTGCATTATTTAAGGACTGTGCTGCATTGCTTAAGGACTCTGCTGCATTATTTAAGGACTTTGCTGCATTATTTAAGGACTTTGTTGCATTATTTAAGGACTCTGCTGCATTATTTAAGGACTTTGTTGCATTATTTAAGGACTCTGCTGCATTATTTAAGGACTTTGCTGCATTATTTAAGGACTTTGCTGCATTATTTAATTACTCTGCTGCATTATTTAAGGACTTTGTTGCATTATTTAAGGACTCTGCTGCATTATTTAAGGACTTTGCTGCATTATTTAAGGACTTTGATGCATTATTTAAGGACGCTGCTGCAGAATTTAAGTAATCTGCTGCATTATTTAAGGACTCTGCTGCATTATTTAAGGACTTTGCTGCATTATTTAAGGACTCTGCTGCATTATTTAAGGACTTTGTTGCATTATTTAATGACTCTGCTGCGGTATTTAAGGACTCTGCTGCATTATTTAAGGACTTTGCTGCATTATTTAAGGACTTTGCTGCAGTAATTAAGGAATCTGCTGCATTATTTAAGGACTTTGTTGCATTATTTAAGGACTGTGCTGCATTGCTTAAGGACTCTGCTGCATTATTTAAGGACTTTGCTGCATTATTTAAGGACTTTGTTGCATTATTTAAGGACTCTGCTGCATTATTTAAGGTCTTTGTTGCATTATTTAAGGACTCTGTTGCATTATTTAAGGACTTTGCTGCATTATTTAAGTACTCTGGTGCATTATTTAAGGACTTTGTTGCACTATTTAAGGACTCTGCTGCATTATTTAAGGACTTTGTTGCATTATTTAAGGACTCTGCTGCATTATTTAAGGACTTTGCTGCATTATTTAAGGACTCTGCTGCATTATTTAAGGACTTTGTTGCATTATTTAATGACTCTGCTGCGGTATTTAAGGACTCTTCTGCATTTTTTAAGGACTTTGCTGCATTATTTAAGGACTCTGCTTCATTATTTAAGGACTTTGTTGCATTATTTAAGGACTCTGCTGCATTATTTAAGGACTTTGCTGCATTATTTAAGGACTCTGCTGCATTATTTAAGGACTTTGTTGCATTATTTAATGACTCTGCTGCGGTATTTAAGGACTCTTCTGCATTATTTAAGGACTTTGCTGCATTATTTAAGGACTCTGCTTCATTATTTAAGGACTTTGTTGCATTATTTAAGGACTCTGCTGCATTATTTAAGGACTTTGTTGCATTATTTAAGGACTCTGCTGCATTATTTAAAGACTTTGCTGCATTATTTAAGTACTCTGGTGCATTATTTAAGGACTCTGCTGCATTATTTAAAGACTTTGCTGCATTATTTAAGTACACTGGTGCATTATTTAAGGACTTTGTTGCATTATTTAAGTATGCTGCTGCGGTATTTAAGGCCTCTGCTGCATTATTTAAGGACTCTGCTGCATTATTAAGGACGTTGCTGCATTATTTAAGGACTTTATTGCATTATTTAAGGATTCTGCTAAATTATTTAAGGAATTTGCTGCATTATTTAAGGACTCTGCTGCATTATTTAAGGACTTTGTTGCATTATTTAATGACTCTGCTGGGGTATTTAAGGACTCTGCTGCATTATTTAAGGGCTTTGCTGCATTATTTAAGGACTCTGCTGCAGTATTTAAGGACTCTGCTGCATTATTTAAGGACTTTGATGCATTATTTAAGGACGCTGCTGCAGAATTTAAGGAATCTGCTGCATTATTTAAGGACTTTGTTGCATTATTTAAGGACTATGCTGCATTATGTAAGGACTCTGCTGCATTATTTAAGGACTTTGCTGCATTATTTAATTACTTTGCTGCATTATTTAAGGACTCTGTTGCATTATTTAAGGACTCTGCTGCATTATTTAAGGACTTTGCTGCATTATTTAAGGACTTTGATGCATTATTTAAGGACGCTGCTGCAGAATTTAAGTAATCTGCTGCATTATTTAAGGACTCTGCTGCATTATTTAAGGACTTTGCTGCATTATTTAAGGACTCTGCTGCATTATTTAAGGACTTTGTTGCATTATTTAATGACTCTGCTGCGGTATTTAAGGACTCTGCTGCATTATTTAAGGACTTTGCTGCATTATTTAAGGACTTTGCGGCAGTAATTAAGGAATCTGCTGCATTATTTAAGGACTTTGTTGAATTATTTAAGGACTGTGCTGCATTGCTTAAGGACTCTGCTGCATTATTTAAGGACGTTGCTGCATTATTTAAGGACTTTGATGCATTATTTAAGGACTCTGCTGCATTATTTAAGGACTTTGTTGCATTATTTAAGGACTCTGTTGCATTATTTAAGGACTTTGCTGCATTATTTAAGTACTCTGGTGCATTATTTAAGGACTGTGTTGCATTATTTAAGGACTCTGCTGCATTATTTAAGGACTTTGTTGCATTATTTAAGGACTCTGCTGCATTATTTAAGGACTTTGCTGCATTATTTAAGTATGCTGCTGCGGTATTTAAGGCCTCTGCTGCATTATTTAAGGACTTTGCTGCATTATTTAAGGACTCTTCTGCATTATTAAGGACGGTGCTGCATTATTTAAGTACTTTATTGCATTATTTAAGGATTCTGCTGCATTATTTAAAGAATTTGCTGCATTATTTAAGGACTCTGCTGCATTATTTAAGGACTTTGTTGCATCATTTAATGACTCTGCTGCAGTATTTAAAGACTCTGTTGCATTATTTAAGGACTTTGATGCATTATTTAAGGAGGCTGCTGCAGAATTTAAGGAATCTGCTGCATTATTTAAGGACTTTGTTGCATTATTTAAGGACTCTGCTGCATTATTTAAGGACGCTGCTGCAGTATTTAAGGCCTCTTCTGCATTATTTAAGGATTTTGCTGCATTATTTAAGGACTCTACTGCATTATTAAGGACGTTGCTGCATTATTTAAGGACTTTATTGCATTATTTAAGGATTCTGCTGCATTATTTAAGGAATTAGCTGCATTATTTAAGTACTCTGCTGCATTATTTAAGGAGTTGGTTGCATTATTTAAGGACTTTGTTGCATTATTTAAGGATTCTGCTGCATTATTTAAGGACTTTGTTGAATTATTTAAGGACGCTGCTGCGGTATTTAAGGACTCTGCTACATTATATAAGGACTTTGCTGCATTATTTCAGGACTCGGCTGCATTATTAAGGGCGTTGCTGCATTTTATTTAAGGAATTTATTGCATTATTTAAGGACTCTGTGCATTATTTAAGGAATTTGCTGCATTATTTAAGGACTCTGCTGCATTATTTAATGACTCTGCTGCGGTATTTAAGGACTCTGCTGCATTATTTAAGCACTCTGCTGCTTTATTTATGGACTTTGCTGCATTATTTAAGGACTCTGCTGTGGTATTTTAAGACTCTGCTGCATTATTTAAGGACTTTGATGCATTATTTAAGAACTCTGCCGCAGTATTTAAGGACTCTGCTGCATTATTTAAGGTCTTTGATGCATTATTTAAGGACTCTTCTGAATTATTTAAGGACTTTGCTGCATTATTTTAGGACGCTGCTGCGGTATTTAAGGCCTCTGCTGCATTATTTAAGGACTTTGCTGCATAATTTAAGGACTCTGCTGCATTATTAAGCACGTTGCTGCATTATTTAAGGACTTTATTGCATTATTTAAGGATTCTGCTGCATTATTTATGGAATTTGCTGCATTATTTAAGGAATTTGCTGCATTATTTAAGAACTCTGCTGCAGTATTTAAGGACTCTGCTGCATTATTTAAGGACTTTATTGCATTATTTAAGGACGCTGCTGCAGAATTTAAGGAATCTGCTGCATTATTTAAGGACGTTGTTGCATTATTTAAGGACTCTGTGCATTATTTAAGGAATTTGCTGCATTATTTAAGGACTCTGCTGCATTATTTAATGACTCTGTTGCGGTATTTAAGGACTCTGCTGCATTATGTAAGCACTCTGCTGCATTATTTAAGGACTTTGTTGCATTATTTAAGGACTCTGCTGCATTATTTAAGGACTTTGCTGCATTATTTAAGGACTCTGCTGCATTATTTAAGGACTTTGTTGCATTATTTAATGACTCTGCTGCGGTATTTAAGGACTCTGCTGTATTATTTAAGGACTTTGCTGCATTATTTAAGGACTCTGCTTCATTATTTAAGGACTTTGTTGCATTATTTAAGGACTCTGCTGCATTCTTTAAGGACTTCGTTGCATTATTTAAGGACTCTGCTGCATTATTTAAAGACTTTGCTGCATTATTTAAGCACTCTGGTGCATTATTTAAGGACTCTGCTGCATTATTTAAGGACTTTGCTGCATTATTTAAGGACTCTGCTGCATTATTTAAGGACTTTGCTGCATTATTTAAGTATGCTGCTGCGGTATTTAAGGCCTCTGCTGCATTATTTAAGGACTCTGCTGCATTATTAAGGACGTTGCTGCATTATTTAAGGACTTTATTGCATTATTTAAGGATTCTGCTGCATTATTTAAGGAATTTGCTGCATTATTTAAGGACTCTGCTGCATTATTTAAGGACTTTGTTGCATTATTTAATGACTCTGCTGGGGTATTTAAGGACTCTGCTGCATTATTTAAGGGCTTTGCTGCATTATTTAAGGACTCTGCTGCAGTATTTAAGGACTCTGCTGCATTATTTAAGGACTTTGATGCATTATTTAAGGACGCTGCTGCAGAATTTAAGGAATCTGCTGCATTATTTAAGGACTTTGTTGCATTATTTAAGGACTATGCTGCATTATGTAAGGACTCTGCTGCATTATTTAAGGACTTTGCTGCATTATTTAATTACTCTGCTGCATTATTTAAGGACTTTGTTGCATTATTTAAGGACTCTGCTGCATTATTTAAGGACTTTGCTGCATTATTTAAGGACTTTGATGCATTATTTAAGGACGCTGCTGCAGAATTTAAGTAATCTGCTGCATTATTTAAGGACTCTGCTGCATTATTTAAGGACTTTGCTGCATTATTTAAGGACTCTGCTGCATTATTTAAGGACTTTGTTGCATTATTTAATGACTCTGCTGCGGTATTTAAGGACTCTGCTGCATTATTTAAGGACTTTGCTGCATTATTTAAGGACTTTGCTGCAGTAATTAAGGAATCTGCTGCATTATTTAAGGACTTTGTTGCATTATTTAAGGACTGTGCTGCATTGCTTAAGGACTCTGCTGCATTATTTAAGGACTTTGCTGCATTATTTAAGGACTTTGTTGCATTATTTAAGGACTCTGCTGCATTATTTAAGGACTTTGTTGCATTATTTAAGGACTCTGCTGCATTATTTAAGGACTTTGCTGCATTATTTAAGGACTTTGCTGCATTATTTAATTACTCTGCTGCATTATTTAAGGACTTTGTTGCATTATTTAAGGACTCTGCTGCATTATTTAAGGACTTTGCTGCATTATTTAAGGACTTTGATGCATTATTTAAGGACGCTGCTGCAGAATTTAAGTAATCTGCTGCATTATTTAAGGACTCTGCTGCATTATTTAAGGACTTTGCTGCATTATTTAAGGACTCTGCTGCATTATTTAAGGACTTTGTTGCATTATTTAATGACTCTGCTGCGGTATTTAAGGACTCTGCTGCATTATTTAAGGACTTTGCTGCATTATTTAAGGACTTTGCTGCAGTAATTAAGGAATCTGCTGCATTATTTAAGGACTTTGTTGCATTATTTAAGGACTGTGCTGCATTGCTTAAGGACTCTGCTGCATTATTTAAGGACTTTGCTGCATTATTTAAGGACTTTGTTGCATTATTTAAGGACTCTGCTGCATTATTTAAGGACTTTGTTGCATTATTTAAGGACTCTGTTGCATTATTTAAGGACTTTGCTGCATTATTTAAGTACTCTGGTGCATTATTTAAGGACTTTGTTGCACTATTTAAGGACTCTGCTGCATTATTTAAGGACTTTGTTGCATTATTTAAGGACTCTGCTGCATTATTTAAGGACTTTGCTGCATTATTTAAGGACTCTGCTGCATTATTTAAGGACTTTGTTGCATTATTTAATGACTCTGCTGCGGTATTTAAGGACTCTTCTGCATTTTTTAAGGACTTTGCTGCATTATTTAAGGACTCTGCTTCATTATTTAAGGACTTTGTTGCATTATTTAAGGACTCTGCTGCATTATTTAAGGACTTTGCTGCATTATTTAAGGACTCTGCTGCATTATTTAAGGACTTTGTTGCATTATTTAATGACTCTGCTGCGGTATTTAAGGACTCTTCTGCATTATTTAAGGACTTTGCTGCATTATTTAAGGACTCTGCTTCATTATTTAAGGACTTTGTTGCATTATTTAAGGACTCTGCTGCATTATTTAAGGACTTTGTTGCATTATTTAAGGACTCTGCTGCATTATTTAAAGACTTTGCTGCATTATTTAAGTACTCTGGTGCATTATTTAAGGACTCTGCTGCATTATTTAAAGACTTTGCTGCATTATTTAAGTACACTGGTGCATTATTTAAGGACTTTGTTGCATTATTTAAGTATGCTGCTGCGGTATTTAAGGCCTCTGCTGCATTATTTAAGGACTCTGCTGCATTATTAAGGACGTTGCTGCATTATTTAAGGACTTTATTGCATTATTTAAGGATTCTGCTAAATTATTTAAGGAATTTGCTGCATTATTTAAGGACTCTGCTGCATTATTTAAGGACTTTGTTGCATTATTTAATGACTCTGCTGGGGTATTTAAGGACTCTGCTGCATTATTTAAGGGCTTTGCTGCATTATTTAAGGACTCTGCTGCAGTATTTAAGGACTCTGCTGCATTATTTAAGGACTTTGATGCATTATTTAAGGACGCTGCTGCAGAATTTAAGGAATCTGCTGCATTATTTAAGGACTTTGTTGCATTATTTAAGGACTATGCTGCATTATGTAAGGACTCTGCTGCATTATTTAAGGACTTTGCTGCATTATTTAATTACTTTGCTGCATTATTTAAGGACTCTGTTGCATTATTTAAGGACTCTGCTGCATTATTTAAGGACTTTGCTGCATTATTTAAGGACTTTGATGCATTATTTAAGGACGCTGCTGCAGAATTTAAGTAATCTGCTGCATTATTTAAGGACTCTGCTGCATTATTTAAGGACTTTGCTGCATTATTTAAGGACTCTGCTGCATTATTTAAGGACTTTGTTGCATTATTTAATGACTCTGCTGCGGTATTTAAGGACTCTGCTGCATTATTTAAGGACTTTGCTGCATTATTTAAGGACTTTGCGGCAGTAATTAAGGAATCTGCTGCATTATTTAAGGACTTTGTTGAATTATTTAAGGACTGTGCTGCATTGCTTAAGGACTCTGCTGCATTATTTAAGGACGTTGCTGCATTATTTAAGGACTTTGATGCATTATTTAAGGACTCTGCTGCATTATTTAAGGACTTTGTTGCATTATTTAAGGACTCTGTTGCATTATTTAAGGACTTTGCTGCATTATTTAAGTACTCTGGTGCATTATTTAAGGACTGTGTTGCATTATTTAAGGACTCTGCTGCATTATTTAAGGACTTTGTTGCATTATTTAAGGACTCTGCTGCATTATTTAAGGACTTTGCTGCATTATTTAAGTATGCTGCTGCGGTATTTAAGGCCTCTGCTGCATTATTTAAGGACTTTGCTGCATTATTTAAGGACTCTTCTGCATTATTAAGGACGGTGCTGCATTATTTAAGTACTTTATTGCATTATTTAAGGATTCTGCTGCATTATTTAAAGAATTTGCTGCATTATTTAAGGACTCTGCTGCATTATTTAAGGACTTTGTTGCATCATTTAATGACTCTGCTGCAGTATTTAAAGACTCTGTTGCATTATTTAAGGACTTTGATGCATTATTTAAGGAGGCTGCTGCAGAATTTAAGGAATCTGCTGCATTATTTAAGGACTTTGTTGCATTATTTAAGGACTCTGCTGCATTATTTAAGGACGCTGCTGCAGTATTTAAGGCCTCTTCTGCATTATTTAAGGATTTTGCTGCATTATTTAAGGACTCTACTGCATTATTAAGGACGTTGCTGCATTATTTAAGGACTTTATTGCATTATTTAAGGATTCTGCTGCATTATTTAAGGAATTAGCTGCATTATTTAAGTACTCTGCTGCATTATTTAAGGAGTTGGTTGCATTATTTAAGGACTTTGTTGCATTATTTAAGGATTCTGCTGCATTATTTAAGGACTTTGTTGAATTATTTAAGGACGCTGCTGCGGTATTTAAGGACTCTGCTACATTATATAAGGACTTTGCTGCATTATTTCAGGACTCGGCTGCATTATTAAGGGCGTTGCTGCATTTTATTTAAGGAATTTATTGCATTATTTAAGGACTCTGTGCATTATTTAAGGAATTTGCTGCATTATTTAAGGACTCTGCTGCATTATTTAATGACTCTGCTGCGGTATTTAAGGACTCTGCTGCATTATTTAAGCACTCTGCTGCTTTATTTATGGACTTTGCTGCATTATTTAAGGACTCTGCTGTGGTATTTTAAGACTCTGCTGCATTATTTAAGGACTTTGATGCATTATTTAAGAACTCTGCCGCAGTATTTAAGGACTCTGCTGCATTATTTAAGGTCTTTGATGCATTATTTAAGGACTCTTCTGAATTATTTAAGGACTTTGCTGCATTATTTTAGGACGCTGCTGCGGTATTTAAGGCCTCTGCTGCATTATTTAAGGACTTTGCTGCATAATTTAAGGACTCTGCTGCATTATTAAGCACGTTGCTGCATTATTTAAGGACTTTATTGCATTATTTAAGGATTCTGCTGCATTATTTATGGAATTTGCTGCATTATTTAAGGAATTTGCTGCATTATTTAAGAACTCTGCTGCAGTATTTAAGGACTCTGCTGCATTATTTAAGGACTTTATTGCATTATTTAAGGACGCTGCTGCAGAATTTAAGGAATCTGCTGCATTATTTAAGGACGTTGTTGCATTATTTAAGGACTCTGTGCATTATTTAAGGAATTTGCTGCATTATTTAAGGACTCTGCTGCATTATTTAATGACTCTGTTGCGGTATTTAAGGACTCTGCTGCATTATGTAAGCACTCTGCTGCATTATTTAAGGACTTTGTTGCATTATTTAAGGACTCTGCTGCATTATTTAAGGACTTTGTTGCATTATTTAAGGACTCTGCTGCATTATTTAAAGACTTTGCTGCATTATTTAAGTACTCTGGTGCATTATTTAAGGACTCTGCTGCATTATTTAAGTACTCTGGTGCATTATTTAAGGACTTTGTTGCTTTATTTAAGGACTTTGCTGCATTATTTAAGGACTTTGTTGCATTATTTAAGGACTCTGCTGCATTATTTAAGGACTTTGCTGCATTATTTAAGTATGCTGCTGCAGTATTTAAGGCTTCTGCTGCATTATTTAAGGACTCTGCTGCATTTTTAAGGACGTTGCTGCATTATTTAAGGACTTTATTGCATTATTTAAGGATTCTGCTGCATTATTTAAGGAATTTGCTGCATTATTTAAGGTCTCTGCTGCATTATTTAAGGACTTTGTTTCATTATTTAATGACTCTGCTGGGGTATTTAAGGACTCTGCTGCATTATTTAAGGACTTTGTTGCATTATTTAAGGAATCTGCTGCATTATTTAAGGACTTTGCTGCATTATTTAAGGACTTTGATGCATTATTTAAGGACGCTGCTGCAGAATTTAAGTAATCTGCTGCATTATTTAAGGACTCTGCTGCATTATTTAAGGACTTTGCTGCATTATTTAAGGACTCTGCTGCATTATGTAAGGACTTTGTTGCATTATTTAATGACTCTGCTGCGGTATTTAAGGACTCTGCTGTATTATTTAAGGACTTTGCTGCATTATTTAAGGACTCTGCTTCATTATTTAAGGACTTTGTTGCATTATTTAAGGACTCTGCTGCATTCTTTAAGGACTTCGTTGCGTTATTTAAGGACTCTGCTGCATTATTTAAGGACTTTGCTGCATTATTTAAGGACTTTGATGCATTATTTAAGGACGCTGCTGCAGAATTTAAGTAATCTGCTGCATTATTTAAGGACTCTGCTGCATTATTTAAGGACTTTGCTGCATTATTTAAGGACTCTGCTGCATTATTTAAGGACTTTGTTGCATTATTTAATGACTCTGCTGCGGTATTTAAGGACTCTGCTGTATTATTTAAGGACTTTGCTGCATTATTTAAGGACTCTGCTTCATTATTTAAGGACTTTGTTGCATTATTTAAGGACTCTGCTGCATTCTTTAAGGACTTCGTTGCATTATTTAAGGACTCTGCTGCATTATTTAAAGACTTTGCTGCATTATTTAAGCACTCTGGTGCATTATTTAAGGACTCTGCTGCATTATTTAAGGACTTTGCTGCATTATTTAAGGACTCTGCTGCATTATTTAAGGACTTTGCTGCATTATTTAAGTATGCTGCTGCGGTATTTAAGGCCTCTGCTGCATTATTTAAGGACTCTGCTGCATTATTAAGGACGTTGCTGCATTATTTAAGGACTTTATTGCATTATTTAAGGATTCTGCTGCATTATTTAAGGAATTTGCTGCATTATTTAAGGACTCTGCTGCATTATTTAAGGACTTTGTTGCATTATTTAATGACTCTGCTGGGGTATTTAAGGACTCTGCTGCATTATTTAAGGGCTTTGCTGCATTATTTAAGGACTCTGCTGCAGTATTTAAGGACTCTGCTGCATTATTTAAGGACTTTGATGCATTATTTAAGGACGCTGCTGCAGAATTTAAGGAATCTGCTGCATTATTTAAGGACTTTGTTGCATTATTTAAGGACTATGCTGCATTATGTAAGGACTCTGCTGCATTATTTAAGGACTTTGCTGCATTATTTAATTACTCTGCTGCATTATTTAAGGACTTTGTTGCATTATTTAAGGACTCTGCTGCATTATTTAAGGACTTTGCTGCATTATTTAAGGACTTTGATGCATTATTTAAGGACGCTGCTGCAGAATTTAAGTAATCTGCTGCATTATTTAAGGACTCTGCTGCATTATTTAAGGACTTTGCTGCATTATTTAAGGACTCTGCTGCATTATTTAAGGACTTTGTTGCATTATTTAATGACTCTGCTGCGGTATTTAAGGACTCTGCTGCATTATTTAAGGACTTTGCTGCATTATTTAAGGACTTTGCTGCAGTAATTAAGGAATCTGCTGCATTATTTAAGGACTTTGTTGCATTATTTAAGGACTGTGCTGCATTGCTTAAGGACTCTGCTGCATTATTTAAGGACTTTGCTGCATTATTTAAGGACTTTGTTGCATTATTTAAGGACTCTGCTGCATTATTTAAGGACTTTGTTGCATTATTTAAGGACTCTGCTGCATTATTTAAGGACTTTGCTGCATTATTTAAGGACTTTGCTGCATTATTTAATTACTCTGCTGCATTATTTAAGGACTTTGTTGCATTATTTAAGGACTCTGCTGCATTATTTAAGGACTTTGCTGCATTATTTAAGGACTTTGATGCATTATTTAAGGACGCTGCTGCAGAATTTAAGTAATCTGCTGCATTATTTAAGGACTCTGCTGCATTATTTAAGGACTTTGCTGCATTATTTAAGGACTCTGCTGCATTATTTAAGGACTTTGTTGCATTATTTAATGACTCTGCTGCGGTATTTAAGGACTCTGCTGCATTATTTAAGGACTTTGCTGCATTATTTAAGGACTTTGCTGCAGTAATTAAGGAATCTGCTGCATTATTTAAGGACTTTGTTGCATTATTTAAGGACTGTGCTGCATTGCTTAAGGACTCTGCTGCATTATTTAAGGACTTTGCTGCATTATTTAAGGACTTTGTTGCATTATTTAAGGACTCTGCTGCATTATTTAAGGACTTTGTTGCATTATTTAAGGACTCTGTTGCATTATTTAAGGACTTTGCTGCATTATTTAAGTACTCTGGTGCATTATTTAAGGACTTTGTTGCACTATTTAAGGACTCTGCTGCATTATTTAAGGACTTTGTTGCATTATTTAAGGACTCTGCTGCATTATTTAAGGACTTTGCTGCATTATTTAAGGACTCTGCTGCATTATTTAAGGACTTTGTTGCATTATTTAATGACTCTGCTGCGGTATTTAAGGACTCTTCTGCATTATTTAAGGACTTTGCTGCATTATTTAAGGACTCTGCTTCATTATTTAAGGACTTTGTTGCATTATTTAAGGACTCTGCTGCATTATTTAAGGACTTTGCTGCATTATTTAAGGACTCTGCTGCATTATTTAAGGACTTTGTTGCATTATTTAATGACTCTGCTGCGGTATTTAAGGACTCTTCTGCATTATTTAAGGACTTTGCTGCATTATTTAAGGACTCTGCTTCATTATTTAAGGACTTTGTTGCATTATTTAAGGACTCTGCTGCATTATTTAAGGACTTTGTTGCATTATTTAAGGACTCTGCTGCATTATTTAAAGACTTTGCTGCATTATTTAAGTACTCTGGTGCATTATTTAAGGACTCTGCTGCATTATTTAAAGACTTTGCTGCATTATTTAAGTACTCTGGTGCATTATTTAAGGACTTTGTTGCATTATTTAAGTATGCTGCTGCGGTATTTAAGGCCTCTGCTGCATTATTTAAGGACTCTGCTGCATTATTTAAAGACTTTGCTGCTTTATTTAAGGATTCTGCTGCATTATTTAAGGACTTTGTTGCATTATTTAAGGACGCTGCTGCGGTATTTAAGGACTCTGCTACATTATATAAGGACTTTGCTGCATTATTTCAGGACTCGGCTGCATTATTAAGGGCGTTGCTGCATTTTATTTAAGGAATTTATTGCATTATTTAAGGACTCTGTGCATTATTTATGGAATTTGCTGCATTATTTAAGGACTCTGCTGCATTATTTAATGACTCTGCTGCGGTATTTAAGGACTCTGCTGCATTATTTAAGCACTCTGCTGCTTTATTTATGGACTTTGCTGCATTATTTAAGGACTCTGCTGTGGTATTTTAAGACTCTGCTGCATTATTTAAGGACTTTGATGCATTATTTAAGAACTCTGCCGCAGTATTTAAGGACTCTGCTGCATTTTTTAAGGTCTTTGATGCATTATTTAAGGACTCTTCTGAATTAATTAAGGACTTTGCTGCATTATTTTAGGACGCTGCTGCGGTATTTAAGGCCTCTGCTGCATTATTTAAGGACTTTGCTGCATAATTTAAGGACTCTGCTGCATTATTAAGCACGTTGCTGCATTATTTAAGGACTTTATTGCATTATTTAAGGATTCTGCTGCATTATTTATGGAATTTGCTGCATTATTTAAGGAATTTGCTGCATTATTTAAGAACTCTGCTGCAGTATTTAAGGACTCTGCTGCATTATTTAAGGACTTTATTGCATTATTTAAGGACGCTGCTGCAGAATTTAAGGAATCTGCTGCATTATTTAAGGACGTTGTTGCATTATTTAAGGACTCTGTGCATTATTTAAGGAATTTGCTGCATTATTTAAGGACTCTGCTGCATTATTTAAGGACTTTGCTGCATTATTTAAGGACTTTGCGGCAGTAATTAAGGAATCTGCTGCATTATTTAAGGACTTTGTTGCATTATTTAAGGACTGTGCTGCATTGCTTAAGGACTCTGCTGCATTATTTAAGGACGTTGCTGCATTATTTAAGGACTTTGTTGCATTATTTAAGGACTCTGCTGCATTACTTAAGGACTTTGTTGCATTATTTAAGGACTCTGTTGCATTATTTAAGGACTTTGCTGCATTATTTAAGTACTCTGGTGCATTATTTAAGGACTTTGTTGCATTATTTAAGGACTCTGCTGCATTATTTAAGGACTTTGTTGCATTATTTAAGGACTCTGCTGCATTATTTAAGGACTTTGCTGCATTATTTAAGGACTCTGTTGCATTATTTAAGGACTTTGCTGCATTATTTAAGTACTCTGGTGCATTATTTAAGGACTTTATTGCATTATTTAAGGATTCTGCTGCATTATTTAAGGAATTTGCTGCATTATTTAAGAACTTTGCTGCAGTATTTAAGGACTCTGCTGCATTATTTAAGGACCCTGCTGCAGAATTTAAGGAATCTGCTGCATTACTTAAGGACTTTGTTGCATTATTTAAGGACTCTGCTGCATTATTTAAGGACTTTGCTGCATTATTTAAGGACTTTGATGCATTATTTAAGGACGCCGCAGCAGAATTTAAGTAATCTGCTGCATTATTTAAGGACTCTGCTGCATTATTTAAGGACTTTGCTGCATTATTTAAGGACTCTGCTGTATTATTAAGCACGTTGCTGCATTAATTAAGGACTTTATTGCATTATTTAAGGAATTTGATGCATTATTTAAGGACTCTGCTGCATTATTTAAGGACTTTGCTGCATTATTTAAGGACTCTGCTTCATTATTTAAGGACTTTGTTGCATTATTTAAGGACTCTGCTGCATTATTTAAAGACTTTGCTGCATTATTTAAGTACTCTGGTGCATTATTTAAGGACTCTGCTGCATTATTTAAAGACTTTGCTGCATTATTTAAGTACTCTGGTGCATTATTTAAGGACTTTGTTGCTTTATTTAAGGACTTTGCTGCATTATTTAAGGACTTTGTTGCATTATTTAAGGACTCTGCTGCATTATTTAAGGACTTTGCTGCATTATTTAAGTATGCTGCTGCAGTATTTAAGGCCTCTGCTGCATTATTTAAGGACTCTGCTGCATTTTTAAGGACGTTGCTGCATTATTTAAGGACTTTATTGCATTATTTAAGGATTCTGCTGCATTATTTAAGGAATTTGCTGCATTATTTAAGGACTCTGCTGCATTATTTAAGGACTTTGTTGCATTATTTAATGACTCTGCTGGGGTATTTAAGGACTCTGCTGCATTATTTAAGGACTTTGTTGCATTATTTAAGGACTCTGCTGCATTATTTAAGGACTTTGCTGCATTATTTAAGGACTTTGATGCATTATTTAAGGACGCTGCTGCAGAATTTAAGTAATCTGCTGCATTATTTAAGGACTCTGCTGCATTATTTAAGGACTTTGCTGCATTATTTAAGGACTCTGCTGCATTATTTAAGGACTTTGTTGCATTATTTAATGACTCTGCTGCGGTATTTAAGGACTCTGCTGTATTATTTAAGGACTTTGCTGCATTATTTAAGGACTCTGCTTCATTATTTAAGGACTTTGTTGCATTATTTAAGGACTCTGCTGCATTCTTTAAGGACTTCGTTGCATTATTTAAGGACTCTGCTGCATTATTTAAAGACTTTGCTGCATTATTTAAGTACTCTGGTGCATTATTTAAGGACTCTGCTGCATTATTTAAGGACTTTGCTGCATTATTTAAGGACTCTGCTGCATTATTTAAGGACTTTGCTGCATTATTTAAGTATGCTGCTGCGGTATTTAAGGCCTCTGCTGCATTATTTAAGGACTCTGCTGCATTATTAAGGACGTTGCTGCATTATTTAAGGACTTTATTGCATTATTTAAGGATTCTGCTGCATTATTTAAGGAATTTGCTGCATTATTTAAGGACTCTGCTGCATTATTTAAGGACTTTGTTGCATTATTTAATGACTCTGCTGGGGTATTTAAGGACTCTGCTGCATTATTTAAGGGCTTTGCTGCATTATTTAAGGACTCTGCTGCAGTATTTAAGGACTCTGCTGCATTATTTAAGGACTTTGATGCATTATTTAAGGACGCTGCTGCAGAATTTAAGGAATCTGCTGCATTATTTAAGGACTTTGTTGCATTATTTAAGGACTATGCTGCATTATGTAAGGACTCTGCTGCATTATTTAAGGACTTTGCTGCATTATTTAATTACTCTGCTGCATTATTTAAGGACTTTGTTGCATTATTTAAGGACTCTGCTGCATTATTTAAGGACTTTGCTGCATTATTTAAGGACTTTGATGCATTATTTATGGACGCTGCTGCAGAATTTAAGTAATCTGCTGCATTATTTAAGGACTCTGCTGCATTATTTAAGGACTTTGTTGCATTATTTAAGGACTATGCTGCATTATGTAAGGACTCTGCTGCATTATTTAAGGACTTTGCTGCATTATTTAATGACTCTGCTGCGGTATTTAAGGACTCTGCTGCATTATTTAAGGACTTTGCTGCATTATTTAAGGACTTTGCTGCAGTAATTAAGGAATCTGCTGCATTATTTAAGGACTTTGTTGCATTATTTAAGGACTGTGCTGCATTGCTTAAGGACTCTGCTGCATTATTTAAGGACTTTGCTGCATTATTTAAGGACTTTGTTGCATTATTTAAGGACTCTGCTGCATTATTTAAGGACTTTGTTGCATTATTTAAGGACTCTGTTGCATTATTTAAGGACTTTGCTGCATTATTTAAGTACTCTGGTGCATTATTTAAGGACTTTGTTGCACAATCTAAGGACTCTGCTGCATTATTTAAGGACTTTGTTGCATTATTTAAGGACTCTGCTGCATTATTTAAGGACTTTGCTGCATTATTTAAGGACTCTGCTGCATTATTTAAGGACTTTGTTGCATTATTTAATGACTCTGCTGCGGTATTTAAGGACTCTTCTGCATTTTTTAAGGACTTTGCTGCATTATTTAAGGACTCTGCTTCATTATTTAAGGACTTTGTTGCATTATTTAAGGACTCTGCTGCATTATTTAAGGACTTTGCTGCATTATTTAAGGACTCTGCTGCATTATTTAAGGACTTTGTTGCATTATTTAATGACTCTGCTGCGGTATTTAAGGACTCTTCTGCATTATTTAAGGACTTTGCTGCATTATTTAAGGACTCTGCTTCATTATTTAAGGACTTTGTTGCATTATTTAAGGACTCTGCTGCATTATTTAAGGACTCTGCTGCATTATTTAAAGACTTTGCTGCATTATTTAAGTACACTGGTGCATTATTTAAGGACTTTGTTGCATTATTTAAGTATGCTGCTGCGGTATTTAAGGCCTCTGCTGCATTATTTAAGGACTCTGCTGCATTATTAAGGACGTTGCTGCATTATTTAAGGACTTTATTGCATTATTTAAGGATTCTGCTAAATTATTTAAGGAATTTGCTGCATTATTTAAGGACTCTGCTGCATTATTTAAGGACTTTGTTGCATTATTTAATGACTCTGCTGGGGTATTTAAGGACTCTGCTGCATTATTTAAGGGCTTTGCTGCATTATTTAAGGACTCTGCTGCAGTATTTAAGGACTCTGCTGCATTATTTAAGGACTTTGATGCATTATTTAAGGACGCTGCTGCAGAATTTAAGGAATCTGCTGCATTATTTAAGGACTTTGTTGCATTATTTAAGGACTATGCTGCATTATGTAAGGACTCTGCTGCATTATTTAAGGACTTTGCTGCATTATTTAATTACTTTGCTGCATTATTTAAGGACTCTGTTGCATTATTTAAGGACTCTGCTGCATTATTTAAGGACTTTGCTGCATTATTTAAGGACTTTGATGCATTATTTAAGGACGCTGCTGCAGAATTTAAGTAATCTGCTGCATTATTTAAGGACTCTGCTGCATTATTTAAGGACTTTGCTGCATTATTTAAGGACTCTGCTGCATTATTTAAGGACTTTGTTGCATTATTTAATGACTCTGCTGCGGTATTTAAGGACTCTGCTGTATTATTTAAGGACTTTGCTGCATTATTTAAGGACTCTGCTTCATTATTTATGGACTTTGTTGCATTATTTAAGGACTCTGCTGCATTCTTTAAGGACTTTGTTGCGTTATTTAAGGACTCTGCTGCATTATTTAAGGACTTTGCTGCATTATTTAAGGACTTTGATGCATTATTTAAGGACGCTGCTGCAGAATTTAAGTAATCTGCTGCATTATTTAAGGACTCTGCTGCATTATTTAAGGACTTTGCTGCATTATTTAAGGACTCTGCTGCATTATTTAAGGACTTTGTTGCATTATTTAATGACTCTGCTGCGGTATTTAAGGACTCTGCTGTATTATTTAAGGACTTTGCTGCATTATTTAAGGACTCTGCTTCATTATTTAAGGACTTTGTTGCATTATTTAAGGACTCTGCTGCATTCTTTAAGGACTTTGTTGCATTATTTAAGGACTCTGCTGCATTATTTAAAGACTTTGCTGCATTATTTAAGTACGCTGGTGCATTATTTAAGGACTCTGCTGCATTATTTAAGGACTTTGCTGCATTATTTAAGGACTCTGCTGCATTATTTAAGGACTTTGCTGCATTATTTAAGTATGCTGCTGCGGTATTTAAGGCCTCTGCTGCATTATTTAAGGACTCTGCTGCATTATTAAGGACGTTGCTGCATTATTTAAGGACTTTATTGCATTATTTAAGGATTCTGCTGCATTATTTAAGGAATTTGCTGCATTATTTAAGGACTCTGCTGCATTATTTAAGGACTTTGTTGCATTATTTAATGACTCTGCTGGGGTATTTAAGGACTCTGCTGCATTATTTAAGGGCTTTGCTGCATAATTTAAGGACTCTGCTGCAGTATTTAAGGACTCTGCTGCATTATTTAAGGACTTTGATGCATTATTTAAGGACGCTGCTGCAGAATTTAAGGAATCTGCTGCATTATTTAAGGACTTTGTTGCATTATTTAAGGACTATGCTGCATTATGTAAGGACTCTGCTGCATTATTTAAGGACTTTGCTGCATTATTTAAGGACTCTGCTGCATTATTTAAGGACTTTGCTGCATTATTTAAGGACTTTGCGGCAGTAATTAAGGAATCTGCTGCATTATTTAAGGACTTTGTTGCATTATTTAAGGACTGTGCTGCATTGCTTAAGGACTCTGCTGCATTATTTAAGGACGTTGCTGCATTATTTAAGGACTTTGTTGCATTATGTAAGGACTCTGCTGCATTACTTAAGGACTTTGTTGCATTATTTAAGGACTCTGTTGCATTATTTAAGGACTTTGCTGCATTATTTAAGTACTCTGGTGCATTATTTAAGGACTTTGTTGCATTATTTAAGGACTCTGCTGCATTATTTAAGGACTTTGTTGCATTATTTAAGGACTCTGCTGCATTATTTAAGGACTTTGCTGCATTATTTAAGGACTCTGTTGCATTATTTAAGGACTTTGCTGCATTATTTAAGTACTCTGGTGCATTATTTAAGGACTTTATTGCATTATTTAAGGATTCTGCTGCATTATTTAAGGAATTTGCTGCATTATTTAAGAACTTTGCTGCAGTATTTAAGGACTCTGCTGCATTATTTAAGGACCCTG
Organism: Phyllobates terribilis; assembly: GCF_046119375.1. Classification (NCBI taxonomy): domain Eukaryota; kingdom Metazoa; phylum Chordata; class Amphibia; order Anura; family Dendrobatidae; genus Phyllobates; species Phyllobates terribilis. The sequence goes on along the minus strand of NW_027362988.1, from coordinate 734,898 downwards.
CTGCAGAATTTAAGGAATCTGCTGCATTACTTAAGGACTTTGTTGCATTATTTAAGGACTCTGCTGCATTATTTAAGGACTTTGCTGCATTATTTAAGGACTTTGATGCATTATTTAAGGACGCCGCAGCAGAATTTAAGTAATCTGCTGCATTATTTAAGGACTCTGCTGCATTATTTAAGGACTTTGCTGCATTATTTAAGGACTCTGCTGTATTATTAAGCACGTTGCTGCATTAATTAAGGACTTTATTGCATTATTTAAGGAATTTGATGCATTATTTAAGGACTCTGCTGCATTATTTAAGGACTTTGCTGCATTATTTAAGGACTCTGCTTCATTATTTAAGGACTTTGTTGCATTATTTAAGGACTCTGCTGCATTATTTAAAGACTTTGCTGCATTATTTAAGTACTCTGGTGCATTATTTAAGGACTCTGCTGCATTATTTAAAGACTTTGCTGCATTATTTAAGTACTCTGGTGCATTATTTAAGGACTTTGTTGCTTTATTTAAGGACTTTGCTGCATTATTTAAGGACTTTGTTGCATTATTTAAGGACTCTGCTGCATTATTTAAGGACTTTGCTGCATTATTTAAGTATGCTGCTGCAGTATTTAAGGCCTCTGCTGCATTATTTAAGGACTCTGCTGCATTTTTAAGGACGTTGCTGCATTATTTAAGGACTTTATTGCATTATTTAAGGATTCTGCTGCATTATTTAAGGAATTTGCTGCATTATTTAAGGACTCTGCTGCATTATTTAAGGACTTTGTTGCATTATTTAATGACTCTGCTGGGGTATTTAAGGACTCTGCTGCATTATTTAAGGACTTTGTTGCATTATTTAAGGACTCTGCTGCATTATTTAAGGACTTTGCTGCATTATTTAAGGACTTTGATGCATTATTTAAGGACGCTGCTGCAGAATTTAAGTAATCTGCTGCATTATTTAAGGACTCTGCTGCATTATTTAAGGACTTTGCTGCATTATTTAAGGACTCTGCTGCATTATTTAAGGACTTTGTTGCATTATTTAATGACTCTGCTGCGGTATTTAAGGACTCTGCTGTATTATTTAAGGACTTTGCTGCATTATTTAAGGACTCTGCTTCATTATTTAAGGACTTTGTTGCATTATTTAAGGACTCTGCTGCATTCTTTAAGGACTTCGTTGCATTATTTAAGGACTCTGCTGCATTATTTAAAGACTTTGCTGCATTATTTAAGTACTCTGGTGCATTATTTAAGGACTCTGCTGCATTATTTAAGGACTTTGCTGCATTATTTAAGGACTCTGCTGCATTATTTAAGGACTTTGCTGCATTATTTAAGTATGCTGCTGCGGTATTTAAGGCCTCTGCTGCATTATTTAAGGACTCTGCTGCATTATTAAGGACGTTGCTGCATTATTTAAGGACTTTATTGCATTATTTAAGGATTCTGCTGCATTATTTAAGGAATTTGCTGCATTATTTAAGGACTCTGCTGCATTATTTAAGGACTTTGTTGCATTATTTAATGACTCTGCTGGGGTATTTAAGGACTCTGCTGCATTATTTAAGGGCTTTGCTGCATTATTTAAGGACTCTGCTGCAGTATTTAAGGACTCTGCTGCATTATTTAAGGACTTTGATGCATTATTTAAGGACGCTGCTGCAGAATTTAAGGAATCTGCTGCATTATTTAAGGACTTTGTTGCATTATTTAAGGACTATGCTGCATTATGTAAGGACTCTGCTGCATTATTTAAGGACTTTGCTGCATTATTTAATTACTCTGCTGCATTATTTAAGGACTTTGTTGCATTATTTAAGGACTCTGCTGCATTATTTAAGGACTTTGCTGCATTATTTAAGGACTTTGATGCATTATTTATGGACGCTGCTGCAGAATTTAAGTAATCTGCTGCATTATTTAAGGACTCTGCTGCATTATTTAAGGACTTTGTTGCATTATTTAAGGACTATGCTGCATTATGTAAGGACTCTGCTGCATTATTTAAGGACTTTGCTGCATTATTTAATGACTCTGCTGCGGTATTTAAGGACTCTGCTGCATTATTTAAGGACTTTGCTGCATTATTTAAGGACTTTGCTGCAGTAATTAAGGAATCTGCTGCATTATTTAAGGACTTTGTTGCATTATTTAAGGACTGTGCTGCATTGCTTAAGGACTCTGCTGCATTATTTAAGGACTTTGCTGCATTATTTAAGGACTTTGTTGCATTATTTAAGGACTCTGCTGCATTATTTAAGGACTTTGTTGCATTATTTAAGGACTCTGTTGCATTATTTAAGGACTTTGCTGCATTATTTAAGTACTCTGGTGCATTATTTAAGGACTTTGTTGCACAATTTAAGGACTCTGCTGCATTATTTAAGGACTTTGTTGCATTATTTAAGGACTCTGCTGCATTATTTAAGGACTTTGCTGCATTATTTAAGGACTCTGCTGCATTATTTAAGGACTTTGTTGCATTATTTAATGACTCTGCTGCGGTATTTAAGGACTCTTCTGCATTTTTTAAGGACTTTGCTGCATTATTTAAGGACTCTGCTTCATTATTTAAGGACTTTGTTGCATTATTTAAGGACTCTGCTGCATTATTTAAGGACTTTGCTGCATTATTTAAGGACTCTGCTGCATTATTTAAGGACTTTGTTGCATTATTTAATGACTCTGCTGCGGTATTTAAGGACTCTTCTGCATTATTTAAGGACTTTGCTGCATTATTTAAGGACTCTGCTTCATTATTTAAGGACTTTGTTGCATTATTTAAGGACTCTGCTGCATTATTTAAGGACTCTGCTGCATTATTTAAAGACTTTGCTGCATTATTTAAGTACACTGGTGCATTATTTAAGGACTTTGTTGCATTATTTAAGTATGCTGCTGCGGTATTTAAGGCCTCTGCTGCATTATTTAAGGACTCTGCTGCATTATTAAGGACGTTGCTGCATTATTTAAGGACTTTATTGCATTATTTAAGGATTCTGCTAAATTATTTAAGGAATTTGCTGCATTATTTAAGGACTCTGCTGCATTATTTAAGGACTTTGTTGCATTATTTAATGACTCTGCTGGGGTATTTAAGGACTCTGCTGCATTATTTAAGGGCTTTGCTGCATTATTTAAGGACTCTGCTGCAGTATTTAAGGACTCTGCTGCATTATTTAAGGACTTTGATGCATTATTTAAGGACGCTGCTGCAGAATTTAAGGAATCTGCTGCATTATTTAAGGACTTTGTTGCATTATTTAAGGACTATGCTGCATTATGTAAGGACTCTGCTGCATTATTTAAGGACTTTGCTGCATTATTTAATTACTTTGCTGCATTATTTAAGGACTCTGTTGCATTATTTAAGGACTCTGCTGCATTATTTAAGGACTTTGCTGCATTATTTAAGGACTTTGATGCATTATTTAAGGACGCTGCTGCAGAATTTAAGTAATCTGCTGCATTATTTAAGGACTCTGCTGCATTATTTAAGGACTTTGCTGCATTATTTAAGGACTCTGCTGCATTATTTAAGGACTTTGTTGCATTATTTAATGACTCTGCTGCGGTATTTAAGGACTCTGCTGCATTATTTAAGGACTTTGCTGCATTATTTAAGGACTTTGCGGCAGTAATTAAGGAATCTGCTGCATTATTTAAGGACTTTGTTGCATTATTTAAGGACTGTGCTGCATTGCTTAAGGACTCTGCTGCATTATTTAAGGACGTTGCTGCATTATTTAAGGACTTTGATGCATTATTTAAGGACTCTGCTGCATTATTTAAGGACTTTGTTGCATTATTTAAGGACTCTGTTGCATTATTTAAGGACTTTGCTGCATTATTTAAGTACTCTGGTGCATTATTTAAGGACTTTGTTGCATTATTTAAGGACTCTGCTGCATTATTTAAGGACTTTGTTGCATTATTTAAGGACTCTGCTGCATTATTTAAGGACTTTGCTGCATTATTTAAGTATGCTGCTGCGGTATTTAAGGCCTCTGCTGCATTATTTAAGGACTTTGCTGCATTATTTAAGGACTCTTCTGCATTATTAAGGACGGTGCTGCATTATTTAAGTACTTTATTGCATTATTTAAGGATTCTGCTGCATTATTTAAAGAATTTGCTGCATTATTTAAGGACTCTGCTGCATTATTTAAGGACTTTGTTGCATCATTTAATGACTCTGCTGCAGTATTTAAAGACTCTGTTGCATTATTTAAGGACTTTGATGCATTATTTAAGGAGGCTGCTGCAGAATTTAAGGAATCTGCTGCATTATTTAAGGACTTTGTTGCATTATTTAAGGACTCTGCTGCATTATTTAAGGACGCTGCTGCAGTATTTAAGGCCTCTTCTGCATTATTTAAGGATTTTGCTGCATTATTTAAGGACTCTACTGCATTATTAAGGACGTTGCTGCATTATTTAAGGACTTTATTGCATTATTTAAGGATTCTGCTGCATTATTTAAGGAATTAGCTGCATTATTTAAGTACTCTGCTGCATTATTTAAGGAGTTGGTTGCATTATTTAAGGACTTTGTTGCATTATTTAAGGATTCTGCTGCATTATTTAAGGACTTTGTTGCATTATTTAAGGACGCTGCTGCGGTATTTAAGGACTCTGCTGTATTATTTAAGGACTTTGCTGCATTATTTAAGGACTCTGCTTCATTATTTAAGGACTTTGCTGCATTATTTAAGGACTCTGCTGCATTATTTAAGGACTTTGCTGCATTATTTAAGGACTCTGCTGCATTATTTAAGGACTTTGTTGCATTATTTAATGACTCTGCTGCGGTATTTAAGGACTCTGCTGTATTATTTAAGGACTTTGCTGCATTATTTAAGGACTCTGCTTCATTATTTAAGGACTTTGTTGCATTATTTAAGGACTCTGCTGCATTCTTTAAGGACTTCGTTGCATTATTTAAGGACTCTGCTGCATTATTTAAAGACTTTGCTGCATTATTTAAGTACGCTGGTGCATTATTTAAGGACTCTGCTGCATTATTTAAGGACTTTGCTGCATTATTTAAGGACTCTGCTGCATTATTTAAGGACTTTGCTGCATTATTTAAGTATGCTGCTGCGGTATTTAAGGCCTCTGCTGCATTATTTAAGGACTCTGCTGCATTATTAAGGACGTTGCTGCATTATTTAAGGACTTTATTGCATTATTTAAGGATTCTGCTGCATTATTTAAGGAATTTGCTGCATTATTTAAGGACTCTGCTGCATTATTTAAGGACTTTGTTGCATTATTTAATGACTCTGCTGGGGTATTTAAGGACTCTGCTGCATTATTTAAGGGCTTTGCTGCATAATTTAAGGACTCTGCTGCAGTATTTAAGGACTCTGCTGCATTATTTAAGGACTTTGATGCATTATTTAAGGACGCTGCTGCAGAATTTAAGGAATCTGCTGCATTATTTAAGGACTTTGTTGCATTATTTAAGGACTATGCTGCATTATGTAAGGACTCTGCTGCATTATTTAAGGACTTTGCTGCATTATTTAAGGACTCTGCTGCATTATTTAAGGACTTTGCTGCATTATTTAAGGACTTTGCGGCAGTAATTAAGGAATCTGCTGCATTATTTAAGGACTTTGTTGCATTATTTAAGGACTGTGCTGCATTGCTTAAGGACTCTGCTGCATTATTTAAGGACGTTGCTGCATTATTTAAGGACTTTGTTGCATTATGTAAGGACTCTGCTGCATTACTTAAGGACTTTGTTGCATTATTTAAGGACTCTGTTGCATTATTTAAGGACTTTGCTGCATTATTTAAGTACTCTGGTGCATTATTTAAGGACTTTGTTGCATTATTTAAGGACTCTGCTGCATTATTTAAGGACTTTGTTGCATTATTTAAGGACTCTGCTGCATTATTTAAGGACTTTGCTGCATTATTTAAGGACTCTGTTGCATTATTTAAGGACTTTGCTGCATTATTTAAGTACTCTGGTGCATTATTTAAGGACTTTATTGCATTATTTAAGGATTCTGCTGCATTATTTAAGGAATTTGCTGCATTATTTAAGAACTTTGCTGCAGTATTTAAGGACTCTGCTGCATTATTTAAGGACCCTGCTGCAGAATTTAAGGAATCTGCTGCATTACTTAAGGACTTTGTTGCATTATTTAAGGACTCTGCTGCATTATTTAAGGACTTTGCTGCATTATTTAAGGACTTTGATGCATTATTTAAGGACGCCGCAGCAGAATTTAAGTAATCTGCTGCATTATTTAAGGACTCTGCTGCATTATTTAAGGACTTTGCTGCATTATTTAAGGACTCTGCTGTATTATTAAGCACGTTGCTGCATTAATTAAGGACTTTATTGCATTATTTAAGGAATTTGATGCATTATTTAAGGACTCTGCTGCATTATTTAAGGACTTTGCTGCATTATTTAAGGACTCTGCTTCATTATTTAAGGACTTTGTTGCATTATTTAAGGACTCTGCTGCATTATTTAAAGACTTTGCTGCATTATTTAAGTACTCTGGTGCATTATTTAAGGACTCTGCTGCATTATTTAAAGACTTTGCTGCATTATTTAAGTACTCTGGTGCATTATTTAAGGACTTTGTTGCTTTATTTAAGGACTTTGCTGCATTATTTAAGGACTTTGTTGCATTATTTAAGGACTCTGCTGCATTATTTAAGGACTTTGCTGCATTATTTAAGTATGCTGCTGCAGTATTTAAGGCCTCTGCTGCATTATTTAAGGACTCTGCTGCATTTTTAAGGACGTTGCTGCATTATTTAAGGACTTTATTGCATTATTTAAGGATTCTGCTGCATTATTTAAGGAATTTGCTGCATTATTTAAGGACTCTGCTGCATTATTTAAGGACTTTGTTGCATTATTTAATGACTCTGCTGGGGTATTTAAGGACTCTGCTGCATTATTTAAGGACTTTGTTGCATTATTTAAGGACTCTGCTGCATTATTTAAGGACTTTGCTGCATTATTTAAGGACTTTGATGCATTATTTAAGGACGCTGCTGCAGAATTTAAGTAATCTGCTGCATTATTTAAGGACTCTGCTGCATTATTTAAGGACTTTGCTGCATTATTTAAGGACTCTGCTGCATTATTTAAGGACTTTGTTGCATTATTTAATGACTCTGCTGCGGTATTTAAGGACTCTGCTGTATTATTTAAGGACTTTGCTGCATTATTTAAGGACTCTGCTTCATTATTTAAGGACTTTGTTGCATTATTTAAGGACTCTGCTGCATTCTTTAAGGACTTCGTTGCATTATTTAAGGACTCTGCTGCATTATTTAAAGACTTTGCTGCATTATTTAAGTACTCTGGTGCATTATTTAAGGACTCTGCTGCATTATTTAAGGACTTTGCTGCATTATTTAAGGACTCTGCTGCATTATTTAAGGACTTTGCTGCATTATTTAAGTATGCTGCTGCGGTATTTAAGGCCTCTGCTGCATTATTTAAGGACTCTGCTGCATTATTAAGGACGTTGCTGCATTATTTAAGGACTTTATTGCATTATTTAAGGATTCTGCTGCATTATTTAAGGAATTTGCTGCATTATTTAAGGACTCTGCTGCATTATTTAAGGACTTTGTTGCATTATTTAATGACTCTGCTGGGGTATTTAAGGACTCTGCTGCATTATTTAAGGGCTTTGCTGCATTATTTAAGGACTCTGCTGCAGTATTTAAGGACTCTGCTGCATTATTTAAGGACTTTGATGCATTATTTAAGGACGCTGCTGCAGAATTTAAGGAATCTGCTGCATTATTTAAGGACTTTGTTGCATTATTTAAGGACTATGCTGCATTATGTAAGGACTCTGCTGCATTATTTAAGGACTTTGCTGCATTATTTAATTACTCTGCTGCATTATTTAAGGACTTTGTTGCATTATTTAAGGACTCTGCTGCATTATTTAAGGACTTTGCTGCATTATTTAAGGACTTTGATGCATTATTTATGGACGCTGCTGCAGAATTTAAGTAATCTGCTGCATTATTTAAGGACTCTGCTGCATTATTTAAGGACTTTGTTGCATTATTTAAGGACTATGCTGCATTATGTAAGGACTCTGCTGCATTATTTAAGGACTTTGCTGCATTATTTAATGACTCTGCTGCGGTATTTAAGGACTCTGCTGCATTATTTAAGGACTTTGCTGCATTATTTAAGGACTTTGCTGCAGTAATTAAGGAATCTGCTGCATTATTTAAGGACTTTGTTGCATTATTTAAGGACTGTGCTGCATTGCTTAAGGACTCTGCTGCATTATTTAAGGACTTTGCTGCATTATTTAAGGACTTTGTTGCATTATTTAAGGACTCTGCTGCATTATTTAAGGACTTTGTTGCATTATTTAAGGACTCTGTTGCATTATTTAAGGACTTTGCTGCATTATTTAAGTACTCTGGTGCATTATTTAAGGACTTTGTTGCACAATTTAAGGACTCTGCTGCATTATTTAAGGACTTTGTTGCATTATTTAAGGACTCTGCTGCATTATTTAAGGACTTTGCTGCATTATTTAAGGACTCTGCTGCATTATTTAAGGACTTTGTTGCATTATTTAATGACTCTGCTGCGGTATTTAAGGACTCTTCTGCATTTTTTAAGGACTTTGCTGCATTATTTAAGGACTCTGCTTCATTATTTAAGGACTTTGTTGCATTATTTAAGGACTCTGCTGCATTATTTAAGGACTTTGCTGCATTATTTAAGGACTCTGCTGCATTATTTAAGGACTTTGTTGCATTATTTAATGACTCTGCTGCGGTATTTAAGGACTCTTCTGCATTATTTAAGGACTTTGCTGCATTATTTAAGGACTCTGCTTCATTATTTAAGGACTTTGTTGCATTATTTAAGGACTCTGCTGCATTATTTAAGGACTCTGCTGCATTATTTAAAGACTTTGCTGCATTATTTAAGTACACTGGTGCATTATTTAAGGACTTTGTTGCATTATTTAAGTATGCTGCTGCGGTATTTAAGGCCTCTGCTGCATTATTTAAGGACTCTGCTGCATTATTAAGGACGTTGCTGCATTATTTAAGGACTTTATTGCATTATTTAAGGATTCTGCTAAATTATTTAAGGAATTTGCTGCATTATTTAAGGACTCTGCTGCATTATTTAAGGACTTTGTTGCATTATTTAATGACTCTGCTGGGGTATTTAAGGACTCTGCTGCATTATTTAAGGGCTTTGCTGCATTATTTAAGGACTCTGCTGCAGTATTTAAGGACTCTGCTGCATTATTTAAGGACTTTGATGCATTATTTAAGGACGCTGCTGCAGAATTTAAGGAATCTGCTGCATTATTTAAGGACTTTGTTGCATTATTTAAGGACTATGCTGCATTATGTAAGGACTCTGCTGCATTATTTAAGGACTTTGCTGCATTATTTAATTACTTTGCTGCATTATTTAAGGACTCTGTTGCATTATTTAAGGACTCTGCTGCATTATTTAAGGACTTTGCTGCATTATTTAAGGACTTTGATGCATTATTTAAGGACGCTGCTGCAGAATTTAAGTAATCTGCTGCATTATTTAAGGACTCTGCTGCATTATTTAAGGACTTTGCTGCATTATTTAAGGACTCTGCTGCATTATTTAAGGACTTTGTTGCATTATTTAATGACTCTGCTGCGGTATTTAAGGACTCTGCTGCATTATTTAAGGACTTTGCTGCATTATTTAAGGACTTTGCGGCAGTAATTAAGGAATCTGCTGCATTATTTAAGGACTTTGTTGCATTATTTAAGGACTGTGCTGCATTGCTTAAGGACTCTGCTGCATTATTTAAGGACGTTGCTGCATTATTTAAGGACTTTGATGCATTATTTAAGGACTCTGCTGCATTATTTAAGGACTTTGTTGCATTATTTAAGGACTCTGTTGCATTATTTAAGGACTTTGCTGCATTATTTAAGTACTCTGGTGCATTATTTAAGGACTTTGTTGCATTATTTAAGGACTCTGCTGCATTATTTAAGGACTTTGTTGCATTATTTAAGGACTCTGCTGCATTATTTAAGGACTTTGCTGCATTATTTAAGTATGCAGCTGCGGTATTTAAGGCCTCTGCTGCATTATTTAAGGACTTTGCTGCATTATTTAAGGACTCTTCTGCATTATTAAGGACGGTGCTGCATTATTTAAGTACTTTATTGCATTATTTAAGGATTCTGCTGCATTATTTAAAGAATTTGCTGCATTATTTAAGGACTCTGCTGCATTATTTAAGGACTTTGTTGCATCATTTAATGACTCTGCTGCAGTATTTAAAGACTCTGTTGCATTATTTAAGGACTTTGATGCATTATTTAAGGAGGCTGCTGCAGAATTTAAGGAATCTGCTGCATTATTTAAGGACTTTGTTGCATTATTTAAGGACTCTGCTGCATTATTTAAGGACGCTGCTGCAGTATTTAAGGCCTCTTCTGCATTATTTAAGGATTTTGCTGCATTATTTAAGGACTCTACTGCATTATTAAGGACGTTGCTGCATTATTTAAGGACTTTATTGCATTATTTAAGGATTCTGCTGCATTATTTAAGGAATTAGCTGCATTATTTAAGTACTCTGCTGCATTATTTAAGGAGTTGGTTGCATTATTTAAGGACTTTGTTGCATTATTTAAGGATTCTGCTGCATTATTTAAGGACTTTGTTGCATTATTTAAGGACGCTGCTGCGGTATTTAAGGACTCTGCTACATTATATAAGGACTTTGCTGCATTATTTCAGGACTCGGCTGCATTATTAAGGGCGTTGCTGCATTTTATTTAAGGAATTTATTGCATTATTTAAGGACTCTGTGCATTATTTAAGGAATTTGCTGCATTATTTAAGGACTCTGCTGCATTATTAAGGACGTTGCTGCATTATTTAAGGACTTTATTGCATTATTTAAGGATTCTGCTAAATTATTTAAGGAATTTGCTGCATTATTTAAGGACTCTGCTGCATTATTTAAGGACTTTGTTGCATTATTTAATGACTCTGCTGGGGTATTTAAGGACTCTGCTGCATTATTTAAGGGCTTTGCTGCATTATTTAAGGACTCTGCTGCAGTATTTAAGGACTCTGCTGCATTATTTAAGGACTTTGATGCATTATTTAAGGACGCTGCTGCAGAATTTAAGGAATCTGCTGCATTATTTAAGGACTTTGTTGCATTATTTAAGGACTATGCTGCATTATGTAAGGACTCTGCTGCATTATTTAAGGACTTTGCTGCATTATTTAATTACTTTGCTGCATTATTTAAGGACTCTGTTGCATTATTTAAGGACTCTGCTGCATTATTTAAGGACTTTGCTGCATTATTTAAGGACTTTGATGCATTATTTAAGGACGCTGCTGCAGAATTTAAGTAATCTGCTGCATTATTTAAGGACTCTGCTGCATTATTTAAGGACTTTGCTGCATTATTTAAGGACTCTGCTGCATTATTTAAGGACTTTGTTGCATTATTTAATGACTCTGCTGCGGTATTTAAGGACTCTGCTGTATTATTTAAGGACTTTGCTGCATTATTTAAGGACTCTGCTTCATTATTTATGGACTTTGTTGCATTATTTAAGGACTCTGCTGCATTCTTTAAGGACTTCGTTGCGTTATTTAAGGACTCTGCTGCATTATTTAAGGACTTTGCTGCATTATTTAAGGACTTTGATGCATTATTTAAGGACGCTGCTGCAGAATTTAAGTAATCTGCTGCATTATTTAAGGACTCTGCTGCATTATTTAAGGACTTTGCTGCATTATTTAAGGACTCTGCTGCATTATTTAAGGACTTTGTTGCATTATTTAATGACTCTGCTGCGGTATTTAAGGACTCTGCTGTATTATTTAAGGACTTTGCTGCATTATTTAAGGACTCTGCTTCATTATTTAAGGACTTTGTTGCATTATTTAAGGACTCTGCTGCATTCTTTAAGGACTTCGTTGCATTATTTAAGGACTCTGCTGCATTATTTAAAGACTTTGCTGCATTATTTAAGTACGCTGGTGCATTATTTAAGGACTCTGCTGCATTATTTAAGGACTTTGCTGCATTATTTAAGGACTCTGCTGCATTATTTAAGGACTTTGCTGCATTATTTAAGTATGCTGCTGCGGTATTTAAGGCCTCTGCTGCATTATTTAAGGACTCTGCTGCATTATTAAGGACGTTGCTGCATTATTTAAGGACTTTATTGCATTATTTAAGGATTCTGCTGCATTATTTAAGGAATTTGCTGCATTATTTAAGGACTCTGCTGCATTATTTAAGGACTTTGTTGCATTATTTAATGACTCTGCTGGGGTATTTAAGGACTCTGCTGCATTATTTAAGGGCTTTGCTGCATAATTTAAGGACTCTGCTGCAGTATTTAAGGACTCTGCTGCATTATTTAAGGACTTTGATGCATTATTTAAGGACGCTGCTGCAGAATTTAAGGAATCTGCTGCATTATTTAAGGACTTTGTTGCATTATTTAAGGACTATGCTGCATTATGTAAGGACTCTGCTGCATTATTTAAGGACTTTGCTGCATTATTTAAGGACTCTGCTGCATTATTTAAGGACTTTGCTGCATTATTTAAGGACTTTGCGGCAGTAATTAAGGAATCTGCTGCATTATTTAAGGACTTTGTTGCATTATTTAAGGACTGTGCTGCATTGCTTAAGGACTCTGCTGCATTATTTAAGGACGTTGCTGCATTATTTAAGGACTTTGTTGCATTATGTAAGGACTCTGCTGCATTACTTAAGGACTTTGTTGCATTATTTAAGGACTCTGTTGCATTATTTAAGGACTTTGCTGCATTATTTAAGTACTCTGGTGCATTATTTAAGGACTTTGTTGCATTATTTAAGGACTCTGCTGCATTATTTAAGGACTTTGTTGCATTATTTAAGGACTCTGCTGCATTATTTAAGGACTTTGCTGCATTATTTAAGGACTCTGTTGCATTATTTAAGGACTTTGCTGCATTATTTAAGTACTCTGGTGCATTATTTAAGGACTTTATTGCATTATTTAAGGATTCTGCTGCATTATTTAAGGAATTTGCTGCATTATTTAAGAACTTTGCTGCAGTATTTAAGGACTCTGCTGCATTATTTAAGGACCCTGCTGCAGAATTTAAGGAATCTGCTGCATTACTTAAGGACTTTGTTGCATTATTTAAGGACTCTGCTGCATTATTTAAGGACTTTGCTGCATTATTTAAGGACTTTGATGCATTATTTAAGGACGCCGCAGCAGAATTTAAGTAATCTGCTGCATTATTTAAGGACTCTGCTGCATTATTTAAGGACTTTGCTGCATTATTTAAGGACTCTGCTGTATTATTAAGCACGTTGCTGCATTAATTAAGGACTTTATTGCATTATTTAAGGAATTTGATGCATTATTTAAGGACTCTGCTGCATTATTTAAGGACTTTGCTGCATTATTTAAGGACTCTGCTTCATTATTTAAGGACTTTGTTGCATTATTTAAGGACTCTGCTGCATTATTTAAAGACTTTGCTGCATTATTTAAGTACTCTGGTGCATTATTTAAGGACTCTGCTGCATTATTTAAAGACTTTGCTGCATTATTTAAGTACTCTGGTGCATTATTTAAGGACTTTGTTGCTTTATTTAAGGACTTTGCTGCATTATTTAAGGACTTTGTTGCATTATTTAAGGACTCTGCTGCATTATTTAAGGACTTTGCTGCATTATTTAAGTATGCTGCTGCAGTATTTAAGGCCTCTGCTGCATTATTTAAGGACTCTGCTGCATTTTTAAGGACGTTGCTGCATTATTTAAGGACTTTATTGCATTATTTAAGGATTCTGCTGCATTATTTAAGGAATTTGCTGCATTATTTAAGGACTCTGCTGCATTATTTAAGGACTTTGTTGCATTATTTAATGACTCTGCTGGGGTATTTAAGGACTCTGCTGCATTATTTAAGGACTTTGTTGCATTATTTAAGGACTCTGCTGCATTATTTAAGGACTTTGCTGCATTATTTAAGGACTTTGATGCATTATTTAAGGACGCTGCTGCAGAATTTAAGTAATCTGCTGCATTATTTAAGGACTCTGCTGCATTATTTAAGGACTTTGCTGCATTATTTAAGGACTCTGCTGCATTATTTAAGGACTTTGTTGCATTATTTAATGACTCTGCTGCGGTATTTAAGGACTCTGCTGTATTATTTAAGGACTTTGCTGCATTATTTAAGGACTCTGCTTCATTATTTAAGGACTTTGTTGCATTATTTAAGGACTCTGCTGCATTCTTTAAGGACTTCGTTGCATTATTTAAGGACTCTGCTGCATTATTTAAAGACTTTGCTGCATTATTTAAGTACTCTGGTGCATTATTTAAGGACTCTGCTGCATTATTTAAGGACTTTGCTGCATTATTTAAGGACTCTGCTGCATTATTTAAGGACTTTGCTGCATTATTTAAGTATGCTGCTGCGGTATTTAAGGCCTCTGCTGCATTATTTAAGGACTCTGCTGCATTATTAAGGACGTTGCTGCATTATTTAAGGACTTTATTGCATTATTTAAGGATTCTGCTGCATTATTTAAGGAATTTGCTGCATTATTTAAGGACTCTGCTGCATTATTTAAGGACTTTGTTGCATTATTTAATGACTCTGCTGGGGTATTTAAGGACTCTGCTGCATTATTTAAGGGCTTTGCTGCATTATTTAAGGACTCTGCTGCAGTATTTAAGGACTCTGCTGCATTATTTAAGGACTTTGATGCATTATTTAAGGACGCTGCTGCAGAATTTAAGGAATCTGCTGCATTATTTAAGGACTTTGTTGCATTATTTAAGGACTATGCTGCATTATGTAAGGACTCTGCTGCATTATTTAAGGACTTTGCTGCATTATTTAATTACTCTGCTGCATTATTTAAGGACTTTGTTGCATTATTTAAGGACTCTGCTGCATTATTTAAGGACTTTGCTGCATTATTTAAGGACTTTGATGCATTATTTATGGACGCTGCTGCAGAATTTAAGTAATCTGCTGCATTATTTAAGGACTCTGCTGCATTATTTAAGGACTTTGTTGCATTATTTAAGGACTATGCTGCATTATGTAAGGACTCTGCTGCATTATTTAAGGACTTTGCTGCATTATTTAATGACTCTGCTGCGGTATTTAAGGACTCTGCTGCATTATTTAAGGACTTTGCTGCATTATTTAAGGACTTTGCTGCAGTAATTAAGGAATCTGCTGCATTATTTAAGGACTTTGTTGCATTATTTAAGGACTGTGCTGCATTGCTTAAGGACTCTGCTGCATTATTTAAGGACTTTGCTGCATTATTTAAGGACTTTGTTGCATTATTTAAGGACTCTGCTGCATTATTTAAGGACTTTGTTGCATTATTTAAGGACTCTGTTGCATTATTTAAGGACTTTGCTGCATTATTTAAGTACTCTGGTGCATTATTTAAGGACTTTGTTGCACAATTTAAGGACTCTGCTGCATTATTTAAGGACTTTGTTGCATTATTTAAGGACTCTGCTGCATTATTTAAGGACTTTGCTGCATTATTTAAGGACTCTGCTGCATTATTTAAGGACTTTGTTGCATTATTTAATGACTCTGCTGCGGTATTTAAGGACTCTTCTGCATTTTTTAAGGACTTTGCTGCATTATTTAAGGACTCTGCTTCATTATTTAAGGACTTTGTTGCATTATTTAAGGACTCTGCTGCATTATTTAAGGACTTTGCTGCATTATTTAAGGACTCTGCTGCATTATTTAAGGACTTTGTTGCATTATTTAATGACTCTGCTGCGGTATTTAAGGACTCTTCTGCATTATTTAAGGACTTTGCTGCATTATTTAAGGACTCTGCTTCATTATTTAAGGACTTTGTTGCATTATTTAAGGACTCTGCTGCATTATTTAAGGACTCTGCTGCATTATTTAAAGACTTTGCTGCATTATTTAAGTACACTGGTGCATTATTTAAGGACTTTGTTGCATTATTTAAGTATGCTGCTGCGGTATTTAAGGCCTCTGCTGCATTATTTAAGGACTCTGCTGCATTATTAAGGACGTTGCTGCATTATTTAAGGACTTTATTGCATTATTTAAGGATTCTGCTAAATTATTTAAGGAATTTGCTGCATTATTTAAGGACTCTGCTGCATTATTTAAGGACTTTGTTGCATTATTTAATGACTCTGCTGGGGTATTTAAGGACTCTGCTGCATTATTTAAGGGCTTTGCTGCATTATTTAAGGACTCTGCTGCAGTATTTAAGGACTCTGCTGCATTATTTAAGGACTTTGATGCATTATTTAAGGACGCTGCTGCAGAATTTAAGGAATCTGCTGCATTATTTAAGGACTTTGTTGCATTATTTAAGGACTATGCTGCATTATGTAAGGACTCTGCTGCATTATTTAAGGACTTTGCTGCATTATTTAATTACTTTGCTGCATTATTTAAGGACTCTGTTGCATTATTTAAGGACTCTGCTGCATTATTTAAGGACTTTGCTGCATTATTTAAGGACTTTGATGCATTATTTAAGGACGCTGCTGCAGAATTTAAGTAATCTGCTGCATTATTTAAGGACTCTGCTGCATTATTTAAGGACTTTGCTGCATTATTTAAGGACTCTGCTGCATTATTTAAGGACTTTGTTGCATTATTTAATGACTCTGCTGCGGTATTTAAGGACTCTGCTGTATTATTTAAGGACTTTGCTGCATTATTTAAGGACTCTGCTTCATTATTTATGGACTTTGTTGCATTATTTAAGGACTCTGCTGCATTCTTTAAGGACTTCGTTGCGTTATTTAAGGACTCTGCTGCATTATTTAAGGACTTTGCTGCATTATTTAAGGACTTTGATGCATTATTTAAGGACGCTGCTGCAGAATTTAAGTAATCTGCTGCATTATTTAAGGACTCTGCTGCATTATTTAAGGACTTTGCTGCATTATTTAAGGACTCTGCTGCATTATTTAAGGACTTTGTTGCATTATTTAATGACTCTGCTGCGGTATTTAAG
Organism: Phyllobates terribilis; assembly: GCF_046119375.1. Classification (NCBI taxonomy): domain Eukaryota; kingdom Metazoa; phylum Chordata; class Amphibia; order Anura; family Dendrobatidae; genus Phyllobates; species Phyllobates terribilis. The sequence continues at coordinate 717,830 of NW_027362988.1, read as the reverse complement.
GACTCTGCTGTATTATTTAAGGACTTTGCTGCATTATTTAAGGACTCTGCTTCATTATTTAAGGACTTTGTTGCATTATTTAAGGACTCTGCTGCATTCTTTAAGGACTTCGTTGCATTATTTAAGGACTCTGCTGCATTATTTAAAGACTTTGCTGCATTATTTAAGTACGCTGGTGCATTATTTAAGGACTCTGCTGCATTATTTAAGGACTTTGCTGCATTATTTAAGGACTCTGCTGCATTATTTAAGGACTTTGCTGCATTATTTAAGTATGCTGCTGCGGTATTTAAGGCCTCTGCTGCATTATTTAAGGACTCTGCTGCATTATTAAGGACGTTGCTGCATTATTTAAGGACTTTATTGCATTATTTAAGGATTCTGCTGCATTATTTAAGGAATTTGCTGCATTATTTAAGGACTCTGCTGCATTATTTAAGGACTTTGTTGCATTATTTAATGACTCTGCTGGGGTATTTAAGGACTCTGCTGCATTATTTAAGGGCTTTGCTGCATAATTTAAGGACTCTGCTGCAGTATTTAAGGACTCTGCTGCATTATTTAAGGACTTTGATGCATTATTTAAGGACGCTGCTGCAGAATTTAAGGAATCTGCTGCATTATTTAAGGACTTTGTTGCATTATTTAAGGACTATGCTGCATTATGTAAGGACTCTGCTGCATTATTTAAGGACTTTGCTGCATTATTTAAGGACTCTGCTGCATTATTTAAGGACTTTGCTGCATTATTTAAGGACTTTGCGGCAGTAATTAAGGAATCTGCTGCATTATTTAAGGACTTTGTTGCATTATTTAAGGACTGTGCTGCATTGCTTAAGGACTCTGCTGCATTATTTAAGGACGTTGCTGCATTATTTAAGGACTTTGTTGCATTATGTAAGGACTCTGCTGCATTACTTAAGGACTTTGTTGCATTATTTAAGGACTCTGTTGCATTATTTAAGGACTTTGCTGCATTATTTAAGTACTCTGGTGCATTATTTAAGGACTTTGTTGCATTATTTAAGGACTCTGCTGCATTATTTAAGGACTTTGTTGCATTATTTAAGGACTCTGCTGCATTATTTAAGGACTTTGCTGCATTATTTAAGGACTCTGTTGCATTATTTAAGGACTTTGCTGCATTATTTAAGTACTCTGGTGCATTATTTAAGGACTTTATTGCATTATTTAAGGATTCTGCTGCATTATTTAAGGAATTTGCTGCATTATTTAAGAACTTTGCTGCAGTATTTAAGGACTCTGCTGCATTATTTAAGGACCCTGCTGCAGAATTTAAGGAATCTGCTGCATTACTTAAGGACTTTGTTGCATTATTTAAGGACTCTGCTGCATTATTTAAGGACTTTGCTGCATTATTTAAGGACTTTGATGCATTATTTAAGGACGCCGCAGCAGAATTTAAGTAATCTGCTGCATTATTTAAGGACTCTGCTGCATTATTTAAGGACTTTGCTGCATTATTTAAGGACTCTGCTGTATTATTAAGCACGTTGCTGCATTAATTAAGGACTTTATTGCATTATTTAAGGAATTTGATGCATTATTTAAGGACTCTGCTGCATTATTTAAGGACTTTGCTGCATTATTTAAGGACTCTGCTTCATTATTTAAGGACTTTGTTGCATTATTTAAGGACTCTGCTGCATTATTTAAAGACTTTGCTGCATTATTTAAGTACTCTGGTGCATTATTTAAGGACTCTGCTGCATTATTTAAAGACTTTGCTGCATTATTTAAGTACTCTGGTGCATTATTTAAGGACTTTGTTGCTTTATTTAAGGACTTTGCTGCATTATTTAAGGACTTTGTTGCATTATTTAAGGACTCTGCTGCATTATTTAAGGACTTTGCTGCATTATTTAAGTATGCTGCTGCAGTATTTAAGGCCTCTGCTGCATTATTTAAGGACTCTGCTGCATTTTTAAGGACGTTGCTGCATTATTTAAGGACTTTATTGCATTATTTAAGGATTCTGCTGCATTATTTAAGGAATTTGCTGCATTATTTAAGGACTCTGCTGCATTATTTAAGGACTTTGTTGCATTATTTAATGACTCTGCTGGGGTATTTAAGGACTCTGCTGCATTATTTAAGGACTTTGTTGCATTATTTAAGGACTCTGCTGCATTATTTAAGGACTTTGCTGCATTATTTAAGGACTTTGATGCATTATTTAAGGACGCTGCTGCAGAATTTAAGTAATCTGCTGCATTATTTAAGGACTCTGCTGCATTATTTAAGGACTTTGCTGCATTATTTAAGGACTCTGCTGCATTATTTAAGGACTTTGTTGCATTATTTAATGACTCTGCTGCGGTATTTAAGGACTCTGCTGTATTATTTAAGGACTTTGCTGCATTATTTAAGGACTCTGCTTCATTATTTAAGGACTTTGTTGCATTATTTAAGGACTCTGCTGCATTCTTTAAGGACTTCGTTGCATTATTTAAGGACTCTGCTGCATTATTTAAAGACTTTGCTGCATTATTTAAGTACTCTGGTGCATTATTTAAGGACTCTGCTGCATTATTTAAGGACTTTGCTGCATTATTTAAGGACTCTGCTGCATTATTTAAGGACTTTGCTGCATTATTTAAGTATGCTGCTGCGGTATTTAAGGCCTCTGCTGCATTATTTAAGGACTCTGCTGCATTATTAAGGACGTTGCTGCATTATTTAAGGACTTTATTGCATTATTTAAGGATTCTGCTGCATTATTTAAGGAATTTGCTGCATTATTTAAGGACTCTGCTGCATTATTTAAGGACTTTGTTGCATTATTTAATGACTCTGCTGGGGTATTTAAGGACTCTGCTGCATTATTTAAGGGCTTTGCTGCATTATTTAAGGACTCTGCTGCAGTATTTAAGGACTCTGCTGCATTATTTAAGGACTTTGATGCATTATTTAAGGACGCTGCTGCAGAATTTAAGGAATCTGCTGCATTATTTAAGGACTTTGTTGCATTATTTAAGGACTATGCTGCATTATGTAAGGACTCTGCTGCATTATTTAAGGACTTTGCTGCATTATTTAATTACTCTGCTGCATTATTTAAGGACTTTGTTGCATTATTTAAGGACTCTGCTGCATTATTTAAGGACTTTGCTGCATTATTTAAGGACTTTGATGCATTATTTATGGACGCTGCTGCAGAATTTAAGTAATCTGCTGCATTATTTAAGGACTCTGCTGCATTATTTAAGGACTTTGTTGCATTATTTAAGGACTATGCTGCATTATGTAAGGACTCTGCTGCATTATTTAAGGACTTTGCTGCATTATTTAATGACTCTGCTGCGGTATTTAAGGACTCTGCTGCATTATTTAAGGACTTTGCTGCATTATTTAAGGACTTTGCTGCAGTAATTAAGGAATCTGCTGCATTATTTAAGGACTTTGTTGCATTATTTAAGGACTGTGCTGCATTGCTTAAGGACTCTGCTGCATTATTTAAGGACTTTGCTGCATTATTTAAGGACTTTGTTGCATTATTTAAGGACTCTGCTGCATTATTTAAGGACTTTGTTGCATTATTTAAGGACTCTGTTGCATTATTTAAGGACTTTGCTGCATTATTTAAGTACTCTGGTGCATTATTTAAGGACTTTGTTGCACAATTTAAGGACTCTGCTGCATTATTTAAGGACTTTGTTGCATTATTTAAGGACTCTGCTGCATTATTTAAGGACTTTGCTGCATTATTTAAGGACTCTGCTGCATTATTTAAGGACTTTGTTGCATTATTTAATGACTCTGCTGCGGTATTTAAGGACTCTTCTGCATTTTTTAAGGACTTTGCTGCATTATTTAAGGACTCTGCTTCATTATTTAAGGACTTTGTTGCATTATTTAAGGACTCTGCTGCATTATTTAAGGACTTTGCTGCATTATTTAAGGACTCTGCTGCATTATTTAAGGACTTTGTTGCATTATTTAATGACTCTGCTGCGGTATTTAAGGACTCTTCTGCATTATTTAAGGACTTTGCTGCATTATTTAAGGACTCTGCTTCATTATTTAAGGACTTTGTTGCATTATTTAAGGACTCTGCTGCATTATTTAAGGACTCTGCTGCATTATTTAAAGACTTTGCTGCATTATTTAAGTACACTGGTGCATTATTTAAGGACTTTGTTGCATTATTTAAGTATGCTGCTGCGGTATTTAAGGCCTCTGCTGCATTATTTAAGGACTCTGCTGCATTATTAAGGACGTTGCTGCATTATTTAAGGACTTTATTGCATTATTTAAGGATTCTGCTAAATTATTTAAGGAATTTGCTGCATTATTTAAGGACTCTGCTGCATTATTTAAGGACTTTGTTGCATTATTTAATGACTCTGCTGGGGTATTTAAGGACTCTGCTGCATTATTTAAGGGCTTTGCTGCATTATTTAAGGACTCTGCTGCAGTATTTAAGGACTCTGCTGCATTATTTAAGGACTTTGATGCATTATTTAAGGACGCTGCTGCAGAATTTAAGGAATCTGCTGCATTATTTAAGGACTTTGTTGCATTATTTAAGGACTATGCTGCATTATGTAAGGACTCTGCTGCATTATTTAAGGACTTTGCTGCATTATTTAATTACTTTGCTGCATTATTTAAGGACTCTGTTGCATTATTTAAGGACTCTGCTGCATTATTTAAGGACTTTGCTGCATTATTTAAGGACTTTGATGCATTATTTAAGGACGCTGCTGCAGAATTTAAGTAATCTGCTGCATTATTTAAGGACTCTGCTGCATTATTTAAGGACTTTGCTGCATTATTTAAGGACTCTGCTGCATTATTTAAGGACTTTGTTGCATTATTTAATGACTCTGCTGCGGTATTTAAGGACTCTGCTGCATTATTTAAGGACTTTGCTGCATTATTTAAGGACTTTGCGGCAGTAATTAAGGAATCTGCTGCATTATTTAAGGACTTTGTTGCATTATTTAAGGACTGTGCTGCATTGCTTAAGGACTCTGCTGCATTATTTAAGGACGTTGCTGCATTATTTAAGGACTTTGATGCATTATTTAAGGACTCTGCTGCATTATTTAAGGACTTTGTTGCATTATTTAAGGACTCTGTTGCATTATTTAAGGACTTTGCTGCATTATTTAAGTACTCTGGTGCATTATTTAAGGACTTTGTTGCATTATTTAAGGACTCTGCTGCATTATTTAAGGACTTTGTTGCATTATTTAAGGACTCTGCTGCATTATTTAAGGACTTTGCTGCATTATTTAAGTATGCTGCTGCGGTATTTAAGGCCTCTGCTGCATTATTTAAGGACTTTGCTGCATTATTTAAGGACTCTTCTGCATTATTAAGGACGGTGCTGCATTATTTAAGTACTTTATTGCATTATTTAAGGATTCTGCTGCATTATTTAAAGAATTTGCTGCATTATTTAAGGACTCTGCTGCATTATTTAAGGACTTTGTTGCATCATTTAATGACTCTGCTGCAGTATTTAAAGACTCTGTTGCATTATTTAAGGACTTTGATGCATTATTTAAGGAGGCTGCTGCAGAATTTAAGGAATCTGCTGCATTATTTAAGGACTTTGTTGCATTATTTAAGGACTCTGCTGCATTATTTAAGGACGCTGCTGCAGTATTTAAGGCCTCTTCTGCATTATTTAAGGATTTTGCTGCATTATTTAAGGACTCTACTGCATTATTAAGGACGTTGCTGCATTATTTAAGGACTTTATTGCATTATTTAAGGATTCTGCTGCATTATTTAAGGAATTAGCTGCATTATTTAAGTACTCTGCTGCATTATTTAAGGAGTTGGTTGCATTATTTAAGGACTTTGTTGCATTATTTAAGGATTCTGCTGCATTATTTAAGGACTTTGTTGCATTATTTAAGGACGCTGCTGCGGTATTTAAGGACTCTGCTGTATTATTTAAGGACTTTGCTGCATTATTTAAGGACTCTGCTTCATTATTTAAGGACTTTGCTGCATTATTTAAGGACTCTGCTGCATTATTTAAGGACTTTGCTGCATTATTTAAGGACTCTGCTGCATTATTTAAGGACTTTGTTGCATTATTTAATGACTCTGCTGCGGTATTTAAGGACTCTGCTGTATTATTTAAGGACTTTGCTGCATTATTTAAGGACTCTGCTTCATTATTTAAGGACTTTGTTGCATTATTTAAGGACTCTGCTGCATTCTTTAAGGACTTCGTTGCATTATTTAAGGACTCTGCTGCATTATTTAAAGACTTTGCTGCATTATTTAAGTACGCTGGTGCATTATTTAAGGACTCTGCTGCATTATTTAAGGACTTTGCTGCATTATTTAAGGACTCTGCTGCATTATTTAAGGACTTTGCTGCATTATTTAAGTATGCTGCTGCGGTATTTAAGGCCTCTGCTGCATTATTTAAGGACTCTGCTGCATTATTAAGGACGTTGCTGCATTATTTAAGGACTTTATTGCATTATTTAAGGATTCTGCTGCATTATTTAAGGAATTTGCTGCATTATTTAAGGACTCTGCTGCATTATTTAAGGACTTTGTTGCATTATTTAATGACTCTGCTGGGGTATTTAAGGACTCTGCTGCATTATTTAAGGGCTTTGCTGCATAATTTAAGGACTCTGCTGCAGTATTTAAGGACTCTGCTGCATTATTTAAGGACTTTGATGCATTATTTAAGGACGCTGCTGCAGAATTTAAGGAATCTGCTGCATTATTTAAGGACTTTGTTGCATTATTTAAGGACTATGCTGCATTATGTAAGGACTCTGCTGCATTATTTAAGGACTTTGCTGCATTATTTAAGGACTCTGCTGCATTATTTAAGGACTTTGCTGCATTATTTAAGGACTTTGCGGCAGTAATTAAGGAATCTGCTGCATTATTTAAGGACTTTGTTGCATTATTTAAGGACTGTGCTGCATTGCTTAAGGACTCTGCTGCATTATTTAAGGACGTTGCTGCATTATTTAAGGACTTTGTTGCATTATGTAAGGACTCTGCTGCATTACTTAAGGACTTTGTTGCATTATTTAAGGACTCTGTTGCATTATTTAAGGACTTTGCTGCATTATTTAAGTACTCTGGTGCATTATTTAAGGACTTTGTTGCATTATTTAAGGACTCTGCTGCATTATTTAAGGACTTTGTTGCATTATTTAAGGACTCTGCTGCATTATTTAAGGACTTTGCTGCATTATTTAAGGACTCTGTTGCATTATTTAAGGACTTTGCTGCATTATTTAAGTACTCTGGTGCATTATTTAAGGACTTTATTGCATTATTTAAGGATTCTGCTGCATTATTTAAGGAATTTGCTGCATTATTTAAGAACTTTGCTGCAGTATTTAAGGACTCTGCTGCATTATTTAAGGACCCTGCTGCAGAATTTAAGGAATCTGCTGCATTACTTAAGGACTTTGTTGCATTATTTAAGGACTTTGCTGCATTATTTAAGGACTCTGCTGCATTATTTAAGGACTTTGCTGCATTATTTAAGTATGCTGCTGCGGTATTTAAGGCCTCTGCTGCATTATTTAAGGACTCTGCTGCATTATTAAGGACGTTGCTGCATTATTTAAGGACTTTATTGCATTATTTAAGGATTCTGCTGCATTATTTAAGGAATTTGCTGCATTATTTAAGGACTCTGCTGCATTATTTAAGGACTTTGTTGCATTATTTAATGACTCTGCTGGGGTATTTAAGGACTCTGCTGCATTATTTAAGGGCTTTGCTGCATAATTTAAGGACTCTGCTGCAGTATTTAAGGACTCTGCTGCATTATTTAAGGACTTTGATGCATTATTTAAGGACGCTGCTGCAGAATTTAAGGAATCTGCTGCATTATTTAAGGACTTTGTTGCATTATTTAAGGACTATGCTGCATTATGTAAGGACTCTGCTGCATTATTTAAGGACTTTGCTGCATTATTTAAGGACTCTGCTGCATTATTTAAGGACTTTGCTGCATTATTTAAGGACTTTGCGGCAGTAATTAAGGAATCTGCTGCATTATTTAAGGACTTTGTTGCATTATTTAAGGACTGTGCTGCATTGCTTAAGGACTCTGCTGCATTATTTAAGGACGTTGCTGCATTATTTAAGGACTTTGTTGCATTATGTAAGGACTCTGCTGCATTACTTAAGGACTTTGTTGCATTATTTAAGGACTCTGTTGCATTATTTAAGGACTTTGCTGCATTATTTAAGTACTCTGGTGCATTATTTAAGGACTTTGTTGCATTATTTAAGGACTCTGCTGCATTATTTAAGGACTTTGTTGCATTATTTAAGGACTCTGCTGCATTATTTAAGGACTTTGCTGCATTATTTAAGGACTCTGTTGCATTATTTAAGGACTTTGCTGCATTATTTAAGTACTCTGGTGCATTATTTAAGGACTTTATTGCATTATTTAAGGATTCTGCTGCATTATTTAAGGAATTTGCTGCATTATTTAAGAACTTTGCTGCAGTATTTAAGGACTCTGCTGCATTATTTAAGGACCCTGCTGCAGAATTTAAGGAATCTGCTGCATTACTTAAGGACTTTGTTGCATTATTTAAGGACTCTGCTGCATTATTTAAGGACTTTGCTGCATTATTTAAGGACTTTGATGCATTATTTAAGGACGCCGCAGCAGAATTTAAGTAATCTGCTGCATTATTTAAGGACTCTGCTGCATTATTTAAGGACTTTGCTGCATTATTTAAGGACTCTGCTGTATTATTAAGCACGTTGCTGCATTAATTAAGGACTTTATTGCATTATTTAAGGAATTTGATGCATTATTTAAGGACTCTGCTGCATTATTTAAGGACTTTGCTGCATTATTTAAGGACTCTGCTTCATTATTTAAGGACTTTGTTGCATTATTTAAGGACTCTGCTGCATTATTTAAAGACTTTGCTGCATTATTTAAGTACTCTGGTGCATTATTTAAGGACTCTGCTGCATTATTTAAAGACTTTGCTGCATTATTTAAGTACTCTGGTGCATTATTTAAGGACTTTGTTGCTTTATTTAAGGACTTTGCTGCATTATTTAAGGACTTTGTTGCATTATTTAAGGACTCTGCTGCATTATTTAAGGACTTTGCTGCATTATTTAAGTATGCTGCTGCAGTATTTAAGGCCTCTGCTGCATTATTTAAGGACTCTGCTGCATTTTTAAGGACGTTGCTGCATTATTTAAGGACTTTATTGCATTATTTAAGGATTCTGCTGCATTATTTAAGGAATTTGCTGCATTATTTAAGGACTCTGCTGCATTATTTAAGGACTTTGTTGCATTATTTAATGACTCTGCTGGGGTATTTAAGGACTCTGCTGCATTATTTAAGGACTTTGTTGCATTATTTAAGGACTCTGCTGCATTATTTAAGGACTTTGCTGCATTATTTAAGGACTTTGATGCATTATTTAAGGACGCTGCTGCAGAATTTAAGTAATCTGCTGCATTATTTAAGGACTCTGCTGCATTATTTAAGGACTTTGCTGCATTATTTAAGGACTCTGCTGCATTATTTAAGGACTTTGTTGCATTATTTAATGACTCTGCTGCGGTATTTAAGGACTCTGCTGTATTATTTAAGGACTTTGCTGCATTATTTAAGGACTCTGCTTCATTATTTAAGGACTTTGTTGCATTATTTAAGGACTCTGCTGCATTCTTTAAGGACTTCGTTGCATTATTTAAGGACTCTGCTGCATTATTTAAAGACTTTGCTGCATTATTTAAGTACTCTGGTGCATTATTTAAGGACTCTGCTGCATTATTTAAGGACTTTGCTGCATTATTTAAGGACTCTGCTGCATTATTTAAGGACTTTGCTGCATTATTTAAGTATGCTGCTGCGGTATTTAAGGCCTCTGCTGCATTATTTAAGGACTCTGCTGCATTATTAAGGACGTTGCTGCATTATTTAAGGACTTTATTGCATTATTTAAGGATTCTGCTGCATTATTTAAGGAATTTGCTGCATTATTTAAGGACTCTGCTGCATTATTTAAGGACTTTGTTGCATTATTTAATGACTCTGCTGGGGTATTTAAGGACTCTGCTGCATTATTTAAGGGCTTTGCTGCATTATTTAAGGACTCTGCTGCAGTATTTAAGGACTCTGCTGCATTATTTAAGGACTTTGATGCATTATTTAAGGACGCTGCTGCAGAATTTAAGGAATCTGCTGCATTATTTAAGGACTTTGTTGCATTATTTAAGGACTATGCTGCATTATGTAAGGACTCTGCTGCATTATTTAAGGACTTTGCTGCATTATTTAATTACTCTGCTGCATTATTTAAGGACTTTGTTGCATTATTTAAGGACTCTGCTGCATTATTTAAGGACTTTGCTGCATTATTTAAGGACTTTGATGCATTATTTATGGACGCTGCTGCAGAATTTAAGTAATCTGCTGCATTATTTAAGGACTCTGCTGCATTATTTAAGGACTTTGTTGCATTATTTAAGGACTATGCTGCATTATGTAAGGACTCTGCTGCATTATTTAAGGACTTTGCTGCATTATTTAATGACTCTGCTGCGGTATTTAAGGACTCTGCTGCATTATTTAAGGACTTTGCTGCATTATTTAAGGACTTTGCTGCAGTAATTAAGGAATCTGCTGCATTATTTAAGGACTTTGTTGCATTATTTAAGGACTGTGCTGCATTGCTTAAGGACTCTGCTGCATTATTTAAGGACTTTGCTGCATTATTTAAGGACTTTGTTGCATTATTTAAGGACTCTGCTGCATTATTTAAGGACTTTGTTGCATTATTTAAGGACTCTGTTGCATTATTTAAGGACTTTGCTGCATTATTTAAGTACTCTGGTGCATTATTTAAGGACTTTGTTGCACAATTTAAGGACTCTGCTGCATTATTTAAGGACTTTGTTGCATTATTTAAGGACTCTGCTGCATTATTTAAGGACTTTGCTGCATTATTTAAGGACTCTGCTGCATTATTTAAGGACTTTGTTGCATTATTTAATGACTCTGCTGCGGTATTTAAGGACTCTTCTGCATTTTTTAAGGACTTTGCTGCATTATTTAAGGACTCTGCTTCATTATTTAAGGACTTTGTTGCATTATTTAAGGACTCTGCTGCATTATTTAAGGACTTTGCTGCATTATTTAAGGACTCTGCTGCATTATTTAAGGACTTTGTTGCATTATTTAATGACTCTGCTGCGGTATTTAAGGACTCTTCTGCATTATTTAAGGACTTTGCTGCATTATTTAAGGACTCTGCTTCATTATTTAAGGACTTTGTTGCATTATTTAAGGACTCTGCTGCATTATTTAAGGACTCTGCTGCATTATTTAAAGACTTTGCTGCATTATTTAAGTACACTGGTGCATTATTTAAGGACTTTGTTGCATTATTTAAGTATGCTGCTGCGGTATTTAAGGCCTCTGCTGCATTATTTAAGGACTCTGCTGCATTATTAAGGACGTTGCTGCATTATTTAAGGACTTTATTGCATTATTTAAGGATTCTGCTAAATTATTTAAGGAATTTGCTGCATTATTTAAGGACTCTGCTGCATTATTTAAGGACTTTGTTGCATTATTTAATGACTCTGCTGGGGTATTTAAGGACTCTGCTGCATTATTTAAGGGCTTTGCTGCATTATTTAAGGACTCTGCTGCAGTATTTAAGGACTCTGCTGCATTATTTAAGGACTTTGATGCATTATTTAAGGACGCTGCTGCAGAATTTAAGGAATCTGCTGCATTATTTAAGGACTTTGTTGCATTATTTAAGGACTATGCTGCATTATGTAAGGACTCTGCTGCATTATTTAAGGACTTTGCTGCATTATTTAATTACTTTGCTGCATTATTTAAGGACTCTGTTGCATTATTTAAGGACTCTGCTGCATTATTTAAGGACTTTGCTGCATTATTTAAGGACTTTGATGCATTATTTAAGGACGCTGCTGCAGAATTTAAGTAATCTGCTGCATTATTTAAGGACTCTGCTGCATTATTTAAGGACTTTGCTGCATTATTTAAGGACTCTGCTGCATTATTTAAGGACTTTGTTGCATTATTTAATGACTCTGCTGCGGTATTTAAGGACTCTGCTGCATTATTTAAGGACTTTGCTGCATTATTTAAGGACTTTGCGGCAGTAATTAAGGAATCTGCTGCATTATTTAAGGACTTTGTTGCATTATTTAAGGACTGTGCTGCATTGCTTAAGGACTCTGCTGCATTATTTAAGGACGTTGCTGCATTATTTAAGGACTTTGATGCATTATTTAAGGACTCTGCTGCATTATTTAAGGACTTTGTTGCATTATTTAAGGACTCTGTTGCATTATTTAAGGACTTTGCTGCATTATTTAAGTACTCTGGTGCATTATTTAAGGACTTTGTTGCATTATTTAAGGACTCTGCTGCATTATTTAAGGACTTTGTTGCATTATTTAAGGACTCTGCTGCATTATTTAAGGACTTTGCTGCATTATTTAAGTATGCTGCTGCGGTATTTAAGGCCTCTGCTGCATTATTTAAGGACTTTGCTGCATTATTTAAGGACTCTTCTGCATTATTAAGGACGGTGCTGCATTATTTAAGTACTTTATTGCATTATTTAAGGATTCTGCTGCATTATTTAAAGAATTTGCTGCATTATTTAAGGACTCTGCTGCATTATTTAAGGACTTTGTTGCATCATTTAATGACTCTGCTGCAGTATTTAAAGACTCTGTTGCATTATTTAAGGACTTTGATGCATTATTTAAGGAGGCTGCTGCAGAATTTAAGGAATCTGCTGCATTATTTAAGGACTTTGTTGCATTATTTAAGGACTCTGCTGCATTATTTAAGGACGCTGCTGCAGTATTTAAGGCCTCTTCTGCATTATTTAAGGATTTTGCTGCATTATTTAAGGACTCTACTGCATTATTAAGGACGTTGCTGCATTATTTAAGGACTTTATTGCATTATTTAAGGATTCTGCTGCATTATTTAAGGAATTAGCTGCATTATTTAAGTACTCTGCTGCATTATTTAAGGAGTTGGTTGCATTATTTAAGGACTTTGTTGCATTATTTAAGGATTCTGCTGCATTATTTAAGGACTTTGTTGCATTATTTAAGGACGCTGCTGCGGTATTTAAGGACTCTGCTGTATTATTTAAGGACTTTGCTGCATTATTTAAGGACTCTGCTTCATTATTTAAGGACTTTGCTGCATTATTTAAGGACTCTGCTGCATTATTTAAGGACTTTGCTGCATTATTTAAGGACTCTGCTGCATTATTTAAGGACTTTGTTGCATTATTTAATGACTCTGCTGCGGTATTTAAGGACTCTGCTGTATTATTTAAGGACTTTGCTGCATTATTTAAGGACTCTGCTTCATTATTTAAGGACTTTGTTGCATTATTTAAGGACTCTGCTGCATTCTTTAAGGACTTCGTTGCATTATTTAAGGACTCTGCTGCATTATTTAAAGACTTTGCTGCATTATTTAAGTACGCTGGTGCATTATTTAAGGACTCTGCTGCATTATTTAAGGACTTTGCTGCATTATTTAAGGACTCTGCTGCATTATTTAAGGACTTTGCTGCATTATTTAAGTATGCTGCTGCGGTATTTAAGGCCTCTGCTGCATTATTTAAGGACTCTGCTGCATTATTAAGGACGTTGCTGCATTATTTAAGGACTTTATTGCATTATTTAAGGATTCTGCTGCATTATTTAAGGAATTTGCTGCATTATTTAAGGACTCTGCTGCATTATTTAAGGACTTTGTTGCATTATTTAATGACTCTGCTGGGGTATTTAAGGACTCTGCTGCATTATTTAAGGGCTTTGCTGCATAATTTAAGGACTCTGCTGCAGTATTTAAGGACTCTGCTGCATTATTTAAGGACTTTGATGCATTATTTAAGGACGCTGCTGCAGAATTTAAGGAATCTGCTGCATTATTTAAGGACTTTGTTGCATTATTTAAGGACTATGCTGCATTATGTAAGGACTCTGCTGCATTATTTAAGGACTTTGCTGCATTATTTAAGGACTCTGCTGCATTATTTAAGGACTTTGCTGCATTATTTAAGGACTTTGCGGCAGTAATTAAGGAATCTGCTGCATTATTTAAGGACTTTGTTGCATTATTTAAGGACTGTGCTGCATTGCTTAAGGACTCTGCTGCATTATTTAAGGACGTTGCTGCATTATTTAAGGACTTTGTTGCATTATGTAAGGACTCTGCTGCATTACTTAAGGACTTTGTTGCATTATTTAAGGACTCTGTTGCATTATTTAAGGACTTTGCTGCATTATTTAAGTACTCTGGTGCATTATTTAAGGACTTTGTTGCATTATTTAAGGACTCTGCTGCATTATTTAAGGACTTTGTTGCATTATTTAAGGACTCTGCTGCATTATTTAAGGACTTTGCTGCATTATTTAAGGACTCTGTTGCATTATTTAAGGACTTTGCTGCATTATTTAAGTACTCTGGTGCATTATTTAAGGACTTTATTGCATTATTTAAGGATTCTGCTGCATTATTTAAGGAATTTGCTGCATTATTTAAGAACTTTGCTGCAGTATTTAAGGACTCTGCTGCATTATTTAAGGACCCTGCTGCAGAATTTAAGGAATCTGCTGCATTACTTAAGGACTTTGTTGCATTATTTAAGGACTCTGCTGCATTATTTAAGGACTTTGCTGCATTATTTAAGGACTTTGATGCATTATTTAAGGACGCCGCAGCAGAATTTAAGTAATCTGCTGCATTATTTAAGGACTCTGCTGCATTATTTAAGGACTTTGCTGCATTATTTAAGGACTCTGCTGTATTATTAAGCACGTTGCTGCATTAATTAAGGACTTTATTGCATTATTTAAGGAATTTGATGCATTATTTAAGGACTCTGCTGCATTATTTAAGGACTTTGCTGCATTATTTAAGGACTCTGCTTCATTATTTAAGGACTTTGTTGCATTATTTAAGGACTCTGCTGCATTATTTAAAGACTTTGCTGCATTATTTAAGTACTCTGGTGCATTATTTAAGGACTCTGCTGCATTATTTAAAGACTTTGCTGCATTATTTAAGTACTCTGGTGCATTATTTAAGGACTTTGTTGCTTTATTTAAGGACTTTGCTGCATTATTTAAGGACTTTGTTGCATTATTTAAGGACTCTGCTGCATTATTTAAGGACTTTGCTGCATTATTTAAGTATGCTGCTGCAGTATTTAAGGCCTCTGCTGCATTATTTAAGGACTCTGCTGCATTTTTAAGGACGTTGCTGCATTATTTAAGGACTTTATTGCATTATTTAAGGATTCTGCTGCATTATTTAAGGAATTTGCTGCATTATTTAAGGACTCTGCTGCATTATTTAAGGACTTTGTTGCATTATTTAATGACTCTGCTGGGGTATTTAAGGACTCTGCTGCATTATTTAAGGACTTTGTTGCATTATTTAAGGACTCTGCTGCATTATTTAAGGACTTTGCTGCATTATTTAAGGACTTTGATGCATTATTTAAGGACGCTGCTGCAGAATTTAAGTAATCTGCTGCATTATTTAAGGACTCTGCTGCATTATTTAAGGACTTTGCTGCATTATTTAAGGACTCTGCTGCATTATTTAAGGACTTTGTTGCATTATTTAATGACTCTGCTGCGGTATTTAAGGACTCTGCTGTATTATTTAAGGACTTTGCTGCATTATTTAAGGACTCTGCTTCATTATTTAAGGACTTTGTTGCATTATTTAAGGACTCTGCTGCATTCTTTAAGGACTTCGTTGCATTATTTAAGGACTCTGCTGCATTATTTAAAGACTTTGCTGCATTATTTAAGTACTCTGGTGCATTATTTAAGGACTCTGCTGCATTATTTAAGGACTTTGCTGCATTATTTAAGGACTCTGCTGCATTATTTAAGGACTTTGCTGCATTATTTAAGTATGCTGCTGCGGTATTTAAGGCCTCTGCTGCATTATTTAAGGACTCTGCTGCATTATTAAGGACGTTGCTGCATTATTTAAGGACTTTATTGCATTATTTAAGGATTCTGCTGCATTATTTAAGGAATTTGCTGCATTATTTAAGGACTCTGCTGCATTATTTAAGGACTTTGTTGCATTATTTAATGACTCTGCTGGGGTATTTAAGGACTCTGCTGCATTATTTAAGGGCTTTGCTGCATTATTTAAGGACTCTGCTGCAGTATTTAAGGACTCTGCTGCATTATTTAAGGACTTTGATGCATTATTTAAGGACGCTGCTGCAGAATTTAAGGAATCTGCTGCATTATTTAAGGACTTTGTTGCATTATTTAAGGACTATGCTGCATTATGTAAGGACTCTGCTGCATTATTTAAGGACTTTGCTGCATTATTTAATTACTCTGCTGCATTATTTAAGGACTTTGTTGCATTATTTAAGGACTCTGCTGCATTATTTAAGGACTTTGCTGCATTATTTAAGGACTTTGATGCATTATTTATGGACGCTGCTGCAGAATTTAAGTAATCTGCTGCATTATTTAAGGACTCTGCTGCATTATTTAAGGACTTTGTTGCATTATTTAAGGACTATGCTGCATTATGTAAGGACTCTGCTGCATTATTTAAGGACTTTGCTGCATTATTTAATGACTCTGCTGCGGTATTTAAGGACTCTGCTGCATTATTTAAGGACTTTGCTGCATTATTTAAGGACTTTGCTGCAGTAATTAAGGAATCTGCTGCATTATTTAAGGACTTTGTTGCATTATTTAAGGACTGTGCTGCATTGCTTAAGGACTCTGCTGCATTATTTAAGGACTTTGCTGCATTATTTAAGGACTTTGTTGCATTATTTAAGGACTCTGCTGCATTATTTAAGGACTTTGTTGCATTATTTAAGGACTCTGTTGCATTATTTAAGGACTTTGCTGCATTATTTAAGTACTCTGGTGCATTATTTAAGGACTTTGTTGCACAATTTAAGGACTCTGCTGCATTATTTAAGGACTTTGTTGCATTATTTAAGGACTCTGCTGCATTATTTAAGGACTTTGCTGCATTATTTAAGGACTCTGCTGCATTATTTAAGGACTTTGTTGCATTATTTAATGACTCTGCTGCGGTATTTAAGGACTCTTCTGCATTTTTTAAGGACTTTGCTGCATTATTTAAGGACTCTGCTTCATTATTTAAGGACTTTGTTGCATTATTTAAGGACTCTGCTGCATTATTTAAGGACTTTGCTGCATTATTTAAGGACTCTGCTGCATTATTTAAGGACTTTGTTGCATTATTTAATGACTCTGCTGCGGTATTTAAGGACTCTTCTGCATTATTTAAGGACTTTGCTGCATTATTTAAGGACTCTGCTTCATTATTTAAGGACTTTGTTGCATTATTTAAGGACTCTGCTGCATTATTTAAGGACTCTGCTGCATTATTTAAAGACTTTGCTGCATTATTTAAGTACACTGGTGCATTATTTAAGGACTTTGTTGCATTATTTAAGTATGCTGCTGCGGTATTTAAGGCCTCTGCTGCATTATTTAAGGACTCTGCTGCATTATTAAGGACGTTGCTGCATTATTTAAGGACTTTATTGCATTATTTAAGGATTCTGCTAAATTATTTAAGGAATTTGCTGCATTATTTAAGGACTCTGCTGCATTATTTAAGGACTTTGTTGCATTATTTAATGACTCTGCTGGGGTATTTAAGGACTCTGCTGCATTATTTAAGGGCTTTGCTGCATTATTTAAGGACTCTGCTGCAGTATTTAAGGACTCTGCTGCATTATTTAAGGACTTTGATGCATTATTTAAGGACGCTGCTGCAGAATTTAAGGAATCTGCTGCATTATTTAAGGACTTTGTTGCATTATTTAAGGACTATGCTGCATTATGTAAGGACTCTGCTGCATTATTTAAGGACTTTGCTGCATTATTTAATTACTTTGCTGCATTATTTAAGGACTCTGTTGCATTATTTAAGGACTCTGCTGCATTATTTAAGGACTTTGCTGCATTATTTAAGGACTTTGATGCATTATTTAAGGACGCTGCTGCAGAATTTAAGTAATCTGCTGCATTATTTAAGGACTCTGCTGCATTATTTAAGGACTTTGCTGCATTATTTAAGGACTCTGCTGCATTATTTAAGGACTTTGTTGCATTATTTAATGACTCTGCTGCGGTATTTAAGGACTCTGCTGCATTATTTAAGGACTTTGCTGCATTATTTAAGGACTTTGCGGCAGTAATTAAGGAATCTGCTGCATTATTTAAGGACTTTGTTGCATTATTTAAGGACTGTGCTGCATTGCTTAAGGACTCTGCTGCATTATTTAAGGACGTTGCTGCATTATTTAAGGACTTTGATGCATTATTTAAGGACTCTGCTGCATTATTTAAGGACTTTGTTGCATTATTTAAGGACTCTGTTGCATTATTTAAGGACTTTGCTGCATTATTTAAGTACTCTGGTGCATTATTTAAGGACTTTGTTGCATTATTTAAGGACTCTGCTGCATTATTTAAGGACTTTGTTGCATTATTTAAGGACTCTGCTGCATTATTTAAGGACTTTGCTGCATTATTTAAGTATGCAGCTGCGGTATTTAAGGCCTCTGCTGCATTATTTAAGGACTTTGCTGCATTATTTAAGGACTCTTCTGCATTATTAAGGACGGTGCTGCATTATTTAAGTACTTTATTGCATTATTTAAGGATTCTGCTGCATTATTTAAAGAATTTGCTGCATTATTTAAGGACTCTGCTGCATTATTTAAGGACTTTGTTGCATCATTTAATGACTCTGCTGCAGTATTTAAAGACTCTGTTGCATTATTTAAGGACTTTGATGCATTATTTAAGGAGGCTGCTGCAGAATTTAAGGAATCTGCTGCATTATTTAAGGACTTTGTTGCATTATTTAAGGACTCTGCTGCATTATTTAAGGACGCTGCTGCAGTATTTAAGGCCTCTTCTGCATTATTTAAGGATTTTGCTGCATTATTTAAGGACTCTACTGCATTATTAAGGACGTTGCTGCATTATTTAAGGACTTTATTGCATTATTTAAGGATTCTGCTGCATTATTTAAGGAATTAGCTGCATTATTTAAGTACTCTGCTGCATTATTTAAGGAGTTGGTTGCATTATTTAAGGACTTTGTTGCATTATTTAAGGATTCTGCTGCATTATTTAAGGACTTTGTTGCATTATTTAAGGACGCTGCTGCGGTATTTAAGGACTCTGCTACATTATATAAGGACTTTGCTGCATTATTTCAGGACTCGGCTGCATTATTAAGGGCGTTGCTGCATTTTATTTAAGGAATTTATTGCATTATTTAAGGACTCTGTGCATTATTTAAGGAATTTGCTGCATTATTTAAGGACTCTGCTGCATTATTTAATGACTCTGCTGCGGTATTTAAGGACTCTGCTGCATTATTTAAGCACTCTGCTGCTTTATTTATGGACTTTGCTGCATTATTTAAGGACTCTGCTGTGGTATTTTAAAACTCTGCTGCATTATTTAAGGACTTTGATGCATTATTTAAGAACTCTGCCGCAGTATTTAAGGACTCTGCTGCATTATTTAAGGTCTTTGATGCATTATTTAAGGACTCTTCTGAATTATTTAAGGACTTTGCTGCATTATTTTAGGACGCTGCTGCGGTATTTAAGGCCTCTGCTGCATTATTTAAGGACTTTGCTGCATAATTTAAGGACTCTGCTGCATTATTAAGCACGTTGCTGCATTATTTAAGGACTTTATTGCATTATTTAAGGATTCTGCTGCATTATTTATGGAATTTGCTGCATTATTTAAGGAATTTGCTGCATTATTTAAGAACTCTGCTGCAGTATTTAAGGACTCTGCTGCATTATTTAAGGACTTTATTGCATTATTTAAGGACGCTGCTGCAGAATTTAAGGAATCTGCTGCATTATTTAAGGACGTTGTTGCATTATTTAAGGACTCTGTGCATTATTTAAGGAATTTGCTGCATTATTTAAGGACTCTGCTGCATTATTTAATGACTCTGCTGCGGTATTTAAGGACTCTGCTGCATTATGTAAGCACTCTGCTGCATTATTTAAGGACTTTGTTGCATTATTTAAGGACTCTGCTGCATTATTTAAGGACTTTGTTGCATTATTTAAGGACTCTGCTGCATTATTTAAAGACTTTGCTGCATTATTTAAGTACTCTGGTGCATTATTTAAGGACTCTGCTGCATTATTTAAGTACTCTGGTGCATTATTTAAGGACTTTGTTGCTTTATTTAAGGACTTTGCTGCATTATTTAAGGACTTTGTTGCATTATTTAAGGACTCTGCTGCATTATTTAAGGACTTTGCTGCATTATTTAAGTATGCTGCTGCAGTATTTAAGGCTTCTGCTGCATTATTTAAGGACTCTGCTGCATTTTTAAGGACGTTGCTGCATTATTTAAGGACTTTATTGCATTATTTAAGGATTCTGCTGCATTATTTAAGGAATTTGCTGCATTATTTAAGGACTCTGCTGCATTATTTAAGGACTTTGTTTCATTATTTAATGACTCTGCTGGGGTATTTAAGGACTCTGCTGCATTATTTAAGGACTTTGTTGCATTATTTAAGGACTCTGCTGCATTATTTAAGGACTTTGCTGCATTATTTAAGGACTTTGATGCATTATTTAAGGACGCTGCTGCAGAATTTAAGTAATCTGCTGCATTATTTAAGGACTCTGCTGCATTATTTAAGGACTTTGCTGCATTATTTAAGGACTCTGCTGCATTATTTAAGGACTTTGTTGCATTATTTAATGACTCTGCTGCGGTATTTAAGGACTCTGCTGTATTATTTAAGGACTTTGCTGCATTATTTAAGGACTCTGCTTCATTATTTAAGGACTTTGTTGCATTATTTAAGGACTCTGCTGCATTCTTTAAGGACTTCGTTGCGTTATTTAAGGACTCTGCTGCATTATTTAAGGACTTTGCTGCATTATTTAAGGACTTTGATGCATTATTTAAGGACGCTGCTGCAGAATTTAAGTAATCTGCTGCATTATTTAAGGACTCTGCTGCATTATTTAAGGACTTTGCTGCATTATTTAAGGACTCTGCTGCATTATTTAAGGACTTTGTTGCATTATTTAATGACTCTGCTGCGGTATTTAAGGACTCTGCTGTATTATTTAAGGACTTTGCTGCATTATTTAAGGACTCTGCTTCATTATTTAAGGACTTTGTTGCATTATTTAAGGACTCTGCTGCATTCTTTAAGGACTTCGTTGCATTATTTAAGGACTCTGCTGCATTATTTAAAGACTTTGCTGCATTATTTAAGTACGCTGGTGCATTATTTAAGGACTCTGCTGCATTATTTAAGGACTTTGCTGCATTATTTAAGGACTCTGCTGCATTATTTAAGGACTTTGCTGCATTATTTAAGTATGCTGCTGCGGTATTTAAGGCCTCTGCTGCATTATTTAAGGACTCTGCTGCATTATTAAGGACGTTGCTGCATTATTTAAGGACTTTATTGCATTATTTAAGGATTCTGCTGCATTATTTAAGGAATTTGCTGCATTATTTAAGGACTCTGCTGCATTATTTAAGGACTTTGTTGCATTATTTAATGACTCTGCTGGGGTATTTAAGGACTCTGCTGCATTATTTAAGGGCTTTGCTGCATTATTTAAGGACTCTGCTGCAGTATTTAAGGACTCTGCTGCATTATTTAAGGACTTTGATGCATTATTTAAGGACGCTGCTGCAGAATTTAAGGAATCTGCTGCATTATTTAAGGACTTTGTTGCATTATTTAAGGACTATGCTGCATTATGTAAGGACTCTGCTGCATTATTTAAGGACTTTGCTGCATTATTTAATTACTCTGCTGCATTATTTAAGGACTTTGTTGCATTATTTAAGGACTCTGCTGCATTATTTAAGGACTTTGCTGCATTATTTAAGGACTTTGATGCATTATTTATGGACGCTGCTGCAGAATTTAAGTAATCTGCTGCATTATTTAAGGACTCTGCTGCATTATTTAAGGACTTTGTTGCATTATTTAAGGACTATGCTGCATTATGTAAGGACTCTGCTGCATTATTTAAGGACTTTGCTGCATTATTTAATGACTCTGCTGCGGTATTTAAGGACTCTGCTGCATTATTTAAGGACTTTGCTGCATTATTTAAGGACTTTGCTGCAGTAATTAAGGAATCTGCTGCATTATTTAAGGACTTTGTTGCATTATTTAAGGACTGTGCTGCATTGCTTAAGGACTCTGCTGCATTATTTAAGGACTTTGCTGCATTATTTAAGGACTTTGTTGCATTATTTAAGGACTCTGCTGCATTATTTAAGGACTTTGTTGCATTATTTAAGGACTCTGTTGCATTATTTAAGGACTTTGCTGCATTATTTAAGTACTCTGGTGCATTATTTAAGGACTTTGTTGCACTATTTAAGGACTCTGCTGCATTATTTAAGGACTTTGTTGCATTATTTAAGGACTCTGCTGCATTATTTAAGGACTTTGCTGCATTATTTAAGGACTCTGCTGCATTATTTAAGGACTTTGTTGCATTATTTAATGACTCTGCTGCGGTATTTAAGGACTCTTCTGCATTTTTTAAGGACTTTGCTGCATTATTTAAGGACTCTGCTTCATTATTTAAGGACTTTGTTGCATTATTTAAGGACTCTGCTGCATTATTTAAGGACTTTGCTGCATTATTTAAGGACTCTGCTGCATTATTTAAGGACTTTGTTGCATTATTTAATGACTCTGCTGCGGTATTTAAGGACTCTTCTGCATTATTTAAGGACTTTGCTGCATTATTTAAGGACTCTGCTTCATTATTTAAGGACTTTGTTGCATTATTTAAGGACTCTGCTGCATTATTTAAGGACTTTGTTGCATTATTTAAGGACTCTGCTGCATTATTTAAAGACTTTGCTGCATTATTTAAGTACTCTGGTGCATTATTTAAGGACTCTGCTGCATTATTTAAAGACTTTGCTGCATTATTTAAGTACACTGGTGCATTATTTAAGGACTTTGTTGCATTATTTAAGTATGCTGCTGCGGTATTTAAGGCCTCTGCTGCATTATTTAAGGACTCTGCTGCATTATTAAGGACGTTGCTGCATTATTTAAGGACTTTATTGCATTATTTAAGGATTCTGCTAAATTATTTAAGGAATTTGCTGCATTATTTAAGGACTCTGCTGCATTATTTAAGGACTTTGTTGCATTATTTAATGACTCTGCTGGGGTATTTAAGGACTCTGCTGCATTATTTAAGGGCTTTGCTGCATTATTTAAGGACTCTGCTGCAGTATTTAAGGACTCTGCTGCATTATTTAAGGACTTTGATGCATTATTTAAGGACGCTGCTGCAGAATTTAAGGAATCTGCTGCATTATTTAAGGACTTTGTTGCATTATTTAAGGACTATGCTGCATTATGTAAGGACTCTGCTGCATTATTTAAGGACTTTGCTGCATTATTTAATTACTTTGCTGCATTATTTAAGGACTCTGTTGCATTATTTAAGGACTCTGCTGCATTATTTAAGGACTTTGCTGCATTATTTAAGGACTTTGATGCATTATTTAAGGACGCTGCTGCAGAATTTAAGTAATCTGCTGCATTATTTAAGGACTCTGCTGCATTATTTAAGGACTTTGCTGCATTATTTAAGGACTCTGCTGCATTATTTAAGGACTTTGTTGCATTATTTAATGACTCTGCTGCGGTATTTAAGGACTCTGCTGCATTATTTAAGGACTTTGCTGCATTATTTAAGGACTTTGCGGCAGTAATTAAGGAATCTGCTGCATTATTTAAGGACTTTGTTGAATTATTTAAGGACTGTGCTGCATTGCTTAAGGACTCTGCTGCATTATTTAAGGACGTTGCTGCATTATTTAAGGACTTTGATGCATTATTTAAGGACTCTGCTGCATTATTTAAGGACTTTGTTGCATTATTTAAGGACTCTGTTGCATTATTTAAGGACTTTGCTGCATTATTTAAGTACTCTGGTGCATTATTTAAGGACTGTGTTGCATTATTTAAGGACTCTGCTGCATTATTTAAGGACTTTGTTGCATTATTTAAGGACTCTGCTGCATTATTTAAGGACTTTGCTGCATTATTTAAGTATGCTGCTGCGGTATTTAAGGCCTCTGCTGCATTATTTAAGGACTTTGCTGCATTATTTAAGGACTCTTCTGCATTATTAAGGACGGTGCTGCATTATTTAAGTACTTTATTGCATTATTTAAGGATTCTGCTGCATTATTTAAAGAATTTGCTGCATTATTTAAGGACTCTGCTGCATTATTTAAGGACTTTGTTGCATCATTTAATGACTCTGCTGCAGTATTTAAAGACTCTGTTGCATTATTTAAGGACTTTGATGCATTATTTAAGGAGGCTGCTGCAGAATTTAAGGAATCTGCTGCATTATTTAAGGACTTTGTTGCATTATTTAAGGACTCTGCTGCATTATTTAAGGACGCTGCTGCAGTATTTAAGGCCTCTTCTGCATTATTTAAGGATTTTGCTGCATTATTTAAGGACTCTACTGCATTATTAAGGACGTTGCTGCATTATTTAAGGACTTTATTGCATTATTTAAGGATTCTGCTGCATTATTTAAGGAATTAGCTGCATTATTTAAGTACTCTGCTGCATTATTTAAGGAGTTGGTTGCATTATTTAAGGACTTTGTTGCATTATTTAAGGATTCTGCTGCATTATTTAAGGACTTTGTTGAATTATTTAAGGACGCTGCTGCGGTATTTAAGGACTCTGCTACATTATATAAGGACTTTGCTGCATTATTTCAGGACTCGGCTGCATTATTAAGGGCGTTGCTGCATTTTATTTAAGGAATTTATTGCATTATTTAAGGACTCTGTGCATTATTTAAGGAATTTGCTGCATTATTTAAGGACTCTGCTGCATTATTTAATGACTCTGCTGCGGTATTTAAGGACTCTGCTGCATTATTTAAGCACTCTGCTGCTTTATTTATGGACTTTGCTGCATTATTTAAGGACTCTGCTGTGGTATTTTAAGACTCTGCTGCATTATTTAAGGACTTTGATGCATTATTTAAGAACTCTGCCGCAGTATTTAAGGACTCTGCTGCATTATTTAAGGTCTTTGATGCATTATTTAAGGACTCTTCTGAATTATTTAAGGACTTTGCTGCATTATTTTAGGACGCTGCTGCGGTATTTAAGGCCTCTGCTGCATTATTTAAGGACTTTGCTGCATAATTTAAGGACTCTGCTGCATTATTAAGCACGTTGCTGCATTATTTAAGGACTTTATTGCATTATTTAAGGATTCTGCTGCATTATTTATGGAATTTGCTGCATTATTTAAGGAATTTGCTGCATTATTTAAGAACTCTGCTGCAGTATTTAAGGACTCTGCTGCATTATTTAAGGACTTTATTGCATTATTTAAGGACGCTGCTGCAGAATTTAAGGAATCTGCTGCATTATTTAAGGACGTTGTTGCATTATTTAAGGACTCTGTGCATTATTTAAGGAATTTGCTGCATTATTTAAGGACTCTGCTGCATTATTTAATGACTCTGCTGCGGTATTTAAGGACTCTGCTGCATTATGTAAGCACTCTGCTGCATTATTTAAGGACTTTGTTGCATTATTTAAGGACTCTGCTGCATTATTTAAGGACTTTGTTGCATTATTTAAGGACTCTGCTGCATTATTTAAAGACTTTGCTGCATTATTTAAGTACTCTGGTGCATTATTTAAGGACTCTGCTGCATTATTTAAGTACTCTGGTGCATTATTTAAGGACTTTGTTGCTTTATTTAAGGACTTTGCTGCATTATTTAAGGACTTTGTTGCATTATTTAAGGACTCTGCTGCATTATTTAAGGACTTTGCTGCATTATTTAAGTATGCTGCTGCAGTACTTAAGGCTTCTGCTGCATTATTTAATGACTCTGCTGCATTTTTAAGGACGTTGCTGCATTATTTAAGGACTTTATTGCATTATTTAAGGATTCTGCTGCATTATTTAAGGAATTTGCTGCATTATTTAAGGTCTCTGCTGCATTATTTAAGGACTTTGTTTCATTATTTAATGACTCTGCTGGGGTATTTAAGGACTCTGCTGCATTATTTAAGGACTTTGTTGCATTATTTAAGGAATCTGCTGCATTATTTAAGGACTTTGCTGCATTATTTAAGGACTTTGATGCATTATTTAAGGACGCTGCTGCAGAATTTAAGTAATCTGCTGCATTATTTAAGGACTCTGCTGCATTATTTAAGGACTTTGCTGCATTATTTAAGGACTCTGCTGCATTATGTAAGGACTTTGTTGCATTATTTAATGACTCTGCTGCGGTATTTAAGGACTCTGCTGTATTATTTAAGGACTTTGCTGCATTATTTAAGGACTCTGCTTCATTATTTAAGGACTTTGTTGCATTATTTAAGGACTCTGCTGCATTCTTTAAGGACTTCGTTGCGTTATTTAAGGACTCTGCTGCATTATTTAAGGACTTTGCTGCATTATTTAAGGACTTTGATGCATTATTTAAGGACGCTGCTGCAGAATTTAAGTAATCTGCTGCATTATTTAAGGACTCTGCTGCATTATTTAAGGACTTTGCTGCATTATTTAAGGACTCTGCTGCATTATTTAAGGACTTTGTTGCATTATTTAATGACTCTGCTGCGGTATTTAAGGACTCTGCTGTATTATTTAAGGACTTTGCTGCATTATTTAAGGACTCTGCTTCATTATTTAAGGACTTTGTTGCATTATTTAAGGACTCTGCTGCATTCTTTAAGGACTTCGTTGCATTATTTAAGGACTCTGCTGCATTATTTAAAGACTTTGCTGCATTATTTAAGTACTCTGGTGCATTATTTAAGGACTCTGCTGCATTATTTAAGGACTTTGCTGCATTATTTAAGGACTCTGCTGCATTATTTAAGGACTTTGCTGCATTATTTAAGTATGCTGCTGCGGTATTTAAGGCCTCTGCTGCATTATTTAAGGACTCTGCTGCATTATTAAGGACGTTGCTGCATTATTTAAGGACTTTATTGCATTATTTAAGGATTCTGCTGCATTATTTAAGGAATTTGCTGCATTATTTAAGGACTCTGCTGCATTATTTAAGGACTTTGTTGCATTATTTAATGACTCTGCTGGGGTATTTAAGGACTCTGCTGCATTATTTAAGGGCTTTGCTGCATTATTTAAGGACTCTGCTGCAGTATTTAAGGACTCTGCTGCATTATTTAAGGACTTTGATGCATTATTTAAGGACGCTGCTGCAGAATTTAAGGAATCTGCTGCATTATTTAAGGACTTTGTTGCATTATTTAAGGACTATGCTGCATTATGTAAGGACTCTGCTGCATTATTTAAGGACTTTGCTGCATTATTTAATTACTCTGCTGCATTATTTAAGGACTTTGTTGCATTATTTAAGGACTCTGCTGCATTATTTAAGGACTTTGCTGCATTATTTAAGGACTTTGATGCATTATTTAAGGACGCTGCTGCAGAATTTAAGTAATCTGCTGCATTATTTAAGGACTCTGCTGCATTATTTAAGGACTTTGCTGCATTATTTAAGGACTCTGCTGCATTATTTAAGGACTTTGTTGCATTATTTAATGACTCTGCTGCGGTATTTAAGGACTCTGCTGCATTATTTAAGGACTTTGCTGCATTATTTAAGGACTTTGCTGCAGTAATTAAGGAATCTGCTGCATTATTTAAGGACTTTGTTGCATTATTTAAGGACTGTGCTGCATTGCTTAAGGACTCTGCTGCATTATTTAAGGACTTTGCTGCATTATTTAAGGACTTTGTTGCATTATTTAAGGACTCTGCTGCATTATTTAAGGACTTTGTTGCATTATTTAAGGACTCTGCTGCATTATTTAAGGACTTTGCTGCATTATTTAAGGACTTTGCTGCATTATTTAATTACTCTGCTGCATTATTTAAGGACTTTGTTGCATTATTTAAGGACTCTGCTGCATTATTTAAGGACTTTGCTGCATTATTTAAGTATGCAGCTGCGGTATTTAAGGCCTCTGCTGCATTATTTAAGGACTTTGCTGCATTATTTAAGGACTCTTCTGCATTATTAAGGACGGTGCTGCATTATTTAAGTACTTTATTGCATTATTTAAGGATTCTGCTGCATTATTTAAAGAATTTGCTGCATTATTTAAGGACTCTGCTGCATTATTTAAGGACTTTGTTGCATCATTTAATGACTCTGCTGCAGTATTTAAAGACTCTGTTGCATTATTTAAGGACTTTGATGCATTATTTAAGGAGGCTGCTGCAGAATTTAAGGAATCTGCTGCATTATTTAAGGACTTTGTTGCATTATTTAAGGACTCTGCTGCATTATTTAAGGACGCTGCTGCAGTATTTAAGGCCTCTTCTGCATTATTTAAGGATTTTGCTGCATTATTTAAGGACTCTACTGCATTATTAAGGACGTTGCTGCATTATTTAAGGACTTTATTGCATTATTTAAGGATTCTGCTGCATTATTTAAGGAATTAGCTGCATTATTTAAGTACTCTGCTGCATTATTTAAGGAGTTGGTTGCATTATTTAAGGACTTTGTTGCATTATTTAAGGATTCTGCTGCATTATTTAAGGACTTTGTTGCATTATTTAAGGACGCTGCTGCGGTATTTAAGGACTCTGCTACATTATATAAGGACTTTGCTGCATTATTTCAGGACTCGGCTGCATTATTAAGGGCGTTGCTGCATTTTATTTAAGGAATTTATTGCATTATTTAAGGACTCTGTGCATTATTTAAGGAATTTGCTGCATTATTTAAGGACTCTGCTGCATTATTTAATGACTCTGCTGCGGTATTTAAGGACTCTGCTGCATTATTTAAGCACTCTGCTGCTTTATTTATGGACTTTGCTGCATTATTTAAGGACTCTGCTGTGGTATTTTAAAACTCTGCTGCATTATTTAAGGACTTTGATGCATTATTTAAGAACTCTGCCGCAGTATTTAAGGACTCTGCTGCATTATTTAAGGTCTTTGATGCATTATTTAAGGACTCTTCTGAATTATTTAAGGACTTTGCTGCATTATTTTAGGACGCTGCTGCGGTATTTAAGGCCTCTGCTGCATTATTTAAGGACTTTGCTGCATAATTTAAGGACTCTGCTGCATTATTAAGCACGTTGCTGCATTATTTAAGGACTTTATTGCATTATTTAAGGATTCTGCTGCATTATTTATGGAATTTGCTGCATTATTTAAGGAATTTGCTGCATTATTTAAGAACTCTGCTGCAGTATTTAAGGACTCTGCTGCATTATTTAAGGACTTTATTGCATTATTTAAGGACGCTGCTGCAGAATTTAAGGAATCTGCTGCATTATTTAAGGACGTTGTTGCATTATTTAAGGACTCTGTGCATTATTTAAGGAATTTGCTGCATTATTTAAGGACTCTGCTGCATTATTTAATGACTCTGCTGCGGTATTTAAGGACTCTGCTGCATTATGTAAGCACTCTGCTGCATTATTTAAGGACTTTGTTGCATTATTTAAGGACTCTGCTGCATTATTTAAGGACTTTGTTGCATTATTTAAGGACTCTGCTGCATTATTTAAAGACTTTGCTGCATTATTTAAGTACTCTGGTGCATTATTTAAGGACTCTGCTGCATTATTTAAGTACTCTGGTGCATTATTTAAGGACTTTGTTGCTTTATTTAAGGACTTTGCTGCATTATTTAAGGACTTTGTTGCATTATTTAAGGACTCTGCTGCATTATTTAAGGACTTTGCTGCATTATTTAAGTATGCTGCTGCAGTATTTAAGGCTTCTGCTGCATTATTTAAGGACTCTGCTGCATTTTTAAGGACGTTGCTGCATTATTTAAGGACTTTATTGCATTATTTAAGGATTCTGCTGCATTATTTAAGGAATTTGCTGCATTATTTAAGGACTCTGCTGCATTATTTAAGGACTTTGTTTCATTATTTAATGACTCTGCTGGGGTATTTAAGGACTCTGCTGCATTATTTAAGGACTTTGTTGCATTATTTAAGGACTCTGCTGCATTATTTAAGGACTTTGCTGCATTATTTAAGGACTTTGATGCATTATTTAAGGACGCTGCTGCAGAATTTAAGTAATCTGCTGCATTATTTAAGGACTCTGCTGCATTATTTAAGGACTTTGCTGCATTATTTAAGGACTCTGCTGCATTATTTAAGGACTTTGTTGCATTATTTAATGACTCTGCTGCGGTATTTAAGGACTCTGCTGTATTATTTAAGGACTTTGCTGCATTATTTAAGGACTCTGCTTCATTATTTAAGGACTTTGTTGCATTATTTAAGGACTCTGCTGCATTCTTTAAGGACTTCGTTGCGTTATTTAAGGACTCTGCTGCATTATTTAAGGACTTTGCTGCATTATTTAAGGACTTTGATGCATTATTTAAGGACGCTGCTGCAGAATTTAAGTAATCTGCTGCATTATTTAAGGACTCTGCTGCATTATTTAAGGACTTTGCTGCATTATTTAAGGACTCTGCTGCATTATTTAAGGACTTTGTTGCATTATTTAATGACTCTGCTGCGGTATTTAAGGACTCTGCTGTATTATTTAAGGACTTTGCTGCATTATTTAAGGACTCTGCTTCATTATTTAAGGACTTTGTTGCATTATTTAAGGACTCTGCTGCATTCTTTAAGGACTTCGTTGCATTATTTAAGGACTCTGCTGCATTATTTAAAGACTTTGCTGCATTATTTAAGTACGCTGGTGCATTATTTAAGGACTCTGCTGCATTATTTAAGGACTTTGCTGCATTATTTAAGGACTCTGCTGCATTATTTAAGGACTTTGCTGCATTATTTAAGTATGCTGCTGCGGTATTTAAGGCCTCTGCTGCATTATTTAAGGACTCTGCTGCATTATTAAGGACGTTGCTGCATTATTTAAGGACTTTATTGCATTATTTAAGGATTCTGCTGCATTATTTAAGGAATTTGCTGCATTATTTAAGGACTCTGCTGCATTATTTAAGGACTTTGTTGCATTATTTAATGACTCTGCTGGGGTATTTAAGGACTCTGCTGCATTATTTAAGGGCTTTGCTGCATTATTTAAGGACTCTGCTGCAGTATTTAAGGACTCTGCTGCATTATTTAAGGACTTTGATGCATTATTTAAGGACGCTGCTGCAGAATTTAAGGAATCTGCTGCATTATTTAAGGACTTTGTTGCATTATTTAAGGACTATGCTGCATTATGTAAGGACTCTGCTGCATTATTTAAGGACTTTGCTGCATTATTTAATTACTCTGCTGCATTATTTAAGGACTTTGTTGCATTATTTAAGGACTCTGCTGCATTATTTAAGGACTTTGCTGCATTATTTAAGGACTTTGATGCATTATTTATGGACGCTGCTGCAGAATTTAAGTAATCTGCTGCATTATTTAAGGACTCTGCTGCATTATTTAAGGACTTTGTTGCATTATTTAAGGACTATGCTGCATTATGTAAGGACTCTGCTGCATTATTTAAGGACTTTGCTGCATTATTTAATGACTCTGCTGCGGTATTTAAGGACTCTGCTGCATTATTTAAGGACTTTGCTGCATTATTTAAGGACTTTGCTGCAGTAATTAAGGAATCTGCTGCATTATTTAAGGACTTTGTTGCATTATTTAAGGACTGTGCTGCATTGCTTAAGGACTCTGCTGCATTATTTAAGGACTTTGCTGCATTATTTAAGGACTTTGTTGCATTATTTAAGGACTCTGCTGCATTATTTAAGGACTTTGTTGCATTATTTAAGGACTCTGTTGCATTATTTAAGGACTTTGCTGCATTATTTAAGTACTCTGGTGCATTATTTAAGGACTTTGTTGCACTATTTAAGGACTCTGCTGCATTATTTAAGGACTTTGTTGCATTATTTAAGGACTCTGCTGCATTATTTAAGGACTTTGCTGCATTATTTAAGGACTCTGCTGCATTATTTAAGGACTTTGTTGCATTATTTAATGACTCTGCTGCGGTATTTAAGGACTCTTCTGCATTTTTTAAGGACTTTGCTGCATTATTTAAGGACTCTGCTTCATTATTTAAGGACTTTGTTGCATTATTTAAGGACTCTGCTGCATTATTTAAGGACTTTGCTGCATTATTTAAGGACTCTGCTGCATTATTTAAGGACTTTGTTGCATTATTTAATGACTCTGCTGCGGTATTTAAGGACTCTTCTGCATTATTTAAGGACTTTGCTGCATTATTTAAGGACTCTGCTTCATTATTTAAGGACTTTGTTGCATTATTTAAGGACTCTGCTGCATTATTTAAGGACTTTGTTGCATTATTTAAGGACTCTGCTGCATTATTTAAAGACTTTGCTGCATTATTTAAGTACTCTGGTGCATTATTTAAGGACTCTGCTGCATTATTTAAAGACTTTGCTGCATTATTTAAGTACACTGGTGCATTATTTAAGGACTTTGTTGCATTATTTAAGTATGCTGCTGCGGTATTTAAGGCCTCTGCTGCATTATTTAAGGACTCTGCTGCATTATTAAGGACGTTGCTGCATTATTTAAGGACTTTATTGCATTATTTAAGGATTCTGCTAAATTATTTAAGGAATTTGCTGCATTATTTAAGGACTCTGCTGCATTATTTAAGGACTTTGTTGCATTATTTAATGACTCTGCTGGGGTATTTAAGGACTCTGCTGCATTATTTAAGGGCTTTGCTGCATTATTTAAGGACTCTGCTGCAGTATTTAAGGACTCTGCTGCATTATTTAAGGACTTTGATGCATTATTTAAGGACGCTGCTGCAGAATTTAAGGAATCTGCTGCATTATTTAAGGACTTTGTTGCATTATTTAAGGACTATGCTGCATTATGTAAGGACTCTGCTGCATTATTTAAGGACTTTGCTGCATTATTTAATTACTTTGCTGCATTATTTAAGGACTCTGTTGCATTATTTAAGGACTCTGCTGCATTATTTAAGGACTTTGCTGCATTATTTAAGGACTTTGATGCATTATTTAAGGACGCTGCTGCAGAATTTAAGTAATCTGCTGCATTATTTAAGGACTCTGCTGCATTATTTAAGGACTTTGCTGCATTATTTAAGGACTCTGCTGCATTATTTAAGGACTTTGTTGCATTATTTAATGACTCTGCTGCGGTATTTAAGGACTCTGCTGCATTATTTAAGGACTTTGCTGCATTATTTAAGGACTTTGCGGCAGTAATTAAGGAATCTGCTGCATTATTTAAGGACTTTGTTGAATTATTTAAGGACTGTGCTGCATTGCTTAAGGACTCTGCTGCATTATTTAAGGACGTTGCTGCATTATTTAAGGACTTTGATGCATTATTTAAGGACTCTGCTGCATTATTTAAGGACTTTGTTGCATTATTTAAGGACTCTGTTGCATTATTTAAGGACTTTGCTGCATTATTTAAGTACTCTGGTGCATTATTTAAGGACTGTGTTGCATTATTTAAGGACTCTGCTGCATTATTTAAGGACTTTGTTGCATTATTTAAGGACTCTGCTGCATTATTTAAGGACTTTGCTGCATTATTTAAGTATGCTGCTGCGGTATTTAAGGCCTCTGCTGCATTATTTAAGGACTTTGCTGCATTATTTAAGGACTCTTCTGCATTATTAAGGACGGTGCTGCATTATTTAAGTACTTTATTGCATTATTTAAGGATTCTGCTGCATTATTTAAAGAATTTGCTGCATTATTTAAGGACTCTGCTGCATTATTTAAGGACTTTGTTGCATCATTTAATGACTCTGCTGCAGTATTTAAAGACTCTGTTGCATTATTTAAGGACTTTGATGCATTATTTAAGGAGGCTGCTGCAGAATTTAAGGAATCTGCTGCATTATTTAAGGACTTTGTTGCATTATTTAAGGACTCTGCTGCATTATTTAAGGACGCTGCTGCAGTATTTAAGGCCTCTTCTGCATTATTTAAGGATTTTGCTGCATTATTTAAGGACTCTACTGCATTATTAAGGACGTTGCTGCATTATTTAAGGACTTTATTGCATTATTTAAGGATTCTGCTGCATTATTTAAGGAATTAGCTGCATTATTTAAGTACTCTGCTGCATTATTTAAGGAGTTGGTTGCATTATTTAAGGACTTTGTTGCATTATTTAAGGATTCTGCTGCATTATTTAAGGACTTTGTTGAATTATTTAAGGACGCTGCTGCGGTATTTAAGGACTCTGCTACATTATATAAGGACTTTGCTGCATTATTTCAGGACTCGGCTGCATTATTAAGGGCGTTGCTGCATTTTATTTAAGGAATTTATTGCATTATTTAAGGACTCTGTGCATTATTTAAGGAATTTGCTGCATTATTTAAGGACTCTGCTGCATTATTTAATGACTCTGCTGCGGTATTTAAGGACTCTGCTGCATTATTTAAGCACTCTGCTGCTTTATTTATGGACTTTGCTGCATTATTTAAGGACTCTGCTGTGGTATTTTAAGACTCTGCTGCATTATTTAAGGACTTTGATGCATTATTTAAGAACTCTGCCGCAGTATTTAAGGACTCTGCTGCATTATTTAAGGTCTTTGATGCATTATTTAAGGACTCTTCTGAATTATTTAAGGACTTTGCTGCATTATTTTAGGACGCTGCTGCGGTATTTAAGGCCTCTGCTGCATTATTTAAGGACTTTGCTGCATAATTTAAGGACTCTGCTGCATTATTAAGCACGTTGCTGCATTATTTAAGGACTTTATTGCATTATTTAAGGATTCTGCTGCATTATTTATGGAATTTGCTGCATTATTTAAGGAATTTGCTGCATTATTTAAGAACTCTGCTGCAGTATTTAAGGACTCTGCTGCATTATTTAAGGACTTTATTGCATTATTTAAGGACGCTGCTGCAGAATTTAAGGAATCTGCTGCATTATTTAAGGACGTTGTTGCATTATTTAAGGACTCTGTGCATTATTTAAGGAATTTGCTGCATTATTTAAGGACTCTGCTGCATTATTTAATGACTCTGCTGCGGTATTTAAGGACTCTGCTGCATTATGTAAGCACTCTGCTGCATTATTTAAGGACTTTGTTGCATTATTTAAGGACTCTGCTGCATTATTTAAGGACTTTGTTGCATTATTTAAGGACTCTGCTGCATTATTTAAAGACTTTGCTGCATTATTTAAGTACTCTGGTGCATTATTTAAGGACTCTGCTGCATTATTTAAGTACTCTGGTGCATTATTTAAGGACTTTGTTGCTTTATTTAAGGACTTTGCTGCATTATTTAAGGACTTTGTTGCATTATTTAAGGACTCTGCTGCATTATTTAAGGACTTTGCTGCATTATTTAAGTATGCTGCTGCAGTACTTAAGGCTTCTGCTGCATTATTTAATGACTCTGCTGCATTTTTAAGGACGTTGCTGCATTATTTAAGGACTTTATTGCATTATTTAAGGATTCTGCTGCATTATTTAAGGAATTTGCTGCATTATTTAAGGTCTCTGCTGCATTATTTAAGGACTTTGTTTCATTATTTAATGACTCTGCTGGGGTATTTAAGGACTCTGCTGCATTATTTAAGGACTTTGTTGCATTATTTAAGGAATCTGCTGCATTATTTAAGGACTTTGCTGCATTATTTAAGGACTTTGATGCATTATTTAAGGACGCTGCTGCAGAATTTAAGTAATCTGCTGCATTATTTAAGGACTCTGCTGCATTATTTAAGGACTTTGCTGCATTATTTAAGGACTCTGCTGCATTATGTAAGGACTTTGTTGCATTATTTAATGACTCTGCTGCGGTATTTAAGGACTCTGCTGTATTATTTAAGGACTTTGCTGCATTATTTAAGGACTCTGCTTCATTATTTAAGGACTTTGTTGCATTATTTAAGGACTCTGCTGCATTCTTTAAGGACTTCGTTGCGTTATTTAAGGACTCTGCTGCATTATTTAAGGACTTTGCTGCATTATTTAAGGACTTTGATGCATTATTTAAGGACGCTGCTGCAGAATTTAAGTAATCTGCTGCATTATTTAAGGACTCTGCTGCATTATTTAAGGACTTTGCTGCATTATTTAAGGACTCTGCTGCATTATTTAAGGACTTTGTTGCATTATTTAATGACTCTGCTGCGGTATTTAAGGACTCTGCTGTATTATTTAAGGACTTTGCTGCATTATTTAAGGACTCTGCTTCATTATTTAAGGACTTTGTTGCATTATTTAAGGACTCTGCTGCATTCTTTAAGGACTTCGTTGCATTATTTAAGGACTCTGCTGCATTATTTAAAGACTTTGCTGCATTATTTAAGTACTCTGGTGCATTATTTAAGGACTCTGCTGCATTATTTAAGGACTTTGCTGCATTATTTAAGGACTCTGCTGCATTATTTAAGGACTTTGCTGCATTATTTAAGTATGCTGCTGCGGTATTTAAGGCCTCTGCTGCATTATTTAAGGACTCTGCTGCATTATTAAGGACGTTGCTGCATTATTTAAGGACTTTATTGCATTATTTAAGGATTCTGCTGCATTATTTAAGGAATTTGCTGCATTATTTAAGGACTCTGCTGCATTATTTAAGGACTTTGTTGCATTATTTAATGACTCTGCTGGGGTATTTAAGGACTCTGCTGCATTATTTAAGGGCTTTGCTGCATTATTTAAGGACTCTGCTGCAGTATTTAAGGACTCTGCTGCATTATTTAAGGACTTTGATGCATTATTTAAGGACGCTGCTGCAGAATTTAAGGAATCTGCTGCATTATTTAAGGACTTTGTTGCATTATTTAAGGACTATGCTGCATTATGTAAGGACTCTGCTGCATTATTTAAGGACTTTGCTGCATTATTTAATTACTCTGCTGCATTATTTAAGGACTTTGTTGCATTATTTAAGGACTCTGCTGCATTATTTAAGGACTTTGCTGCATTATTTAAGGACTTTGATGCATTATTTAAGGACGCTGCTGCAGAATTTAAGTAATCTGCTGCATTATTTAAGGACTCTGCTGCATTATTTAAGGACTTTGCTGCATTATTTAAGGACTCTGCTGCATTATTTAAGGACTTTGTTGCATTATTTAATGACTCTGCTGCGGTATTTAAGGACTCTGCTGCATTATTTAAGGACTTTGCTGCATTATTTAAGGACTTTGCTGCAGTAATTAAGGAATCTGCTGCATTATTTAAGGACTTTGTTGCATTATTTAAGGACTGTGCTGCATTGCTTAAGGACTCTGCTGCATTATTTAAGGACTTTGCTGCATTATTTAAGGACTTTGTTGCATTATTTAAGGACTCTGCTGCATTATTTAAGGACTTTGTTGCATTATTTAAGGACTCTGCTGCATTATTTAAGGACTTTGCTGCATTATTTAAGGACTTTGCTGCATTATTTAATTACTCTGCTGCATTATTTAAGGACTTTGTTGCATTATTTAAGGACTCTGCTGCATTATTTAAGGACTTTGCTGCATTATTTAAGGACTTTGATGCATTATTTAAGGACGCTGCTGCAGAATTTAAGTAATCTGCTGCATTATTTAAGGACTCTGCTGCATTATTTAAGGACTTTGCTGCATTATTTAAGGACTCTGCTGCATTATTTAAGGACTTTGTTGCATTATTTAATGACTCTGCTGCGGTATTTAAGGACTCTGCTGCATTATTTAAGGACTTTGCTGCATTATTTAAGGACTTTGCTGCAGTAATTAAGGAATCTGCTGCATTATTTAAGGACTTTGTTGCATTATTTAAGGACTGTGCTGCATTGCTTAAGGACTCTGCTGCATTATTTAAGGACTTTGCTGCATTATTTAAGGACTTTGTTGCATTATTTAAGGACTCTGCTGCATTATTTAAGGACTTTGTTGCATTATTTAAGGACTCTGTTGCATTATTTAAGGACTTTGCTGCATTATTTAAGTACTCTGGTGCATTATTTAAGGACTTTGTTGCACTATTTAAGGACTCTGCTGCATTATTTAAGGACTTTGTTGCATTATTTAATGACTCTGCTGCGGTATTTAAGGACTCTTCTGCATTTTTTAAGGACTTTGCTGCATTATTTAAGGACTCTGCTTCATTATTTAAGGACTTTGTTGCATTATTTAAGGACTCTGCTGCATTATTTAAGGACTTTGCTGCATTATTTAAGGACTCTGCTGCATTATTTAAGGACTTTGTTGCATTATTTAATGACTCTGCTGCGGTATTTAAGGACTCTTCTGCATTATTTAAGGACTTTGCTGCATTATTTAAGGACTCTGCTTCATTATTTAAGGACTTTGTTGCATTATTTAAGGACTCTGCTGCATTATTTAAGGACTTTGTTGCATTATTTAAGGACTCTGCTGCATTATTTAAAGACTTTGCTGCATTATTTAAGTACTCTGGTGCATTATTTAAGGACTCTGCTGCATTATTTAAAGACTTTGCTGCATTATTTAAGTACACTGGTGCATTATTTAAGGACTTTGTTGCATTATTTAAGTATGCTGCTGCGGTATTTAAGGCCTCTGCTGCATTATTTAAGGACTCTGCTGCATTATTAAGGACGTTGCTGCATTATTTAAGGACTTTATTGCATTA
Source organism: Phyllobates terribilis (assembly GCF_046119375.1). Lineage (NCBI taxonomy): Eukaryota > Metazoa > Chordata > Amphibia > Anura > Dendrobatidae > Phyllobates > Phyllobates terribilis. The sequence goes on along the minus strand of NW_027362988.1, from coordinate 679,117 downwards.
TTTAAGGATTCTGCTAAATTATTTAAGGAATTTGCTGCATTATTTAAGGACTCTGCTGCATTATTTAAGGACTTTGTTGCATTATTTAATGACTCTGCTGGGGTATTTAAGGACTCTGCTGCATTATTTAAGGGCTTTGCTGCATTATTTAAGGACTCTGCTGCAGTATTTAAGGACTCTGCTGCATTATTTAAGGACTTTGATGCATTATTTAAGGACGCTGCTGCAGAATTTAAGGAATCTGCTGCATTATTTAAGGACTTTGTTGCATTATTTAAGGACTATGCTGCATTATGTAAGGACTCTGCTGCATTATTTAAGGACTTTGCTGCATTATTTAATTACTTTGCTGCATTATTTAAGGACTCTGTTGCATTATTTAAGGACTCTGCTGCATTATTTAAGGACTTTGCTGCATTATTTAAGGACTTTGATGCATTATTTAAGGACGCTGCTGCAGAATTTAAGTAATCTGCTGCATTATTTAAGGACTCTGCTGCATTATTTAAGGACTTTGCTGCATTATTTAAGGACTCTGCTGCATTATTTAAGGACTTTGTTGCATTATTTAATGACTCTGCTGCGGTATTTAAGGACTCTGCTGCATTATTTAAGGACTTTGCTGCATTATTTAAGGACTTTGCGGCAGTAATTAAGGAATCTGCTGCATTATTTAAGGACTTTGTTGAATTATTTAAGGACTGTGCTGCATTGCTTAAGGACTCTGCTGCATTATTTAAGGACGTTGCTGCATTATTTAAGGACTTTGATGCATTATTTAAGGACTCTGCTGCATTATTTAAGGACTTTATTGCATTATTTAAGGATTCTGCTAAATTATTTAAGGAATTTGCTGCATTATTTAAGGACTCTGCTGCATTATTTAAGGACTTTGTTGCATTATTTAATGACTCTGCTGGGGTATTTAAGGACTCTGCTGCATTATTTAAGGGCTTTGCTGCATTATTTAAGGACTCTGCTGCAGTATTTAAGGACTCTGCTGCATTATTTAAGGACTTTGATGCATTATTTAAGGACGCTGCTGCAGAATTTAAGGAATCTGCTGCATTATTTAAGGACTTTGTTGCATTATTTAAGGACTATGCTGCATTATGTAAGGACTCTGCTGCATTATTTAAGGACTTTGCTGCATTATTTAATTACTTTGCTGCATTATTTAAGGACTCTGTTGCATTATTTAAGGACTCTGCTGCATTATTTAAGGACTTTGCTGCATTATTTAAGGACTTTGATGCATTATTTAAGGACGCTGCTGCAGAATTTAAGTAATCTGCTGCATTATTTAAGGACTCTGCTGCATTATTTAAGGACTTTGCTGCATTATTTAAGGACTCTGCTGCATTATTTAAGGACTTTGTTGCATTATTTAATGACTCTGCTGCGGTATTTAAGGACTCTGCTGCATTATTTAAGGACTTTGCTGCATTATTTAAGGACTTTGCGGCAGTAATTAAGGAATCTGCTGCATTATTTAAGGACTTTGTTGAATTATTTAAGGACTGTGCTGCATTGCTTAAGGACTCTGCTGCATTATTTAAGGACGTTGCTGCATTATTTAAGGACTTTGATGCATTATTTAAGGACTCTGCTGCATTATTTAAGGACTTTGTTGCATTATTTAAGGACTCTGTTGCATTATTTAAGGACTTTGCTGCATTATTTAAGTACTCTGGTGCATTATTTAAGGACTGTGTTGCATTATTTAAGGACTCTGCTGCATTATTTAAGGACTTTGTTGCATTATTTAAGGACTCTGCTGCATTATTTAAGGACTTTGCTGCATTATTTAAGTATGCTGCTGCGGTATTTAAGGCCTCTGCTGCATTATTTAAGGACTTTGCTGCATTATTTAAGGACTCTTCTGCATTATTAAGGACGGTGCTGCATTATTTAAGTACTTTATTGCATTATTTAAGGATTCTGCTGCATTATTTAAAGAATTTGCTGCATTATTTAAGGACTCTGCTGCATTATTTAAGGACTTTGTTGCATCATTTAATGACTCTGCTGCAGTATTTAAAGACTCTGTTGCATTATTTAAGGACTTTGATGCATTATTTAAGGAGGCTGCTGCAGAATTTAAGGAATCTGCTGCATTATTTAAGGACTTTGTTGCATTATTTAAGGACTCTGCTGCATTATTTAAGGACGCTGCTGCAGTATTTAAGGCCTCTTCTGCATTATTTAAGGATTTTGCTGCATTATTTAAGGACTCTACTGCATTATTAAGGACGTTGCTGCATTATTTAAGGACTTTATTGCATTATTTAAGGATTCTGCTGCATTATTTAAGGAATTAGCTGCATTATTTAAGTACTCTGCTGCATTATTTAAGGAGTTGGTTGCATTATTTAAGGACTTTGTTGCATTATTTAAGGATTCTGCTGCATTATTTAAGGACTTTGTTGAATTATTTAAGGACGCTGCTGCGGTATTTAAGGACTCTGCTACATTATATAAGGACTTTGCTGCATTATTTCAGGACTCGGCTGCATTATTAAGGGCGTTGCTGCATTTTATTTAAGGAATTTATTGCATTATTTAAGGACTCTGTGCATTATTTAAGGAATTTGCTGCATTATTTAAGGACTCTGCTGCATTATTTAATGACTCTGCTGCGGTATTTAAGGACTCTGCTGCATTATTTAAGCACTCTGCTGCTTTATTTATGGACTTTGCTGCATTATTTAAGGACTCTGCTGTGGTATTTTAAGACTCTGCTGCATTATTTAAGGACTTTGATGCATTATTTAAGAACTCTGCCGCAGTATTTAAGGACTCTGCTGCATTATTTAAGGTCTTTGATGCATTATTTAAGGACTCTTCTGAATTATTTAAGGACTTTGCTGCATTATTTTAGGACGCTGCTGCGGTATTTAAGGCCTCTGCTGCATTATTTAAGGACTTTGCTGCATAATTTAAGGACTCTGCTGCATTATTAAGCACGTTGCTGCATTATTTAAGGACTTTATTGCATTATTTAAGGATTCTGCTGCATTATTTATGGAATTTGCTGCATTATTTAAGGAATTTGCTGCATTATTTAAGAACTCTGCTGCAGTATTTAAGGACTCTGCTGCATTATTTAAGGACTTTATTGCATTATTTAAGGACGCTGCTGCAGAATTTAAGGAATCTGCTGCATTATTTAAGGACGTTGTTGCATTATTTAAGGACTCTGTGCATTATTTAAGGAATTTGCTGCATTATTTAAGGACTCTGCTGCATTATTTAATGACTCTGCTGCGGTATTTAAGGACTCTGCTGCATTATGTAAGCACTCTGCTGCATTATTTAAGGACTTTGTTGCATTATTTAAGGACTCTGCTGCATTATTTAAGGACTTTGTTGCATTATTTAAGGACTCTGCTGCATTATTTAAAGACTTTGCTGCATTATTTAAGTACTCTGGTGCATTATTTAAGGACTCTGCTGCATTATTTAAGTACTCTGGTGCATTATTTAAGGACTTTGTTGCTTTATTTAAGGACTTTGCTGCATTATTTAAGGACTTTGTTGCATTATTTAAGGACTCTGCTGCATTATTTAAGGACTTTGCTGCATTATTTAAGTATGCTGCTGCAGTACTTAAGGCTTCTGCTGCATTATTTAATGACTCTGCTGCATTTTTAAGGACGTTGCTGCATTATTTAAGGACTTTATTGCATTATTTAAGGATTCTGCTGCATTATTTAAGGAATTTGCTGCATTATTTAAGGTCTCTGCTGCATTATTTAAGGACTTTGTTTCATTATTTAATGACTCTGCTGGGGTATTTAAGGACTCTGCTGCATTATTTAAGGACTTTGTTGCATTATTTAAGGAATCTGCTGCATTATTTAAGGACTTTGCTGCATTATTTAAGGACTTTGATGCATTATTTAAGGACGCTGCTGCAGAATTTAAGTAATCTGCTGCATTATTTAAGGACTCTGCTGCATTATTTAAGGACTTTGCTGCATTATTTAAGGACTCTGCTGCATTATGTAAGGACTTTGTTGCATTATTTAATGACTCTGCTGCGGTATTTAAGGACTCTGCTGTATTATTTAAGGACTTTGCTGCATTATTTAAGGACTCTGCTTCATTATTTAAGGACTTTGTTGCATTATTTAAGGACTCTGCTGCATTCTTTAAGGACTTCGTTGCGTTATTTAAGGACTCTGCTGCATTATTTAAGGACTTTGCTGCATTATTTAAGGACTTTGATGCATTATTTAAGGACGCTGCTGCAGAATTTAAGTAATCTGCTGCATTATTTAAGGACTCTGCTGCATTATTTAAGGACTTTGCTGCATTATTTAAGGACTCTGCTGCATTATTTAAGGACTTTGTTGCATTATTTAATGACTCTGCTGCGGTATTTAAGGACTCTGCTGTATTATTTAAGGACTTTGCTGCATTATTTAAGGACTCTGCTTCATTATTTAAGGACTTTGTTGCATTATTTAAGGACTCTGCTGCATTCTTTAAGGACTTCGTTGCATTATTTAAGGACTCTGCTGCATTATTTAAAGACTTTGCTGCATTATTTAAGTACTCTGGTGCATTATTTAAGGACTCTGCTGCATTATTTAAGGACTTTGCTGCATTATTTAAGGACTCTGCTGCATTATTTAAGGACTTTGCTGCATTATTTAAGTATGCTGCTGCGGTATTTAAGGCCTCTGCTGCATTATTTAAGGACTCTGCTGCATTATTAAGGACGTTGCTGCATTATTTAAGGACTTTATTGCATTATTTAAGGATTCTGCTGCATTATTTAAGGAATTTGCTGCATTATTTAAGGACTCTGCTGCATTATTTAAGGACTTTGTTGCATTATTTAATGACTCTGCTGGGGTATTTAAGGACTCTGCTGCATTATTTAAGGGCTTTGCTGCATTATTTAAGGACTCTGCTGCAGTATTTAAGGACTCTGCTGCATTATTTAAGGACTTTGATGCATTATTTAAGGACGCTGCTGCAGAATTTAAGGAATCTGCTGCATTATTTAAGGACTTTGTTGCATTATTTAAGGACTATGCTGCATTATGTAAGGACTCTGCTGCATTATTTAAGGACTTTGCTGCATTATTTAATTACTCTGCTGCATTATTTAAGGACTTTGTTGCATTATTTAAGGACTCTGCTGCATTATTTAAGGACTTTGCTGCATTATTTAAGGACTTTGATGCATTATTTAAGGACGCTGCTGCAGAATTTAAGTAATCTGCTGCATTATTTAAGGACTCTGCTGCATTATTTAAGGACTTTGCTGCATTATTTAAGGACTCTGCTGCATTATTTAAGGACTTTGTTGCATTATTTAATGACTCTGCTGCGGTATTTAAGGACTCTGCTGCATTATTTAAGGACTTTGCTGCATTATTTAAGGACTTTGCTGCAGTAATTAAGGAATCTGCTGCATTATTTAAGGACTTTGTTGCATTATTTAAGGACTGTGCTGCATTGCTTAAGGACTCTGCTGCATTATTTAAGGACTTTGCTGCATTATTTAAGGACTTTGTTGCATTATTTAAGGACTCTGCTGCATTATTTAAGGACTTTGTTGCATTATTTAAGGACTCTGCTGCATTATTTAAGGACTTTGCTGCATTATTTAAGGACTTTGCTGCATTATTTAATTACTCTGCTGCATTATTTAAGGACTTTGTTGCATTATTTAAGGACTCTGCTGCATTATTTAAGGACTTTGCTGCATTATTTAAGGACTTTGATGCATTATTTAAGGACGCTGCTGCAGAATTTAAGTAATCTGCTGCATTATTTAAGGACTCTGCTGCATTATTTAAGGACTTTGCTGCATTATTTAAGGACTCTGCTGCATTATTTAAGGACTTTGTTGCATTATTTAATGACTCTGCTGCGGTATTTAAGGACTCTGCTGCATTATTTAAGGACTTTGCTGCATTATTTAAGGACTTTGCTGCAGTAATTAAGGAATCTGCTGCATTATTTAAGGACTTTGTTGCATTATTTAAGGACTGTGCTGCATTGCTTAAGGACTCTGCTGCATTATTTAAGGACTTTGCTGCATTATTTAAGGACTTTGTTGCATTATTTAAGGACTCTGCTGCATTATTTAAGGACTTTGTTGCATTATTTAAGGACTCTGTTGCATTATTTAAGGACTTTGCTGCATTATTTAAGTACTCTGGTGCATTATTTAAGGACTTTGTTGCACTATTTAAGGACTCTGCTGCATTATTTAAGGACTTTGTTGCATTATTTAATGACTCTGCTGCGGTATTTAAGGACTCTTCTGCATTTTTTAAGGACTTTGCTGCATTATTTAAGGACTCTGCTTCATTATTTAAGGACTTTGTTGCATTATTTAAGGACTCTGCTGCATTATTTAAGGACTTTGCTGCATTATTTAAGGACTCTGCTGCATTATTTAAGGACTTTGTTGCATTATTTAATGACTCTGCTGCGGTATTTAAGGACTCTTCTGCATTATTTAAGGACTTTGCTGCATTATTTAAGGACTCTGCTTCATTATTTAAGGACTTTGTTGCATTATTTAAGGACTCTGCTGCATTATTTAAGGACTTTGTTGCATTATTTAAGGACTCTGCTGCATTATTTAAAGACTTTGCTGCATTATTTAAGTACTCTGGTGCATTATTTAAGGACTCTGCTGCATTATTTAAAGACTTTGCTGCATTATTTAAGTACACTGGTGCATTATTTAAGGACTTTGTTGCATTATTTAAGTATGCTGCTGCGGTATTTAAGGCCTCTGCTGCATTATTTAAGGACTCTGCTGCATTATTAAGGACGTTGCTGCATTATTTAAGGACTTTATTGCATTATTTAAGGATTCTGCTAAATTATTTAAGGAATTTGCTGCATTATTTAAGGACTCTGCTGCATTATTTAAGGACTTTGTTGCATTATTTAATGACTCTGCTGGGGTATTTAAGGACTCTGCTGCATTATTTAAGGGCTTTGCTGCATTATTTAAGGACTCTGCTGCAGTATTTAAGGACTCTGCTGCATTATTTAAGGACTTTGATGCATTATTTAAGGACGCTGCTGCAGAATTTAAGGAATCTGCTGCATTATTTAAGGACTTTGTTGCATTATTTAAGGACTATGCTGCATTATGTAAGGACTCTGCTGCATTATTTAAGGACTTTGCTGCATTATTTAATTACTTTGCTGCATTATTTAAGGACTCTGTTGCATTATTTAAGGACTCTGCTGCATTATTTAAGGACTTTGCTGCATTATTTAAGGACTTTGATGCATTATTTAAGGACGCTGCTGCAGAATTTAAGTAATCTGCTGCATTATTTAAGGACTCTGCTGCATTATTTAAGGACTTTGCTGCATTATTTAAGGACTCTGCTGCATTATTTAAGGACTTTGTTGCATTATTTAATGACTCTGCTGCGGTATTTAAGGACTCTGCTGCATTATTTAAGGACTTTGCTGCATTATTTAAGGACTTTGCGGCAGTAATTAAGGAATCTGCTGCATTATTTAAGGACTTTGTTGAATTATTTAAGGACTGTGCTGCATTGCTTAAGGACTCTGCTGCATTATTTAAGGACGTTGCTGCATTATTTAAGGACTTTGATGCATTATTTAAGGACTCTGCTGCATTATTTAAGGACTTTGTTGCATTATTTAAGGACTCTGTTGCATTATTTAAGGACTTTGCTGCATTATTTAAGTACTCTGGTGCATTATTTAAGGACTGTGTTGCATTATTTAAGGACTCTGCTGCATTATTTAAGGACTTTGTTGCATTATTTAAGGACTCTGCTGCATTATTTAAGGACTTTGCTGCATTATTTAAGTATGCTGCTGCGGTATTTAAGGCCTCTGCTGCATTATTTAAGGACTTTGCTGCATTATTTAAGGACTCTTCTGCATTATTAAGGACGGTGCTGCATTATTTAAGTACTTTATTGCATTATTTAAGGATTCTGCTGCATTATTTAAAGAATTTGCTGCATTATTTAAGGACTCTGCTGCATTATTTAAGGACTTTGTTGCATCATTTAATGACTCTGCTGCAGTATTTAAAGACTCTGTTGCATTATTTAAGGACTTTGATGCATTATTTAAGGAGGCTGCTGCAGAATTTAAGGAATCTGCTGCATTATTTAAGGACTTTGTTGCATTATTTAAGGACTCTGCTGCATTATTTAAGGACGCTGCTGCAGTATTTAAGGCCTCTTCTGCATTATTTAAGGATTTTGCTGCATTATTTAAGGACTCTACTGCATTATTAAGGACGTTGCTGCATTATTTAAGGACTTTATTGCATTATTTAAGGATTCTGCTGCATTATTTAAGGAATTAGCTGCATTATTTAAGTACTCTGCTGCATTATTTAAGGAGTTGGTTGCATTATTTAAGGACTTTGTTGCATTATTTAAGGATTCTGCTGCATTATTTAAGGACTTTGTTGAATTATTTAAGGACGCTGCTGCGGTATTTAAGGACTCTGCTACATTATATAAGGACTTTGCTGCATTATTTCAGGACTCGGCTGCATTATTAAGGGCGTTGCTGCATTTTATTTAAGGAATTTATTGCATTATTTAAGGACTCTGTGCATTATTTAAGGAATTTGCTGCATTATTTAAGGACTCTGCTGCATTATTTAATGACTCTGCTGCGGTATTTAAGGACTCTGCTGCATTATTTAAGCACTCTGCTGCTTTATTTATGGACTTTGCTGCATTATTTAAGGACTCTGCTGTGGTATTTTAAGACTCTGCTGCATTATTTAAGGACTTTGATGCATTATTTAAGAACTCTGCCGCAGTATTTAAGGACTCTGCTGCATTATTTAAGGTCTTTGATGCATTATTTAAGGACTCTTCTGAATTATTTAAGGACTTTGCTGCATTATTTTAGGACGCTGCTGCGGTATTTAAGGCCTCTGCTGCATTATTTAAGGACTTTGCTGCATAATTTAAGGACTCTGCTGCATTATTAAGCACGTTGCTGCATTATTTAAGGACTTTATTGCATTATTTAAGGATTCTGCTGCATTATTTATGGAATTTGCTGCATTATTTAAGGAATTTGCTGCATTATTTAAGAACTCTGCTGCAGTATTTAAGGACTCTGCTGCATTATTTAAGGACTTTATTGCATTATTTAAGGACGCTGCTGCAGAATTTAAGGAATCTGCTGCATTATTTAAGGACGTTGTTGCATTATTTAAGGACTCTGTGCATTATTTAAGGAATTTGCTGCATTATTTAAGGACTCTGCTGCATTATTTAATGACTCTGCTGCGGTATTTAAGGACTCTGCTGCATTATGTAAGCACTCTGCTGCATTATTTAAGGACTTTGTTGCATTATTTAAGGACTCTGCTGCATTATTTAAGGACTTTGTTGCATTATTTAAGGACTCTGCTGCATTATTTAAAGACTTTGCTGCATTATTTAAGTACTCTGGTGCATTATTTAAGGACTCTGCTGCATTATTTAAGTACTCTGGTGCATTATTTAAGGACTTTGTTGCTTTATTTAAGGACTTTGCTGCATTATTTAAGGACTTTGTTGCATTATTTAAGGACTCTGCTGCATTATTTAAGGACTTTGCTGCATTATTTAAGTATGCTGCTGCAGTACTTAAGGCTTCTGCTGCATTATTTAATGACTCTGCTGCATTTTTAAGGACGTTGCTGCATTATTTAAGGACTTTATTGCATTATTTAAGGATTCTGCTGCATTATTTAAGGAATTTGCTGCATTATTTAAGGTCTCTGCTGCATTATTTAAGGACTTTGTTTCATTATTTAATGACTCTGCTGGGGTATTTAAGGACTCTGCTGCATTATTTAAGGACTTTGTTGCATTATTTAAGGAATCTGCTGCATTATTTAAGGACTTTGCTGCATTATTTAAGGACTTTGATGCATTATTTAAGGACGCTGCTGCAGAATTTAAGTAATCTGCTGCATTATTTAAGGACTCTGCTGCATTATTTAAGGACTTTGCTGCATTATTTAAGGACTCTGCTGCATTATGTAAGGACTTTGTTGCATTATTTAATGACTCTGCTGCGGTATTTAAGGACTCTGCTGTATTATTTAAGGACTTTGCTGCATTATTTAAGGACTCTGCTTCATTATTTAAGGACTTTGTTGCATTATTTAAGGACTCTGCTGCATTCTTTAAGGACTTCGTTGCGTTATTTAAGGACTCTGCTGCATTATTTAAGGACTTTGCTGCATTATTTAAGGACTTTGATGCATTATTTAAGGACGCTGCTGCAGAATTTAAGTAATCTGCTGCATTATTTAAGGACTCTGCTGCATTATTTAAGGACTTTGCTGCATTATTTAAGGACTCTGCTGCATTATTTAAGGACTTTGTTGCATTATTTAATGACTCTGCTGCGGTATTTAAGGACTCTGCTGTATTATTTAAGGACTTTGCTGCATTATTTAAGGACTCTGCTTCATTATTTAAGGACTTTGTTGCATTATTTAAGGACTCTGCTGCATTCTTTAAGGACTTCGTTGCATTATTTAAGGACTCTGCTGCATTATTTAAAGACTTTGCTGCATTATTTAAGTACTCTGGTGCATTATTTAAGGACTCTGCTGCATTATTTAAGGACTTTGCTGCATTATTTAAGGACTCTGCTGCATTATTTAAGGACTTTGCTGCATTATTTAAGTATGCTGCTGCGGTATTTAAGGCCTCTGCTGCATTATTTAAGGACTCTGCTGCATTATTAAGGACGTTGCTGCATTATTTAAGGACTTTATTGCATTATTTAAGGATTCTGCTGCATTATTTAAGGAATTTGCTGCATTATTTAAGGACTCTGCTGCATTATTTAAGGACTTTGTTGCATTATTTAATGACTCTGCTGGGGTATTTAAGGACTCTGCTGCATTATTTAAGGGCTTTGCTGCATTATTTAAGGACTCTGCTGCAGTATTTAAGGACTCTGCTGCATTATTTAAGGACTTTGATGCATTATTTAAGGACGCTGCTGCAGAATTTAAGGAATCTGCTGCATTATTTAAGGACTTTGTTGCATTATTTAAGGACTATGCTGCATTATGTAAGGACTCTGCTGCATTATTTAAGGACTTTGCTGCATTATTTAATTACTCTGCTGCATTATTTAAGGACTTTGTTGCATTATTTAAGGACTCTGCTGCATTATTTAAGGACTTTGCTGCATTATTTAAGGACTTTGATGCATTATTTAAGGACGCTGCTGCAGAATTTAAGTAATCTGCTGCATTATTTAAGGACTCTGCTGCATTATTTAAGGACTTTGCTGCATTATTTAAGGACTCTGCTGCATTATTTAAGGACTTTGTTGCATTATTTAATGACTCTGCTGCGGTATTTAAGGACTCTGCTGCATTATTTAAGGACTTTGCTGCATTATTTAAGGACTTTGCTGCAGTAATTAAGGAATCTGCTGCATTATTTAAGGACTTTGTTGCATTATTTAAGGACTGTGCTGCATTGCTTAAGGACTCTGCTGCATTATTTAAGGACTTTGCTGCATTATTTAAGGACTTTGTTGCATTATTTAAGGACTCTGCTGCATTATTTAAGGACTTTGTTGCATTATTTAAGGACTCTGCTGCATTATTTAAGGACTTTGCTGCATTATTTAAGGACTTTGCTGCATTATTTAATTACTCTGCTGCATTATTTAAGGACTTTGTTGCATTATTTAAGGACTCTGCTGCATTATTTAAGGACTTTGCTGCATTATTTAAGGACTTTGATGCATTATTTAAGGACGCTGCTGCAGAATTTAAGTAATCTGCTGCATTATTTAAGGACTCTGCTGCATTATTTAAGGACTTTGCTGCATTATTTAAGGACTCTGCTGCATTATTTAAGGACTTTGTTGCATTATTTAATGACTCTGCTGCGGTATTTAAGGACTCTGCTGCATTATTTAAGGACTTTGCTGCATTATTTAAGGACTTTGCTGCAGTAATTAAGGAATCTGCTGCATTATTTAAGGACTTTGTTGCATTATTTAAGGACTGTGCTGCATTGCTTAAGGACTCTGCTGCATTATTTAAGGACTTTGCTGCATTATTTAAGGACTTTGTTGCATTATTTAAGGACTCTGCTGCATTATTTAAGGACTTTGTTGCATTATTTAAGGACTCTGTTGCATTATTTAAGGACTTTGCTGCATTATTTAAGTACTCTGGTGCATTATTTAAGGACTTTGTTGCACTATTTAAGGACTCTGCTGCATTATTTAAGGACTTTGTTGCATTATTTAAGGACTCTGCTGCATTATTTAAGGACTTTGCTGCATTATTTAAGGACTCTGCTGCATTATTTAAGGACTTTGTTGCATTATTTAATGACTCTGCTGCGGTATTTAAGGACTCTTCTGCATTATTTAAGGACTTTGCTGCATTATTTAAGGACTCTGCTTCATTATTTAAGGACTTTGTTGCATTATTTAAGGACTCTGCTGCATTATTTAAGGACTTTGCTGCATTATTTAAGGACTCTGCTGCATTATTTAAGGACTTTGTTGCATTATTTAATGACTCTGCTGCGGTATTTAAGGACTCTTCTGCATTATTTAAGGACTTTGCTGCATTATTTAAGGACTCTGCTTCATTATTTAAGGACTTTGTTGCATTATTTAAGGACTCTGCTGCATTATTTAAGGACTTTGTTGCATTATTTAAGGACTCTGCTGCATTATTTAAAGACTTTGCTGCATTATTTAAGTACTCTGGTGCATTATTTAAGGACTCTGCTGCATTATTTAAAGACTTTGCTGCATTATTTAAGTACTCTGGTGCATTATTTAAGGACTTTGTTGCATTATTTAAGTATGCTGCTGCGGTATTTAAGGCCTCTGCTGCATTATTTAAGGACTCTGCTGCATTATTTAAAGACATTGCTGCTTTATTTAAGGATTCTGCTGCATTATTTAAGGACTTTGTTGCATTATTTAAGGACGCTGCTGCGGTATTTAAGGACTCTGCTACATTATATAAGGACTTTGCTGCATTATTTCAGGACTCGGCTGCATTATTAAGGGCGTTGCTGCATTTTATTTAAGGAATTTATTGCATTATTTAAGGACTCTGTGCATTATTTATGGAATTTGCTGCATTATTTAAGGACTCTGCTGCATTATTTAATGACTCTGCTGCGGTATTTAAGGACTCTGCTGCATTATTTAAGCACTCTGCTGCTTTATTTATGGACTTTGCTGCATTATTTAAGGACTCTGCTGTGGTATTTTAAGACTCTGCTGCATTATTTAAGGACTTTGATGCATTATTTAAGAACTCTGCCGCAGTATTTAAGGACTCTGCTGCATTTTTTAAGGTCTTTGATGCATTATTTAAGGACTCTTCTGAATTAATTAAGGACTTTGCTGCATTATTTTAGGACGCTGCTGCGGTATTTAAGGCCTCTGCTGCATTATTTAAGGACTTTGCTGCATAATTTAAGGACTCTGCTGCATTATTAAGCACGTTGCTGCATTATTTAAGGACTTTATTGCATTATTTAAGGATTCTGCTGCATTATTTATGGAATTTGCTGCATTATTTAAGGAATTTGCTGCATTATTTAAGAACTCTGCTGCAGTATTTAAGGACTCTGCTGCATTATTTAAGGACTTTATTGCATTATTTAAGGACGCTGCTGCAGAATTTAAGGAATCTGCTGCATTATTTAAGGACGTTGTTGCATTATTTAAGGACTCTGTGCATTATTTAAGGAATTTGCTGCATTATTTAAGGACTCTGCTGCATTATTTAAGGACTTTGCTGCATTATTTAAGGACTTTGCGGCAGTAATTAAGGAATCTGCTGCATTATTTAAGGACTTTGTTGCATTATTTAAGGACTGTGCTGCATTGCTTAAGGACTCTGCTGCATTATTTAAGGACGTTGCTGCATTATTTAAGGACTTTGTTGCATTATTTAAGGACTCTGCTGCATTACTTAAGGACTTTGTTGCATTATTTAAGGACTCTGTTGCATTATTTAAGGACTTTGCTGCATTATTTAAGTACTCTGGTGCATTATTTAAGGACTTTGTTGCATTATTTAAGGACTCTGCTGCATTATTTAAGGACTTTGTTGCATTATTTAAGGACTCTGCTGCATTATTTAAGGACTTTGCTGCATTATTTAAGGACTCTGTTGCATTATTTAAGGACTTTGCTGCATTATTTAAGTACTCTGGTGCATTATTTAAGGACTTTATTGCATTATTTAAGGATTCTGCTGCATTATTTAAGGAATTTGCTGCATTATTTAAGAACTTTGCTGCAGTATTTAAGGACTCTGCTGCATTATTTAAGGACCCTGCTGCAGAATTTAAGGAATCTGCTGCATTACTTAAGGACTTTGTTGCATTATTTAAGGACTCTGCTGCATTATTTAAGGACTTTGCTGCATTATTTAAGGACTTTGATGCATTATTTAAGGACGCCGCAGCAGAATTTAAGTAATCTGCTGCATTATTTAAGGACTCTGCTGCATTATTTAAGGACTTTGCTGCATTATTTAAGGACTCTGCTGTATTATTAAGCACGTTGCTGCATTAATTAAGGACTTTATTGCATTATTTAAGGAATTTGATGCATTATTTAAGGACTCTGCTGCATTATTTAAGGACTTTGCTGCATTATTTAAGGACTCTGCTTCATTATTTAAGGACTTTGTTGCATTATTTAAGGACTCTGCTGCATTATTTAAAGACTTTGCTGCATTATTTAAGTACTCTGGTGCATTATTTAAGGACTCTGCTGCATTATTTAAAGACTTTGCTGCATTATTTAAGTACTCTGGTGCATTATTTAAGGACTTTGTTGCTTTATTTAAGGACTTTGCTGCATTATTTAAGGACTTTGTTGCATTATTTAAGGACTCTGCTGCATTATTTAAGGACTTTGCTGCATTATTTAAGTATGCTGCTGCAGTATTTAAGGCCTCTGCTGCATTATTTAAGGACTCTGCTGCATTTTTAAGGACGTTGCTGCATTATTTAAGGACTTTATTGCATTATTTAAGGATTCTGCTGCATTATTTAAGGAATTTGCTGCATTATTTAAGGACTCTGCTGCATTATTTAAGGACTTTGTTGCATTATTTAATGACTCTGCTGGGGTATTTAAGGACTCTGCTGCATTATTTAAGGACTTTGTTGCATTATTTAAGGACTCTGCTGCATTATTTAAGGACTTTGCTGCATTATTTAAGGACTTTGATGCATTATTTAAGGACGCTGCTGCAGAATTTAAGTAATCTGCTGCATTATTTAAGGACTCTGCTGCATTATTTAAGGACTTTGCTGCATTATTTAAGGACTCTGCTGCATTATTTAAGGACTTTGTTGCATTATTTAATGACTCTGCTGCGGTATTTAAGGACTCTGCTGTATTATTTAAGGACTTTGCTGCATTATTTAAGGACTCTGCTTCATTATTTAAGGACTTTGTTGCATTATTTAAGGACTCTGCTGCATTCTTTAAGGACTTCGTTGCATTATTTAAGGACTCTGCTGCATTATTTAAAGACTTTGCTGCATTATTTAAGTACTCTGGTGCATTATTTAAGGACTCTGCTGCATTATTTAAGGACTTTGCTGCATTATTTAAGGACTCTGCTGCATTATTTAAGGACTTTGCTGCATTATTTAAGTATGCTGCTGCGGTATTTAAGGCCTCTGCTGCATTATTTAAGGACTCTGCTGCATTATTAAGGACGTTGCTGCATTATTTAAGGACTTTATTGCATTATTTAAGGATTCTGCTGCATTATTTAAGGAATTTGCTGCATTATTTAAGGACTCTGCTGCATTATTTAAGGACTTTGTTGCATTATTTAATGACTCTGCTGGGGTATTTAAGGACTCTGCTGCATTATTTAAGGGCTTTGCTGCATTATTTAAGGACTCTGCTGCAGTATTTAAGGACTCTGCTGCATTATTTAAGGACTTTGATGCATTATTTAAGGACGCTGCTGCAGAATTTAAGGAATCTGCTGCATTATTTAAGGACTTTGTTGCATTATTTAAGGACTATGCTGCATTATGTAAGGACTCTGCTGCATTATTTAAGGACTTTGCTGCATTATTTAATTACTCTGCTGCATTATTTAAGGACTTTGTTGCATTATTTAAGGACTCTGCTGCATTATTTAAGGACTTTGCTGCATTATTTAAGGACTTTGATGCATTATTTATGGACGCTGCTGCAGAATTTAAGTAATCTGCTGCATTATTTAAGGACTCTGCTGCATTATTTAAGGACTTTGTTGCATTATTTAAGGACTATGCTGCATTATGTAAGGACTCTGCTGCATTATTTAAGGACTTTGCTGCATTATTTAATGACTCTGCTGCGGTATTTAAGGACTCTGCTGCATTATTTAAGGACTTTGCTGCATTATTTAAGGACTTTGCTGCAGTAATTAAGGAATCTGCTGCATTATTTAAGGACTTTGTTGCATTATTTAAGGACTGTGCTGCATTGCTTAAGGACTCTGCTGCATTATTTAAGGACTTTGCTGCATTATTTAAGGACTTTGTTGCATTATTTAAGGACTCTGCTGCATTATTTAAGGACTTTGTTGCATTATTTAAGGACTCTGTTGCATTATTTAAGGACTTTGCTGCATTATTTAAGTACTCTGGTGCATTATTTAAGGACTTTGTTGCACAATTTAAGGACTCTGCTGCATTATTTAAGGACTTTGTTGCATTATTTAAGGACTCTGCTGCATTATTTAAGGACTTTGCTGCATTATTTAAGGACTCTGCTGCATTATTTAAGGACTTTGTTGCACAATTTAAGGACTCTGCTGCATTATTTAAGGACTTTGTTGCATTATTTAAGGACTCTGCTGCATTATTTAAGGACTTTGCTGCATTATTTAAGGACTCTGCTGCATTATTTAAGCACTCTGCTGCTTTATTTATGGACTTTGCTGCATTATTTAAGGACTCTGCTGTGGTATTTTAAGACTCTGCTGCATTATTTAAGGACTTTGATGCATTATTTAAGAACTCTGCCGCAGTATTTAAGGACTCTGCTGCATTTTTTAAGGTCTTTGATGCATTATTTAAGGACTCTTCTGAATTAATTAAGGACTTTGCTGCATTATTTTAGGACGCTGCTGCGGTATTTAAGGCCTCTGCTGCATTATTTAAGGACTTTGCTGCATAATTTAAGGACTCTGCTGCATTATTAAGCACGTTGCTGCATTATTTAAGGACTTTATTGCATTATTTAAGGATTCTGCTGCATTATTTATGGAATTTGCTGCATTATTTAAGGAATTTGCTGCATTATTTAAGAACTCTGCTGCAGTATTTAAGGACTCTGCTGCATTATTTAAGGACTTTATTGCATTATTTAAGGACGCTGCTGCAGAATTTAAGGAATCTGCTGCATTATTTAAGGACGTTGTTGCATTATTTAAGGACTCTGTGCATTATTTAAGGAATTTGCTGCATTATTTAAGGACTCTGCTGCATTATTTAAGGACTTTGCTGCATTATTTAAGGACTTTGCGGCAGTAATTAAGGAATCTGCTGCATTATTTAAGGACTTTGTTGCATTATTTAAGGACTGTGCTGCATTGCTTAAGGACTCTGCTGCATTATTTAAGGACGTTGCTGCATTATTTAAGGACTTTGTTGCATTATTTAAGGACTCTGCTGCATTACTTAAGGACTTTGTTGCATTATTTAAGGACTCTGTTGCATTATTTAAGGATTCTGCTGCATTATTTAAGGAATTTGCTGCATTATTTAAGGACTCTGCTGCATTATTTAAGGACTTTGTTGCATTATTTAATGACTCTGCTGGGGTATTTAAGGACTCTGCTGCATTATTTAAGGACTTTGTTGCATTATTTAAGGACTCTGCTGCATTATTTAAGGACTTTGCTGCATTATTTAAGGACTTTGATGCATTATTTAAGGACGCTGCTGCAGAATTTAAGTAATCTGCTGCATTATTTAAGGACTCTGCTGCATTATTTAAGGACTTTGCTGCATTATTTAAGGACTCTGCTGCATTATTTAAGGACTTTGTTGCATTATTTAATGACTCTGCTGCGGTATTTAAGGACTCTGCTGTATTATTTAAGGACTTTGCTGCATTATTTAAGGACTCTGCTTCATTATTTAAGGACTTTGTTGCATTATTTAAGGACTCTGCTGCATTCTTTAAGGACTTCGTTGCATTATTTAAGGACTCTGCTGCATTATTTAAAGACTTTGCTGCATTATTTAAGTACTCTGGTGCATTATTTAAGGACTCTGCTGCATTATTTAAGGACTTTGCTGCATTATTTAAGGACTCTGCTGCATTATTTAAGGACTTTGCTGCATTATTTAAGTATGCTGCTGCGGTATTTAAGGCCTCTGCTGCATTATTTAAGGACTCTGCTGCATTATTAAGGACGTTGCTGCATTATTTAAGGACTTTATTGCATTATTTAAGGATTCTGCTGCATTATTTAAGGAATTTGCTGCATTATTTAAGGACTCTGCTGCATTATTTAAGGACTTTGTTGCATTATTTAATGACTCTGCTGGGGTATTTAAGGACTCTGCTGCATTATTTAAGGGCTTTGCTGCATTATTTAAGGACTCTGCTGCAGTATTTAAGGACTCTGCTGCATTATTTAAGGACTTTGATGCATTATTTAAGGACGCTGCTGCAGAATTTAAGGAATCTGCTGCATTATTTAAGGACTTTGTTGCATTATTTAAGGACTATGCTGCATTATGTAAGGACTCTGCTGCATTATTTAAGGACTTTGCTGCATTATTTAATTACTCTGCTGCATTATTTAAGGACTTTGTTGCATTATTTAAGGACTCTGCTGCATTATTTAAGGACTTTGCTGCATTATTTAAGGACTTTGATGCATTATTTATGGACGCTGCTGCAGAATTTAAGTAATCTGCTGCATTATTTAAGGACTCTGCTGCATTATTTAAGGACTTTGTTGCATTATTTAAGGACTATGCTGCATTATGTAAGGACTCTGCTGCATTATTTAAGGACTTTGCTGCATTATTTAATGACTCTGCTGCGGTATTTAAGGACTCTGCTGCATTATTTAAGGACTTTGCTGCATTATTTAAGGACTTTGCTGCAGTAATTAAGGAATCTGCTGCATTATTTAAGGACTTTGTTGCATTATTTAAGGACTGTGCTGCATTGCTTAAGGACTCTGCTGCATTATTTAAGGACTTTGCTGCATTATTTAAGGACTTTGTTGCATTATTTAAGGACTCTGCTGCATTATTTAAGGACTTTGTTGCATTATTTAAGGACTCTGTTGCATTATTTAAGGACTTTGCTGCATTATTTAAGTACTCTGGTGCATTATTTAAGGACTTTGTTGCACAATTTAAGGACTCTGCTGCATTATTTAAGGACTTTGTTGCATTATTTAAGGACTCTGCTGCATTATTTAAGGACTTTGCTGCATTATTTAAGGACTCTGCTGCATTATTTAAGGACTTTGTTGCACAATTTAAGGACTCTGCTGCATTATTTAAGGACTTTGTTGCATTATTTAAGGACTCTGCTGCATTATTTAAGGACTTTGCTGCATTATTTAAGGACTCTGCTGCATTATTTAAGCACTCTGCTGCTTTATTTATGGACTTTGCTGCATTATTTAAGGACTCTGCTGTGGTATTTTAAGACTCTGCTGCATTATTTAAGGACTTTGATGCATTATTTAAGAACTCTGCCGCAGTATTTAAGGACTCTGCTGCATTTTTTAAGGTCTTTGATGCATTATTTAAGGACTCTTCTGAATTAATTAAGGACTTTGCTGCATTATTTTAGGACGCTGCTGCGGTATTTAAGGCCTCTGCTGCATTATTTAAGGACTTTGCTGCATAATTTAAGGACTCTGCTGCATTATTAAGCACGTTGCTGCATTATTTAAGGACTTTATTGCATTATTTAAGGATTCTGCTGCATTATTTATGGAATTTGCTGCATTATTTAAGGAATTTGCTGCATTATTTAAGAACTCTGCTGCAGTATTTAAGGACTCTGCTGCATTATTTAAGGACTTTATTGCATTATTTAAGGACGCTGCTGCAGAATTTAAGGAATCTGCTGCATTATTTAAGGACGTTGTTGCATTATTTAAGGACTCTGTGCATTATTTAAGGAATTTGCTGCATTATTTAAGGACTCTGCTGCATTATTTAAGGACTTTGCTGCATTATTTAAGGACTTTGCGGCAGTAATTAAGGAATCTGCTGCATTATTTAAGGACTTTGTTGCATTATTTAAGGACTGTGCTGCATTGCTTAAGGACTCTGCTGCATTATTTAAGGACGTTGCTGCATTATTTAAGGACTTTGTTGCATTATTTAAGGACTCTGCTGCATTACTTAAGGACTTTGTTGCATTATTTAAGGACTCTGTTGCATTATTTAAGGACTTTGCTGCATTATTTAAGTACTCTGGTGCATTATTTAAGGACTTTGTTGCATTATTTAAGGACTCTGCTGCATTATTTAAGGACTTTGTTGCATTATTTAAGGACTCTGCTGCATTATTTAAGGACTTTGCTGCATTATTTAAGGACTCTGTTGCATTATTTAAGGACTTTGCTGCATTATTTAAGTACTCTGGTGCATTATTTAAGGACTTTATTGCATTATTTAAGGATTCTGCTGCATTATTTAAGGAATTTGCTGCATTATTTAAGAACTTTGCTGCAGTATTTAAGGACTCTGCTGCATTATTTAAGGACCCTGCTGCAGAATTTAAGGAATCTGCTGCATTACTTAAGGACTTTGTTGCATTATTTAAGGACTCTGCTGCATTATTTAAGGACTTTGCTGCATTATTTAAGGACTTTGATGCATTATTTAAGGACGCCGCAGCAGAATTTAAGTAATCTGCTGCATTATTTAAGGACTCTGCTGCATTATTTAAGGACTTTGCTGCATTATTTAAGGACTCTGCTGTATTATTAAGCACGTTGCTGCATTAATTAAGGACTTTATTGCATTATTTAAGGAATTTGATGCATTATTTAAGGACTCTGCTGCATTATTTAAGGACTTTGCTGCATTATTTAAGGACTCTGCTTCATTATTTAAGGACTTTGTTGCATTATTTAAGGACTCTGCTGCATTATTTAAAGACTTTGCTGCATTATTTAAGTACTCTGGTGCATTATTTAAGGACTCTGCTGCATTATTTAAAGACTTTGCTGCATTATTTAAGTACTCTGGTGCATTATTTAAGGACTTTGTTGCTTTATTTAAGGACTTTGCTGCATTATTTAAGGACTTTGTTGCATTATTTAAGGACTCTGCTGCATTATTTAAGGACTTTGCTGCATTATTTAAGTATGCTGCTGCAGTATTTAAGGCCTCTGCTGCATTATTTAAGGACTCTGCTGCATTTTTAAGGACGTTGCTGCATTATTTAAGGACTTTATTGCATTATTTAAGGATTCTGCTGCATTATTTAAGGAATTTGCTGCATTATTTAAGGACTCTGCTGCATTATTTAAGGACTTTGTTGCATTATTTAATGACTCTGCTGGGGTATTTAAGGACTCTGCTGCATTATTTAAGGACTTTGTTGCATTATTTAAGGACTCTGCTGCATTATTTAAGGACTTTGCTGCATTATTTAAGGACTTTGATGCATTATTTAAGGACGCTGCTGCAGAATTTAAGTAATCTGCTGCATTATTTAAGGACTCTGCTGCATTATTTAAGGACTTTGCTGCATTATTTAAGGACTCTGCTGCATTATTTAAGGACTTTGTTGCATTATTTAATGACTCTGCTGCGGTATTTAAGGACTCTGCTGTATTATTTAAGGACTTTGCTGCATTATTTAAGGACTCTGCTTCATTATTTAAGGACTTTGTTGCATTATTTAAGGACTCTGCTGCATTCTTTAAGGACTTCGTTGCATTATTTAAGGACTCTGCTGCATTATTTAAAGACTTTGCTGCATTATTTAAGTACTCTGGTGCATTATTTAAGGACTCTGCTGCATTATTTAAGGACTTTGCTGCATTATTTAAGGACTCTGCTGCATTATTTAAGGACTTTGCTGCATTATTTAAGTATGCTGCTGCGGTATTTAAGGCCTCTGCTGCATTATTTAAGGACTCTGCTGCATTATTAAGGACGTTGCTGCATTATTTAAGGACTTTATTGCATTATTTAAGGATTCTGCTGCATTATTTAAGGAATTTGCTGCATTATTTAAGGACTCTGCTGCATTATTTAAGGACTTTGTTGCATTATTTAATGACTCTGCTGGGGTATTTAAGGACTCTGCTGCATTATTTAAGGGCTTTGCTGCATTATTTAAGGACTCTGCTGCAGTATTTAAGGACTCTGCTGCATTATTTAAGGACTTTGATGCATTATTTAAGGACGCTGCTGCAGAATTTAAGGAATCTGCTGCATTATTTAAGGACTTTGTTGCATTATTTAAGGACTATGCTGCATTATGTAAGGACTCTGCTGCATTATTTAAGGACTTTGCTGCATTATTTAATTACTCTGCTGCATTATTTAAGGACTTTGTTGCATTATTTAAGGACTCTGCTGCATTATTTAAGGACTTTGCTGCATTATTTAAGGACTTTGATGCATTATTTATGGACGCTGCTGCAGAATTTAAGTAATCTGCTGCATTATTTAAGGACTCTGCTGCATTATTTAAGGACTTTGTTGCATTATTTAAGGACTATGCTGCATTATGTAAGGACTCTGCTGCATTATTTAAGGACTTTGCTGCATTATTTAATGACTCTGCTGCGGTATTTAAGGACTCTGCTGCATTATTTAAGGACTTTGCTGCATTATTTAAGGACTTTGCTGCAGTAATTAAGGAATCTGCTGCATTATTTAAGGACTTTGTTGCATTATTTAAGGACTGTGCTGCATTGCTTAAGGACTCTGTTGCATTATTTAAGGACTTTGCTGCATTATTTAAGTACTCTGGTGCATTATTTAAGGACTTTGTTGCACAATTTAAGGACTCTGCTGCATTATTTAAGGACTTTGTTGCATTATTTAAGGACTCTGCTGCATTATTTAAGGACTTTGCTGCATTATTTAAGGACTCTGCTGCATTATTTAAGGACTTTGTTGCATTATTTAATGACTCTGCTGCGGTATTTAAGGACTCTTCTGCATTTTTTAAGGACTTTGCTGCATTATTTAAGGACTCTGCTTCATTATTTAAGGACTTTGTTGCATTATTTAAGGACTCTGCTGCATTATTTAAGGACTTTGCTGCATTATTTAAGGACTCTGCTGCATTATTTAAGGACTTTGTTGCATTATTTAATGACTCTGCTGCGGTATTTAAGGACTCTTCTGCATTATTTAAGGACTTTGCTGCATTATTTAAGGACTCTGCTTCATTATTTAAGGACTTTGTTGCATTATTTAAGGACTCTGCTGCATTATTTAAGGACTCTGCTGCATTATTTAAAGACTTTGCTGCATTATTTAAGTACACTGGTGCATTATTTAAGGACTTTGTTACATTATTTAAGTATGCTGCTGCGGTATTTAAGGCCTCTGCTGCATTATTTAAGGACTCTGCTGCATTATTAAGGACGTTGCTGCATTATTTAAGGACTTTATTGCATTATTTAAGGATTCTGCTAAATTATTTAAGGAATTTGCTGCATTATTTAAGGACTCTGCTGCATTATTTAAGGACTTTGTTGCATTATTTAATGACTCTGCTGGGGTATTTAAGGACTCTGCTGCATTATTTAAGGGCTTTGCTGCATTATTTAAGGACTCTGCTGCAGTATTTAAGGACTCTGCTGCATTATTTAAGGACTTTGATGCATTATTTAAGGACGCTGCTGCAGAATTTAAGGAATCTGCTGCATTATTTAAGGACTTTGTTGCATTATTTAAGGACTATGCTGCATTATGTAAGGACTCTGCTGCATTATTTAAGGACTTTGCTGCATTATTTAATTACTTTGCTGCATTATTTAAGGACTCTGTTGCGTTATTTAAGGACTCTGCTGCATTATTTAAGGACTTTGCTGCATTATTTAAGGACTTTGATGCATTATTTAAGGACGCTGCTGCAGAATTTAAGTAATCTGCTGCATTATTTAAGGACTCTGCTGCATTATTTAAGGACTTTGCTGCATTATTTAAGGACTCTGCTGCATTATTTAAGGACTTTGTTGCATTATTTAATGACTCTGCTGCGGTATTTAAGGACTCTGCTGTATTATTTAAGGACTTTGCTGCATTATTTAAGGACTCTGCTTCATTATTTAAGGACTTTGTTGCATTATTTAAGGACTCTGCTGCATTCTTTAAGGACTTCGTTGCATTATTTAAGGACTCTGCTGCATTATTTAAAGACTTTGCTGCATTATTTAAGTACGCTGGTGCATTATTTAAGGACTCTGCTGCATTATTTAAGGACTTTGCTGCATTATTTAAGGACTCTGCTGCATTATTTAAGGACTTTGCTGCATTATTTAAGTATGCTGCTGCGGTATTTAAGGCCTCTGCTGCATTATTTAAGGACTCTGCTGCATTATTAAGGACGTTGCTGCATTATTTAAGGACGTTATTGCATTATTTAAGGATTCTGCTGCATTATTTAAGGAATTTGCTGCATTATTTAAGGACTCTGCTGCATTATTTAAGGACTTTGTTGCATTATTTAATGACTCTGCTGGGGTATTTAAGGACTCTGCTGCATTATTTAAGGGCTTTGCTGCATAATTTAAGGACTCTGCTGCAGTATTTAAGGACTCTGCTGCATTATTTAAGGACTTTGATGCATTATTTAAGGACGCTGCTGCAGAATTTAAGGAATCTGCTGCATTATTTAAGGACTTTGTTGCATTATTTAAGGACTATGCTGCATTATGTAAGGACTCTGCTGCATTATTTAAGGACTTTGCTGCATTATTTAAGGACGCTGCTGCAGTATTTAAGGCCTCTTCTGCATTATTTAAGGATTTTGCTGCATTATTTAAGGACTCTACTGCATTATTAAGGACGTTGCTGCATTATTTAAGGACTTTATTGCATTATTTAAGGATTCTGCTGCATTATTTAAGGAATTAGCTGCATTATTTAAGTACTCTGCTGCATTATTTAAGGAGTTGGTTGCATTATTTAAGGACTTTGTTGCATTATTTAAGGATTCTGCTGCATTATTTAAGGACTTTGTTGAATTATTTAAGGACGCTGCTGCGGTATTTAAGGACTCTGCTACATTATATAAGGACTTTGCTGCATTATTTCAGGACTCGGCTGCATTATTAAGGGCGTTGCTGCATTTTATTTAAGGAATTTATTGCATTATTTAAGGACTCTGTGCATTATTTAAGGAATTTGCTGCATTATTTAAGGACTCTGCTGCATTATTTAATGACTCTGCTGCGGTATTTAAGGACTCTGCTGCATTATTTAAGCACTCTGCTGCTTTATTTATGGACTTTGCTGCATTATTTAAGGACTCTGCTGTGGTATTTTAAGACTCTGCTGCATTATTTAAGGACTTTGATGCATTATTTAAGAACTCTGCCGCAGTATTTAAGGACTCTGCTGCATTATTTAAGGTCTTTGATGCATTATTTAAGGACTCTTCTGAATTATTTAAGGACTTTGCTGCATTATTTTAGGACGCTGCTGCGGTATTTAAGGCCTCTGCTGCATTATTTAAGGACTTTGCTGCATAATTTAAGGACTCTGCTGCATTATTAAGCACGTTGCTGCATTATTTAAGGACTTTATTGCATTATTTAAGGATTCTGCTGCATTATTTATGGAATTTGCTGCATTATTTAAGGAATTTGCTGCATTATTTAAGAACTCTGCTGCAGTATTTAAGGACTCTGCTGCATTATTTAAGGACTTTATTGCATTATTTAAGGACGCTGCTGCAGAATTTAAGGAATCTGCTGCATTATTTAAGGACGTTGTTGCATTATTTAAGGACTCTGTGCATTATTTAAGGAATTTGCTGCATTATTTAAGGACTCTGCTGCATTATTTAATGACTCTGCTGCGGTATTTAAGGACTCTGCTGCATTATGTAAGCACTCTGCTGCATTATTTAAGGACTTTGTTGCATTATTTAAGGACTCTGCTGCATTATTTAAGGACTTTGTTGCATTATTTAAGGACTCTGCTGCATTATTTAAAGACTTTGCTGCATTATTTAAGTACTCTGGTGCATTATTTAAGGACTCTGCTGCATTATTTAAGTACTCTGGTGCATTATTTAAGGACTTTGTTGCTTTATTTAAGGACTTTGCTGCATTATTTAAGGACTTTGTTGCATTATTTAAGGACTCTGCTGCATTATTTAAGGACTTTGCTGCATTATTTAAGTATGCTGCTGCAGTATTTAAGGCTTCTGCTGCATTATTTAAGGACTCTGCTGCATTTTTAAGGACGTTGCTGCATTATTTAAGGACTTTATTGCATTATTTAAGGATTCTGCTGCATTATTTAAGGAATTTGCTGCATTATTTAAGGTCTCTGCTGCATTATTTAAGGACTTTGTTTCATTATTTAATGACTCTGCTGGGGTATTTAAGGACTCTGCTGCATTATTTAAGGACTTTGTTGCATTATTTAAGGAATCTGCTGCATTATTTAAGGACTTTGCTGCATTATTTAAGGACTTTGATGCATTATTTAAGGACGCTGCTGCAGAATTTAAGTAATCTGCTGCATTATTTAAGGACTCTGCTGCATTATTTAAGGACTTTGCTGCATTATTTAAGGACTCTGCTGCATTATGTAAGGACTTTGTTGCATTATTTAATGACTCTGCTGCGGTATTTAAGGACTCTGCTGTATTATTTAAGGACTTTGCTGCATTATTTAAGGACTCTGCTTCATTATTTAAGGACTTTGTTGCATTATTTAAGGACTCTGCTGCATTCTTTAAGGACTTCGTTGCGTTATTTAAGGACTCTGCTGCATTATTTAAGGACTTTGCTGCATTATTTAAGGACTTTGATGCATTATTTAAGGACGCTGCTGCAGAATTTAAGTAATCTGCTGCATTATTTAAGGACTCTGCTGCATTATTTAAGGACTTTGCTGCATTATTTAAGGACTCTGCTGCATTATTTAAGGACTTTGTTGCATTATTTAATGACTCTGCTGCGGTATTTAAGGACTCTGCTGTATTATTTAAGGACTTTGCTGCATTATTTAAGGACTCTGCTTCATTATTTAAGGACTTTGTTGCATTATTTAAGGACTCTGCTGCATTCTTTAAGGACTTCGTTGCATTATTTAAGGACTCTGCTGCATTATTTAAAGACTTTGCTGCATTATTTAAGTACTCTGGTGCATTATTTAAGGACTCTGCTGCATTATTTAAGGACTTTGCTGCATTATTTAAGGACTCTGCTGCATTATTTAAGGACTTTGCTGCATTATTTAAGTATGCTGCTGCGGTATTTAAGGCCTCTGCTGCATTATTTAAGGACTCTGCTGCATTATTAAGGACGTTGCTGCATCATTTAAGGACTTTATTGCATTATTTAAGGATTCTGCTGCATTATTTAAGGAATTTGCTGCATTATTTAAGGACTCTGCTGCATTATTTAAGGACTTTGTTGCATTATTTAATGACTCTGCTGGGGTATTTAAGGACTCTGCTGCATTATTTAAGGGCTTTGCTGCATTATTTAAGGACTCTGCTGCAGTATTTAAGGACTCTGCTGCATTATTTAAGGACTTTGATGCATTATTTAAGGACGCTGCTGCAGAATTTAAGGAATCTGCTGCATTATTTAAGGACTTTGTTGCATTATTTAAGGACTATGCTGCATTATGTAAGGACTCTGCTGCATTATTTAAGGACTTTGCTGCATTATTTAATTACTCTGCTGCATTATTTAAGGACTTTGTTGCATTATTTAAGGACTCTGCTGCATTATTTAAGGACTTTGCTGCATTATTTAAGGACTTTGATGCATTATTTAAGGACGCTGCTGCAGAATTTAAGTAATCTGCTGCATTATTTAAGGACTCTGCTGCATTATTTAAGGACTTTGCTGCATTATTTAAGGACTCTGCTGCATTATTTAAGGACTTTGTTGCATTATTTAATGACTCTGCTGCGGTATTTAAGGACTCTGCTGCATTATTTAAGGACTTTGCTGCATTATTTTAGGACTTTGCTGCAGTAATTAAGGAATCTGCTGCATTATTTAAGGACTTTGTTGCATTATTTAAGGACTGTGCTGCATTGCTTAAGGACTCTGCTGCATTATTTAAGGACTTTGCTGCATTATTTAAGGACTTTGTTGCATTATTTAAGGACTCTGCTGCATTATTTAAGGACTTTGTTGCATTATTTAAGGACTCTGCTGCATTATTTAAGGACTTTGCTGCATTATTTAAGGACTTTGCTGCATTATTTAATTACTCTGCTGCATTATTTAAGGACTTTGTTGCATTATTTAAGGACTCTGCTGCATTATTTAAGGACTTTGCTGCATTATTTAAGGACTTTGATGCATTATTTAAGGACGCTGCTGCAGAATTTAAGTAATCTGCTGCATTATTTAAGGACTCTGCTGCATTATTTAAGGACTTTGCTGCATTATTTAAGGACTCTGCTGCATTATTTAAGGACTTTGTTGCATTATTTAATGACTCTGCTGCGGTATTTAAGGACTCTGCTGCATTATTTAAGGACTTTGCTGCATTATTTAAGGACTTTGCTGCAGTAATTAAGGAATCTGCTGCATTATTTAAGGACTTTGTTGCATTATTTAAGGACTGTGCTGCATTGCTTAAGGACTCTGCTGCATTATTTAAGGACTTTGCTGCATTATTTAAGGACTTTGTTGCATTATTTAAGGACTCTGCTGCATTATTTAAGGACTTTGTTGCATTATTTAAGGACTCTGTTGCATTATTTAAGGACTTTGCTGCATTATTTAAGTACTCTGGTGCATTATTTAAGGACTTTGTTGCACTATTTAAGGACTCTGCTGCATTATTTAAGGACTTTGTTGCATTATTTAAGGACTCTGCTGCATTATTTAAGGACTTTGCTGCATTATTTAAGGACTCTGCTGCATTATTTAAGGACTTTGTTGCATTATTTAATGACTCTGCTGCGGTATTTAAGGACTCTTCTGCATTATTTAAGGACTTTGCTGCATTATTTAAGGACTCTGCTTCATTATTTAAGGACTTTGTTGCATTATTTAAGGACTCTGCTGCATTATTTAAGGACTTTGCTGCATTATTTAAGGACTCTGCTGCATTATTTAAGGACTTTGTTGCATTATTTAATGACTCTGCTGCGGTATTTAAGGACTCTTCTGCATTATTTAAGGACTTTGCTGCATTATTTAAGGACTCTGCTTCATTATTTAAGGACTTTGTTGCATTATTTAAGGACTCTGCTGCATTATTTAAGGACTTTGTTGCATTATTTAAGGACTCTGCTGCATTATTTAAAGACTTTGCTGCATTATTTAAGTACTCTGGTGCATTATTTAAGGACTCTGCTGCATTATTTAAAGACTTTGCTGCATTATTTAAGTACTCTGGTGCATTATTTAAGGACTTTGTTGCATTATTTAAGTATGCTGCTGCGGTATTTAAGGCCTCTGCTGCATTATTTAAGGACTCTGCTGCATTATTTAAAGACTTTGCTGCTTTATTTAAGGATTCTGCTGCATTATTTAAGGACTTTGTTGCATTATTTAAGGACGCTGCTGCGGTATTTAAGGACTCTGCTACATTATATAAGGACTTTGCTGCATTATTTCAGGACTCGGCTGCATTATTAAGGGCGTTGCTGCATTTTATTTAAGGAATTTATTGCATTATTTAAGGACTCTGTGCATTATTTATGGAATTTGCTGCATTATATAAGGACTCTGCTGCATTATTTAATGACTCTGCTGCGGTATTTAAGGACTCTGCTGCATTATTTAAGCACTCTGCTGCTTTATTTATGGACTTTGCTGCATTATTTAAGGACTCTGCTGTGGTATTTTAAGACTCTGCTGCATTATTTAAGGACTTTGATGCATTATTTAAGAACTCTGCCGCAGTATTTAAGGACTCTGCTGCATTTTTTAAGGTCTTTGATGCATTATTTAAGGACTCTTCTGAATTAATTAAGGACTTTGCTGCATTATTTTAGGACGCTGCTGCGGTATTTAAGGCCTCTGCTGCATTATTTAAGGACTTTGCTGCATAATTTAAGGACTCTGCTGCATTATTAAGCACGTTGCTGCATTATTTAAGGACTTTATTGCATTATTTAAGGATTCTGCTGCATTATTTATGGAATTTGCTGCATTATTTAAGGAATTTGCTGCATTATTTAAGAACTCTGCTGCAGTATTTAAGGACTCTGCTGCATTATTTAAGGACTTTATTGCATTATTTAAGGACGCTGCTGCAGAATTTAAGGAATCTGCTGCATTATTTAAGGACGTTGTTGCATTATTTAAGGACTCTGTGCATTATTTAAGGAATTTGCTGCATTATTTAAGGACTCTGCTGCATTATTTAAGGACTTTGCTGCATTATTTAAGGACTTTGCGGCAGTAATTAAGGAATCTGCTGCATTATTTAAGGACTTTGTTGCATTATTTAAGGACTGTGCTGCATTGCTTAAGGACTCTGCTGCATTATTTAAGGACGTTGCTGCATTATTTAAGGACTTTGTTGCATTATTTAAGGACTCTGCTGCATTACTTAAGGACTTTGTTGCATTATTTAAGGACTCTGTTGCATTATTTAAGGACTTTGCTGCATTATTTAAGTACTCTGGTGCATTATTTAAGGACTTTGTTGCATTATTTAAGGACTCTGCTGCATTATTTAAGGACTTTGTTGCATTATTTAAGGACTCTGCTGCATTATTTAAGGACTTTGCTGCATTATTTAAGGACTCTGTTGCATTATTTAAGGACTTTGCTGCATTATTTAAGTACTCTGGTGCATTATTTAAGGACTTTATTGCATTATTTAAGGATTCTGCTGCATTATTTAAGGAATTTGCTGCATTATTTAAGAACTTTGCTGCAGTATTTAAGGACTCTGCTGCATTATTTAAGGACCCTGCTGCAGAATTTAAGGAATCTGCTGCATTACTTAAGGACTTTGTTGCATTATTTAAGGACTCTGCTGCATTATTTAAGGACTTTGCTGCATTATTTAAGGACTTTGATGCATTATTTAAGGACGCCGCAGCAGAATTTAAGTAATCTGCTGCATTATTTAAGGACTCTGCTGCATTATTTAAGGACTTTGCTGCATTATTTAAGGACTCTGCTGTATTATTAAGCACGTTGCTGCATTAATTAAGGACTTTATTGCATTATTTAAGGAATTTGATGCATTATTTAAGGACTCTGCTGCATTATTTAAGGACTTTGCTGCATTATTTAAGGACTCTGCTTCATTATTTAAGGACTTTGTTGCATTATTTAAGGACTCTGCTGCATTATTTAAAGACTTTGCTGCATTATTTAAGTACTCTGGTGCATTATTTAAGGACTCTGCTGCATTATTTAAAGACTTTGCTGCATTATTTAAGTACTCTGGTGCATTATTTAAGGACTTTGTTGCTTTATTTAAGGACTTTGCTGCATTATTTTAGGACTTTGTTGCATTATTTAAGGACTCTGCTGCATTATTTAAGGACTTTGCTGCATTATTTAAGTATGCTGCTGCAGTATTTAAGGCCTCTGCTGCATTATTTAAGGACTCTGCTGCATTTTTAAGGACGTTGCTGCATTATTTAAGGACTTTATTGCATTATTTAAGGATTCTGCTGCATTATTTAAGGAATTTGCTGCATTATTTAAGGACTCTGCTGCATTATTTAAGGACTTTGTTGCATTATTTAATGACTCTGCTGGGGTATTTAAGGACTCTGCTGCATTATTTAAGGACTTTGTTGCATTATTTAAGGACTCTGCTGCATTATTTAAGGACTTTGCTGCATTATTTAAGGACTTTGATGCATTATTTAAGGACGCTGCTGCAGAATTTAAGTAATCTGCTGCATTATTTAAGGACTCTGCTGCATTATTTAAGGACTTTGCTGCATTATTTAAGGACTCTGCTGCATTATTTAAGGACTTTGTTGCATTATTTAATGACTCTGCTGCGGTATTTAAGGACTCTGCTGTATTATTTAAGGACTTTGCTGCATTATTTAAGGACTCTGCTTCATTATTTAAGGACTTTGTTGCATTATTTAAGGACTCTGCTGCATTCTTTAAGGACTTCGTTGCATTATTTAAGGACTCTGCTGCATTATTTAAAGACTTTGCTGCATTATTTAAGTACTCTGGTGCATTATTTAAGGACTCTGCTGCATTATTTAAGGACTTTGCTGCATTATTTAAGGACTCTGCTGCATTATTTAAGGACTTTGCTGCATTATTTAAGTATGCTGCTGCGGTATTTAAGGCCTCTGCTGCATTATTTAAGGACTCTGCTGCATTATTAAGGACGTTGCTGCATTATTTAAGGACTTTATTGCATTATTTAAGGATTCTGCTGCATTATTTAAGGAATTTGCTGCATTATTTAAGGACTCTGCTGCATTATTTAAGGACTTTGTTGCATTATTTAATGACTCTGCTGGGGTATTTAAGGACTCTGCTGCATTATTTAAGGGCTTTGCTGCATTATTTAAGGACTCTGCTGCAGTATTTAAGGACTCTGCTGCATTATTTAAGGACTTTGATGCATTATTTAAGGACGCTGCTGCAGAATTTAAGGAATCTGCTGCATTATTTAAGGACTTTGTTGCATTATTTAAGGACTATGCTGCATTATGTAAGGACTCTGCTGCATTATTTAAGGACTTTGCTGCATTATTTAATTACTCTGCTGCATTATTTAAGGACTTTGTTGCATTATTTAAGGACTCTGCTGCATTATTTAAGGACTTTGCTGCATTATTTAAGGACTTTGATGCATTATTTATGGACGCTGCTGCAGAATTTAAGTAATCTGCTGCATTATTTAAGGACTCTGCTGCATTATTTAAGGACTTTGTTGCATTATTTAAGGACTATGCTGCATTATGTAAGGACTTTGCTGCATTATTTAAGGACTCTGCTTCATTATTTAAGGACTTTGTTGCATTATTTAAGGACTCTGCTGCATTATTTAAAGACTTTGCTGCATTATTTAAGTACTCTGGTGCATTATTTAAGGACTCTGCTGCATTATTTAAAGACTTTGCTGCATTATTTAAGTACTCTGGTGCATTATTTAAGGACTTTGTTGCTTTATTTAAGGACTTTGCTGCATTATTTAAGGACTTTGTTGCATTATTTAAGGACTCTGCTGCATTATTTAAGGACTTTGCTGCATTATTTAAGTATGCTGCTGCAGTATTTAAGGCCTCTGCTGCATTATTTAAGGACTCTGCTGCATTTTTAAGGACGTTGCTGCATTATTTAAGGACTTTATTGCATTATTTAAGGATTCTGCTGCATTATTTAAGGAATTTGCTGCATTATTTAAGGACTCTGCTGCATTATTTAAGGACTTTGTTGCATTATTTAATGACTCTGCTGGGGTATTTAAGGACTCTGCTGCATTATTTAAGGACTTTGTTGCATTATTTAAGGACTCTGCTGCATTATTTAAGGACTTTGCTGCATTATTTAAGGACTTTGATGCATTATTTAAGGACGCTGCTGCAGAATTTAAGTAATCTGCTGCATTATTTAAGGACTCTGCTGCATTATTTAAGGACTTTGCTGCATTATTTAAGGACTCTGCTGCATTATTTAAGGACTTTGTTGCATTATTTAATGACTCTGCTGCGGTATTTAAGGACTCTGCTGTATTATTTAAGGACTTTGCTGCATTATTTAAGGACTCTGCTTCATTATTTAAGGACTTTGTTGCATTATTTAAGGACTCTGCTGCATTCTTTAAGGACTTCGTTGCATTATTTAAGGACTCTGCTGCATTATTTAAAGACTTTGCTGCATTATTTAAGTACTCTGGTGCATTATTTAAGGACTCTGCTGCATTATTTAAGGACTTTGCTGCATTATTTAAGGACTCTGCTGCATTATTTAAGGACTTTGCTGCATTATTTAAGTATGCTGCTGCGGTATTTAAGGCCTCTGCTGCATTATTTAAGGACTCTGCTGCATTATTAAGGACGTTGCTGCATTATTTAAGGACTTTATTGCATTATTTAAGGATTCTGCTGCATTATTTAAGGAATTTGCTGCATTATTTAAGGACTCTGCTGCATTATTTAAGGACTTTGTTGCATTATTTAATGACTCTGCTGGGGTATTTAAGGACTCTGCTGCATTATTTAAGGGCTTTGCTGCATTATTTAAGGACTCTGCTGCAGTATTTAAGGACTCTGCTGCATTATTTAAGGACTTTGATGCATTATTTAAGGACGCTGCTGCAGAATTTAAGGAATCTGCTGCATTATTTAAGGACTTTGTTGCATTATTTAAGGACTATGCTGCATTATGTAAGGACTCTGCTGCATTATTTAAGGACTTTGCTGCATTATTTAATTACTCTGCTGCATTATTTAAGGACTTTGTTGCATTATTTAAGGACTCTGCTGCATTATTTAAGGACTTTGCTGCATTATTTAAGGACTTTGATGCATTATTTATGGACGCTGCTGCAGAATTTAAGTAATCTGCTGCATTATTTAAGGACTCTGCTGCATTATTTAAGGACTTTGTTGCATTATTTAAGGACTATGCTGCATTATGTAAGGACTCTGCTGCATTATTTAAGGACTTTGCTGCATTATTTAATGACTCTGCTGCGGTATTTAAGGACTCTGCTGCATTATTTAAGGACTTTGCTGCATTATTTAAGGACTTTGCTGCAGTAATTAAGGAATCTGCTGCATTATTTAAGGACTTTGTTGCATTATTTAAGGACTGTGCTGCATTGCTTAAGGACTCTGCTGCATTATTTAAGGACTTTGCTGCATTATTTAAGGACTTTGTTGCATTATTTAAGGACCCTGCTGCATTATTTAAGGACTTTGTTGCATTATTTAAGGACTCTGTTGCATTATTTAAGGACTTTGCTGCATTATTTAAGTACTCTGGTGCATTATTTAAGGACTTTGTTGCACAATTTAAGGACTCTGCTGCATTATTTAAGGACTTTGTTGCATTATTTAAGGACTCTGCTGCATTATTTAAGGACTTTGCTGCATTATTTAAGGACTCTGCTGCATTATTTAAGGACTTTGTTGCATTATTTAATGACTCTGCTGCGGTATTTAAGGACTCTTCTGCATTTTTTAAGGACTTTGCTGCATTATTTAAGGACTCTGCTTCATTATTTAAGGACTTTGTTGCATTATTTAAGGACTCTGCTGCATTATTTAAGGACTTTGCTGCATTATTTAAGGACTCTGCTGCATTATTTAAGGACTTTGTTGCATTATTTAATGACTCTGCTGCGGTATTTAAGGACTCTTCTGCATTATTTAAGGACTTTACTGCATTATTTAAGGACTCTGCTTCATTATTTAAGGACTTTGTTGCATTATTTAAGGACTCTGCTGCATTATTTAAGGACTCTGCTGCATTATTTAAAGACTTTGCTGCATTATTTAAGTACACTGGTGCATTATTTAAGGACTTTGTTGCATTATTTAAGTATGCTGCTGCGGTATTTAAGGCCTCTGCTGCATTATTTAAGGACTCTGCTGCATTATTAAGGACGTTGCTGCATTATTTAAGGACTTTATTGCATTATTTAAGGATTCTGCTAAATTATTTAAGGAATTTGCTGCATTATTTAAGGACTCTGCTGCATTATTTAAGGACTTTGTTGCATTATTTAATGACTCTGCTGGGGTATTTAAGGACTCTGCTGCATTATTTAAGGGCTTTGCTGCATTATTTAAGGACTCTGCTGCAGTATTTAAGGACTCTGCTGCATTATTTAAGGACTTTGATGCATTATTTAAGGACGCTGCTGCAGAATTTAAGGAATCTGCTGCATTATTTAAGGACTTTGTTGCATTATTTAAGGACTATGCTGCATTATGTAAGGACTCTGCTGCATTATTTAAGGACTTTGCTGCATTATTTAATTACTTTGCTGCATTATTTAAGGACTCTGTTGCATTATTTAAGGACTCTGCTGCATTATTTAAGGACTTTGCTGCATTATTTAAGGACTTTGATGCATTATTTAAGGACGCTGCTGCAGAATTTAAGTAATCTGCTGCATTATTTAAGGACTCTGCTGCATTATTTAAGGACTTTGCTGCATTATTTAAGGACTCTGCTGCATTATTTAAGGACTTTGTTGCATTATTTAATGACTCTGCTGCGGTATTTAAGGACTCTGCTGTATTATTTAAGGACTTTGCTGCATTATTTAAGGACTCTGCTTCATTATTTATGGACTTTGTTGCATTATTTAAGGACTCTGCTGCATTCTTTAAGGACTTCGTTGCGTTATTTAAGGACTCTGCTGCATTATTTAAGGACTTTGCTGCATTATTTAAGGACTTTGATGCATTATTTAAGGACGCTGCTGCAGAATTTAAGTAATCTGCTGCATTATTTAAGGACTCTGCTGCATTATTTAAGGACTTTGCTGCATTATTTAAGGACTCTGCTGCATTATTTAAGGACTTTGTTGCATTATTTAATGACTCTGCTGCGGTATTTAAGGACTCTGCTGTATTATTTAAGGACTTTGCTGCATTATTTAAGGACTCTGCTTCATTATTTAAGGACTTTGTTGCATTATTTAAGGACTCTGCTGCATTCTTTAAGGACTTCGTTGCATTATTTAAGGACTCTGCTGCATTATTTAAAGACTTTGCTGCATTATTTAAGTACGCTGGTGCATTATTTAAGGACTCTGCTGCATTATTTAAGGACTTTGCTGCATTATTTAAGGACTCTGCTGCATTATTTAAGGACTT
This sequence comes from Phyllobates terribilis, assembly GCF_046119375.1. Classification (NCBI taxonomy): domain Eukaryota; kingdom Metazoa; phylum Chordata; class Amphibia; order Anura; family Dendrobatidae; genus Phyllobates; species Phyllobates terribilis. The sequence continues at coordinate 642,145 of NW_027362988.1, read as the reverse complement.
TGCTGCATTATTTAAGTATGCTGCTGCGGTATTTAAGGCCTCTGCTGCATTATTTAAGGACTCTGCTGCATTATTAAGGACGTTGCTGCATTATTTAAGGACTTTATTGCATTATTTAAGGATTCTGCTGCATTATTTAAGGAATTTGCTGCATTATTTAAGGACTCTGCTGCATTATTTAAGGACTTTGTTGCATTATTTAATGACTCTGCTGGGGTATTTAAGGACTCTGCTGCATTATTTAAGGGCTTTGCTGCATAATTTAAGGACTCTGCTGCAGTATTTAAGGACTCTGCTGCATTATTTAAGGACTTTGATGCATTATTTAAGGACGCTGCTGCAGAATTTAAGGAATCTGCTGCATTATTTAAGGACTTTGTTGCATTATTTAAGGACTATGCTGCATTATGTAAGGACTCTGCTGCATTATTTAAGGACTTTGCTGCATTATTTAAGGACTCTGCTGCATTATTTAAGGACTTTGCTGCATTATTTAAGGACTTTGCGGCAGTAATTAAGGAATCTGCTGCATTATTTAAGGACTTTGTTGCATTATTTAAGGACTGTGCTGCATTGCTTAAGGACTCTGCTGCATTATTTAAGGACGTTGCTGCATTATTTAAGGACTTTGTTGCATTATGTAAGGACTCTGCTGCATTACTTAAGGACTTTGTTGCATTATTTAAGGACTCTGTTGCATTATTTAAGGACTTTGCTGCATTATTTAAGTACTCTGGTGCATTATTTAAGGACTTTGTTGCATTATTTAAGGACTCTGCTGCATTATTTAAGGACTTTGTTGCATTATTTAAGGACTCTGCTGCATTATTTAAGGACTTTGCTGCATTATTTAAGGACTCTGTTGCATTATTTAAGGACTTTGCTGCATTATTTAAGTACTCTGGTGCATTATTTAAGGACTTTATTGCATTATTTAAGGATTCTGCTGCATTATTTAAGGAATTTGCTGCATTATTTAAGAACTTTGCTGCAGTATTTAAGGACTCTGCTGCATTATTTAAGGACCCTGCTGCAGAATTTAAGGAATCTGCTGCATTACTTAAGGACTTTGTTGCATTATTTAAGGACTCTGCTGCATTATTTAAGGACTTTGCTGCATTATTTAAGGACTTTGATGCATTATTTAAGGACGCCGCAGCAGAATTTAAGTAATCTGCTGCATTATTTAAGGACTCTGCTGCATTATTTAAGGACTTTGCTGCATTATTTAAGGACTCTGCTGTATTATTAAGCACGTTGCTGCATTAATTAAGGACTTTATTGCATTATTTAAGGAATTTGATGCATTATTTAAGGACTCTGCTGCATTATTTAAGGACTTTGCTGCATTATTTAAGGACTCTGCTTCATTATTTAAGGACTTTGTTGCATTATTTAAGGACTCTGCTGCATTATTTAAAGACTTTGCTGCATTATTTAAGTACTCTGGTGCATTATTTAAGGACTCTGCTGCATTATTTAAAGACTTTGCTGCATTATTTAAGTACTCTGGTGCATTATTTAAGGACTTTGTTGCTTTATTTAAGGACTTTGCTGCATTATTTAAGGACTTTGTTGCATTATTTAAGGACTCTGCTGCATTATTTAAGGACTTTGCTGCATTATTTAAGTATGCTGCTGCAGTATTTAAGGCCTCTGCTGCATTATTTAAGGACTCTGCTGCATTTTTAAGGACGTTGCTGCATTATTTAAGGACTTTATTGCATTATTTAAGGATTCTGCTGCATTATTTAAGGAATTTGCTGCATTATTTAAGGACTCTGCTGCATTATTTAAGGACTTTGTTGCATTATTTAATGACTCTGCTGGGGTATTTAAGGACTCTGCTGCATTATTTAAGGACTTTGTTGCATTATTTAAGGACTCTGCTGCATTATTTAAGGACTTTGCTGCATTATTTAAGGACTTTGATGCATTATTTAAGGACGCTGCTGCAGAATTTAAGTAATCTGCTGCATTATTTAAGGACTCTGCTGCATTATTTAAGGACTTTGCTGCATTATTTAAGGACTCTGCTGCATTATTTAAGGACTTTGTTGCATTATTTAATGACTCTGCTGCAGTATTTAAGGACTCTGCTGTATTATTTAAGGACTTTGCTGCATTATTTAAGGACTCTGCTTCATTATTTAAGGACTTTGTTGCATTATTTAAGGACTCTGCTGCATTCTTTAAGGACTTCGTTGCATTATTTAAGGACTCTGCTGCATTATTTAAAGACTTTGCTGCATTATTTAAGTACTCTGGTGCATTATTTAAGGACTCTGCTGCATTATTTAAGGACTTTGCTGCATTATTTAAGGACTCTGCTGCATTATTTAAGGACTTTGCTGCATTATTTAAGTATGCTGCTGCGGTATTTAAGGCCTCTGCTGCATTATTTAAGGACTCTGCTGCATTATTAAGGACGTTGCTGCATTATTTAAGGACTTTATTGCATTATTTAAGGATTCTGCTGCATTATTTAAGGAATTTGCTGCATTATTTAAGGACTCTGCTGCATTATTTAAGGACTTTGTTGCATTATTTAATGACTCTGCTGGGGTATTTAAGGACTCTGCTGCATTATTTAAGGGCTTTGCTGCATTATTTAAGGACTCTGCTGCAGTATTTAAGGACTCTGCTGCATTATTTAAGGACTTTGATGCATTATTTAAGGACGCTGCTGCAGAATTTAAGGAATCTGCTGCATTATTTAAGGACTTTGTTGCATTATTTAAGGACTATGCTGCATTATGTAAGGACTCTGCTGCATTATTTAAGGACTTTGCTGCATTATTTAATTACTCTGCTGCATTATTTAAGGACTTTGTTGCATTATTTAAGGACTCTGCTGCATTATTTAAGGACTTTGCTGCATTATTTAAGGACTTTGATGCATTATTTATGGACGCTGCTGCAGAATTTAAGTAATCTGCTGCATTATTTAAGGACTCTGCTGCATTATTTAAGGACTTTGTTGCATTATTTAAGGACTATGCTGCATTATGTAAGGACTCTGCTGCATTATTTAAGGACTTTGCTGCATTATTTAATGACTCTGCTGCGGTATTTAAGGACTCTGCTGCATTATTTAAGGACTTTGCTGCATTATTTAAGGACTTTGCTGCAGTAATTAAGGAATCTGCTGCATTATTTAAGGACTTTGTTGCATTATTTAAGGACTGTGCTGCATTGCTTAAGGACTCTGCTGCATTATTTAAGGACTTTGCTGCATTATTTAAGGACTTTGTTGCATTATTTAAGGACTCTGCTGCATTATTTAAGGACTTTGTTGCATTATTTAAGGACTCTGTTGCATTATTTAAGGACTTTGCTGCATTATTTAAGTACTCTGGTGCATTATTTAAGGACTTTGTTGCACAATTTAAGGACTCTGCTGCATTATTTAAGGACTTTGTTGCATTATTTAAGGACTCTGCTGCATTATTTAAGGACTTTGCTGCATTATTTAAGGACTCTGCTGCATTATTTAAGGACTTTGTTGCATTATTTAATGACTCTGCTGCGGTATTTAAGGACTCTTCTGCATTTTTTAAGGACTTTGCTGCATTATTTAAGGACTCTGCTTCATTATTTAAGGACTTTGTTGCATTATTTAAGGACTCTGCTGCATTATTTAAGGACTTTGCTGCATTATTTAAGGACTCTGCTGCATTATTTAAGGACTTTGTTGCATTATTTAATGACTCTGCTGCGGTATTTAAGGACTCTTCTGCATTATTTAAGGACTTTGCTGCATTATTTAAGGACTCTGCTTCATTATTTAAGGACTTTGTTGCATTATTTAAGGACTCTGCTGCATTATTTAAGGACTCTGCTGCATTATTTAAAGACTTTGCTGCATTATTTAAGTACACTGGTGCATTATTTAAGGACTTTGTTGCATTATTTAAGTATGCTGCTGCGGTATTTAAGGCCTCTGCTGCATTATTTAAGGACTCTGCTGCATTATTAAGGACGTTGCTGCATTATTTAAGGACTTTATTGCATTATTTAAGGATTCTGCTAAATTATTTAAGGAATTTGCTGCATTATTTAAGGACTCTGCTGCATTATTTAAGGACTTTGTTGCATTATTTAATGACTCTGCTGGGGTATTTAAGGACTCTGCTGCATTATTTAAGGGCTTTGCTGCATTATTTAAGGACTCTGCTGCAGTATTTAAGGACTCTGCTGCATTATTTAAGGACTTTGATGCATTATTTAAGGACGCTGCTGCAGAATTTAAGGAATCTGCTGCATTATTTAAGGACTTTGTTGCATTATTTAAGGACTATGCTGCATTATGTAAGGACTCTGCTGCATTATTTAAGGACTTTGCTGCATTATTTAATTACTTTGCTGCATTATTTAAGGACTCTGTTGCATTATTTAAGGACTCTGCTGCATTATTTAAGGACTTTGCTGCATTATTTAAGGACTTTGATGCATTATTTAAGGACGCTGCTGCAGAATTTAAGTAATCTGCTGCATTATTTAAGGACTCTGCTGCATTATTTAAGGACTTTGCTGCATTATTTAAGGACTCTGCTGCATTATTTAAGGACTTTGTTGCATTATTTAATGACTCTGCTGCGGTATTTAAGGACTCTGCTGTATTATTTAAGGACTTTGCTGCATTATTTAAGGACTCTGCTTCATTATTTAAGGACTTTGTTGCATTATTTAAGGACTCTGCTGCATTCTTTAAGGACTTCGTTGCATTATTTAAGGACTCTGCTGCATTATTTAAAGACTTTGCTGCATTATTTAAGTACTCTGGTGCATTATTTAAGGACTCTGCTGCATTATTTAAGGACTTTGCTGCATTATTTAAGGACTCTGCTGCATTATTTAAGGACTTTGCTGCATTATTTAAGTATGCTGCTGCGGTATTTAAGGCCTCTGCTGCATTATTTAAGGACTCTGCTGCATTATTAAGGACGTTGCTGCATTATTTAAGGACTTTATTGCATTATTTAAGGATTCTGCTGCATTATTTAAGGAATTTGCTGCATTATTTAAGGACTCTGCTGCATTATTTAAGGACTTTGTTGCATTATTTAATGACTCTGCTGGGGTATTTAAGGACTCTGCTGCATTATTTAAGGGCTTTGCTGCATTATTTAAGGACTCTGCTGCAGTATTTAAGGACTCTGCTGCATTATTTAAGGACTTTGATGCATTATTTAAGGACGCTGCTGCAGAATTTAAGGAATCTGCTGCATTATTTAAGGACTTTGTTGCATTATTTAAGGACTATGCTGCATTATGTAAGGACTCTGCTGCATTATTTAAGGACTTTGCTGCATTATTTAATTACTCTGCTGCATTATTTAAGGACTTTGTTGCATTATTTAAGGACTCTGCTGCATTATTTAAGGACTTTGCTGCATTATTTAAGGACTTTGATGCATTATTTATGGACGCTGCTGCAGAATTTAAGTAATCTGCTGCATTATTTAAGGACTCTGCTGCATTATTTAAGGACTTTGTTGCATTATTTAAGGACTATGCTGCATTATGTAAGGACTCTGCTGCATTATTTAAGGACTTTGCTGCATTATTTAATGACTCTGCTGCGGTATTTAAGGACTCTGCTGCATTATTTAAGGACTTTGCTGCATTATTTAAGGACTTTGCTGCAGTAATTAAGGAATCTGCTGCATTATTTAAGGACTTTGTTGCATTATTTAAGGACTGTGCTGCATTGCTTAAGGACTCTGCTGCATTATTTAAGGACTTTGCTGCATTATTTAAGGACTTTGTTGCATTATTTAAGGACTCTGCTGCATTATTTAAGGACTTTGTTGCATTATTTAAGGACTCTGTTGCATTATTTAAGGACTTTGCTGCATTATTTAAGTACTCTGGTGCATTATTTAAGGACTTTGTTGCACAATTTAAGGACTCTGCTGCATTATTTAAGGACTTTGTTGCATTATTTAAGGACTCTGCTGCATTATTTAAGGACTTTGCTGCATTATTTAAGGACTCTGCTGCATTATTTAAGGACTTTGTTGCATTATTTAATGACTCTGCTGCGGTATTTAAGGACTCTTCTGCATTTTTTAAGGACTTTGCTGCATTATTTAAGGACTCTGCTTCATTATTTAAGGACTTTGTTGCATTATTTAAGGACTCTGCTGCATTATTTAAGGACTTTGCTGCATTATTTAAGGACTCTGCTGCATTATTTAAGGACTTTGTTGCATTATTTAATGACTCTGCTGCGGTATTTAAGGACTCTTCTGCATTATTTAAGGACTTTGCTGCATTATTTAAGGACTCTGCTTCATTATTTAAGGACTTTGTTGCATTATTTAAGGACTCTGCTGCATTATTTAAGGACTCTGCTGCATTATTTAAAGACTTTGCTGCATTATTTAAGTACACTGGTGCATTATTTAAGGACTTTGTTGCATTATTTAAGTATGCTGCTGCGGTATTTAAGGCCTCTGCTGCATTATTTAAGGACTCTGCTGCATTATTAAGGACGTTGCTGCATTATTTAAGGACTTTATTGCATTATTTAAGGATTCTGCTAAATTATTTAAGGAATTTGCTGCATTATTTAAGGACTCTGCTGCATTATTTAAGGACTTTGTTGCATTATTTAATGACTCTGCTGGGGTATTTAAGGACTCTGCTGCATTATTTAAGGGCTTTGCTGCATTATTTAAGGACTCTGCTGCAGTATTTAAGGACTCTGCTGCATTATTTAAGGACTTTGATGCATTATTTAAGGACGCTGCTGCAGAATTTAAGGAATCTGCTGCATTATTTAAGGACTTTGTTGCATTATTTAAGGACTATGCTGCATTATGTAAGGACTCTGCTGCATTATTTAAGGACTTTGCTGCATTATTTAATTACTTTGCTGCATTATTTAAGGACTCTGTTGCATTATTTAAGGACTCTGCTGCATTATTTAAGGACTTTGCTGCATTATTTAAGGACTTTGATGCATTATTTAAGGACGCTGCTGCAGAATTTAAGTAATCTGCTGCATTATTTAAGGACTCTGCTGCATTATTTAAGGACTTTGCTGCATTATTTAAGGACTCTGCTGCATTATTTAAGGACTTTGTTGCATTATTTAATGACTCTGCTGCGGTATTTAAGGACTCTGCTGTATTATTTAAGGACTTTGCTGCATTATTTAAGGACTCTGCTTCATTATTTATGGACTTTGTTGCATTATTTAAGGACTCTGCTGCATTCTTTAAGGACTTCGTTGCGTTATTTAAGGACTCTGCTGCATTATTTAAGGACTTTGCTGCATTATTTAAGGACTTTGATGCATTATTTAAGGACGCTGCTGCAGAATTTAAGTAATCTGCTGCATTATTTAAGGACTCTGCTGCATTATTTAAGGACTTTGCTGCATTATTTAAGGACTCTGCTGCATTATTTAAGGACTTTGTTGCATTATTTAATGACTCTGCTGCGGTATTTAAGGACTCTGCTGTATTATTTAAGGACTTTGCTGCATTATTTAAGGACTCTGCTTCATTATTTAAGGACTTTGTTGCATTATTTAAGGACTCTGCTGCATTCTTTAAGGACTTCGTTGCATTATTTAAGGACTCTGCTGCATTATTTAAAGACTTTGCTGCATTATTTAAGTACGCTGGTGCATTATTTAAGGACTCTGCTGCATTATTTAAGGACTTTGCTGCATTATTTAAGGACTCTGCTGCATTATTTAAGGACTTTGCTGCATTATTTAAGTATGCTGCTGCGGTATTTAAGGCCTCTGCTGCATTATTTAAGGACTCTGCTGCATTATTAAGGACGTTGCTGCATTATTTAAGGACTTTATTGCATTATTTAAGGATTCTGCTGCATTATTTAAGGAATTTGCTGCATTATTTAAGGACTCTGCTGCATTATTTAAGGACTTTGTTGCATTATTTAATGACTCTGCTGGGGTATTTAAGGACTCTGCTGCATTATTTAAGGGCTTTGCTGCATAATTTAAGGACTCTGCTGCAGTATTTAAGGACTCTGCTGCATTATTTAAGGACTTTGATGCATTATTTAAGGACGCTGCTGCAGAATTTAAGGAATCTGCTGCATTATTTAAGGACTTTGTTGCATTATTTAAGGACTATGCTGCATTATGTAAGGACTCTGCTGCATTATTTAAGGACTTTGCTGCATTATTTAAGGACTCTGCTGCATTATTTAAGGACTTTGCTGCATTATTTAAGGACTTTGCGGCAGTAATTAAGGAATCTGCTGCATTATTTAAGGACTTTGTTGCATTATTTAAGGACTGTGCTGCATTGCTTAAGGACTCTGCTGCATTATTTAAGGACGTTGCTGCATTATTTAAGGACTTTGTTGCATTATGTAAGGACTCTGCTGCATTACTTAAGGACTTTGTTGCATTATTTAAGGACTCTGTTGCATTATTTAAGGACTTTGCTGCATTATTTAAGTACTCTGGTGCATTATTTAAGGACTTTGTTGCATTATTTAAGGACTCTGCTGCATTATTTAAGGACTTTGTTGCATTATTTAAGGACTCTGCTGCATTATTTAAGGACTTTGCTGCATTATTTAAGGACTCTGTTGCATTATTTAAGGACTTTGCTGCATTATTTAAGTACTCTGGTGCATTATTTAAGGACTTTATTGCATTATTTAAGGATTCTGCTGCATTATTTAAGGAATTTGCTGCATTATTTAAGAACTTTGCTGCAGTATTTAAGGACTCTGCTGCATTATTTAAGGACCCTGCTGCAGAATTTAAGGAATCTGCTGCATTACTTAAGGACTTTGTTGCATTATTTAAGGACTCTGCTGCATTATTTAAGGACTTTGCTGCATTATTTAAGGACTTTGATGCATTATTTAAGGACGCCGCAGCAGAATTTAAGTAATCTGCTGCATTATTTAAGGACTCTGCTGCATTATTTAAGGACTTTGCTGCATTATTTAAGGACTCTGCTGTATTATTAAGCACGTTGCTGCATTAATTAAGGACTTTATTGCATTATTTAAGGAATTTGATGCATTATTTAAGGACTCTGCTGCATTATTTAAGGACTTTGCTGCATTATTTAAGGACTCTGCTTCATTATTTAAGGACTTTGTTGCATTATTTAAGGACTCTGCTGCATTATTTAAAGACTTTGCTGCATTATTTAAGTACTCTGGTGCATTATTTAAGGACTCTGCTGCATTATTTAAAGACTTTGCTGCATTATTTAAGTACTCTGGTGCATTATTTAAGGACTTTGTTGCTTTATTTAAGGACTTTGCTGCATTATTTAAGGACTTTGTTGCATTATTTAAGGACTCTGCTGCATTATTTAAGGACTTTGCTGCATTATTTAAGTATGCTGCTGCAGTATTTAAGGCCTCTGCTGCATTATTTAAGGACTCTGCTGCATTTTTAAGGACGTTGCTGCATTATTTAAGGACTTTATTGCATTATTTAAGGATTCTGCTGCATTATTTAAGGAATTTGCTGCATTATTTAAGGACTCTGCTGCATTATTTAAGGACTTTGTTGCATTATTTAATGACTCTGCTGGGGTATTTAAGGACTCTGCTGCATTATTTAAGGACTTTGTTGCATTATTTAAGGACTCTGCTGCATTATTTAAGGACTTTGCTGCATTATTTAAGGACTTTGATGCATTATTTAAGGACGCTGCTGCAGAATTTAAGTAATCTGCTGCATTATTTAAGGACTCTGCTGCATTATTTAAGGACTTTGCTGCATTATTTAAGGACTCTGCTGCATTATTTAAGGACTTTGTTGCATTATTTAATGACTCTGCTGCGGTATTTAAGGACTCTGCTGTATTATTTAAGGACTTTGCTGCATTATTTAAGGACTCTGCTTCATTATTTAAGGACTTTGTTGCATTATTTAAGGACTCTGCTGCATTCTTTAAGGACTTCGTTGCATTATTTAAGGACTCTGCTGCATTATTTAAAGACTTTGCTGCATTATTTAAGTACTCTGGTGCATTATTTAAGGACTCTGCTGCATTATTTAAGGACTTTGCTGCATTATTTAAGGACTCTGCTGCATTATTTAAGGACTTTGCTGCATTATTTAAGTATGCTGCTGCGGTATTTAAGGCCTCTGCTGCATTATTTAAGGACTCTGCTGCATTATTAAGGACGTTGCTGCATTATTTAAGGACTTTATTGCATTATTTAAGGATTCTGCTGCATTATTTAAGGAATTTGCTGCATTATTTAAGGACTCTGCTGCATTATTTAAGGACTTTGTTGCATTATTTAATGACTCTGCTGGGGTATTTAAGGACTCTGCTGCATTATTTAAGGGCTTTGCTGCATTATTTAAGGACTCTGCTGCAGTATTTAAGGACTCTGCTGCATTATTTAAGGACTTTGATGCATTATTTAAGGACGCTGCTGCAGAATTTAAGGAATCTGCTGCATTATTTAAGGACTTTGTTGCATTATTTAAGGACTATGCTGCATTATGTAAGGACTCTGCTGCATTATTTAAGGACTTTGCTGCATTATTTAATTACTCTGCTGCATTATTTAAGGACTTTGTTGCATTATTTAAGGACTCTGCTGCATTATTTAAGGACTTTGCTGCATTATTTAAGGACTTTGATGCATTATTTATGGACGCTGCTGCAGAATTTAAGTAATCTGCTGCATTATTTAAGGACTCTGCTGCATTATTTAAGGACTTTGTTGCATTATTTAAGGACTATGCTGCATTATGTAAGGACTCTGCTGCATTATTTAAGGACTTTGCTGCATTATTTAATGACTCTGCTGCGGTATTTAAGGACTCTGCTGCATTATTTAAGGACTTTGCTGCATTATTTAAGGACTTTGCTGCAGTAATTAAGGAATCTGCTGCATTATTTAAGGACTTTGTTGCATTATTTAAGGACTGTGCTGCATTGCTTAAGGACTCTGCTGCATTATTTAAGGACTTTGCTGCATTATTTAAGGACTTTGTTGCATTATTTAAGGACTCTGCTGCATTATTTAAGGACTTTGTTGCATTATTTAAGGACTCTGTTGCATTATTTAAGGACTTTGCTGCATTATTTAAGTACTCTGGTGCATTATTTAAGGACTTTGTTGCACAATTTAAGGACTCTGCTGCATTATTTAAGGACTTTGTTGCATTATTTAAGGACTCTGCTGCATTATTTAAGGACTTTGCTGCATTATTTAAGGACTCTGCTGCATTATTTAAGGACTTTGTTGCATTATTTAATGACTCTGCTGCGGTATTTAAGGACTCTTCTGCATTTTTTAAGGACTTTGCTGCATTATTTAAGGACTCTGCTTCATTATTTAAGGACTTTGTTGCATTATTTAAGGACTCTGCTGCATTATTTAAGGACTTTGCTGCATTATTTAAGGACTCTGCTGCATTATTTAAGGACTTTGTTGCATTATTTAATGACTCTGCTGCGGTATTTAAGGACTCTTCTGCATTATTTAAGGACTTTGCTGCATTATTTAAGGACTCTGCTTCATTATTTAAGGACTTTGTTGCATTATTTAAGGACTCTGCTGCATTATTTAAGGACTCTGCTGCATTATTTAAAGACTTTGCTGCATTATTTAAGTACACTGGTGCATTATTTAAGGACTTTGTTGCATTATTTAAGTATGCTGCTGCGGTATTTAAGGCCTCTGCTGCATTATTTAAGGACTCTGCTGCATTATTAAGGACGTTGCTGCATTATTTAAGGACTTTATTGCATTATTTAAGGATTCTGCTAAATTATTTAAGGAATTTGCTGCATTATTTAAGGACTCTGCTGCATTATTTAAGGACTTTGTTGCATTATTTAATGACTCTGCTGGGGTATTTAAGGACTCTGCTGCATTATTTAAGGGCTTTGCTGCATTATTTAAGGACTCTGCTGCAGTATTTAAGGACTCTGCTGCATTATTTAAGGACTTTGATGCATTATTTAAGGACGCTGCTGCAGAATTTAAGGAATCTGCTGCATTATTTAAGGACTTTGTTGCATTATTTAAGGACTATGCTGCATTATGTAAGGACTCTGCTGCATTATTTAAGGACTTTGCTGCATTATTTAATTACTTTGCTGCATTATGTAAGGACTCTGTTGCATTATTTAAGGACTCTGCTGCATTATTTAAGGACTTTGCTGCATTATTTAAGGACTTTGATGCATTATTTAAGGACGCTGCTGCAGAATTTAAGTAATCTGCTGCATTATTTAAGGACTCTGCTGCATTATTTAAGGACTTTGCTGCATTATTTAAGGACTCTGCTGCATTATTTAAGGACTTTGTTGCATTATTTAATGACTCTGCTGCGGTATTTAAGGACTCTGCTGCATTATTTAAGGACTTTGCTGCATTATTTAAGGACTTTGCGGCAGTAATTAAGGAATCTGCTGCATTATTTAAGGACTTTGTTGCATTATTTAAGGACTGTGCTGCATTGCTTAAGGACTCTGCTGCATTATTTAAGGACGTTGCTGCATTATTTAAGGACTTTGATGCATTATTTAAGGACTCTGCTGCATTATTTAAGGACTTTGTTGCATTATTTAAGGACTCTGTTGCATTATTTAAGGACTTTGCTGCATTATTTAAGTACTCTGGTGCATTATTTAAGGACTTTGTTGCATTATTTAAGGACTCTGCTGCATTATTTAAGGACTTTGTTGCATTATTTAAGGACTCTGCTGCATTATTTAAGGACTTTGCTGCATTATTTAAGTATGCTGCTGCGGTATTTAAGGCCTCTGCTGCATTATTTAAGGACTTTGCTGCATTATTTAAGGACTCTTCTGCATTATTAAGGACGGTGCTGCATTATTTAAGTACTTTATTGCATTATTTAAGGATTCTGCTGCATTATTTAAAGAATTTGCTGCATTATTTAAGGACTCTGCTGCATTATTTAAGGACTTTGTTGCATCATTTAATGACTCTGCTGCAGTATTTAAAGACTCTGTTGCATTATTTAAGGACTTTGATGCATTATTTAAGGAGGCTGCTGCAGAATTTAAGGAATCTGCTGCATTATTTAAGGACTTTGTTGCATTATTTAAGGACTCTGCTGCATTATTTAAGGACGCTGCTGCAGTATTTAAGGCCTCTTCTGCATTATTTAAGGATTTTGCTGCATTATTTAAGGACTCTACTGCATTATTAAGGACGTTGCTGCATTATTTAAGGACTTTATTGCATTATTTAAGGATTCTGCTGCATTATTTAAGGAATTAGCTGCATTATTTAAGTACTCTGCTGCATTATTTAAGGAGTTGGTTGCATTATTTAAGGACTTTGTTGCATTATTTAAGGATTCTGCTGCATTATTTAAGGACTTTGTTGCATTATTTAAGGACGCTGCTGCGGTATTTAAGGACTCTGCTACATTATATAAGGACTTTGCTGCATTATTTCAGGACTCGGCTGCATTATTAAGGGCGTTGCTGCATTTTATTTAAGGAATTTATTGCATTATTTAAGGACTCTGTGCATTATTTAAGGAATTTGCTGCATTATTTAAGGACTCTGCTGCATTATTTAATGACTCTGCTGCGGTATTTAAGGACTCTGCTGCATTATTTAAGCACTCTGCTGCTTTATTTATGGACTTTGCTGCATTATTTAAGGACTCTGCTGTGGTATTTTAAAACTCTGCTGCATTATTTAAGGACTTTGATGCATTATTTAAGAACTCTGCCGCAGTATTTAAGGACTCTGCTGCATTATTTAAGGTCTTTGATGCATTATTTAAGGACTCTTCTGAATTATTTAAGGACTTTGCTGCATTATTTTAGGACGCTGCTGCGGTATTTAAGGCCTCTGCTGCATTATTTAAGGACTTTGCTGCATAATTTAAGGACTCTGCTGCATTATTAAGCACGTTGCTGCATTATTTAAGGACTTTATTGCATTATTTAAGGATTCTGCTGCATTATTTATGGAATTTGCTGCATTATTTAAGGAATTTGCTGCATTATTTAAGAACTCTGCTGCAGTATTTAAGGACTCTGCTGCATTATTTAAGGACTTTATTGCATTATTTAAGGACGCTGCTGCAGAATTTAAGGAATCTGCTGCATTATTTAAGGACGTTGTTGCATTATTTAAGGACTCTGTGCATTATTTAAGGAATTTGCTGCATTATTTAAGGACTCTGCTGCATTATTTAATGACTCTGCTGCGGTATTTAAGGACTCTGCTGCATTATGTAAGCACTCTGCTGCATTATTTAAGGACTTTGTTGCATTATTTAAGGACTCTGCTGCATTATTTAAGGACTTTGTTGCATTATTTAAGGACTCTGCTGCATTATTTAAAGACTTTGCTGCATTATTTAAGTACTCTGGTGCATTATTTAAGGACTCTGCTGCATTATTTAAGTACTCTGGTGCATTATTTAAGGACTTTGTTGCTTTATTTAAGGACTTTGCTGCATTATTTAAGGACTTTGTTGCATTATTTAAGGACTCTGCTGCATTATTTAAGGACTTTGCTGCATTATTTAAGTATGCTGCTGCAGTATTTAAGGCTTCTGCTGCATTATTTAAGGACTCTGCTGCATTTTTAAGGACGTTGCTGCATTATTTAAGGACTTTATTGCATTATTTAAGGATTCTGCTGCATTATTTAAGGAATTTGCTGCATTATTTAAGGACTCTGCTGCATTATTTAAGGACTTTGTTTCATTATTTAATGACTCTGCTGGGGTATTTAAGGACTCTGCTGCATTATTTAAGGACTTTGTTGCATTATTTAAGGACTCTGCTGCATTATTTAAGGACTTTGCTGCATTATTTAAGGACTTTGATGCATTATTTAAGGACGCTGCTGCAGAATTTAAGTAATCTGCTGCATTATTTAAGGACTCTGCTGCATTATTTAAGGACTTTGCTGCATTATTTAAGGACTCTGCTGCATTATTTAAGGACTTTGTTGCATTATTTAATGACTCTGCTGCGGTATTTAAGGACTCTGCTGTATTATTTAAGGACTTTGCTGCATTATTTAAGGACTCTGCTTCATTATTTAAGGACTTTGTTGCATTATTTAAGGACTCTGCTGCATTCTTTAAGGACTTCGTTGCGTTATTTAAGGACTCTGCTGCATTATTTAAGGACTTTGCTGCATTATTTAAGGACTTTGATGCATTATTTAAGGACGCTGCTGCAGAATTTAAGTAATCTGCTGCATTATTTAAGGACTCTGCTGCATTATTTAAGGACTTTGCTGCATTATTTAAGGACTCTGCTGCATTATTTAAGGACTTTGTTGCATTATTTAATGACTCTGCTGCGGTATTTAAGGACTCTGCTGTATTATTTAAGGACTTTGCTGCATTATTTAAGGACTCTGCTTCATTATTTAAGGACTTTGTTGCATTATTTAAGGACTCTGCTGCATTCTTTAAGGACTTCGTTGCATTATTTAAGGACTCTGCTGCATTATTTAAAGACTTTGCTGCATTATTTAAGTACGCTGGTGCATTATTTAAGGACTCTGCTGCATTATTTAAGGACTTTGCTGCATTATTTAAGGACTCTGCTGCATTATTTAAGGACTTTGCTGCATTATTTAAGTATGCTGCTGCGGTATTTAAGGCCTCTGCTGCATTATTTAAGGACTCTGCTGCATTATTAAGGACGTTGCTGCATTATTTAAGGACTTTATTGCATTATTTAAGGATTCTGCTGCATTATTTAAGGAATTTGCTGCATTATTTAAGGACTCTGCTGCATTATTTAAGGACTTTGTTGCATTATTTAATGACTCTGCTGGGGTATTTAAGGACTCTGCTGCATTATTTAAGGGCTTTGCTGCATTATTTAAGGACTCTGCTGCAGTATTTAAGGACTCTGCTGCATTATTTAAGGACTTTGATGCATTATTTAAGGACGCTGCTGCAGAATTTAAGGAATCTGCTGCATTATTTAAGGACTTTGTTGCATTATTTAAGGACTATGCTGCATTATGTAAGGACTCTGCTGCATTATTTAAGGACTTTGCTGCATTATTTAATTACTCTGCTGCATTATTTAAGGACTTTGCTGCATTATTTAATTACTCTGCTGCATTATTTAAGGACTTTGTTGCATTATTTAAGGACTCTGCTGCATTATTTAAGGACTTTGCTGCATTATTTAAGGACTTTGATGCATTATTTATGGACGCTGCTGCAGAATTTAAGTAATCTGCTGCATTATTTAAGGACTCTGCTGCATTATTTAAGGACTTTGTTGCATTATTTAAGGACTATGCTGCATTATGTAAGGACTCTGCTGCATTATTTAAGGACTTTGCTGCATTATTTAATGACTCTGCTGCGGTATTTAAGGACTCTGCTGCATTATTTAAGGACTTTGCTGCATTATTTAAGGACTTTGCTGCAGTAATTAAGGAATCTGCTGCATTATTTAAGGACTTTGTTGCATTATTTAAGGACTGTGCTGCATTGCTTAAGGACTCTGCTGCATTATTTAAGGACTTTGCTGCATTATTTAAGGACTTTGTTGCATTATTTAAGGACTCTGCTGCATTATTTAAGGACTTTGTTGCATTATTTAAGGACTCTGTTGCATTATTTAAGGACTTTGCTGCATTATTTAAGTACTCTGGTGCATTATTTAAGGACTTTGTTGCACAATTTAAGGACTCTGCTGCATTATTTAAGGACTTTGTTGCATTATTTAAGGACTCTGCTGCATTATTTAAGGACTTTGCTGCATTATTTAAGGACTCTGCTGCATTATTTAAGGACTTTGTTGCATTATTTAATGACTCTGCTGCGGTATTTAAGGACTCTTCTGCATTTTTTAAGGACTTTGCTGCATTATTTAAGGACTCTGCTTCATTATTTAAGGACTTTGTTGCATTATTTAAGGACTCTGCTGCATTATTTAAGGACTTTGCTGCATTATTTAAGGACTCTGCTGCATTATTTAAGGACTTTGTTGCATTATTTAATGACTCTGCTGCGGTATTTAAGGACTCTTCTGCATTATTTAAGGACTTTGCTGCATTATTTAAGGACTCTGCTTCATTATTTAAGGACTTTGTTGCATTATTTAAGGACTCTGCTGCATTATTTAAGGACTCTGCTGCATTATTTAAAGACTTTGCTGCATTATTTAAGTACACTGGTGCATTATTTAAGGACTTTGTTGCATTATTTAAGTATGCTGCTGCGGTATTTAAGGCCTCTGCTGCATTATTTAAGGACTCTGCTGCATTATTAAGGACGTTGCTGCATTATTTAAGGACTTTATTGCATTATTTAAGGATTCTGCTAAATTATTTAAGGAATTTGCTGCATTATTTAAGGACTCTGCTGCATTATTTAAGGACTTTGTTGCATTATTTAATGACTCTGCTGGGGTATTTAAGGACTCTGCTGCATTATTTAAGGGCTTTGCTGCATTATTTAAGGACTCTGCTGCAGTATTTAAGGACTCTGCTGCATTATTTAAGGACTTTGATGCATTATTTAAGGACGCTGCTGCAGAATTTAAGGAATCTGCTGCATTATTTAAGGACTTTGTTGCATTATTTAAGGACTATGCTGCATTATGTAAGGACTCTGCTGCATTATTTAAGGACTTTGCTGCATTATTTAATTACTTTGCTGCATTATTTAAGGACTCTGTTGCATTATTTAAGGACTCTGCTGCATTATTTAAGGACTTTGCTGCATTATTTAAGGACTTTGATGCATTATTTAAGGACGCTGCTGCAGAATTTAAGTAATCTGCTGCATTATTTAAGGACTCTGCTGCATTATTTAAGGACTTTGCTGCATTATTTAAGGACTCTGCTGCATTATTTAAGGACTTTGTTGCATTATTTAATGACTCTGCTGCGGTATTTAAGGACTCTGCTGCATTATTTAAGGACTTTGCTGCATTATTTAAGGACTTTGCGGCAGTAATTAAGGAATCTGCTGCATTATTTAAGGACTTTGTTGCATTATTTAAGGACTGTGCTGCATTGCTTAAGGACTCTGCTGCATTATTTAAGGACGTTGCTGCATTATTTAAGGACTTTGATGCATTATTTAAGGACTCTGCTGCATTATTTAAGGACTTTGTTGCATTATTTAAGGACTCTGTTGCATTATTTAAGGACTTTGCTGCATTATTTAAGTACTCTGGTGCATTATTTAAGGACTTTGTTGCATTATTTAAGGACTCTGCTGCATTATTTAAGGACTTTGTTGCATTATTTAAGGACTCTGCTGCATTATTTAAGGACTTTGCTGCATTATTTAAGTATGCTGCTGCGGTATTTAAGGCCTCTGCTGCATTATTTAAGGACTTTGCTGCATTATTTAAGGACTCTTCTGCATTATTAAGGACGGTGCTGCATTATTTAAGTACTTTATTGCATTATTTAAGGATTCTGCTGCATTATTTAAAGAATTTGCTGCATTATTTAAGGACTCTGCTGCATTATTTAAGGACTTTGTTGCATCATTTAATGACTCTGCTGCAGTATTTAAAGACTCTGTTGCATTATTTAAGGACTTTGATGCATTATTTAAGGAGGCTGCTGCAGAATTTAAGGAATCTGCTGCATTATTTAAGGACTTTGTTGCATTATTTAAGGACTCTGCTGCATTATTTAAGGACGCTGCTGCAGTATTTAAGGCCTCTTCTGCATTATTTAAGGATTTTGCTGCATTATTTAAGGACTCTACTGCATTATTAAGGACGTTGCTGCATTATTTAAGGACTTTATTGCATTATTTAAGGATTCTGCTGCATTATTTAAGGAATTAGCTGCATTATTTAAGTACTCTGCTGCATTATTTAAGGAGTTGGTTGCATTATTTAAGGACTTTGTTGCATTATTTAAGGATTCTGCTGCATTATTTAAGGACTTTGTTGCATTATTTAAGGACGCTGCTGCGGTATTTAAGGACTCTGCTACATTATATAAGGACTTTGCTGCATTATTTCAGGACTCGGCTGCATTATTAAGGGCGTTGCTGCATTTTATTTAAGGAATTTATTGCATTATTTAAGGACTCTGTGCATTATTTAAGGAATTTGCTGCATTATTTAAGGACTCTGCTGCATTATTTAATGACTCTGCTGCGGTATTTAAGGACTCTGCTGCATTATTTAAGCACTCTGCTGCTTTATTTATGGACTTTGCTGCATTATTTAAGGACTCTGCTGTGGTATTTTAAAACTCTGCTGCATTATTTAAGGACTTTGATGCATTATTTAAGAACTCTGCCGCAGTATTTAAGGACTCTGCTGCATTATTTAAGGTCTTTGATGCATTATTTAAGGACTCTTCTGAATTATTTAAGGACTTTGCTGCATTATTTTAGGACGCTGCTGCGGTATTTAAGGCCTCTGCTGCATTATTTAAGGACTTTGCTGCATAATTTAAGGACTCTGCTGCATTATTAAGCACGTTGCTGCATTATTTAAGGACTTTATTGCATTATTTAAGGATTCTGCTGCATTATTTATGGAATTTGCTGCATTATTTAAGGAATTTGCTGCATTATTTAAGAACTCTGCTGCAGTATTTAAGGACTCTGCTGCATTATTTAAGGACTTTATTGCATTATTTAAGGACGCTGCTGCAGAATTTAAGGAATCTGCTGCATTATTTAAGGACGTTGTTGCATTATTTAAGGACTCTGTGCATTATTTAAGGAATTTGCTGCATTATTTAAGGACTCTGCTGCATTATTTAATGACTCTGCTGCGGTATTTAAGGACTCTGCTGCATTATGTAAGCACTCTGCTGCATTATTTAAGGACTTTGTTGCATTATTTAAGGACTCTGCTGCATTATTTAAGGACTTTGTTGCATTATTTAAGGACTCTGCTGCATTATTTAAAGACTTTGCTGCATTATTTAAGTACTCTGGTGCATTATTTAAGGACTCTGCTGCATTATTTAAGTACTCTGGTGCATTATTTAAGGACTTTGTTGCTTTATTTAAGGACTTTGCTGCATTATTTAAGGACTTTGTTGCATTATTTAAGGACTCTGCTGCATTATTTAAGGACTTTGCTGCATTATTTAAGTATGCTGCTGCAGTATTTAAGGCTTCTGCTGCATTATTTAAGGACTCTGCTGCATTTTTAAGGACGTTGCTGCATTATTTAAGGACTTTATTGCATTATTTAAGGATTCTGCTGCATTATTTAAGGAATTTGCTGCATTATTTAAGGACTCTGCTGCATTATTTAAGGACTTTGTTTCATTATTTAATGACTCTGCTGGGGTATTTAAGGACTCTGCTGCATTATTTAAGGACTTTGTTGCATTATTTAAGGACTCTGCTGCATTATTTAAGGACTTTGCTGCATTATTTAAGGACTTTGATGCATTATTTAAGGACGCTGCTGCAGAATTTAAGTAATCTGCTGCATTATTTAAGGACTCTGCTGCATTATTTAAGGACTTTGCTGCATTATTTAAGGACTCTGCTGCATTATTTAAGGACTTTGTTGCATTATTTAATGACTCTGCTGCGGTATTTAAGGACTCTGCTGTATTATTTAAGGACTTTGCTGCATTATTTAAGGACTCTGCTTCATTATTTAAGGACTTTGTTGCATTATTTAAGGACTCTGCTGCATTCTTTAAGGACTTCGTTGCGTTATTTAAGGACTCTGCTGCATTATTTAAGGACTTTGCTGCATTATTTAAGGACTTTGATGCATTATTTAAGGACGCTGCTGCAGAATTTAAGTAATCTGCTGCATTATTTAAGGACTCTGCTGCATTATTTAAGGACTTTGCTGCATTATTTAAGGACTCTGCTGCATTATTTAAGGACTTTGTTGCATTATTTAATGACTCTGCTGCGGTATTTAAGGACTCTGCTGTATTATTTAAGGACTTTGCTGCATTATTTAAGGACTCTGCTTCATTATTTAAGGACTTTGTTGCATTATTTAAGGACTCTGCTGCATTCTTTAAGGACTTCGTTGCATTATTTAAGGACTCTGCTGCATTATTTAAAGACTTTGCTGCATTATTTAAGTACGCTGGTGCATTATTTAAGGACTCTGCTGCATTATTTAAGGACTTTGCTGCATTATTTAAGGACTCTGCTGCATTATTTAAGGACTTTGCTGCATTATTTAAGTATGCTGCTGCGGTATTTAAGGCCTCTGCTGCATTATTTAAGGACTCTGCTGCATTATTAAGGACGTTGCTGCATTATTTAAGGACTTTATTGCATTATTTAAGGATTCTGCTGCATTATTTAAGGAATTTGCTGCATTATTTAAGGACTCTGCTGCATTATTTAAGGACTTTGTTGCATTATTTAATGACTCTGCTGGGGTATTTAAGGACTCTGCTGCATTATTTAAGGGCTTTGCTGCATTATTTAAGGACTCTGCTGCAGTATTTAAGGACTCTGCTGCATTATTTAAGGACTTTGATGCATTATTTAAGGACGCTGCTGCAGAATTTAAGGAATCTGCTGCATTATTTAAGGACTTTGTTGCATTATTTAAGGACTATGCTGCATTATGTAAGGACTCTGCTGCATTATTTAAGGACTTTGCTGCATTATTTAATTACTCTGCTGCATTATTTAAGGACTTTGCTGCATTATTTAATTACTCTGCTGCATTATTTAAGGACTTTGTTGCATTATTTAAGGACTCTGCTGCATTATTTAAGGACTTTGCTGCATTATTTAAGGACTTTGATGCATTATTTATGGATGCTGCTGCAGAATTTAAGTAATCTGCTGCATTATTTAAGGACTCTGCTGCATTATTTAAGGACTTTGTTGCATTATTTAAGGACTATGCTGCATTATGTAAGGACTCTGCTGCATTATTTAAGGACTTTGCTGCATTATTTAATGACTCTGCTGCGGTATTTAAGGACTCTGCTGCATTATTTAAGGACTTTGCTGCATTATTTAAGGACTTTGCTGCAGTAATTAAGGAATCTGCTGCATTATTTAAGGACTTTGTTGCATTATTTAAGGACTGTGCTGCATTGCTTAAGGACTCTGCTGCATTATTTAAGGACTTTGCTGCATTATTTAAGGACTTTGTTGCATTATTTAAGGACTCTGCTGCATTATTTAAGGACTTTGTTGCATTATTTAAGGACTCTGTTGCATTATTTAAGGACTTTGCTGCATTATTTAAGTACTCTGGTGCATTATTTAAGGACTTTGTTGCACAATTTAAGGACTCTGCTGCATTATTTAAGGACTTTGTTGCATTATTTAAGGACTCTGCTGCATTATTTAAGGACTTTGCTGCATTATTTAAGGACTCTGCTGCATTATTTAAGGACTTTGTTGCATTATTTAATGACTCTGCTGCGGTATTTAAGGACTCTTCTGCATTTTTTAAGGACTTTGCTGCATTATTTAAGGACTCTGCTTCATTATTTAAGGACTTTGTTGCATTATTTAAGGACTCTGCTGCATTATTTAAGGACTTTGCTGCATTATTTAAGGACTCTGCTGCATTATTTAAGGACTTTGTTGCATTATTTAATGACTCTGCTGCGGTATTTAAGGACTCTTCTGCATTATTTAAGGACTTTGCTGCATTATTTAAGGACTCTGCTTCATTATTTAAGGACTTTGTTGCATTATTTAAGGACTCTGCTGCATTATTTAAGGACTCTGCTGCATTATTTAAAGACTTTGCTGCATTATTTAAGTACACTGGTGCATTATTTAAGGACTTTGTTGCATTATTTAAGTATGCTGCTGCGGTATTTAAGGCCTCTGCTGCATTATTTAAGGACTCTGCTGCATTATTAAGGACGTTGCTGCATTATTTAAGGACTTTATTGCATTATTTAAGGATTCTGCTAAATTATTTAAGGAATTTGCTGCATTATTTAAGGACTCTGCTGCATTATTTAAGGACTTTGTTGCATTATTTAATGACTCTGCTGGGGTATTTAAGGACTCTGCTGCATTATTTAAGGGCTTTGCTGCATTATTTAAGGACTCTGCTGCAGTATTTAAGGACTCTGCTGCATTATTTAAGGACTTTGATGCATTATTTAAGGACGCTGCTGCAGAATTTAAGGAATCTGCTGCATTATTTAAGGACTTTGTTGCATTATTTAAGGACTATGCTGCATTATGTAAGGACTCTGCTGCATTATTTAAGGACTTTGCTGCATTATTTAATTACTTTGCTGCATTATTTAAGGACTCTGTTGCATTATTTAAGGACTCTGCTGCATTATTTAAGGACTTTGCTGCATTATTTAAGGACTTTGATGCATTATTTAAGGACGCTGCTGCAGAATTTAAGTAATCTGCTGCATTATTTAAGGACTCTGCTGCATTATTTAAGGACTTTGCTGCATTATTTAAGGACTCTGCTGCATTATTTAAGGACTTTGTTGCATTATTTAATGACTCTGCTGCGGTATTTAAGGACTCTGCTGCATTATTTAAGGACTTTGCTGCATTATTTAAGGACTTTGCGGCAGTAATTAAGGAATCTGCTGCATTATTTAAGGACTTTGTTGCATTATTTAAGGACTGTGCTGCATTGCTTAAGGACTCTGCTGCATTATTTAAGGACGTTGCTGCATTATTTAAGGACTTTGATGCATTATTTAAGGACTCTGCTGCATTATTTAAGGACTTTGTTGCATTATTTAAGGACTCTGTTGCATTATTTAAGGACTTTGCTGCATTATTTAAGTACTCTGGTGCATTATTTAAGGACTTTGTTGCATTATTTAAGGACTCTGCTGCATTATTTAAGGACTTTGTTGCATTATTTAAGGACTCTGCTGCATTATTTAAGGACTTTGCTGCATTATTTAAGTATGCTGCTGCGGTATTTAAGGCCTCTGCTGCATTATTTAAGGACTTTGCTGCATTATTTAAGGACTCTTCTGCATTATTAAGGACGGTGCTGCATTATTTAAGTACTTTATTGCATTATTTAAGGATTCTGCTGCATTATTTAAAGAATTTGCTGCATTATTTAAGGACTCTGCTGCATTATTTAAGGACTTTGTTGCATCATTTAATGACTCTGCTGCAGTATTTAAAGACTCTGTTGCATTATTTAAGGACTTTGATGCATTATTTAAGGAGGCTGCTGCAGAATTTAAGGAATCTGCTGCATTATTTAAGGACTTTGTTGCATTATTTAAGGACTCTGCTGCATTATTTAAGGACGCTGCTGCAGTATTTAAGGCCTCTTCTGCATTATTTAAGGATTTTGCTGCATTATTTAAGGACTCTACTGCATTATTAAGGACGTTGCTGCATTATTTAAGGACTTTATTGCATTATTTAAGGATTCTGCTGCATTATTTAAGGAATTAGCTGCATTATTTAAGTACTCTGCTGCATTATTTAAGGAGTTGGTTGCATTATTTAAGGACTTTGTTGCATTATTTAAGGATTCTGCTGCATTATTTAAGGACTTTGTTGCATTATTTAAGGACGCTGCTGCGGTATTTAAGGACTCTGCTACATTATATAAGGACTTTGCTGCATTATTTCAGGACTCGGCTGCATTATTAAGGGCGTTGCTGCATTTTATTTAAGGAATTTATTGCATTATTTAAGGACTCTGTGCATTATTTAAGGAATTTGCTGCATTATTTAAGGACTCTGCTGCATTATTTAATGACTCTGCTGCGGTATTTAAGGACTCTGCTGCATTATTTAAGCACTCTGCTGCTTTATTTATGGACTTTGCTGCATTATTTAAGGACTCTGCTGTGGTATTTTAAAACTCTGCTGCATTATTTAAGGACTTTGATGCATTATTTAAGAACTCTGCCGCAGTATTTAAGGACTCTGCTGCATTATTTAAGGTCTTTGATGCATTATTTAAGGACTCTTCTGAATTATTTAAGGACTTTGCTGCATTATTTTAGGACGCTGCTGCGGTATTTAAGGCCTCTGCTGCATTATTTAAGGACTTTGCTGCATAATTTAAGGACTCTGCTGCATTATTAAGCACGTTGCTGCATTATTTAAGGACTTTATTGCATTATTTAAGGATTCTGCTGCATTATTTATGGAATTTGCTGCATTATTTAAGGAATTTGCTGCATTATTTAAGAACTCTGCTGCAGTATTTAAGGACTCTGCTGCATTATTTAAGGACTTTATTGCATTATATAAGGACGCTGCTGCAGAATTTAAGGAATCTGCTGCATTATTTAAGGACGTTGTTGCATTATTTAAGGACTCTGTGCATTATTTAAGGAATTTGCTGCATTATTTAAGGACTCTGCTGCATTATTTAATGACTCTGCTGCGGTATTTAAGGACTCTGCTGCATTATGTAAGCACTCTGCTGCATTATTTAAGGACTTTGTTGCATTATTTAAGGACTCTGCTGCATTATTTAAGGACTTTGTTGCATTATTTAAGGACTCTGCTGCATTATTTAAAGACTTTGCTGCATTATTTAAGTACTCTGGTGCATTATTTAAGGACTCTGCTGCATTATTTAAGTACTCTGGTGCATTATTTAAGGACTTTGTTGCTTTATTTAAGGACTTTGCTGCATTATTTAAGGACTTTGTTGCATTATTTAAGGACTCTGCTGCATTATTTAAGGACTTTGCTGCATTATTTAAGTATGCTGCTGCAGTATTTAAGGCTTCTGCTGCATTATTTAAGGACTCTGCTGCATTTTTAAGGACGTTGCTGCATTATTTAAGGACTTTATTGCATTATTTAAGGATTCTGCTGCATTATTTAAGGAATTTGCTGCATTATTTAAGGACTCTGCTGCATTATTTAAGGACTTTGTTTCATTATTTAATGACTCTGCTGGGGTATTTAAGGACTCTGCTGCATTATTTAAGGACTTTGTTGCATTATTTAAGGACTCTGCTGCATTATTTAAGGACTTTGCTGCATTATTTAAGGACTTTGATGCATTATTTAAGGACGCTGCTGCAGAATTTAAGTAATCTGCTGCATTATTTAAGGACTCTGCTGCATTATTTAAGGACTTTGCTGCATTATTTAAGGACTCTGCTGCATTATTTAAGGACTTTGTTGCATTATTTAATGACTCTGCTGCGGTATTTAAGGACTCTGCTGTATTATTTAAGGACTTTGCTGCATTATTTAAGGACTCTGCTTCATTATTTAAGGACTTTGTTGCATTATTTAAGGACTCTGCTGCATTCTTTAAGGACTTCGTTGCGTTATTTAAGGACTCTGCTGCATTATTTAAGGACTTTGCTGCATTATTTAAGGACTTTGATGCATTATTTAAGGACGCTGCTGCAGAATTTAAGTAATCTGCTGCATTATTTAAGGACTCTGCTGCATTATTTAAGGACTTTGCTGCATTATTTAAGGACTCTGCTGCATTATTTAAGGACTTTGTTGCATTATTTAATGACTCTGCTGCGGTATTTAAGGACTCTGCTGTATTATTTAAGGACTTTGCTGCATTATTTAAGGACTCTGCTTCATTATTTAAGGACTTTGTTGCATTATTTAAGGACTCTGCTGCATTCTTTAAGGACTTCGTTGCATTATTTAAGGACTCTGCTGCATTATTTAAAGACTTTGCTGCATTATTTAAGTACGCTGGTGCATTATTTAAGGACTCTGCTGCATTATTTAAGGACTTTGCTGCATTATTTAAGGACTCTGCTGCATTATTTAAGGACTTTGCTGCATTATTTAAGTATGCTGCTGCGGTATTTAAGGCCTCTGCTGCATTATTTAAGGACTCTGCTGCATTATTAAGGACGTTGCTGCATTATTTAAGGACTTTATTGCATTATTTAAGGATTCTGCTGCATTATTTAAGGAATTTGCTGCATTATTTAAGGACTCTGCTGCATTATTTAAGGACTTTGTTGCATTATTTAATGACTCTGCTGGGGTATTTAAGGACTCTGCTGCATTATTTAAGGGCTTTGCTGCATTATTTAAGGACTCTGCTGCAGTATTTAAGGACTCTGCTGCATTATTTAAGGACTTTGATGCATTATTTAAGGACGCTGCTGCAGAATTTAAGGAATCTGCTGCATTATTTAAGGACTTTGTTGCATTATTTAAGGACTATGCTGCATTATGTAAGGACTCTGCTGCATTATTTAAGGACTTTGCTGCATTATTTAATTACTCTGCTGCATTATTTAAGGACTTTGCTGCATTATTTAATTACTCTGCTGCATTATTTAAGGACTTTGTTGCATTATTTAAGGACTCTGCTGCATTATTTAAGGACTTTGCTGCATTATTTAAGGACTTTGATGCATTATTTATGGACGCTGCTGCAGAATTTAAGTAATCTGCTGCATTATTTAAGGACTCTGCTGCATTATTTAAGGACTTTGTTGCATTATTTAAGGACTATGCTGCATTATGTAAGGACTCTGCTGCATTATTTAAGGACTTTGCTGCATTATTTAATGACTCTGCTGCGGTATTTAAGGACTCTGCTGCATTATTTAAGGACTTTGCTGCATTATTTAAGGACTTTGCTGCAGTAATTAAGGAATCTGCTGCATTATTTAAGGACTTTGTTGCATTATTTAAGGACTGTGCTGCATTGCTTAAGGACTCTGCTGCATTATTTAAGGACTTTGCTGCATTATTTAAGGACTTTGTTGCATTATTTAAGGACTCTGCTGCATTATTTAAGGACTTTGTTGCATTATTTAAGGACTCTGTTGCATTATTTAAGGACTTTGCTGCATTATTTAAGTACTCTGGTGCATTATTTAAGGACTTTGTTGCACAATTTAAGGACTCTGCTGCATTATTTAAGGACTTTGTTGCATTATTTAAGGACTCTGCTGCATTATTTAAGGACTTTGCTGCATTATTTAAGGACTCTGCTGCATTATTTAAGGACTTTGTTGCATTATTTAATGACTCTGCTGCGGTATTTAAGGACTCTTCTGCATTTTTTAAGGACTTTGCTGCATTATTTAAGGACTCTGCTTCATTATTTAAGGACTTTGTTGCATTATTTAAGGACTCTGCTGCATTATTTAAGGACTTTGCTGCATTATTTAAGGACTCTGCTGCATTATTTAAGGACTTTGTTGCATTATTTAATGACTCTGCTGCGGTATTTAAGGACTCTTCTGCATTATTTAAGGACTTTGCTGCATTATTTAAGGACTCTGCTTCATTATTTAAGGACTTTGTTGCATTATTTAAGGACTCTGCTGCATTATTTAAGGACTCTGCTGCATTATTTAAAGACTTTGCTGCATTATTTAAGTACACTGGTGCATTATTTAAGGACTTTGTTGCATTATTTAAGTATGCTGCTGCGGTATTTAAGGCCTCTGCTGCATTATTTAAGGACTCTGCTGCATTATTAAGGACGTTGCTGCATTATTTAAGGACTTTATTGCATTATTTAAGGATTCTGCTAAATTATTTAAGGAATTTGCTGCATTATTTAAGGACTCTGCTGCATTATTTAAGGACTTTGTTGCATTATTTAATGACTCTGCTGGGGTATTTAAGGACTCTGCTGCATTATTTAAGGGCTTTGCTGCATTATTTAAGGACTCTGCTGCAGTATTTAAGGACTCTGCTGCATTATTTAAGGACTTTGATGCATTATTTAAGGACGCTGCTGCAGAATTTAAGGAATCTGCTGCATTATTTAAGGACTTTGTTGCATTATTTAAGGACTATGCTGCATTATGTAAGGACTCTGCTGCATTATTTAAGGACTTTGCTGCATTATTTAATTACTTTGCTGCATTATTTAAGGACTCTGTTGCATTATTTAAGGACTCTGCTGCATTATTTAAGGACTTTGCTGCATTATTTAAGGACTTTGATGCATTATTTAAGGACGCTGCTGCAGAATTTAAGTAATCTGCTGCATTATTTAAGGACTCTGCTGCATTATTTAAGGACTTTGCTGCATTATTTAAGGACTCTGCTGCATTATTTAAGGACTTTGTTGCATTATTTAATGACTCTGCTGCGGTATTTAAGGACTCTGCTGCATTATTTAAGGACTTTGCTGCATTATTTAAGGACTTTGCGGCAGTAATTAAGGAATCTGCTGCATTATTTAAGGACTTTGTTGCATTATTTAAGGACTGTGCTGCATTGCTTAAGGACTCTGCTGCATTATTTAAGGACGTTGCTGCATTATTTAAGGACTTTGATGCATTATTTAAGGACTCTGCTGCATTATTTAAGGACTTTGTTGCATTATTTAAGGACTCTGTTGCATTATTTAAGGACTTTGCTGCATTATTTAAGTACTCTGGTGCATTATTTAAGGACTTTGTTGCATTATTTAAGGACTCTGCTGCATTATTTAAGGACTTTGTTGCATTATTTAAGGACTCTGCTGCATTATTTAAGGACTTTGCTGCATTATTTAAGTATGCTGCTGCGGTATTTAAGGCCTCTGCTGCATTATTTAAGGACTTTGCTGCATTATTTAAGGACTCTTCTGCATTATTAAGGACGGTGCTGCATTATTTAAGTACTTTATTGCATTATTTAAGGATTCTGCTGCATTATTTAAAGAATTTGCTGCATTATTTAAGGACTCTGCTGCATTATTTAAGGACTTTGTTGCATCATTTAATGACTCTGCTGCAGTATTTAAAGACTCTGTTGCATTATTTAAGGACTTTGATGCATTATTTAAGGAGGCTGCTGCAGAATTTAAGGAATCTGCTGCATTATTTAAGGACTTTGTTGCATTATTTAAGGACTCTGCTGCATTATTTAAGGACGCTGCTGCAGTATTTAAGGCCTCTTCTGCATTATTTAAGGATTTTGCTGCATTATTTAAGGACTCTACTGCATTATTAAGGACGTTGCTGCATTATTTAAGGACTTTATTGCATTATTTAAGGATTCTGCTGCATTATTTAAGGAATTAGCTGCATTATTTAAGTACTCTGCTGCATTATTTAAGGAGTTGGTTGCATTATTTAAGGACTTTGTTGCATTATTTAAGGATTCTGCTGCATTATTTAAGGACTTTGTTGCATTATTTAAGGACGCTGCTGCGGTATTTAAGGACTCTGCTACATTATATAAGGACTTTGCTGCATTATTTCAGGACTCGGCTGCATTATTAAGGGCGTTGCTGCATTTTATTTAAGGAATTTATTGCATTATTTAAGGACTCTGTGCATTATTTAAGGAATTTGCTGCATTATTTAAGGACTCTGCTGCATTATTTAATGACTCTGCTGCGGTATTTAAGGACTCTGCTGCATTATTTAAGCACTCTGCTGCTTTATTTATGGACTTTGCTGCATTATTTAAGGACTCTGCTGTGGTATTTTAAAACTCTGCTGCATTATTTAAGGACTTTGATGCATTATTTAAGAACTCTGCCGCAGTATTTAAGGACTCTGCTGCATTATTTAAGGTCTTTGATGCATTATTTAAGGACTCTTCTGAATTATTTAAGGACTTTGCTGCATTATTTTAGGACGCTGCTGCGGTATTTAAGGCCTCTGCTGCATTATTTAAGGACTTTGCTGCATAATTTAAGGACTCTGCTGCATTATTAAGCACGTTGCTGCATTATTTAAGGACTTTATTGCATTATTTAAGGATTCTGCTGCATTATTTATGGAATTTGCTGCATTATTTAAGGAATTTGCTGCATTATTTAAGAACTCTGCTGCAGTATTTAAGGACTCTGCTGCATTATTTAAGGACTTTATTGCATTATTTAAGGACGCTGCTGCAGAATTTAAGGAATCTGCTGCATTATTTAAGGACGTTGTTGCATTATTTAAGGACTCTGTGCATTATTTAAGGAATTTGCTGCATTATTTAAGGACTCTGCTGCATTATTTAATGACTCTGCTGCGGTATTTAAGGACTCTGCTGCATTATGTAAGCACTCTGCTGCATTATTTAAGGACTTTGTTGCATTATTTAAGGACTCTGCTGCATTATTTAAGGACTTTGTTGCATTATTTAAGGACTCTGCTGCATTATTTAAAGACTTTGCTGCATTATTTAAGTACTCTGGTGCATTATTTAAGGACTCTGCTGCATTATTTAAGTACTCTGGTGCATTATTTAAGGACTTTGTTGCTTTATTTAAGGACTTTGCTGCATTATTTAAGGACTTTGTTGCATTATTTAAGGACTCTGCTGCATTATTTAAGGACTTTGCTGCATTATTTAAGTATGCTGCTGCAGTATTTAAGGCTTCTGCTGCATTATTTAAGGACTCTGCTGCATTTTTAAGGACGTTGCTGCATTATTTAAGGACTTTATTGCATTATTTAAGGATTCTGCTGCATTATTTAAGGAATTTGCTGCATTATTTAAGGACTCTGCTGCATTATTTAAGGACTTTGTTTCATTATTTAATGACTCTGCTGGGGTATTTAAGGACTCTGCTGCATTATTTAAGGACTTTGTTGCATTATTTAAGGACTCTGCTGCATTATTTAAGGACTTTGCTGCATTATTTAAGGACTTTGATGCATTATTTAAGGACGCTGCTGCAGAATTTAAGTAATCTGCTGCATTATTTAAGGACTCTGCTGCATTATTTAAGGACTTTGCTGCATTATTTAAGGACTCTGCTGCATTATTTAAGGACTTTGTTGCATTATTTAATGACTCTGCTGCGGTATTTAAGGACTCTGCTGTATTATTTAAGGACTTTGCTGCATTATTTAAGGACTCTGCTTCATTATTTAAGGACTTTGTTGCATTATTTAAGGACTCTGCTGCATTCTTTAAGGACTTCGTTGCGTTATTTAAGGACTCTGCTGCATTATTTAAGGACTTTGCTGCATTATTTAAGGACTTTGATGCATTATTTAAGGACGCTGCTGCAGAATTTAAGTAATCTGCTGCATTATTTAAGGACTCTGCTGCATTATTTAAGGACTTTGCTGCATTATTTAAGGACTCTGCTGCATTATTTAAGGACTTTGTTGCATTATTTAATGACTCTGCTGCGGTATTTAAGGACTCTGCTGTATTATTTAAGGACTTTGCTGCATTATTTAAGGACTCTGCTTCATTATTTAAGGACTTTGTTGCATTATTTAAGGACTCTGCTGCATTCTTTAAGGACTTCGTTGCATTATTTAAGGACTCTGCTGCATTATTTAAAGACTTTGCTGCATTATTTAAGTACGCTGGTGCATTATTTAAGGACTCTGCTGCATTATTTAAGGACTTTGCTGCATTATTTAAGGACTCTGCTGCATTATTTAAGGACTTTGCTGCATTATTTAAGTATGCTGCTGCGGTATTTAAGGCCTCTGCTGCATTATTTAAGGACTCTGCTGCATTATTAAGGACGTTGCTGCATTATTTAAGGACTTTATTGCATTATTTAAGGATTCTGCTGCATTATTTAAGGAATTTGCTGCATTATTTAAGGACTCTGCTGCATTATTTAAGGACTTTGTTGCATTATTTAATGACTCTGCTGGGGTATTTAAGGACTCTGCTGCATTATTTAAGGGCTTTGCTGCATTATTTAAGGACTCTGCTGCAGTATTTAAGGACTCTGCTGCATTATTTAAGGACTTTGATGCATTATTTAAGGACGCTGCTGCAGAATTTAAGGAATCTGCTGCATTATTTAAGGACTTTGTTGCATTATTTAAGGACTATGCTGCATTATGTAAGGACTCTGCTGCATTATTTAAGGACTTTGCTGCATTATTTAATTACTCTGCTGCATTATTTAAGGACTTTGCTGCATTATTTAATTACTCTGCTGCATTATTTAAGGACTTTGTTGCATTATTTAAGGACTCTGCTGCATTATTTAAGGACTTTGCTGCATTATTTAAGGACTTTGATGCATTATTTATGGATGCTGCTGCAGAATTTAAGTAATCTGCTGCATTATTTAAGGACTCTGCTGCATTATTTAAGGACTTTGTTGCATTATTTAAGGACTATGCTGCATTATGTAAGGACTCTGCTGCATTATTTAAGGACTTTGCTGCATTATTTAATGACTCTGCTGCGGTATTTAAGGACTCTGCTGCATTATTTAAGGACTTTGCTGCATTATTTAAGGACTTTGCTGCAGTAATTAAGGAATCTGCTGCATTATTTAAGGACTTTGTTGCATTATTTAAGGACTGTGCTGCATTGCTTAAGGACTCTGCTGCATTATTTAAGGACTTTGCTGCATTATTTAAGGACTTTGTTGCATTATTTAAGGACTCTGCTGCATTATTTAAGGACTTTGTTGCATTATTTAAGGACTCTGTTGCATTATTTAAGGACTTTGCTGCATTATTTAAGTACTCTGGTGCATTATTTAAGGACTTTGTTGCACAATTTAAGGACTCTGCTGCATTATTTAAGGACTTTGTTGCATTATTTAAGGACTCTGCTGCATTATTTAAGGACTTTGCTGCATTATTTAAGGACTCTGCTGCATTATTTAAGGACTTTGTTGCATTATTTAATGACTCTGCTGCGGTATTTAAGGACTCTTCTGCATTTTTTAAGGACTTTGCTGCATTATTTAAGGACTCTGCTTCATTATTTAAGGACTTTGTTGCATTATTTAAGGACTCTGCTGCATTATTTAAGGACTTTGCTGCATTATTTAAGGACTCTGCTGCATTATTTAAGGACTTTGTTGCATTATTTAATGACTCTGCTGCGGTATTTAAGGACTCTTCTGCATTATTTAAGGACTTTGCTGCATTATTTAAGGACTCTGCTTCATTATTTAAGGACTTTGTTGCATTATTTAAGGACTCTGCTGCATTATTTAAGGACTCTGCTGCATTATTTAAAGACTTTGCTGCATTATTTAAGTACACTGGTGCATTATTTAAGGACTTTGTTGCATTATTTAAGTATGCTGCTGCGGTATTTAAGGCCTCTGCTGCATTATTTAAGGACTCTGCTGCATTATTAAGGACGTTGCTGCATTATTTAAGGACTTTATTGCATTATTTAAGGATTCTGCTAAATTATTTAAGGAATTTGCTGCATTATTTAAGGACTCTGCTGCATTATTTAAGGACTTTGTTGCATTATTTAATGACTCTGCTGGGGTATTTAAGGACTCTGCTGCATTATTTAAGGGCTTTGCTGCATTATTTAAGGACTCTGCTGCAGTATTTAAGGACTCTGCTGCATTATTTAAGGACTTTGATGCATTATTTAAGGACGCTGCTGCAGAATTTAAGGAATCTGCTGCATTATTTAAGGACTTTGTTGCATTATTTAAGGACTATGCTGCATTATGTAAGGACTCTGCTGCATTATTTAAGGACTTTGCTGCATTATTTAATTACTTTGCTGCATTATTTAAGGACTCTGTTGCATTATTTAAGGACTCTGCTGCATTATTTAAGGACTTTGCTGCATTATTTAAGGACTTTGATGCATTATTTAAGGACGCTGCTGCAGAATTTAAGTAATCTGCTGCATTATTTAAGGACTCTGCTGCATTATTTAAGGACTTTGCTGCATTATTTAAGGACTCTGCTGCATTATTTAAGGACTTTGTTGCATTATTTAATGACTCTGCTGCGGTATTTAAGGACTCTGCTGCATTATTTAAGGACTTTGCTGCATTATTTAAGGACTTTGCGGCAGTAATTAAGGAATCTGCTGCATTATTTAAGGACTTTGTTGCATTATTTAAGGACTGTGCTGCATTGCTTAAGGACTCTGCTGCATTATTTAAGGACGTTGCTGCATTATTTAAGGACTTTGATGCATTATTTAAGGACTCTGCTGCATTATTTAAGGACTTTGTTGCATTATTTAAGGACTCTGTTGCATTATTTAAGGACTTTGCTGCATTATTTAAGTACTCTGGTGCATTATTTAAGGACTTTGTTGCATTATTTAAGGACTCTGCTGCATTATTTAAGGACTTTGTTGCATTATTTAAGGACTCTGCTGCATTATTTAAGGACTTTGCTGCATTATTTAAGTATGCTGCTGCGGTATTTAAGGCCTCTGCTGCATTATTTAAGGACTTTGCTGCATTATTTAAGGACTCTTCTGCATTATTAAGGACGGTGCTGCATTATTTAAGTACTTTATTGCATTATTTAAGGATTCTGCTGCATTATTTAAAGAATTTGCTGCATTATTTAAGGACTCTGCTGCATTATTTAAGGACTTTGTTGCATCATTTAATGACTCTGCTGCAGTATTTAAAGACTCTGTTGCATTATTTAAGGACTTTGATGCATTATTTAAGGAGGCTGCTGCAGAATTTAAGGAATCTGCTGCATTATTTAAGGACTTTGTTGCATTATTTAAGGACTCTGCTGCATTATTTAAGGACGCTGCTGCAGTATTTAAGGCCTCTTCTGCATTATTTAAGGATTTTGCTGCATTATTTAAGGACTCTACTGCATTATTAAGGACGTTGCTGCATTATTTAAGGACTTTATTGCATTATTTAAGGATTCTGCTGCATTATTTAAGGAATTAGCTGCATTATTTAAGTACTCTGCTGCATTATTTAAGGAGTTGGTTGCATTATTTAAGGACTTTGTTGCATTATTTAAGGATTCTGCTGCATTATTTAAGGACTTTGTTGCATTATTTAAGGACGCTGCTGCGGTATTTAAGGACTCTGCTACATTATATAAGGACTTTGCTGCATTATTTCAGGACTCGGCTGCATTATTAAGGGCGTTGCTGCATTTTATTTAAGGAATTTATTGCATTATTTAAGGACTCTGTGCATTATTTAAGGAATTTGCTGCATTATTTAAGGACTCTGCTGCATTATTTAATGACTCTGCTGCGGTATTTAAGGACTCTGCTGCATTATTTAAGCACTCTGCTGCTTTATTTATGGACTTTGCTGCATTATTTAAGGACTCTGCTGTGGTATTTTAAAACTCTGCTGCATTATTTAAGGACTTTGATGCATTATTTAAGAACTCTGCCGCAGTATTTAAGGACTCTGCTGCATTATTTAAGGTCTTTGATGCATTATTTAAGGACTCTTCTGAATTATTTAAGGACTTTGCTGCATTATTTTAGGACGCTGCTGCGGTATTTAAGGCCTCTGCTGCATTATTTAAGGACTTTGCTGCATAATTTAAGGACTCTGCTGCATTATTAAGCACGTTGCTGCATTATTTAAGGACTTTATTGCATTATTTAAGGATTCTGCTGCATTATTTATGGAATTTGCTGCATTATTTAAGGAATTTGCTGCATTATTTAAGAACTCTGCTGCAGTATTTAAGGACTCTGCTGCATTATTTAAGGACTTTATTGCATTATTTAAGGACGCTGCTGCAGAATTTAAGGAATCTGCTGCATTATTTAAGGACGTTGTTGCATTATTTAAGGACTCTGTGCATTATTTAAGGAATTTGCTGCATTATTTAAGGACTCTGCTGCATTATTTAATGACTCTGCTGCGGTATTTAAGGACTCTGCTGCATTATGTAAGCACTCTGCTGCATTATTTAAGGACTTTGTTGCATTATTTAAGGACTCTGCTGCATTATTTAAGGACTTTGTTGCATTATTTAAGGACTCTGCTGCATTATTTAAAGACTTTGCTGCATTATTTAAGTACTCTGGTGCATTATTTAAGGACTCTGCTGCATTATTTAAGTACTCTGGTGCATTATTTAAGGACTTTGTTGCTTTATTTAAGGACTTTGCTGCATTATTTAAGGACTTTGTTGCATTATTTAAGGACTCTGCTGCATTATTTAAGGAC
Source organism: Phyllobates terribilis (assembly GCF_046119375.1). NCBI lineage: Eukaryota > Metazoa > Chordata > Amphibia > Anura > Dendrobatidae > Phyllobates > Phyllobates terribilis. Next base: position 605,504 of record NW_027362988.1, on the reverse strand, counting down.
TTTGCTGCATTATTTAAGTATGCTGCTGCAGTATTTAAGGCTTCTGCTGCATTATTTAAGGACTCTGCTGCATTTTTAAGGACGTTGCTGCATTATTTAAGGACTTTATTGCATTATTTAAGGATTCTGCTGCATTATTTAAGGAATTTGCTGCATTATTTAAGGACTCTGCTGCATTATTTAAGGACTTTGTTTCATTATTTAATGACTCTGCTGGGGTATTTAAGGACTCTGCTGCATTATTTAAGGACTTTGTTGCATTATTTAAGGACTCTGCTGCATTATTTAAGGACTTTGCTGCATTATTTAAGGACTTTGATGCATTATTTAAGGACGCTGCTGCAGAATTTAAGTAATCTGCTGCATTATTTAAGGACTCTGCTGCATTATTTAAGGACTTTGCTGCATTATTTAAGGACTCTGCTGCATTATTTAAGGACTTTGTTGCATTATTTAATGACTCTGCTGCGGTATTTAAGGACTCTGCTGTATTATTTAAGGACTTTGCTGCATTATTTAAGGACTCTGCTTCATTATTTAAGGACTTTGTTGCATTATTTAAGGACTCTGCTGCATTCTTTAAGGACTTCGTTGCGTTATTTAAGGACTCTGCTGCATTATTTAAGGACTTTGCTGCATTATTTAAGGACTTTGATGCATTATTTAAGGACGCTGCTGCAGAATTTAAGTAATCTGCTGCATTATTTAAGGACTCTGCTGCATTATTTAAGGACTTTGCTGCATTATTTAAGGACTCTGCTGCATTATTTAAGGACTTTGTTGCATTATTTAATGACTCTGCTGCGGTATTTAAGGACTCTGCTGTATTATTTAAGGACTTTGCTGCATTATTTAAGGACTCTGCTTCATTATTTAAGGACTTTGTTGCATTATTTAAGGACTCTGCTGCATTCTTTAAGGACTTCGTTGCATTATTTAAGGACTCTGCTGCATTATTTAAAGACTTTGCTGCATTATTTAAGTACGCTGGTGCATTATTTAAGGACTCTGCTGCATTATTTAAGGACTTTGCTGCATTATTTAAGGACTCTGCTGCATTATTTAAGGACTTTGCTGCATTATTTAAGTATGCTGCTGCGGTATTTAAGGCCTCTGCTGCATTATTTAAGGACTCTGCTGCATTATTAAGGACGTTGCTGCATTATTTAAGGACTTTATTGCATTATTTAAGGATTCTGCTGCATTATTTAAGGAATTTGCTGCATTATTTAAGGACTCTGCTGCATTATTTAAGGACTTTGTTGCATTATTTAATGACTCTGCTGGGGTATTTAAGGACTCTGCTGCATTATTTAAGGGCTTTGCTGCATTATTTAAGGACTCTGCTGCAGTATTTAAGGACTCTGCTGCATTATTTAAGGACTTTGATGCATTATTTAAGGACGCTGCTGCAGAATTTAAGGAATCTGCTGCATTATTTAAGGACTTTGTTGCATTATTTAAGGACTATGCTGCATTATGTAAGGACTCTGCTGCATTATTTAAGGACTTTGCTGCATTATTTAATTACTCTGCTGCATTATTTAAGGACTTTGTTGCATTATTTAAGGACTCTGCTGCATTATTTAAGGACTTTGCTGCATTATTTAAGGACTTTGATGCATTATTTAAGGACGCTGCTGCAGAATTTAAGTAATCTGCTGCATTATTTAAGGACTCTGCTGCATTATTTAAGGACTTTGCTGCATTATTTAAGGACTCTGCTGCATTATTTAAGGACTTTGTTGCATTATTTAATGACTCTGCTGCGGTATTTAAGGACTCTGCTGCATTATTTAAGGACTTTGCTGCATTATTTAAGGACTTTGCTGCAGTAATTAAGGAATCTGCTGCATTATTTAAGGACTTTGTTGCATTATTTAAGGACTGTGCTGCATTGCTTAAGGACTCTGCTGCATTATTTAAGGACTTTGCTGCATTATTTAAGGACTTTGTTGCATTATTTAAGGACTCTGCTGCATTATTTAAGGACTTTGTTGCATTATTTAAGGACTCTGTTGCATTATTTAAGGACTTTGCTGCATTATTTAAGTACTCTGGTGCATTATTTAAGGACTTTGTTGCACTATTTAAGGACTCTGCTGCATTATTTAAGGACTTTGTTGCATTATTTAAGGACTCTGCTGCATTATTTAAGGACTTTGCTGCATTATTTAAGGACTCTGCTGCATTATTTAAGGACTTTGTTGCATTATTTAATGACTCTGCTGCGGTATTTAAGGACTCTTCTGCATTATTTAAGGACTTTGCTGCATTATTTAAGGACTCTGCTTCATTATTTAAGGACTTTGTTGCATTATTTAAGGACTCTGCTGCATTATTTAAGGACTTTGCTGCATTATTTAAGGACTCTGCTGCATTATTTAAGGACTTTGTTGCATTATTTAATGACTCTGCTGCGGTATTTAAGGACTCTTCTGCATTATTTAAGGACTTTGCTGCATTATTTAAGGACTCTGCTTCATTATTTAAGGACTTTGTTGCATTATTTAAGGACTCTGCTGCATTATTTAAGGACTTTGTTGCATTATTTAAGGACTCTGCTGCATTATTTAAAGACTTTGCTGCATTATTTAAGTACTCTGGTGCATTATTTAAGGACTCTGCTGCATTATTTAAAGACTTTGCTGCATTATTTAAGTACTCTGGTGCATTATTTAAGGACTTTGTTGCATTATTTAAGTATGCTGCTGCGGTATTTAAGGCCTCTGCTGCATTATTTAAGGACTCTGCTGCATTATTTAAAGACTTTGCTGCATTATTTAAGGATTCTGCTGCATTATTTAAGGACTTTGTTGCATTATTTAAGGACGCTGCTGCGGTATTTAAGGACTCTGCTACATTATATAAGGACTTTGCTGCATTATTTCAGGACTCGGCTGCATTATTAAGGGCGTTGCTGCATTTTATTTAAGGAATTTATTGCATTATTTAAGGACTCTGTGCATTATTTAAGGAATTTGCTGCATTATTTAAGGACTCTGCTGCATTATTTAATGACTCTGCTGCGGTATTTAAGGACTCTGCTGCATTATTTAAGCACTCTGCTGCTTTATTTATGGACTTTGCTGCATTATTTAAGGACTCTGCTGTGGTATTTTAAGACTCTGCTGCATTATTTAAGGACTTTGATGCATTATTTAAGAACTCTGCCGCAGTATTTAAGGACTCTGCTGCATTTTTTAAGGTCTTTGATGCATTATTTAAGGACTCTTCTGAATTAATTAAGGACTTTGCTGCATTATTTTAGGACGCTGCTGCGGTATTTAAGGCCTCTGCTGCATTATTTAAGGACTTTGCTGCATAATTTAAGGACTCTGCTGCATTATTAAGCACGTTGCTGCATTATTTAAGGACTTTATTGCATTATTTAAGGATTCTGCTGCATTATTTATGGAATTTGCTGCATTATTTAAGGAATTTGCTGCATTATTTAAGAACTCTGCTGCAGTATTTAAGGACTCTGCTGCATTATTTAAGGACTTTATTGCATTATTTAAGGACGCTGCTGCAGAATTTAAGGAATCTGCTGCATTATTTAAGGACGTTGTTGCATTATTTAAGGACTCTGTGCATTATTTAAGGAATTTGCTGCATTATTTAAGGACTCTGCTGCATTATTTAAGGACTTTGCTGCATTATTTAAGGACTTTGCGGCAGTAATTAAGGAATCTGCTGCATTATTTAAGGACTTTGTTGCATTATTTAAGGACTGTGCTGCATTGCTTAAGGACTCTGCTGCATTATTTAAGGACGTTGCTGCATTATTTAAGGACTTTGTTGCATTATTTAAGGACTCTGCTGCATTATTTAAGGACTTTGTTGCATTATTTAAGGACTCTGTTGCATTATTTAAGGACTTTGCTGCATTATTTAAGTACTCTGGTGCATTATTTAAGGACTTTGTTGCATTATTTAAGGACTCTGCTGCATTATTTAAGGACTTTGTTGCATTATTTAAGGACTCTGCTGCATTATTTAAGGACTTTGCTGCATTATTTAAGTATGCTGCTGCGGTATTTAAGGCCTCTGCTGCATTATTTAAGGACTTTGCTGCATTATTTAAGGACTCTTCTGCATTATTAAGGACGGTGCTGCATTATTTAAGTACTTTATTGCATTATTTAAGGATTCTGCTGCATTATTTAAGGAATTTGCTGCATTATTTAAGGACTCTGCTGCATTATTTAAGGACTTTGTTGCATCATTTAATTACTCTGCTGCAGTATTTAAGGACTATGTTGCATTATTTAAGGACTTTGATGCATTATTTAAGGAGGCTGCTGCAGAATTTAAGGAATCTGCTGCATTATTTAAGGACTTTGTTGCATTATTTAAGGACTCTGCTGCATTATTTAAGGACGCTGCTGCAGTATTTAAGGCCTCTTCTGCATTATTTAAGGACTCTACTGCATTATTAAGGACGTTGCTGCATTATTTAAGGACTTTATTGCATTATTTAAGGATTCTGCTGCATTATTTAAGGAATTAGCTGCATTATTTAAGTACTCTGCTGCATTATTTAAGGACTTTGCTGCATTATTTAAGTATGCTGCTGCAGTATTTAAGGCCTCTGCTGCATTATTTAAGGACTCTGCTGCATTATTAAGGACGTTGCTGCATTATTTAAGGACTTTATTGCATTATTTAAGGATTCTGCTGCATTATTTAAGGAATTTGCTGCATTATTTAAGGACTCTGCTGCATTATTTAAGGACTTTGTTGCATTATTTAATGACTCTGCTGGGGTATTTAAGGACTCTGCTGCATTATTTAAGGACTTTGTTGCATTATTTAAGGACTCTGCTGCATTATTTAAGGACTTTGCTGCATTATTTAAGGACTTTGATGCATTATTTAAGGACGCTGCTGCAGAATTTAAGTAATCTGCTGCATTATTTAAGGACTCTGCTGCATTATTTAAGGACTTTGCTGCATTATTTAAGGACTCTGCTGCATTATTTAAGGACTTTGTTGCATTATTTAATGACTCTGCTGCGGTATTTAAGGACTCTGCTGTATTATTTAAGGACTTTGCTGCATTATTTAAGGACTCTGCTTCATTATTTAAGGACTTTGTTGCATTATTTAAGGACTCTGCTGCATTATTTAAGGACTTCGTTGCATTATTTAAGGACTCTGCTGCATTATTTAAAGACTTTGCTGCATTATTTAAGTACTCTGGTGCATTATTTAAGGACTCGGCTGCATTATTTAAAGACTTTGCTGCATTATTTAAGTACTCTGGTGCATTATTTAAGGACTCTGCTGCATTATTTAAGGACTTTGCTGCATTATTTAAGGACTCTGCTGCATTATTTAAGGACTTTGCTGCATTATTTAAGTATGCTGCTGCGGTATTTAAGGCCTCTGCTGCATTATTTAAGGACTCTGCTGCATTATTAAGGACGTTGCTGCATTATTTAAGGACTTTATTGCATTATTTAAGGATTCTGCTGCATTATTTAAGGAATTTGCTGCATTATTTAAGGACTCTGCTGTATTATTTAAGGACTTTGTTGCATTATTTAATGACTCTGCTGGGGTATTTAAGGACTCTGCTGCATTATTTAAGGGCTTTGCTGCATAATTTAAGGACTCTGCTGCAGTATTTAAGGACTCTGCTGCATTATTTAAGGACTTTGATGCATTATTTAAGGACGCTGCTGCAGAATTTAAGGAATCTGCTGCATTATTTAAGGACTTTGTTGCATTATTTAAGGACTATGCTGCATTATGTAAGGACTCTGCTGCATTATTTAAGGACTTTGCTGCATTATTTAATTACTCTGCTGCATTATTTAAGGACTTTGTTGCATTATTTAAGGACTCTGCTGCATTATTTAAGGACTTTGCTGCATTATTTAAGGACTTTGATGCATTATTTAAGGACGCTGCTGCAGAATTTAAGTAATCTGCTGCATTATTTAAGGACTCTGCTGCATTATTTAAGGACTTTGCTGCATTATTTAAGGACTCTGCTGCATTATTTAAGGACTTTGTTGCATTATTTAATGACTCTGCTGCGGTATTTAAGGACTCTGCTGCATTATTTAAGGACTTTGCTGCATTAAGGACTTTGCTGCAGTAATTAAGGAATCTGCTGCATTATTTAAGGACTTTGTTGCATTATTTAAGGACTGTGCTGCATTGCTTAAGGACTCTGCTGCATTATTTAAGGACTTTGCTGCATTATTTAAGGACTTTGTTGCATTATTTAAGGACTCTGCTGCATTATTTAAGGACTTTGTTGCATTATTTAAGGACTCTGTTGCATTATTTAAGGACTTTGCTGCATTATTTAAGTACTCTGGTGCATTATTTAAGGACTTTGTTGCATTATTTAAGGACTCTGCTGCATTATTTAAGGACTTTGTTGCATTATTTAAGGACTCTGTTGCATTATTTAAGGACTTTGCTGCATTATTTAAGTACTCTGGTGCATTATTTAAGGACTTTGTTGCATTATTTAAGGACTCTGCTGCATTATTTAAGGACTTTGTTGCATTATTTAAGGACTCTGCTGCATTATTTAAGGACTTTGCTGCATTATTTAAGGACTCTGTTGCATTATTTAAGGACTTTGCTGCATTATTTAAGTACTCTGGTGCATTATTTAAGGACTTTATTTAAGGATTCTGCTGCATTATTTAAGGAATTTGCTGCATTATTTAAGAACTTTGCTGCAGTATTTAAGGACTCTGCTGCATTATTTAAGGACTTTATTGCATTATTTAAGGACCCTGCTGCAGAATTTAAGGAATCTGCTGCATTACTTAAGGACTTTGTTGCATTATTTAAGGACTCTGCTGCATTATTTAAGGACTTTGCTGCATTATTTAAGGACTTTGATGTATTATTTAAGGACGCCGCTGCAGAATTTAAGTAATCTGCTGCATTATTTAAGGACTCTGCTGCATTATTTAAGGACTTTGCTGCATTATTTAAGGACTCTGCTGTATTATTAAGCACGTTGCTGCATTAATTAAGGACTTTATTGCATTATTTAAGGAATTTGATGCATTATTTAAGGACTCTGCTGCATTATTTAAGGACTTTGCTGCATTATTTAAGGACTCTGCTTCATTATTTAAGGACTTTGTTGCATTATTTAAGGACTCTGCTGCATTATTTAAAGACTTTGCTGCATTATTTAAGTACTCTGGTGCATTATTTAAGGACTCTGCTGCATTATTTAAAGACTTTGCTGCATTATTTAAGTACTCTGGTGCATTATTTAAGGACTTTGTTGCTTTATTTAAGGACTTTGCTGCATTATTTAAGGACTTTGTTGCATTATTTAAGGACTCTGCTGCATTATTTAAGGACTTTGCTGCATTATTTAAGTATGCTGCTGCAGTATTTAAGGCCTCTGCTGCATTATTTAAGGACTCTGCTGCATTTTTAAGGACGTTGCTGCATTATTTAAGGACTTTATTGCATTATTTAAGGATTCTGCTGCATTATTTAAGGAATTTGCTGCATTATTTAAGGACTCTGCTGCATTATTTAACGACTTTGTTGCATTATTTAATGACTCTGCTGGGGTATTTAAGGACTCTGCTGCATTATTTAAGGACTTTGTTGCATTATTTAAGGACTCTGCTGCATTATTTAAGGACTTTGCTGCATTATTTAAGGACTTTGATGCATTATTTAAGGACGCTGCTGCAGAATTTAAGTAATCTGCTGCATTATTTAAGGACTCTGCTGCATTATTTAAGGACTTTGCTGCATTATTTAAGGACTCTGCTGCATTATTTAAGGACTTTGTTGCATTATTTAATGACTCTGCTGCGGTATTTAAGGACTCTGCTGTATTATTTAAGGACTTTGCTGCATTATTTAAGGACTCTGCTTCATTATTTAAGGACTGTGTTGCATTATTTAAGGACTCTGCTGCATTCTTTAAGGACTTCGTTGCATTATTTAAGGACTCTGCTGCATTATTTAAAGACTTTGCTGCATTATTTAAGTACTCTGGTGCATTATTTAAGGACTCTGCTGCATTATTTAAAGACTTTGCTGCATTATTTAAGTACACTGGTGCATTATTTAAGGACTTTGTTGCATTATTTAAGTATGCTGCTGCGGTATTTAAGGCCTCTGCTGCATTATTTAAGGACTCTGCTGCATTATTAAGGACGTTGCTGCATTATTTAAGGACTTTATTGCATTATTTAAGGATTCTGCTAAATTATTTAAGGAATTTGCTGCATTATTTAAGGACTCTGCTGCATTATTTAAGGACTTTGTTGCATTATTTAATGACTCTGCTGGGGTATTTAAGGACTCTGCTGCATTATTTAAGGGCTTTGCTGCATTATTTAAGGACTCTGCTGCAGTATTTAAGGACTCTGCTGCATTATGTAAGGACTCTGCTGCATTATTTAAGGACTTTGCTGCATTATTTAATTACTTTGCTGCATTATTTAAGGACTCTGTTGCATTATTTAAGGACTCTGCTGCATTATTTAAGGACTTTGCTGCATTATTTAAGGACTTTGATGCATTATTTAAGGACGCTGCTGCAGAATTTAAGTAATCTGCTGCATTATTTAAGGACTCTGCTGCATTATTTAAGGACTTTGCTGCATTATTTAAGGACTTTGCGGCAGTAATTAAGGAATCTGCTGCATTATTTAAGGACTTTGTTGCATTATTTAAGGACTGTGCTGCATTGCTTAAGGACTCTGCTGCATTATTTAAGGACGTTGCTGCATTATTTAAGGACTTTGATGCATTATTTAAGGACTCTGCTGCATTATTTAAGGACTTTGTTGCATTATTTAAGGACTATGTTGCATTATTTAAGGACTTTGCTGCATTATTTAAGTACTCTGGTGCATTATTTAAGGACTTTGTTGCATTATTTAAGGACTCTGCTGCATTATTTAAGGACTTTGTTGCATTATTTAAGGACTCTGCTGCATTATTTAAGGACTTTGCTGCATTATTTAAGTATGCTGCTGCGGTATTTAAGGCCTCTGCTGCATTATTTAAGGACTTTGCTGCATTATTTAAGGACTCTTCTGCATTATTAAGGACGGTGCTGCATTATTTAAGTACTTTATTGCATTATTTAAGGATTCTGCTGCATTATTTAAAGAATTTGCTGCATTATTTAAGGACTCTGCTGCATTATTTAAGGACTTTGTTGCATCATTTAATGACTCTGCTGCAGTATTTAAAGACTCTGTTGCATTATTTAAGGACTTTGATGCATTATTTAAGGAGGCTGCTGCAGAATTTAAGGAATCTGCTGCATTATTTAAGGACTTTGTTGCATTATTTAAGGACTCTGCTGCATTATTTAAGGACGCTGCTGCAGTATTTAAGGCCTCTTCTGCATTATTTAAGGATTTTGCTGCATTATTTAAGGACTCTACTGCATTATTAAGGACGTTGCTGCATTATTTAAGGACTTTATTGCATTATTTAAGGATTCTGCTGCATTATTTAAGGAATTAGCTGCATTATTTAAGTACTCTGCTGCATTATTTAAGGAGTTGGTTGCATTATTTAAGGACTTTGTTGCATTATTTAAGGATTCTGCTGCATTATTTAAGGACTTTGTTGCATTATTTAAGGACGCTGCTGCGGTATTTAAGGACTCTGCTACATTATATAAGGACTTTGCTGCATTATTTCAGGACTCGGCTGCATTATTAAGGGCGTTGCTGCATTTTATTTAAGGAATTTATTGCATTATTTAAGGACTCTGTGCATTATTTAAGGAATTTGCTGCATTATTTAAGGACTCTGCTGCATTATTTAATGACTCTGCTGCGGTATTTAAGGACTCTGCTGCATTATTTAAGCACTCTGCTGCTTTATTTATGGACTTTGTTGCATTATTTAATGACTCTGCTGCGGTATTTAAGGACTCTTCTGCATTATTTAAGGACTTTGCTGCATTATTTAAGGACTCTGCTTCATTATTTAAGGACTTTGTTGCATTATTTAAGGACTCTGCTGCATTATTTAAGGACTTTGCTGCATTATTTAAGGACTCTGCTGCATTATTTAAGGACTTTGTTGCATTATTTAATGACTCTGCTGCGGTATTTAAGGACTCTTCTGCATTATTTAAGGACTTTGCTGCATTATTTAAGGACTCTGCTTCATTATTTAAGGACTTTGTTGCATTATTTAAGGACTCTGCTGCATTATTTAAGGACTTTGTTGCATTATTTAAGGACTCTGCTGCATTATTTAAAGACTTTGCTGCATTATTTAAGTACTCTGGTGCATTATTTAAGGACTCTGCTGCATTATTTAAAGACTTTGCTGCATTATTTAAGTACTCTGGTGCATTATTTAAGTACTTTGTTGCATTATTTAAGTATGCTGCTGCGGTATTTAAGGCCTCTGCTGCATTATTTAAGGACTCTGCTGCATTATTTAAAGACTTTGCTGCATTATTTAAGGATTCTGCTGCATTATTTAAGGACTTTGTTGCATTATTTAAGGACGCTGCTGCGGTATTTAAGGACTCTGCTACATTATATAAGGACTTTGCTGCATTATTTCAGGACTCGGCTGCATTATTAAGGGCGTTGCTGCATTTTATTTAAGGAATTTATTGCATTATTTAAGGACTCTGTGCATTATTTAAGGAATTTGCTGCATTATTTAAGGACTCTGCTGCATTATTTAATGACTCTGCTGCGGTATTTAAGGACTCTGCTGCATTATTTAAGCACTCTGCTGCTTTATTTATGGACTTTGCTGCATTATTTAAGGACTCTGCTGTGGTATTTTAAGACTCTGCTGCATTATTTAAGGACTTTGATGCATTATTTAAGAACTCTGCCGCAGTATTTAAGGACTCTGCTGCATTTTTTAAGTTCTTTGATGCATTATTTAAGGACTCTTCTGAATTAATTAAGGACTTTGCTGCATTATTTTAGGACGCTGCTGCGGTATTTAAGGCCTCTGCTGCATTATTTAAGGACTTTGCTGCATAATTTAAGGACTCTGCTGCATTATTAAGCACGTTGCTGCATTATTTAAGGACTTTATTGCATTATTTAAGGATTCTGCTGCATTATTTATGGAATTTGCTGCATTATTTAAGGAATTTGCTGCATTATTTAAGAACTCTGCTGCAGTATTTAAGGACTCTGCTGCATTATTTAAGGACTTTATTGCATTATTTAAGGACGCTGCTGCAGAATTTAAGGACTTTGCTGCATTATTTAAGGACTTTGTTGCATTATTTAAGGACTCTGCTGCATTATTTAAGGACTTTGTTGCATTATTTAAGGACTCTGTTGCATTATTTAAGGACTTTGCTGCATTATTTAAGTACTCTGGTGCATTATTTAAGGACTTTGTTGCATTATTTAAGGACTCTGCTGCATTATTTAAGGACTTTGTTGCATTATTTAAGGACTCTGTTGCATTATTTAAGGACTTTGCTGCATTATTTAAGTACTCTGGTGCATTATTTAAGGACTTTGTTGCATTATTTAAGGACTCTGCTGCATTATTTAAGGACTTTGTTGCATTATTTAAGGACTCTGCTGCATTATTTAAGGACTTTGCTGCATTATTTAAGGACTCTGTTGCATTATTTAAGGACTTTGCTGCATTATTTAAGTACTCTGGTGCATTATTTAAGGACTTTATTTAAGGATTCTGCTGCATTATTTAAGGAATTTGCTGCATTATTTAAGAACTTTGCTGCAGTATTTAAGGACTCTGCTGCATTATTTAAGGACTTTATTGCATTATTTAAGGACCCTGCTGCAGAATTTAAGGAATCTGCTGCATTACTTAAGGACTTTGTTGCATTATTTAAGGACTCTGCTGCATTATTTAAGGACTTTGTTGCATTATTTAAGGACTATGCTGCATTATGTAAGGACTCTGCTGCATTATTTAAGGACTTTGCTGCATTATTTAATTACTTTGCTGCATTATTTAAGGACTCTGTTGCATTATTTAAGGACTCTGCTGCATTATTTAAGGACTTTGCTGCATTATTTAAGGACTTTGATGCATTATTTAAGGACGCTGCTGCAGAATTTAAGTAATCTGCTGCATTATTTAAGGACTCTGCTGCATTATTTAAGGACTTTGCTGCATTATTTAAGGACTCTGCTGCATTATTTAAGGACTTTGTTGCATTATTTAATGACTCTGCTGCGGTATTTAAGGACTCTGCTGCATTATTTAAGGACTTTGCTGCATTATTTAAGGACTTTGCGGCAGTAATTAAGGAATCTGCTGCATTATTTAAGGACTTTGTTGCATTATTTAAGGACTGTGCTGCATTGCTTAAGGACTCTGCTGCATTATTTAAGGACGTTGCTGCATTATTTAAGGACTTTGATGCATTATTTAAGGACTCTGCTGCATTATTTAAGGACTTTGTTGCATTATTTAAGGACTATGTTGCATTATTTAAGGACTTTGCTGCATTATTTAAGTACTCTGGTGCATTATTTAAGGACTTTGTTGCATTATTTAAGGACTCTGCTGCATTATTTAAGGACTTTGTTGCATTATTTAAGGACTCTGCTGCATTATTTAAGGACTTTGCTGCATTATTTAAGTATGCTGCTGCGGTATTTAAGGCCTCTGCTGCATTATTTAAGGACTTTGCTGCATTATTTAAGGACTCTTCTGCATTATTAAGGACGGTGCTGCATTATTTAAGTACTTTATTGCATTATTTAAGGATTCTGCTGCATTATTTAAAGAATTTGCTGCATTATTTAAGGACTCTGCTGCATTATTTAAGGACTTTGCTGCATTATTTAAGGACTCTGCTGTATTATTAAGCACGTTGCTGCATTAATTAAGGACTTTATTGCATTATTTAAGGAATTTGATGCATTATTTAAGGACTCTGCTGCATTATTTAAGGACTTTGCTGCATTATTTAAGGACTCTGCTTCATTATTTAAGGACTTTGTTGCATTATTTAAGGACTCTGCTGCATTATTTAAAGACTTTGCTGCATTATTTAAGTACTCTGGTGCATTATTTAAGGACTCTGCTGCATTATTTAAAGACTTTGCTGCATTATTTAAGTACACTGGTGCATTATTTAAGGACTTTGTTGCATTATTTAAGTATGCTGCTGCGGTATTTAAGGCCTCTGCTGCATTATTTAAGGACTCTGCTGCATTTTTAAGGACGTTGCTGCATTATTTAAGGACTTTATTGCATTATTTAAGGATTCTGCTGCATTATTTAAGGAATTTGCTGCATTATTTAAGGACTCTGCTGCATTATTTAACGACTTTGTTGCATTATTTAATGACTCTGCTGGGGTATTTAAGGACTCTGCTGCATTATTTAAGGACTTTGTTGCATTATTTAAGGACTCTGCTGCATTATTTAAGGACTTTGCTGCATTATTTAAGGACTTTGATGCATTATTTAAGGACGCTGCTGCAGAATTTAAGTAATCTGCTGCATTATTTAAGGACTCTGCTGCATTATTTAAGGACTTTGCTGCATTATTTAAGGACTCTGCTGCATTATTTAAGGACTTTGTTGCATTATTTAATGACTCTGCTGCGGTATTTAAGGACTCTGCTGTATTATTTAAGGACTTTGCTGCATTATTTAAGGACTCTGCTTCATTATTTAAGGACTTTGTTGCATTATTTAAGGACTCTGCTGCATTCTTTAAGGACTTCGTTGCATTATTTAAGGACTCTGCTGCATTATTTAAAGACTTTGCTGCATTATTTAAGTACTCTGGTGCATTATTTAAGGACTCTGCTGCATTATTTAAAGACTTTGCTGCATTATTTAAGTACACTGGTGCATTATTTAAGGACTTTGTTGCATTATTTAAGTATGCTGCTGCGGTATTTAAGGCCTCTGCTGCATTATTTAAGGACTCTGCTGCATTATTAAGGACGTTGCTGCATTATTTAAGGACTTTATTGCATTATTTAAGGAGTCTGCTAAATTATTTAAGGAATTTGCTGCATTATTTAAGGACTCTGCTGCATTATTTAAGGACTTTGTTGCATTATTTAATGACTCTGCTGGGGTATTTAAGGACTCTGCTGCATTATTTAAGGGCTTTGCTGCATTATTTAAGGACTCTGCTGCAGTATTTAAGGACTCTGCTGCATTATTTAAGGACTTTGATGCATTATTTAAGGACGCTGCTGCAGAATTTAAGGAATCTGCTGCATTATTTAAGGACTTTGTTGCATTATTTAAGGACTATGCTGCATTATGTAAGGACTCTGCTGCATTATTTAAGGACTTTGCTGCATTATTTAATTACTTTGCTGCATTATTTAAGGACTCTGTTGCATTATTTAAGGACTCTGCTGCATTATTTAAGGACTTTGCTGCATTATTTAAGGACTTTGATGCATTTTTTAAGGACGCTGCTGCAGAATTTAAGTAATCTGCTGCATTATTTAAGGACTCTGCTGCATTATTTAAGGACTTTGCTGCATTATTTAAGGACTCTGCTGCATTATTTAAGGACTTTGTTGCATTATTTAATGACTCTGCTGCGGTATTTAAGGACTCTGCTGCATTATTTAAGGACTTTGCTGCATTATTTAAGGACTTTGCGGCAGTAATTAAGGAATCTGCTGCATTATTTAAGGACTTTGTTGCATTATTTAAGGACTGTGCTGCATTGCTTAAGGACTCTGCTGCATTATTTAAGGACGTTGCTGCATTATTTAAGGACTTTGATGCATTATTTAAGGACTCTGCTGCATTATTTAAGGACTTTGTTGCATTATTTAAGGACTATGTTGCATTATTTAAGGACTTTGCTGCATTATTTAAGTACTCTGGTGCATTATTTAAGGACTTTGTTGCATTATTTAAGGACTCTGCTGCATTATTTAAGGACTTTGTTGCATTATTTAAGGACTCTGCTGCATTATTTAAGGACTTTGCTGCATTATTTAAGTATGCTGCTGCGGTATTTAAGGCCTCTGCTGCATTATTTAAGGACTTTGCTGCATTATTTAAGGACTCTTCTGCATTATTAAGGACGGTGCTGCATTATTTAAGTACTTTATTGCATTATTTAAGGATTCTGCTGCATTATTTAAAGAATTTGCTGCATTATTTAAGGACTCTGCTGCATTATTTAAGGACTTTGTTGCATCATTTAATGACTCTGCTGCAGTATTTAAAGACTCTGTTGCATTATTTAAGGACTTTGATGCATTATTTAAGGAGGCTGCTGCAGAATTTAAGGAATCTGCTGCATTATTTAAGGACTTTGTTGCATTATTTAAGGACTCTGCTGCATTATTTAAGGACGCTGCTGCAGTATTTAAGGCCTCTTCTGCATTATTTAAGGATTTTGCTGCATTATTTAAGGACTCTACTGCATTATTAAGGACGTTGCTGCATTATTTAAGGACTTTATTGCATTATTTAAGGATTCTGCTGCATTATTTAAGGAATTAGCTGCATTATTTAAGTACTCTGCTGCATTATTTAAGGAGTTGGTTGCATTATTTAAGGACTTTGTTGCATTATTTAAGGATTCTGCTGCATTATTTAAGGACTTTGTTGCATTATTTAAGGACGCTGCTGCGGTATTTAAGGACTCTGCTACATTATATAAGGACTTTGCTGCATTATTTCAGGACTCGGCTGCATTATTAAGGGCGTTGCTGCATTTTATTTAAGGAATTTATTGCATTATTTAAGGACTCTGTGCATTATTTAAGGAATTTGCTGCATTATTTAAGGACTCTGCTGCATTATTTAATGACTCTGCTGCGGTATTTAAGGACTCTGCTGCATTATTTAAGCACTCTGCTGCTTTATTTATGGACTTTGTTGCATTATTTAATGACTCTGCTGCGGTATTTAAGGACTCTTCTGCATTATTTAAGGACTTTGCTGCATTATTTAAGGACTCTGCTTCATTATTTAAGGACTTTGTTGCATTATTTAAGGACTCTGCTGCATTATTTAAGGACTTTGCTGCATTATTTAAGGACTCTGCTGCATTATTTAAGGACTTTGTTGCATTATTTAATGACTCTGCTGCGGTATTTAAGGACTCTTCTGCATTATTTAAGGACTTTGCTGCATTATTTAAGGACTCTGCTTCATTATTTAAGGACTTTGTTGCATTATTTAAGGACTCTGCTGCATTATTTAAGGACTTTGTTGCATTATTTAAGGACTCTGCTGCATTATTTAAAGACTTTGCTGCATTATTTAAGTACTCTGGTGCATTATTTAAGGACTCTGCTGCATTATTTAAAGACTTTGCTGCATTATTTAAGTACTCTGGTGCATTATTTAAGGACTTTGTTGCATTATTTAAGTATGCTGCTGCGGTATTTAAGGCCTCTGCTGCATTATTTAAGGACTCTGCTGCATTATTTAAAGACTTTGCTGCATTATTTAAGGATTCTGCTGCATTATTTAAGGACTTTGTTGCATTATTTAAGGACGCTGCTGCGGTATTTAAGGACTCTGCTACATTATATAAGGACTTTGCTGCATTATTTCAGGACTCGGCTGCATTATTAAGGGCGTTGCTGCATTTTATTTAAGGAATTTATTGCATTATTTAAGGACTCTGTGCATTATTTAAGGAATTTGCTGCATTATTTAAGGACTCTGCTGCATTATTTAATGACTCTGCTGCGGTATTTAAGGACTCTGCTGCATTATTTAAGCACTCTGCTGCTTTATTTATGGACTTTGCTGCATTATTTAAGGACTCTGCTGTGGTATTTTAAGACTCTGCTGCATTATTTAAGGACTTTGATGCATTATTTAAGAACTCTGCCGCAGTATTTAAGGACTCTGCTGCATTTTTTAAGTTCTTTGATGCATTATTTAAGGACTCTTCTGAATTAATTAAGGACTTTGCTGCATTATTTTAGGACGCTGCTGCGGTATTTAAGGCCTCTGCTGCATTATTTAAGGACTTTGCTGCATAATTTAAGGACTCTGCTGCATTATTAAGCACGTTGCTGCATTATTTAAGGACTTTATTGCATTATTTAAGGATTCTGCTGCATTATTTATGGAATTTGCTGCATTATTTAAGGAATTTGCTGCATTATTTAAGAACTCTGCTGCAGTATTTAAGGACTCTGCTGCATTATTTAAGGACTTTATTGCATTATTTAAGGACGCTGCTGCAGAATTTAAGGAATCTGCTGCATTATTTAAGGACGTTGTTGCATTATTTAAGGACTCTGTGCATTATTTAAGGAATTTGCTGCATTATTTAAGGACTCTGCTGCATTATTTAAGGACTTTGCTGCATTATTTAAGGACTTTGCGGCAGTAATTAAGGAATCTGCTGCATTATTTAAGGACTTTGTTGCATTATTTAAGGACTGTGCTGCATTGCTTAAGGACTCTGCTGCATTATTTAAGGACGTTGCTGCATTATTTAAGGACTTTGTTGCATTATTTAAGGACTCTGCTGCATTATTTAAGGACTTTGTTGCATTATTTAAGGACTCTGTTGCATTATTTAAGGACTTTGCTGCATTATTTAAGTACTCTGGTGCATTATTTAAGGACTTTGTTGCATTATTTAAGGACTCTGCTGCATTATTTAAGGACTTTGTTGCATTATTTAAGGACTCTGCTGCATTATTTAAGGACTTTGCTGCATTATTTAAGTATGCTGCTGCGGTATTTAAGGCCTCTGCTGCATTATTTAAGGACTTTGCTGCATTATTTAAGGACTCTTCTGCATTATTAAGGACGGTGCTGCATTATTTAAGTACTTTATTGCATTATTTAAGGATTCTGCTGCATTATTTAAGGAATTTGCTGCATTATTTAAGGACTCTGCTGCATTATTTAAGGACTTTGTTGCATCATTTAATGACTCTGCTGCAGTATTTAAGGACTATGTTGCATTATTTAAGGACTTTGATGCATTATTTAAGGAGGCTGCTGCAGAATTTAAGGAATCTGCTGCATTATTTAAGGACTTTGTTGCATTATTTAAGGACTCTGCTGCATTATTTAAGGACGCTGCTGCAGTATTTAAGGCCTCTTCTGCATTATTTAAGGACTCTACTGCATTATTAAGGACGTTGCTGCATTATTTAAGGACTTTATTGCATTATTTAAGGATTCTGCTGCATTATTTAAGGAATTAGCTGCATTATTTAAGTACTCTGCTGCATTATTTAAGGACTTTGCTGCATTATTTAAGTATGCTGCTGCAGTATTTAAGGCCTCTGCTGCATTATTTAAGGACTCTGCTGCATTATTAAGGACGTTGCTGCATTATTTAAGGACTTTATTGCATTATTTAAGGATTCTGCTGCATTATTTAAGGAATTTGCTGCATTATTTAAGGACTCTGCTGCATTATTTAAGGACTTTGTTGCATTATTTAATGACTCTGCTGGGGTATTTAAGGACTCTGCTGCATTATTTAAGGACTTTGTTGCATTATTTAAGGACTCTGCTGCATTATTTAAGGACTTTGCTGCATTATTTAAGGACTTTGATGCATTATTTAAGGACGCTGCTGCAGAATTTAAGTAATCTGCTGCATTATTTAAGGACTCTGCTGCATTATTTAAGGACTTTGCTGCATTATTTAAGGACTCTGCTGCATTATTTAAGGACTTTGTTGCATTATTTAATGACTCTGCTGCGGTATTTAAGGACTCTGCTGTATTATTTAAGGACTTTGCTGTATTATTTAAGGACTCTGCTTCATTATTTAAGGACTTTGTTGCATTATTTAAGGACTCTGCTGCATTATTTAAGGACTTCGTTGCATTATTTAAGGACTCTGCTGCATTATTTAAAGACTTTGCTGCATTATTTAAGTACTCTGGTGCATTATTTAAGGACTCGGCTGCATTATTTAAAGACTTTGCTGCATTATTTAAGTACTCTGGTGCATTATTTAAGGACTCTGCTGCATTATTTAAGGACTTTGCTGCATTATTTAAGGACTCTGCTGCATTATTTAAGGACTTTGCTGCATTATTTAAGTATGCTGCTGCGGTATTTAAGGCCTCTGCTGCATTATTTAAGGACTCTGCTGCATTATTAAGGACGTTGCTGCATTATTTAAGGACTTTATTGCATTATTTAAGGATTCTGCTGCATTATTTAAGGAATTTGCTGCATTATTTAAGGACTCTGCTGTATTATTTAAGGACTTTGTTGCATTATTTAATGACTCTGCTGGGGTATTTAAGGACTCTGCTGCATTATTTAAGGGCTTTGCTGCATTATTTAAGGACTCTGCTGCAGTATTTAAGGACTCTGCTGCATTATTTAAGGACTTTGATGCATTATTTAAGGACGCTGCTGCAGAATTTAAGGAATCTGCTGCATTATTTAAGGACTTTGTTGCATTATTTAAGGACTATGCTGCATTATGTAAGGACTCTGCTGCATTATTTAAGGACTTTGCTGCATTATTTAATTACTCTGCTGCATTATTTAAGGACTTTGTTGCATTATTTAAGGACTCTGCTGCATTATTTAAGGACTTTGCTGCATTATTTAAGGACTTTGATGCATTATTTAAGGACGCTGCTGCAGAATTTAAGTAATCTGCTGCATTATTTAAGGACTCTGCTGCATTATTTAAGGACTTTGCTGCATTATTTAAGGACTCTGCTGCATTATTTAAGGACTTTGTTGCATTATTTAATGACTCTGCTGCGGTATTTAAGGACTCTGCTGCATTATTTAAGGACTTTGCTGCATTATTTAAGGACTTTGCTGCAGTAATTAAGGAATCTGCTGCATTATTTAAGGACTTTGTTGCATTATTTAAGGACTGTGCTGCATTGCTTAAGGACTCTGCTGCATTATTTAAGGACTTTGCTGCATTATTTAAGGACTTTGTTGCATTATTTAAGGACTCTGCTGCATTATTTAAGGACTTTGTTGCATTATTTAAGGACTCTGTTGCATTATTTAAGGACTTTGCTGCATTATTTAAGTACTCTGGTGCATTATTTAAGGACTTTGTTGCATTATTTAAGGACTCTGCTGCATTATTTAAGGACTTTGTTGCATTATTTAAGGACTCTGTTGCATTATTTAAGGACTTTGCTGCATTATTTAAGTACTCTGGTGCATTATTTAAGGACTTTGTTGCATTATTTAAGGACTCTGCTGCATTATTTAAGGACTTTGTTGCATTATTTAAGGACTCTGCTGCATTATTTAAGGACTTTGCTGCATTATTTAAGGACTCTGTTGCATTATTTAAGGACTTTGCTGCATTATTTAAGTACTCTGGTGCATTATTTAAGGACTTTATTGCATTATTTAAGGATTCTGCTGCATTATTTAAGGAATTTGCTGCATTATTTAAGAACTTTGCTGCAGTATTTAAGGACTCTGCTGCATTATTTAAGGACTTTATTGCATTATTTAAGGACCCTGCTGCAGAATTTAAGGAATCTGCTGCATTACTTAAGGACTTTGTTGCATTATTTAAGGACTCTGCTGCATTATTTAAGGACTTTGCTGCATTATTTAAGGACTTTGATGTATTATTTAAGGACGCCGCTGCAGAATTTAAGTAATCTGCTGCATTATTTAAGGACTCTGCTGCATTATTTAAGGACTTTGCTGCATTATTTAAGGACTCTGCTGTATTATTAAGCACGTTGCTGCATTAATTAAGGACTTTATTGCATTATTTAAGGAATTTGATGCATTATTTAAGGACTCTGCTGCATTATTTAAGGACTTTGCTGCATTATTTAAGGACTCTGCTTCATTATTTAAGGACTTTGTTGCATTATTTAAGGACTCTGCTGCATTATTTAAAGACTTTGCTGCATTATTTAAGTACTCTGGTGCATTATTTAAGGACTCTGCTGCATTATTTAAAGACTTTGCTGCATTATTTAAGTACTCTGGTGCATTATTTAAGGACTTTGTTGCTTTATTTAAGGACTTTGCTGCATTATTTAAGGACTTTGTTGCATTATTTAAGGACTCTGCTGCATTATTTAAGGACTTTGCTGCATTATTTAAGTATGCTGCTGCAGTATTTAAGGCCTCTGCTGCATTATTTAAGGACTCTGCTGCATTTTTAAGGACGTTGCTGCATTATTTAAGGTCTTTATTGCATTATTTAAGGATTCTGCTGCATTATTTAAGGAATTTGCTGCATTATTTAAGGACTCTGCTGCATTATTTAAGGACTTTGTTGCATTATTTAATGACTCTGCTGGGGTATTTAAGGACTCTGCTGCATTATTTAAGGACTTTGTTGCATTATTTAAGGACTCTGCTGCATTATTTAAGGACTTTGCTGCATTATTTAAGGACTTTGATGCATTATTTAAGGACGCTGCTGCAGAATTTAAGTAATCTGCTGCATTATTTAAGGACTCTGCTGCATTATTTAAGGACTTTGCTGCATTATTTAAGGACTCTGCTGCATTATTTAAGGACTTTGTTGCATTATTTAATGACTCTGCTGCGGTATTTAAGGACTCTGCTGTATTATTTAAGGACTTTGCTGCATTATTTAAGGACTCTGCTTCATTATTTAAGGACTTTGTTGCATTATTTAAGGACTCTGCTGCATTCTTTAAGGACTTCGTTGCATTATTTAAGGACTCTGCTGCATTATTTAAAGACTTTGCTGCATTATTTAAGTACTCTGGTGCATTATTTAAGGACTCTGCTGCATTATTTAAAGACTTTGCTGCATTATTTAAGTACACTGGTGCATTATTTAAGGACTTTGTTGCATTATTTAAGTATGCTGCTGCGGTATTTAAGGCCTCTGCTGCATTATTTAAGGACTCTGCTGCATTATTAAGGACGTTGCTGCATTATTTAAGGACTTTATTGCATTATTTAAGGATTCTGCTAAATTATTTAAGGAATTTGCTGCATTATTTAAGGACTCTGCTGCATTATTTAAGGACTTTGTTGCATTATTTAATGACTCTGCTGGGGTATTTAAGGACTCTGCTGCATTATTTAAGGGCTTTGCTGCATTATTTAAGGACTCTGCTGCAGTATTTAAGGACTCTGCTGCATTATTTAAGGACTTTGATGCATTATTTAAGGACGCTGCTGCAGAATTTAAGGAATCTGCTGCATTATTTAAGGACTTTGTTGCATTATTTAAGGACTATGCTGCATTATGTAAGGACTCTGCTGCATTATTTAAGGACTTTGCTGCATTATTTAATTACTTTGCTGCATTATTTAAGGACTCTGTTGCATTATTTAAGGACTCTGCTGCATTATTTAAGGACTTTGCTGCATTATTTAAGGACTTTGATGCATTATTTAAGAACGCTGCTGCAGAATTTAAGTAATCTGCTGCATTATTTAAGGACTCTGCTGCATTATTTAAGGACTTTGCTGCATTATTTAAGGACTCTGCTGCATTATTTAAGGACTTTGTTGCATTATTTAATGACTCTGCTGCGGTATTTAAGGACTCTGCTGCATTATTTAAGGACTTTGCTGCATTATTTAAGGACTTTGCGGCAGTAATTAAGGAATCTGCTGCATTATTTAAGGACTTTGTTGCATTATTTAAGGACTGTGCTGCATTGCTTAAGGACTCTGCTGCATTATTTAAGGACGTTGCTGCATTATTTAAGGACTTTGATGCATTATTTAAGGACTTTGATGCATTATTTAAGGACTCTGCTGCATTATTTAAGGACTTTGTTGCATTATTTAAGGACTCTGTTGCATTATTTAAGGACTTTGCTGCATTATTTAAGTACTCTGGTGCATTATTTAAGGACTTTGTTGCATTATTTAAGGACTCTGCTGCATTATTTAAGGACTTTGTTGCATTATTTAAGGACTCTGCTGCATTATTTAAGGACTTTGCTGCATTATTTAAGTATGCTGCTGCGGTATTTAAGGCCTCTGCTGCATTATTTAAGGACTTTGCTGCATTATTTAAGGACTCTTCTGCATTATTAAGGACGGTGCTGCATTATTTAAGTACTTTATTGCATTATTTAAGGATTCTGCTGCATTATTTAAAGAATTTGCTGCATTATTTAAGGACTCTGCTGCATTATTTAAGGACTTTGTTGCATCATTTAATGACTCTGCTGCAGTATTTAAAGACTCTGTTGCATTATTTAAGGACTTTGATGCATTATTTAAGGAGGCTGCTGCAGAATTTAAGGAATCTGCTGCATTATTTAAGGACTTTGTTGCATTATTTAAGGACTCTGCTGCATTATTTAAGGACGCTGCTGCAGTATTTAAGGCCTCTTCTGCATTATTTAAGGATTTTTCTGCATTATTTAAGGACTCTACTGCATTATTAAGGACGTTGCTGCATTATTTAAGGACTTTATTGCATTATTTAAGGATTCTGCTGCATTATTTAAGGAATTAGCTGCATTATTTAAGTATTCTGCTGCATTATTTAAGGAGTTGGTTGCATTATTTAAGGACTTTGTTGCATTATTTAAGGAATCTGCTGCATTATTTAAGGACTTTGTTGCATTATTTAAGGACGCTGCTGCGGTATTTAAGGACTCTGCTACATTATATAAGGACTTTGCTGCATTATTTCAGGACTCGGCTGCATTATTAAGGGCGTTGCTGCATTTTATTTAAGGAATTTATTGCATTATTTAAGGACTCTGTGCATTATTTAAGGAATTTGCTGCATTATTTAAGGACTCTGCTGCATTATTTAATGACTCTGCTGCGGTATTTAAGGACTCTGCTGCATTATTTAAGCACTCTGCTGCTTTATTTATGGACTTTGCTGCATTATTTAAGGACTCTGCTGTGGTATTTTAAGACTCTGCTGCATTATTTAAGGACTTTGATGCATTATTTAAGAACTCTGCCGCAGTATTTAAGGACTCTGCTGCATTATTTAAGGTCTTTGATGCATTATTTAAGGACTCTTCTGAATTATTTAAGGACTTTGCTGCATTATTTTAGGACGCTGCTGCGGTATTTAAGGCCTCTGCTGCATTATTTAAGGACTTTGCTGCATAATTTAAGGACTCTGCTGCATTATTAAGCACGTTGCTGCATTATTTAAGGACTTTATTGCATTATTTAAGGATTCTGCTGCATTATTTATGGAATTTGCTGCATTATTTAAGGAATTTGCTGCATTATTTAAGAACTCTGCTGCAGTATTTAAGGACTCTGCTGCATTATTTAAGGACTTTATTGCATTATTTAAGGACGCTGCTGCAGAATTTAAGGAATCTGCTGCATTATTTAAGGACGTTGTTGCATTATTTAAGGACTCTGTGCATTATTTAAGGAATTTGCTGCATTATTTAAGCACTCTGCTGCATTATTTAATGACTCTGCTGCGGTATTTAAGGACTCTGCTGCATTATGTAAGCACTCTGCTGCATTATTTAAGGACTTTGTTGCATTATTTAAGGACTCTGCTGCATTATTTAAGGACTTTGTTGCATTATTTAAGGACTCTGCTGCATTATTTAAAGACTTTGCTGCATTATTTAAGTACTCTGGTGCATTATTTAAGGACTCTGCTGCATTATTTAAGTACTCTGGTGCATTATTTAAGGACTTTGTTGCTTTATTTAAGGACTTTGCTGCATTATTTAAGGACTTTGTTGCATTATTTAAGGACTCTGCTGCATTATTTAAGGACTTTGCTGCATTATTTAAGTATGCTGCTGCAGTATTTAAGGCTTCTGCTGCATTATTTAAGGACTCTGCTGCATTTTTAAGGACGTTGCTGCATTATTTAAGGACTTTATTGCATTATTTAAGGATTCTGCTGCATTATTTAAGGAATTTGCTGCATTATTTAAGGACTCTGCTGCATTATTTAAGGACTTTGTTTCATTATTTAATGACTCTGCTGGGGTATTTAAGGACTCTGCTGCATTATTTAAGGACTTTGTTGCATTATTTAAGGACTCTGCTGCATTATTTAAGGACTTTGCTGCATTATTTAAGGACTCTGCTGCATTATTTAAGGACTTTGTTGCATTATTTAATGACTCTGCTGCGGTATTTAAGGACTCTGCTGTATTATTTAAGGACTTTGCTGCATTATTTAAGGACTCTGCTTCATTATTTAAGGACTTTGTTGCATTATTTAAGGACTCTGCTGCATTCTTTAAGGACTTCGTTGCGTTATTTAAGGACTCTGCTGCATTATTTAAGGACTTTGCTGCATTATTTAAGGACTTTGATGCATTATTTAAGGACGCTGCTGCAGAATTTAAGTAATCTGCTGCATTATTTAAGGACTCTGCTGCATTATTTAAGGACTTTGCTGCATTATTTAAGGACTCTGCTGCATTATTTAAGGACTTTGTTGCATTATTTAATGACTCTGCTGCGGTATTTAAGGACTCTGCTGTATTATTTAAGGACTTTGCTGCATTATTTAAGGACTCTGCTTCATTATTTAAGGACTTTGTTGCATTATTTAAGGACTCTGCTGCATTCTTTAAGGACTTCGTTGCATTATTTAAGGACTCTGCTGCATTATTTAAAGACTTTGCTGCATTATTTAAGTACTCTGGTGCATTATTTAAGGACTCTGCTGCATTATTTAAGGACTCTGCTGCAGTATTTAAGGACTCTGCTGCATTATTTAAGGACTTTGATGCATTATTTAAGGACGCTGCTGCAGAATTTAAGGAATCTGCTGCATTATTTAAGGACTTTGTTGCATTATTTAAGGACTATGCTGCATTATGTAAGGACTCTGCTGCATTATTTAAGGACTTTGCTGCATTATTTAATTACTCTGCTGCATTATTTAAGGACTTTGTTGCATTATTTAAGGACTCTGCTGCATTATTTAAGGACTTTGCTGCATTATTTAAGGACTTTGATGCATTATTTAAGGACGCTGCTGCAGAATTTAAGTAATCTGCTGCATTATTTAAGGACTCTGCTGCATTATTTAAGGACTTTGCTGCATTATTTAAGGACTCTGCTGCATTATTTAAGGACTTTGTTGCATTATTTAATGACTCTGCTGCGGTATTTAAGGACTCTGCTGCATTATTTAAGGACTTTGCTGCATTATTTAAGGACTTTGCTGCAGTAATTAAGGAATCTGCTGCATTATTTAAGGACTTTGTTGCATTATTTAAGGACTGTGCTGCATTGCTTAAGGACTCTGCTGCATTATTTAAGGACTTTGCTGCATTATTTAAGGACTTTGTTGCATTATTTAAGGACTCTGCTGCATTATTTAAGGACTTTGTTGCATTATTTAAGGACTCTGTTGCATTATTTAAGGACTTTGCTGCATTATTTAAGTACTCTGGTGCATTATTTAAGGACTTTGTTGCACTATTTAAGGACTCTGCTGCATTACTTAAGGACTTTGTTGCATTATTTAAGGACTCTGCTGCATTATTTAAGGACTTTGCTGCATTATTTAAGGACTCTGCTGCATTATTTAAGGACTTTGTTGCATTATTTAATGACTCTGCTGCGGTATTTAAGGACTCTTCTGCATTATTTAAGGACTTTGCTGCATTATTTAAGGACTCTGCTTCATTATTTAAGGACTTTGTTGCATTATTTAAGGACTCTGCTGCATTATTTAAGGACTTTGCTGCATTATTTAAGGACTCTGCTGCATTATTTAAGGACTTTGTTGCATTATTTAATGACTCTGCTGCGGTATTTAAGGACTCTTCTGCATTATTTAAGGACTTTGCTGCATTATTTAAGGACTCTGCTTCATTATTTAAGGACTTTGTTGCATTATTTAAGGACTCTGCTGCATTATTTAAGGACTTTGTTGCATTATTTAAGGACTCTGCTGCATTATTTAAAGACTTTGCTGCATTATTTAAGTACTCTGGTGCATTATTTAAGGACTCTGCTGCATTATTTAAAGACTTTGCTGCATTATTTAAGTACTCTGGTGCATTATTTAAGGACTTTGTTGCATTATTTAAGTATGCTGCTGCGGTATTTAAGGCCTCTGCTGCATTATTTAAGGACTCTGCTGCATTATTTAAAGACTTTGCTGCATTATTTAAGGATTCTGCTGCATTATTTAAGGACTTTGTTGCATTATTTAAGGACGCTGCTGCGGTATTTAAGGACTCTGCTACATTATATAAGGACTTTGCTGCATTATTTCAGGACTCGGCTGCATTATTAAGGGCGTTGCTGCATTTTATTTAAGGAATTTATTGCATTATTTAAGGACTCTGTGCATTATTTAAGGAATTTGCTGCATTATTTAAGGACTCTGCTGCATTATTTAATGACTCTGCTGCGGTATTTAAGGACTCTGCTGCATTATTTAAGCACTCTGCTGCTTTATTTATGGACTTTGCTGCATTATTTAAGGACTCTGCTGTGGTATTTTAAGACTCTGCTGCATTATTTAAGGACTTTGATGCATTATTTAAGAACTCTGCCGCAGTATTTAAGGACTCTGCTGCATTTTTTAAGGTCTTTGATGCATTATTTAAGGACTCTTCTGAATTAATTAAGGACTTTGCTGCATTATTTTAGGACGCTGCTGCGGTATTTAAGGCCTCTGCTGCATTATTTAAGGACTTTGCTGCATAATTTAAGGACTCTGCTGCATTATTAAGCACGTTGCTGCATTATTTAAGGACTTTATTGCATTATTTAAGGATTCTGCTGCATTATTTATGGAATTTGCTGCATTATTTAAGGAATTTGCTGCATTATTTAAGAACTCTGCTGCAGTATTTAAGGACTCTGCTGCATTATTTAAGGACTTTATTGCATTATTTAAGGACGCTGCTGCAGAATTTAAGGAATCTGCTGCATTATTTAAGGACGTTGTTGCATTATTTAAGGACTCTGTGCATTATTTAAGGAATTTGCTGCATTATTTAAGGACTCTGCTGCATTATTTAAGGACTTTGCTGCATTATTTAAGGACTTTGCGGCAGTAATTAAGGAATCTGCTGCATTATTTAAGGACTTTGTTGCATTATTTAAGGACTGTGCTGCATTGCTTAAGGACTCTGCTGCATTATTTAAGGACGTTGCTGCATTATTTAAGGACTTTGTTGCATTATTTAAGGACTCTGCTGCATTATTTAAGGACTTTGTTGCATTATTTAAGGACTCTGTTGCATTATTTAACGACTTTGCTGCATTATTTAAGTACTCTGGTGCATTATTTAAGGACTTTGTTGCATTATTTAAGGACTCTGCTGCATTATTTAAGGACTTTGTTGCATTATTTAAGGACTCTGCTGCATTATTTAAGGACTTTGCTGCATTATTTAAGGACTCTGTTGCATTATTTAAGGACTTTGCTGCATTATTTAAGTACTCTGGTGCATTATTTAAGGACTTTATTGCATTATTTAAGGATTCTGCTGCATTATTTAAGGAATTTGCTGCATTATTTAAGAACTTTGCTGCAGTATTTAAGGACTCTGCTGCATTATTTAAGGACTCTGCTGCATTATTTAAGGACTTTGATGCATTATTTAAGGACGCTGCTGCAGAATTTAAGTAATCTGCTGCATTATTTAAGGACTCTGCTGCATTATTTAAGGACTTTGCTGCATTATTTAAGGACTCTGCTGCATTATTTAAGGACTTTGTTGCATTATTTAATGACTCTGCTGCGGTATTTAAGGACTCTGCTGCATTATTTAAGGACTTTGCTGCATTATTTAAGGACTTTGCTGCAGTAATTAAGGAATCTGCTGCATTATTTAAGGACTTTGTTGCATTATTTAAGGACTGTGCTGCATTGCTTAAGGACTCTGCTGCATTATTTAAGGACTTTGCTGCATTATTTAAGGACTTTGTTGCATTATTTAAGGACTCTGCTGCATTATTTAAGGACTTTGTTGCATTATTTAAGGACTCTGTTGCATTATTTAAGGACTTTGCTGCATTATTTAAGTACTCTGGTGCATTATTTAAGGACTTTGTTGCACTATTTAAGGACTCTGCTGCATTATTTAAGGACTTTGTTGCATTATTTAAGGACTCTGCTGCATTATTTAAGGACTTTGCTGCATTATTTAAGGACTCTGCTGCATTATTTAAGGACTTTGTTGCATTATTTAATGACTCTGCTGCGGTATTTAAGGACTCTTCTGCATTATTTAAGGACTTTGCTGCATTATTTAAGGACTCTGCTTCATTATTTAAGGACTTTGTTGCATTATTTAAGGACTCTGCTGCATTATTTAAGGACTTTGCTGCATTATTTAAGGACTCTGCTGCATTATTTAAGGACTTTGTTGCATTATTTAATGACTCTGCTGCGGTATTTAAGGACTCTTCTGCATTATTTAAGGACTTTGCTGCATTATTTAAGGACTCTGCTTCATTATTTAAGGACTTTGTTGCATTATTTAAGGACTCTGCTGCATTATTTAAGGACTTTGTTGCATTATTTAAGGACTCTGCTGCATTATTTAAAGACTTTGCTGCATTATTTAAGTACTCTGGTGCATTATTTAAGGACTCTGCTGCATTATTTAAAGACTTTGCTGCATTATTTAAGTACTCTGGTGCATTATTTAAGGACTTTGTTGCATTATTTAAGTATGCTGCTGCGGTATTTAAGGCCTCTGCTGCATTATTTAAGGACTCTGCTGCATTATTTAAAGACTTTGCTGCATTATTTAAGGATTCTGCTGCATTATTTAAGGACTTTGTTGCATTATTTAAGGACGCTGCTGCGGTATTTAAGGACTCTGCTACATTATATAAGGACTTTGCTGCATTATTTCAGGACTCGGCTGCATTATTAAGGGCGTTGCTGCATTTTATTTAAGGAATTTATTGCATTATTTAAGGACTCTGTGCATTATTTAAGGAATTTGCTGCATTATTTAAGGACTCTGCTGCATTATTTAATGACTCTGCTGCGGTATTTAAGGACTCTGCTGCATTATTTAAGCACTCTGCTGCTTTATTTATGGACTTTGCTGCATTATTTAAGGACTCTGCTGTGGTATTTTAAGACTCTGCTGCATTATTTAAGGACTTTGATGCATTATTTAAGAACTCTGCCGCAGTATTTAAGGACTCTGCTGCATTTTTTAAGGTCTTTGATGCATTATTTAAGGACTCTTCTGAATTAATTAAGGACTTTGCTGCATTATTTTAGGACGCTGCTGCGGTATTTAAGGCCTCTGCTGCATTATTTAAGGACTTTGCTGCATAATTTAAGGACTCTGCTGCATTATTAAGCACGTTGCTGCATTATTTAAGGACTTTATTGCATTATTTAAGGATTCTGCTGCATTATTTATGGAATTTGCTGCATTATTTAAGGAATTTGCTGCATTATTTAAGAACTCTGCTGCAGTATTTAAGGACTCTGCTGCATTATTTAAGGACTTTATTGCATTATTTAAGGACGCTGCTGCAGAATTTAAGGAATCTGCTGCATTATTTAAGGACGTTGTTGCATTATTTAAGGACTCTGTGCATTATTTAAGGAATTTGCTGCATTATTTAAGGACTCTGCTGCATTATTTAAGGACTTTGCTGCATTATTTAAGGACTTTGCGGCAGTAATTAAGGAATCTGCTGCATTATTTAAGGACTTTGTTGCATTATTTAAGGACTGTGCTGCATTGCTTAAGGACTCTGCTGCATTATTTAAGGACGTTGCTGCATTATTTAAGGACTTTGTTGCATTATTTAAGGACTCTGCTGCATTATTTAAGGACTTTGTTGCATTATTTAAGGACTCTGTTGCATTATTTAACGACTTTGCTGCATTATTTAAGTACTCTGGTGCATTATTTAAGGACTTTGTTGCATTATTTAAGGACTCTGCTGCATTATTTAAGGACTTTGTTGCATTATTTAAGGACTCTGCTGCATTATTTAAGGACTTTGCTGCATTATTTAAGGACTCTGTTGCATTATTTAAGGACTTTGCTGCATTATTTAAGTACTCTGGTGCATTATTTAAGGACTTTATTGCATTATTTAAGGATTCTGCTGCATTATTTAAGGAATTTGCTGCATTATTTAAGAACTTTGCTGCAGTATTTAAGGACTCTGCTGCATTATTTAAGGACTTTATTGCATTATTTAAGGACCCTGCTGCAGAATTTAAGGAATCTGCTGCATTACTTAAGGACTTTGTTGCATTATTTAAGGACTCTGCTGCATTATTTAAGGACTTTGCTGCATTATTTAAGGACTTTGATGCATTATTTAAGGACGCCGCTGCAGAATTTAAGTAATCTGCTGCATTATTTAAGGACTCTGCTGCATTATTTAAGGACTTTGCTGCATTATTTAAGGACTCTGCTGTATTATTAAGCACGTTGCTGCATTAATTAAGGACTTTATTGCATTATTTAAGGAATTTGATGCATTATTTAAGGACTCTGCTGCATTATTTAAGGACTTTGCTGCATTATTTAAGGACTCTGCTTCATTATTTAAGGACTTTGTTGCATTATTTAAGGACTCTGCTGCATTATTTAAAGACTTTGCTGCATTATTTAAGTACTCTGGTGCATTATTTAAGGACTCTGCTGCATTATTTAAAGACTTTGCTGCATTATTTAAGTACTCTGGTGCATTATTTAAGGACTTTGTTGCTTTATTTAAGGACTTTGCTGCATTATTTAAGGACTTTGTTGCATTATTTAAGGACTCTGCTGCATTATTTAAGGACTTTGCTGCATTATTTAAGTATGCTGCTGCAGTATTTAAGGCCTCTGCTGCATTATTTAAGGACTCTGCTGCATTTTTAAGGACGTTGCTGCATTATTTAAGGACTTTATTGCATTATTTAAGGATTCTGCTGCATTATTTAAGGAATTTGCTGCATTATTTAAGGACTCTGCTGCATTATTTAAGGACTTTGTTGCATTATTTAATGACTCTGCTGGGGTATTTAAGGACTCTGCTGCATTATTTAAGGACTTTGTTGCATTATTTAAGGACTCTGCTGCATTATTTAAGGACTTTGCTGCATTATTTAAGGACTTTGATGCATTATTTAAGGACGCTGCTGCAGAATTTAAGTAATCTGCTGCATTATTTAAGGACTCTGCTGCATTATTTAAGGACTTTGCTGCATTATTTAAGGACTCTGCTGCATTATTTAAGGACTTTGTTGCATTATTTAATGACTCTGCTGCGGTATTTAAGGACTCTGCTGTATTATTTAAGGACTTTGCTGCATTATTTAAGGACTCTGCTTCATTATTTAAGGACTTTGTTGCATTATTTAAGGACTCTGCTGCATTCTTTAAGGACTTCGTTGCATTATTTAAGGACTCTGCTGCATTATTTAAAGACTTTGCTGCATTATTTAAGTACTCTGGTGCATTATTTAAGGACTCTGCTGCATTATTTAAGGACTTTGCTGCATTATTTAAGGACTCTGCTGCATTATTTAAGGACTTTGCTGCATTATTTAAGTATGCTGCTGCGGTATTTAAGGCCTCTGCTGCATTATTTAAGGACTCTGCTGCATTATTAAGGACGTTGCTGCATTATTTAAGGACTTTATTGCATTATTTAAGGATTCTGCTGCATTATTTAAGGAATTTGCTGCATTATTTAAGGACTCTGCTGCATTATTTAAGGACTTTGTTGCATTATTTAATGACTCTGCTGGGGTATTTAAGGACTCTGCTGCATTATTTAAGGGCTTTGCTGCATTATTTAAGGACTCTGCTGCAGTATTTAAGGACTCTGCTGCATTATTTAAGGACTTTGATGCATTATTTAAGGACGCTGCTGCAGAATTTAAGGAATCTGCTGCATTATTTAAGGACTTTGTTGCATTATTTAAGGACTATGCTGCATTATGTAAGGACTCTGCTGCATTATTTAAGGACTTTGCTGCATTATTTAATTACTCTGCTGCATTATTTAAGGACTTTGTTGCATTATTTAAGGACTCTGCTGCATTATTTAAGGACTTTGCTGCATTATTTAAGGACTTTGATGCATTATTTATGGACGCTGCTGCAGAATTTAAGTAATCTGCTGCATTATTTAAGGACTCTGCTGCATTATTTAAGGACTTTGTTGCATTATTTAAGGACTATGCTGCATTATGTAAGGACTCTGCTGCATTATTTAAGGACTTTGCTGCATTATTTAATGACTCTGCTGCGGTATTTAAGGACTCTGCTGCATTATTTAAGGACTTTGCTGCATTATTTAAGGACTTTGCTGCAGTAATTAAGGAATCTGCTGCATTATTTAAGGACTTTGTTGCATTATTTAAGGACTGTGCTGCATTGCTTAAGGACTCTGCTGCATTATTTAAGGACTTTGCTGCATTATTTAAGGACTTTGTTGCATTATTTAAGGACTCTGCTGCATTATTTAAGGACTTTGTTGCATTATTTAAGGACTCTGTTGCATTATTTAAGGACTTTGCTGCATTATTTAAGTACTCTGGTGCATTATTTAAGGACTTTGTTGCACTATTTAAGGACTCTGCTGCATTATTTAAGGACTTTGTTGCATTATTTAAGGACTCTGCTGCATTATTTAAGGACTTTGCTGCATTATTTAAGGACTCTGCTGCATTATTTAAGGACTTTGTTGCATTATTTAATGACTCTGCTGCGGTATTTAAGGACTCTTCTGCATTTTTTAAGGACTTTGCTGCATTATTTAAGGACTCTGCTTCATTATTTAAGGACTTTGTTGCATTATTTAAGGACTCTGCTGCATTATTTAAGGACTTTGCTGCATTATTTAAGGACTCTGCTGCATTATTTAAGGACTTTGTTGCATTATTTAATGACTCTGCTGCGGTATTTAAGGACTCTTCTGCATTATTTAAGGACTTTGCTGCATTATTTAAGGACTCTGCTTCATTATTTAAGGACTTTGTTGCATTATTTAAGGACTCTGCTGCATTATTTAAGGACTTTGTTGCATTATTTAAGGACTCTGCTGCATTATTTAAAGACTTTGCTGCATTATTTAAGTACTCTGGTGCATTATTTAAGGACTCTGCTGCATTATTTAAAGACTTTGCTGCATTATTTAAGTACACTGGTGCATTATTTAAGGACTTTGTTGCATTATTTAAGTATGCTGCTGCGGTATTTAAGGCCTCTGCTGCATTATTTAAGGACTCTGCTGCATTATTAAGGACGTTGCTGCATTATTTAAGGACTTTATTGCATTATTTAAGGATTCTGCTAAATTATTTAAGGAATTTGCTGCATTATTTAAGGACTCTGCTGCATTATTTAAGGACTTTGTTGCATTATTTAAGGACTCTGCTGGGGTATTTAAGGACTCTGCTGCATTATTTAAGGGCTTTGCTGCATTATTTAAGGACTCTGCTGCAGTATTTAAGGACTCTGCTGCATTATTTAAGGACTTTGATGCATTATTTAAGGACGCTGCTGCAGAATTTAAGGAATCTGCTGCATTATTTAAGGACTTTGTTGCATTATTTAAGGACTATGCTGCATTATGTAAGGACTCTGCTGCATTATTTAAGGACTTTGTTGCATTATTTAAGGACTCTGTTGCATTATTTAAGGACTTTGCTGCATTATTTAAGTACTCTGGTGCATTATTTAAGGACTTTGTTGCACTATTTAAGGACTCTGCTGCATTACTTAAGGACTTTGTTGCATTATTTAAGGACTCTGCTGCATTATTTAAGGACTTTGCTGCATTATTTAAGGACTCTGCTGCATTATTTAAGGACTTTGTTGCATTATTTAATGACTCTGCTGCGGTATTTAAGGACTCTTCTGCATTATTTAAGGACTTTGCTGCATTATTTAAGGACTCTGCTTCATTATTTAAGGACTTTGTTGCATTATTTAAGGACTCTGCTGCATTATTTAAGGACTTTGCTGCATTATTTAAGGACTCTGCTGCATTATTTAAGGACTTTGTTGCATTATTTAATGACTCTGCTGCGGTATTTAAGGACTCTTCTGCATTATTTAAGGACTTTGCTGCATTATTTAAGGACTCTGCTTCATTATTTAAGGACTTTGTTGCATTATTTAAGGACTCTGCTGCATTATTTAAGGACTTTGTTGCATTATTTAAGGACTCTGCTGCATTATTTAAAGACTTTGCTGCATTATTTAAGTACTCTGGTGCATTATTTAAGGACTCTGCTGCATTATTTAAAGACTTTGCTGCATTATTTAAGTACTCTGGTGCATTATTTAAGGACTTTGTTGCATTATTTAAGTATGCTGCTGCGGTATTTAAGGCCTCTGCTGCATTATTTAAGGACTCTGCTGCATTATTTAAAGACTTTGCTGCATTATTTAAGGATTCTGCTGCATTATTTAAGGACTTTGTTGCATTATTTAAGGACGCTGCTGCGGTATTTAAGGACTCTGCTACATTATATAAGGACTTTGCTGCATTATTTCAGGACTCGGCTGCATTATTAAGGGCGTTGCTGCATTTTATTTAAGGAATTTATTGCATTATTTAAGGACTCTGTGCATTATTTAAGGAATTTGCTGCATTATTTAAGGACTCTGCTGCATTATTTAATGACTCTGCTGCGGTATTTAAGGACTCTGCTGCATTATTTAAGCACTCTGCTGCTTTATTTATGGACTTTGCTGCATTATTTAAGGACTCTGCTGTGGTATTTTAAGACTCTGCTGCATTATTTAAGGACTTTGATGCATTATTTAAGAACTCTGCCGCAGTATTTAAGGACTCTGCTGCATTTTTTAAGGTCTTTGATGCATTATTTAAGGACTCTTCTGAATTAATTAAGGACTTTGCTGCATTATTTTAGGACGCTGCTGCGGTATTTAAGGCCTCTGCTGCATTATTTAAGGACTTTGCTGCATAATTTAAGGACTCTGCTGCATTATTAAGCACGTTGCTGCATTATTTAAGGACTTTATTGCATTATTTAAGGATTCTGCTGCATTATTTATGGAATTTGCTGCATTATTTAAGGAATTTGCTGCATTATTTAAGAACTCTGCTGCAGTATTTAAGGACTCTGCTGCATTATTTAAGGACTTTATTGCATTATTTAAGGACGCTGCTGCAGAATTTAAGGAATCTGCTGCATTATTTAAGGACGTTGTTGCATTATTTAAGGACTCTGTGCATTATTTAAGGAATTTGCTGCATTATTTAAGGACTCTGCTGCATTATTTAAGGACTTTGCTGCATTATTTAAGGACTTTGCGGCAGTAATTAAGGAATCTGCTGCATTATTTAAGGACTTTGTTGCATTATTTAAGGACTGTGCTGCATTGCTTAAGGACTCTGCTGCATTATTTAAGGACGTTGCTGCATTATTTAAGGACTTTGTTGCATTATTTAAGGACTCTGCTGCATTATTTAAGGACTTTGTTGCATTATTTAAGGACTCTGTTGCATTATTTAACGACTTTGCTGCATTATTTAAGTACTCTGGTGCATTATTTAAGGACTTTGTTGCATTATTTAAGGACTCTGCTGCATTATTTAAGGACTTTGTTGCATTATTTAAGGACTCTGCTGCATTATTTAAGGACTTTGCTGCATTATTTAAGGACTCTGTTGCATTATTTAAGGACTTTGCTGCATTATTTAAGTACTCTGGTGCATTATTTAAGGACTTTATTGCATTATTTAAGGATTCTGCTGCATTATTTAAGGAATTTGCTGCATTATTTAAGAACTTTGCTGCAGTATTTAAGGACTCTGCTGCATTATTTAAGGACTCTGCTGCATTATTTAAGGACTTTGATGCATTATTTAAGGACGCTGCTGCAGAATTTAAGTAATCTGCTGCATTATTTAAGGACTCTGCTGCATTATTTAAGGACTTTGCTGCATTATTTAAGGACTCTGCTGCATTATTTAAGGACTTTGTTGCATTATTTAATGACTCTGCTGCGGTATTTAAGGACTCTGCTGCATTATTTAAGGACTTTGCTGCATTATTTAAGGACTTTGCTGCAGTAATTAAGGAATCTGCTGCATTATTTAAGGACTTTGTTGCATTATTTAAGGACTGTGCTGCATTGCTTAAGGACTCTGCTGCATTATTTAAGGACTTTGCTGCATTATTTAAGGACTTTGTTGCATTATTTAAGGACTCTGCTGCATTATTTAAGGACTTTGTTGCATTATTTAAGGACTCTGTTGCATTATTTAAGGACTTTGCTGCATTATTTAAGTACTCTGGTGCATTATTTAAGGACTTTGTTGCACTATTTAAGGACTCTGCTGCATTATTTAAGGACTTTGTTGCATTATTTAAGGACTCTGCTGCATTATTTAAGGACTTTGCTGCATTATTTAAGGACTCTGCTGCATTATTTAAGGACTTTGTTGCATTATTTAATGACTCTGCTGCGGTATTTAAGGACTCTTCTGCATTATTTAAGGACTTTGCTGCATTATTTAAGGACTCTGCTTCATTATTTAAGGACTTTGTTGCATTATTTAAGGACTCTGCTGCATTATTTAAGGACTTTGCTGCATTATTTAAGGACTCTGCTGCATTATTTAAGGACTTTGTTGCATTATTTAATGACTCTGCTGCGGTATTTAAGGACTCTTCTGCATTATTTAAGGACTTTGCTGCATTATTTAAGGACTCTGCTTCATTATTTAAGGACTTTGTTGCATTATTTAAGGACTCTGCTGCATTATTTAAGGACTTTGTTGCATTATTTAAGGACTCTGCTGCATTATTTAAAGACTTTGCTGCATTATTTAAGTACTCTGGTGCATTATTTAAGGACTCTGCTGCATTATTTAAAGACTTTGCTGCATTATTTAAGTACTCTGGTGCATTATTTAAGGACTTTGTTGCATTATTTAAGTATGCTGCTGCGGTATTTAAGGCCTCTGCTGCATTATTTAAGGACTCTGCTGCATTATTTAAAGACTTTGCTGCATTATTTAAGGATTCTGCTGCATTATTTAAGGACTTTGTTGCATTATTTAAGGACGCTGCTGCGGTATTTAAGGACTCTGCTACATTATATAAGGACTTTGCTGCATTATTTCAGGACTCGGCTGCATTATTAAGGGCGTTGCTGCATTTTATTTAAGGAATTTATTGCATTATTTAAGGACTCTGTGCATTATTTAAGGAATTTGCTGCATTATTTAAGGACTCTGCTGCATTATTTAATGACTCTGCTGCGGTATTTAAGGACTCTGCTGCATTATTTAAGCACTCTGCTGCTTTATTTATGGACTTTGCTGCATTATTTAAGGACTCTGCTGTGGTATTTTAAGACTCTGCTGCATTATTTAAGGACTTTGATGCATTATTTAAGAACTCTGCCGCAGTATTTAAGGACTCTGCTGCATTTTTTAAGGTCTTTGATGCATTATTTAAGGACTCTTCTGAATTAATTAAGGACTTTGCTGCATTATTTTAGGACGCTGCTGCGGTATTTAAGGCCTCTGCTGCATTATTTAAGGACTTTGCTGCATAATTTAAGGACTCTGCTGCATTATTAAGCACGTTGCTGCATTATTTAAGGACTTTATTGCATTATTTAAGGATTCTGCTGCATTATTTATGGAATTTGCTGCATTATTTAAGGAATTTGCTGCATTATTTAAGAACTCTGCTGCAGTATTTAAGGACTCTGCTGCATTATTTAAGGACTTTATTGCATTATTTAAGGACGCTGCTGCAGAATTTAAGGAATCTGCTGCATTATTTAAGGACGTTGTTGCATTATTTAAGGACTCTGTGCATTATTTAAGGAATTTGCTGCATTATTTAAGGACTCTGCTGCATTATTTAAGGACTTTGCTGCATTATTTAAGGACTTTGCGGCAGTAATTAAGGAATCTGCTGCATTATTTAAGGACTTTGTTGCATTATTTAAGGACTGTGCTGCATTGCTTAAGGACTCTGCTGCATTATTTAAGGACGTTGCTGCATTATTTAAGGACTTTGTTGCATTATTTAAGGACTCTGCTGCATTATTTAAGGACTTTGTTGCATTATTTAAGGACTCTGTTGCATTATTTAACGACTTTGCTGCATTATTTAAGTACTCTGGTGCATTATTTAAGGACTTTGTTGCATTATTTAAGGACTCTGCTGCATTATTTAAGGACTTTGTTGCATTATTTAAGGACTCTGCTGCATTATTTAAGGACTTTGCTGCATTATTTAAGGACTCTGTTGCATTATTTAAGGACTTTGCTGCATTATTTAAGTACTCTGGTGCATTATTTAAGGACTTTATTGCATTATTTAAGGATTCTGCTGCATTATTTAAGGAATTTGCTGCATTATTTAAGAACTTTGCTGCAGTATTTAAGGACTCTGCTGCATTATTTAAGGACTTTATTGCATTATTTAAGGACCCTGCTGCAGAATTTAAGGAATCTGCTGCATTACTTAAGGACTTTGTTGCATTATTTAAGGACTCTGCTGCATTATTTAAGGACTTTGCTGCATTATTTAAGGACTTTGATGCATTATTTAAGGACGCCGCTGCAGAATTTAAGTAATCTGCTGCATTATTTAAGGACTCTGCTGCATTATTTAAGGACTTTGCTGCATTATTTAAGGACTCTGCTGTATTATTAAGCACGTTGCTGCATTAATTAAGGACTTTATTGCATTATTTAAGGAATTTGATGCATTATTTAAGGACTCTGCTGCATTATTTAAGGACTTTGCTGCATTATTTAAGGACTCTGCTTCATTATTTAAGGACTTTGTTGCATTATTTAAGGACTCTGCTGCATTATTTAAAGACTTTGCTGCATTATTTAAGTACTCTGGTGCATTATTTAAGGACTCTGCTGCATTATTTAAAGACTTTGCTGCATTATTTAAGTACTCTGGTGCATTATTTAAGGACTTTGTTGCTTTATTTAAGGACTTTGCTGCATTATTTAAGGACTTTGTTGCATTATTTAAGGACTCTGCTGCATTATTTAAGGACTTTGCTGCATTATTTAAGTATGCTGCTGCAGTATTTAAGGCCTCTGCTGCATTATTTAAGGACTCTGCTGCATTTTTAAGGACGTTGCTGCATTATTTAAGGACTTTATTGCATTATTTAAGGATTCTGCTGCATTATTTAAGGAATTTGCTGCATTATTTAAGGACTCTGCTGCATTATTTAAGGACTTTGTTGCATTATTTAATGACTCTGCTGGGGTATTTAAGGACTCTGCTGCATTATTTAAGGACTTTGTTGCATTATTTAAGGACTCTGCTGCATTATTTAAGGACTTTGCTGCATTATTTAAGGACTTTGATGCATTATTTAAGGACGCTGCTGCAGAATTTAAGTAATCTGCTGCATTATTTAAGGACTCTGCTGCATTATTTAAGGACTTTGCTGCATTATTTAAGGACTCTGCTGCATTATTTAAGGACTTTGTTGCATTATTTAATGACTCTGCTGCGGTATTTAAGGACTCTGCTGTATTATTTAAGGACTTTGCTGCATTATTTAAGGACTCTGCTTCATTATTTAAGGACTTTGTTGCATTATTTAAGGACTCTGCTGCATTCTTTAAGGACTTCGTTGCATTATTTAAGGACTCTGCTGCATTATTTAAAGACTTTGCT
This sequence comes from Phyllobates terribilis, assembly GCF_046119375.1. Taxonomy (NCBI): domain Eukaryota; kingdom Metazoa; phylum Chordata; class Amphibia; order Anura; family Dendrobatidae; genus Phyllobates; species Phyllobates terribilis. The sequence continues at coordinate 565,057 of NW_027362988.1, read as the reverse complement.
GCATTATTTAAGTACTCTGGTGCATTATTTAAGGACTCTGCTGCATTATTTAAGGACTTTGCTGCATTATTTAAGGACTCTGCTGCATTATTTAAGGACTTTGCTGCATTATTTAAGTATGCTGCTGCGGTATTTAAGGCCTCTGCTGCATTATTTAAGGACTCTGCTGCATTATTAAGGACGTTGCTGCATTATTTAAGGACTTTATTGCATTATTTAAGGATTCTGCTGCATTATTTAAGGAATTTGCTGCATTATTTAAGGACTCTGCTGCATTATTTAAGGACTTTGTTGCATTATTTAATGACTCTGCTGGGGTATTTAAGGACTCTGCTGCATTATTTAAGGGCTTTGCTGCATTATTTAAGGACTCTGCTGCAGTATTTAAGGACTCTGCTGCATTATTTAAGGACTTTGATGCATTATTTAAGGACGCTGCTGCAGAATTTAAGGAATCTGCTGCATTATTTAAGGACTTTGTTGCATTATTTAAGGACTATGCTGCATTATGTAAGGACTCTGCTGCATTATTTAAGGACTTTGCTGCATTATTTAATTACTCTGCTGCATTATTTAAGGACTTTGTTGCATTATTTAAGGACTCTGCTGCATTATTTAAGGACTTTGCTGCATTATTTAAGGACTTTGATGCATTATTTATGGACGCTGCTGCAGAATTTAAGTAATCTGCTGCATTATTTAAGGACTCTGCTGCATTATTTAAGGACTTTGTTGCATTATTTAAGGACTATGCTGCATTATGTAAGGACTCTGCTGCATTATTTAAGGACTTTGCTGCATTATTTAATGACTCTGCTGCGGTATTTAAGGACTCTGCTGCATTATTTAAGGACTTTGCTGCATTATTTAAGGACTTTGCTGCAGTAATTAAGGAATCTGCTGCATTATTTAAGGACTTTGTTGCATTATTTAAGGACTGTGCTGCATTGCTTAAGGACTCTGCTGCATTATTTAAGGACTTTGCTGCATTATTTAAGGACTTTGTTGCATTATTTAAGGACTCTGCTGCATTATTTAAGGACTTTGTTGCATTATTTAAGGACTCTGTTGCATTATTTAAGGACTTTGCTGCATTATTTAAGTACTCTGGTGCATTATTTAAGGACTTTGTTGCACTATTTAAGGACTCTGCTGCATTATTTAAGGACTTTGTTGCATTATTTAAGGACTCTGCTGCATTATTTAAGGACTTTGCTGCATTATTTAAGGACTCTGCTGCATTATTTAAGGACTTTGTTGCATTATTTAATGACTCTGCTGCGGTATTTAAGGACTCTTCTGCATTTTTTAAGGACTTTGCTGCATTATTTAAGGACTCTGCTTCATTATTTAAGGACTTTGTTGCATTATTTAAGGACTCTGCTGCATTATTTAAGGACTTTGCTGCATTATTTAAGGACTCTGCTGCATTATTTAAGGACTTTGTTGCATTATTTAATGACTCTGCTGCGGTATTTAAGGACTCTTCTGCATTATTTAAGGACTTTGCTGCATTATTTAAGGACTCTGCTTCATTATTTAAGGACTTTGTTGCATTATTTAAGGACTCTGCTGCATTATTTAAGGACTTTGTTGCATTATTTAAGGACTCTGCTGCATTATTTAAAGACTTTGCTGCATTATTTAAGTACTCTGGTGCATTATTTAAGGACTCTGCTGCATTATTTAAAGACTTTGCTGCATTATTTAAGTACACTGGTGCATTATTTAAGGACTTTGTTGCATTATTTAAGTATGCTGCTGCGGTATTTAAGGCCTCTGCTGCATTATTTAAGGACTCTGCTGCATTATTAAGGACGTTGCTGCATTATTTAAGGACTTTATTGCATTATTTAAGGATTCTGCTAAATTATTTAAGGAATTTGCTGCATTATTTAAGGACTCTGCTGCATTATTTAAGGACTTTGTTGCATTATTTAAGGACTCTGCTGGGGTATTTAAGGACTCTGCTGCATTATTTAAGGGCTTTGCTGCATTATTTAAGGACTCTGCTGCAGTATTTAAGGACTCTGCTGCATTATTTAAGGACTTTGATGCATTATTTAAGGACGCTGCTGCAGAATTTAAGGAATCTGCTGCATTATTTAAGGACTTTGTTGCATTATTTAAGGACTATGCTGCATTATGTAAGGACTCTGCTGCATTATTTAAGGACTTTGCTGCATTATTTAATTACTTTGCTGCATTATTTAAGGACTCTGTTGCATTATTTAAGGACTCTGCTGCATTATTTAAGGACTTTGCTGCATTATTTAAGGACTTTGATGCATTATTTAAGGACGCTGCTGCAGAATTTAAGTAATCTGCTGCATTATTTAAGGACTCTGCTGCATTATTTAAGGACTTTGCTGCATTATTTAAGGACTCTGCTGCATTATTTAAGGACTTTGTTGCATTATTTAATGACTCTGCTGCGGTATTTAAGGACTCTGCTGCATTATTTAAGGACTTTGCTGCATTATTTAAGGACTTTGCGGCAGTAATTAAGGAATCTGCTGCATTATTTAAGGACTTTGTTGCATTATTTAAGGACTGTGCTGCATTGCTTAAGGACTCTGCTGCATTATTTAAGGACGTTGCTGCATTATTTAAGGACTTTGATGCATTATTTAAGGACTCTGCTGCATTATTTAAGGACTTTGTTGCATTATTTAAGGACTCTGTTGCATTATTTAAGGACTTTGCTGCATTATTTAAGTACTCTGGTGCATTATTTAAGGACTTTGTTGCATTATTTAAGGACTCTGCTGCATTATTTAAGGACTTTGTTGCATTATTTAAGGACTCTGCTGCATTATTTAAGGACTTTGCTGCATTATTTAAGTATGCTGCTGCGGTATTTAAGGCCTCTGCTGCATTATTTAAGGACTTTGCTGCATTATTTAAGGACTCTTCTGCATTATTAAGGACGGTGCTGCATTATTTAAGTACTTTATTGCATTATTTAAGGATTCTGCTGCATTATTTAAAGAATTTGCTGCATTATTTAAGGACTCTGCTGCATTATTTAAGGACTTTGTTGCATCATTTAATGACTCTGCTGCAGTATTTAAAGACTCTGTTGCATTATTTAAGGACTTTGATGCATTATTTAAGGAGGCTGCTGCAGAATTTAAGGAATCTGCTGCATTATTTAAGGACTTTGTTGCATTATTTAAGGACTCTGCTGCATTATTTAAGGACGCTGCTGCAGTATTTAAGGCCTCTTCTGCATTATTTAAGGATTTTGCTGCATTATTTAAGGACTCTACTGCATTATTAAGGACGTTGCTGCATTATTTAAGGACTTTATTGCATTATTTAAGGATTCTGCTGCATTATTTAAGGAATTAGCTGCATTATTTAAGTACTCTGCTGCATTATTTAAGGAGTTGGTTGCATTATTTAAGGACTTTGTTGCATTATTTAAGGATTCTGCTGCATTATTTAAGGACTTTGTTGCATTATTTAAGGACGCTGCTGCGGTATTTAAGGACTCTGCTACATTATATAAGGACTTTGCTGCATTATTTCAGGACTCGGCTGCATTATTAAGGGCGTTGCTGCATTTTATTTAAGGAATTTATTGCATTATTTAAGGACTCTGTGCATTATTTAAGGAATTTGCTGCATTATTTAAGGACTCTGCTGCATTATTTAATGACTCTGCTGCGGTATTTAAGGACTCTGCTGCATTATTTAAGCACTCTGCTGCTTTATTTATGGACTTTGCTGCATTATTTAAGGACTCTGCTGTGGTATTTTAAAACTCTGCTGCATTATTTAAGGACTTTGATGCATTATTTAAGAACTCTGCCGCAGTATTTAAGGACTCTGCTGCATTATTTAAGGTCTTTGATGCATTATTTAAGGACTCTTCTGAATTATTTAAGGACTTTGCTGCATTATTTTAGGACGCTGCTGCGGTATTTAAGGCCTCTGCTGCATTATTTAAGGACTTTGCTGCATAATTTAAGGACTCTGCTGCATTATTAAGCACGTTGCTGCATTATTTAAGGACTTTATTGCATTATTTAAGGATTCTGCTGCATTATTTATGGAATTTGCTGCATTATTTAAGGAATTTGCTGCATTATTTAAGAACTCTGCTGCAGTATTTAAGGACTCTGCTGCATTATTTAAGGACTTTATTGCATTATTTAAGGACGCTGCTGCAGAATTTAAGGAATCTGCTGCATTATTTAAGGACGTTGTTGCATTATTTAAGGACTCTGTGCATTATTTAAGGAATTTGCTGCATTATTTAAGGACTCTGCTGCATTATTTAATGACTCTGCTGCGGTATTTAAGGACTCTGCTGCATTATGTAAGCACTCTGCTGCATTATTTAAGGACTTTGTTGCATTATTTAAGGACTCTGCTGCATTATTTAAGGACTTTGCTGCATTATTTAAGGACTCTGCTGCATTATTTAAGGACTTTGTTGCATTATTTAATGACTCTGCTGCGGTATTTAAGGACTCTGCTGTATTATTTAAGGACTTTGCTGCATTATTTAAGGACTCTGCTTCATTATTTAAGGACTTTGTTGCATTATTTAAGGACTCTGCTGCATTCTTTAAGGACTTCGTTGCATTATTTAAGGACTCTGCTGCATTATTTAAAGACTTTGCTGCATTATTTAAGTACTCTGGTGCATTATTTAAGGACTCTGCTGCATTATTTAAGGACTCTGCTGCAGTATTTAAGGACTCTGCTGCATTATTTAAGGACTTTGATGCATTATTTAAGGACGCTGCTGCAGAATTTAAGGAATCTGCTGCATTATTTAAGGACTTTGTTGCATTATTTAAGGACTATGCTGCATTATGTAAGGACTCTGCTGCATTATTTAAGGACTTTGCTGCATTATTTAATTACTCTGCTGCATTATTTAAGGACTTTGTTGCATTATTTAAGGACTCTGCTGCATTATTTAAGGACTTTGCTGCATTATTTAAGGACTTTGATGCATTATTTAAGGACGCTGCTGCAGAATTTAAGTAATCTGCTGCATTATTTAAGGACTCTGCTGCATTATTTAAGGACTTTGCTGCATTATTTAAGGACTCTGCTGCATTATTTAAGGACTTTGTTGCATTATTTAATGACTCTGCTGCGGTATTTAAGGACTCTGCTGCATTATTTAAGGACTTTGCTGCATTATTTAAGGACTTTGCTGCAGTAATTAAGGAATCTGCTGCATTATTTAAGGACTTTGTTGCATTATTTAAGGACTGTGCTGCATTGCTTAAGGACTCTGCTGCATTATTTAAGGACTTTGCTGCATTATTTAAGGACTTTGTTGCATTATTTAAGGACTCTGCTGCATTATTTAAGGACTTTGTTGCATTATTTAAGGACTCTGTTGCATTATTTAAGGACTTTGCTGCATTATTTAAGTACTCTGGTGCATTATTTAAGGACTTTGTTGCACTATTTAAGGACTCTGCTGCATTATTTAAGGACTTTGTTGCATTATTTAAGGACTCTGCTGCATTATTTAAGGACTTTGCTGCATTATTTAAGGACTCTGCTGCATTATTTAAGGACTTTGTTGCATTATTTAATGACTCTGCTGCGGTATTTAAGGACTCTTCTGCATTATTTAAGGACTTTGCTGCATTATTTAAGGACTCTGCTTCATTATTTAAGGACTTTGTTGCATTATTTAAGGACTCTGCTGCATTATTTAAGGACTTTGCTGCATTATTTAAGGACTCTGCTGCATTATTTAAGGACTTTGTTGCATTATTTAATGACTCTGCTGCGGTATTTAAGGACTCTTCTGCATTATTTAAGGACTTTGCTGCATTATTTAAGGACTCTGCTTCATTATTTAAGGACTTTGTTGCATTATTTAAGGACTCTGCTGCATTATTTAAGGACTTTGTTGCATTATTTAAGGACTCTGCTGCATTATTTAAAGACTTTGCTGCATTATTTAAGTACTCTGGTGCATTATTTAAGGACTCTGCTGCATTATTTAAAGACTTTGCTGCATTATTTAAGTACTCTGGTGCATTATTTAAGGACTTTGTTGCATTATTTAAGTATGCTGCTGCGGTATTTAAGGCCTCTGCTGCATTATTTAAGGACTCTGCTGCATTATTTAAAGACTTTGCTGCATTATTTAAGGATTCTGCTGCATTATTTAAGGACTTTGTTGCATTATTTAAGGACGCTGCTGCGGTATTTAAGGACTCTGCTACATTATATAAGGACTTTGCTGCATTATTTCAGGACTCGGCTGCATTATTAAGGGCGTTGCTGCATTTTATTTAAGGAATTTATTGCATTATTTAAGGACTCTGTGCATTATTTAAGGAATTTGCTGCATTATTTAAGGACTCTGCTGCATTATTTAATGACTCTGCTGCGGTATTTAAGGACTCTGCTGCATTATTTAAGCACTCTGCTGCTTTATTTATGGACTTTGCTGCATTATTTAAGGACTCTGCTGTGGTATTTTAAGACTCTGCTGCATTATTTAAGGACTTTGATGCATTATTTAAGAACTCTGCCGCAGTATTTAAGGACTCTGCTGCATTTTTTAAGGTCTTTGATGCATTATTTAAGGACTCTTCTGAATTAATTAAGGACTTTGCTGCATTATTTTAGGACGCTGCTGCGGTATTTAAGGCCTCTGCTGCATTATTTAAGGACTTTGCTGCATAATTTAAGGACTCTGCTGCATTATTAAGCACGTTGCTGCATTATTTAAGGACTTTATTGCATTATTTAAGGATTCTGCTGCATTATTTATGGAATTTGCTGCATTATTTAAGGAATTTGCTGCATTATTTAAGAACTCTGCTGCAGTATTTAAGGACTCTGCTGCATTATTTAAGGACTTTATTGCATTATTTAAGGACGCTGCTGCAGAATTTAAGGAATCTGCTGCATTATTTAAGGACGTTGTTGCATTATTTAAGGACTCTGTGCATTATTTAAGGAATTTGCTGCATTATTTAAGGACTCTGCTGCATTATTTAAGGACTTTGCTGCATTATTTAAGGACTTTGCGGCAGTAATTAAGGAATCTGCTGCATTATTTAAGGACTTTGTTGCATTATTTAAGGACTGTGCTGCATTGCTTAAGGACTCTGCTGCATTATTTAAGGACGTTGCTGCATTATTTAAGGACTTTGTTGCATTATTTAAGGACTCTGCTGCATTATTTAAGGACTTTGTTGCATTATTTAAGGACTCTGTTGCATTATTTAACGACTTTGCTGCATTATTTAAGTACTCTGGTGCATTATTTAAGGACTTTGTTGCATTATTTAAGGACTCTGCTGCATTATTTAAGGACTTTGTTGCATTATTTAAGGACTCTGCTGCATTATTTAAGGACTTTGCTGCATTATTTAAGGACTCTGTTGCATTATTTAAGGACTTTGCTGCATTATTTAAGTACTCTGGTGCATTATTTAAGGACTTTATTGCATTATTTAAGGATTCTGCTGCATTATTTAAGGAATTTGCTGCATTATTTAAGAACTTTGCTGCAGTATTTAAGGACTCTGCTGCATTATTTAAGGACTCTGCTGCATTATTTAAGGACTTTGATGCATTATTTAAGGACGCTGCTGCAGAATTTAAGTAATCTGCTGCATTATTTAAGGACTCTGCTGCATTATTTAAGGACTTTGCTGCATTATTTAAGGACTCTGCTGCATTATTTAAGGACTTTGTTGCATTATTTAATGACTCTGCTGCGGTATTTAAGGACTCTGCTGCATTATTTAAGGACTTTGCTGCATTATTTAAGGACTTTGCTGCAGTAATTAAGGAATCTGCTGCATTATTTAAGGACTTTGTTGCATTATTTAAGGACTGTGCTGCATTGCTTAAGGACTCTGCTGCATTATTTAAGGACTTTGCTGCATTATTTAAGGACTTTGTTGCATTATTTAAGGACTCTGCTGCATTATTTAAGGACTTTGTTGCATTATTTAAGGACTCTGTTGCATTATTTAAGGACTTTGCTGCATTATTTAAGTACTCTGGTGCATTATTTAAGGACTTTGTTGCACTATTTAAGGACTCTGCTGCATTATTTAAGGACTTTGTTGCATTATTTAAGGACTCTGCTGCATTATTTAAGGACTTTGCTGCATTATTTAAGGACTCTGCTGCATTATTTAAGGACTTTGTTGCATTATTTAATGACTCTGCTGCGGTATTTAAGGACTCTTCTGCATTATTTAAGGACTTTGCTGCATTATTTAAGGACTCTGCTTCATTATTTAAGGACTTTGTTGCATTATTTAAGGACTCTGCTGCATTATTTAAGGACTTTGCTGCATTATTTAAGGACTCTGCTGCATTATTTAAGGACTTTGTTGCATTATTTAATGACTCTGCTGCGGTATTTAAGGACTCTTCTGCATTATTTAAGGACTTTGCTGCATTATTTAAGGACTCTGCTTCATTATTTAAGGACTTTGTTGCATTATTTAAGGACTCTGCTGCATTATTTAAGGACTTTGTTGCATTATTTAAGGACTCTGCTGCATTATTTAAAGACTTTGCTGCATTATTTAAGTACTCTGGTGCATTATTTAAGGACTCTGCTGCATTATTTAAAGACTTTGCTGCATTATTTAAGTACTCTGGTGCATTATTTAAGGACTTTGTTGCATTATTTAAGTATGCTGCTGCGGTATTTAAGGCCTCTGCTGCATTATTTAAGGACTCTGCTGCATTATTTAAAGACTTTGCTGCATTATTTAAGGATTCTGCTGCATTATTTAAGGACTTTGTTGCATTATTTAAGGACGCTGCTGCGGTATTTAAGGACTCTGCTACATTATATAAGGACTTTGCTGCATTATTTCAGGACTCGGCTGCATTATTAAGGGCGTTGCTGCATTTTATTTAAGGAATTTATTGCATTATTTAAGGACTCTGTGCATTATTTAAGGAATTTGCTGCATTATTTAAGGACTCTGCTGCATTATTTAATGACTCTGCTGCGGTATTTAAGGACTCTGCTGCATTATTTAAGCACTCTGCTGCTTTATTTATGGACTTTGCTGCATTATTTAAGGACTCTGCTGTGGTATTTTAAGACTCTGCTGCATTATTTAAGGACTTTGATGCATTATTTAAGAACTCTGCCGCAGTATTTAAGGACTCTGCTGCATTTTTTAAGGTCTTTGATGCATTATTTAAGGACTCTTCTGAATTAATTAAGGACTTTGCTGCATTATTTTAGGACGCTGCTGCGGTATTTAAGGCCTCTGCTGCATTATTTAAGGACTTTGCTGCATAATTTAAGGACTCTGCTGCATTATTAAGCACGTTGCTGCATTATTTAAGGACTTTATTGCATTATTTAAGGATTCTGCTGCATTATTTATGGAATTTGCTGCATTATTTAAGGAATTTGCTGCATTATTTAAGAACTCTGCTGCAGTATTTAAGGACTCTGCTGCATTATTTAAGGACTTTATTGCATTATTTAAGGACGCTGCTGCAGAATTTAAGGAATCTGCTGCATTATTTAAGGACGTTGTTGCATTATTTAAGGACTCTGTGCATTATTTAAGGAATTTGCTGCATTATTTAAGGACTCTGCTGCATTATTTAAGGACTTTGCTGCATTATTTAAGGACTTTGCGGCAGTAATTAAGGAATCTGCTGCATTATTTAAGGACTTTGTTGCATTATTTAAGGACTGTGCTGCATTGCTTAAGGACTCTGCTGCATTATTTAAGGACGTTGCTGCATTATTTAAGGACTTTGTTGCATTATTTAAGGACTCTGCTGCATTATTTAAGGACTTTGTTGCATTATTTAAGGACTCTGTTGCATTATTTAACGACTTTGCTGCATTATTTAAGTACTCTGGTGCATTATTTAAGGACTTTGTTGCATTATTTAAGGACTCTGCTGCATTATTTAAGGACTTTGTTGCATTATTTAAGGACTCTGCTGCATTATTTAAGGACTTTGCTGCATTATTTAAGGACTCTGTTGCATTATTTAAGGACTTTGCTGCATTATTTAAGTACTCTGGTGCATTATTTAAGGACTTTATTGCATTATTTAAGGATTCTGCTGCATTATTTAAGGAATTTGCTGCATTATTTAAGAACTTTGCTGCAGTATTTAAGGACTCTGCTGCATTATTTAAGGACTCTGCTGCATTATTTAAGGACTTTGATGCATTATTTAAGGACGCTGCTGCAGAATTTAAGTAATCTGCTGCATTATTTAAGGACTCTGCTGCATTATTTAAGGACTTTGCTGCATTATTTAAGGACTCTGCTGCATTATTTAAGGACTTTGTTGCATTATTTAATGACTCTGCTGCGGTATTTAAGGACTCTGCTGCATTATTTAAGGACTTTGCTGCATTATTTAAGGACTTTGCTGCAGTAATTAAGGAATCTGCTGCATTATTTAAGGACTTTGTTGCATTATTTAAGGACTGTGCTGCATTGCTTAAGGACTCTGCTGCATTATTTAAGGACTTTGCTGCATTATTTAAGGACTTTGTTGCATTATTTAAGGACTCTGCTGCATTATTTAAGGACTTTGTTGCATTATTTAAGGACTCTGTTGCATTATTTAAGGACTTTGCTGCATTATTTAAGTACTCTGGTGCATTATTTAAGGACTTTGTTGCACTATTTAAGGACTCTGCTGCATTATTTAAGGACTTTGTTGCATTATTTAAGGACTCTGCTGCATTATTTAAGGACTTTGCTGCATTATTTAAGGACTCTGCTGCATTATTTAAGGACTTTGTTGCATTATTTAATGACTCTGCTGCGGTATTTAAGGACTCTTCTGCATTATTTAAGGACTTTGCTGCATTATTTAAGGACTCTGCTTCATTATTTAAGGACTTTGTTGCATTATTTAAGGACTCTGCTGCATTATTTAAGGACTTTGCTGCATTATTTAAGGACTCTGCTGCATTATTTAAGGACTTTGTTGCATTATTTAATGACTCTGCTGCGGTATTTAAGGACTCTTCTGCATTATTTAAGGACTTTGCTGCATTATTTAAGGACTCTGCTTCATTATTTAAGGACTTTGTTGCATTATTTAAGGACTCTGCTGCATTATTTAAGGACTTTGTTGCATTATTTAAGGACTCTGCTGCATTATTTAAAGACTTTGCTGCATTATTTAAGTACTCTGGTGCATTATTTAAGGACTCTGCTGCATTATTTAAAGACTTTGCTGCATTATTTAAGTACTCTGGTGCATTATTTAAGGACTTTGTTGCATTATTTAAGTATGCTGCTGCGGTATTTAAGGCCTCTGCTGCATTATTTAAGGACTCTGCTGCATTATTTAAAGACTTTGCTGCATTATTTAAGGATTCTGCTGCATTATTTAAGGACTTTGTTGCATTATTTAAGGAAGCTGCTGCGGTATTTAAGGACTCTGCTACATTATATAAGGACTTTGCTGCATTATTTCAGGACTCGGCTGCATTATTAAGGGCGTTGCTGCATTTTATTTAAGGAATTTATTGCATTATTTAAGGACTCTGTGCATTATTTAAGGAATTTGCTGCATTATTTAAGGACTCTGCTGCATTATTTAATGACTCTGCTGCGGTATTTAAGGACTCTGCTGCATTATTTAAGCACTCTGCTGCTTTATTTATGGACTTTGCTGCATTATTTAAGGACTCTGCTGTGGTATTTTAAGACTCTGCTGCATTATTTAAGGACTTTGATGCATTATTTAAGAACTCTGCCGCAGTATTTAAGGACTCTGCTGCATTTTTTAAGGTCTTTGATGCATTATTTAAGGACTCTTCTGAATTAATTAAGGACTTTGCTGCATTATTTTAGGACGCTGCTGCGGTATTTAAGGCCTCTGCTGCATTATTTAAGGACTTTGCTGCATAATTTAAGGACTCTGCTGCATTATTAAGCACGTTGCTGCATTATTTAAGGACTTTATTGCATTATTTAAGGATTCTGCTGCATTATTTATGGAATTTGCTGCATTATTTAAGGAATTTGCTGCATTATTTAAGAACTCTGCTGCAGTATTTAAGGACTCTGCTGCATTATTTAAGGACTTTATTGCATTATTTAAGGACGCTGCTGCAGAATTTAAGGAATCTGCTGCATTATTTAAGGACGTTGTTGCATTATTTAAGGACTCTGTGCATTATTTAAGGAATTTGCTGCATTATTTAAGGACTCTGCTGCATTATTTAAGGACTTTGCTGCATTATTTAAGGACTTTGCGGCAGTAATTAAGGAATCTGCTGCATTATTTAAGGACTTTGTTGCATTATTTAAGGACTGTGCTGCATTGCTTAAGGACTCTGCTGCATTATTTAAGGACGTTGCTGCATTATTTAAGGACTTTGTTGCATTATTTAAGGACTCTGCTGCATTATTTAAGGACTTTGTTGCATTATTTAAGGACTCTGTTGCATTATTTAACGACTTTGCTGCATTATTTAAGTACTCTGGTGCATTATTTAAGGACTTTGTTGCATTATTTAAGGACTCTGCTGCATTATTTAAGGACTTTGTTGCATTATTTAAGGACTCTGCTGCATTATTTAAGGACTTTGCTGCATTATTTAAGGACTCTGTTGCATTATTTAAGGACTTTGCTGCATTATTTAAGTACTCTGGTGCATTATTTAAGGACTTTATTGCATTATTTAAGGATTCTGCTGCATTATTTAAGGAATTTGCTGCATTATTTAAGAACTTTGCTGCAGTATTTAAGGACTCTGCTGCATTATTTAAGGACTTTATTGCATTATTTAAGGACCCTGCTGCAGAATTTAAGGAATCTGCTGCATTACTTAAGGACTTTGTTGCATTATTTAAGGACTCTGCTGCATTATTTAAGGACTTTGCTGCATTATTTAAGGACTTTGATGCATTATTTAAGGACGCCGCTGCAGAATTTAAGTAATCTGCTGCATTATTTAAGGACTCTGCTGCATTATTTAAGGACTTTGCTGCATTATTTAAGGACTCTGCTGTATTATTAAGCACGTTGCTGCATTAATTAAGGACTTTATTGCATTATTTAAGGAATTTGATGCATTATTTAAGGACTCTGCTGCATTATTTAAGGACTTTGCTGCATTATTTAAGGACTCTGCTTCATTATTTAAGGACTTTGTTGCATTATTTAAGGACTCTGCTGCATTATTTAAAGACTTTGCTGCATTATTTAAGTACTCTGGTGCATTATTTAAGGACTCTGCTGCATTATTTAAAGACTTTGCTGCATTATTTAAGTACTCTGGTGCATTATTTAAGGACTTTGTTGCTTTATTTAAGGACTTTGCTGCATTATTTAAGGACTTTGTTGCATTATTTAAGGACTCTGCTGCATTATTTAAGGACTTTGCTGCATTATTTAAGTATGCTGCTGCAGTATTTAAGGCCTCTGCTGCATTATTTAAGGACTCTGCTGCATTTTTAAGGACGTTGCTGCATTATTTAAGGACTTTATTGCATTATTTAAGGATTCTGCTGCATTATTTAAGGAATTTGCTGCATTATTTAAGGACTCTGCTGCATTATTTAAGGACTTTGTTGCATTATTTAATGACTCTGCTGGGGTATTTAAGGACTCTGCTGCATTATTTAAGGACTTTGTTGCATTATTTAAGGACTCTGCTGCATTATTTAAGGACTTTGCTGCATTATTTAAGGACTTTGATGCATTATTTAAGGACGCTGCTGCAGAATTTAAGTAATCTGCTGCATTATTTAAGGACTCTGCTGCATTATTTAAGGACTTTGCTGCATTATTTAAGGACTCTGCTGCATTATTTAAGGACTTTGTTGCATTATTTAATGACTCTGCTGCGGTATTTAAGGACTCTGCTGTATTATTTAAGGACTTTGCTGCATTATTTAAGGACTCTGCTTCATTATTTAAGGACTTTGTTGCATTATTTAAGGACTCTGCTGCATTCTTTAAGGACTTCGTTGCATTATTTAAGGACTCTGCTGCATTATTTAAAGACTTTGCTGCATTATTTAAGTACTCTGGTGCATTATTTAAGGACTCTGCTGCATTATTTAAGGACTTTGCTGCATTATTTAAGGACTCTGCTGCATTATTTAAGGACTTTGCTGCATTATTTAAGTATGCTGCTGCGGTATTTAAGGCCTCTGCTGCATTATTTAAGGACTCTGCTGCATTATTAAGGACGTTGCTGCATTATTTAAGGACTTTATTGCATTATTTAAGGATTCTGCTGCATTATTTAAGGAATTTGCTGCATTATTTAAGGACTCTGCTGCATTATTTAAGGACTTTGTTGCATTATTTAATGACTCTGCTGGGGTATTTAAGGACTCTGCTGCATTATTTAAGGGCTTTGCTGCATTATTTAAGGACTCTGCTGCAGTATTTAAGGACTCTGCTGCATTATTTAAGGACTTTGATGCATTATTTAAGGACGCTGCTGCAGAATTTAAGGAATCTGCTGCATTATTTAAGGACTTTGTTGCATTATTTAAGGACTATGCTGCATTATGTAAGGACTCTGCTGCATTATTTAAGGACTTTGCTGCATTATTTAATTACTCTGCTGCATTATTTAAGGACTTTGTTGCATTATTTAAGGACTCTGCTGCATTATTTAAGGACTTTGCTGCATTATTTAAGGACTTTGATGCATTATTTATGGACGCTGCTGCAGAATTTAAGTAATCTGCTGCATTATTTAAGGACTCTGCTGCATTATTTAAGGACTTTGTTGCATTATTTAAGGACTATGCTGCATTATGTAAGGACTCTGCTGCATTATTTAAGGACTTTGCTGCATTATTTAATGACTCTGCTGCGGTATTTAAGGACTCTGCTGCATTATTTAAGGACTTTGCTGCATTATTTAAGGACTTTGCTGCAGTAATTAAGGAATCTGCTGCATTATTTAAGGACTTTGTTGCATTATTTAAGGACTGTGCTGCATTGCTTAAGGACTCTGCTGCATTATTTAAGGACTTTGCTGCATTATTTAAGGACTTTGTTGCATTATTTAAGGACTCTGCTGCATTATTTAAGGACTTTGTTGCATTATTTAAGGACTCTGTTGCATTATTTAAGGACTTTGCTGCATTATTTAAGTACTCTGGTGCATTATTTAAGGACTTTGTTGCACTATTTAAGGACTCTGCTGCATTATTTAAGGACTTTGTTGCATTATTTAAGGACTCTGCTGCATTATTTAAGGACTTTGCTGCATTATTTAAGGACTCTGCTGCATTATTTAAGGACTTTGTTGCATTATTTAATGACTCTGCTGCGGTATTTAAGGACTCTTCTGCATTTTTTAAGGACTTTGCTGCATTATTTAAGGACTCTGCTTCATTATTTAAGGACTTTGTTGCATTATTTAAGGACTCTGCTGCATTATTTAAGGACTTTGCTGCATTATTTAAGGACTCTGCTGCATTATTTAAGGACTTTGTTGCATTATTTAATGACTCTGCTGCGGTATTTAAGGACTCTTCTGCATTATTTAAGGACTTTGCTGCATTATTTAAGGACTCTGCTTCATTATTTAAGGACTTTGTTGCATTATTTAAGGACTCTGCTGCATTATTTAAGGACTTTGTTGCATTATTTAAGGACTCTGCTGCATTATTTAAAGACTTTGCTGCATTATTTAAGTACTCTGGTGCATTATTTAAGGACTCTGCTGCATTATTTAAAGACTTTGCTGCATTATTTAAGTACACTGGTGCATTATTTAAGGACTTTGTTGCATTATTTAAGTATGCTGCTGCGGTATTTAAGGCCTCTGCTGCATTATTTAAGGACTCTGCTGCATTATTAAGGACGTTGCTGCATTATTTAAGGACTTTATTGCATTATTTAAGGATTCTGCTAAATTATTTAAGGAATTTGCTGCATTATTTAAGGACTCTGCTGCATTATTTAAGGACTTTGTTGCATTATTTAATGACTCTGCTGGGGTATTTAAGTACTCTGCTGCATTATTTAAGGGCTTTGCTGCATTATTTAAGGACTCTGCTGCAGTATTTAAGGACTCTGCTGCATTATTTAAGGACTTTGATGCATTATTTAAGGACGCTGCTGCAGAATTTAAGGAATCTGCTGCATTATTTAAGGACTTTGTTGCATTATTTAAGGACTATGCTGCATTATGTAAGGACTCTGCTGCATTATTTAAGGACTTTGCTGCATTATTTAATTACTTTGCTGCATTATTTAAGGACTCTGTTGCATTATTTAAGGACTCTGCTGCATTATTTAAGGACTTTGCTGCATTATTTAAGGACTTTGATGCATTATTTAAGGACGCTGCTGCAGAATTTAAGTAATCTGCTGCATTATTTAAGGACTCTGCTGCATTATTTAAGGACTTTGCTGCATTATTTAAGGACTCTGCTGCATTATTTAAGGACTTTGTTGCATTATTTAATGACTCTGCTGCGGTATTTAAGGACTCTGCTGCATTATTTAAGGACTTTGCTGCATTATTTAAGGACTTTGCGGCAGTAATTAAGGAATCTGCTGCATTATTTAAGGACTTTGTTGCATTATTTAAGGACTGTGCTGCATTGCTTAAGGACTCTGCTGCATTATTTAAGGACGTTGCTGCATTATTTAAGGACTTTGATGCATTATTTAAGGACTCTGCTGCATTATTTAAGGACTTTGTTGCATTATTTAAGGACTCTGTTGCATTATTTAAGGACTTTGCTGCATTATTTAAGTACTCTGGTGCATTATTTAAGGACTTTGTTGCATTATTTAAGGACTCTGCTGCATTATTTAAGGACTTTGTTGCATTATTTAAGGACTCTGCTGCATTATTTAAGGACTTTGCTGCATTATTTAAGTATGCTGCTGCGGTATTTAAGGCCTCTGCTGCATTATTTAAGGACTTTGCTGCATTATTTAAGGACTCTTCTGCATTATTAAGGACGGTGCTGCATTATTTAAGTACTTTATTGCATTATTTAAGGATTCTGCTGCATTATTTAAAGAATTTGCTGCATTATTTAAGGACTCTGCTGCATTATTTAAGGACTTTGTTGCATCATTTAATGACTCTGCTGCAGTATTTAAAGACTCTGTTGCATTATTTAAGGACTTTGATGCATTATTTAAGGAGGCTGCTGCAGAATTTAAGGAATCTGCTGCATTATTTAAGGACTTTGTTGCATTATTTAAGGACTCTGCTGCATTATTTAAGGACGCTGCTGCAGTATTTAAGGCCTCTTCTGCATTATTTAAGGATTTTGCTGCATTATTTAAGGACTCTACTGCATTATTAAGGACGTTGCTGCATTATTTAAGGACTTTATTGCATTATTTAAGGATTCTGCTGCATTATTTAAGGAATTAGCTGCATTATTTAAGTACTCTGCTGCATTATTTAAGGAGTTGGTTGCATTATTTAAGGACTTTGTTGCATTATTTAAGGATTCTGCTGCATTATTTAAGGACTTTGTTGCATTATTTAAGGACGCTGCTGCGGTATTTAAGGACTCTGCTACATTATATAAGGACTTTGCTGCATTATTTCAGGACTCGGCTGCATTATTAAGGGCGTTGCTGCATTTTATTTAAGGAATTTATTGCATTATTTAAGGACTCTGTGCATTATTTAAGGAATTTGCTGCATTATTTAAGGACTCTGCTGCATTATTTAATGACTCTGCTGCGGTATTTAAGGACTCTGCTGCATTATTTAAGCACTCTGCTGCTTTATTTATGGACTTTGCTGCATTATTTAAGGACTCTGCTGTGGTATTTTAAAACTCTGCTGCATTATTTAAGGACTTTGATGCATTATTTAAGAACTCTGCCGCAGTATTTAAGGACTCTGCTGCATTATTTAAGGTCTTTGATGCATTATTTAAGGACTCTTCTGAATTATTTAAGGACTTTGCTGCATTATTTTAGGACGCTGCTGCGGTATTTAAGGCCTCTGCTGCATTATTTAAGGACTTTGCTGCATAATTTAAGGACTCTGCTGCATTATTAAGCACGTTGCTGCATTATTTAAGGACTTTATTGCATTATTTAAGGATTCTGCTGCATTATTTATGGAATTTGCTGCATTATTTAAGGAATTTGCTGCATTATTTAAGAACTCTGCTGCAGTATTTAAGGACTCTGCTGCATTATTTAAGGACTTTATTGCATTATTTAAGGACGCTGCTGCAGAATTTAAGGAATCTGCTGCATTATTTAAGGACGTTGTTGCATTATTTAAGGACTCTGTGCATTATTTAAGGAATTTGCTGCATTATTTAAGGACTCTGCTGCATTATTTAATGACTCTGCTGCGGTATTTAAGGACTCTGCTGCATTATGTAAGCACTCTGCTGCATTATTTAAGGACTTTGTTGCATTATTTAAGGACTCTGCTGCATTATTTAAGGACTTTGTTGCATTATTTAAGGACTCTGCTGCATTATTTAAAGACTTTGCTGCATTATTTAAGTACTCTGGTGCATTATTTAAGGACTCTGCTGCATTATTTAAGTACTCTGGTGCATTATTTAAGGACTTTGTGGCTTTATTTAAGGACTTTGCTGCATTATTTAAGGACTTTGTTGCATTATTTAAGGACTCTGCTGCATTATTTAAGGACTTTGCTGCATTATTTAAGTATGCTGCTGCAGTATTTAAGGCTTCTGCTGCATTATTTAAGGACTCTGCTGCATTTTTAAGGACGTTGCTGCATTATTTAAGGACTTTATTGCATTATTTAAGGATTCTGCTGCATTATTTAAGGAATTTGCTGCATTATTTAAGGACTCTGCTGCATTATTTAAGGACTTTGTTTCATTATTTAATGACTCTGCTGGGGTATTTAAGGACTCTGCTGCATTATTTAAGGACTTTGTTGCATTATTTAAGGACTCTGCTGCATTATTTAAGGACTTTGCTGCATTATTTAAGGACTTTGATGCATTATTTAAGGACGCTGCTGCAGAATTTAAGTAATCTGCTGCATTATTTAAGGACTCTGCTGCATTATTTAAGGACTTTGCTGCATTATTTAAGGACTCTGCTGCATTATTTAAGGACTTTGTTGCATTATTTAATGACTCTGCTGCGGTATTTAAGGACTCTGCTGTATTATTTAAGGACTTTGCTGCATTATTTAAGGACTCTGCTTCATTATTTAAGGACTTTGTTGCATTATTTAAGGACTCTGCTGCATTCTTTAAGGACTTCGTTGCGTTATTTAAGGACTCTGCTGCATTATTTAAGGACTTTGCTGCATTATTTAAGGACTTTGATGCATTATTTAAGGACGCTGCTGCAGAATTTAAGTAATCTGCTGCATTTTTTAAGGACTCTGCTGCATTATTTAAGGACTTTGCTGCATTATTTAAGGACTCTGCTGCATTATTTAAGGACTTTGTTGCATTATTTAATGACTCTGCTGCGGTATTTAAGGACTCTGCTGTATTATTTAAGGACTTTGCTGCATTATTTAAGGACTCTGCTTCATTATTTAAGGACTTTGTTGCATTATTTAAGGACTCTGCTGCATTCTTTAAGGACTTCGTTGCATTATTTAAGGACTCTGCTGCATTATTTAAAGACTTTGCTGCATTATTTAAGTACTCTGGTGCATTATTTAAGGACTCTGCTGCATTATTTAAGGACTTTGCTGCATTATTTAAGGACTCTGCTGCATTATTTAAGGACTTTGCTGCATTATTTAAGTATGCTGCTGCGGTATTTAAGGCCTCTGCTGCATTATTTAAGGACTCTGCTGCATTATTAAGGACGTTGCTGCATTATTTAAGGACTTTATTGCATTATTTAAGGATTCTGCTGCATTATTTAAGGAATTTGCTGCATTATTTAAGGACTCTGCTGCATTATTTAAGGACTTTGTTGCATTATTTAATGACTCTGCTGGGGTATTTAAGGACTCTGCTGCATTATTTAAGGGCTTTGCTGCATTATTTAAGGACTCTGCTGCAGTATTTAAGGACTCTGCTGCATTATTTAAGGACTTTGATGCATTATTTAAGGACGCTGCTGCAGAATTTAAGGAATCTGCTGCATTATTTAAGGACTTTGTTGCATTATTTAAGGACTATGCTGCATTATGTAAGGACTCTGCTGCATTATTTAAGGACTTTGCTGCATTATTTAATTACTCTGCTGCATTATTTAAGGACTTTGTTGCATTATTTAAGGACTCTGCTGCATTATTTAAGGACTTTGCTGCATTATTTAAGGACTTTGATGCATTATTTAAGGACGCTGCTGCAGAATTTAAGTAATCTGCTGCATTATTTAAGGACTCTGCTGCATTATTTAAGGACTTTGCTGCATTATTTAAGGACTCTGCTGCATTATTTAAGGACTTTGTTGCATTATTTAATGACTCTGCTGCGGTATTTAAGGACTCTGCTGCATTATTTAAGGACTTTGCTGCATTATTTAAGGACTTTGCTGCAGTAATTAAGGAATCTGCTGCATTATTTAAGGACTTTGTTGCATTATTTAAGGACTGTGCTGCATTGCTTAAGGACTCTGCTGCATTATTTAAGGACTTTGCTGCATTATTTAAGGACTTTGTTGCATTATTTAAGGACTCTGCTGCATTATTTAAGGACTTTGTTGCATTATTTAAGGACTCTGTTGCATTATTTAAGGACTTTGCTGCATTATTTAAGTACTCTGGTGCATTATTTAAGGACTTTGTTGCACTATTTAAGGACTCTGCTGCATTATTTAAGGACTTTGTTGCATTATTTAAGGACTCTGCTGCATTATTTAAGGACTTTGCTGCATTATTTAAGGACTCTGCTGCATTATTTAAGGACTTTGTTGCATTATTTAATGACTCTGCTGCGGTATTTAAGGACTCTTCTGCATTATTTAAGGACTTTGCTGCATTATTTAAGGACTCTGCTTCATTATTTAAGGACTTTGTTGCATTATTTAAGGACTCTGCTGCATTATTTAAGGACTTTGCTGCATTATTTAAGGACTCTGCTGCATTATTTAAGGACTTTGTTGCATTATTTAATGACTCTGCTGCGGTATTTAAGGACTCTTCTGCATTATTTAAGGACTTTGCTGCATTATTTAAGGACTCTGCTTCATTATTTAAGGACTTTGTTGCATTATTTAAGGACTCTGCTGCATTATTTAAGGACTTTGTTGCATTATTTAAGGACTCTGCTGCATTATTTAAAGACTTTGCTGCATTATTTAAGTACTCTGGTGCATTATTTAAGGACTCTGTTGCATTATTTAAAGACTTTGCTGCATTATTTAAGTACTCTGGTGCATTATTTAAGGACTTTGTTGCATTATTTAAGTATGCTGCTGCGGTATTTAAGGCCTCTGCTGCATTATTTAAGGACTCTGCTGCATTATTTAAAGACTTTGCTGCATTATTTAAGGATTCTGCTGCATTATTTAAGGACTTTGTTGCATTATTTAAGGACGCTGCTGCGGTATTTAAGGACTCTGCTACATTATATAAGGACTTTGCTGCATTATTTCAGGACTCGGCTGCATTATTAAGGGCGTTGCTGCATTTTATTTAAGGAATTTATTGCATTATTTAAGGACTCTGTGCATTATTTAAGGAATTTGCTGCATTATTTAAGGACTCTGCTGCATTATTTAATGACTCTGCTGCGGTATTTAAGGACTCTGCTGCATTATTTAAGCACTCTGCTGCTTTATTTATGGACTTTGCTGCATTATTTAAGGACTCTGCTGTGGTATTTTAAGACTCTGCTGCATTATTTAAGGACTTTGATGCATTATTTAAGAACTCTGCCGCAGTATTTAAGGACTCTGCTGCATTTTTTAAGGTCTTTGATGCATTATTTAAGGACTCTTCTGAATTAATTAAGGACTTTGCTGCATTATTTTAGGACGCTGCTGCGGTATTTAAGGCCTCTGCTGCATTATTTAAGGACTTTGCTGCATAATTTAAGGCCTCTGCTGCATTATTAAGCACGTTGCTGCATTATTTAAGGACTTTATTGCATTATTTAAGGATTCTGCTGCATTATTTATGGAATTTGCTGCATTATTTAAGGAATTTGCTGCATTATTTAAGAACTCTGCTGCAGTATTTAAGGACTCTGCTGCATTATTTAAGGACTTTATTGCATTATTTAAGGACGCTGCTGCAGAATTTAAGGAATCTGCTGCATTATTTAAGGACGTTGTTGCATTATTTAAGGACTCTGTGCATTATTTAAGGAATTTGCTGCATTATTTAAGGACTCTGCTGCATTATTTAAGGACTTTGCTGCATTATTTAAGGACTTTGCGGCAGTAATTAAGGAATCTGCTGCATTATTTAAGGACTTTGTTGCATTATTTAAGGACTGTGCTGCATTGCTTAAGGACTCTGCTGCATTATTTAAGGACGTTGCTGCATTATTTAAGGACTTTGTTGCATTATTTAAGGACTCTGCTGCATTATTTAAGGACTTTGTTGCATTATTTAAGGACTCTGTTGCATTATTTAAGGACTTTGCTGCATTATTTAAGTACTCTGGTGCATTATTTAAGGACTTTGTTGCATTATTTAAGGACTCTGCTGCATTATTTAAGGACTTTGTTGCATTATTTAAGGACTCTGCTGCATTATTTAAGGACTTTGCTGCATTATTTAAGTATGCTGCTGCGGTATTTAAGGCCTCTGCTGCATTATTTAAGGACTTTGCTGCATTATTTAAGGACTCTTCTGCATTATTAAGGACGGTGCTGCATTATTTAAGTACTTTATTGCATTATTTAAGGATTCTGCTGCATTATTTAAGGAATTTGCTGCATTATTTAAGGACTCTGCTGCATTATTTAAGGACTTTGTTGCATCATTTAATGACTCTGCTGCAGTATTTAAGGACTATGTTGCATTATTTAAGGACTTTGATGCATTATTTAAGGAGGCTGCTGCAGAATTTAAGGAATCTGCTGCATTATTTAAGGACTTTGTTGCATTATTTAAGGACTCTGCTGCATTATTTAAGGACGCTGCTGCAGTATTTAAGGCCTCTTCTGCATTATTTAAGGACTCTACTGCATTATTAAGGACGTTGCTGCATTATTTAATGACTTTATTGCATTATTTAAGGATTCTGCTGCATTATTTAAGGAATTAGCTGCATTATTTAAGTACTCTGCTGCATTATTTAAGGACTTTGCTGCATTATTTAAGTATGCTGCTGCAGTATTTAAGGCCTCTGCTGCATTATTTAAGGACTCTGCTGCATTATTAAGGACGTTGCTGCATTATTTAAGGACTTTATTGCATTATTTAAGGATTCTGCTGCATTATTTAAGGAATTTGCTGCATTATTTAAGGACTCTGCTGCATTATTTAAGGACTTTGTTGCATTATTTAATGACTCTGCTGGGGTATTTAAGGACTCTGCTGCATTATTTAAGGACTTTGTTGCATTATTTAAGGACTCTGCTGCATTATTTAAGGACTTTGCTGCATTATTTAAGGACTTTGATGCATTATTTAAGGACGCTGCTGCAGAATTTAAGTAATCTGCTGCATTATTTAAGGACTCTGCTGCATTATTTAAGGACTTTGCTGCATTATTTAAGGACTCTGCTGCATTATTTAAGGACTTTGTTGCATTATTTAATGACTCTGCTGCGGTATTTAAGGACTCTGCTGTATTATTTAAGGACTTTGCTGCATTATTTAAGGACTCTGCTTCATTATTTAAGGACTTTGTTGCATTATTTAAGGACTCTGCTGCATTATTTAAGGACTTCGTTGCATTATTTAAGGACTCTGCTGCATTATTTAAAGACTTTGCTGCATTATTTAAGTACTCTGGTGCATTATTTAAGGACTCGGCTGCATTATTTAAAGACTTTGCTGCATTATTTAAGTACTCTGGTGCATTATTTAAGGACTCTGCTGCATTATTTAAGGACTTTGCTGCATTATTTAAGGACTCTGCTGCATTATTTAAGGACTTTGCTGCATTATTTAAGTATGCTGCTGCGGTATTTAAGGCCTCTGCTGCATTATTTAAGGACTCTGCTGCATTATTAAGGACGTTGCTGCATTATTTAAGGACTTTATTGCATTATTTAAGGATTCTGCTGCATTATTTAAGGAATTTGCTGCATTATTTAAGGACTCTGCTGTATTATTTAAGGACTTTGTTGCATTATTTAATGACTCTGCTGGGGTATTTAAGGACTCTGCTGCATTATTTAAGGGCTTTGCTGCATTATTTAAGGACTCTGCTGCAGTATTTAAGGACTCTGCTGCATTATTTAAGGACTTTGATGCATTATTTAAGGACGCTGCTGCAGAATTTAAGGAATCTGCTGCATTATTTAAGGGCTTTGTTGCATTATTTAAGGACTATGCTGCATTATGTAAGGACTCTGCTGCATTATTTAAGGACTTTGCTGCATTATTTAATTACTCTGCTGCATTATTTAAGGACTTTGTTGCATTATTTAAGGACTCTGCTGCATTATTTAAGGACTTTGCTGCATTATTTAAGGACTTTGATGCATTATTTAAGGACGCTGCTGCAGAATTTAAGTAATCTGCTGCATTATTTAAGGACTCTGCTGCATTATTTAAGGACTTTGCTGCATTATTTAAGGACTCTGCTGCATTATTTAAGGACTTTGTTGCATTATTTAATGACTCTGCTGCGGTATTTAAGGACTCTGCTGCATTATTTAAGGACTTTGCTGCATTATTTAAGGACTTTGCTGCAGTAATTAAGGAATCTGCTGCATTATTTAAGGACTTTGTTGCATTATTTAAGGACTGTGCTGCATTGCTTAAGGACTCTGCTGCATTATTTAAGGACTTTGCTGCATTATTTAAGGACTTTGTTGCATTATTTAAGGACTCTGCTGCATTATTTAAGGACTTTGTTGCATTATTTAAGGACTCTGTTGCATTATTTAAGGACTTTGCTGCATTATTTAAGTACTCTGGTGCATTATTTAAGGACTTTGTTGCATTATTTAAGGACTCTGCTGCATTATTTAAGGACTTTGTTGCATTATTTAAGGACTCTGTTGCATTATTTAAGGACTTTGCTGCATTATTTAAGTACTCTGGTGCATTATTTAAGGACTTTGTTGCATTATTTAAGGACTCTGCTGCATTATTTAAGGACTTTGTTGCATTATTTAAGGACTCTGCTGCATTATTTAAGGACTTTGCTGCATTATTTAAGGACTCTGTTGCATTATTTAAGGACTTTGCTGCATTATTTAAGTACTCTGGTGCATTATTTAAGGACTTTATTGCATTATTTAAGGATTCTGCTGCATTATTTAAGGAATTTGCTGCATTATTTAAGAACTTTGCTGCAGTATTTAAGGACTCTGCTGCATTATTTAAGGACTTTATTGCATTATTTAAGGACCCTGCTGCAGAATTTAAGGAATCTGCTGCATTACTTAAGGACTTTGTTGCATTATTTAAGGACTCTGCTGCATTATTTAAGGACTTTGCTGCATTATTTAAGGACTTTGATGTATTATTTAAGGACGCCGCTGCAGAATTTAAGTAATCTGCTGCATTATTTAAGGACTCTGCTGCATTATTTAAGGACTTTGCTGCATTATTTAAGGACTCTGCTGTATTATTAAGCACGTTGCTGCATTAATTAAGGACTTTATTGCATTATTTAAGGAATTTGATGCATTATTTAAGGACTCTGCTGCATTATTTAAGGACTTTGCTGCATTATTTAAGGACTCTGCTTCAATATTTAAGGACTTTGTTGCATTATTTAAGGACTCTGCTGCATTATTTAAAGACTTTGCTGCATTATTTAAGTACTCTGGTGCATTATTTAAGGACTCTGCTGCATTATTTAAAGACTTTGCTGCATTATTTAAGTACTCTGGTGCATTATTTAAGGACTTTGTTGCTTTATTTAAGGACTTTGCTGCATTATTTAAGGACTTTGTTGCATTATTTAAGGACTCTGCTGCATTATTTAAGGACTTTGCTGCATTATTTAAGTATGCTGCTGCAGTATTTAAGGCCTCTGCTGCATTATTTAAGGACTCTGCTGCATTTTTAAGGACGTTGCTGCATTATTTAAGGACTTTATTGCATTATTTAAGGATTCTGCTGCATTATTTAAGGAATTTGCTGCATTATTTAAGGACTCTGCTGCATTATTTAAGGACTTTGTTGCATTATTTAATGACTCTGCTGGGGTATTTAAGGACTCTGCTGCATTATTTAAGGACTTTGTTGCATTATTTAAGGACTCTGCTGCATTATTTAAGGACTTTGCTGCATTATTTAAGGACTTTGATGCATTATTTAAGGACGTTGCTGCAGAATTTAAGTAATCTGCTGCATTATTTAAGTACTCTGCTGCATTATTTAAGGACTTTGCTGCATTATTTAAGGACTCTGCTGCATTATTTAAGGACTTTGTTGCATTATTTAATGACTCTGCTGCGGTATTTAAGGACTCTGCTGTATTATTTAAGGACTTTGCTGCATTATTTAAGGACTCTGCTTCATTATTTAAGGACTTTGTTGCATTATTTAAGGACTCTGCTGCATTCTTTAAGGACTTCGTTGCATTATTTAAGGACTCTGCTGCATTATTTAAAGACTTTGCTGCATTATTTAAGTACTCTGGTGCATTATTTAAGGACTCTGCTGCATTATTTAAGGACTTAGCTGCATTATTTAAGGACTCTGCTGCATTATTTAAGGACTTTGCTGCATTATTTAAGTATGCTGCTGCGGTATTTAAGGCCTCTGCTGCATTATTTAAGGACTCTGCTGCATTATTAAGGACGTTGCTGCATTATTTAAGGACTTTATTGCATTATTTAAGGATTCTGCTAAATTATTTAAGGAATTTGCTGCATTATTTAAGGACTTAGCTGCATTATTTAAGGACTCTGCTGCATTATTAAGGACGTTGCTGCATTATTTAAGGACTTTATTGCATTATTTAAGGATTCTGCTGCATTATTTAAGGAATTTGCTGCATTATTTAAGGACTCTGCTGCATTATTTAAGGACTTTGTTGCATTATTTAATGACTCTGCTGGGGTATTTAAGGACTCTGCTGCATTATTTAAGGGCTTTGCTGCATTATTTAAGGACTCTGCTGCAGTATTTAAGGACTCTGCTGCATTATTTAAGGACTTTGATGCATTATTTAAGGACGCTGCTGCAGAATTTAAGGAATCTGCTGCATTATTTAAGGACTTTGTTGCATTATTTAAGGACTATGCTGCATTATGTAAGGACTCTGCTGCATTATTTAAGGACTTTGCTGCATTATTTAATTACTCTGCTGCATTATTTAAGGACTTTGTTGCATTATTTAAGGACTCTGCTGCATTATTTAAGGACTTTGTTGCATTATTTAAGGACTCTGCTGCATTATTTAAGGACTTTGCTGCATTATTTAAGGACTTTGATGCATTATTTATGGACGCTGCTGCAGAATTTAAGTAATCTGCTGCATTATTTAAGGACTCTGCTGCATTATTTAAGGACTTTGCTGCATTATTTAATTACTCTGCTGCATTATTTAAGGACTTTGTTGCATTATTTAAGGACTCTGCTGCATTATTTAAGGACTTTGCTGCATTATTTAAGGACTTTGATGCATTATTTATGGACGCTGCTGCAGAATTTAAGTAATCTGCTGCATTATTTAAGGACTCTGCTGCATTATTTAAGGACTTTGCTGCATTATTTAAGGACTCTGCTGCATTATTTAAGGACTTTGTTGCATTATTTAATGACTCTGCTGCGGTATTTAAGGACTCTGCTGCATTATTTAAGGACTTTGCTGCATTATTTAAGGACTTTGCTGCAGTAATTAAGGAATCTGCTGCATTATTTAAGGACTTTGTTGCATTATTTAAGGACTGTGCTGCATTGCTTAAGGACTCTGCTGCATTATTTAAGGACTTTGCTGCATTATTTAAGGACTTTGTTGCATTATTTAAGGACTCTGCTGCATTATTTAAGGACTTTGTTGCATTATTTAAGGACTCTGTTGCATTATTTAAGGACTTTGCTGCATTATTTAAGTACTCTGGTGCATTATTTAAGGACTTTGTTGCACTATTTAAGGACTCTGCTGCATTATTTAAGGACTTTGTTGCATTATTTAAGGACTCTGCTGCATTATTTAAGGACTTTGCTGCATTATTTAAGGACTCTGCTGCATTATTTAAGGACTTTGTTGCATTATTTAATGACTCTGCTGCGGTATTTAAGGACTCTTCTGCATTTTTTAAGGACTTTGCTGCATTATTTAAGGACTCTGCTTCATTATTTAAGGACTTTGTTGCATTATTTAAGGACTCTGCTGCATTATTTAAGGACTTTGCTGCATTATTTAAGGACTCTGCTGCATTATTTAAGGACTTTGTTGCACTATTTAATGACTCTGCTGCGGTATTTAAGGACTCTTCTGCATTATTTAAGGACTTTGCTGCATTATTTAAGGACTCTGCTTCATTATTTAAGGACTTTGTTGCATTATTTAAGGACTCTGCTGCATTATTTAAGGACTTTGTTGCATTATTTAAGGACTCTGCTGCATTATTTAAAGACTTTGCTGCATTATTTAAGTACTCTGGTGCATTATTTAAGGACTCTGCTGCATTATTTAAAGACTTTTCTGCATTATTTAAGTACTCTGGTGCATTATTTAAGGACTTTGTTGCATTATTTAAGTATGCTGCTGCGGTATTTAAGGCCTCTGCTGCATTATTTAAGGACTCTGCTGCATTATTAAGGACGTTGCTGCATTATTTAAGGACTTTATTGCATTATTTAAGGATTCTGCTAAATTATTTAAGGAATTTGCTGCATTATTTAAGGACTCTGCTGCATTATTTAAGGACTTTGTTGCATTATTTAAGGACTCTGCTGCATTATTTAAGGACTCTGCTGCATTATTTAAGGACTTTGCTGCATTATTTAAGGACTTTGTTGCATTATTTAAGGACTCTGCTGCATTATTTAAGGACTTTGCTGCATTATTTAAGTATGCTGCTGCAGTATTTAAGGCCTCTGCTGCATTATTTAAGGACTCTGCTGCATTTTTAAGGACGTTGCTGCATTATTTAAGGACTTTATTGCATTATTTAAGGATTCTGCTGCATTATTTAAGGAATTTGCTGCATTATTTAAGGACTCTGCTGCATTATTTAAGGACTTTGTTGCATTATTTAATGACTCTGCTGGGGTATTTAAGGACTCTGCTGCATTATTTAAGGACTTTGTTGCATTATTTAAGGACTCTGCTGCATTATTTAAGGACTTTGCTGCATTATTTAAGGACTTTGATGCATTATTTAAGGACGTTGCTGCAGAATTTAAGTAATCTGCTGCATTATTTAAGTACTCTGCTGCATTATTTAAGGACTTTGCTGCATTATTTAAGGACTCTGCTGCATTATTTAAGGACTTTGTTGCATTATTTAATGACTCTGCTGCGGTATTTAAGGACTCTGCTGTATTATTTAAGGACTTTGCTGCATTATTTAAGGACTCTGCTTCATTATTTAAGGACTTTGTTGCATTATTTAAGGACTCTGCTGCATTCTTTAAGGACTTCGTTGCATTATTTAAGGACTCTGCTGCATTATTTAAAGACTTTGCTGCATTATTTAAGTACTCTGGTGCATTATTTAAGGACTCTGCTGCATTATTTAAGGACTTAGCTGCATTATTTAAGGACTCTGCTGCATTATTTAAGGACTTTGCTGCATTATTTAAGTATGCTGCTGCGGTATTTAAGGCCTCTGCTGCATTATTTAAGGACTCTGCTGCATTATTAAGGACGTTGCTGCATTATTTAAGGACTTTATTGCATTATTTAAGGATTCTGCTAAATTATTTAAGGAATTTGCTGCATTATTTAAGGACTTAGCTGCATTATTTAAGGACTCTGCTGCATTATTAAGGACGTTGCTGCATTATTTAAGGACTTTATTGCATTATTTAAGGATTCTGCTGCATTATTTAAGGAATTTGCTGCATTATTTAAGGACTCTGCTGCATTATTTAAGGACTTTGTTGCATTATTTAATGACTCTGCTGGGGTATTTAAGGACTCTGCTGCATTATTTAAGGGCTTTGCTGCATTATTTAAGGACTCTGCTGCAGTATTTAAGGACTCTGCTGCATTATTTAAGGACTTTGATGCATTATTTAAGGACGCTGCTGCAGAATTTAAGGAATCTGCTGCATTATTTAAGGACTTTGTTGCATTATTTAAGGACTATGCTGCATTATGTAAGGACTCTGCTGCATTATTTAAGGACTTTGCTGCATTATTTAATTACTCTGCTGCATTATTTAAGGACTTTGTTGCATTATTTAAGGACTCTGCTGCATTATTTAAGGACTTTGTTGCATTATTTAAGGACTCTGCTGCATTATTTAAGGACTTTGCTGCATTATTTAAGGACTTTGATGCATTATTTATGGACGCTGCTGCAGAATTTAAGTAATCTGCTGCATTATTTAAGGACTCTGCTGCATTATTTAAGGACTTTGCTGCATTATTTAATTACTCTGCTGCATTATTTAAGGACTTTGTTGCATTATTTAAGGACTCTGCTGCATTATTTAAGGACTTTGCTGCATTATTTAAGGACTTTGATGCATTATTTATGGACGCTGCTGCAGAATTTAAGTAATCTGCTGCATTATTTAAGGACTCTGCTGCATTATTTAAGGACTTTGCTGCATTATTTAAGGACTCTGCTGCATTATTTAAGGACTTTGTTGCATTATTTAATGACTCTGCTGCGGTATTTAAGGACTCTGCTGCATTATTTAAGGACTTTGCTGCATTATTTAAGGACTTTGCTGCAGTAATTAAGGAATCTGCTGCATTATTTAAGGACTTTGTTGCATTATTTAAGGACTGTGCTGCATTGCTTAAGGACTCTGCTGCATTATTTAAGGACTTTGCTGCATTATTTAAGGACTTTGTTGCATTATTTAAGGACTCTGCTGCATTATTTAAGGACTTTGTTGCATTATTTAAGGACTCTGTTGCATTATTTAAGGACTTTGCTGCATTATTTAAGTACTCTGGTGCATTATTTAAGGACTTTGTTGCACTATTTAAGGACTCTGCTGCATTATTTAAGGACTTTGTTGCATTATTTAAGGACTCTGCTGCATTATTTAAGGACTTTGCTGCATTATTTAAGGACTCTGCTGCATTATTTAAGGACTTTGTTGCATTATTTAATGACTCTGCTGCGGTATTTAAGGACTCTTCTGCATTTTTTAAGGACTTTGCTGCATTATTTAAGGACTCTGCTTCATTATTTAAGGACTTTGTTGCATTATTTAAGGACTCTGCTGCATTATTTAAGGACTTTGCTGCATTATTTAAGGACTCTGCTGCATTATTTAAGGACTTTGTTGCACTATTTAATGACTCTGCTGCGGTATTTAAGGACTCTTCTGCATTATTTAAGGACTTTGCTGCATTATTTAAGGACTCTGCTTCATTATTTAAGGACTTTGTTGCATTATTTAAGGACTCTGCTGCATTATTTAAGGACTTTGTTGCATTATTTAAGGACTCTGCTGCATTATTTAAAGACTTTGCTGCATTATTTAAGTACTCTGGTGCATTATTTAAGGACTCTGCTGCATTATTTAAAGACTTTTCTGCATTATTTAAGTACTCTGGTGCATTATTTAAGGACTTTGTTGCATTATTTAAGTATGCTGCTGCGGTATTTAAGGCCTCTGCTGCATTATTTAAGGACTCTGCTGCATTATTAAGGACGTTGCTGCATTATTTAAGGACTTTATTGCATTATTTAAGGATTCTGCTAAATTATTTAAGGAATTTGCTGCATTATTTAAGGACTCTGCTGCATTATTTAAGGACTTTGTTGCATTATTTAATGACTCTGCTGGGGTATTTAAGGACTCTGCTGCATTATTTAAGGGCTTTGCTGCATTATTTAAGGACTCTGCTGCAGTATTTAAGGACTCTGCTGCATTATTTAAGGACTTTGCTGCATTATTTAAGTACTCTGGTGCATTATTTAAGGATTTTGTTGCATTATTTAAGGACTCTGCTGCATTATTTAAGGACTTTGTTGCATTATTTAAGGACTCTGCTGCATTATTTAAGGACTTTGCTGCATTATTTAAGGACTCTGTTGCATTATTTAAGGACTTTGCTGCATTATTTAAGTACTCTGGTGCATTATTTAAGGACTTTATTGCATTATTTAAGGATTCTGCTGCATTATTTAAGGAATTTGCTGCATTATTTAAGAACTTTGCTGCAGTATTTAAGGACTCTGCTGCATTATTTAAGGACTTTATTGCATTATTTAAGGACCCTGCTGCAGAATTTAAGGAATCTGCTGCATTACTTAAGGACTTTGTTGCATTATTTAAGGACTCTGCTGCATTATTTAAGGACTTTGCTGCATTATTTAAGGACTTTGATGTATTATTTAAGGATGCCGCTGCAGAATTTAAGTAATCTGCTGCATTATTTAAGGACTCTGCTGCATTATTTAAGGACTTTGCTGCATTATTTAAGGACTCTGCTGTATTATTAAGCACGTTGCTGCATTAATTAAGGACTTTATTGCATTATTTAAGGAATTTGATGCATTATTTAAGGACTCTGCTGCATTATTTAAGGACTTTGCTGCATTATTTAAGGACTCTGCTTCATTATTTAAGGACTTTGTTGCATTATTTAAGGACTCTGCTGCATTATTTAAAGACTTTGCTGCATTATTTAAGTACTCTGGTGCATTATTTAAGGACTCTGCTGCATTATTTAAAGACTTTGCTGCATTATTTAAGTACTCTGGTGCATTATTTAAGGACTTTGTTGCTTTATTTAAGGACTTTGCTGCATTATTTAAGGACTTTGTTGCATTATTTAAGGACTCTGCTGCATTATTTAAGGACTTTGCTGCATTATTTAAGTATGCTGCTGCAGTATTTAAGGCCTCTGCTGCATTATTTAAGGACTCTGCTGCATTTTTAAGGACGTTGCTGCATTATTTAAGGACTTTATTGCATTATTTAAGGATTCTGCTGCATTATTTAAGGAATTTGCTGCATTATTTAAGGACTCTGCTGCATTATTTAAGGACTTTGTTGCATTATTTAATGACTCTGCTGGGGTATTTAAGGACTCTGCTGCATTATTTAAGGACTTTGTTGCATTATTTAAGGACTCTGCTGCATTATTTAAGGACTTTGCTGCATTATTTAAGGACTTTGATGCATTATTTAAGGACGCTGCTGCAGAATTTAAGTAATCTGCTGCATTATTTAAGGACTCTGCTGCATTATTTAAGGACTTTGCTGCATTATTTAAGGACTCTGCTGCATTATTTAAGGACTTTGTTGCATTATTTAATGACTCTGCTGCGGTATTTAAGGACTCTGCTGTATTATTTAAGGACTTTGCTGCATTATTTAAGGACTCTGCTTCATTATTTAAGGACTTTGTTGCATTATTTAAGGACTCTGCTGCATTCTTTAAGGACTTCGTTGCATTATTTAAGGACTCTGCTGCATTATTTAAAGACTTTGCTGCATTATTTAAGTACTCTGGTGCATTATTTAAGGACTCTGCTGCATTATTTAAGGACTTAGCTGCATTATTTAAGGACTCTGCTGCATTATTTAAGGACTTTGCTGCATTATTTAAGTATGCTGCTGCGGTATTTAAGGCCTCTGCTGCATTATTTAAGGACTCTGCTGCATTATTAAGGACGTTGCTGCATTATTTAAGGACTTTATTGCATTATTTAAGGATTCTGCTGCATTATTTAAGGAATTTGCTGCATTATTTAAGGACTCTGCTGCATTATTTAAGGACTTTGTTGCATTATTTAATGACTCTGCTGGGGTATTTAAGGACTCTGCTGCATTATTTAAGGGCTTTGCTGCATTATTTAAGGACTCTGCTGCAGTATTTAAGGACTCTGCTGCATTATTTAAGGACTTTGATGCATTATTTAAGGACGCTGCTGCAGAATTTAAGGAATCTGCTGCATTATTTAAGGACTATGCTGCATTATGTAAGGACTCTGCTGCATTATTTAAGGACTTTGCTGCATTATTTAATTACTCTGCTGCATTATTTAAGGACTTTGTTGCATTATTTAAGGACTCTGCTGCATTATTTAAGGACTTTGCTGCATTATTTAAGGACTTTGATGCATTATTTATGGACGCTGCTGCAGAATTTAAGTAATCTGCTGCATTATTTAAGGACTCTGCTGCATTATTTAAGGACTTTGCTGCATTATTTAAGGACTCTGCTGCATTATTTAAGGACTTTGTTGCATTATTTAATGACTCTGCTGCGGTATTTAAGGACTCTGCTGCATTATTTAAGGACTTTGCTGCATTATTTAAGGACTTTGCTGCAGTAATTAAGGAATCTGCTGCATTATTTAAGGACTTTGTTGCATTATTTAAGGACTGTGCTGCATTGCTTAAGGACTCTGCTGCATTATTTAAGGACTTTGCTGCATTATTTAAGGACTTTGTTGCATTATTTAAGGACTCTGCTGCATTATTTAAGGACTTTGTTGCATTATTTAAGGACTCTGTTGCATTATTTAAGGACTTTGCTGCATTATTTAAGTACTCTGGTGCATTATTTAAGGACTTTGTTGCACTATTTAAGGACTCTGCTGCATTATTTAAGGACTTTGTTGCATTATTTAAGGACTCTGCTGCATTATTTAAGGACTTTGCTGCATTATTTAAGGACTCTGCTGCATTATTTAAGGACTTTGTTGCATTATTTAATGACTCTGCTGCGGTATTTAAGGACTCTTCTGCATTTTTTAAGGACTTTGCTGCATTATTTAAGGACTCTGCTTCATTATTTAAGGACTTTGCTGCATTATTTAAGGACTTTGATGCATTATTTATGGACGCTGCTGCAGAATTTAAGTAATCTGCTGCATTATTTAAGGACTCTGCTGCATTATTTAAGGACTTTGCTGCATTATTTAAGGACTCTGCTGCATTATTTAAGGACTTTGTTGCATTATTTAATGACTCTGCTGCGGTATTTAAGGACTCTGCTGCATTATTTAAGGACTTTGCTGCATTATTTAAGGACTTTGCTGCAGTAATTAAGGAATCTGCTGCATTATTTAAGGACTTTGTTGCATTATTTAAGGACTGTGCTGCATTGCTTAAGGACTCTGCTGCATTATTTAAGGACTTTGCTGCATTATTTAAGGACTTTGTTGCATTATTTAAGGACTCTGCTGCATTATTTAAGGACTTTGTTGCATTATTTAAGGACTCTGTTGCATTATTTAAGGACTTTGCTGCATTATTTAAGTACTCTGGTGCATTATTTAAGGACTTTGTTGCACTATTTAAGGACTCTGCTGCATTATTTAAGGACTTTGTTGCATTATTTAAGGACTCTGCTGCATTATTTAAGGACTTTGCTGCATTATTTAAGGACTCTGCTGCATTATTTAAGGACTTTGTTGCATTATTTAATGACTCTGCTGCGGTATTTAAGGACTCTTCTGCATTTTTTAAGGACTTTGCTGCATTATTTAAGGACTCTGCTTCATTATTTAAGGACTTTGTTGCATTATTTAAGGACTCTGCTGCATTATTTAAGGACTTTGCTGCATTATTTAAGGACTCTGCTGCATTATTTAAGGACTTTGTTGCACTATTTAATGACTCTGCTGCGGTATTTAAGGACTCTTCTGCATTATTTAAGGACTTTGCTGCATTATTTAAGGACTCTGCTTCATTATTTAAGGACTTTGTTGCATTATTTAAGGACTCTGCTGCATTATTTAAGGACTTTGTTGCATTATTTAAGGACTCTGCTGCATTATTTAAAGACTTTGCTGCATTATTTAAGTACTCTGGTGCATTATTTAAGGACTCTGCTGCATTATTTAAAGACTTTTCTGCATTATTTAAGTACTCTGGTGCATTATTTAAGGACTTTGTTGCATTATTTAAGTATGCTGCTGCGGTATTTAAGGCCTCTGCTGCATTATTTAAGGACTCTGCTGCATTATTAAGGACGTTGCTGCATTATTTAAGGACTTTATTGCATTATTTAAGGATTCTGCTAAATTATTTAAGGAATTTGCTGCATTATTTAAGGACTCTGCTGCATTATTTAAGGACTTTGTTGCATTATTTAATGACTCTGCTGGGGTATTTAAGGACTCTGCTGCATTATTTAAGGGCTTTGCTGCATTATTTAAGGACTCTGCTGCAGTATTTAAGGACTCTGCTGCATTATTTAAGGACTTTGCTGCATTATTTAAGTACTCTGGTGCATTATTTAAGGATTTTGTTGCATTATTTAAGGACTCTGCTGCATTATTTAAGGACTTTGTTGCATTATTTAAGGACTCTGCTGCATTATTTAAGGACTTTGCTGCATTATTTAAGGACTCTGTTGCATTATTTAAGGACTTTGCTGCATTATTTAAGTACTCTGGTGCATTATTTAAGGACTTTATTGCATTATTTAAGGATTCTGCTGCATTATTTAAGGAATTTGCTGCATTATTTAAGAACTTTGCTGCAGTATTTAAGGACTCTGCTGCATTATTTAAGGACTTTATTGCATTATTTAAGGACCCTGCTGCAGAATTTAAGGAATCTGCTGCATTACTTAAGGACTTTGTTGCATTATTTAAGGACTCTGCTGCATTATTTAAGGACTTTGCTGCATTATTTAAGGACTTTGATGTATTATTTAAGGATGCCGCTGCAGAATTTAAGTAATCTGCTGCATTATTTAAGGACTCTGCTGCATTATTTAAGGACTTTGCTGCATTATTTAAGGACTCTGCTGTATTATTAAGCACGTTGCTGCATTAATTAAGGACTTTATTGCATTATTTAAGGAATTTGATGCATTATTTAAGGACTCTGCTGCATTATTTAAGGACTTTGCTGCATTATTTAAGGACTCTGCTTCATTATTTAAGGACTTTGTTGCATTATTTAAGGACTCTGCTGCATTATTTAAAGAATTTGCTGCATTATTTAAGTACTCTGGTGCATTATTTAAGGACTCTGCTGCATTATTTAAAGACTTTGCTGCATTATTTAAGTACTCTGGTGCATTATTTAAGGACTTTGTTGCTTTATTTAAGGACTTTGCTGCATTATTTAAGGACTTTGTTGCATTATTTAAGGACTCTGCTGCATTATTTAAGGACTTTGCTGCATTATTTAAGTATGCTGCTGCAGTATTTAAGGCCTCTGCTGCATTATTTAAGGACTCTGCTGCATTTTTAAGGACGTTGCTGCATTATTTAAGGACTTTATTGCATTATTTAAGGATTCTGCTGCATTATTTAAGGAATTTGCTGCATTATTTAAGGACTCTGCTGCATTATTTAAGGACTTTGTTGCATTATTTAATGACTCTGCTGGGGTATTTAAGGACTCTGCTGCATTATTTAAGGACTTTGTTGCATTATTTAAGGACTCTGCTGCATTATTTAAGGACTTTGCTGCATTATTTAAGGACTTTGATGCATTATTTAAGGACGCTGCTGCAGAATTTAAGTAATCTGCTGCATTATTTAAGGACTCTGCTGCATTATTTAAGGACTTTGCTGCATTATTTAAGGACTCTGCTGCATTATTTAAGGACTTTGTTGCATTATTTAATGACTCTGCTGCGGTATTTAAGGACTCTGCTGTATTATTTAAGGACTTTGCTGCATTATTTAAGGACTCTGCTTCATTATTTAAGGACTTTGTTGCATTATTTAAGGACTCTGCTGCATTCTTTAAGGACTTCGTTGCATTATTTAAGGACTCTGCTGCATTATTTAAAGACTTTGCTGCATTATTTAAGTACTCTGGTGCATTATTTAAGGACTCTGCTGCATTATTTAAGGACTTAGCTGCATTATTTAAGGACTCTGCTGCATTATTTAAGGACTTTGCTGCATTATTTAAGTATGCTGCTGCGGTATTTAAGGCCTCTGCTGCATTATTTAAGGACTCTGCTGCATTATTAAGGACGTTGCTGCATTATTTAAGGACTTTATTGCATTATTTAAGGATTCTGCTGCATTATTTAAGGAATTTGCTGCATTATTTAAGGACTCTGCTGCATTATTTAAGGACTTTGTTGCATTATTTAATGACTCTGCTGGGGTATTTAAGGACTCTGCTGCATTATTTAAGGGCTTTGCTGCATTATTTAAGGACTCTGCTGCAGTATTTAAGGACTCTGCTGCATTATTTAAGGACTTTGATGCATTATTTAAGGACGCTGCTGCAGAATTTAAGGAATCTGCTGCATTATTTAAGGACTTTGTTGCATTATTTAAGGACTATGCTGCATTATGTAAGGACTCTGCTGCATTATTTAAGGACTTTGCTGCATTATTTAATTACTCTGCTGCATTATTTAAGGACTTTGTTGCATTATTTAAGGACTCTGCTGCATTATTTAAGGACTTTGCTGCATTATTTAAGGACTTTGATGCATTATTTATGGACGCTGCTGCAGAATTTAAGTAATCTGCTGCATTATTTAAGGACTCTGCTGCATTATTTAAGGACTTTGTTGCATTATTTAATGACTCTGCTGCGGTATTTAAGGACTCTGCTGCATTATTTAAGGACTTTGCTGCATTATTTAAGGACTTTGCTGCAGTAATTAAGGAATCTGCTGCATTATTTAAGGACTTTGTTGCATTATTTAAGGACTGTGCTGCATTGCTTAAGGACTCTGCTGCATTATTTAAGGACTTTGCTGCATTATTTAAGGACTTTGTTGCATTATTTAAGGACTCTGCTGCATTATTTAAGGACTTTGTTGCATTATTTAAGGACTCTGTTGCATTATTTAAGGACTTTGCTGCATTATTTAAGTACTCTGGTGCATTATTTAAGGACTTTGTTGCACTATTTAAGGACTCTGCTGCATTATTTAAGGACTTTGTTGCATTATTTAAGGACTCTGCTGCATTATTTAAGGACTTTGCTGCATTATTTAAGGACTCTGCTGCATTATTTAAGGACTTTGTTGCATTATTTAATGACTCTGCTGCGGTATTTAAGGACTCTTCTGCATTTTTTAAGGACTTTGCTGCATTATTTAAGGACTCTGCTTCATTATTTAAGGACTTTGTTGCATTATTTAAGGACTCTGCTGCATTATTTAAGGACTTTGCTGCATTATTTAAGGACTCTGCTGCATTATTTAAGGACTTTGTTGCACTATT
This sequence comes from Phyllobates terribilis, assembly GCF_046119375.1. Lineage (NCBI taxonomy): Eukaryota > Metazoa > Chordata > Amphibia > Anura > Dendrobatidae > Phyllobates > Phyllobates terribilis. The sequence goes on along the minus strand of NW_027362988.1, from coordinate 525,823 downwards.
TAATGACTCTGCTGCGGTATTTAAGGACTCTTCTGCATTATTTAAGGACTTTGCTGCATTATTTAAGGACTCTGCTTCATTATTTAAGGACTTTGTTGCATTATTTAAGGACTCTGCTGCATTATTTAAGGACTTTGTTGCATTATTTAAGGACTCTGCTGCATTATTTAAAGACTTTGCTGCATTATTTAAGTACTCTGGTGCATTATTTAAGGACTCTGCTGCATTATTTAAAGACTTTTCTGCATTATTTAAGTACTCTGGTGCATTATTTAAGGACTTTGTTGCATTATTTAAGTATGCTGCTGCGGTATTTAAGGCCTCTGCTGCATTATTTAAGGACTCTGCTGCATTATTAAGGACGTTGCTGCATTATTTAAGGACTTTATTGCATTATTTAAGGATTCTGCTAAATTATTTAAGGAATTTGCTGCATTATTTAAGGACTCTGCTGCATTATTTAAGGACTTTGTTGCATTATTTAATGACTCTGCTGGGGTATTTAAGGACTCTGCTGCATTATTTAAGGGCTTTGCTGCATTATTTAAGGACTCTGCTGCAGTATTTAAGGACTCTGCTGCATTATTTAAGGACTTTGATGCATTATTTAAGGACGCTGCTGCAGAATTTAAGGAATCTGCTGCATTATTTAAGGACTTTGTTGCATTATTTAAGGACTATGCTGCATTATGTAAGGACTCTGCTGCATTATTTAAGGACTTTGCTGCATTATTTAATTACTCTGCTGCATTATTTAAGGACTCTGTTGCATTATTTAAGGACTCTGCTGCATTATTTAAGGACTTTGCTGCATTATTTAAGGACTTTGATGCATTATTTAAGGACGCTGCTGCAGAATTTAAGTAATCTGCTGCATTATTTAAGGACTCTGCTGCATTATTTAAGGACTTTGCTGCATTATTTAAGGACTCTGCTGCATTATTTAAGGACTTTGTTGCATTATTTAATGACTCTGCTGCGGTATTTAAGGACTCTGCTGCATTATTTAAGGACTTTGCTGCATTATTTAAGGACTTTGCGGCAGTAATTAAGGAATCTGCTGCATTATTTAAGGACTTTGTTGCATTATTTAAGGACTGTGCTGCATTGCTTAAGGACTCTGCTGCATTATTTAAGGACGTTGCTGCATTATTTAAGGACTTTGTTGCATTATTTAAGGACTCTGCTGCATTATTTAAGGACTTTGTTGCATTATTTAAGGACTCTGTTGCATTATTTAAGGACTTTGCTGCATTATTTAAGTACTCTGGTGCATTATTTAAGGACTTTGTTGCATTATTTAAGGACTCTGCTGCATTATTTAAGGACTTTGTTGCATTATTTAAGGACTCTGCTGCATTATTTAAGGACTTTGCTGCATTATTTAAGTATGCTGCTGCGGTATTTAAGGCCTCTGCTGCATTATTTAAGGACTTTGCTGCATTATTTAAGGACTCTTCTGCATTATTAAGGACGGTGCTGCATTATTTAAGTACTTTATTGCATTATTTAAGGATTCTGCTGCATTATTTAAAGAATTTGCTGCATTATTTAAGGACTCTGCTGCATTATTTAAGGACTTTGTTGCATCATTTAATGACTCTGCTGCAGTATTTAAAGACTCTGTTGCATTATTTAAGGACTTTGATGCATTATTTAAGGAGGCTGCTGCAGAATTTAAGGAATCTGCTGCATTATTTAAGGACTTTGTTGCATTATTTAAGGACTCTGCTGCATTATTTAAGGACGCTGCTGCAGTATTTAAGGCCTCTTCTGCATTATTTAAGGATTTTGCTGCATTATTTAAGGACTCTACTGCATTATTAAGGACGTTGCTGCATTATTTAAGGACTTTATTGCATTATTTAAGGATTCTGCTGCATTATTTAAGGAATTAGCTGCATTATTTAAGTACTCTGCTGCATTATTTAAGGAGTTGGTTGCATTATTTAAGGACTTTGTTGCATTATTTAAGGATTCTGCTGCATTATTTAAGGACTTTGTTGCATTATTTAAGGACGCTGCTGCGGTATTTAAGGACTCTGCTACATTATATAAGGACTTTGCTGCATTATTTCAGGACTCGGCTGCATTATTAAGGGCGTTGCTGCATTTTATTTAAGGAATTTATTGCATTATTTAAGGACTCTGTGCATTATTTAAGGAACTTGCTGCATTATTTAAGGACTCTGCTGCATTATTTAATGACTCTGCTGCGGTATTTAAGGACTCTGCTGCATTATTTAAGCACTCTGCTGCTTTATTTATGGACTTTGCTGCATTATTTAAGGACTCTGCTGTGGTATTTTAAGACTCTGCTGCATTATTTAAGGACTTTGATGCATTATTTAAGAACTCTGCCGCAGTATTTAAGGACTCTGCTGCATTATTTAAGGTCTTTGATGCATTATTTAAGGACTCTTCTGAATTATTTAAGGACTTTGCTGCATTATTTAAGGACTTTGATGCATTATTTAAGGACGCTGCTGCATTATTTAAGGACTTTGCTGCATTATTTAAGGACTTTGATGTATTATTTAAGGACGCCGCTGCAGAATTTAAGTAATCTGCTGCATTATTTAAGGACTCTGCTGCATTATTTAAGGACTTTGCTGCATTATTTAAGGACTCTGCTGTATTATTAAGCACGTTGCTGCATTAATTAAGGACTTTATTGCATTATTTAAGGAATTTGATGCATTATTTAAGGACTCTGCTGCATTATTTAAGGACTTTGCTGCATTATTTAAGGACTTTGTTGCATTATTTAAGGACTCTGCTGCATTATTTAAAGACTTTGCTGCATTATTTAAGTACTCTGGTGCATTATTTAAGGACTCTGCTGCATTATTTAAAGACTTTGCTGCATTATTTAAGTACTCTGGTGCATTATTTAAGGACTTTGTTGCTTTATTTAAGGACTTTGCTGCATTATTTAAGGACTTTGTTGCATTATTTAAGGACTCTGCTGCATTATTTAAGGACTTTGCTGCATTATTTAAGTATGCTGCTGCAGTATTTAAGGCCTCTGCTGCATTATTTAAGGACTCTGCTGCATTTTTAAGGACGTTGCTGCATTATTTAAGGACTTTATTGCATTATTTAAGGATTCTGCTGCATTATTTAAGGAATTTGCTGCATTATTTAAGGACTCTGCTGCATTATTTAAGGACTTTGTTGCATTATTTAATGACTCTGCTGGGGTATTTAAGGACTCTGCTGCATTATTTAAGGACTTTGTTGCATTATTTAAGGACTCTGCTGCATTATTTAAGGACTTTGCTGCATTATTTAAGGACTTTGATGCATTATTTAAGGACGCTGCTGCAGAATTTAAGTAATCTGCTGCATTATTTAAGGACTCTGCTGCATTATTTAAGGACTTTGCTGCATTATTTAAGGACTCTGCTGCATTATTTAAGGACTTTGTTGCATTATTTAATGACTCTGCTGCGGTATTTAAGGACTCTGCTGTATTATTTAAGGACTTTGCTGCATTATTTAAGGACTCTGCTTCATTATTTAAGGACTTTGTTGCATTATTTAAGGACTCTGCTGCATTCTTTAAGGACTTCGTTGCATTATTTAAGGACTCTGCTGCATTATTTAAAGACTTTGCTGCATTATTTAAGTACTCTGGTGCATTATTTAAGGACTCTGCTGCATTATTTAAGGACTTAGCTGCATTATTTAAGGACTCTGCTGCATTATTTAAGGACTTTGCTGCATTATTTAAGTATGCTTCTGCGGTATTTAAGGCCTCTGCTGCATTATTTAAGGACTCTGCTGCATTATTAAGGACGTTGCTGCATTATTTAAGGACTTTATTGCATTATTTAAGGATTCTGCTGCATTATTTAAGGAATTTGCTGCATTATTTAAGGACTCTGCTGCATTATTTAAGGACTTTGTTGCATTATTTAATGACTCTGCTGGGGTATTTAAGGACTCTGCTGCATTATTTAAGGGCTTTGCTGCATTATTTAAGGACTCTGCTGCAGTATTTAAGGACTCTGCTGCATTATTTAAGGACTTTGATGCATTATTTAAGGACGCTGCTGCAGAATTTAAGGAATCTGCTGCATTATTTAAGGACTTTGTTGCATTATTTAAGGACTATGCTGCATTATGTAAGGACTCTGCTGCATTATTTAAGGACTTTGCTGCATTATTTAATTACTCTGCTGCATTATTTAAGGACTTTGTTGCATTATTTAAGGACTCTGCTGCATTATTTAAGGACTTTGCTGCATTATTTAAGGACTTTGATGCATTATTTATGGACGCTGCTGCAGAATTTAAGTAATCTGCTGCATTATTTAAGGACTCTGCTGCATTATTTAAGGACTTTGCTGCATTATTTAAGGACTCTGCTGCATTATTTAAGGACTTTGTTGCATTATTTAATGACTCTGCTGCGGTATTTAAGGACTCTGCTGCATTATTTAAGGACTTTGCTGCATTATTTAAGGACTTTGCTGCAGTAATTAAGGAATCTGCTGCATTATTTAAGGACTTTGTTGCATTATTTAAGGACTGTGCTGCATTGCTTAAGGACTCTGCTGCATTATTTAAGGACTTTGCTGCATTATTTAAGGACTTTGTTGCATTATTTAAGGACTCTGCTGCATTATTTAAGGACTTTGTTGCATTATTTAAGGACTCTGTTGCATTATTTAAGGACTTTGCTGCATTATTTAAGTACTCTGGTGCATTATTTAAGGACTTTGTTGCACTATTTAAGGACTCTGCTGCATTATTTAAGGACTTTGTTGCATTATTTAAGGACTCTGCTGCATTATTTAAGGACTTTGCTGCATTATTTAAGGACTCTGCTGCATTATTTAAGGACTTTGTTGCATTATTTAATGACTCTGCTGCGGTATTTAAGGACTCTGCTGCATTATTTAAGGACTTTGCTGCATTATTTAAGGACTTTGCTGCAGTAATTAAGGAATCTGCTGCATTATTTAAGGACTTTGTTGCATTATTTAAGGACTGTGCTGCATTGCTTAAGGACTCTGCTGCATTATTTAAGGACTTTGCTGCATTATTTAAGGACTTTGTTGCATTATTTAAGGACTCTGCTGCATTATTTAAGGACTTTGTTGCATTATTTAAGGACTCTGTTGCATTATTTAAGGACTTTGCTGCATTATTTAAGTACTCTGGTGCATTATTTAAGGACTTTGTTGCACTATTTAAGGACTCTGCTGCATTATTTAAGGACTTTGTTGCATTATTTAAGGACTCTGCTGCATTATTTAAGGACTTTGCTGCATTATTTAAGGACTCTGCTGCATTATTTAAGGACTTTGTTGCACTATTTAATGACTCTGCTGCGGTATTTAAGGACTCTTCTGCATTATTTAAGGACTTTGCTGCATTATTTAAGGACTCTGCTTCATTATTTAAGGACTTTGTTGCATTATTTAAGGACTCTGCTGCATTATTTAAGGACTTTGTTGCATTATTTAAGGACTCTGCTGCATTATTTAAAGACTTTGCTGCATTATTTAAGTACTCTGGTGCATTATTTAAGGACTCTGCTGCATTATTTAAAGACTTTTCTGCATTATTTAAGTACTCTGGTGCATTATTTAAGGACTTTGTTGCATTATTTAAGTATGCTGCTGCGGTATTTAAGGCCTCTGCTGCATTATTTAAGGACTCTGCTGCATTATTAAGGACGTTGCTGCATTATTTAAGGACTTTATTGCATTATTTAAGGATTCTGCTAAATTATTTAAGGAATTTGCTGCATTATTTAAGGACTCTGCTGCATTATTTAAGGACTTTGTTGCATTATTTAATGACTCTGCTCGGGTATTTAAGGACTCTGCTGCATTATTTAAGGGCTTTGCTGCATTATTTAAGGACTCTGCTGCAGTATTTAAGGACTCTGCTGCATTATTTAAGGACTTTGATGCATTATTTAAGGACGCTGCTGCAGAATTTAAGGAATCTGCTGCATTATTTAAGGACTTTGTTGCATTATTTAAGGACTATGCTGCATTATGTAAGGACTCTGCTGCATTATTTAAGGACTTTGCTGCATTATTTAATTACTCTGCTGCATTATTTAAGGACTCTGTTGCATTATTTAAGGACTCTGCTGCATTATTTAAGGACTTTGCTGCATTATTTAAGGACTTTGATGCATTATTTAAGGACGCTGCTGCAGAATTTAAGTAATCTGCTGCATTATTTAAGGACTCTGCTGCATTATTTAAGGACTTTGCTGCATTATTTAAGGACTCTGCTGCATTATTTAAGGACTTTGTTGCATTATTTAATGACTCTGCTGCGGTATTTAAGGACTCTGCTGCATTATTTAAGGACTTTGCGGCAGTAATTAAGGAATCTGCTGCATTATTTAAGGACTTTGTTGCATTATTTAAGGACTGTGCTGCATTGCTTAAGGACTCTGCTGCATTATTTAAGGACGTTGCTGCATTATTTAAGGACTTTGTTGCATTATTTAAGGACTCTGCTGCATTATTTAAGGACTTTGTTGCATTATTTAAGGACTCTGTTGCATTATTTAAGGACTTTGCTGCATTATTTAAGTACTCTGGTGCATTATTTAAGGACTTTGTTGCATTATTTAAGGACTCTGCTGCATTATTTAAGGACTTTGTTGCATTATTTAAGGACTCTGCTGCATTATTTAAGGACTTTGCTGCATTATTTAAGTATGCTGCTGCGGTATTTAAGGCCTCTGCTGCATTATTTAAGGACTTTGCTGCATTATTTAAGGACTCTTCTGCATTATTAAGGACGGTGCTGCATTATTTAAGTACTTTATTGCATTATTTAAGGATTCTGCTGCATTATTTAAAGAATTTGCTGCATTATTTAAGGACTCTGCTGCATTATTTAAGGACTTTGTTGCATCATTTAATGACTCTGCTGCAGTATTTAAAGACTCTGTTGCATTATTTAAGGACTTTGATGCATTATTTAAGGAGGCTGCTGCAGAATTTAAGGAATCTGCTGCATTATTTAAGGACTTTGTTGCATTATTTAAGGACTCTGCTGCATTATTTAAGGACGCTGCTGCAGTATTTAAGGCCTCCTCTGCATTATTTAAGGATTTTGCTGCATTATTTAAGGACTCTACTGCATTATTAAGGACGTTGCTGCATTATTTAAGGACTTTATTGCATTATTTAAGGATTCTGCTGCATTATTTAAGGAATTAGCTGCATTATTTAAGTACTCTGCTGCATTATTTAAGGAGTTGGTTGCATTATTTAAGGACTTTGTTGCATTATTTAAGGATTCTGCTGCATTATTTAAGGACTTTGTTGCATTATTTAAGGACGCTGCTGCGGTATTTAAGGACTCTGCTACATTATATAAGGACTTTGCTGCATTATTTCAGGACTCGGCTGCATTATTAAGGGCGTTGCTGCATTTTATTTAAGGAATTTATTGCATTATTTAAGGACTCTGTGCATTATTTAAGGAATTTGCTGCATTATTTAAGGACTCTGCTGCATTATTTAATGACTCTGCTGCGGTATTTAAGGACTCTGCTGCATTATTTAAGCACTCTGCTGCTTTATTTATGGACTTTGCTGCATTATTTAAGGACTCTGCTGTGGTATTTTAAGACTCTGCTGCATTATTTAAGGACTTTGATGCATTATTTAAGAACTCTGCCGCAGTATTTAAGGACTCTGCTGCATTATTTAAGGTCTTTGATGCATTATTTAAGGACTCTTCTGAATTATTTAAGGACTTTGCTGCATTATTTAAGGACTTTGATGCATTATTTAAGGACGCTGCTGCATTATTTAAGGACTTTGCTGCATTATTTAAGGACTTTGATGTATTATTTAAGGACGCCGCTGCAGAATTTAAGTAATCTGCTGCATTATTTAAGGACTCTGCTGCATTATTTAAGGACTTTGCTGCATTATTTAAGGACTCTGCTGTATTATTAAGCACGTTGCTGCATTAATTAAGGACTTTATTGCATTATTTAAGGAATTTGATGCATTATTTAAGGACTCTGCTGCATTATTTAAGGACTTTGCTGCATTATTTAAGGACTTTGTTGCATTATTTAAGGACTCTGCTGCATTATTTAAAGACTTTGCTGCATTATTTAAGTACTCTGGTGCATTATTTAAGGACTCTGCTGCATTATTTAAAGACTTTGCTGCATTATTTAAGTACTCTGGTGCATTATTTAAGGACTTTGTTGCTTTATTTAAGGACTTTGCTGCATTATTTAAGGACTTTGTTGCATTATTTAAGGACTCTGCTGCATTATTTAAGGACTTTGCTGCATTATTTAAGTATGCTGCTGCAGTATTTAAGGCCTCTGCTGCATTATTTAAGGACTCTGCTGCATTTTTAAGGACGTTGCTGCATTATTTAAGGACTTTATTGCATTATTTAAGGATTCTGCTGCATTATTTAAGGAATTTGCTGCATTATTTAAGGACTCTGCTGCATTATTTAAGGACTTTGTTGCATTATTTAATGACTCTGCTGGGGTATTTAAGGACTCTGCTGCATTATTTAAGGACTTTGTTGCATTATTTAAGGACTCTGCTGCATTATTTAAGGACTTTGCTGCATTATTTAAGGACTTTGATGCATTATTTAAGGACGCTGCTGCAGAATTTAAGTAATCTGCTGCATTATTTAAGGACTCTGCTGCATTATTTAAGGACTTTGCTGCATTATTTAAGGACTCTGCTGCATTATTTAAGGACTTTGTTGCATTATTTAATGACTCTGCTGCGGTATTTAAGGACTCTGCTGTATTATTTAAGGACTTTGCTGCATTATTTAAGGACTCTGCTTCATTATTTAAGGACTTTTGTTGCATTATTTAAGGACTCTGCTGCATTCTTTAAGGACTTCGTTGCATTATTTAAGGACTCTGCTGCATTATTTAAAGACTTTGCTGCATTATTTAAGTACTCTGGTGCATTATTTAAGGACTCTGCTGCATTATTTAAGGACTTAGCTGCATTATTTAAGGACTCTGCTGCATTATTTAAGGACTTTGCTGCATTATTTAAGTATGCTTCTGCGGTATTTAAGGCCTCTGCTGCATTATTTAAGGACTCTGCTGCATTATTAAGGACGTTGCTGCATTATTTAAGGACTTTATTGCATTATTTAAGGATTCTGCTGCATTATTTAAGGAATTTGCTGCATTATTTAAGGACTCTGCTGCATTATTTAAGGACTTTGTTGCATTATTTAATGACTCTGCTGGGGTATTTAAGGACTCTGCTGCATTATTTAAGGGCTTTGCTGCATTATTTAAGGACTCTGCTGCAGTATTTAAGGACTCTGCTGCATTATTTAAGGACTTTGATGCATTATTTAAGGACGCTGCTGCAGAATTTAAGGAATCTGCTGCATTATTTAAGGACTTTGTTGCATTATTTAAGGACTATGCTGCATTATGTAAGGACTCTGCTGCATTATTTAAGGACTTTGCTGCATTATTTAATTACTCTGCTGCATTATTTAAGGACTTTGTTGCATTATTTAAGGACTCTGCTGCATTATTTAAGGACTTTGATGCATTATTTATGGACGCTGCTGCAGAATTTAAGTAATCTGCTGCATTATTTAAGGACTCTGCTGCATTATTTAAGGACTTTGCTGCATTATTTAAGGACTCTGCTGCATTATTTAAGGACTTTGTTGCATTATTTAATGACTCTGCTGCGGTATTTAAGGACTCTGCTGCATTATTTAAGGACTTTGCTGCATTATTTAAGGACTTTGCTGCAGTAATTAAGGAATCTGCTGCATTATTTAAGGACTTTGTTGCATTATTTAAGGACTGTGCTGCATTGCTTAAGGACTCTGCTGCATTATTTAAGGACTTTGCTGCATTATTTAAGGACTTTGTTGCATTATTTAAGGACTCTGCTGCATTATTTAAGGACTTTGTTGCATTATTTAAGGACTCTGTTGCATTATTTAAGGACTTTGCTGCATTATTTAAGTACTCTGGTGCATTATTTAAGGACTTTGTTGCACTATTTAAGGACTCTGCTGCATTATTTAAGGACTTTGTTGCATTATTTAAGGACTCTGCTGCATTATTTAAGGACTTTGCTGCATTATTTAAGGACTCTGCTGCATTATTTAAGGACTTTGTTGCATTATTTAATGACTCTGCTGCGGTATTTAAGGACTCTTCTGCATTTTTTAAGGACTTTGCTGCATTATTTAAGGACTCTGCTTCATTATTTAAGGACTTTGTTGCATTATTTAAGGACTCTGCTGCATTATTTAAGGACTTTGCTGCATTATTTAAGGACTCTGCTGCATTATTTAAGGACTTTGTTGCACTATTTAATGACTCTGCTGCGGTATTTAAGGACTCTTCTGCATTATTTAAGGACTTTGCTGCATTATTTAAGGACTCTGCTTCATTATTTAAGGACTTTGTTGCATTATTTAAGGACTCTGCTGCATTATTTAAGGACTTTGTTGCATTATTTAAGGACTCTGCTGCATTATTTAAAGACTTTGCTGCATTATTTAAGTACTCTGGTGCATTATTTAAGGACTCTGCTGCATTATTTAAAGACTTTTCTGCATTATTTAAGTACTCTGGTGCATTATTTAAGGACTTTGTTGCATTATTTAAGTATGCTGCTGCGGTATTTAAGGCCTCTGCTGCATTATTTAAGGACTCTGCTGCATTATTAAGGACGTTGCTGCATTATTTAAGGACTTTATTGCATTATTTAAGGATTCTGCTAAATTATTTAAGGAATTTGCTGCATTATTTAAGGACTCTGCTCCATTATTTAAGGACTTTGTTGCATTATTTAATGACTCTGCTGCGGTATTTAAGGACTCTGCTGTATTATTTAAGGACTTTGCTGCATTATTTAAGGACTCTGCTTCATTATTTAAGGACTTTGTTGCATTATTTAAGGACTCTGCTGCATTCTTTAAGGACTTCGTTGCGTTATTTAAGGACTCTGCTGCATTATTTAAGGACTTTGCTGCATTATTTAAGGACTTTGATGCATTATTTAAGGACGCTGCTGCAGAATTTAAGTAATCTGCTGCATTATTTAAGGACTCTGCTGCATTATTTAAGGACTTTGCTGCATTATTTAAGGACTCTGCTGCATTATTTAAGGACTTTGTTGCATTATTTAATGACTCTGCTGCGGTATTTAAGGACTCTGCTGTATTATTTAAGGACTTTGCTGCATTATTTAAGGACTCTGCTTCATTATTTAAGGACTTTGTTGCATTATTTAAGGACTCTGCTGCATTCTTTAAGGACTTCGTTGCATTATTTAAGGACTCTGCTGCATTATTTAAAGACTTTGCTGCATTATTTAAGTACTCTGGTGCATTATTTAAGGACTCTGCTGCATTATTTAAGGACTTTGCTGCATTATTTAAGGACTCTGCTGCATTATTTAAGGACTTTGCTGCATTATTTAAGTATGCTGCTGCGGTATTTAAGGCCTCTGCTGCATTATTTAAGGACTCTGCTGCATTATTAAGGACGTTGCTGCATTATTTAAGGACTTTATTGCATTATTTAAGGATTCTGCTGCATTATTTAAGGAATTTGCTGCATTATTTAAGGACTCTGCTGCATTATTTAAGGACTTTGTTGCATTATTTAATGACTCTGCTGGGGTATTTAAGGACTCTGCTGCATTATTTAAGGGCTTTGCTGCATTATTTAAGGACTCTGCTGCAGTATTTAAGGACTCTGCTGCATTATTTAATGACTTTGATGCATTATTTAAGGACGCTGCAGCAGAATTTAAGGAATCTGCTGCATTATTTAAGGACTTTGTTGCATTATTTAAGGACTATGCTGCATTATGTAAGGACTCTGCTGCATTATTTAAGGACTTTGCTGCATTATTTAATTACTCTGCTGCATTATTTAAGGACTTTGTTGCATTATTTAAGGACTCTGCTGCATTATTTAAGGACTTTGCTGCATTATTTAAGGACTTTGATGCATTATTTAAAGACGCTGCTGCAGAATTTAAGTAATCTGCTGCATTATTTAAGGACTCTGCTGCATTATTTAAGGACTTTGCTGCATTATTTAAGGACTCTGCTGCATTATTTAAGGACTTTGTTGCATTATTTAATGACTCTGCTGCGGTATTTAAGGACTCTGCTGCATTATTTAAGGACTTTGCTGCATTATTTAAGGACTTTGCTGCAGTAATTAAGGAATCTGCTGCATTATTTAAGGACTTTGTTGCATTATTTAAGGACTGTGCTGCATTGCTTAAGGACTCTGCTGCATTATTTAAGGACTTTGCTGCATTATTTAAGGACTTTGTTGCATTATTTAAGGACTCTGCTGCATTATTTAAGGACTTTGTTGCATTATTTAAGGACTCTGTTGCATTATTTAAGGACTTTGCTGCATTATTTAAGTACTCTGGTGCATTATTTAAGGACTTTGTTGCACTATTTAAGGACTCTGCTGCATTATTTAAGGACTTTGTTGCATTATTTAAGGACTCTGCTGCATTATTTAAGGACTTTGCTGCATTATTTAAGGACTCTGCTGCATTATTTAAGGACTTTGTTGCATTATTTAATGACTCTGCTGCGGTATTTAAGGACTCTTCTGCATTATTTAAGGACTTTGCTGCATTATTTAAGGACTCTGCTTCATTATTTAAGGACTTTGTTGCATTATTTAAGGACTCTGCTGCATTATTTAAGGACTTTGCTGCATTATTTAAGGACTCTGCTGCATTATTTAAGGACTTTGTTGCATTATTTAATGACTCTGCTGCGGTATTTAAGGACTCTTCTGCATTATTTAAGGACTTTGCTGCATTATTTAAGGACTCTGCTTCATTATTTAAGGACTTTGTTGCATTATTTAAGGACTCTGCTGCATTATTTAAGGACTTTGTTGCATTATTTAAGGACTCTGCTGCATTATTTAAAGACTTTGCTGCATTATTTAAGTACTCTGGTGCATTATTTAAGGACTCTGCTGCATTATTTAAAGACTTTGCTGCATTATTTAAGTACTCTGGTGCATTATTTAAGGACTTTGTTGCATTATTTAAGTATGCTGCTGCGGTATTTAAGGCCTCTGCTGCATTATTTAAGGACTCTGCTGCATTATTTAAAGACTTTGCTGCATTATTTAAGGATTCTGCTGCATTATTTAAGGACTTTGTTGCATTATTTAAGGACGCTGCTGCGGTATTTAAGGACTCTGCTACATTATATAAGGACTTTGCTGCATTATTTCAGGACTCGGCTGCATTATTAAGGGCGTTGCTGCATTTTATTTAAGGAATTTATTGCATTATTTAAGGACTCTGTGCATTATTTAAGGAATTTGCTGCATTATTTAAGGACTCTGCTGCATTATTTAATGACTCTGCTGCGGTATTTAAGGACTCTGCTGCATTATTTAAGCACTCTGCTGCTTTATTTATGGACTTTGCTGCATTATTTAAGGACTCTGCTGTGGTATTTTAAGACTCTGCTGCATTATTTAAGGACTTTGATGCATTATTTAAGAACTCTGCCGCAGTATTTAAGGACTCTGCTGCATTTTTTAAGGTCTTTGATGCATTATTTAAGGACTCTTCTGAATTAATTAAGGACTTTGCTGCATTATTTTAGGACGCTGCTGCGGTATTTAAGGCCTCTGCTGCATTATTTAAGGACTTTGCTGCATAATTTAAGGACTCTGCTGCATTATTAAGCACGTTGCTGCATTATTTAAGGACTTTATTGCATTATTTAAGGATTCTGCTGCATTATTTATGGAATTTGCTGCATTATTTAAGGAATTTGCTGCATTATTTAAGAACTCTGCTGCAGTATTTAAGGACTCTGCTGCATTATTTAAGGACTTTATTGCATTATTTAAGGACGCTGCTGCAGAATTTAAGGAATCTGCTGCATTATTTAAGGACGTTGTTGCATTATTTAAGGACTCTGTGCATTATTTAAGGAATTTGCTGCATTATTTAAGGACTCTGCTGCATTATTTAAGGACTTTGCTGCATTATTTAAGGACTTTGCGGCAGTAATTAAGGAATCTGCTGCATTATTTAAGGACTTTGTTGCATTATTTAAGGACTGTGCTGCATTGCTTAAGGACTCTGCTGCATTATTTAAGGACGTTGCTGCATTATTTAAGGACTTTGTTGCATTATTTAAGGACTCTGCTGCATTATTTAAGGACTTTGTTGCATTATTTAAGGACTCTGTTGCATTATTTAAGGACTTTGCTGCATTATTTAAGTACTCTGGTGCATTATTTAAGGACTTTTTTGCATTATTTAAGGACTCTGCTGCATTATTTAAGGACTTTGTTGCATTATTTAAGGACTCTGCTGCATTATTTAAGGACTTTGCTGCATTATTTAAGTATGCTGCTGCGGTATTTAAGGCCTCTGCTGCATTATTTAAGGACTTTGCTGCATTATTTAAGGACTCTTCTGCATTATTAAGGACGGTGCTGCATTATTTAAGTACTTTATTGCATTATTTAAGGATTCTGCTGCATTATTTAAGGAATTTGCTGCATTATTTAAGGACTCTGCTGCATTATTTAAGGACTTTGTTGCATCATTTAATGACTCTGCTGCAGTATTTAAGGACTATGTTGCATTATTTAAGGACTTTGATGCATTATTTAAGGAGGCTGCTGCAGAATTTAAGGAATCTGCTGCATTATTTAAGGACTTTGTTGCATTATTTAAGGACTCTGCTGCATTATTTAAGGACGCTGCTGCAGTATTTAAGGCCTCTTCTGCATTATTTAAGGACTCTACTGCATTATTAAGGACGTTGCTGCATTATTTAAGGACTTTATTGCATTATTTAAGGATTCTGCTGCATTATTTAAGGAATTAGCTGCATTATTTAAGTACTCTGCTGCATTATTTAAGGACTTTGCTGCATTATTTAAGTATGCTGCTGCAGTATTTAAGGCCTCTGCTGCATTATTTAAGGACTCTGCTGCATTATTAAGGACGTTGCTGCATTATTTAAGGACTTTATTGCATTATTTAAGGATTCTGCTGCATTATTTAAGGAATTTGCTGCATTATTTAAGGACTCTGCTGCATTATTTAAGGACTTTGTTGCATTATTTAATGACTCTGCTGGGGTATTTAAGGACTCTGCTGCATTATTTAAGGACTTTGTTGCATTATTTAAGGACTCTGCTGCATTATTTAAGGACTTTGCTGCATTATTTAAGGACTTTGATGCATTATTTAAGGACGCTGCTGCAGAATTTAAGTAATCTGCTGCATTATTTAAGGACTCTGCTGCATTATTTAAGGACTTTGCTGCATTATTTAAGGACTCTGCTGCATTATTTAAGGACTTTGTTGCATTATTTAATGACTCTGCTGCGGTATTTAAGGACTCTGCTGTATTATTTAAGGACTTTGCTGCATTATTTAAGGACTCTGCTTCATTATTTAAGGACTTTGTTGCATTATTTAAGGACTCTGCTGCATTATTTAAGGACTTCGTTGCATTATTTAAGGACTCTGCTGCATTATTTAAAGACTTTGCTGCATTATTTAAGTACTCTGGTGCATTATTTAAGGACTCGGCTGCATTATTTAAAGACTTTGCTGCATTATTTAAGTACTCTGGTGCATTATTTAAGGACTCTGCTGCATTATTTAAGGACTTTGCTGCATTATTTAAGGACTCTGCTGCATTATTTAAGGACTTTGCTGCATTATTTAAGTATGCTGCTGCGGTATTTAAGGCCTCTGCTGCATTATTTAAGGACTCTGCTGCATTATTAAGGACGTTGCTGCATTATTTAAGGACTTTATTGCATTATTTAAGGATTCTGCTGCATTATTTAAGGAATTTGCTGCATTATTTAAGGACTCTGCTGTATTATTTAAGGACTTTGTTGCATTATTTAATGACTCTGCTGGGGTATTTAAGGACTCTGCTGCATTATTTAAGGGCTTTGCTGCATTATTTAAGGACTCTGCTGCATTATTTAAGGACTTTGCTGCATTATTTAAGGACTTTGATGCATTATTTAAAGACGCTGCTGCAGAATTTAAGTAATCTGCTGCATTATTTAAGGACTCTGCTGCATTATTTAAGGACTTTGCTGCATTATTTAAGGACTCTGCTGCATTATTTAAGGACTTTGTTGCATTATTTAATGACTCTGCTGCGGTATTTAAGGACTCTGCTGCATTATTTAAGGACTTTGCTGCATTATTTAAGGACTTTGCTGCAGTAATTAAGGAATCTGCTGCATTATTTAAGGACTTTGTTGCATTATTTAAGGACTGTGCTGCATTGCTTAAGGACTCTGCTGCATTATTTAAGGACTTTGCTGCATTATTTAAGGACTTTGTTGCATTATTTAAGGACTCTGCTGCATTATTTAAGGACTTTGTTGCATTATTTAAGGACTCTGTTGCATTATTTAAGGACTTTGCTGCATTATTTAAGTACTCTGGTGCATTATTTAAGGACTTTGTTGCACTATTTAAGGACTCTGCTGCATTATTTAAGGACTTTGTTGCATTATTTAAGGACTCTGCTGCATTATTTAAGGACTTTGCTGCATTATTTAAGGACTCTGCTGCATTATTTAAGGACTTTGTTGCATTATTTAATGACTCTGCTGCGGTATTTAAGGACTCTTCTGCATTATTTAAGGACTTTGCTGCATTATTTAAGGACTCTGCTTCATTATTTAAGGACTTTGTTGCATTATTTAAGGACTCTGCTGCATTATTTAAGGACTTTGCTGCATTATTTAAGGACTCTGCTGCATTATTTAAGGACTTTGTTGCATTATTTAATGACTCTGCTGCGGTATTTAAGGACTCTTCTGCATTATTTAAGGACTTTGCTGCATTATTTAAGGACTCTGCTTCATTATTTAAGGACTTTGTTGCATTATTTAAGGACTCTGCTGCATTATTTAAGGACTTTGTTGCATTATTTAAGGACTCTGCTGCATTATTTAAAGACTTTGCTGCATTATTTAAGTACTCTGGTGCATTATTTAAGGACTCTGCTGCATTATTTAAAGACTTTGCTGCATTATTTAAGTACTCTGGTGCATTATTTAAGGACTTTGTTGCATTATTTAAGTATGCTGCTGCGGTATTTAAGGCCTCTGCTGCATTATTTAAGGACTCTGCTGCATTATTTAAAGACTTTGCTGCATTATTTAAGGATTCTGCTGCATTATTTAAGGACTTTGTTGCATTATTTAAGGACGCTGCTGCGGTATTTAAGGACTCTGCTACATTATATAAGGACTTTGCTGCATTATTTCAGGACTCGGCTGCATTATTAAGGGCGTTGCTGCATTTTATTTAAGGAATTTATTGCATTATTTAAGGACTCTGTGCATTATTTAAGGAATTTGCTGCATTATTTAAGGACTCTGCTGCATTATTTAATGACTCTGCTGCGGTATTTAAGGACTCTGCTGCATTATTTAAGCACTCTGCTGCTTTATTTATGGACTTTGCTGCATTATTTAAGGACTCTGCTGTGGTATTTTAAGACTCTGCTGCATTATTTAAGGACTTTGATGCATTATTTAAGAACTCTGCCGCAGTATTTAAGGACTCTGCTGCATTTTTTAAGGTCTTTGATGCATTATTTAAGGACTCTTCTGAATTAATTAAGGACTTTGCTGCATTATTTTAGGACGCTGCTGCGGTATTTAAGGCCTCTGCTGCATTATTTAAGGACTTTGCTGCATAATTTAAGGACTCTGCTGCATTATTAAGCACGTTGCTGCATTATTTAAGGACTTTATTGCATTATTTAAGGATTCTGCTGCATTATTTATGGAATTTGCTGCATTATTTAAGGAATTTGCTGCATTATTTAAGAACTCTGCTGCAGTATTTAAGGACTCTGCTGCATTATTTAAGGACTTTATTGCATTATTTAAGGACGCTGCTGCAGAATTTAAGGAATCTGCTGCATTATTTAAGGACGTTGTTGCATTATTTAAGGACTCTGTGCATTATTTAAGGAATTTGCTGCATTATTTAAGGACTCTGCTGCATTATTTAAGGACTTTGCTGCATTATTTAAGGACTTTGCGGCAGTAATTAAGGAATCTGCTGCATTATTTAAGGACTTTGTTGCATTATTTAAGGACTGTGCTGCATTGCTTAAGGACTCTGCTGCATTATTTAAGGACGTTGCTGCATTATTTAAGGACTTTGTTGCATTATTTAAGGACTCTGCTGCATTATTTAAGGACTTTGTTGCATTATTTAAGGACTCTGTTGCATTATTTAAGGACTTTGCTGCATTATTTAAGTACTCTGGTGCATTATTTAAGGACTTTTTTGCATTATTTAAGGACTCTGCTGCATTATTTAAGGACTTTGTTGCATTATTTAAGGACTCTGCTGCATTATTTAAGGACTTTGCTGCATTATTTAAGTATGCTGCTGCGGTATTTAAGGCCTCTGCTGCATTATTTAAGGACTTTGCTGCATTATTTAAGGACTCTTCTGCATTATTAAGGACGGTGCTGCATTATTTAAGTACTTTATTGCATTATTTAAGGATTCTGCTGCATTATTTAAGGAATTTGCTGCATTATTTAAGGACTCTGCTGCATTATTTAAGGACTTTGTTGCATCATTTAATGACTCTGCTGCAGTATTTAAGGACTATGTTGCATTATTTAAGGACTTTGATGCATTATTTAAGGAGGCTGCTGCAGAATTTAAGGAATCTGCTGCATTATTTAAGGACTTTGTTGCATTATTTAAGGACTCTGCTGCATTATTTAAGGACGCTGCTGCAGTATTTAAGGCCTCTTCTGCATTATTTAAGGACTCTACTGCATTATTAAGGACGTTGCTGCATTATTTAAGGACTTTATTGCATTATTTAAGGATTCTGCTGCATTATTTAAGGAATTAGCTGCATTATTTAAGTACTCTGCTGCATTATTTAAGGACTTTGCTGCATTATTTAAGTATGCTGCTGCAGTATTTAAGGCCTCTGCTGCATTATTTAAGGACTCTGCTGCATTATTAAGGACGTTGCTGCATTATTTAAGGACTTTATTGCATTATTTAAGGATTCTGCTGCATTATTTAAGGAATTTGCTGCATTATTTAAGGACTCTGCTGCATTATTTAAGGACTTTGTTGCATTATTTAATGACTCTGCTGGGGTATTTAAGGACTCTGCTGCATTATTTAAGGACTTTGTTGCATTATTTAAGGACTCTGCTGCATTATTTAAGGACTTTGCTGCATTATTTAAGGACTTTGATGCATTATTTAAGGACGCTGCTGCAGAATTTAAGTAATCTGCTGCATTATTTAAGGACTCTGCTGCATTATTTAAGGACTTTGCTGCATTATTTAAGGACTCTGCTGCATTATTTAAGGACTTTGTTGCATTATTTAATGACTCTGCTGCGGTATTTAAGGACTCTGCTGTATTATTTAAGGACTTTGCTGCATTATTTAAGGACTCTGCTTCATTATTTAAGGACTTTGTTGCATTATTTAAGGACTCTGCTGCATTATTTAAGGACTTCGTTGCATTATTTAAGGACTCTGCTGCATTATTTAAAGACTTTGCTGCATTATTTAAGTACTCTGGTGCATTATTTAAGGACTCGGCTGCATTATTTAAAGACTTTGCTGCATTATTTAAGTACTCTGGTGCATTATTTAAGGACTCTGCTGCATTATTTAAGGACTTTGCTGCATTATTTAAGGACTCTGCTGCATTATTTAAGGACTTTGCTGCATTATTTAAGTATGCTGCTGCGGTATTTAAGGCCTCTGCTGCATTATTTAAGGACTCTGCTGCATTATTAAGGACGTTGCTGCATTATTTAAGGACTTTATTGCATTATTTAAGGATTCTGCTGCATTATTTAAGGAATTTGCTGCATTATTTAAGGACTCTGCTGTATTATTTAAGGACTTTGTTGCATTATTTAATGACTCTGCTGGGGTATTTAAGGACTCTGCTGCATTATTTAAGGGCTTTGCTGCATTATTTAAGGACTCTGCTGCAGTATTTAAGGACTCTGCTGCATTATTTAAGGACTTTGATGCATTATTTAAGGACGCTGCTGCAGAATTTAAGGAATCTGCTGCATTATTTAAGGACTTTGTTGCATTATTTAAGGACTATGCTGCATTATGTAAGGACTCTGCTGCATTATTTAAGGACTTTGCTGCATTATTTAATTACTCTGCTGCATTATTTAAGGACTTTGTTGCATTATTTAAGGACTCTGCTGCATTATTTAAGGACTTTGCTGCATTATTTAAGGACTTTGATGCATTATTTAAGGACGCTGCTGCAGAATTTAAGTAATCTGCTGCATTATTTAAGGACTCTGCTGCATTATTTAAGGACTTTGCTGCATTATTTAAGGACTCTGCTGCATTATTTAAGGACTTTGTTGCATTATTTAATGACTCTGCTGCGGTATTTAAGGACTCTGCTGCATTATTTAAGGACTTTGCTGCATTATTTAAGGACTTTGCTGCAGTAATTAAGGAATCTGCAGCATTATTTAAGGACTTTGTTGCATTATTTAAGGACTGTGCTGCATTGCTTAAGGACTCTGCTGCATTATTTAAGGACTTTGCTGCATTATTTAAGGACTTTGTTGCATTATTTAAGGACTCTGCTGCATTATTTAAGGACTTTGTTGCATTATTTAAGGACTCTGTTGCATTATTTAAGGACTTTGCTGCATTATTTAAGTACTCTGGTGCATTATTTAAGGACTTTGTTGCATTATTTAAGGACTCTGCTGCATTATTTAAGGACTTTGTTGCATTATTTAAGGACTCTGTTGCATTATTTAAGGACTTTGCTGCATTATTTAAGTACTCTGGTGCATTATTTAAGGACTTTGTTGCATTATTTAAGGACTCTGCTGCATTATTTAAGGACTTTGTTGCATTATTTAAGGACTCTGCTGCATTATTTAAAGACTTTGCTGCATTATTTAAGTACTCTGGTGCATTATTTAAGGACTCTGCTGCATTATTTAAAGACTTTTCTGCATTATTTAAGTACTCTGGTGCATTATTTAAGGACTTTGTTGCATTATTTAAGTATGCTGCTGCGGTATTTAAGGCCTCTGCTGCATTATTTAAGGACTCTGCTGCATTATTAAGGACGTTGCTGCATTATTTAAGGACTTTATTGCATTATTTAAGGATTCTGCTAAATTATTTAAGGAATTTGCTGCATTATTTAAGGACTCTGCTGCATTATTTAAGGACTTTGTTGCATTATTTAATGACTCTGCTGCGGTATTTAAGGACTCTGCTGAATTATTTAAGGACTTTGCTGCATTATTTAAGGACTCTGCTTCATTATTTAAGGACTTTGTTGCATTATTTAAGGACTCTGCTGCATTCTTTAAGGACTTCGTTGCGTTATTTAAGGACTCTGCTGCATTATTTAAGGACTTTGCTGCATTATTTAAGGACTTTGATGCATTATTTAAGGACGCTGCTGCAGAATTTAAGTAATCTGCTGCATTATTTAAGGACTCTGCTGCATTATTTAAGGACTTTGCTGCATTATTTAAGGACTCTGCTGCATTATTTAAGGACGTTGTTGCATTATTTAAGGACTCTGTGCATTATTTAAGGAATTTGCTGCATTATTTAAGGACTCTGCTGCATTATTTAAGGACTTTGCTGAATTATTTAAGGACTTTGCGGCAGTAATTAAGGAATCTGCTGCATTATTTAAGGACTTTGTTGCATTATTTAAGGACTGTGCTGCATTGCTTAAGGACTCTGCTGCATTATTTAAGGACGTTGCTGCATTATTTAAGGACTTTGTTGCATTATTTAAGGACTCTGCTGCATTATTTAAGGACTTTGTTGCATTATTTAAGGACTCTGTTGCATTATTTAAGGACTTTGCTGCATTATTTAAGTACTCTGGTGCATTATTTAAGGACTTTTTTGCATTATTTAAGGACTCTGCTGCATTATTTAAGGACTTTGTTGCATTATTTAAGGACTCTGCTGCATTATTTAAGGACTTTGCTGCATTATTTAAGTATGCTGCTGCGGTATTTAAGGCCTCTGCTGCATTATTTAAGGACTTTGCTGCATTATTTAAGGACTCTTCTGCATTATTAAGGACGGTGCTGCATTATTTAAGTACTTTATTGCATTATTTAAGGATTCTGCTGCATTATTTAAGGAATTTGCTGCATTATTTAAGGACTCTGCTGCATTATTTAAGGACTTTGTTGCATCATTTAATGACTCTGCTGCAGTATTTAAGGACTATGTTGCATTATTTAAGGACTTTGATGCATTATTTAAGGAGGCTGCTGCAGAATTTAAGGAATCTGCTGCATTATTTAAGGACTTTGTTGCATTATTTAAGGACTCTGCTGCATTATTTAAGGACGCTGCTGCAGTATTTAAGGCCTCTTCTGCATTATTTAAGGACTCTACTGCATTATTAAGGACGTTGCTGCATTATTTAAGGACTTTATTGCATTATTTAAGGATTCTGCTGCATTATTTAAGGAATTAGCTGCATTATTTAAGTACTCTGCTGCATTATTTAAGGACTTTGCTGCATTATTTAAGTATGCTGCTGCAGTATTTAAGGCCTCTGCTGCATTATTTAAGGACTCTGCTGCATTATTAAGGACGTTGCTGCATTATTTAAGGACTTTATTGCATTATTTAAGGATTCTGCTGCATTATTTAAGGAATTTGCTGCATTATTTAAGGACTCTGCTGCATTATTTAAGGACTTTGTTGCATTATTTAATGACTCTGCTGGGGTATTTAAGGACTCTGCTGCATTATTTAAGGACTTTGTTGCATTATTTAAGGACTCTGCTGCATTATTTAAGGACTTTGCTGCATTATTTAAGGACTTTGATGCATTATTTAAGGACGCTGCTGCAGAATTTAAGTAATCTGCTGCATTATTTAAGGACTCTGCTGCATTATTTAAGGACTTTGCTGCATTATTTAAGGACTCTGCTGCATTATTTAAGGACTTTGTTGCATTATTTAATGACTCTGCTGCGGTATTTAAGGACTCTGCTGTATTATTTAAGGACTTTGCTGCATTATTTAAGGACTCTGCTTCATTATTTAAGGACTTTGTTGCATTATTTAAGGACTCTGCTGCATTATTTAAGGACTTCGTTGCATTATTTAAGGACTCTGCTGCATTATTTAAAGACTTTGCTGCATTATTTAAGTACTCTGGTGCATTATTTAAGGACTCGGCTGCATTATTTAAAGACTTTGCTGCATTATTTAAGTACTCTGGTGCATTATTTAAGGACTCTGCTGCATTATTTAAGGACTTTGCTGCATTATTTAAGGACTCTGCTGCATTATTTAAGGACTTTGCTGCATTATTTAAGTATGCTGCTGCGGTATTTAAGGCCTCTGCTGCATTATTTAAGGACTCTGCTGCATTATTAAGGACGTTGCTGCATTATTTAAGGACTTTATTGCATTATTTAAGGATTCTGCTGCATTATTTAAGGAATTTGCTGCATTATTTAAGGACTCTGCTGTATTATTTAAGGACTTTGTTGCATTATTTAATGACTCTGCTGGGGTATTTAAGGACTCTGCTGCATTATTTAAGGGCTTTGCTGCATTATTTAAGGACTCTGCTGCAGTATTTAAGGACTCTGCTGCATTATTTAAGGACTTTGATGCATTATTTAAGGACGCTGCTGCAGAATTTAAGGAATCTGCTGCATTATTTAAGGACTTTGTTGCATTATTTAAGGACTATGCTGCATTATGTAAGGACTCTGCTGCATTATTTAAGGACTTTGCTGCATTATTTAATTACTCTGCTGCATTATTTAAGGACTTTGTTGCATTATTTAAGGACTCTGCTGCATTATTTAAGGACTTTGCTGCATTATTTAAGGACTTTGATGCATTATTTAAGGACGCTGCTGCAGAATTTAAGTAATCTGCTGCATTATTTAAGGACTCTGCTGCATTATTTAAGGACTTTGCTGCATTATTTAAGGACTCTGCTGCATTATTTAAGGACTTTGTTGCATTATTTAATGACTCTGCTGCGGTATTTAAGGACTCTGCTGCATTATTTAAGGACTTTGCTGCATTATTTAAGGACTTTGCTGCAGTAATTAAGGAATCTGCTGCATTATTTAAGGACTTTGTTGCATTATTTAAGGACTGTGCTGCATTGCTTAAGGACTCTGCTGCATTATTTAAGGACTTTGCTGCATTATTTAAGGACTTTGTTGCATTATTTAAGGACTCTGCTGCATTATTTAAGGACTTTGTTGCATTATTTAAGGACTCTGTTGCATTATTTAAGGACTTTGCTGCATTATTTAAGTACTCTGGTGCATTATTTAAGGACTTTGTTGCATTATTTAAGGACTCTGCTGCATTATTTAAGGACTTTGTTGCATTATTTAAGGACTCTGTTGCATTATTTAAGGACTTTGCTGCATTATTTAAGTACTCTGGTGCATTATTTAAGGACTTTGTTGCATTATTTAAGGACTCTGCTGCATTATTTAAGGACTTTGTTGCATTATTTAAGGACTCTGCTGCATTATTTAAAGACTTTGCTGCATTATTTAAGTACTCTGGTGCATTATTTAAGGACTCTGCTGCATTATTTAAAGACTTTTCTGCATTATTTAAGTACTCTGGTGCATTATTTAAGGACTTTGTTGCATTATTTAAGTATGCTGCTGCGGTATTTAAGGCCTCTGCTGCATTATTTAAGGACTCTGCTGCATTATTAAGGACGTTGCTGCATTATTTAAGGACTTTATTGCATTATTTAAGGATTCTGCTAAATTATTTAAGGAATTTGCTGCATTATTTAAGGACTCTGCTGCATTATTTAAGGACTTTGTTGCATTATTTAATGACTCTGCTGCGGTATTTAAGGACTCTGCTGAATTATTTAAGGACTTTGCTGCATTATTTAAGGACTCTGCTTCATTATTTAAGGACTTTGTTGCATTATTTAAGGACTCTGCTGCATTCTTTAAGGACTTCGTTGCGTTATTTAAGGACTCTGCTGCATTATTTAAGGACTTTGCTGCATTATTTAAGGACTTTGATGCATTATTTAAGGACGCTGCTGCAGAATTTAAGTAATCTGCTGCATTATTTAAGGACTCTGCTGCATTATTTAAGGACTTTGCTGCATTATTTAAGGACTCTGCTGCATTATTTAAGGACGTTGTTGCATTATTTAAGGACTCTGTGCATTATTTAAGGAATTTGCTGCATTATTTAAGGACTCTGCTGCATTATTTAAGGACTTTGCTGAATTATTTAAGGACTTTGCGGCAGTAATTAAGGAATCTGCTGCATTATTTAAGGACTTTGTTGCATTATTTAAGGACTGTGCTGCATTGCTTAAGGACTCTGCTGCATTATTTAAGGACGTTGCTGCATTATTTAAGGACTTTGTTGCATTATTTAAGGACTCTGCTGCATTATTTAAGGACTTTGTTGCATTATTTAAGGACTCTGTTGCATTATTTAAGGACTTTGCTGCATTATTTAAGTACTCTGGTGCATTATTTAAGGACTTTTTTGCATTATTTAAGGACTCTGCTGCATTATTTAAGGACTTTGTTGCATTATTTAAGGACTCTGCTGCATTATTTAAGGACTTTGCTGCATTATTTAAGTATGCTGCTGCGGTATTTAAGGCCTCTGCTGCATTATTTAAGGACTTTGCTGCATTATTTAAGGACTCTTCTGCATTATTAAGGACGGTGCTGCATTATTTAAGTACTTTATTGCATTATTTAAGGATTCTGCTGCATTATTTAAGGAATTTGCTGCATTATTTAAGGACTCTGCTGCATTATTTAAGGACTTTGTTGCATCATTTAATGACTCTGCTGCAGTATTTAAGGACTATGTTGCATTATTTAAGGACTTTGATGCATTATTTAAGGAGGCTGCTGCAGAATTTAAGGAATCTGCTGCATTATTTAAGGACTTTGTTGCATTATTTAAGGACTCTGCTGCATTATTTAAGGACGCTGCTGCAGTATTTAAGGCCTCTTCTGCATTATTTAAGGACTCTACTGCATTATTAAGGACGTTGCTGCATTATTTAAGGACTTTATTGCATTATTTAAGGATTCTGCTGCATTATTTAAGGAATTAGCTGCATTATTTAAGTACTCTGCTGCATTATTTAAGGACTTTGCTGCATTATTTAAGTATGCTGCTGCAGTATTTAAGGCCTCTGCTGCATTATTTAAGGACTCTGCTGCATTATTAAGGACGTTGCTGCATTATTTAAGGACTTTATTGCATTATTTAAGGATTCTGCTGCATTATTTAAGGAATTTGCTGCATTATTTAAGGACTCTGCTGCATTATTTAAGGACTTTGTTGCATTATTTAATGACTCTGCTGGGGTATTTAAGGACTCTGCTGCATTATTTAAGGACTTTGTTGCATTATTTAAGGACTCTGCTGCATTATTTAAGGACTTTGCTGCATTATTTAAGGACTTTGATGCATTATTTAAGGACGCTGCTGCAGAATTTAAGTAATCTGCTGCATTATTTAAGGACTCTGCTGCATTATTTAAGGACTTTGCTGCATTATTTAAGGACTCTGCTGCATTATTTAAGGACTTTGTTGCATTATTTAATGACTCTGCTGCGGTATTTAAGGACTCTGCTGTATTATTTAAGGACTTTGCTGCATTATTTAAGGACTCTGCTTCATTATTTAAGGACTTTGTTGCATTATTTAAGGACTCTGCTGCATTATTTAAGGACTTCGTTGCATTATTTAAGGACTCTGCTGCATTATTTAAAGACTTTGCTGCATTATTTAAGTACTCTGGTGCATTATTTAAGGACTCGGCTGCATTATTTAAAGACTTTGCTGCATTATTTAAGTACTCTGGTGCATTATTTAAGGACTCTGCTGCATTATTTAAGGACTTTGCTGCATTATTTAAGGACTCTGCTGCATTATTTAAGGACTTTGCTGCATTATTTAAGTATGCTGCTGCGGTATTTAAGGCCTCTGCTGCATTATTTAAGGACTCTGCTGCATTATTAAGGACGTTGCTGCATTATTTAAGGACTTTATTGCATTATTTAAGGATTCTGCTGCATTATTTAAGGAATTTGCTGCATTATTTAAGGACTCTGCTGTATTATTTAAGGACTTTGTTGCATTATTTAATGACTCTGCTGGGGTATTTAAGGACTCTGCTGCATTATTTAAGGGCTTTGCTGCATTATTTAAGGACTCTGCTGCAGTATTTAAGGACTCTGCTGCATTATTTAAGGACTTTGATGCATTATTTAAGGACGCTGCTGCAGAATTTAAGGAATCTGCTGCATTATTTAAGGACTTTGTTGCATTATTTAAGGACTATGCTGCATTATGTAAGGACTCTGCTGCATTATTTAAGGACTTTGCTGCATTATTTAATTACTCTGCTGCATTATTTAAGGACTTTGTTGCATTATTTAAGGACTCTGCTGCATTATTTAAGGACTTTGCTGCATTATTTAAGGACTTTGATGCATTATTTAAGGACGCTGCTGCAGAATTTAAGTAATCTGCTGCATTATTTAAGGACTCTGCTGCATTATTTAAGGACTTTGCTGCATTATTTAAGGACTCTGCTGCATTATTTAAGGACTTTGTTGCATTATTTAATGACTCTGCTGCGGTATTTAAGGACTCTGCTGCATTATTTAAGGACTTTGCTGCATTATTTAAGGACTTTGCTGCAGTAATTAAGGAATCTGCTGCATTATTTAAGGACTTTGTTGCATTATTTAAGGACTGTGCTGCATTGCTTAAGGACTCTGCTGCATTATTTAAGGACTTTGCTGCATTATTTAAGGACTTTGTTGCATTATTTAAGGACTCTGCTGCATTATTTAAGGACTTTGTTGCATTATTTAAGGACTCTGTTGCATTATTTAAGGACTTTGCTGCATTATTTAAGTACTCTGGTGCATTATTTAAGGACTTTGTTGCATTATTTAAGGACTCTGCTGCATTATTTAAGGACTTTGTTGCATTATTTAAGGACTCTGTTGCATTATTTAAGGACTTTGCTGCATTATTTAAGTACTCTGGTGCATTATTTAAGGACTTTGTTGCATTATTTAAGGACTCTGCTGCATTATTTAAGGACTTTGTTGCATTATTTAAGGACTCTGCTGCATTATTTAAAGACTTTGCTGCATTATTTAAGTACTCTGGTGCATTATTTAAGGACTCTGCTGCATTATTTAAAGACTTTTCTGCATTATTTAAGTACTCTGGTGCATTATTTAAGGACTTTGTTGCATTATTTAAGTATGCTGCTGCGGTATTTAAGGCCTCTGCTGCATTATTTAAGGACTCTGCTGCATTATTAAGGACGTTGCTGCATTATTTAAGGACTTTATTGCATTATTTAAGGATTCTGCTAAATTATTTAAGGAATTTGCTGCATTATTTAAGGACTCTGCTGCATTATTTAAGGACTTTGTTGCATTATTTAATGACTCTGCTGCGGTATTTAAGGACTCTGCTGAATTATTTAAGGACTTTGCTGCATTATTTAAGGACTCTGCTTCATTATTTAAGGACTTTGTTGCATTATTTAAGGACTCTGCTGCATTCTTTAAGGACTTCGTTGCGTTATTTAAGGACTCTGCTGCATTATTTAAGGACTTTGCTGCATTATTTAAGGACTTTGATGCATTATTTAAGGACGCTGCTGCAGAATTTAAGTAATCTGCTGCATTATTTAAGGACTCTGCTGCATTATTTAAGGACTTTGCTGCATTATTTAAGGACTCTGCTGCATTATTTAAGGACGTTGTTGCATTATTTAAGGACTCTGTGCATTATTTAAGGAATTTGCTGCATTATTTAAGGACTCTGCTGCATTATTTAAGGACTTTGCTGAATTATTTAAGGACTTTGCGGCAGTAATTAAGGAATCTGCTGCATTATTTAAGGACTTTGTTGCATTATTTAAGGACTGTGCTGCATTGCTTAAGGACTCTGCTGCATTATTTAAGGACGTTGCTGCATTATTTAAGGACTTTGTTGCATTATTTAAGGACTCTGCTGCATTATTTAAGGACTTTGTTGCATTATTTAAGGACTCTGTTGCATTATTTAAGGACTTTGCTGCATTATTTAAGTACTCTGGTGCATTATTTAAGGACTTTTTTGCATTATTTAAGGACTCTGCTGCATTATTTAAGGACTTTGTTGCATTATTTAAGGACTCTGCTGCATTATTTAAGGACTTTGCTGCATTATTTAAGTATGCTGCTGCGGTATTTAAGGCCTCTGCTGCATTATTTAAGGACTTTGCTGCATTATTTAAGGACTCTTCTGCATTATTAAGGACGGTGCTGCATTATTTAAGTACTTTATTGCATTATTTAAGGATTCTGCTGCATTATTTAAGGAATTTGCTGCATTATTTAAGGACTCTGCTGCATTATTTAAGGACTTTGTTGCATCATTTAATGACTCTGCTGCAGTATTTAAGGACTATGTTGCATTATTTAAGGACTTTGATGCATTATTTAAGGAGGCTGCTGCAGAATTTAAGGAATCTGCTGCATTATTTAAGGACTTTGTTGCATTATTTAAGGACTCTGCTGCATTATTTAAGGACGCTGCTGCAGTATTTAAGGCCTCTTCTGCATTATTTAAGGACTCTACTGCATTATTAAGGACGTTGCTGCATTATTTAAGGACTTTATTGCATTATTTAAGGATTCTGCTGCATTATTTAAGGAATTAGCTGCATTATTTAAGTACTCTGCTGCATTATTTAAGGACTTTGCTGCATTATTTAAGTATGCTGCTGCAGTATTTAAGGCCTCTGCTGCATTATTTAAGGACTCTGCTGCATTATTAAGGACGTTGCTGCATTATTTAAGGACTTTATTGCATTATTTAAGGATTCTGCTGCATTATTTAAGGAATTTGCTGCATTATTTAAGGACTCTGCTGCATTATTTAAGGACTTTGTTGCATTATTTAATGACTCTGCTGGGGTATTTAAGGACTCTGCTGCATTATTTAAGGACTTTGTTGCATTATTTAAGGACTCTGCTGCATTATTTAAGGACTTTGCTGCATTATTTAAGGACTTTGATGCATTATTTAAGGACGCTGCTGCAGAATTTAAGTAATCTGCTGCATTATTTAAGGACTCTGCTGCATTATTTAAGGACTTTGCTGCATTATTTAAGGACTCTGCTGCATTATTTAAGGACTTTGTTGCATTATTTAATGACTCTGCTGCGGTATTTAAGGACTCTGCTGTATTATTTAAGGACTTTGCTGCATTATTTAAGGACTCTGCTTCATTATTTAAGGACTTTGTTGCATTATTTAAGGACTCTGCTGCATTATTTAAGGACTTCGTTGCATTATTTAAGGACTCTGCTGCATTATTTAAAGACTTTGCTGCATTATTTAAGTACTCTGGTGCATTATTTAAGGACTCGGCTGCATTATTTAAAGACTTTGCTGCATTATTTAAGTACTCTGGTGCATTATTTAAGGACTCTGCTGCATTATTTAAGGACTTTGCTGCATTATTTAAGGACTCTGCTGCATTATTTAAGGACTTTGCTGCATTATTTAAGTATGCTGCTGCGGTATTTAAGGCCTCTGCTGCATTATTTAAGGACTCTGCTGCATTATTAAGGACGTTGCTGCATTATTTAAGGACTTTATTGCATTATTTAAGGATTCTGCTGCATTATTTAAGGAATTTGCTGCATTATTTAAGGACTCTGCTGTATTATTTAAGGACTTTGTTGCATTATTTAATGACTCTGCTGGGGTATTTAAGGACTCTGCTGCATTATTTAAGGGCTTTGCTGCATTATTTAAGGACTCTGCTGCAGTATTTAAGGACTCTGCTGCATTATTTAAGGACTTTGATGCATTATTTAAGGACGCTGCTGCAGAATTTAAGGAATCTGCTGCATTATTTAAGGACTTTGTTGCATTATTTAAGGACTATGCTGCATTATGTAAGGACTCTGCTGCATTATTTAAGGACTTTGCTGCATTATTTAATTACTCTGCTGCATTATTTAAGGACTTTGTTGCATTATTTAAGGACTCTGCTGCATTATTTAAGGACTTTGCTGCATTATTTAAGGACTTTGATGCATTATTTAAGGACGCTGCTGCAGAATTTAAGTAATCTGCTGCATTATTTAAGGACTCTGCTGCATTATTTAAGGACTTTGCTGCATTATTTAAGGACTCTGCTGCATTATTTAAGGACTTTGTTGCATTATTTAATGACTCTGCTGCGGTATTTAAGGACTCTGCTGCATTATTTAAGGACTTTGCTGCATTATTTAAGGACTTTGCTGCAGTAATTAAGGAATCTGCTGCATTATTTAAGGACTTTGTTGCATTATTTAAGGACTGTGCTGCATTGCTTAAGGACTCTGCTGCATTATTTAAGGACTTTGCTGCATTATTTAAGGACTTTGTTGCATTATTTAAGGACTCTGCTGCATTATTTAAGGACTTTGTTGCATTATTTAAGGACTCTGTTGCATTATTTAAGGACTTTGCTGCATTATTTAAGTACTCTGGTGCATTATTTAAGGACTTTGTTGCATTATTTAAGGACTCTGCTGCATTATTTAAGGACTTTGTTGCATTATTTAAGGACTCTGTTGCATTATTTAAGGACTTTGCTGCATTATTTAAGTACTCTGGTGCATTATTTAAGGACTTTGTTGCATTATTTAAGGACTCTGCTGCATTATTTAAGGACTTTGTTGCATTATTTAAGGACTCTGCTGCATTATTTAAAGACTTTGCTGCATTATTTAAGTACTCTGGTGCATTATTTAAGGACTCTGCTGCATTATTTAAAGACTTTTCTGCATTATTTAAGTACTCTGGTGCATTATTTAAGGACTTTGTTGCATTATTTAAGTATGCTGCTGCGGTATTTAAGGCCTCTGCTGCATTATTTAAGGACTCTGCTGCATTATTAAGGACGTTGCTGCATTATTTAAGGACTTTATTGCATTATTTAAGGATTCTGCTAAATTATTTAAGGAATTTGCTGCATTATTTAAGGACTCTGCTGCATTATTTAAGGACTTTGTTGCATTATTTAATGACTCTGCTGCGGTATTTAAGGACTCTGCTGAATTATTTAAGGACTTTGCTGCATTATTTAAGGACTCTGCTTCATTATTTAAGGACTTTGTTGCATTATTTAAGGACTCTGCTGCATTCTTTAAGGACTTCGTTGCGTTATTTAAGGACTCTGCTGCATTATTTAAGGACTTTGCTGCATTATTTAAGGACTTTGATGCATTATTTAAGGAATTTGCTGCATTATTTAAGGACTCTGCTGCATTATTTAAGGACTTTGCTGAATTATTTAAGGACTTTGCGGCAGTAATTAAGGAATCTGCTGCATTATTTAAGGACTTTGTTGCATTATTTAAGGACTGTGCTGCATTGCTTAAGGACTCTGCTGCATTATTTAAGGACGTTGCTGCATTATTTAAGGACTTTGTTGCATTATTTAAGGACTCTGCTGCATTATTTAAGGACTTTGTTGCATTATTTAAGGACTCTGTTGCATTATTTAAGGACTTTGCTGCATTATTTAAGTACTCTGGTGCATTATTTAAGGACTTTTTTGCATTATTTAAGGACTCTGCTGCATTATTTAAGGACTTTGTTGCATTATTTAAGGACTCTGCTGCATTATTTAAGGACTTTGCTGCATTATTTAAGTATGCTGCTGCGGTATTTAAGGCCTCTGCTGCATTATTTAAGGACTTTGCTGCATTATTTAAGGACTCTTCTGCATTATTAAGGACGGTGCTGCATTATTTAAGTACTTTATTGCATTATTTAAGGATTCTGCTGCATTATTTAAGGAATTTGCTGCATTATTTAAGGACTCTGCTGCATTATTTAAGGACTTTGTTGCATCATTTAATGACTCTGCTGCAGTATTTAAGGACTATGTTGCATTATTTAAGGACTTTGATGCATTATTTAAGGAGGCTGCTGCAGAATTTAAGGAATCTGCTGCATTATTTAAGGACTTTGTTGCATTATTTAAGGACTCTGCTGCATTATTTAAGGACGCTGCTGCAGTATTTAAGGCCTCTTCTGCATTATTTAAGGACTCTACTGCATTATTAAGGACGTTGCTGCATTATTTAAGGACTTTATTGCATTATTTAAGGATTCTGCTGCATTATTTAAGGAATTAGCTGCATTATTTAAGTACTCTGCTGCATTATTTAAGGACTTTGCTGCATTATTTAAGTATGCTGCTGCAGTATTTAAGGCCTCTGCTGCATTATTTAAGGACTCTGCTGCATTATTAAGGACGTTGCTGCATTATTTAAGGACTTTATTGCATTATTTAAGGATTCTGCTGCATTATTTAAGGAATTTGCTGCATTATTTAAGGACTCTGCTGCATTATTTAAGGACTTTGTTGCATTATTTAATGACTCTGCTGGGGTATTTAAGGACTCTGCTGCATTATTTAAGGACTTTGTTGCATTATTTAAGGACTCTGCTGCATTATTTAAGGACTTTGCTGCATTATTTAAGGACTTTGATGCATTATTTAAGGACGCTGCTGCAGAATTTAAGTAATCTGCTGCATTATTTAAGGACTCTGCTGCATTATTTAAGGACTTTGCTGCATTATTTAAGGACTCTGCTGCATTATTTAAGGACTTTGTTGCATTATTTAATGACTCTGCTGCGGTATTTAAGGACTCTGCTGTATTATTTAAGGACTTTGCTGCATTATTTAAGGACTCTGCTTCATTATTTAAGGACTTTGTTGCATTATTTAAGGACTCTGCTGCATTATTTAAGGACTTCGTTGCATTATTTAAGGACTCTGCTGCATTATTTAAAGACTTTGCTGCATTATTTAAGTACTCTGGTGCATTATTTAAGGACTCGGCTGCATTATTTAAAGACTTTGCTGCATTATTTAAGTACTCTGGTGCATTATTTAAGGACTCTGCTGCATTATTTAAGGACTTTGCTGCATTATTTAAGGACTCTGCTGCATTATTTAAGGACTTTGCTGCATTATTTAAGTATGCTGCTGCGGTATTTAAGGCCTCTGCTGCATTATTTAAGGACTCTGCTGCATTATTAAGGACGTTGCTGCATTATTTAAGGACTTTATTGCATTATTTAAGGATTCTGCTGCATTATTTAAGGAATTTGCTGCATTATTTAAGGACTCTGCTGTATTATTTAAGGACTTTGTTGCATTATTTAATGACTCTGCTGGGGTATTTAAGGACTCTGCTGCATTATTTAAGGGCTTTGCTGCATTATTTAAGGACTCTGCTGCAGTATTTAAGGACTCTGCTGCATTATTTAAGGACTTTGATGCATTATTTAAGGACGCTGCTGCAGAATTTAAGGAATCTGCTGCATTATTTAAGGACTTTGTTGCATTATTTAAGGACTATGCTGCATTATGTAAGGACTCTGCTGCATTATTTAAGGACTTTGCTGCATTATTTAATTACTCTGCTGCATTATTTAAGGACTTTGTTGCATTATTTAAGGACTCTGCTGCATTATTTAAGGACTTTGCTGCATTATTTAAGGACTTTGATGCATTATTTAAGGACGCTGCTGCAGAATTTAAGTAATCTGCTGCATTATTTAAGGACTCTGCTGCATTATTTAAGGACTTTGCTGCATTATTTAAGGACTCTGCTGCATTATTTAAGGACTTTGTTGCATTATTTAATGACTCTGCTGCGGTATTTAAGGACTCTGCTGCATTATTTAAGGACTTTGCTGCATTATTTAAGGACTTTGCTGCAGTAATTAAGGAATCTGCTGCATTATTTAAGGACTTTGTTGCATTATTTAAGGACTGTGCTGCATTGCTTAAGGACTCTGCTGCATTATTTAAGGACTTTGCTGCATTATTTAAGGACTTTGTTGCATTATTTAAGGACTCTGCTGCATTATTTAATTACTTTGTTGCATTATTTAAGGACTCTGTTGCATTATTTAAGGACTTTGCTGCATTATTTAAGTACTCTGGTGCATTATTTAAGGACTTTGTTGCATTATTTAAGGACTCTGCTGCATTATTTAAGGACTTTGTTGCATTATTTAAGGACTCTGTTGCATTATTTAAGGACTTTGCTGCATTATTTAAGTACTCTGGTGCATTATTTAAGGACTTTGTTGCATTATTTAAGGACTCTGCTGCATTATTTAAGGACTTTGTTGCATTATTTAAGGACTCTGCTGCATTATTTAAAGACTTTGCTGCATTATTTAAGTACTCTGGTGCATTATTTAAGGACTCTGCTGCATTATTTAAAGACTTTTCTGCATTATTTAAGTACTCTGGTGCATTATTTAAGGACTTTGTTGCATTATTTAAGTATGCTGCTGCGGTATTTAAGGCCTCTGCTGCATTATTTAAGGACTCTGCTGCATTATTAAGGACGTTGCTGCATTATTTAAGGACTTTATTGCATTATTTAAGGATTCTGCTAAATTATTTAAGGAATTTGCTGCATTATTTAAGGACTCTGCTGCATTATTTAAGGACTTTGTTGCATTATTTAATGACTCTGCTGCGGTATTTAAGGACTCTGCTGAATTATTTAAGGACTTTGCTGCATTATTTAAGGACTCTGCTTCATTATTTAAGGACTTTGTTGCATTATTTAAGGACTCTGCTGCATTCTTTAAGGACTTCGTTGCGTTATTTAAGGACTCTGCTGCATTATTTAAGGACTTTGCTGCATTATTTAAGGACTTTGATGCATTATTTAAGGACGCTGCTGCAGAATTTAAGTAATCTGCTGCATTATTTAAGGACTCTGCTGCATTATTTAAGGACTTTGCTGCATTATTTAAGGACTCTGCTGCATTATTTAAGGACTTTGTTGCATTATTTAATGACTCTGCTGCGGTATTTAAGGACTCTGCTGTATTATTTAAGGACTTTGCTGCATTATTTAAGGACTCTGCTTCATTATTTAAGGACTTTGTTGCATTATTTAAGGACTCTGCTGCATTCTTTAAGGACTTCGTTGCATTATTTAAGGACTCTGCTGCATTATTTAAAGACTTTGCTGCATTATTTAAGTACTCTGGTGCATTATTTAAGGACTCTGCTGCATTATTTAAGGACTTTGCTGCATTATTTAAGGACTCTGCTGCATTATTTAAGGACTTTGCTGCATTATTTAAGTATGCTGCTGCGGTATTTAAGGCCTCTGCTGCATTATTTAAGGACTCTGCTGCATTATTAAGGACGTTGCTGCATTATTTAAGGACTTTATTGCATTATTTAAGGATTCTGCTGCATTATTTAAGGAATTTGCTGCATTATTTAAGGACTCTGCTGCATTATTTAAGGACTTTGTTGCATTATTTAATGACTCTGCTGGGGTATTTAAGGACTCTGCTGCATTATTTAAGGGCTTTGCTGCATTATTTAAGGACTCTGCTGCAGTATTTAAGGACTCTGCTGCATTATTTAAGGACTTTGATGCATTATTTAAGGACGCTGCTGCAGAATTTAAGGAATCTGCTGCATTATTTAAGGACTTTGTTGCATTATTTAAGGACTATGCTGCATTATGTAAGGACTCTGCTGCATTATTTAAGGACTTTGCTGCATTATTTAATTACTCTGCTGCATTATTTAAGGACTTTGTTGCATTATTTAAGGACTCTGCTGCATTATTTAAGGACTTTGCTGCATTATTTAAGGACTTTGATGCATTATTTAAGGACGCTGCTGCAGAATTTAAGTAATCTGCTGCATTATTTAAGGACTCTGCTGCATTATTTAAGGACTTTGCTGCATTATTTAAGGACTCTGCTGCATTATTTAAGGACTTTGTTGCATTATTTAATGACTCTGCTGCGGTATTTAAGGACTCTGCTGCATTATTTAAGGACTTTGCTGCATAATTTAAGGACTTTGCTGCAGTAATTAAGGAATCTGCTGCATTATTTAAGGACTTTGTTGCATTATTTAAGGACTGTGCTGCATTGCTTAAGGACTCTGCTGCATTATTTAAGGACTTTGCTGCATTATTTAAGGACTTTGTTGCATTATTTAAGGACTCTGCTGCATTATTTAAGGACTTTGTTGCATTATTTAAGGACTCTGTTGCATTATTTAAGGACTTTGCTGCATTATTTAAGTACTCTGGTGCATTATTTAAGGACTTTGTTGCACTATTTAAGGACTCTGCTGCATTATTTAAGGACTTTGTTGCATTATTTAAGGACTCTGCTGCATTATTTAAGGACTTTGCTGCATTATTTAAGGACTCTGCTGCATTATTTAAGGACTTTGTTGCATTATTTAATGACTCTGCTGCGGTATTTAAGGACTCTTCTGCATTATTTAAGGACTTTGCTGCATTATTTAAGGACTCTGCTTCATTATTTAAGGACTTTGTTGCATTATTTAAGGACTCTGCTGCATTATTTAAGGACTTTGCTGCATTATTTAAGGACTCTGCTGCATTATTTAAGGACTTTGTTGCATTATTTAATGACTCTGCTGCGGTATTTAAGGACTCTTCTGCATTATTTAAGGACTTTGCTGCATTATTTAAGGACTCTGCTTCATTATTTAAGGACTTTGTTGCATTATTTAAGGACTCTGCTGCATTATTTAAGGACTTTGTTGCATTATTTAAGGACTCTGCTGCATTATTTAAAGACTTTGCTGCATTATTTAAGTACTCTGGTGCATTATTTAAGGACTCTGCTGCATTATTTAAAGACTTTGCTGCATTATTTAAGTACTCTGGTGCATTATTTAAGGACTTTGTTGCATTATTTAAGTATGCTGCTGCGGTATTTAAGGCCTCTGCTGCATTATTTAAGGACTCTGCTGCATTATTTAAAGACTTTGCTGCATTATTTAAGGATTCTGCTGCATTATTTAAGGACTTTGTTGCATTATTTAAGGACGCTGCTGCGGTATTTAAGGACTCTGCTACATTATATAAGGACTTTGCTGCATTATTTCAGGACTCGGCTGCATTATTAAGGGCGTTGCTGCATTTTATTTAAGGAATTTATTGCATTATTTAAGGACTCTGTGCATTATTTAAGGAATTTGCTGCATTATTTAAGGACTCTGCTGCATTATTTAATGACTCTGCTGCGGTATTTAAGGACTCTGCTGCATTATTTAAGCACTCTGCTGCTTTATTTATGGACTTTGCTGCATTATTTAAGGACTCTGCTGTGGTATTTTAAGACTCTGCTGCATTATTTAAGGACTTTGATGCATTATTTAAGAACTCTGCCGCAGTATTTAAGGACTCTGCTGCATTTTTTAAGGTCTTTGATGCATTATTTAAGGACTCTTCTGAATTAATTAAGGACTTTGCTGCATTATTTTAGGACGCTGCTGCGGTATTTAAGGCCTCTGCTGCATTATTTAAGGACTTTGCTGCATAATTTAAGGACTCTGCTGCATTATTAAGCACGTTGCTGCATTATTTAAGGACTTTATTGCATTATTTAAGGATTCTGCTGCATTATTTATGGAATTTGCTGCATTATTTAAGGAATTTGCTGCATTATTTAAGAACTCTGCTGCAGTATTTAAGGACTCTGCTGCATTATTTAAGGACTTTATTGCATTATTTAAGGACGCTGCTGCAGAATTTAAGGAATCTGCTGCATTATTTAAGGACGTTGTTGCATTATTTAAGGACTCTGTGCATTATTTAAGGAATTTGCTGCATTATTTAAGGACTCTGCTGCATTATTTAAGGACTTTGCTGCATTATTTAAGGACTTTGCGGCAGTAATTAAGGAATCTGCTGCATTATTTAAGGACTTTGTTGCATTATTTAAGGACTGTGCTGCATTGCTTAAGGACTCTGCTGCATTATTTAAGGACGTTGCTGCATTATTTAAGGACTTTGTTGCATTATTTAAGGACTCTGCTGCATTATTTAAGGACTTTGTTGCATTATTTAAGGACTCTGTTGCATTATTTAAGGACTTTGCTGCATTATTTAAGTACTCTGGTGCATTATTTAAGGACTTTGTTGCATTATTTAAGGACTCTGCTGCATTATTTAAGGACTTTGTTGCATTATTTAAGGACTCTGCTGCATTATTTAAGGACTTTGCTGCATTATTTAAGGACTCTGCTGCATTATTTAAGGACTTTGTTGCATTATTTAATGACTCTGCTGCGGTATTTAAGGACTCTTCTGCATTATTTAAGGACTTTGCTGCATTATTTAAGGACTCTGCTTCATTATTTAAGGACTTTGTTGCATTATTTAAGGACTCTGCTGCATTATTTAAGGACTTTGCTGCATTATTTAAGGACTCTGCTGCATTATTTAAGGACTTTGTTGCATTATTTAATGACTCTGCTGCGGTATTTAAGGACTCTTCTGCATTATTTAAGGACTTTGCTGCATTATTTAAGGACTCTGCTTCATTATTTAAGGACTTTGTTGCATTATTTAAGGACTCTGCTGCATTATTTAAGGACTTTGTTGCATTATTTAAGGACTCTGCTGCATTATTTAAAGACTTTGCTGCATTATTTAAGTACTCTGGTGCATTATTTAAGGACTCTGCTGCATTATTTAAAGACTTTGCTGCATTATTTAAGTACTCTGGTGCATTATTTAAGGACTTTGTTGCATTATTTAAGTATGCTGCTGCGGTATTTAAGGCCTCTGCTGCATTATTTAAGGACTCTGCTGCATTATTTAAAGACTTTGCTGCATTATTTAAGGATTCTGCTGCATTATTTAAGGACTTTGTTGCATTATTTAAGGACGCTGCTGCGGTATTTAAGGACTCTGCTACATTATATAAGGACTTTGCTGCATTATTTCAGGACTCGGCTGCATTATTAAGGGCGTTGCTGCATTTTATTTAAGGAATTTATTGCATTATTTAAGGACTCTGTGCATTATTTAAGGAATTTGCTGCATTATTTAAGGACTCTGCTGCATTATTTAATGACTCTGCTGCGGTATTTAAGGACTCTGCTGCATTATTTAAGCACTCTGCTGCTTTATTTATGGACTTTGCTGCATTATTTAAGGACTCTGCTGTGGTATTTTAAGACTCTGCTGCATTATTTAAGGACTTTGATGCATTATTTAAGAACTCTGCCGCAGTATTTAAGGACTCTGCTGCATTTTTTAAGGTCTTTGATGCATTATTTAAGGACTCTTCTGAATTAATTAAGGACTTTGCTGCATTATTTTAGGACGCTGCTGCGGTATTTAAGGCCTCTGCTGCATTATTTAAGGACTTTGCTGCATAATTTAAGGACTCTGCTGCATTATTAAGCACGTTGCTGCATTATTTAAGGACTTTATTGCATTATTTAAGGATTCTGCTGCATTATTTATGGAATTTGCTGCATTATTTAAGGAATTTGCTGCATTATTTAAGAACTCTGCTGCAGTATTTAAGGACTCTGCTGCATTATTTAAGGACTTTATTGCATTATTTAAGGACGCTGCTGCAGAATTTAAGGAATCTGCTGCATTATTTAAGGACGTTGTTGCATTATTTAAGGACTCTGTGCATTATTTAAGGAATTTGCTGCATTATTTAAGGACTCTGCTGCATTATTTAAGGACTTTGCTGCATTATTTAAGGACTTTGCGGCAGTAATTAAGGAATCTGCTGCATTATTTAAGGACTTTGTTGCATTATTTAAGGACTGTGCTGCATTGCTTAAGGACTCTGCTGCATTATTTAAGGACGTTGCTGCATTATTTAAGGACTTTGTTGCATTATTTAAGGACTCTGCTGCATTATTTAAGGACTTTGTTGCATTATTTAAGGACTCTGTTGCATTATTTAAGGACTTTGCTGCATTATTTAAGTACTCTGGTGCATTATTTAAGGACTTTGTTGCATTATTTAAGGACTCTGCTGCATTATTTAAGGACTTTGTTGCATTATTTAAGGACTCTGCTGCATTATTTAAGGACTTTGCTGCATTATTTAAGTATGCTGCTGCGGTATTTAAGGCCTCTGCTGCATTATTTAAGGACTTTGCTGCATTATTTAAGGACTCTTCTGCATTATTAAGGACGGTGCTGCATTATTTAAGTACTTTATTGCATTATTTAAGGATTCTGCTGCATTATTTAAGGAATTTGCTGCATTATTTAAGGACTCTGCTGCATTATTTAAGGACTTTGTTGCATCATTTAATGACTCTGCTGCAGTATTTAAGGACTATGTTGCATTATTTAAGGACTTTGATGCATTATTTAAGGAGGCTGCTGCAGAATTTAAGGAATCTGCTGCATTATTTAAGGACTTTGTTGCATTATTTAAGGACTCTGCTGCATTATTTAAGGACGCTGCTGCAGTATTTAAGGCCTCTTCTGCATTATTTAAGGACTCTACTGCATTATTAAGGACGTTGCTGCATTATTTAAGGACTTTATTGCATTATTTAAGGATTCTGCTGCATTATTTAAGGAACTAGCTGCATTATTTAAGGACTCTGCTGCATTATTTAAGGACTTTATTGCATTATTTAAGGATTCTGCTGCATTATTTAAAGAATTTGCTGCATTATTTAAGGACTCTGCTGCATTATTTAAGGACTTTGTTGCATCATTTAATGACTCTGCTGCAGTATTTAAAGACTCTGTTGCATTATTTAAGGACTTTGATGCATTATTTAAGGAGGCTGCTGCAGAATTTAAGGAATCTGCTGCATTATTTAAGGACTTTGTTGCATTATTTAAGGACTCTGCTGCATTATTTAAGGACGCTGCT
The DNA here is from genome assembly GCF_046119375.1 of Phyllobates terribilis. Lineage (NCBI taxonomy): Eukaryota > Metazoa > Chordata > Amphibia > Anura > Dendrobatidae > Phyllobates > Phyllobates terribilis. The sequence continues at coordinate 483,971 of NW_027362988.1, read as the reverse complement.
GCAGTATTTAAGGCCTCCTCTGCATTATTTAAGGATTTTGCTGCATTATTTAAGGACTCTACTGCATTATTAAGGACGTTGCTGCATTATTTAAGGACTTTATTGCATTATTTAAGGATTCTGCTGCATTATTTAAGGAATTAGCTGCATTATTTAAGTACTCTGCTGCATTATTTAAGGAGTTGGTTGCATTATTTAAGGACTTTGTTGCATTATTTAAGGATTCTGCTGCATTATTTAAGGACTTTGTTGCATTATTTAAGGACGCTGCTGCGGTATTTAAGGACTCTGCTACATTATATAAGGACTTTGCTGCATTATTTCAGGACTCGGCTGCATTATTAAGGGCGTTGCTGCATTTTATTTAAGGAATTTATTGCATTATTTAAGGACTCTGTGCATTATTTAAGGAATTTGCTGCATTATTTAAGGACTCTGCTGCATTATTTAATGACTCTGCTGCGGTATTTAAGGACTCTGCTGCATTATTTAAGCACTCTGCTGCTTTATTTATGGACTTTGCTGCATTATTTAAGGACTCTGCTGTGGTATTTTAAGACTCTGCTGCATTATTTAAGGACTTTGATGCATTATTTAAGAACTCTGCCGCAGTATTTAAGGACTCTGCTGCATTATTTAAGGTCTTTGATGCATTATTTAAGGACTCTTCTGAATTATTTAAGGACTTTGCTGCATTATTTAAGGACTTTGATGCATTATTTAAGGACGCTGCTGCATTATTTAAGGACTTTGCTGCATTATTTAAGGACTTTGATGTATTATTTAAGGACGCCGCTGCAGAATTTAAGTAATCTGCTGCATTATTTAAGGACTCTGCTGCATTATTTAAGGACTTTGCTGCATTATTTAAGGACTCTGCTGTATTATTAAGCACGTTGCTGCATTAATTAAGGACTTTATTGCATTATTTAAGGAATTTGATGCATTATTTAAGGACTCTGCTGCATTATTTAAGGACTTTGCTGCATTATTTAAGGACTTTGTTGCATTATTTAAGGACTCTGCTGCATTATTTAAAGACTTTGCTGCATTATTTAAGTACTCTGGTGCATTATTTAAGGACTCTGCTGCATTATTTAAAGACTTTGCTGCATTATTTAAGTACTCTGGTGCATTATTTAAGGACTTTGTTGCTTTATTTAAGAACTTTGCTGCATTATTTAAGGACTTTGTTGCATTATTTAAGGACTCTGCTGCATTATTTAAGGACTTTGCTGCATTATTTAAGTATGCTGCTGCAGTATTTAAGGCCTCTGCTGCATTATTTAAGGACTCTGCTGCATTTTTAAGGACGTTGCTGCATTATTTAAGGACTTTATTGCATTATTTAAGGATTCTGCTGCATTATTTAAGGAATTTGCTGCATTATTTAAGGACTCTGCTGCATTATTTAAGGACTTTGTTGCATTATTTAATGACTCTGCTGGGGTATTTAAGGACTCTGCTGCATTATTTAAGGACTTTGTTGCATTATTTAAGGACTCTGCTGCATTATTTAAGGACTTTGCTGCATTATTTAAGGACTTTGATGCATTATTTAAGGACGCTGCTGCAGAATTTAAGTAATCTGCTGCATTATTTAAGGACTCTGCTGCATTATTTAAGGACTTTGCTGCATTATTTAAGGACTCTGCTGCATTATTTAAGGACTTTGTTGCATTATTTAATGACTCTGCTGCGGTATTTAAGGACTCTGCTGTATTATTTAAGGACTTTGCTGCATTATTTAAGGACTCTGCTTCATTATTTAAGGACTTTGTTGCATTATTTAAGGACTCTGCTGCATTCTTTAAGGACTTCGTTGCATTATTTAAGGACTCTGCTGCATTATTTAAAGACTTTGCTGCATTATTTAAGTACTCTGGTGCATTATTTAAGGACTCTGCTGCATTATTTAAGGACTTAGCTGCATTATTTAAGGACTCTGCTGCATTATTTAAGGACTTTGCTGCATTATTTAAGTATGCTTCTGCGGTATTTAAGGCCTCTGCTGCATTATTTAAGGACTCTGCTGCATTATTAAGGACGTTGCTGCATTATTTAAGGACTTTATTGCATTATTTAAGGATTCTGCTGCATTATTTAAGGAATTTGCTGCATTATTTAAGGACTCTGCTGCATTATTTAAGGACTTTGTTGCATTATTTAATGACTCTGCTGGGGTATTTAAGGACTCTGCTGCATTATTTAAGGGCTTTGCTGCATTATTTAAGGACTCTGCTGCAGTATTTAAGGACTCTGCTGCATTATTTAAGGACTTTGATGCATTATTTAAGGACGCTGCTGCAGAATTTAAGGAATCTGCTGCATTATTTAAGGACTTTGTTGCATTATTTAAGGACTATGCTGCATTATGTAAGGACTCTGCTGCATTATTTAAGGACTTTGCTGCATTATTTAATTACTCTGCTGCATTATTTAAGGACTTTGTTGCATTATTTAAGGACTCTGCTGCATTATTTAAGGACTTTGCTGCATTATTTAAGGACTTTGATGCATTATTTATGGACGCTGCTGCAGAATTTAAGTAATCTGCTGCATTATTTAAGGACTCTGCTGCATTATTTAAGGACTTTGCTGCATTATTTAAGGACTCTGCTGCATTATTTAAGGACTTTGTTGCATTATTTAATGACTCTGCTGCGGTATTTAAGGACTCTGCTGCATTATTTAAGGACTTTGCTGCATTATTTAAGGACTTTGCTGCAGTAATTAAGGAATCTGCTGCATTATTTAAGGACTTTGTTGCATTATTTAAGGACTGTGCTGCATTGCTTAAGGACTCTGCTGCATTATTTAAGGACTTTGCTGCATTATTTAAGGACTTTGTTGCATTATTTAAGGACTCTGCTGCATTATTTAAGGACTTTGTTGCATTATTTAAGGACTCTGTTGCATTATTTAAGGACTTTGCTGCATTATTTAAGTACTCTGGTGCATTATTTAAGGACTTTGTTGCACTATTTAAGGACTCTGCTGCATTATTTAAGGACTTTGTTGCATTATTTAAGGACTCTGCTGCATTATTTAAGGACTTTGCTGCATTATTTAAGGACTCTGCTGCATTATTTAAGGACTTTGTTGCATTATTTAATGACTCTGCTGCGGTATTTAAGGACTCTTCTGCATTTTTTAAGGACTTTGCTGCATTATTTAAGGACTCTGATTCATTATTTAAGGACTTTGTTGCATTATTTAAGGACTCTGCTGCATTATTTAAGGACTTTGCTGCATTATTTAAGGACTCTGCTGCATTATTTAAGGACTTTGTTGCACTATTTAATGACTCTGCTGCGGTATTTAAGGACTCTTCTGCATTATTTAAGGACTTTGCTGCATTATTTAAGGACTCTGCTTCATTATTTAAGGACTTTGTTGCATTATTTAAGGACTCTGCTGCATTATTTAAGGACTTTGTTGCATTATTTAAGGACTCTGCTGCATTATTTAAAGACTTTGCTGCATTATTTAAGTACTCTGGTGCATTATTTAAGGACTCTGCTGCATTATTTAAAGACTTTTCTGCATTATTTAAGTACTCTGGTGCATTATTTAAGGACTTTGTTGCATTATTTAAGTATGCTGCTGCGGTATTTAAGGCCTCTGCTGCATTATTTAAGGACTCTGCTGCATTATTAAGGACGTTGCTGCATTATTTAAGGACTTTATTGCATTATTTAAGGATTCTGCTAAATTATTTAAGGAATTTGCTGCATTATTTAAGGACTCTGCTGCATTATTTAAGGACTTTGTTGCATTATTTAATGACTCTGCTGCGGTATTTAAGGACTCTGCTGTATTATTTAAGGACTTTGCTGCATTATTTAAGGACTCTGCTTCATTATTTAAGGACTTTGTTGCATTATTTAAGGACTCTGCTGCATTCTTTAAGGACTTCGTTGCGTTATTTAAGGACTCTGCTGCATTATTTAAGGACTTTGCTGCATTATTTAAGGACTTTGATGCATTATTTAAGGACGCTGCTGCAGAATTTAAGTAATCTGCTGCATTATTTAAGGACTCTGCTGCATTATTTAAGGACTTTGCTGCATTATTTAAGGACTCTGCTGCATTATTTAAGGACTTTGTTGCATTATTTAATGACTCTGCTGCGGTATTTAAGGACTCTGCTGTATTATTTAAGGACTTTGCTGCATTATTTAAGGACTCTGCTTCATTATTTAAGGACTTTGTTGCATTATTTAAGGACTCTGCTGCATTCTTTAAGGACTTCGTTGCATTATTTAAGGACTCTGCTGCATTATTTAAAGACTTTGCTGCATTATTTAAGTACTCTGGTGCATTATTTAAGGACTCTGCTGCATTATTTAAGGACTTTGCTGCATTATTTAAGGACTCTGCTGCATTATTTAAGGACTCTGCTGCATTATTTAAGGACTTTGCTGCATTATTTAAGGACTCTGCTGCATTATTTAAGGACTTTGCTGCATTATTTAAGTATGCTGCTGCGGTATTTAAGGCCTCTGCTGCATTATTTAAGGACTCTGCTGCATTATTAAGGACGTTGCTGCATTATTTAAGGACTTTATTGCATTATTTAAGGATTCTGCTGCATTATTTAAGGAATTTGCTGCATTATTTAAGGACTCTGCTGCATTATTTAAGGACTTTGTTGCATTATTTAATGACTCTGCTGGGGTATTTAAGGACTCTGCTGCATTATTTAAGGACTTTGCTGCATTATTTAAGGACTCTGCTGCATTATTTAAGGACTTTGTTGCATTATTTAATGACTCTGCTGCGGTATTTAAGGACTCTGCTGTATTATTTAAGGACTTTGCTGCATTATTTAAGGACTCTGCATCATTATTTAAGGACTTTGTTGCATTATTTAAGGACTCTGCTGCATTCTTTAAGGACTTCGTTGCATTATTTAAGGACTCTGCTGCATTATTTAAAGACTTTGCTGCATTATTTAAGTACTCTGGTGCATTATTTAAGGACTCTGCTGCATTATTTAAGGACTTTGCTGCATTATTTAAGGACTCTGCTGCATTATTTAAGGACTCTGCTGCATTATTTAAGGACTTTGCTGCATTATTTAAGGACTCTGCTGCATTATTTAAGGACTTTGCTGCATTATTTAAGTATGCTGCTGCGGTATTTAAGGCCTCTGCTGCATTATTTAAGGACTCTGCTGCATTATTAAGGACGTTGCTGCATTATTTAAGGACTTTATTGCATTATTTAAGGATTCTGCTGCATTATTTAAGGAATTTGCTGCATTATTTAAGGACTCTGCTGCATTATTTAAGGACTTTGTTGCATTATTTAATGACTCTGCTGGGGTATTTAAGGACTCTGCTGCATTATTTAAGGGCTTTGCTGCATTATTTAAGGACTCTGCTGCAGTATTTAAGGACTCTGCTGCATTATTTAAGGACTTTGATGCATTATTTAAGGACGCTGCAGCAGAATTTAAGGAATCTGCTGCATTATTTAAGGACTTTGTTGCATTATTTAAGGACTATGCTGCATTATGTAAGGACTCTGCTGCATTATTTAAGGACTTTGCTGCATTATTTAATTACTCTGCTGCATTATTTAAGGACTTTGTTGCATTATTTAAGGACTCTGCTGCATTATTTAAGGACTTTGCTGCATTATTTAAGGACTTTGATGCATTATTTAAAGACGCTGCTGCAGAATTTAAGTAATCTGCTGCATTATTTAAGGACTCTGCTGCATTATTTAAGGACTTTGCTGCATTATTTAAGGACTCTGCTGCATTATTTAAGGACTTTGTTGCATTATTTAATGACTCTGCTGCGGTATTTAAGGACTCTGCTGCATTATTTAAGGACTTTGCTGCATTATTTAAGGACTTTGCTGCAGTAATTAAGGAATCTGCTGCATTATTTAAGGACTTTGTTGCATTATTTAAGGACTGTGCTGCATTGCTTAAGGACTCTGCTGCATTATTTAAGGACTTTGCTGCATTATTTAAGGACTTTGTTGCATTATTTAAGGACTCTGCTGCATTATTTAAGGACTTTGTTGCATTATTTAAGGACTCTGTTGCATTATTTAAGGACTTTGCTGCATTATTTAAGTACTCTGGTGCATTATTTAAGGACTTTGTTGCACTATTTAAGGACTCTGCTGCATTATTTAAGGACTTTGTTGCATTATTTAAGGACTCTGCTGCATTATTTAAGGACTTTGCTGCATTATTTAAGGACTCTGCTGCATTATTTAAGGACTTTGTTGCATTATTTAATGACTCTGCTGCGGTATTTAAGGACTCTTCTGCATTATTTAAGGACTTTGCTGCATTATTTAAGGACTCTGCTTCATTATTTAAGGACTTTGTTGCATTATTTAAGGACTCTGCTGCATTATTTAAGGACTTTGCTGCATTATTTAAGGACTCTGCTGCATTATTTAAGGACTTTGTTGCATTATTTAATGACTCTGCTGCGGTATTTAAGGACTCTTCTGCATTATTTAAGGACTTTGCTGCATTATTTAAGGACTCTGCTTCATTATTTAAGGACTTTGTTGCATTATTTAAGGACTCTGCTGCATTATTTAAGGACTTTGTTGCATTATTTAAGGACTCTGCTGCATTATTTAAAGACTTTGCTGCATTATTTAAGTACTCTGGTGCATTATTTAAGGACTCTGCTGCATTATTTAAAGACTTTGCTGCATTATTTAAGTACTCTGGTGCATTATTTAAGGACTTTGTTGCATTATTTAAGTATGCTGCTGCGGTATTTAAGGCCTCTGCTGCATTATTTAAGGACTCTGCTGCATTATTTAAAGACTTTGCTGCATTATTTAAGGATTCTGCTGCATTATTTAAGGACTTTGTTGCATTATTTAAGGACGCTGCTGCGGTATTTAAGGACTCTGCTACATTATATAAGGACTTTGCTGAATTATTTCAGGACTCGGCTGCATTATTAAGGGCGTTGCTGCATTTTATTTAAGGAATTTATTGCATTATTTAAGGACTCTGTGCATTATTTAAGGAATTTGCTGCATTATTTAAGGACTCTGCTGCATTATTTAATGACTCTGCTGCGGTATTTAAGGACTCTGCTGCATTATTTAAGCACTCTGCTGCTTTATTTATGGACTTTGCTGCATTATTTAAGGACTCTGCTGTGGTATTTTAAGACTCTGCTGCATTATTTAAGGACTTTGATGCATTATTTAAGAACTCTGCCGCAGTATTTAAGGACTCTGCTGCATTTTTTAAGGTCTTTGATGCATTATTTAAGGACTCTTCTGAATTAATTAAGGACTTTGCTGCATTATTTTAGGACGCTGCTGCGGTATTTAAGGCCTCTGCTGCATTATTTAAGGACTTTGCTGCATAATTTAAGGACTCTGCTGCATTATTAAGCACGTTGCTGCATTATTTAAGGACTTTATTGCATTATTTAAGGATTCTGCTGCATTATTTATGGAATTTGCTGCATTATTTAAGGAATTTGCTGCATTATTTAAGAACTCTGCTGCAGTATTTAAGGACTCTGCTGCATTATTTAAGGACTTTATTGCATTATTTAAGGAGCTGCTGCAGAATTTAAGGAATCTGCTGCATTATTTAAGGACGTTGTTGCATTATTTAAGGACTCTGTGCATTATTTAAGGAATTTGCTGCATTATTTAAGGACTCTGCTGCATTATTTAAGGACTTTGCTGCATTATTTAAGTACTTTGCGGCAGTAATTAAGGAATCTGCTGCATTATTTAAGGACTTTGTTGCATTATTTAAGGACTGTGCTGCATTGCTTAAGGACTCTGCTGCATTATTTAAGGACGTTGCTGCATTATTTAAGGACTTTGTTGCATTATTTAAGGACTCTGCTGCATTATTTAAGGACTTTGTTGCATTATTTAAGGACTCTGTTGCATTATTTAAGGACTTTGCTGCATTATTTAAGTACTCTGGTGCATTATTTAAGGACTTTTTTGCATTATTTAAGGACTCTGCTGCATTATTTAAGGACTTTGTTGCATTATTTAAGGACTCTGCTGCATTATTTAAGGACTTTGCTGCATTATTTAAGTATGCTGCTGCGGTATTTAAGGCCTCTGCTGCATTATTTAAGGAATTTGCTGCATTATTTAAGGACTCTTCTGCATTATTAAGGACGGTGCTGCATTATTTAAGTACTTTATTGCATTATTTAAGGATTCTGCTGCATTATTTAAGGAATTTGCTGCATTATTTAAGGACTCTGCTGCATTATTTAAGGACTTTGTTGCATCATTTAATGACTCTGCTGCAGTATTTAAGGACTATGTTGCATTATTTAAGGACTTTGATGCATTATTTAAGGAGGCTGCTGCAGAATTTAAGGAATCTGCTGCATTATTTAAGGACTTTGTTGCATTATTTAAGGACTCTGCTGCATTATTTAAGGACGCTGCTGCAGTATTTAAGGCCTCTTCTGCATTATTTAAGGACTCTACTGCATTATTAAGGACGTTGCTGCATTATTTAAGGACTTTATTGCATTATTTAAGGATTCTGCTGCATTATTTAAGGAATTAGCTGCATTATTTAAGTACTCTGCTGCATTATTTAAGGACTTTGCTGCATTATTTAAGTATGCTGCTGCAGTATTTAAGGCCTCTGCTGCATTATTTAAGGACTCTGCTGCATTATTAAGGACGTTGCTGCATTATTTAAGGACTTTATTGCATTATTTAAGGATTCTGCTGCATTATTTAAGGAATTTGCTGCATTATTTAAGGACTCTGCTGCATTATTTAAGGACTTTGTTGCATTATTTAATGACTCTGCTGGGGTATTTAAGGACTCTGCTGCATTATTTAAGGACTTTGTTGCATTATTTAAGGACTCTGCTGCATTATTTAAGGACTTTGCTGCATTATTTAAGGACTTTGATGCATTATTTAAGGACGCTGCTGCAGAATTTAAGTAATCTGCTGCATTATTTAAGGACTCTGCTGCATTATTTAAGGACTTTGCTGCATTATTTAAGGACTCTGCTGCATTATTTAAGGACTTTGTTGCATTATTTAATGACTCTGCTGCGGTATTTAAGGACTCTGCTGTATTATTTAAGGACTTTGCTGCATTATTTAAGGACTCTGCTTCATTATTTAAGGACTTTGTTGCATTATTTAAGGACTCTGCTGCATTATTTAAGGACTTCGTTGCATTATTTAAGGACTCTGCTGCATTATTTAAAGACTTTGCTGCATTATTTAAGTACTCTGGTGCATTATTTAAGGACTCGGCTGCATTATTTAAAGACTTTGCTGCATTATTTAAGTACTCTGGTGCATTATTTAAGGACTCTGCTGCATTATTTAAGGACTTTGCTGCATTATTTAAGGACTCTGCTGCATTATTTAAGGACTTTGCTGCATTATTTAAGTATGCTGCTGCGGTATTTAAGGCCTCTGCTGCATTATTTAAGGACTCTGCTGCATTATTAAGGACGTTGCTGCATTATTTAAGGACTTTATTGCATTATTTAAGGATTCTGCTGCATTATTTAAGGAATTTGCTGCATTATTTAAGGACTCTGCTGTATTATTTAAGGACTTTGTTGCATTATTTAATGACTCTGCTGGGGTATTTAAGGACTCTGCTGCATTATTTAAGGGCTTTGCTGCATTATTTAAGGACTCTGCTGCAGTATTTAAGGACTCTGCTGCATTATTTAAGGACTTTGATGCATTATTTAAGGACGCTGCTGCAGAATTTAAGGAATCTGCTGCATTATTTAAGGACTTTGTTGCATTATTTAAGGACTATGCTGCATTATGTAAGGACTCTGCTGCATTATTTAAGGACTTTGCTGCATTATTTAATTACTCTGCTGCATTATTTAAGGACTTTGTTGCATTATTTAAGGACTCTGCTGCATTATTTAAGGACTTTGCTGCATTATTTAAGGACTTTGATGCATTATTTAAGGACGCTGCTGCAGAATTTAAGTAATCTGCTGCATTATTTAAGGACTCTGCTGCATTATTTAAGGACTTTGCTGCATTATTTAAGGACTCTGCTGCATTATTTAAGGACTTTGTTGCATTATTTAATGACTCTGCTGCGGTATTTAAGGACTCTGCTGCATTATTTAAGGACTTTGCTGCATTATTTAAGGACTTTGCTGCAGTAATTAAGGAATCTGCTGCATTATTTAAGGACTTTGTTGCATTATTTAAGGACTGTGCTGCATTGCTTAAGGACTCTGCTGCATTATTTAAGGACTTTGCTGCATTATTTAAGGACTTTGTTGCATTATTTAAGGACTCTGCTGCATTATTTAAGGACTTTGTTGCATTATTTAAGGACTCTGTTGCATTATTTAAGGACTTTGCTGCATTATTTAAGTACTCTGGTGCATTATTTAAGGACTTTGTTGCATTATTTAAGGACTCTGCTGCATTATTTAAGGACTTTGTTGCATTATTTAAGGACTCTGTTGCATTATTTAAGGACTTTGCTGCATTATTTAAGTACTCTGGTGCATTATTTAAGGACTTTGTTGCATTATTTAAGGACTCTGCTGCATTATTTAAGGACTTTGTTGCATTATTTAAGGACTCTGCTGCATTATTTAAAGACTTTGCTGCATTATTTAAGTACTCTGGTGCATTATTTAAGGACTCTGCTGCATTATTTAAAGACTTTTCTGCATTATTTAAGTACTCTGGTGCATTATTTAAGGACTTTGTTGCATTATTTAAGTATGCTGCTGCGGTATTTAAGGCCTCTGCTGCATTATTTAAGGACTCTGCTGCATTTTTAAGGACGTTGCTGCATTATTTAAGGACTTTATTGCATTATTTAAGGATTCTGCTAAATTATTTAAGGAATTTGCTGCATTATTTAAGGACTCTGCTGCATTATTTAAGGACTTTGTTGCATTATTTAATGACTCTGCTGCGGTATTTAAGGACTCTGCTGAATTATTTAAGGACTTTGCTGCATTATTTAAGGACTCTGCTTCATTATTTAAGGACTTTGTTGCATTATTTAAGGACTCTGCTGCATTCTTTAAGGACTTCGTTGCGTTATTTAAGGACTCTGCTGCATTATTTAAGGACTTTGCTGCATTATTTAAAGACTTTGATGCATTATTTAAGGACGCTGCTGCAGAATTTAAGTAATCTGCTGCATTATTTAAGGACTCTGCTGCATTATTTAAGGACTTTGCTGCATTATTTAAGGACTCTGCTGCATTATTTAAGGACTTTGTTGCATTATTTAATGACTCTGCTGCGGTATTTAAGGACTCTGCTGTATTATTTAAGGACTTTGCTGCATTATTTAAGGACTCTGCTTCATTATTTAAGGACTTTGTTGCATTATTTAAGGACTCTGCTGCATTCTTTAAGGACTTCGTTGCATTATTTAAGGACTCTGCTGCATTATTTAAAGACTTTGCTGCATTATTTAAGTACTCTGGTGCATTATTTAAGGACTCTGCTGCATTATTTAAGGACTTTGCTGCATTATTTAAGGACTCTGCTGCATTATTTAAGGACTTTGCTGCATTATTTAAGTATGCTGCTGCGGTATTTAAGGCCTCTGCTGCATTATTTAAGGACTCTGCTGCATTATTAAGGACGTTGCTGCATTATTTAAGGACTTTATTGCATTATTTAAGGATTCTGCTGCATTATTTAAGGAATTTGCTGCATTATTTAAGGACTCTGCTGCATTATTTAAGGACTTTGTTGCATTATTTAATGACTCTGCTGGGGTATTTAAGGACTCTGCTGCATTATTTAAGGGCTTTGCTGCATTATTTAAGGACTCTGCTGCAGTATTTAAGGACTCTGCTGCATTATTTAAGGACTTTGATGCATTATTTAAGGACGCTGCTGCAGAATTTAAGGAATCTGCTGCATTATTTAAGGACTTTGTTGCATTATTTAAGGACTATGCTGCATTATGTAAGGACTCTGCTGCATTATTTAAGGACTTTGCTGCATTATTTAATTACTCTGCTGCATTATTTAAGGACTTTGTTGCATTATTTAAGGACTCTGCTGCATTATTTAAGGACTTTGCTGCATTATTTAAGGACTTTGATGCATTATTTAAGGACGCTGCTGCAGAATTTAAGTAATCTGCTGCATTATTTAAGGACTCTGCTGCATTATTTAAGGACTTTGCTGCATTATTTAAGGACTCTGCTGCATTATTTAAGGACTTTGTTGCATTATTTAATGACTCTGCTGCGGTATTTAAGGACTCTGCTGCATTATTTAAGGACTTTGCTGCATAATTTAAGGACTTTGCTGCAGTAATTAAGGAATCTGCTGCATTATTTAAGGACTTTGTTGCATTATTTAAGGACTGTGCTGCATTGCTTAAGGACTCTGCTGCATTATTTAAGGACTTTGCTGCATTATTTAAGGACTTTGTTGCATTATTTAAGGACTCTGCTGCATTATTTAAGGACTTTGTTGCATTATTTAAGGACTCTGCTGCATTATTTAAGGACTTTGCTGCATTATTTAAGGACTCTGCTGCATTATTTAAGGACTTTGTTGCATTATTTAATGACTCTGCTGCGGTATTTAAGGACTCTTCTGCATTATTTAAGGACTTTGCTGCATTATTTAAGGACTCTGCTTCATTATTTAAGGACTTTGTTGCATTATTTAAGGACTCTGCTGCATTATTTAAGGACTTTGCTGCATTATTTAAGGACTCTGCTGCATTATTTAAGGACTTTGTTGCATTATTTAATGACTCTGCTGCGGTATTTAAGGACTCTTCTGCATTATTTAAGGACTTTGCTGCATTATTTAAGGACTCTGCTTCATTATTTAAGGACTTTGTTGCATTATTTAAGGACTCTGCTGCATTATTTAAGGACTTTGTTGCATTATTTAAGGACTCTGCTGCATTATTTAAAGACTTTGCTGCATTATTTAAGTACTCTGGTGCATTATTTAAGGACTCTGCTGCATTATTTAAAGACTTTGCTGCATTATTTAAGTACTCTGGTGCATTATTTAAGGACTTTGTTGCATTATTTAAGTATGCTGCTGCGGTATTTAAGGCCTCTGCTGCATTATTTAAGGACTCTGCTGCATTATTTAAAGACTTTGCTGCATTATTTAAGGATTCTGCTGCATTATTTAAGGACTTTGTTGCATTATTTAAGGACGCTGCTGCGGTATTTAAGGACTCTGCTACATTATATAAGGACTTTGCTGCATTATTTCAGGACTCGGCTGCATTATTAAGGGCGTTGCTGCATTTTATTTAAGGAATTTATTGCATTATTTAAGGACTCTGTGCATTATTTAAGGAATTTGCTGCATTATTTAAGGACTCTGCTGCATTATTTAATGACTCTGCTGCGGTATTTAAGGACTCTGCTGCATTATTTAAGGACTTTGCTGCATTATTTAAGTACTCTGGTGCATTATTTAAGGACTCTGCTGCATTATTTAAGGACTTTGCTGCATTATTTAAGGACTCTGCTGCATTATTTAAGGACTTTGCTGCATTATTTAAGTATGCTGCTGCGGTATTTAAGGCCTCTGCTGCATTATTTAAGGACTCTGCTGCATTATTAAGGACGTTGCTGCATTATTTAAGGACTTTATTGCATTATTTAAGGATTCTGCTGCATTATTTAAGGAATTTGCTGCATTATTTAAGGACTCTGCTGCATTATTTAAGGACTTTGTTGCATTATTTAATGACTCTGCTGGGGTATTTAAGGACTCTGCTGCATTATTTAAGGGCTTTGCTGCATTATTTAAGGACTCTGCTGCAGTATTTAAGGACTCTGCTGCATTATTTAAGGACTTTGATGCATTATTTAAGGACGCTGCAGCAGAATTTAAGGAATCTGCTGCATTATTTAAGGACTTTGTTGCATTATTTAAGGACTATGCTGCATTATGTAAGGACTCTGCTGCATTATTTAAGCACTTTGCTGCATTATTTAATTACTCTGCTGCATTATTTAAGGACTTTGTTGCATTATTTAAGGACTCTGCTGCATTATTTAAGGACTTTGCTGCATTATTTAAGGACTTTGATGCATTATTTAAAGACGCTGCTGCAGAATTTAAGTAATCTGCTGCATTATTTAAGGACTCTGCTGCATTATTTAAGGACTTTGCTGCATTATTTAAGGACTCTGCTGCATTATTTAAGGACTTTGTTGCATTATTTAATGACTCTGCTGCGGTATTTAAGGACTCTGCTGCATTATTTAAGGACTTTGCTGCATTATTTAAGGACTTTGCTGCAGTAATTAAGGAATCTGCTGCATTATTTAAGGACTTTGTTGCATTATTTAAGGACTGTGCTGAATTGCTTAAGGACTCTGCTGCATTATTTAAGGACTTTGCTGCATTATTTAAGGACTTTGTTGCATTATTTAAGGACTCTGCTGCATTATTTAAGGACTTTGTTGCATTATTTAAGGACTCTGTTGCATTATTTAAGGACTTTGCTGCATTATTTAAGTACTCTGGTGCATTATTTAAGGACTTTGTTGCACTATTTAAGGACTCTGCTGCATTATTTAAGGACTTTGTTGCATTATTTAAGGACTCTGCTGCATTATTTAAGGACTTTGCTGCATTATTTAAGGACTCTGCTGCATTATTTAAGGACTTTGTTGCATTATTTAATGACTCTGCTGCGGTATTTAAGGACTCTTCTGCATTATTTAAGGACTTTGCTGCATTATTTAAGGACTCTGCTTCATTATTTAAGGACTTTGTTGCATTATTTAAGGACTCTGCTGCATTATTTAAGGACTTTGCTGCATTATTTAAGGACTCTGCTGCATTATTTAAGGACTTTGTTGCATTATTTAATGACTCTGCTGCGGTATTTAAGGACTCTTCTGCATTATTTAAGGACTTTGCTGCATTATTTAAGGACTCTGCTTCATTATTTAAGGACTTTGTTGCATTATTTAAGGACTCTGCTGCATTATTTAAGGACTTTGTTGCATTATTTAAGGACTCTGCTGCATTATTTAAAGACTTTGCTGCATTATTTAAGTACTCTGGTGCATTATTTAAGGACTCTGCTGCATTATTTAAAGACTTTGCTGCATTATTTAAGTACTCTGGTGCATTATTTAAGGACTTTGTTGCATTATTTAAGTATGCTGCTGCGGTATTTAAGGCCTCTGCTGCATTATTTAAGGACTCTGCTGCATTATTTAAAGACTTTGCTGCATTATTTAAGGATTCTGCTGCATTATTTAAGGACTTTGTTGCATTATTTAAGGACGCTGCTGCGGTATTTAAGGACTCTGCTACATTATATAAGGACTTTGCTGAATTATTTCAGGACTCGGCTGCATTATTAAGGGCGTTGCTGCATTTTATTTAAGGAATTTATTGCATTATTTAAGGACTCTGTGCATTATTTAAGGAATTTGCTGCATTATTTAAGGACTCTGCTGCATTATTTAATGACTCTGCTGCGGTATTTAAGGACTCTGCTGCATTATTTAAGCACTCTGCTGCTTTATTTATGGACTTTGCTGCATTATTTAAGGACTCTGCTGTGGTATTTTAAGACTCTGCTGCATTATTTAAGGACTTTGATGCATTATTTAAGAACTCTGCCGCAGTATTTAAGGACTCTGCTGCATTTTTTAAGGTCTTTGATGCATTATTTAAGGACTCTTCTGAATTAATTAAGGACTTTGCTGCATTATTTTAGGACGCTGCTGCGGTATTTAAGGCCTCTGCTGCATTATTTAAGGACTTTGCTGCATAATTTAAGGACTCTGCTGCATTATTAAGCACGTTGCTGCATTATTTAAGGACTTTATTGCATTATTTAAGGATTCTGCTGCATTATTTATGGAATTTGCTGCATTATTTAAGGAATTTGCTGCATTATTTAAGAACTCTGCTGCAGTATTTAAGGACTCTGCTGCATTATTTAAGGACTTTATTGCATTATTTAAGGAGCTGCTGCAGAATTTAAGGAATCTGCTGCATTATTTAAGGACGTTGTTGCATTATTTAAGGACTCTGTGCATTATTTAAGGAATTTGCTGCATTATTTAAGGACTCTGCTGCATTATTTAAGGACTTTGCTGCATTATTTAAGTACTTTGCGGCAGTAATTAAGGAATCTGCTGCATTATTTAAGGACTTTGTTGCATTATTTAAGGACTGTGCTGCATTGCTTAAGGACTCTGCTGCATTATTTAAGGACGTTGCTGCATTATTTAAGGACTTTGTTGCATTATTTAAGGACTCTGCTGCATTATTTAAGGACTTTGTTGCATTATTTAAGGACTCTGTTGCATTATTTAAGGACTTTGCTGCATTATTTAAGTACTCTGGTGCATTATTTAAGGACTTTTTTGCATTATTTAAGGACTCTGCTGCATTATTTAAGGACTTTGTTGCATTATTTAAGGACTCTGCTGCATTATTTAAGGACTTTGCTGCATTATTTAAGTATGCTGCTGCGGTATTTAAGGCCTCTGCTGCATTATTTAAGGAATTTGCTGCATTATTTAAGGACTCTTCTGCATTATTAAGGACGGTGCTGCATTATTTAAGTACTTTATTGCATTATTTAAGGATTCTGCTGCATTATTTAAGGAATTTGCTGCATTATTTAAGGACTCTGCTGCATTATTTAAGGACTTTGTTGCATCATTTAATGACTCTGCTGCAGTATTTAAGGACTATGTTGCATTATTTAAGGACTTTGATGCATTATTTAAGGAGGCTGCTGCAGAATTTAAGGAATCTGCTGCATTATTTAAGGACTTTGTTGCATTATTTAAGGACTCTGCTGCATTATTTAAGGACGCTGCTGCAGTATTTAAGGCCTCTTCTGCATTATTTAAGGACTCTACTGCATTATTAAGGACGTTGCTGCATTATTTAAGGACTTTATTGCATTATTTAAGGATTCTGCTGCATTATTTAAGGAATTAGCTGCATTATTTAAGTACTCTGCTGCATTATTTAAGGACTTTGCTGCATTATTTAAGTATGCTGCTGCAGTATTTAAGGCCTCTGCTGCATTATTTAAGGACTCTGCTGCATTATTAAGGACGTTGCTGCATTATTTAAGGACTTTATTGCATTATTTAAGGATTCTGCTGCATTATTTAAGGAATTTGCTGCATTATTTAAGGACTCTGCTGCATTATTTAAGGACTTTGTTGCATTATTTAATGACTCTGCTGGGGTATTTAAGGACTCTGCTGCATTATTTAAGGACTTTGTTGCATTATTTAAGGACTCTGCTGCATTATTTAAGGACTTTGCTGCATTATTTAAGGACTTTGATGCATTATTTAAGGACGCTGCTGCAGAATTTAAGTAATCTGCTGCATTATTTAAGGACTCTGCTGCATTATTTAAGGACTTTGCTGCATTATTTAAGGACTCTGCTGCATTATTTAAGGACTTTGTTGCATTATTTAATGACTCTGCTGCGGTATTTAAGGACTCTGCTGTATTATTTAAGGACTTTGCTGCATTATTTAAGGACTCTGCTTCATTATTTAAGGACTTTGTTGCATTATTTAAGGACTCTGCTGCATTATTTAAGGACTTCGTTGCATTATTTAAGGACTCTGCTGCATTATTTAAAGACTTTGCTGCATTATTTAAGTACTCTGGTGCATTATTTAAGGACTCGGCTGCATTATTTAAAGACTTTGCTGCATTATTTAAGTACTCTGGTGCATTATTTAAGGACTCTGCTGCATTATTTAAGGACTTTGCTGCATTATTTAAGGACTCTGCTGCATTATTTAAGGACTTTGCTGCATTATTTAAGTATGCTGCTGCGGTATTTAAGGCCTCTGCTGCATTATTTAAGGACTCTGCTGCATTATTAAGGACGTTGCTGCATTATTTAAGGACTTTATTGCATTATTTAAGGATTCTGCTGCATTATTTAAGGAATTTGCTGCATTATTTAAGGACTCTGCTGTATTATTTAAGGACTTTGTTGCATTATTTAATGACTCTGCTGGGGTATTTAAGGACTCTGCTGCATTATTTAAGGGCTTTGCTGCATTATTTAAGGACTCTGCTGCAGTATTTAAGGACTCTGCTGCATTATTTAAGGACTTTGATGCATTATTTAAGGACGCTGCTGCAGAATTTAAGGAATCTGCTGCATTATTTAAGGACTTTGTTGCATTATTTAAGGACTATGCTGCATTATGTAAGGACTCTGCTGCATTATTTAAGGACTTTGCTGCATTATTTAATTACTCTGCTGCATTATTTAAGGACTTTGTTGCATTATTTAAGGACTCTGCTGCATTATTTAAGGACTTTGCTGCATTATTTAAGGACTTTGATGCATTATTTAAGGACGCTGCTGCAGAATTTAAGTAATCTGCTGCATTATTTAAGGACTCTGCTGCATTATTTAAGGACTTTGCTGCATTATTTAAGGACTCTGCTGCATTATTTAAGGACTTTGTTGCATTATTTAATGACTCTGCTGCGGTATTTAAGGACTCTGCTGCATTATTTAAGGACTTTGCTGCATTATTTAAGGACTTTGCTGCAGTAATTAAGGAATCTGCTGCATTATTTAAGGACTTTGTTGCATTATTTAAGGACTGTGCTGCATTGCTTAAGGACTCTGCTGCATTATTTAAGGACTTTGCTGCATTATTTAAGGACTTTGTTGCATTATTTAAGGACTCTGCTGCATTATTTAAGGACTTTGTTGCATTATTTAAGGACTCTGTTGCATTATTTAAGGACTTTGCTGCATTATTTAAGTACTCTGGTGCATTATTTAAGGACTTTGTTGCATTATTTAAGGACTCTGCTGCATTATTTAAGGACTTTGTTGCATTATTTAAGGACTCTGTTGCATTATTTAAGGACTTTGCTGCATTATTTAAGTACTCTGGTGCATTATTTAAGGACTTTGTTGCATTATTTAAGGACTCTGCTGCATTATTTAAGGACTTTGTTGCATTATTTAAGGACTCTGCTGCATTATTTAAAGACTTTGCTGCATTATTTAAGTACTCTGGTGCATTATTTAAGGACTCTGCTGCATTATTTAAAGACTTTTCTGCATTATTTAAGTACTCTGGTGCATTATTTAAGGACTTTGTTGCATTATTTAAGTATGCTGCTGCGGTATTTAAGGCCTCTGCTGCATTATTTAAGGACTCTGCTGCATTATTAAGGACGTTGCTGCATTATTTAAGGACTTTATTGCATTATTTAAGGATTCTGCTAAATTATTTAAGGAATTTGCTGCATTATTTAAGGACTCTGCTGCATTATTTAAGGACTTTGTTGCATTATTTAATGACTCTGCTGCGGTATTTAAGGACTCTGCTGAATTATTTAAGGACTTTGCTGCATTATTTAAGGACTCTGCTTCATTATTTAAGGACTTTGTTGCATTATTTAAGGACTCTGCTGCATTCTTTAAGGACTTCGTTGCGTTATTTAAGGACTCTGCTGCATTATTTAAGGACTTTGCTGCATTATTTAAGGACTTTGATGCATTATTTAAGGACGCTGCTGCAGAATTTAAGTAATCTGCTGCATTATTTAAGGACTCTGCTGCATTATTTAAGGACTTTGCTGCATTATTTAAGGACTCTGCTGCATTATTTAAGGACTTTGTTGCATTATTTAATGACTCTGCTGCGGTATTTAAGGACTCTGCTGTATTATTTAAGGACTTTGCTGCATTATTTAAGGACTCTGCTTCATTATTTAAGGACTTTGTTGCATTATTTAAGGACTCTGCTGCATTCTTTAAGGACTTCGTTGCATTATTTAAGGACTCTGCTGCATTATTTAAAGACTTTGCTGCATTATTTAAGTACTCTGGTGCATTATTTAAGGACTCTGCTGCATTATTTAAGGACTTTGCTGCATTATTTAAGGACTCTGCTGCATTATTTAAGGACTTTGCTGCATTATTTAAGTATGCTGCTGCGGTATTTAAGGCCTCTGCTGCATTATTTAAGGACTCTGCTGCATTATTAAGGACGTTGCTGCATTATTTAAGGACTTTATTGCATTATTTAAGGATTCTGCTGCATTATTTAAGGAATTTGCTGCATTATTTAAGGACTCTGCTGCATTATTTAAGGACTTTGTTGCATTATTTAATGACTCTGCTGGGGTATTTAAGGACTCTGCTGCATTATTTAAGGGCTTTGCTGCATTATTTAAGGACTCTGCTGCAGTATTTAAGGACTCTGCTGCATTATTTAAGGACTTTGATGCATTATTTAAGGACGCTGCTGCAGAATTTAAGGAATCTGCTGCATTATTTAAGGACTTTGTTGCATTATTTAAGGACTATGCTGCATTATGTAAGGACTCTGCTGCATTATTTAAGGACTTTGCTGCATTATTTAATTACTCTGCTGCATTATTTAAGGACTTTGTTGCATTATTTAAGGACTCTGCTGCATTATTTAAGGACTTTGCTGCATTATTTAAGGACTTTGATGCATTATTTAAGGACGCTGCTGCAGAATTTAAGTAATCTGCTGCATTATTTAAGGACTCTGCTGCATTATTTAAGGACTTTGCTGCATTATTTAAGGACTCTGCTGCATTATTTAAGGACTTTGTTGCATTATTTAATGACTCTGCTGCGGTATTTAAGGACTCTGCTGCATTATTTAAGGACTTTGCTGCATAATTTAAGGACTTTGCTGCAGTAATTAAGGAATCTGCTGCATTATTTAAGGACTTTGTTGCATTATTTAAGGACTGTGCTGCATTGCTTAAGGACTCTGCTGCATTATTTAAGGACTTTGCTGCATTATTTAAGGACTTTGTTGCATTATTTAAGGACTCTGCTGCATTATTTAAGGACTTTGTTGCATTATTTAAGGACTCTGCTGCATTATTTAAGGACTTTGCTGCATTATTTAAGGACTCTGCTGCATTATTTAAGGACTTTGTTGCATTATTTAATGACTCTGCTGCGGTATTTAAGGACTCTTCTGCATTATTTAAGGACTTTGCTGCATTATTTAAGGACTCTGCTTCATTATTTAAGGACTTTGTTGCATTATTTAAGGACTCTGCTGCATTATTTAAGGACTTTGCTGCATTATTTAAGGACTCTGGTGCATTATTTAAGGACTCTGCTGCATTATTTAAAGACTTTGCTGCATTATTTAAGTACTCTGGTGCATTATTTAAGGACTTTGTTGCATTATTTAAGTATGCTGCTGCGGTATTTAAGGCCTCTGCTGCATTATTTAAGGACTCTGCTGCATTATTTAAAGACTTTGCTGCATTATTTAAGGATTCTGCTGCATTATTTAAGGACTTTGTTGCATTATTTAAGGACGCTGCTGCGGTATTTAAGGACTCTGCTACATTATATAAGGACTTTGCTGCATTATTTCAGGACTCGGCTGCATTATTAAGGGCGTTGCTGCATTTTATTTAAGGAATTTATTGCATTATTTAAGGACTCTGTGCATTATTTAAGGAATTTGCTGCATTATTTAAGGACTCTGCTGCATTATTTAATGACTCTGCTGCGGTATTTAAGGACTCTGCTGCATTATTTAAGGACTTTGCTGCATTATTTAAGTACTCTGGTGCATTATTTAAGGACTCTGCTGCATTATTTAAGGACTTTGCTGCATTATTTAAGGACTCTGCTGCATTATTTAAGGACTTTGCTGCATTATTTAAGTATGCTGCTGCGGTATTTAAGGCCTCTGCTGCATTATTTAAGGACTCTGCTGCATTATTAAGGACGTTGCTGCATTATTTAAGGACTTTATTGCATTATTTAAGGATTCTGCTGCATTATTTAAGGAATTTGCTGCATTATTTAAGGACTCTGCTGCATTATTTAAGGACTTTGTTGCATTATTTAATGACTCTGCTGGGGTATTTAAGGACTCTGCTGCATTATTTAAGGGCTTTGCTGCATTATTTAAGGACTCTGCTGCAGTATTTAAGGACTCTGCTGCATTATTTAAGGACTTTGATGCATTATTTAAGGACGCTGCAGCAGAATTTAAGGAATCTGCTGCATTATTTAAGGACTTTGTTGCATTATTTAAGGACTATGCTGCATTATGTAAGGACTCTGCTGCATTATTTAAGGACTTTGCTGCATTATTTAATTACTCTGCTGCATTATTTAAGGACTTTGTTGCATTATTTAAGGACTCTGCTGCATTATTTAAGGACTTTGCTGCATTATTTAAGGACTTTGATGCATTATTTAAAGACGCTGCTGCAGAATTTAAGTAATCTGCTGCATTATTTAAGGACTCTGCTGCATTATTTAAGGACTTTGCTGCATTATTTAAGGACTCTGCTGCATTATTTAAGGACTTTGTTGCATTATTTAATGACTCTGCTGCGGTATTTAAGGACTCTGCTGCATTATTTAAGGACTTTGCTGCATTATTTAAGGACTTTGCTGCAGTAATTAAGGAATCTGCTGCATTATTTAAGGACTTTGTTGCATTATTTAAGGACTGTGCTGAATTGCTTAAGGACTCTGCTGCATTATTTAAGGACTTTGCTGCATTATTTAAGGACTTTGTTGCATTATTTAAGGACTCTGCTGCATTATTTAAGGACTTTGTTGCATTATTTAAGGACTCTGTTGCATTATTTAAGGACTTTGCTGCATTATTTAAGTACTCTGGTGCATTATTTAAGGACTTTGTTGCACTATTTAAGGACTCTGCTGCATTATTTAAGGACTTTGTTGCATTATTTAAGGACTCTGCTGCATTATTTAAGGACTTTGCTGCATTATTTAAGGACTCTGCTGCATTATTTAAGGACTTTGTTGCATTATTTAATGACTCTGCTGCGGTATTTAAGGACTCTTCTGCATTATTTAAGGACTTTGCTGCATTATTTAAGGACTCTGCTTCATTATTTAAGGACTTTGTTGCATTATTTAAGGACTCTGCTGCATTATTTAAGGACTTTGCTGCATTATTTAAGGACTCTGCTGCATTATTTAAGGACTTTGTTGCATTATTTAATGACTCTGCTGCGGTATTTAAGGACTCTTCTGCATTATTTAAGGACTTTGCTGCATTATTTAAGGACTCTGCTTCATTATTTAAGGACTTTGTTGCATTATTTAAGGACTCTGCTGCATTATTTAAGGACTTTGTTGCATTATTTAAGGACTCTGCTGCATTATTTAAAGACTTTGCTGCATTATTTAAGTACTCTGGTGCATTATTTAAGGACTCTGCTGCATTATTTAAAGACTTTGCTGCATTATTTAAGTACTCTGGTGCATTATTTAAGGACTTTGTTGCATTATTTAAGTATGCTGCTGCGGTATTTAAGGCCTCTGCTGCATTATTTAAGGACTCTGCTGCATTATTTAAAGACTTTGCTGCATTATTTAAGGATTCTGCTGCATTATTTAAGGACTTTGTTGCATTATTTAAGGACGCTGCTGCGGTATTTAAGGACTCTGCTACATTATATAAGGACTTTGCTGAATTATTTCAGGACTCGGCTGCATTATTAAGGGCGTTGCTGCATTTTATTTAAGGAATTTATTGCATTATTTAAGGACTCTGTGCATTATTTAAGGAATTTGCTGCATTATTTAAGGACTCTGCTGCATTATTTAATGACTCTGCTGCGGTATTTAAGGACTCTGCTGCATTATTTAAGCACTCTGCTGCTTTATTTATGGACTTTGCTGCATTATTTAAGGACTCTGCTGTGGTATTTTAAGACTCTGCTGCATTATTTAAGGACTTTGATGCATTATTTAAGAACTCTGCCGCAGTATTTAAGGACTCTGCTGCATTTTTTAAGGTCTTTGATGCATTATTTAAGGACTCTTCTGAATTAATTAAGGACTTTGCTGCATTATTTTAGGACGCTGCTGCGGTATTTAAGGCCTCTGCTGCATTATTTAAGGACTTTGCTGCATAATTTAAGGACTCTGCTGCATTATTAAGCACGTTGCTGCATTATTTAAGGACTTTATTGCATTATTTAAGGATTCTGCTGCATTATTTATGGAATTTGCTGCATTATTTAAGGAATTTGCTGCATTATTTAAGAACTCTGCTGCAGTATTTAAGGACTCTGCTGCATTATTTAAGGACTTTATTGCATTATTTAAGGAATCTGCTGCAGAATTTAAGGAATCTGCTGCATTATTTAAGGACGTTGTTGCATTATTTAAGGACTCTGCTGCATTATTTAAGGACTTTATTGCATTATTTAAGGAATCTGCTGCAGAATTTAAGGAATCTGCTGCATTATTTAAGGACTTTGTTGCATTATTTAAGGACTATGCTGCATTATGTAAGGACTCTGCTGCATTATTTAAGGACTTTGCTGCATTATTTAATTACTCTGCTGCATTATTTAAGGACTTTGTTGCATTATTTAAGGACTCTGCTGCATTATTTAAGGACTTTGCTGCATTATTTAAGGACTTTGATGCATTATTTAAGGACGCTGCTGCAGAATTTAAGTAATCTGCTGCATTATTTAAGGACTCTGCTGCATTATTTAAGGACTTTGCTGCATTATTTAAGGACTCTGCTGCATTATTTAAGGACTTTGTTGCATTATTTAATGACTCTGCTGCGGTATTTAAGGACTCTGCTGCATTATTTAAGGACTTTGCTGCATTATTTAAGGACTTTGCTGCAGTAATTAAGGAATCTGCTGCATTATTTAAGGACTTTGTTGCATTATTTAAGGACTGTGCTGCATTGCTTAAGGACTCTGCTGCATTATTTAAGGACTTTGCTGCATTATTTAAGGACTTTGTTGCATTATTTAAGGACTCTGCTGCATTATTTAAGGACTTTGTTGCATTATTTAAGGACTCTGTTGCATTATTTAAGGACTTTGCTGCATTATTTAAGTACTCTGGTGCATTATTTAAGGACTTTGTTGCATTATTTAAGGACTCTGCTGCATTATTTAAGGACTTTGTTGCATTATTTAAGGACTCTGTTGCATTATTTAAGGACTTTGCTGCATTATTTAAGTACTCTGGTGCATTATTTAAGGACTTTGTTGCATTATTTAAGGACTCTGCTGCATTATTTAAGGACTTTGTTGCATTATTTAAGGACTCTGCTGCATTATTTAAAGACTTTGCTGCATTATTTAAGTACTCTGGTGCATTATTTAAGGACTCTGCTGCATTATTTAAAGACTTTTCTGCATTATTTAAGTTCTCTGGTGCATTATTTAAGGACTTTGTTGCATTATTTAAGTATGCTGCTGCGGTATTTAAGGCCTCTGCTGCATTATTTAAGGACTCTGCTGCATTATTAAGGACGTTGCTGCATTATTTAAGGACTTTATTGCATTATTTAAGGATTCTGCTAAATTATTTAAGGAATTTGCTGCATTATTTAAGGACTCTGCTGCATTATTTAAGGACTTTGTTGCATTATTTAATGACTCTGCTGCGGTATTTAAGGACTCTGCTGAATTATTTAAGGACTTTGCTGCATTATTTAAGGACTCTGCTTCATTATTTAAGGACTTTGTTGCATTATTTAAGGACTCTGCTGCATTCTTTAAGGACTTCGTTGCGTTATTTAAGGACTCTGCTGCATTATTTAAGGACTTTGCTGCATTATTTAAGGACTTTGATGCATTATTTAAGGACGCTGCTGCAGAATTTAAGTAATCTGCTGCATTATTTAAGGACTCTGCTGCATTATTTAAGGACTTTGCTGCATTATTTAAGGACTCTGCTGCATTATTTAAGGACTTTGTTGCATTATTTAATGACTCTGCTGCGGTATTTAAGGACTCTGCTGTATTATTTAAGGACTTTGCTGCATTATTTAAGGACTCTGCTTCATTATTTAAGGACTTTGTTGCATTATTTAAGGACTCTGCTGCATTCTTTAAGGACTTCGTTGCATTATTTAAGGACTCTGCTGCATTATTTAAAGACTTTGCTGCATTATTTAAGTACTCTGGTGCATTATTTAAGGACTCTGCTGCATTATTTAAGGACTTTGCTGCATTATTTAAGGACTCTGCTGCATTATTTAAGGACTTTGCTGCATTATTTAAGTATGCTGCTGCGGTATTTAAGGCCTCTGCTGCATTATTTAAGGACTCTGCTGCATTATTAAGGACGTTGCTGCATTATTTAAGGACTTTATTGCATTATTTAAGGATTCTGCTGCATTATTTAAGGAATTTGCTGCATTATTTAAGGACTCTGCTGCATTATTTAAGGACTTTGTTGCATTATTTAATGACTCTGCTGGGGTATTTAAGGACTCTGCTGCATTATTTAAGGGCTTTGCTGCATTATTTAAGGACTCTGCTGCAGTATTTAAGGACTCTGCTGCATTATTTAAGGACTTTGATGCATTATTTAAGGACGCTGCTGCAGAATTTAAGGAATCTGCTGCATTATTTAAGGACTTTGTTGCATTATTTAAGGACTATGCTGCATTATGTAAGGACTCTGCTGCATTATTTAAGGACTTTGCTGCATTATTTAATTACTCTGCTGCATTATTTAAGGACTTTGTTGCATTATTTAAGGACTCTGCTGCATTATTTAAGGACTTTGCTGCATTATTTAAGGACTTTGATGCATTATTTAAGGACGCTGCTGCAGAATTTAAGTAATCTGCTGCATTATTTAAGGACTCTGCTGCATTATTTAAGGACTTTGCTGCATTATTTAAGGACTCTGCTGCATTATTTAAGGACTTTGTTGCATTATTTAATGACTCTGCTGCGGTATTTAAGGACTCTGCTGCATTATTTAAGGACTTTGCTGCATAATTTAAGGACTTTGCTGCAGTAATTAAGGAATCTGCTGCATTATTTAAGGACTTTGTTGCATTATTTAAGGACTGTGCTGCATTGCTTAAGGACTCTGCTGCATTATTTAAGGACTTTGCTGCATTATTTAAGGACTTTGTTGCATTATTTAAGGACTCTGCTGCATTATTTAAGGACTTTGTTGCATTATTTAAGGACTCTGCTGCATTATTTAAGGACTTTGCTGCATTATTTAAGGACTCTGCTGCATTATTTAAGGACTTTGTTGCATTATTTAATGACTCTGCTGCGGTATTTAAGGACTCTTCTGCATTATTTAAGGACTTTGCTGCATTATTTAAGGACTCTGCTTCATTATTTAAGGACTTTGTTGCATTATTTAAGGACTCTGCTGCATTATTTAAGGACTTTGCTGCATTATTTAAGGACTCTGGTGCATTATTTAAGGACTCTGCTGCATTATTTAAAGACTTTGCTGCATTATTTAAGTACTCTGGTGCATTATTTAAGGACTTTGTTGCATTATTTAAGTATGCTGCTGCGGTATTTAAGGCCTCTGCTGCATTATTTAAGGACTCTGCTGCATTATTTAAAGACTTTGCTGCATTATTTAAGGATTCTGCTGCATTATTTAAGGACTTTGTTGCATTATTTAAGGACGCTGCTGCGGTATTTAAGGACTCTGCTACATTATATAAGGACTTTGCTGCATTATTTCAGGACTCGGCTGCATTATTAAGGGCGTTGCTGCATTTTATTTAAGGAATTTATTGCATTATTTAAGGACTCTGTGCATTATTTAAGGAATTTGCTGCATTATTTAAGGACTCTGCTGCATTATTTAATGACTCTGCTGCGGTATTTAAGGACTCTGCTGCATTATTTAAGGACTTTGCTGCATTATTTAAGTACTCTGGTGCATTATTTAAGGACTCTGCTGCATTATTTAAGGACTTTGCTGCATTATTTAAGGACTCTGCTGCATTATTTAAGGACTTTGCTGCATTATTTAAGTATGCTGCTGCGGTATTTAAGGCCTCTGCTGCATTATTTAAGGACTCTGCTGCATTATTAAGGACGTTGCTGCATTATTTAAGGACTTTATTGCATTATTTAAGGATTCTGCTGCATTATTTAAGGAATTTGCTGCATTATTTAAGGACTCTGCTGCATTATTTAAGGACTTTGTTGCATTATTTAATGACTCTGCTGGGGTATTTAAGGACTCTGCTGCATTATTTAAGGGCTTTGCTGCATTATTTAAGGACTCTGCTGCAGTATTTAAGGACTCTGCTGCATTATTTAAGGACTTTGATGCATTATTTAAGGACGCTGCAGCAGAATTTAAGGAATCTGCTGCATTATTTAAGGACTTTGTTGCATTATTTAAGGACTATGCTGCATTATGTAAGGACTCTGCTGCATTATTTAAGGACTTTGCTGCATTATTTAATTACTCTGCTGCATTATTTAAGGACTTTGTTGCATTATTTAAGGACTCTGCTGCATTATTTAAGGACTTTGCTGCATTATTTAAGGACTTTGATGCATTATTTAAAGACGCTGCTGCAGAATTTAAGTAATCTGCTGCATTATTTAAGGACTCTGCTGCATTATTTAAGGACTTTGCTGCATTATTTAAGGACTCTGCTGCATTATTTAAGGACTTTGTTGCATTATTTAATGACTCTGCTGCGGTATTTAAGGACTCTGCTGCATTATTTAAGGACTTTGCTGCATTATTTAAGGACTTTGCTGCAGTAATTAAGGAATCTGCTGCATTATTTAAGGACTTTGTTGCATTATTTAAGGACTGTGCTGAATTGCTTAAGGACTCTGCTGCATTATTTAAGGACTTTGCTGCATTATTTAAGGACTTTGTTGCATTATTTAAGGACTCTGCTGCATTATTTAAGGACTTTGTTGCATTATTTAAGGACTCTGTTGCATTATTTAAGGACTTTGCTGCATTATTTAAGTACTCTGGTGCATTATTTAAGGACTTTGTTGCACTATTTAAGGACTCTGCTGCATTATTTAAGGACTTTGTTGCATTATTTAAGGACTCTGCTGCATTATTTAAGGACTTTGCTGCATTATTTAAGGACTCTGCTGCATTATTTAAGGACTTTGTTGCATTATTTAATGACTCTGCTGCGGTATTTAAGGACTCTTCTGCATTATTTAAGGACTTTGCTGCATTATTTAAGGACTCTGCTTCATTATTTAAGGACTTTGTTGCATTATTTAAGGACTCTGCTGCATTATTTAAGGACTTTGCTGCATTATTTAAGGACTCTGCTGCATTATTTAAGGACTTTGTTGCATTATTTAATGACTCTGCTGCGGTATTTAAGGACTCTTCTGCATTATTTAAGGACTTTGCTGCATTATTTAAGGACTCTGCTTCATTATTTAAGGACTTTGTTGCATTATTTAAGGACTCTGCTGCATTATTTAAGGACTTTGTTGCATTATTTAAGGACTCTGCTGCATTATTTAAAGACTTTGCTGCATTATTTAAGTACTCTGGTGCATTATTTAAGGACTCTGCTGCATTATTTAAAGACTTTGCTGCATTATTTAAGTACTCTGGTGCATTATTTAAGGACTTTGTTGCATTATTTAAGTATGCTGCTGCGGTATTTAAGGCCTCTGCTGCATTATTTAAGGACTCTGCTGCATTATTTAAAGACTTTGCTGCATTATTTAAGGATTCTGCTGCATTATTTAAGGACTTTGTTGCATTATTTAAGGACGCTGCTGCGGTATTTAAGGACTCTGCTACATTATATAAGGACTTTGCTGAATTATTTCAGGACTCGGCTGCATTATTAAGGGCGTTGCTGCATTTTATTTAAGGAATTTATTGCATTATTTAAGGACTCTGTGCATTATTTAAGGAATTTGCTGCATTATTTAAGGACTCTGCTGCATTATTTAATGACTCTGCTGCGGTATTTAAGGACTCTGCTGCATTATTTAAGCACTCTGCTGCTTTATTTATGGACTTTGCTGCATTATTTAAGGACTCTGCTGTGGTATTTTAAGACTCTGCTGCATTATTTAAGGACTTTGATGCATTATTTAAGAACTCTGCCGCAGTATTTAAGGACTCTGCTGCATTTTTTAAGGTCTTTGATGCATTATTTAAGGACTCTTCTGAATTAATTAAGGACTTTGCTGCATTATTTTAGGACGCTGCTGCGGTATTTAAGGCCTCTGCTGCATTATTTAAGGACTTTGCTGCATAATTTAAGGACTCTGCTGCATTATTAAGCACGTTGCTGCATTATTTAAGGACTTTATTGCATTATTTAAGGATTCTGCTGCATTATTTATGGAATTTGCTGCATTATTTAAGGAATTTGCTGCATTATTTAAGAACTCTGCTGCAGTATTTAAGGACTCTGCTGCATTATTTAAGGACTTTATTGCATTATTTAAGGAATCTGCTGCAGAATTTAAGGAATCTGCTGCATTATTTAAGGACGTTGTTGCATTATTTAAGGACTCTGTGCATTATTTAAGGAATTTGCTGCATTATTTAAGGACTCTGCTGCATTATTTAAGGACTTTGCTGCATTATTTAAGTACTTTGCGGCAGTAATTAAGGAATCTGCTGCATTATTTAAGGACTTTGTTGCATTATTTAAGGACTGTGCTGCATTGCTTAAGGACTCTGCTGCATTATTTAAGGACGTTGCTGCATTATTTAAGGACTTTGTTGCATTATTTAAGGACTCTGCTGCATTATTTAAGGACTTTGTTGCATTATTTAAGGACTCTGTTGCATTATTTAAGGACTTTGCTGCATTATTTAAGTACTCTGGTGCATTATTTAAGGACTCTGCTGCATTATTTAAGGACTTTGCTGCATTATTTAAGGACTCTGCTGCATTATTTAAGGACTTTGCTGCATTATTTAAGTATGCTGCTGCGGTATTTAAGGCCTCTGCTGCATTATTTAAGGACTCTGCTGCATTATTAAGGACGTTGCTGCATTATTTAAGGACTTTATTGCATTATTTAAGGATTCTGCTGCATTATTTAAGGAATTTGCTGCATTATTTAAGGACTCTGCTGCATTATTTAAGGAATTTGCTGCATTATTTAAGGACTCTGCTGCATTATTTAAGGACTTTGTTGCATCATTTAATGACTCTGCTGCAGTATTTAAGGACTATGTTGCATTATTTAAGGACTTTGATGCATTATTTAAGGAGGCTGCTGCAGAATTTAAGGAATCTGCTGCATTATTTAAGGACTTTGTTGCATTATTTAAGGACTCTGCTGCATTATTTAAGGACGCTGCTGCAGTATTTAAGGCCTCTTCTGCATTATTTAAGGACTCTACTGCATTATTAAGGACGTTGCTGCATTATTTAAGGACTTTATTGCATTATTTAAGGATTCTGCTGCATTATTTAAGGAATTAGCTGCATTATTTAAGTACTCTGCTGCATTATTTAAGGACTTTGCTGCATTATTTAAGTATGCTGCTGCAGTATTTAAGGCCTCTGCTGCATTATTTAAGGACTCTGCTGCATTATTAAGGACGTTGCTGCATTATTTAAGGACTTTATTGCATTATTTAAGGATTCTGCTGCATTATTTAAGGAATTTGCTGCATTATTTAAGGACTCTGCTGCATTATTTAAGGACTTTGTTGCATTATTTAATGACTCTGCTGGGGTATTTAAGGACTCTGCTGCATTATTTAAGGACTTTGTTGCATTATTTAAGGACTCTGCTGCATTATTTAAGGACTTTGCTGCATTATTTAAGGACTTTGATGCATTATTTAAGGACGCTGCTGCAGAATTTAAGTAATCTGCTGCATTATTTAAGGACTCTGCTGCATTATTTAAGGACTTTGCTGCATTATTTAAGGACTCTGCTGCATTATTTAAGGACTTTGTTGCATTATTTAATGACTCTGCTGCGGTATTTAAGGACTCTGCTGTATTATTTAAGGACTTTGCTGCATTATTTAAGGACTCTGCTTCATTATTTAAGGACTTTGTTGCATTATTTAAGGACTCTGCTGCATTATTTAAGGACTTCGTTGCATTATTTAAGGACTCTGCTGCATTATTTAAAGACTTTGCTGCATTATTTAAGTACTCTGGTGCATTATTTAAGGACTCGGCTGCATTATTTAAAGACTTTGCTGCATTATTTAAGTACTCTGGTGCATTATTTAAGGACTCTGCTGCATTATTTAAGGACTTTGCTGCATTATTTAAGGACTCTGCTGCATTATTTAAGGACTTTGCTGCATTATTTAAGTATGCTGCTGCGGTATTTAAGGCCTCTGCTGCATTATTTAAGGACTCTGCTGCATTATTAAGGACGTTGCTGCATTATTTAAGGACTTTATTGCATTATTTAAGGATTCTGCTGCATTATTTAAGGAATTTGCTGCATTATTTAAGGACTCTGCTGTATTATTTAAGGACTTTGTTGCATTATTTAATGACTCTGCTGGGGTATTTAAGGACTCTGCTGCATTATTTAAGGGCTTTGCTGCATTATTTAAGGACTCTGCTGCAGTATTTAAGGACTCTGCTGCATTATTTAAGGACTTTGATGCATTATTTAAGGACGCTGCTGCAGAATTTAAGGAATCTGCTGCATTATTTAAGGACTTTGTTGCATTATTTAAGGACTATGCTGCATTATGTAAGGACTCTGCTGCATTATTTAAGGACTTTGCTGCATTATTTAATTACTCTGCTGCATTATTTAAGGACTTTGTTGCATTATTTAAGGACTCTGCTGCATTATTTAAGGACTTTGCTGCATTATTTAAGGACTTTGATGCATTATTTAAGGACGCTGCTGCAGAATTTAAGTAATCTGCTGCATTATTTAAGGACTCTGCTGCATTATTTAAGGACTTTGCTGCATTATTTAAGGACTCTGCTGCATTATTTAAGGACTTTGTTGCATTATTTAATGACTCTGCTGCGGTATTTAAGGACTCTGCTGCATTATTTAAGGACTTTGCTGCATTATTTAAGGACTTTGCTGCAGTAATTAAGGAATCTGCTGCATTATTTAAGGACTTTGTTGCATTATTTAAGGACTGTGCTGCATTGCTTAAGGACTCTGCTGCATTATTTAAGGACTTTGCTGCATTATTTAAGGACTTTGTTGCATTATTTAAGGACTCTGCTGCATTATTTAAGGACTTTGTTGCATTATTTAAGGACTCTGTTGCATTATTTAAGGACTTTGCTGCATTATTTAAGTACTCTGGTGCATTATTTAAGGACTTTGTTGCATTATTTAAGGACTCTGCTGCATTATTTAAGGACTTTGTTGCATTATTTAAGGACTCTGTTGCATTATTTAAGGACTTTGCTGCATTATTTAAGTACTCTGGTGCATTATTTAAGGACTTTGTTGCATTATTTAAGGACTCTGCTGCATTATTTAAGGACTTTGTTGCATTATTTAAGGACTCTGCTGCATTATTTAAAGACTTTGCTGCATTATTTAAGTACTCTGGTGCATTATTTAAGGACTCTGCTGCATTATTTAAAGACTTTTCTGCATTATTTAAGTACTCTGGTGCATTATTTAAGGACTTTGTTGCATTATTTAAGTATGCTGCTGCGGTATTTAAGGCCTCTGCTGCATTATTTAAGGACTCTGCTGCATTATTAAGGACGTTGCTGCATTATTTAAGGACTTTATTGCATTATTTAAGGATTCTGCTAAATTATTTAAGGAATTTGCTGCATTATTTAAGGACTCTGCTGCATTATTTAAGGACTTTGTTGCATTATTTAATGACTCTGCTGCGGTATTTAAGGACTCTGCTGAATTATTTAAGGACTTTGCTGCATTATTTAAGGACTCTGCTTCATTATTTAAGGACTTTGTTGCATTATTTAAGGACTCTGCTGCATTCTTTAAGGACTTCGTTGCGTTATTTAAGGACTCTGCTGCATTATTTAAGGACTTTGCTGCATTATTTAAGGACTTTGATGCATTATTTAAGGACGCTGCTGCAGAATTTAAGTAATCTGCTGCATTATTTAAGGACTCTGCTGCATTATTTAAGGACTTTGCTGCATTATTTAAGGACTCTGCTGCATTATTTAAGGACTTTGTTGCATTATTTAATGACTCTGCTGCGGTATTTAAGGACTCTGCTGTATTATTTAAGGACTTTGCTGCATTATTTAAGGACTCTGCTTCATTATTTAAGGACTTTGTTGCATTATTTAAGGACTCTGCTGCATTCTTTAAGGACTTCGTTGCATTATTTAAGGACTCTGCTGCATTATTTAAAGACTTTGCTGCATTATTTAAGTACTCTGGTGCATTATTTAAGGACTCTGCTGCATTATTTAAGGACTTTGCTGCATTATTTAAGGACTCTGCTGCATTATTTAAGGACTTTGCTGCATTATTTAAGTATGCTGCTGCGGTATTTAAGGCCTCTGCTGCATTATTTAAGGACTCTGCTGCATTATTAAGGACGTTGCTGCATTATTTAAGGACTTTATTGCATTATTTAAGGATTCTGCTGCATTATTTAAGGAATTTGCTGCATTATTTAAGGACTCTGCTGCATTATTTAAGGACTTTGTTGCATTATTTAATGACTCTGCTGGGGTATTTAAGGACTCTGCTGCATTATTTAAGGGCTTTGCTGCATTATTTAAGGACTCTGCTGCAGTATTTAAGGACTCTGCTGCATTATTTAAGGACTTTGATGCATTATTTAAGGACGCTGCTGCAGAATTTAAGGAATCTGCTGCATTATTTAAGGACTTTGTTGCATTATTTAAGGACTATGCTGCATTATGTAAGGACTCTGCTGCATTATTTAAGGACTTTGCTGCATTATTTAATTACTCTGCTGCATTATTTAAGGACTTTGTTGCATTATTTAAGGACTCTGCTGCATTATTTAAGGACTTTGCTGCATTATTTAAGGACTTTGATGCATTATTTAAGGACGCTGCTGCAGAATTTAAGTAATCTGCTGCATTATTTAAGGACTCTGCTGCATTATTTAAGGACTTTGCTGCATTATTTAAGGACTCTGCTGCATTATTTAAGGACTTTGTTGCATTATTTAATGACTCTGCTGCGGTATTTAAGGACTCTGCTGCATTATTTAAGGACTTTGCTGCATAATTTAAGGACTTTGCTGCAGTAATTAAGGAATCTGCTGCATTATTTAAGGACTTTGTTGCATTATTTAAGGACTGTGCTGCATTGCTTAAGGACTCTGCTGCATTATTTAAGGACTTTGCTGCATTATTTAAGGACTTTGTTGCATTATTTAAGGACTCTGCTGCATTATTTAAGGACTTTGTTGCATTATTTAAGGACTCTGCTGCATTATTTAAGGACTTTGCTGCATTATTTAAGGACTCTGCTGCATTATTTAAGGACTTTGTTGCATTATTTAATGACTCTGCTGCGGTATTTAAGGACTCTTCTGCATTATTTAAGGACTTTGCTGCATTATTTAAGGACTCTGCTTCATTATTTAAGGACTTTGTTGCATTATTTAAGGACTCTGCTGCATTATTTAAGGACTTTGCTGCATTATTTAAGGACTCTGCTGCATTATTTAAGGACTTTGTTGCATTATTTAATGACTCTGCTGCGGTATTTAAGGACTCTTCTGCATTATTTAAGGACTTTGCTGCATTATTTAAGGACTCTGCTTCATTATTTAAGGACTTTGTTGCATTATTTAAGGACTCTGCTGCATTATTTAAGGACTTTGTTGCATTATTTAAGGACTCTGCTGCATTATTTAAAGACTTTGCTGCATTATTTAAGTACTCTGGTGCATTATTTAAGGACTCTGCTGCATTATTTAAAGACTTTGCTGCATTATTTAAGTACTCTGGTGCATTATTTAAGGACTTTGTTGCATTATTTAAGTATGCTGCTGCGGTATTTAAGGCCTCTGCTGCATTATTTAAGGACTCTGCTGCATTATTTAAAGACTTTGCTGCATTATTTAAGGATTCTGCTGCATTATTTAAGGACTTTGTTGCATTATTTAAGGACGCTGCTGCGGTATTTAAGGACTCTGCTACATTATATAAGGACTTTGCTGCATTATTTCAGGACTCGGCTGCATTATTAAGGGCGTTGCTGCATTTTATTTAAGGAATTTATTGCATTATTTAAGGACTCTGTGCATTATTTAAGGAATTTGCTGCATTATTTAAGGACTCTGCTGCATTATTTAATGACTCTGCTGCGGTATTTAAGGACTCTGCTGCATTATTTAAGCACTCTGCTGCTTTATTTATGGACTTTGCTGCATTATTTAAGGACTCTGCTGTGGTATTTTAAGACTCTGCTGCATTATTTAAGGACTTTGATGCATTATTTAAGAACTCTGCCGCAGTATTTAAGGACTCTGCTGCATTTTTTAAGGTCTTTGATGCATTATTTAAGGACTCTTCTGAATTAATTAAGGACTTTGCTGCATTATTTTAGGACGCTGCTGCGGTATTTAAGGCCTCTGCTGCATTATTTAAGGACTTTGCTGCATAATTTAAGGACTCTGCTGCATTATTAAGCACGTTGCTGCATTATTTAAGGACTTTATTGCATTATTTAAGGATTCTGCTGCATTATTTATGGAATTTGCTGCATTATTTAAGGAATTTGCTGCATTATTTAAGAACTCTGCTGCAGTATTTAAGGACTCTGCTGCATTATTTAAGGACTTTATTGCATTATTTAAGGACGCTGCTGCAGAATTTAAGGAATCTGCTGCATTATTTAAGGACGTTGTTGCATTATTTAAGGACTCTGTGCATTATTTAAGGAATTTGCTGCATTATTTAAGGACTCTGCTGCATTATTTAAGGACTTTGCTGCATTATTTAAGGACTTTGCGGCAGTAATTAAGGAATCTGCTGCATTATTTAAGGACTTTGTTGCATTATTTAAGGACTGTGCTGCATTGCTTAAGGACTCTGCTGCATTATTTAAGGACGTTGCTGCATTATTTAAGGACTTTGTTGCATTATTTAAGTACTCTGGTGCATTATTTAAGGACTTTGTTGCATTATTTAAGGACTCTGCTGCATTATTTAAGGACTTTGTTGCATTATTTAAGGACTCTGCTGCATTATTTAAGGACTTTGCTGCATTATTTAAGTATGCTGCTGCGGTATTTAAGGCCTCTGCTGCATTATTTAAGGACTTTGCTGCATTATTTAAGGACTCTTCTGCATTATTAAGGACGGTGCTGCATTATTTAAGTACTTTATTGCATTATTTAAGGATTCTGCTGCATTATTTAAGGAATTTGCTGCATTATTTAAGGGCTCTGCTGCATTATTTAAGGACTTTGTTGCATCATTTAATGACTCTGCTGCAGTATTTAAGGACTATGTTGCATTATTTAAGGACTTTGATGCATTATTTAAGGAGGCTGCTGCAGAATTTAAGGAATCTGCTGCATTATTTAAGGACTTTGTTGCATTATTTAAGGACTCTGCTGCATTATTTAAGGACGCTGCTGCAGTATTTAAGGCCTCTTCTGCATTATTTAAGGACTCTACTGCATTATTAAGGACGTTGCTGCATTATTTAAGGACTTTATTGCATTATTTAAGGATTCTGCTGCATTATTTAAGGAATTAGCTGCATTATTTAAGTACTCTGCTGCATTATTTAAGGACTTTGCTGCATTATTTAAGTATGCTGCTGCAGTATTTAAGGCCTCTGCTGCATTATTTAAGGACTCTGCTGCATTATTAAGGACGTTGCTGCATTATTTAAGGACTTTATTGCATTATTTAAGGATTCTGCTGCATTATTTAAGGAATTTGCTGCATTATTTAAGGACTCTGCTGCATTATTTAAGGACTTTGTTGCATTATTTAATGACTCTGCTGGGGTATTTAAGGACTCTGCTGCATTATTTAAGGACTTTGTTGCATTATTTAAGGACTCTGCTGCATTATTTAAGGACTTTGCTGCATTATTTAAGGACTTTGATGCATTATTTAAGGACGCTGCTGCAGAATTTAAGTAATCTGCTGCATTATTTAAGGACTCTGCTGCATTATTTAAGGACTTTGCTGCATTATTTAAGGACTCTGCTGCATTATTTAAGGACTTTGTTGCATTATTTAATGACTCTGCTGCGGTATTTAAGGACTCTGCTGTATTATTTAAGGACTTTGCTGCATTATTTAAGGACTCTGCTTCATTATTTAAGGACTTTGTTGCATTATTTAAGGACTCTGCTGCATTATTTAAGGACTTCGTTGCATTATTTAAGGACTCTGCTGCATTATTTAAAGACTTTGCTGCATTATTTAAGTACTCTGGTGCATTATTTAAGGACTCGGCTGCATTATTTAAAGACTTTGCTGCATTATTTAAGTACTCTGGTGCATTATTTAAGGACTCTGCTGCATTATTTAAGGACTTTGCTGCATTATTTAAGGACTCTGCTGCATTATTTAAGGACTTTGCTGCATTATTTAAGTATGCTGCTGCGGTATTTAAGGCCTCTGCTGCATTATTTAAGGACTCTGCTGCATTATTAAGGACGTTGCTGCATTATTTAAGGACTTTATTGCATTATTTAAGGATTCTGCTGCATTATTTAAGGAATTTGCTGCATTATTTAAGGACTCTGCTGTATTATTTAAGGACTTTGTTGCATTATTTAATGACTCTGCTGGGGTATT
This sequence comes from Phyllobates terribilis, assembly GCF_046119375.1. Taxonomy (NCBI): domain Eukaryota; kingdom Metazoa; phylum Chordata; class Amphibia; order Anura; family Dendrobatidae; genus Phyllobates; species Phyllobates terribilis. The sequence continues at coordinate 445,494 of NW_027362988.1, read as the reverse complement.
TAAGGACTCTGCTGCATTATTTAAGGGCTTTGCTGCATTATTTAAGGACTCTGCTGCAGTATTTAAGGACTCTGCTGCATTATTTAAGGACTTTGATGCATTATTTAAGGACGCTGCTGCAGAATTTAAGGAATCTGCTGCATTATTTAAGGACTTTGTTGCATTATTTAAGGACTATGCTGCATTATGTAAGGACTCTGCTGCATTATTTAAGGACTTTGCTGCATTATTTAATTACTCTGCTGCATTATTTAAGGACTTTGTTGCATTATTTAAGGACTCTGCTGCATTATTTAAGGACTTTGCTGCATTATTTAAGGACTTTGATGCATTATTTAAGGACGCTGCTGCAGAATTTAAGTAATCTGCTGCATTATTTAAGGACTCTGCTGCATTATTTAAGGACTTTGCTGCATTATTTAAGGACTCTGCTGCATTATTTAAGGACTTTGTTGCATTATTTAATGACTCTGCTGCGGTATTTAAGGACTCTGCTGCATTATTTAAGGACTTTGCTGCATTATTTAAGGACTTTGCTGCAGTAATTAAGGAATCTGCTGCATTATTTAAGGACTTTGTTGCATTATTTAAGGACTGTGCTGCATTGCTTAAGGACTCTGCTGCATTATTTAAGGACTTTGCTGCATTATTTAAGGACTTTGTTGCATTATTTAAGGACTCTGCTGCATTATTTAAGGACTTTGTTGCATTATTTAAGGACTCTGTTGCATTATTTAAGGACTTTGCTGCATTATTTAAGGACTTTGTTGCATTATTTAAGGACTCTGCTGCATTATTTAAGGACTTTGTTGCATTATTTAAGGACTCTGTTGCATTATTTAAGGACTTTGCTGCATTATTTAAGTACTCTGGTGCATTATTTAAGGACTTTGTTGCATTATTTAAGGACTCTGCTGCATTATTTAAGGACTTTGTTGCATTATTTAAGGACTCTGCTGCATTATTTAAAGACTTTGCTGCATTATTTAAGTACTCTGGTGCATTATTTAAGGACTCTGCTGCATTATTTAAAGACTTTTCTGCATTATTTAAGTACTCTGGTGCATTATTTAAGGACTTTGTTGCATTATTTAAGTATGCTGCTGCGGTATTTAAGGCCTCTGCTGCATTATTTAAGGACTCTGCTGCATTATTAAGGACGTTGCTGCATTATTTAAGGACTTTATTGCATTATTTAAGGATTCTGCTAAATTATTTAAGGAATTTGCTGCATTATTTAAGGACTCTGCTGCATTATTTAAGGACTTTGTTGCATTATTTAATGACTCTGCTGCGGTATTTAAGGACTCTGCTGAATTATTTAAGGACTTTGCTGCATTATTTAAGGACTCTGCTTCATTATTTAAGGACTTTGTTGCATTATTTAAGGACTCTGCTGCATTCTTTAAGGACTTCGTTGCGTTATTTAAGGACTCTGCTGCATTATTTAAGGACTTTGCTGCATTATTTAAGGACTTTGATGCATTATTTAAGGACGCTGCTGCAGAATTTAAGTAATCTGCTGCATTATTTAAGGACTCTGCTGCATTATTTAAGGACTTTGCTGCATTATTTAAGGACTCTGCTGCATTATTTAAGGACTTTGTTGCATTATTTAATGACTCTGCTGCGGTATTTAAGGACTCTGCTGTATTATTTAAGGACTTTGCTGCATTATTTAAGGACTCTGCTTCATTATTTAAGGACTTTGTTGCATTATTTAAGGACTCTGCTGCATTCTTTAAGGACTTCGTTGCATTATTTAAGGACTCTGCTGCATTATTTAAAGACTTTGCTGCATTATTTAAGTACTCTGGTGCATTATTTAAGGACTCTGCTGCATTATTTAAGGACTTTGCTGCATTATTTAAGGACTCTGCTGCATTATTTAAGGACTTTGCTGCATTATTTAAGTATGCTGCTGCGGTATTTAAGGCCTCTGCTGCATTATTTAAGGACTCTGCTGCATTATTAAGGACGTTGCTGCATTATTTAAGGACTTTATTGCATTATTTAAGGATTCTGCTGCATTATTTAAGGAATTTGCTGCATTATTTAAGGACTCTGCTGCATTATTTAAGGACTTTGTTGCATTATTTAATGACTCTGCTGGGGTATTTAAGGACTCTGCTGCATTATTTAAGGGCTTTGCTGCATTATTTAAGGACTCTGCTGCAGTATTTAAGGACTCTGCTGCATTATTTAAGGACTTTGATGCATTATTTAAGGACGCTGCTGCAGAATTTAAGGAATCTGCTGCATTATTTAAGGACTTTGTTGCATTATTTAAGGACTATGCTGCATTATGTAAGGACTCTGCTGCATTATTTAAGGACTTTGCTGCATTATTTAATTACTCTGCTGCATTATTTAAGGACTTTGTTGCATTATTTAAGGACTCTGCTGCATTATTTAAGGACTTTGCTGCATTATTTAAGGACTTTGATGCATTATTTAAGGACGCTGCTGCAGAATTTAAGTAATCTGCTGCATTATTTAAGGACTCTGCTGCATTATTTAAGGACTTTGTTGCATTATTTAATGACTCTGCTGCGGTATTTAAGGACTCTGCTGCATTATTTAAGGACTTTGCTGCATAATTTAAGGACTTTGCTGCAGTAATTAAGGAATCTGCTGCATTATTTAAGGACTTTGTTGCATTATTTAAGGACTGTGCTGCATTGCTTAAGGACTCTGCTGCATTATTTAAGGACTTTGCTGCATTATTTAAGGACTTTGTTGCATTATTTAAGGACTCTGCTGCATTATTTAAGGACTTTGTTGCATTATTTAAGGACTCTGTTGCATTATTTAAGGACTTTGCTGCATTATTTAAGTACTCTGGTGCATTATTTAAGGACTTTGTTGCACTATTTAAGGACTCTGCTGCATTATTTAAGGACTTTGTTGCATTATTTAAGGACTCTGCTGCATTATTTAAGGACTTTGCTGCATTATTTAAGGACTCTGCTGCATTATTTAAGGACTTTGTTGCATTATTTAATGACTCTGCTGCGGTATTTAAGGACTCTTCTGCATTATTTAAGGACTTTGCTGCATTATTTAAGGACTCTGCTTCATTATTTAAGGACTTTGTTGCATTATTTAAGGACTCTGCTGCATTATTTAAGGACTTTGCTGCATTATTTAAGGACTCTGCTGCATTATTTAAGGACTTTGTTGCATTATTTAATGACTCTGCTGCGGTATTTAAGGACTCTTCTGCATTATTTAAGGACTTTGCTGCATTATTTAAGGACTCTGCTTCATTATTTAAGGACTTTGTTGCATTATTTAAGGACTCTGCTGCATTATTTAAGGACTTTGTTGCATTATTTAAGGACTCTGCTGCATTATTTAAAGACTTTGCTGCATTATTTAAGTACTCTGGTGCATTATTTAAGGACTCTGCTGCATTATTTAAAGACTTTGCTGCATTATTTAAGTACTCTGGTGCATTATTTAAGGACTTTGTTGCATTATTTAAGTATGCTGCTGCGGTATTTAAGGCCTCTGCTGCATTATTTAAGGACTCTGCTGCATTATTTAAAGACTTTGCTGCATTATTTAAGGATTCTGCTGCATTATTTAAGGACTTTGTTGCATTATTTAAGGACGCTGCTGCGGTATTTAAGGACTCTGCTACATTATATAAGGACTTTGCTGCATTATTTCAGGACTCGGCTGCATTATTAAGGGCGTTGCTGCATTTTATTTAAGGAATTTATTGCATTATTTAAGGACTCTGTGCATTATTTAAGGAATTTGCTGCATTATTTAAGGACTCTGCTGCATTATTTAATGACTCTGCTGCGGTATTTAAGGGCTCTGCTGCATTATTTAAGCACTCTGCTGCTTTATTTATGGACTTTGCTGCATTATTTAAGGACTCTGCTGTGGTATTTTAAGACTCTGCTGCATTATTTAAGGACTTTGATGCATTATTTAAGAACTCTGCCGCAGTATTTAAGGACTCTGCTGCATTTTTTAAGGTCTTTGATGCATTATTTAAGGACTCTTCTGAATTAATTAAGGACTTTGCTGCATTATTTTAGGACGCTGCTGCGGTATTTAAGGCCTCTGCTGCATTATTTAAGGACTTTGCTGCATAATTTAAGGACTCTGCTGCATTATTAAGCACGTTGCTGCATTATTTAAGGACTTTATTGCATTATTTAAGGATTCTGCTGCATTATTTATGGAATTTGCTGCATTATTTAAGGAATTTGCTGCATTATTTAAGAACTCTGCTGCAGTATTTAAGGACTCTGCTGCATTCTTTAAGGACTTCGTTGCATTATTTAAGGACTCTGCTGCATTATTTAAAGACTTTGCTGCATTATTTAAGTACTCTGGTGCATTATTTAAGGACTCTGCTGCATTATTTAAGGACTTTGCTGCATTATTTAAGGACTCTGCTGCATTATTTAAGGACTTTGCTGCATTATTTAAGTATGCTGCTGCGGTATTTAAGGCCTCTGCTGCATTATTTAAGGACTCTGCTGCATTATTAAGGACGTTGCTGCATTATTTAAGGACTTTATTGCATTATTTAAGGATTCTGCTGCATTATTTAAGGAATTTGCTGCATTATTTAAGGACTCTGCTGCATTATTTAAGGACTTTGTTGCATTATTTAATGACTCTGCTGGGGTATTTAAGGACTCTGCTGCATTATTTAAGGGCTTTGCTGCATTATTTAAGGACTCTGCTGCAGTATTTAAGGACTCTGCTGCATTATTTAAGGACTTTGATGCATTATTTAAGGACGCTGCAGCAGAATTTAAGGAATCTGCTGCATTATTTAAGGACTTTGTTGCATTATTTAAGGACTATGCTGCATTATGTAAGGACTCTGCTGCATTATTTAAGGACTTTGCTGCATTATTTAATTACTCTGCTGCATTATTTAAGGACTTTGTTGCATTATTTAAGGACTCTGCTGCATTATTTAAGGACTTTGCTGCATTATTTAAGGACTTTGATGCATTATTTAAAGACGCTGCTGCAGAATTTAAGTAATCTGCTGCATTATTTAAGGACTCTGCTGCATTATTTAAGGACTTTGCTGCATTATTTAAGGACTCTGCTGCATTATTTAAGGACTTTGTTGCATTATTTAATGACTCTGCTGCGGTATTTAAGGACTCTGCTGCATTATTTAAGGACTTTGCTGCATTATTTAAGGACTTTGCTGCAGTAATTAAGGAATCTGCTGCATTATTTAAGGACTTTGTTGCATTATTTAAGGACTGTGCTGCATTGCTTAAGGACTCTGCTGCATTATTTAAGGACTTTGCTGCATTATTTAAGGACTTTGTTGCATTATTTAAGGACTCTGCTGCATTATTTAAGGACTTTGTTGCATTATTTAAGGACTCTGTTGCATTATTTAAGGACTTTGCTGCATTATTTAAGTACTCTGGTGCATTATTTAAGGACTTTGTTGCACTATTTAAGGACTCTGCTGCATTATTTAAGGACTTTGTTGCATTATTTAAGGACTCTGCTGCATTATTTAAGGACTTTGCTGCATTATTTAAGGACTCTGCTGCATTATTTAAGGACTTTGTTGCATTATTTAATGACTCTGCTGCGGTATTTAAGGACTCTTCTGCATTATTTAAGGACTTTGCTGCATTATTTAAGGACTCTGCTTCATTATTTAAGGACTTTGTTGCATTATTTAAGGACTCTGCTGCATTATTTAAGGACTTTGCTGCATTATTTAAGGACTCTGCTGCATTATTTAAGGACTTTGTTGCATTATTTAATGACTCTGCTGCGGTATTTAAGGACTCTTCTGCATTATTTAAGGACTTTGCTGCATTATTTAAGGACTCTGCTTCATTATTTAAGGACTTTGTTGCATTATTTAAGGACTCTGCTGCATTATTTAAGGACTTTGTTGCATTATTTAAGGACTCTGCTGCATTATTTAAAGACTTTGCTGCATTATTTAAGTACTCTGGTGCATTATTTAAGGACTCTGCTGCATTATTTAAAGACTTTGCTGCATTATTTAAGTACTCTGGTGCATTATTTAAGGACTTTGTTGCATTATTTAAGTATGCTGCTGCGGTATTTAAGGCCTCTGCTGCATTATTTAAGGACTCTGCTGCATTATTTAAAGACTTTGTTGCATTATTTAAGGACTCTGCTGCATTATTTAAGGACTTTGCTGCATTATTTAAGGACTTTGATGCATTATTTAAGGACGCTGCTGCAGAATTTAAGTAATCTGCTGCATTATTTAAGGACTCTGCTGCATTATTTAAGGACTTTGCTGCATTATTTAAGGACTCTGCTGCATTATTTAAGGACTTTGTTGCATTATTTAATGACTCTGCTGCGGTATTTAAGGACTCTGCTGTATTATTTAAGGACTTTGCTGCATTATTTAAGGACTCTGCTTCATTATTTAAGGACTTTGTTGCATTATTTAAGGACTCTGCTGCATTATTTAAGGACTTCGTTGCATTATTTAAGGACTCTGCTGCATTATTTAAAGACTTTGCTGCATTATTTAAGTACTCTGGTGCATTATTTAAGGACTCGGCTGCATTATTTAAAGACTTTGCTGCATTATTTAAGTACTCTGGTGCATTATTTAAGGACTCTGCTGCATTATTTAAGGACTTTGCTGCATTATTTAAGGACTCTGCTGCATTATTTAAGGACTTTGCTGCATTATTTAAGTATGCTGCTGCGGTATTTAAGGCCTCTGCTGCATTATTTAAGGACTCTGCTGCATTATTAAGGACGTTGCTGCATTATTTAAGGACTTTATTGCATTATTTAAGGATTCTGCTGCATTATTTAAGGAATTTGCTGCATTATTTAAGGACTCTGCTGCATTATTTAAGGACTTTGCTGCATTATTTAAGGACTTTGATGCATTATTTAAGGACGCTGCTGCAGAATTTAAGTAATCTGCTGCATTATTTAAGGACTCTGCTGCATTATTTAAGGACTTTGCTGCATTATTTAAGGACTCTGCTGCATTATTTAAGGACTTTGTTGCATTATTTAATGACTCTGCTGCGGTATTTAAGGACTCTGCTGCATTATTTAAGGACTTTGCTGCATTATTTAAGGACTTTGCTGCAGTAATTAAGGAATCTGCTGCATTATTTAAGGACTTTGTTGCATTATTTAAGGACTGTGCTGCATTGCTTAAGGACTCTGCTGCATTATTTAAGGACTTTGCTGCATTATTTAAGGACTTTGTTGCATTATTTAAGGACTCTGCTGCATTATTTAAGGACTTTGTTGCATTATTTAAGGACTCTGTTGCATTATTTAAGGACTTTGCTGCATTATTTAAGGACTTTGTTGCATTATTTAAGGACTCTGCTGCATTATTTAAGGACTTTGTTGCATTATTTAAGGACTCTGTTGCATTATTTAAGGACTTTGCTGCATTATTTAAGTACTCTGGTGCATTATTTAAGGACTTTGTTGCATTATTTAAGGACTCTGCTGCATTATTTAAGGACTTTGTTGCATTATTTAAGGACTCTGCTGCATTATTTAAAGACTTTGCTGCATTATTTAAGTACTCTGGTGCATTATTTAAGGACTCTGCTGCATTATTTAAAGACTTTTCTGCATTATTTAAGTACTCTGGTGCATTATTTAAGGACTTTGTTGCATTATTTAAGTATGCTGCTGCGGTATTTAAGGCCTCTGCTGCATTATTTAAGGACTCTGCTGCATTATTAAGGACGTTGCTGCATTATTTAAGGACTTTATTGCATTATTTAAGGATTCTGCTAAATTATTTAAGGAATTTGCTGCATTATTTAAGGACTCTGCTGCATTATTTAAGGACTTTGTTGCATTATTTAATGACTCTGCTGCGGTATTTAAGGACTCTGCTGAATTATTTAAGGACTTTGCTGCATTATTTAAGGACTCTGCTTCATTATTTAAGGACTTTGTTGCATTATTTAAGGACTCTGCTGCATTCTTTAAGGACTTCGTTGCGTTATTTAAGGACTCTGCTGCATTATTTAAGGACTTTGCTGCATTATTTAAGGACTTTGATGCATTATTTAAGGACGCTGCTGCAGAATTTAAGTAATCTGCTGCATTATTTAAGGACTCTGCTGCATTATTTAAGGACTTTGCTGCATTATTTAAGGACTCTGCTGCATTATTTAAGGACTTTGTTGCATTATTTAATGACTCTGCTGCGGTATTTAAGGACTCTGCTGTATTATTTAAGGACTTTGCTGCATTATTTAAGGACTCTGCTTCATTATTTAAGGACTTTGTTGCATTATTTAAGGACTCTGCTGCATTCTTTAAGGACTTCGTTGCATTATTTAAGGACTCTGCTGCATTATTTAAAGACTTTGCTGCATTATTTAAGTACTCTGGTGCATTATTTAAGGACTCTGCTGCATTATTTAAGGACTTTGCTGCATTATTTAAGGACTCTGCTGCATTATTTAAGGACTTTGCTGCATTATTTAAGTATGCTGCTGCGGTATTTAAGGCCTCTGCTGCATTATTTAAGGACTCTGCTGCATTATTAAGGACGTTGCTGCATTATTTAAGGACTTTATTGCATTATTTAAGGATTCTGCTGCATTATTTAAGGAATTTGCTGCATTATTTAAGGACTCTGCTGCATTATTTAAGGACTTTGTTGCATTATTTAATGACTCTGCTGGGGTATTTAAGGACTCTGCTGCATTATTTAAGGGCTTTGCTGCATTATTTAAGGACTCTGCTGCAGTATTTAAGGACTCTGCTGCATTATTTAAGGACTTTGATGCATTATTTAAGGACGCTGCTGCAGAATTTAAGGAATCTGCTGCATTATTTAAGGACTTTGTTGCATTATTTAAGGACTATGCTGCATTATGTAAGGACTCTGCTGCATTATTTAAGGACTTTGCTGCATTATTTAATTACTCTGCTGCATTATTTAAGGACTTTGTTGCATTATTTAAGGACTCTGCTGCATTATTTAAGGACTTTGCTGCATTATTTAAGGACTTTGATGCATTATTTAAGGACGCTGCTGCAGAATTTAAGTAATCTGCTGCATTATTTAAGGACTCTGCTGCATTATTTAAGGACTTTGTTGCATTATTTAATGACTCTGCTGCGGTATTTAAGGACTCTGCTGCATTATTTAAGGACTTTGCTGCATAATTTAAGGACTTTGCTGCAGTAATTAAGGAATCTGCTGCATTATTTAAGGACTTTGTTGCATTATTTAAGGACTGTGCTGCATTGCTTAAGGACTCTGCTGCATTATTTAAGGACTTTGCTGCATTATTTAAGGACTTTGTTGCATTATTTAAGGACTCTGCTGCATTATTTAAGGACTTTGTTGCATTATTTAAGGACTCTGTTGCATTATTTAAGGACTTTGCTGCATTATTTAAGTACTCTGGTGCATTATTTAAGGACTTTGTTGCACTATTTAAGGACTCTGCTGCATTATTTAAGGACTTTGTTGCATTATTTAAGGACTCTGCTGCATTATTTAAGGACTTTGCTGCATTATTTAAGGACTCTGCTGCATTATTTAAGGACTTTGTTGCATTATTTAATGACTCTGCTGCGGTATTTAAGGACTCTTCTGCATTATTTAAGGACTTTGCTGCATTATTTAAGGACTCTGCTTCATTATTTAAGGACTTTGTTGCATTATTTAAGGACTCTGCTGCATTATTTAAGGACTTTGCTGCATTATTTAAGGACTCTGCTGCATTATTTAAGGACTTTGTTGCATTATTTAATGACTCTGCTGCGGTATTTAAGGACTCTTCTGCATTATTTAAGGACTTTGCTGCATTATTTAAGGACTCTGCTTCATTATTTAAGGACTTTGTTGCATTATTTAAGGACTCTGCTGCATTATTTAAGGACTTTGTTGCATTATTTAAGGACTCTGCTGCATTATTTAAAGACTTTGCTGCATTATTTAAGTACTCTGGTGCATTATTTAAGGACTCTGCTGCATTATTTAAAGACTTTGCTGCATTATTTAAGTACTCTGGTGCATTATTTAAGGACTTTGTTGCATTATTTAAGTATGCTGCTGCGGTATTTAAGGCCTCTGCTGCATTATTTAAGGACTCTGCTGCATTATTTAAAGACTTTGCTGCATTATTTAAGGATTCTGCTGCATTATTTAAGGACTTTGTTGCATTATTTAAGGACGCTGCTGCGGTATTTAAGGACTCTGCTACATTATATAAGGACTTTGCTGCATTATTTCAGGACTCGGCTGCATTATTAAGGGCGTTGCTGCATTTTATTTAAGGAATTTATTGCATTATTTAAGGACTCTGTGCATTATTTAAGGAATTTGCTGCATTATTTAAGGACTCTGCTGCATTATTTAATGACTCTGCTGCGGTATTTAAGGGCTCTGCTGCATTATTTAAGCACTCTGCTGCTTTATTTATGGACTTTGCTGCATTATTTAAGGACTCTGCTGTGGTATTTTAAGACTCTGCTGCATTATTTAAGGACTTTGATGCATTATTTAAGAACTCTGCCGCAGTATTTAAGGACTCTGCTGCATTTTTTAAGGTCTTTGATGCATTATTTAAGGACTCTTCTGAATTAATTAAGGACTTTGCTGCATTATTTTAGGACGCTGCTGCGGTATTTAAGGCCTCTGCTGCATTATTTAAGGACTTTGCTGCATAATTTAAGGACTCTGCTGCATTATTAAGCACGTTGCTGCATTATTTAAGGACTTTATTGCATTATTTAAGGATTCTGCTGCATTATTTATGGAATTTGCTGCATTATTTAAGGAATTTGCTGCATTATTTAAGAACTCTGCTGCAGTATTTAAGGACTCTGCTGCATTCTTTAAGGACTTCGTTGCATTATTTAAGGACTCTGCTGCATTATTTAAAGACTTTGCTGCATTATTTAAGTACTCTGGTGCATTATTTAAGGACTCTGCTGCATTATTTAAGGACTTTGCTGCATTATTTAAGGACTCTGCTGCATTATTTAAGGACTTTGCTGCATTATTTAAGTATGCTGCTGCGGTATTTAAGGCCTCTGCTGCATTATTTAAGGACTCTGCTGCATTATTAAGGACGTTGCTGCATTATTTAAGGACTTTATTGCATTATTTAAGGATTCTGCTGCATTATTTAAGGAATTTGCTGCATTATTTAAGGACTCTGCTGCATTATTTAAGGACTTTGTTGCATTATTTAATGACTCTGCTGGGGTATTTAAGGACTCTGCTGCATTATTTAAGGGCTTTGCTGCATTATTTAAGGACTCTGCTGCAGTATTTAAGGACTCTGCTGCATTATTTAAGGACTTTGATGCATTATTTAAGGACGCTGCAGCAGAATTTAAGGAATCTGCTGCATTATTTAAGGACTTTGTTGCATTATTTAAGGACTATGCTGCATTATGTAAGGACTCTGCTGCATTATTTAAGGACTTTGCTGCATTATTTAATTACTCTGCTGCATTATTTAAGGACTTTGTTGCATTATTTAAGGACTCTGCTGCATTATTTAAGGACTTTGCTGCATTATTTAAGGACTTTGATGCATTATTTAAAGACGCTGCTGCAGAATTTAAGTAATCTGCTGCATTATTTAAGGACTCTGCTGCATTATTTAAGGACTTTGCTGCATTATTTAAGGACTCTGCTGCATTATTTAAGGACTTTGTTGCATTATTTAATGACTCTGCTGCGGTATTTAAGGACTCTGCTGCATTATTTAAGGACTTTGCTGCATTATTTAAGGACTTTGCTGCAGTAATTAAGGAATCTGCTGCATTATTTAAGGACTTTGTTGCATTATTTAAGGACTGTGCTGCATTGCTTAAGGACTCTGCTGCATTATTTAAGGACTTTGCTGCATTATTTAAGGACTTTGTTGCATTATTTAAGGACTCTGCTGCATTATTTAAGGACTTTGTTGCATTATTTAAGGACTCTGTTGCATTATTTAAGGACTTTGCTGCATTATTTAAGTACTCTGGTGCATTATTTAAGGACTTTGTTGCACTATTTAAGGACTCTGCTGCATTATTTAAGGACTTTGTTGCATTATTTAAGGACTCTGCTGCATTATTTAAGGACTTTGCTGCATTATTTAAGGACTCTGCTGCATTATTTAAGGACTTTGTTGCATTATTTAATGACTCTGCTGCGGTATTTAAGGACTCTTCTGCATTATTTAAGGACTTTGCTGCATTATTTAAGGACTCTGCTTCATTATTTAAGGACTTTGTTGCATTATTTAAGGACTCTGCTGCATTATTTAAGGACTTTGCTGCATTATTTAAGGACTCTGCTGCATTATTTAAGGACTTTGTTGCATTATTTAATGACTCTGCTGCGGTATTTAAGGACTCTTCTGCATTATTTAAGGACTTTGCTGCATTATTTAAGGACTCTGCTTCATTATTTAAGGACTTTGTTGCATTATTTAAGGACTCTGCTGCATTATTTAAGGACTTTGTTGCATTATTTAAGGACTCTGCTGCATTATTTAAAGACTTTGCTGCATTATTTAAGTACTCTGGTGCATTATTTAAGGACTCTGCTGCATTATTTAAAGACTTTGCTGCATTATTTAAGTACTCTGGTGCATTATTTAAGGACTTTGTTGCATTATTTAAGTATGCTGCTGCGGTATTTAAGGCCTCTGCTGCATTATTTAAGGACTCTGCTGCATTATTTAAAGACTTTGTTGCATTATTTAAGGACTCTGCTGCATTATTTAAGGACTTTGCTGCATTATTTAAGGACTTTGATGCATTATTTAAGGACGCTGCTGCAGAATTTAAGTAATCTGCTGCATTATTTAAGGACTCTGCTGCATTATTTAAGGACTTTGCTGCATTATTTAAGGACTCTGCTGCATTATTTAAGGACTTTGTTGCATTATTTAATGACTCTGCTGCGGTATTTAAGGACTCTGCTGTATTATTTAAGGACTTTGCTGCATTATTTAAGGACTCTGCTTCATTATTTAAGGACTTTGTTGCATTATTTAAGGACTCTGCTGCATTATTTAAGGACTTCGTTGCATTATTTAAGGACTCTGCTGCATTATTTAAAGACTTTGCTGCATTATTTAAGTACTCTGGTGCATTATTTAAGGACTCGGCTGCATTATTTAAAGACTTTGCTGCATTATTTAAGTACTCTGGTGCATTATTTAAGGACTCTGCTGCATTATTTAAGGACTTTGCTGCATTATTTAAGGACTCTGCTGCATTATTTAAGGACTTTGCTGCATTATTTAAGTATGCTGCTGCGGTATTTAAGGCCTCTGCTGCATTATTTAAGGACTCTGCTGCATTATTAAGGACGTTGCTGCATTATTTAAGGACTTTATTGCATTATTTAAGGATTCTGCTGCATTATTTAAGGAATTTGCTGCATTATTTAAGGACTCTGCTGTATTATTTAAGGACTTTGTTGCATTATTTAATGACTCTGCTGGGGTATTTAAGGACTCTGCTGCATTATTTAAGGGCTTTGCTGCATTATTTAAGGACTCTGCTGCAGTATTTAAGGACTCTGCTGCATTATTTAAGGACTTTGATGCATTATTTAAGGACGCTGCTGCAGAATTTAAGGAATCTGCTGCATTATTTAAGGACTTTGTTGCATTATTTAAGGACTATGCTGCATTATGTAAGGACTCTGCTGCATTATTTAAGGACTTTGCTGCATTATTTAATTACTCTGCTGCATTATTTAAGGACTTTGTTGCATTATTTAAGGACTCTGCTGCATTATTTAAGGACTTTGCTGCATTATTTAAGGACTTTGATGCATTATTTAAGGACGCTGCTGCAGAATTTAAGTAATCTGCTGCATTATTTAAGGACTCTGCTGCATTATTTAAGGACTTTGCTGCATTATTTAAGGACTCTGCTGCATTATTTAAGGACTTTGTTGCATTATTTAATGACTCTGCTGCGGTATTTAAGGACTCTGCTGCATTATTTAAGGACTTTGCTGCATTATTTAAGGACTTTGCTGCAGTAATTAAGGAATCTGCTGCATTATTTAAGGACTTTGTTGCATTATTTAAGGACTGTGCTGCATTGCTTAAGGACTCTGCTGCATTATTTAAGGACTTTGCTGCATTATTTAAGGACTTTGTTGCATTATTTAAGGACTCTGCTGCATTATTTAAGGACTTTGTTGCATTATTTAAGGACTCTGTTGCATTATTTAAGGACTTTGCTGCATTATTTAAGGACTTTGTTGCATTATTTAAGGACTCTGCTGCATTATTTAAGGACTTTGTTGCATTATTTAAGGACTCTGTTGCATTATTTAAGGACTTTGCTGCATTATTTAAGTACTCTGGTGCATTATTTAAGGACTTTGTTGCATTATTTAAGGACTCTGCTGCATTATTTAAGGACTTTGTTGCATTATTTAAGGACTCTGCTGCATTATTTAAAGACTTTGCTGCATTATTTAAGTACTCTGGTGCATTATTTAAGGACTCTGCTGCATTATTTAAAGACTTTTCTGCATTATTTAAGTACTCTGGTGCATTATTTAAGGACTTTGTTGCATTATTTAAGTATGCTGCTGCGGTATTTAAGGCCTCTGCTGCATTATTTAAGGACTCTGCTGCATTATTAAGGACGTTGCTGCATTATTTAAGGACTTTATTGCATTATTTAAGGATTCTGCTAAATTATTTAAGGAATTTGCTGCATTATTTAAGGACTCTGCTGCATTATTTAAGGACTTTGTTGCATTATTTAATGACTCTGCTGCGGTATTTAAGGACTCTGCTGAATTATTTAAGGACTTTGCTGCATTATTTAAGGACTCTGCTTCATTATTTAAGGACTTTGTTGCATTATTTAAGGACTCTGCTGCATTCTTTAAGGACTTCGTTGCGTTATTTAAGGACTCTGCTGCATTATTTAAGGACTTTGCTGCATTATTTAAGGACTTTGATGCATTATTTAAGGACGCTGCTGCAGAATTTAAGTAATCTGCTGCATTATTTAAGGACTCTGCTGCATTATTTAAGGACTTTGCTGCATTATTTAAGGACTCTGCTGCATTATTTAAGGACTTTGTTGCATTATTTAATGACTCTGCTGCGGTATTTAAGGACTCTGCTGTATTATTTAAGGACTTTGCTGCATTATTTAAGGACTCTGCTTCATTATTTAAGGACTTTGTTGCATTATTTAAGGACTCTGCTGCATTCTTTAAGGACTTCGTTGCATTATTTAAGGACTCTGCTGCATTATTTAAAGACTTTGCTGCATTATTTAAGTACTCTGGTGCATTATTTAAGGACTCTGCTGCATTATTTAAGGACTTTGCTGCATTATTTAAGGACTCTGCTGCATTATTTAAGGACTTTGCTGCATTATTTAAGTATGCTGCTGCGGTATTTAAGGCCTCTGCTGCATTATTTAAGGACTCTGCTGCATTATTAAGGACGTTGCTGCATTATTTAAGGACTTTATTGCATTATTTAAGGATTCTGCTGCATTATTTAAGGAATTTGCTGCATTATTTAAGGACTCTGCTGCATTATTTAAGGACTTTGTTGCATTATTTAATGACTCTGCTGGGGTATTTAAGGACTCTGCTGCATTATTTAAGGGCTTTGCTGCATTATTTAAGGACTCTGCTGCAGTATTTAAGGACTCTGCTGCATTATTTAAGGACTTTGATGCATTATTTAAGGACGCTGCTGCAGAATTTAAGGAATCTGCTGCATTATTTAAGGACTTTGTTGCATTATTTAAGGACTATGCTGCATTATGTAAGGACTCTGCTGCATTATTTAAGGACTTTGCTGCATTATTTAATTACTCTGCTGCATTATTTAAGGACTTTGTTGCATTATTTAAGGACTCTGCTGCATTATTTAAGGACTTTGCTGCATTATTTAAGGACTTTGATGCATTATTTAAGGACGCTGCTGCAGAATTTAAGTAATCTGCTGCATTATTTAAGGACTCTGCTGCATTATTTAAGGACTTTGCTGCATTATTTAAGGACTCTGCTGCATTATTTAAGGACTTTGTTGCATTATTTAATGACTCTGCTGCGGTATTTAAGGACTCTGCTGCATTATTTAAGGACTTTGCTGCATAATTTAAGGACTTTGCTGCAGTAATTAAGGAATCTGCTGCATTATTTAAGGACTTTGTTGCATTATTTAAGGACTGTGCTGCATTGCTTAAGGACTCTGCTGCATTATTTAAGGACTTTGCTGCATTATTTAAGGACTTTGTTGCATTATTTAAGGACTCTGCTGCATTATTTAAGGACTTTGTTGCATTATTTAAGGACTCTGTTGCATTATTTAAGGACTTTGCTGCATTATTTAAGTACTCTGGTGCATTATTTAAGGACTTTGTTGCACTATTTAAGGACTCTGCTGCATTATTTAAGGACTTTGTTGCATTATTTAAGGACTCTGCTGCATTATTTAAGGACTTTGCTGCATTATTTAAGGACTCTGCTGCATTATTTAAGGACTTTGTTGCATTATTTAATGACTCTGCTGCGGTATTTAAGGACTCTTCTGCATTATTTAAGGACTTTGCTGCATTATTTAAGGACTCTGCTTCATTATTTAAGGACTTTGTTGCATTATTTAAGGACTCTGCTGCATTATTTAAGGACTTTGCTGCATTATTTAAGGACTCTGCTGCATTATTTAAGGACTTTGTTGCATTATTTAATGACTCTGCTGCGGTATTTAAGGACTCTTCTGCATTATTTAAGGACTTTGCTGCATTATTTAAGGACTCTGCTTCATTATTTAAGGACTTTGTTGCATTATTTAAGGACTCTGCTGCATTATTTAAGGACTTTGTTGCATTATTTAAGGACTCTGCTGCATTATTTAAAGACTTTGCTGCATTATTTAAGTACTCTGGTGCATTATTTAAGGACTCTGCTGCATTATTTAAAGACTTTGCTGCATTATTTAAGTACTCTGGTGCATTATTTAAGGACTTTGTTGCATTATTTAAGTATGCTGCTGCGGTATTTAAGGCCTCTGCTGCATTATTTAAGGACTCTGCTGCATTATTTAAAGACTTTGCTGCATTATTTAAGGATTCTGCTGCATTATTTAAGGACTTTGTTGCATTATTTAAGGACGCTGCTGCGGTATTTAAGGACTCTGCTACATTATATAAGGACTTTGCTGCATTATTTCAGGACTCGGCTGCATTATTAAGGGCGTTGCTGCATTTTATTTAAGGAATTTATTGCATTATTTAAGGACTCTGTGCATTATTTAAGGAATTTGCTGCATTATTTAAGGACTCTGCTGCATTATTTAATGACTCTGCTGCGGTATTTAAGGGCTCTGCTGCATTATTTAAGCACTCTGCTGCTTTATTTATGGACTTTGCTGCATTATTTAAGGACTCTGCTGTGGTATTTTAAGACTCTGCTGCATTATTTAAGGACTTTGATGCATTATTTAAGAACTCTGCCGCAGTATTTAAGGACTCTGCTGCATTTTTTAAGGTCTTTGATGCATTATTTAAGGACTCTTCTGAATTAATTAAGGACTTTGCTGCATTATTTTAGGACGCTGCTGCGGTATTTAAGGCCTCTGCTGCATTATTTAAGGACTTTGCTGCATAATTTAAGGACTCTGCTGCATTATTAAGCACGTTGCTGCATTATTTAAGGACTTTATTGCATTATTTAAGGATTCTGCTGCATTATTTATGGAATTTGCTGCATTATTTAAGGAATTTGCTGCATTATTTAAGAACTCTGCTGCAGTATTTAAGGACTCTGCTGCATTCTTTAAGGACTTCGTTGCATTATTTAAGGACTCTGCTGCATTATTTAAAGACTTTGCTGCATTATTTAAGTACTCTGGTGCATTATTTAAGGACTCTGCTGCATTATTTAAGGACTTTGCTGCATTATTTAAGGACTCTGCTGCATTATTTAAGGACTTTGCTGCATTATTTAAGTATGCTGCTGCGGTATTTAAGGCCTCTGCTGCATTATTTAAGGACTCTGCTGCATTATTAAGGACGTTGCTGCATTATTTAAGGACTTTATTGCATTATTTAAGGATTCTGCTGCATTATTTAAGGAATTTGCTGCATTATTTAAGGACTCTGCTGCATTATTTAAGGACTTTGTTGCATTATTTAATGACTCTGCTGGGGTATTTAAGGACTCTGCTGCATTATTTAAGGGCTTTGCTGCATTATTTAAGGACTCTGCTGCAGTATTTAAGGACTCTGCTGCATTATTTAAGGACTTTGATGCATTATTTAAGGACGCTGCAGCAGAATTTAAGGAATCTGCTGCATTATTTAAGGACTTTGTTGCATTATTTAAGGACTATGCTGCATTATGTAAGGACTCTGCTGCATTATTTAAGGACTTTGCTGCATTATTTAATTACTCTGCTGCATTATTTAAGGACTTTGTTGCATTATTTAAGGACTCTGCTGCATTATTTAAGGACTTTGCTGCATTATTTAAGGACTTTGATGCATTATTTAAAGACGCTGCTGCAGAATTTAAGTAATCTGCTGCATTATTTAAGGACTCTGCTGCATTATTTAAGGACTTTGCTGCATTATTTAAGGACTCTGCTGCATTATTTAAGGACTTTGTTGCATTATTTAATGACTCTGCTGCGGTATTTAAGGACTCTGCTGCATTATTTAAGGACTTTGCTGCATTATTTAAGGACTTTGCTGCAGTAATTAAGGAATCTGCTGCATTATTTAAGGACTTTGTTGCATTATTTAAGGACTGTGCTGCATTGCTTAAGGACTCTGCTGCATTATTTAAGGACTTTGCTGCATTATTTAAGGACTTTGTTGCATTATTTAAGGACTCTGCTGCATTATTTAAGGACTTTGTTGCATTATTTAAGGACTCTGTTGCATTATTTAAGGACTTTGCTGCATTATTTAAGTACTCTGGTGCATTATTTAAGGACTTTGTTGCACTATTTAAGGACTCTGCTGCATTATTTAAGGACTTTGTTGCATTATTTAAGGACTCTGCTGCATTATTTAAGGACTTTGCTGCATTATTTAAGGACTCTGCTGCATTATTTAAGGACTTTGTTGCATTATTTAATGACTCTGCTGCGGTATTTAAGGACTCTTCTGCATTATTTAAGGACTTTGCTGCATTATTTAAGGACTCTGCTTCATTATTTAAGGACTTTGTTGCATTATTTAAGGACTCTGCTGCATTATTTAAGGACTTTGCTGCATTATTTAAGGACTCTGCTGCATTATTTAAGGACTTTGTTGCATTATTTAATGACTCTGCTGCGGTATTTAAGGACTCTTCTGCATTATTTAAGGACTTTGCTGCATTATTTAAGGACTCTGCTTCATTATTTAAGGACTTTGTTGCATTATTTAAGGACTCTGCTGCATTATTTAAGGACTTTGTTGCATTATTTAAGGACTCTGCTGCATTATTTAAAGACTTTGCTGCATTATTTAAGTACTCTGGTGCATTATTTAAGGACTCTGCTGCATTATTTAAAGACTTTGCTGCATTATTTAAGTACTCTGGTGCATTATTTAAGGACTTTGTTGCATTATTTAAGTATGCTGCTGCGGTATTTAAGGCCTCTGCTGCATTATTTAAGGACTCTGCTGCATTATTTAAAGACTTTGCTGCATTATTTAAGGATTCTGCTGCATTATTTAAGGACTTTGTTGCATTATTTAAGGACGCTGCTGCGGTATTTAAGGACTCTGCTACATTATATAAGGACTTTGCTGAATTATTTCAGGACTCGGCTGCATTATTAAGGGCGTTGCTGCATTTTATTTAAGGAATTTATTGCATTATTTAAGGACTCTGTGCATTATTTAAGGAATTTGCTGCATTATTTAAGGACTCTGCTGCATTATTTAATGACTCTGCTGCGGTATTTAAGGACTCTGCTGCATTATTTAAGCACTCTGCTGCTTTATTTATGGACTTTGCTGCATTATTTAAGGACTCTGCTGTGGTATTTTAAGACTCTGCTGCATTATTTAAGGACTTTGATGCATTATTTAAGAACTCTGCCGCAGTATTTAAGGACTCTGCTGCATTTTTTAAGGTCTTTGATGCATTATTTAAGGACTCTTCTGAATTAATTAAGGACTTTGCTGCATTATTTTAGGACGCTGCTGCGGTATTTAAGGCCTCTGCTGCATTATTTAAGGACTTTGCTGCATAATTTAAGGACTCTGCTGCATTATTAAGCACGTTGCTGCATTATTTAAGGACTTTATTGCATTATTTAAGGATTCTGCTGCATTATTTATGGAATTTGCTGCATTATTTAAGGAATTTGCTGCATTATTTAAGAACTCTGCTGCAGTATTTAAGGACTCTGCTGCATTATTTAAGGACTTTATTGCATTATTTAAGGAGCTGCTGCAGAATTTAAGGAATCTGCTGCATTATTTAAGGACGTTGTTGCATTATTTAAGGACTCTGTGCATTATTTAAGGAATTTGCTGCATTATTTAAGGACTCTGCTGCATTATTTAAGGACTTTGCTGCATTATTTAAGTACTTTGCGGCAGTAATTAAGGAATCTGCTGCATTATTTAAGGACTTTGTTGCATTATTTAAGGACTGTGCTGCATTGCTTAAGGACTCTGCTGCATTATTTAAGGACGTTGCTGCATTATTTAAGGACTTTGTTGCATTATTTAAGGACTCTGCTGCATTATTTAAGGACTTTGTTGCATTATTTAAGGACTCTGTTGCATTATTTAAGGACTTTGCTGCATTATTTAAGTACTCTGGTGCATTATTTAAGGACTTTTTTGCATTATTTAAGGACTCTGCTGCATTATTTAAGGACTTTGTTGCATTATTTAAGGACTCTGCTGCATTATTTAAGGACTTTGCTGCATTATTTAAGTATGCTGCTGCGGTATTTAAGGCCTCTGCTGCATTATTTAAGGAATTTGCTGCATTATTTAAGGACTCTTCTGCATTATTAAGGACGGTGCTGCATTATTTAAGTACTTTATTGCATTATTTAAGGATTCTGCTGCATTATTTAAGGAATTTGCTGCATTATTTTAAGGACTCTGCTGCATTATTTAAGGACTTTGTTGCATCATTTAATGACTCTGCTGCAGTATTTAAGGACTATGTTGCATTATTTAAGGACTTTGATGCATTATTTAAGGAGGCTGCTGCAGAATTTAAGGAATCTGCTGCATTATTTAAGGACTTTGTTGCATTATTTAAGGACTCTGCTGCATTATTTAAGGACGCTGCTGCAGTATTTAAGGCCTCTTCTGCATTATTTAAGGACTCTACTGCATTATTAAGGACGTTGCTGCATTATTTAAGGACTTTATTGCATTATTTAAGGATTCTGCTGCATTATTTAAGGAATTAGCTGCATTATTTAAGTACTCTGCTGCATTATTTAAGGACTTTGCTGCATTATTTAAGTATGCTGCTGCAGTATTTAAGGCCTCTGCTGCATTATTTAAGGACTCTGCTGCATTATTAAGGACGTTGCTGCATTATTTAAGGACTTTATTGCATTATTTAAGGATTCTGCTGCATTATTTAAGGAATTTGCTGCATTATTTAAGGACTCTGCTGCATTATTTAAGGACTTTGTTGCATTATTTAATGACTCTGCTGGGGTATTTAAGGACTCTGCTGCATTATTTAAGGACTTTGTTGCATTATTTAAGGACTCTGCTGCATTATTTAAGGACTTTGCTGCATTATTTAAGGACTTTGATGCATTATTTAAGGACGCTGCTGCAGAATTTAAGTAATCTGCTGCATTATTTAAGGACTCTGCTGCATTATTTAAGGACTTTGCTGCATTATTTAAGGACTCTGCTGCATTATTTAAGGACTTTGTTGCATTATTTAATGACTCTGCTGCGGTATTTAAGGACTCTGCTGTATTATTTAAGGACTTTGCTGCATTATTTAAGGACTCTGCTTCATTATTTAAGGACTTTGTTGCATTATTTAAGGACTCTGCTGCATTATTTAAGGACTTCGTTGCATTATTTAAGGACTCTGCTGCATTATTTAAAGACTTTGCTGCATTATTTAAGTACTCTGGTGCATTATTTAAGGACTCGGCTGCATTATTTAAAGACTTTGCTGCATTATTTAAGTACTCTGGTGCATTATTTAAGGACTCTGCTGCATTATTTAAGGACTTTGCTGCATTATTTAAGGACTCTGCTGCATTATTTAAGGACTTTGCTGCATTATTTAAGTATGCTGCTGCGGTATTTAAGGCCTCTGCTGCATTATTTAAGGACTCTGCTGCATTATTAAGGACGTTGCTGCATTATTTAAGGACTTTATTGCATTATTTAAGGATTCTGCTGCATTATTTAAGGAATTTGCTGCATTATTTAAGGACTCTGCTGTATTATTTAAGGACTTTGTTGCATTATTTAATGACTCTGCTGGGGTATTTAAGGACTCTGCTGCATTATTTAAGGGCTTTGCTGCATTATTTAAGGACTCTGCTGCAGTATTTAAGGACTCTGCTGCATTATTTAAGGACTTTGATGCATTATTTAAGGACGCTGCTGCAGAATTTAAGGAATCTGCTGCATTATTTAAGGACTTTGTTGCATTATTTAAGGACTATGCTGCATTATGTAAGGACTCTGCTGCATTATTTAAGGACTTTGCTGCATTATTTAATTACTCTGCTGCATTATTTAAGGACTTTGTTGCATTATTTAAGGACTCTGCTGCATTATTTAAGGACTTTGCTGCATTATTTAAGGACTTTGATGCATTATTTAAGGACGCTGCTGCAGAATTTAAGTAATCTGCTGCATTATTTAAGGACTCTGCTGCATTATTTAAGGACTTTGCTGCATTATTTAAGGACTCTGCTGCATTATTTAAGGACTTTGTTGCATTATTTAATGACTCTGCTGCGGTATTTAAGGACTCTGCTGCATTATTTAAGGACTTTGCTGCATTATTTAAGGACTTTGCTGCAGTAATTAAGGAATCTGCTGCATTATTTAAGGACTTTGTTGCATTATTTAAGGACTGTGCTGCATTGCTTAAGGACTCTGCTGCATTATTTAAGGACTTTGCTGCATTATTTAAGGACTTTGTTGCATTATTTAAGGACTCTGCTGCATTATTTAAGGACTTTGTTGCATTATTTAAGGACTCTGTTGCATTATTTAAGGACTTTGCTGCATTATTTAAGTACTCTGGTGCATTATTTAAGGACTTTGTTGCATTATTTAAGGACTCTGCTGCATTATTTAAGGACTTTGTTGCATTATTTAAGGACTCTGTTGCATTATTTAAGGACTTTGCTGCATTATTTAAGTACTCTGGTGCATTATTTAAGGACTTTGTTGCATTATTTAAGGACTCTGCTGCATTATTTAAGGACTTTGTTGCATTATTTAAGGACTCTGCTGCATTATTTAAAGACTTTGCTGCATTATTTAAGTACTCTGGTGCATTATTTAAGGACTCTGCTGCATTATTTAAAGACTTTTCTGCATTATTTAAGTACTCTGGTGCATTATTTAAGGACTTTGTTGCATTATTTAAGTATGCTGCTGCGGTATTTAAGGCCTCTGCTGCATTATTTAAGGACTCTGCTGCATTATTTAAAGACTTTGCTGCATTATTTAAGGATTCTGCTGCATTATTTAAGGACTTTGTTGCATTATTTAAGGACGCTGCTGCGGTATTTAAGGACTCTGCTACATTATATAAGGACTTTGCTGCATTATTTCAGGACTCGGCTGCATTATTAAGGGCGTTGCTGCATTTTATTTAAGGAATTTATTGCATTATTTAAGGACTCTGTGCATTATTTAAGGAATTTGCTGCATTATTTAAGGACTCTGCTGCATTATTTAATGACTCTGCTGCGGTATTTAAGGACTCTGCTGCATTATTTAAGCACTCTGCTGCTTTATTTATGGACTTTGCTGCATTATTTAAGGACTCTGCTGTGGTATTTTAAGACTCTGCTGCATTATTTAAGGACTTTGATGCATTATTTAAGAACTCTGCCGCAGTATTTAAGGACTCTGCTGCATTTTTTAAGGTCTTTGATGCATTATTTAAGGACTCTTCTGAACTAATTAAGGACTTTGCTGCATTATTTTAGGACGCTGCTGCGGTATTTAAGGCCTCTGCTGCATTATTTAAGGACTTTGCTGCATAATTTAAGGACTCTGCTGCATTATTAAGCACGTTGCTGCATTATTTAAGGACTTTATTGCATTATTTAAGGATTCTGCTGCATTATTTATGGAATTTGCTGCATTATTTAAGGAATTTGCTGCATTATTTAAGAACTCTGCTGCAGTATTTAAGGACTCTGCTGCATTATTTAAGGACTTTATTGCATTATTTAAGGACGCTGCTGCAGAATTTAAGGAATCTGCTGCATTATTTAAGGACGTTGTTGCATTATTTAAGGACTCTGTGCATTATTTAAGGAATTTGCTGCATTATTTAAGGACTCTGCTGCATTATTTAAGGACTTTGCTGCATTATTTAAGGACTTTGCGGCAGTAATTAAGGAATCTGCTGCATTATTTAAGGACTTTGTTGCATTATTTAAGGACTGTGCTGCATTGCTTAAGGACTCTGCTGCATTATTTAAGGACGTTGCTGCATTATTTAAGGACTTTGTTGCATTATTTAAGTACTCTGGTGCATTATTTAAGGACTTTGTTGCATTATTTAAGGACTCTGCTGCATTATTTAAGGACTTTGTTGCATTATTTAAGGACTCTGCTGCATTATTTAAGGACTTTGCTGCATTATTTAAGTATGCTGCTGCGGTATTTAAGGCCTCTGCTGCATTATTTAAGGACTTTGCTGCATTATTTAAGGACTCTTCTGCATTATTAAGGACGGTGCTGCATTATTTAAGTACTTTATTGCATTATTTAAGGATTCTGCTGCATTATTTAAGGAATTTGCTGCATTATTTAAGGGCTCTGCTGCATTATTTAAGGACTTTGTTGCATCATTTAATGACTCTGCTGCAGTATTTAAGGACTATGTTGCATTATTTAAGGACTTTGATGCATTATTTAAGGAGGCTGCTGCAGAATTTAAGGAATCTGCTGCATTATTTAAGGACTTTGTTGCATTATTTAAGGACTCTGCTGCATTATTTAAGGACGCTGCTGCAGTATTTAAGGCCTCTTCTGCATTATTTAAGGACTCTACTGCATTATTAAGGACGTTGCTGCATTATTTAAGGACTTTATTGCATTATTTAAGGATTCTGCTGCATTATTTAAGGAATTAGCTGCATTATTTAAGTACTCTGCTGCATTATTTAAGGACTTTGCTGCATTATTTAAGTATGCTGCTGCAGTATTTAAGGCCTCTGCTGCATTATTTAAGGACTCTGCTGCATTATTAAGGACGTTGCTGCATTATTTAAGGACTTTATTGCATTATTTAAGGATTCTGCTGCATTATTTAAGGAATTTGCTGCATTATTTAAGGACTCTGCTGCATTATTTAAGGACTTTGTTGCATTATTTAATGACTCTGCTGGGGTATTTAAGGACTCTGCTGCATTATTTAAGGACTTTGTTGCATTATTTAAGGACTCTGCTGCATTATTTAAGGACTTTGCTGCATTATTTAAGGACTTTGATGCATTATTTAAGGACGCTGCTGCAGAATTTAAGTAATCTGCTGCATTATTTAAGGACTCTGCTGCATTATTTAAGGACTTTGCTGCATTATTTAAGGACTCTGCTGCATTATTTAAGGACTTTGTTGCATTATTTAATGACTCTGCTGCGGTATTTAAGGACTCTGCTGTATTATTTAAGGACTTTGCTGCATTATTTAAGGACTCTGCTTCATTATTTAAGGACTTTGTTGCATTATTTAAGGACTCTGCTGCATTATTTAAGGACTTCGTTGCATTATTTAAGGACTCTGCTGCATTATTTAAAGACTTTGCTGCATTATTTAAGTACTCTGGTGCATTATTTAAGGACTCGGCTGCATTATTTAAAGACTTTGCTGCATTATTTAAGTACTCTGGTGCATTATTTAAGGACTCTGCTGCATTATTTAAGGACTTTGCTGCATTATTTAAGGACTCTGCTGCATTATTTAAGGACTTTGCTGCATTATTTAAGTATGCTGCTGCGGTATTTAAGGCCTCTGCTGCATTATTTAAGGACTCTGCTGCATTATTAAGGACGTTGCTGCATTATTTAAGGACTTTATTGCATTATTTAAGGATTCTGCTGCATTATTTAAGGAATTTGCTGCATTATTTAAGGACTCTGCTGTATTATTTAAGGACTTTGTTGCATTATTTAATGACTCTGCTGGGGTATTTAAGGACTCTGCTGCATTATTTAAGGGCTTTGCTGCATTATTTAAGGACTCTGCTGCAGTATTTAAGGACTCTGCTGCATTATTTAAGGACTTTGATGCATTATTTAAGGACGCTGCTGCAGAATTTAAGGAATCTGCTGCATTATTTAAGGACTTTGTTGCATTATTTAAGGACTATGCTGCATTATGTAAGGACTCTGCTGCATTATTTAAGGACTTTGCTGCATTATTTAATTACTCTGCTGCATTATTTAAGGACTTTGTTGCATTATTTAAGGACTCTGCTGCATTATTTAAGGACTTTGCTGCATTATTTAAGGACTTTGATGCATTATTTAAGGACGCTGCTGCAGAATTTAAGTAATCTGCTGCATTATTTAAGGACTCTGCTGCATTATTTAAGGACTTTGCTGCATTATTTAAGGACTCTGCTGCATTATTTAAGGACTTTGTTGCATTATTTAATGACTCTGCTGCGGTATTTAAGGACTCTGCTGCATTATTTAAGGACTTTGCTGCATTATTTAAGGACTTTGCTGCAGTAATTAAGGAATCTGCTGCATTATTTAAGGACTTTGTTGCATTATTTAAGGACTGTGCTGCATTGCTTAAGGACTCTGCTGCATTATTTAAGGACTTTGCTGCATTATTTAAGGACTTTGTTGCATTATTTAAGGACTCTGCTGCATTATTTAAGGACTTTGTTGCATTATTTAAGGACTCTGTTGCATTATTTAAGGACTTTGCTGCATTATTTAAGGACTTTGTTGCATTATTTAAGGACTCTGCTGCATTATTTAAGGACTTTGTTGCATTATTTAAGGACTCTGTTGCATTATTTAAGGACTTTGCTGCATTATTTAAGTACTCTGGTGCATTATTTAAGGACTTTGTTGCATTATTTAAGGACTCTGCTGCATTATTTAAGGACTTTGTTGCATTATTTAAGGACTCTGCTGCATTATTTAAAGACTTTGCTGCATTATTTAAGTACTCTGGTGCATTATTTAAGGACTCTGCTGCATTATTTAAAGACTTTTCTGCATTATTTAAGTACTCTGGTGCATTATTTAAGGACTTTGTTGCATTATTTAAGTATGCTGCTGCGGTATTTAAGGCCTCTGCTGCATTATTTAAGGACTCTGCTGCATTATTAAGGACGTTGCTGCATTATTTAAGGACTTTATTGCATTATTTAAGGATTCTGCTAAATTATTTAAGGAATTTGCTGCATTATTTAAGGACTCTGCTGCATTATTTAAGGACTTTGTTGCATTATTTAATGACTCTGCTGCGGTATTTAAGGACTCTGCTGAATTATTTAAGGACTTTGCTGCATTATTTAAGGACTCTGCTTCATTATTTAAGGACTTTGTTGCATTATTTAAGGACTCTGCTGCATTCTTTAAGGACTTCGTTGCGTTATTTAAGGACTCTGCTGCATTATTTAAGGACTTTGCTGCATTATTTAAGGACTTTGATGCATTATTTAAGGACGCTGCTGCAGAATTTAAGTAATCTGCTGCATTATTTAAGGACTCTGCTGCATTATTTAAGGACTTTGCTGCATTATTTAAGGACTCTGCTGCATTATTTAAGGACTTTGTTGCATTATTTAATGACTCTGCTGCGGTATTTAAGGACTCTGCTGTATTATTTAAGGACTTTGCTGCATTATTTAAGGACTCTGCTTCATTATTTAAGGACTTTGTTGCATTATTTAAGGACTCTGCTGCATTCTTTAAGGACTTCGTTGCATTATTTAAGGACTCTGCTGCATTATTTAAAGACTTTGCTGCATTATTTAAGTACTCTGGTGCATTATTTAAGGACTCTGCTGCATTATTTAAGGACTTTGCTGCATTATTTAAGGACTCTGCTGCATTATTTAAGGACTTTGCTGCATTATTTAAGTATGCTGCTGCGGTATTTAAGGCCTCTGCTGCATTATTTAAGGACTCTGCTGCATTATTAAGGACGTTGCTGCATTATTTAAGGACTTTATTGCATTATTTAAGGATTCTGCTGCATTATTTAAGGAATTTGCTGCATTATTTAAGGACTCTGCTGCATTATTTAAGGACTTTGTTGCATTATTTAATGACTCTGCTGGGGTATTTAAGGACTCTGCTGCATTATTTAAGGGCTTTGCTGCATTATTTAAGGACTCTGCTGCAGTATTTAAGGACTCTGCTGCATTATTTAAGGACTTTGATGCATTATTTAAGGACGCTGCTGCAGAATTTAAGGAATCTGCTGCATTATTTAAGGACTTTGTTGCATTATTTAAGGACTATGCTGCATTATGTAAGGACTCTGCTGCATTATTTAAGGACTTTGCTGCATTATTTAATTACTCTGCTGCATTATTTAAGGACTTTGTTGCATTATTTAAGGACTCTGCTGCATTATTTAAGGACTTTGCTGCATTATTTAAGGACTTTGATGCATTATTTAAGGACGCTGCTGCAGAATTTAAGTAATCTGCTGCATTATTTAAGGACTCTGCTGCATTATTTAAGGACTTTGCTGCATTATTTAAGGACTCTGCTGCATTATTTAAGGACTTTGTTGCATTATTTAATGACTCTGCTGCGGTATTTAAGGACTCTGCTGCATTATTTAAGGACTTTGCTGCATAATTTAAGGACTTTGCTGCAGTAATTAAGGAATCTGCTGCATTATTTAAGGACTTTGTTGCATTATTTAAGGACTGTGCTGCATTGCTTAAGGACTCTGCTGCATTATTTAAGGACTTTGCTGCATTATTTAAGGACTTTGTTGCATTATTTAAGGACTCTGCTGCATTATTTAAGGACTTTGTTGCATTATTTAAGGACTCTGTTGCATTATTTAAGGACTTTGCTGCATTATTTAAGTACTCTGGTGCATTATTTAAGGACTTTGTTGCACTATTTAAGGACTCTGCTGCATTATTTAAGGACTTTGTTGCATTATTTAAGGACTCTGCTGCATTATTTAAGGACTTTGCTGCATTATTTAAGGACTCTGCTGCATTATTTAAGGACTTTGTTGCATTATTTAATGACTCTGCTGCGGTATTTAAGGACTCTTCTGCATTATTTAAGGACTTTGCTGCATTATTTAAGGACTCTGCTTCATTATTTAAGGACTTTGTTGCATTATTTAAGGACTCTGCTGCATTATTTAAGGACTTTGCTGCATTATTTAAGGACTCTGCTGCATTATTTAAGGACTTTGTTGCATTATTTAATGACTCTGCTGCGGTATTTAAGGACTCTTCTGCATTATTTAAGGACTTTGCTGCATTATTTAAGGACTCTGCTTCATTATTTAAGGACTTTGTTGCATTATTTAAGGACTCTGCTGCATTATTTAAGGACTTTGTTGCATTATTTAAGGACTCTGCTGCATTATTTAAAGACTTTGCTGCATTATTTAAGTACTCTGGTGCATTATTTAAGGACTCTGCTGCATTATTTAAAGACTTTGCTGCATTATTTAAGTACTCTGGTGCATTATTTAAGGACTTTGTTGCATTATTTAAGTATGCTGCTGCGGTATTTAAGGCCTCTGCTGCATTATTTAAGGACTCTGCTGCATTATTTAAAGACTTTGCTGCATTATTTAAGGATTCTGCTGCATTATTTAAGGACTTTGTTGCATTATTTAAGGACGCTGCTGCGGTATTTAAGGACTCTGCTACATTATATAAGGACTTTGCTGCATTATTTCAGGACTCGGCTGCATTATTAAGGGTGTTGCTGCATTTTATTTAAGGAATTTATTGCATTATTTAAGGACTCTGTGCATTATTTAAGGAATTTGCTGCATTATTTAAGGACTCTGCTGCATTATTTAATGACTCTGCTGCGGTATTTAAGGGCTCTGCTGCATTATTTAAGCACTCTGCTGCTTTATTTATGGACTTTGCTGCATTATTTAAGGACTCTGCTGTGGTATTTTAAGACTCTGCTGCATTATTTAAGGACTTTGATGCATTATTTAAGAACTCTGCCGCAGTATTTAAGGACTCTGCTGCATTTTTTAAGGTCTTTGATGCATTATTTAAGGACTCTTCTGAATTAATTAAGGACTTTGCTGCATTATTTTAGGACGCTGCTGCGGTATTTAAGGCCTCTGCTGCATTATTTAAGGACTTTGCTGCATAATTTAAGGACTCTGCTGCATTATTAAGCACGTTGCTGCATTATTTAAGGACTTTATTGCATTATTTAAGGATTCTGCTGCATTATTTATGGAATTTGCTGCATTATTTAAGGAATTTGCTGCATTATTTAAGAACTCTGCTGCAGTATTTAAGGACTCTGCTGCATTCTTTAAGGACTTCGTTGCATTATTTAAGGACTCTGCTGCATTATTTAAAGACTTTGCTGCATTATTTAAGTACTCTGGTGCATTATTTAAGGACTCTGCTGCATTATTTAAGGACTTTGCTGCATTATTTAAGGACTCTGCTGCATTATTTAAGGACTTTGCTGCATTATTTAAGTATGCTGCTGCGGTATTTAAGGCCTCTGCTGCATTATTTAAGGACTCTGCTGCATTATTAAGGACGTTGCTGCATTATTTAAGGACTTTATTGCATTATTTAAGGATTCTGCTGCATTATTTAAGGAATTTGCTGCATTATTTAAGGACTCTGCTGCATTATTTAAGGACTTTGTTGCATTATTTAATGACTCTGCTGGGGTATTTAAGGACTCTGCTGCATTATTTAAGGGCTTTGCTGCATTATTTAAGGACTCTGCTGCAGTATTTAAGGACTCTGCTGCATTAGTTAAGGACTTTGATGCATTATTTAAGGACGCTGCAGCAGAATTTAAGGAATCTGCTGCATTATTTAAGGACTTTGTTGCATTATTTAAGGACTATGCTGCATTATGTAAGGACTCTGCTGCATTATTTAAGGACTTTGCTGCATTATTTAATTACTCTGCTGCATTATTTAAGGACTTTGTTGCATTATTTAAGGACTCTGCTGCATTATTTAAGGACTTTGCTGCATTATTTAAGGACTTTGATGCATTATTTAAAGACGCTGCTGCAGAATTTAAGTAATCTGCTGCATTATTTAAGGACTCTGCTGCATTATTTAAGGACTTTGCTGCATTATTTAAGGACTCTGCTGCATTATTTAAGGACTTTGTTGCATTATTTAATGACTCTGCTGCGGTATTTAAGGACTCTGCTGCATTATTTAAGGACTTTGCTGCATTATTTAAGGACTTTGCTGCAGTAATTAAGGAATCTGCTGCATTATTTAAGGACTTTGTTGCATTATTTAAGGACTGTGCTGCATTGCTTAAGGACTCTGCTGCATTATTTAAGGACTTTGCTGCATTATTTAAGGACTTTGTTGCATTATTTAAGGACTCTGCTGCATTATTTAAGGACTTTGTTGCATTATTTAAGGACTCTGTTGCATTATTTAAGGACTTTGCTGCATTATTTAAGTACTCTGGTGCATTATTTAAGGACTTTGTTGCACTATTTAAGGACTCTGCTGCATTATTTAAGGACTTTGTTGCATTATTTAAGGACTCTGCTGCATTATTTAAGGACTTTGCTGCATTATTTAAGGACTCTGCTGCATTATTTAAGGACTTTGTTGCATTATTTAATGACTCTGCTGCGGTATTTAAGGACTCTTCTGCATTATTTAAGGACTTTGCTGCATTATTTAAGGACTCTGCTTCATTATTTAAGGACTTTGTTGCATTATTTAAGGACTCTGCTGCATTATTTAAGGACTTTGCTGCATTATTTAAGGACTCTGCTGCATTATTTAAGGACTTTGTTGCATTATTTAATGACTCTGCTGCGGTATTTAAGGACTCTTCTGCATTATTTAAGGACTTTGCTGCATTATTTAAGGACTCTGCTTCATTATTTAAGGACTTTGTTGCATTATTTAAGGACTCTGCTGCATTATTTAAGGACTTTGTTGCATTATTTAAGGACTCTGCTGCATTATTTAAAGACTTTGCTGCATTATTTAAGTACTCTGGTGCATTATTTAAGGACTCTGCTGCATTATTTAAAGACTTTGCTGCATTATTTAAGTACTCTGGTGCATTATTTAAGGACTTTGTTGCATTATTTAAGTATGCTGCTGCGGTATTTAAGGCCTCTGCTGCATTATTTAAGGACTCTGCTGCATTATTTAAAGACTTTGCTGCATTATTTAAGGATTCTGCTGCATTATTTAAGGACTTTGTTGCATTATTTAAGGACGCTGCTGCGGTATTTAAGGACTCTGCTACATTATATAAGGACTTTGCTGAATTATTTCAGGACTCGGCTGCATTATTAAGGGCGTTGCTGCATTTTATTTAAGGAATTTATTGCATTATTTAAGGACTCTGTGCATTATTTAAGGAATTTGCTGCATTATTTAAGGACTCTGCTGCATTATTTAATGACTCTGCTGCGGTATTTAAGGACTCTGCTGCATTATTTAAGCACTCTGCTGCTTTATTTATGGACTTTGCTGCATTATTTAAGGACTCTGCTGTGGTATTTTAAGACTCTGCTGCATTATTTAAGGACTTTGATGCATTATTTAAGAACTCTGCCGCAGTATTTAAGGACTCTGCTGCATTTTTTAAGGTCTTTGATGCATTATTTAAGGACTCTTCTGAATTAATTAAGGACTTTGCTGCATTATTTTAGGACGCTGCTGCGGTATTTAAGGCCTCTGCTGCATTATTTAAGGACTTTGCTGCATAATTTAAGGACTCTGCTGCATTATTAAGCACGTTGCTGCATTATTTAAGGACTTTATTGCATTATTTAAGGATTCTGCTGCATTATTTATGGAATTTGCTGCATTATTTAAGGAATTTGCTGCATTATTTAAGAACTCTGCTGCAGTATTTAAGGACTCTGCTGCATTATTTAAGGACTTTATTGCATTATTTAAGGAGCTGCTGCAGAATTTAAGGAATCTGCTGCATTATTTAAGGACGTTGTTGCATTATTTAAGGACTCTGTGCATTATTTAAGGAATTTGCTGCATTATTTAAGGACTCTGCTGCATTATTTAAGGACTTTGCTGCATTATTTAAGTACTTTGCGGCAGTAATTAAGGAATCTGCTGCATTATTTAAGGACTTTGTTGCATTATTTAAGGACTGTGCTGCATTGCTTAAGGACTCTGCTGCATTATTTAAGGACGTTGCTGCATTATTTAAGGACTTTGTTGCATTATTTAAGGACTCTGCTGCATTATTTAAGGACTTTGTTGCATTATTTAAGGACTCTGTTGCATTATTTAAGGACTTTGCTGCATTATTTAAGTACTCTGGTGCATTATTTAAGGACTTTTTTGCATTATTTAAGGACTCTGCTGCATTATTTAAGGACTTTGTTGCATTATTTAAGGACTCTGCTGCATTATTTAAGGACTTTGCTGCATTATTTAAGTATGCTGCTGCGGTATTTAAGGCCTCTGCTGCATTATTTAAGGAATTTGCTGCATTATTTAAGGACTCTTCTGCATTATTAAGGACGGTGCTGCATTATTTAAGTACTTTATTGCATTATTTAAGGATTCTGCTGCATTATTTAAGGAATTTGCTGCATTATTTTAAGGACTCTGCTGCATTATTTAAGGACTTTGTTGCATCATTTAATGACTCTGCTGCAGTATTTAAGGACTATGTTGCATTATTTAAGGACTTTGATGCATTATTTAAGGAGGCTGCTGCAGAATTTAAGGAATCTGCTGCATTATTTAAGGACTTTGTTGCATTATTTAAGGACTCTGCTGCATTATTTAAGGACGCTGCTGCAGTATTTAAGGCCTCTTCTGCATTATTTAAGGACTCTACTGCATTATTAAGGACGTTGCTGCATTATTTAAGGACTTTATTGCATTATTTAAGGATTCTGCTGCATTATTTAAGGAATTAGCTGCATTATTTAAGTACTCTGCTGCATTATTTAAGGACTTTGCTGCATTATTTAAGTATGCTGCTGCAGTATTTAAGGCCTCTGCTGCATTATTTAAGGACTCTGCTGCATTATTAAGGACGTTGCTGCATTATTTAAGGACTTTATTGCATTATTTAAGGATTCTGCTGCATTATTTAAGGAATTTGCTGCATTATTTAAGGACTCTGCTGCATTATTTAAGGACTTTGTTGCATTATTTAATGACTCTGCTGGGGTATTTAAGGACTCTGCTGCATTATTTAAGGACTTTGTTGCATTATTTAAGGACTCTGCTGCATTATTTAAGGACTTTGTTGCATTATTTAATGACTCTGCTGGGGTATTTAAGGACTCTGCTGCATTATTTAAGGACTTTGTTGCATTATTTAAGGACTCTGCTGCATTATTTAAGGACTTTGCTGCATTATTTAAGGACTTTGATGCATTATTTAAGGACGCTGCTGCAGAATTTAAGTAATCTGCTGCATTATTTAAGGACTCTGCTGCATTATTTAAGGACTTTGCTGCATTATTTAAGGACTCTGCTGCATTATTTAAGGACTTTGTTGCATTATTTAATGACTCTGCTGCGGTATTTAAGGACTCTGCTGTATTATTTAAGGACTTTGCTGCATTATTTAAGGACTCTGCTTCATTATTTAAGGACTTTGTTGCATTATTTAAGGACTCTGCTGCATTATTTAAGGACTTCGTTGCATTATTTAAGGACTCTGCTGCATTATTTAAAGACTTTGCTGCATTATTTAAGTACTCTGGTGCATTATTTAAGGACTCGGCTGCATTATTTAAAGACTTTGCTGCATTATTTAAGTACTCTGGTGCATTATTTAAGGACTCTGCTGCATTATTTAAGGACTTTGCTGCATTATTTAAGGACTCTGCTGCATTATTTAAGGACTTTGCTGCATTATTTAAGTATGCTGCTGCGGTATTTAAGGCCTCTGCTGCATTATTTAAGGACTCTGCTGCATTATTAAGGACGTTGCTGCATTATTTAAGGACTTTATTGCATTATTTAAGGATTCTGCTGCATTATTTAAGGAATTTGCTGCATTATTTAAGGACTCTGCTGTATTATTTAAGGACTTTGTTGCATTATTTAATGACTCTGCTGGGGTATTTAAGGACTCTGCTGCATTATTTAAGGGCTTTGCTGCATTATTTAAGGACTCTGCTGCAGTATTTAAGGACTCTGCTGCATTATTTAAGGACTTTGATGCATTATTTAAGGACGCTGCTGCAGAATTTAAGGAATCTGCTGCATTATTTAAGGACTTTGTTGCATTATTTAAGGACTATGCTGCATTATGTAAGGACTCTGCTGCATTATTTAAGGACTTTGCTGCATTATTTAATTACTCTGCTGCATTATTTAAGGACTTTGTTGCATTATTTAAGGACTCTGCTGCATTATTTAAGGACTTTGCTGCATTATTTAAGGACTTTGATGCATTATTTAAGGACGCTGCTGCAGAATTTAAGTAATCTGCTGCATTATTTAAGGACTCTGCTGCATTATTTAAGGACTTTGCTGCATTATTTAAGGACTCTGCTGCATTATTTAAGGACTTTGTTGCATTATTTAATGACTCTGCTGCGGTATTTAAGGACTCTGCTGCATTATTTAAGGACTTTGCTGCATTATTTAAGGACTTTGCTGCAGTAATTAAGGAATCTGCTGCATTATTTAAGGACTTTGTTGCATTATTTAAGGACTGTGCTGCATTGCTTAAGGACTCTGCTGCATTATTTAAGGACTTTGCTGCATTATTTAAGGACTTTGTTGCATTATTTAAGGACTCTGCTGCATTATTTAAGGACTTTGTTGCATTATTTAAGGACTCTGTTGCATTATTTAAGGACTTTGCTGCATTATTTAAGTACTCTGGTGCATTATTTAAGGACTTTGTTGCATTATTTAAGGACTCTGCTGCATTATTTAAGGACTTTGTTGCATTATTTAAGGACTCTGTTGCATTATTTAAGGACTTTGCTGCATTATTTAAGTACTCTGGTGCATTATTTAAGGACTTTGTTGCATTATTTAAGGACTCTGCTGCATTATTTAAGGACTTTGTTGCATTATTTAAGGACTCTGCTGCATTATTTAAAGACTTTGCTGCATTATTTAAGTACTCTGGTGCATTATTTAAGGACTCTGCTGCATTATTTAAAGACTTTTCTGCATTATTTAAGTACTCTGGTGCATTATTTAAGGACTTTGTTGCATTATTTAAGTATGCTGCTGCGGTATTTAAGGCCTCTGCTGCATTATTTAAGGACTCTGCTGCATTATTTAAAGACTTTGCTGCATTATTTAAGGATTCTGCTGCATTATTTAAGGACTTTGTTGCATTATTTAAGGACGCTGCTGCGGTATTTAAGGACTCTGCTACATTATATAAGGACTTTGCTGCATTATTTCAGGACTCGGCTGCATTATTAAGGGCGTTGCTGCATTTTATTTAAGGAATTTATTGCATTATTTAAGGACTCTGTGCATTATTTAAGGAATTTGCTGCATTATTTAAGGACTCTGCTGCATTATTTAATGACTCTGCTGCGGTATTTAAGGACTCTGCTGCATTATTTAAGCACTCTGCTGCTTTATTTATGGACTTTGCTGCATTATTTAAGGACTCTGCTGTGGTATTTTAAGACTCTGCTGCATTATTTAAGGACTTTGATGCATTATTTAAGAACTCTGCCGCAGTATTTAAGGACTCTGCTGCATTTTTTAAGGTCTTTGATGCATTATTTAAGGACTCTTCTGAATTAATTAAGGACTTTGCTGCATTATTTTAGGACGCTGCTGCGGTATTTAAGGCCTCTGCTGCATTATTTAAGGACTTTGCTGCATAATTTAAGGACTCTGCTGCATTATTAAGCACGTTGCTGCATTATTTAAGGACTTTATTGCATTATTTAAGGATTCTGCTGCATTATTTATGGAATTTGCTGCATTATTTAAGGAATTTGCTGCATTATTTAAGAACTCTGCTGCAGTATTTAAGGACTCTGCTGCATTATTTAAGGACTTTATTGCATTATTTAAGGACGCTGCTGCAGAATTTAAGGAATCTGCTGCATTATTTAAGGACGTTGTTGCATTATTTAAGGACTCTGTGCATTATTTAAGGAATTTGCTGCATTATTTAAGGACTCTGCTGCATTATTTAAGGACTTTGCTGCATTATTTAAGGACTTTGCGGCAGTAATTAAGGAATCTGCTGCATTATTTAAGGACTTTGTTGCATTATTTAAGGACTGTGCTGCATTGCTTAAGGACTCTGCTGCATTATTTAAGGACGTTGCTGCATTATTTAAGGACTTTGTTGCATTATTTAAGTACTCTGGTGCATTATTTAAGGACTTTGTTGCATTATTTAAGGACTCTGCTGCATTATTTAAGGACTTTGTTGCATTATTTAAGGACTCTGCTGCATTATTTAAGGACTTTGCTGCATTATTTAAGTATGCTGCTGCGGTATTTAAGGCCTCTGCTGCATTATTTAAGGACTTTGCTGCATTATTTAAGGACTCTTCTGCATTATTAAGGACGGTGCTGCATTATTTAAGTACTTTATTGCATTATTTAAGGATTCTGCTGCATTATTTAAGGAATTTGCTGCATTATTTAAGGGCTCTGCTGCATTATTTAAGGACTTTGTTGCATCATTTAATGACTCTGCTGCAGTATTTAAGGACTATGTTGCATTATTTAAGGACTTTGATGCATTATTTAAGGAGGCTGCTGCAGAATTTAAGGAATCTGCTGCATTATTTAAGGACTTTGTTGCATTATTTAAGGACTCTGCTGCATTATTTAAGGACGCTGCTGCAGTATTTAAGGCCTCTTCTGCATTATTTAAGGACTCTACTGCATTATTAAGGACGTTGCTGCATTATTTAAGGACTTTATTGCATTATTTAAGGATTCTGCTGCATTATTTAAGGAATTAGCTGCATTATTTAAGTACTCTGCTGCATTATTTAAGGACTTTGCTGCATTATTTAAGTATGCTGCTGCAGTATTTAAGGCCTCTGCTGCATTATTTAAGGACTCTGCTGCATTATTAAGGACGTTGCTGCATTATTTAAGGACTTTATTGCATTATTTAAGGATTCTGCTGCATTATTTAAGGAATTTGCTGCATTATTTAAGGACTCTGCTGCATTATTTAAGGACTTTGTTGCATTATTTAATGACTCTGCTGGGGTATTTAAGGACTCTGCTGCATTATTTAAGGACTTTGTTGCATTATTTAAGGACTCTGCTGCATTATTTAAGGACTTTGCTGCATTATTTAAGGACTTTGATGCATTATTTAAGGACGCTGCTGCAGAATTTAAGTAATCTGCTGCATTATTTAAGGACTCTGCTGCATTATTTAAGGACTTTGCTGCATTATTTAAGGACTCTGCTGCATTATTTAAGGACTTTGTTGCATTATTTAATGACTCTGCTGCGGTATTTAAGGACTCTGCTGTATTATTTAAGGACTTTGCTGCATTATTTAAGGACTCTGCTTCATTATTTAAGGACTTTGTTGCATTATTTAAGGACTCTGCTGCATTATTTAAGGACTTCGTTGCATTATTTAAGGACTCTGCTGCATTATTTAAAGACTTTGCTGCATTATTTAAGTACTCTGGTGCATTATTTAAGGACTCGGCTGCATTATTTAAAGACTTTGCTGCATTATTTAAGTACTCTGGTGCATTATTTAAGGACTCTGCTGCATTATTTAAGGACTTTGCTGCATTATTTAAGGACTCTGCTGCATTATTTAAGGACTTTGCTGCATTATTTAAGTATGCTGCTGCGGTATTTAAGGCCTCTGCTGCATTATTTAAGGACTCTGCTGGATTATTAAGGACGTTGCTGCATTATTTAAGGACTTTATTGCATTATTTAAGGATTCTGCTGCATTATTTAAGGAATTTGCTGCATTATTTAAGGACTCTGCTGTATTATTTAAGGACTTTGTTGCATTATTTAATGACTCTGCTGGGGTATTTAAGTACTCTGGTGCATTATTTAAGGACTTTGTTGCACTATTTAAGGACTCTGCTGCATTATTTAAGGACTTTGTTGCATTATTTAAGGACTCTGCTGCATTATTTAAGGACTTTGCTGCATTATTTAAGGACTCTGCTGCATTATTTAAGGACTTTGTTGCATTATTTAATGACTCTGCTGCGGTATTTAAGGACTCTTCTGCATTATTTAAGGACTTTGCTGCATTATTTAAGGACTCTGCTTCATTATTTAAGGACTTTGTTGCATTATTTAAGGACTCTGCTGCATTATTTAAGGACTTTGCTGCATTATTTAAGGACTCTGCTGCATTATTTAAGGACTTTGTTGCATTATTTAATGAGTCTGCTGCGGTATTTAAGGACTCTTCTGCATTATTTAAGGACTTTGCTGCATTATTTAAGGACTCTGCTTCATTATTTAAGGACTTTGTTGCATTATTTAAGGACTCTGCTGCATTATTTAAGGACTTTGTTGCATTATTTAAGGACTCTGCTGCATTATTTAAAGACTTTGCTGCATTATTTAAGTACTCTGGTGCATTATTTAAGGACTCTGCTGCATTATTTAAAGACTTTGCTGCATTATTTAAGTACTCTGGTGCATTATTTAAGGACTTTGTTGCATTATTTAAGTATGCTGCTGCGGTATTTAAGGCCTCTGCTGCATTATTTAAGGACTCTGCTGCATTATTTAAAGACTTTGCTGCATTATTTAAGGATTCTGCTGCATTATTTAAGGACTTTGTTGCATTATTTAAGGACGCTGCTGCGGTATTTAAGGACTCTGCTACATTATATAAGGACTTTGCTGCATTATTTCAGGACTCGGCTGCATTATTAAGGGCGTTGCTGCATTTTATTTAAGGAATTTATTGCATTATTTAAGGACTCTGTGCATTATTTAAGGAATTTGCTGCATTATTTAAGGACTCTGCTGCATTATTTAATGACTCTGCTGCGGTATTTAAGGACTCTGCTGCATTATTTAAGCACTCTGCTGCTTTATTTATGGACTTTGCTGCATTATTTAAGGACTCTGCTGTGGTATTTTAAGACTCTGCTGCATTATTTAAGGACTTTGATGCATTATTTAAGAACTCT
Organism: Phyllobates terribilis; assembly: GCF_046119375.1. NCBI lineage: Eukaryota > Metazoa > Chordata > Amphibia > Anura > Dendrobatidae > Phyllobates > Phyllobates terribilis. The sequence continues at coordinate 405,038 of NW_027362988.1, read as the reverse complement.
GCCGCAGTATTTAAGGACTCTGCTGCATTTTTTAAGGTCTTTGATGCATTATTTAAGGACTCTTCTGAATTAATTAAGGACTTTGCTGCATTATTTTAGGACGCTGCTGCGGTATTTAAGGCCTCTGCTGCATTATTTAAGGACTTTGCTGCATAATTTAAGGACTCTGCTGCATTATTAAGCACGTTGCTGCATTATTTAAGGACTTTATTGCATTATTTAAGGATTCTGCTGCATTATTTATGGAATTTGCTGCATTATTTAAGGAATTTGCTGCATTATTTAAGAACTCTGCTGCAGTATTTAAGGACTCTGCTGCATTATTTAAGGACTTTATTGCATTATTTAAGGACGCTGCTGCAGAATTTAAGGAATCTGCTGCATTATTTAAGGACGTTGTTGCATTATTTAAGGACTCTGTGCATTATTTAAGGAATTTGCTGCATTATTTAAGGACTCTGCTGCATTATTTAAGGACTTTGCTGCATTATTTAAGGACTTTGCGGCAGTAATTAAGGAATCTGCTGCATTATTTAAGGACTTTGTTGCATTATTTAAGGACTCTGCTGCATTATTTAAGGACTTTGCTGCATTATTTAAGTATGCTGCTGCGGTATTTAAGGCCTCTGCTGCATTATTTAAGGACTTTGCTGCATTATTTAAGGACTCTTCTGCATTATTAAGGACGGTGCTGCATTATTTAAGTACTTTATTGCATTATTTAAGGATTCTGCTGCATTATTTAAGGAATTTGCTGCATTATTTAAGGGCTCTGCTGCATTATTTAAGGACTTTGTTGCATCATTTAATGACTCTGCTGCAGTATTTAAGGACTATGTTGCATTATTTAAGGACTTTGATGCATTATTTAAGGAGGCTGCTGCAGAATTTAAGGAATCTGCTGCATTATTTAAGGACTTTGTTGCATTATTTAAGGACTCTGCTGCATTATTTAAGGACGCTGCTGCAGTATTTAAGGCCTCTTCTGCATTATTTAAGGACTCTACTGCATTATTAAGGACGTTGCTGCATTATTTAAGGACTTTATTGCATTATTTAAGGATTCTGCTGCATTATTTAAGGAATTAGCTGCATTATTTAAGTACTCTGCTGCATTATTTAAGGACTTTGCTGCATTATTTAAGTATGCTGCTGCAGTATTTAAGGCCTCTGCTGCATTATTTAAGGACTCTGCTGCATTATTAAGGACGTTGCTGCATTATTTAAGGACTTTATTGCATTATTTAAGGATTCTGCTGCATTATTTAAGGAATTTGCTGCATTATTTAAGGACTCTGCTGCATTATTTAAGGACTTTGTTGCATTATTTAATGACTCTGCTGGGGTATTTAAGGACTCTGCTGCATTATTTAAGGACTTTGTTGCATTATTTAAGGACTCTGCTGCATTATTTAAGGACTTTGCTGCATTATTTAAGGACTTTGATGCATTATTTAAGGACGCTGCTGCAGAATTTAAGTAATCTGCTGCATTATTTAAGGACTCTGCTGCATTATTTAAGGACTTTGCTGCATTATTTAAGGACTCTGCTGCATTATTTAAGGACTTTGTTGCATTATTTAATGACTCTGCTGCGGTATTTAAGGACTCTGCTGTATTATTTAAGGACTTTGCTGCATTATTTAAGGACTCTGCTTCATTATTTAAGGACTTTGTTGCATTATTTAAGGACTCTGCTGCATTATTTAAGGACTTCGTTGCATTATTTAAGGACTCTGCTGCATTATTTAAAGACTTTGCTGCATTATTTAAGTACTCTGGTGCATTATTTAAGGACTCGGCTGCATTATTTAAAGACTTTGCTGCATTATTTAAGTACTCTGGTGCATTATTTAAGGACTCTGCTGCATTATTTAAGGACTTTGCTGCATTATTTAAGGACTCTGCTGCATTATTTAAGGACTTTGCTGCATTATTTAAGTATGCTGCTGCGGTATTTAAGGCCTCTGCTGCATTATTTAAGGACTCTGCTGGATTATTAAGGACGTTGCTGCATTATTTAAGGACTTTATTGCATTATTTAAGGATTCTGCTGCATTATTTAAGGAATTTGCTGCATTATTTAAGGACTCTGCTGTATTATTTAAGGACTTTGTTGCATTATTTAATGACTCTGCTGGGGTATTTAAGTACTCTGGTGCATTATTTAAGGACTTTGTTGCACTATTTAAGGACTCTGCTGCATTATTTAAGGACTTTGTTGCATTATTTAAGGACTCTGCTGCATTATTTAAGGACTTTGCTGCATTATTTAAGGACTCTGCTGCATTATTTAAGGACTTTGTTGCATTATTTAATGACTCTGCTGCGGTATTTAAGGACTCTTCTGCATTATTTAAGGACTTTGCTGCATTATTTAAGGACTCTGCTTCATTATTTAAGGACTTTGTTGCATTATTTAAGGACTCTGCTGCATTATTTAAGGACTTTGCTGCATTATTTAAGGACTCTGCTGCATTATTTAAGGACTTTGTTGCATTATTTAATGAGTCTGCTGCGGTATTTAAGGACTCTTCTGCATTATTTAAGGACTTTGCTGCATTATTTAAGGACTCTGCTTCATTATTTAAGGACTTTGTTGCATTATTTAAGGACTCTGCTGCATTATTTAAGGACTTTGTTGCATTATTTAAGGACTCTGCTGCATTATTTAAAGACTTTGCTGCATTATTTAAGTACTCTGGTGCATTATTTAAGGACTCTGCTGCATTATTTAAAGACTTTGCTGCATTATTTAAGTACTCTGGTGCATTATTTAAGGACTTTGTTGCATTATTTAAGTATGCTGCTGCGGTATTTAAGGCCTCTGCTGCATTATTTAAGGACTCTGCTGCATTATTTAAAGACTTTGCTGCATTATTTAAGGATTCTGCTGCATTATTTAAGGACTTTGTTGCATTATTTAAGGACGCTGCTGCGGTATTTAAGGACTCTGCTACATTATATAAGGACTTTGCTGCATTATTTCAGGACTCGGCTGCATTATTAAGGGCGTTGCTGCATTTTATTTAAGGAATTTATTGCATTATTTAAGGACTCTGTGCATTATTTAAGGAATTTGCTGCATTATTTAAGGACTCTGCTGCATTATTTAATGACTCTGCTGCGGTATTTAAGGACTCTGCTGCATTATTTAAGCACTCTGCTGCTTTATTTATGGACTTTGCTGCATTATTTAAGGACTCTGCTGTGGTATTTTAAGACTCTGCTGCATTATTTAAGGACTTTGATGCATTATTTAAGAACTCTGCCGCAGTATTTAAGGACTCTGCTGCATTTTTTAAGGTCTTTGATGCATTATTTAAGGACTCTTCTGAATTAATTAAGGACTTTGCTGCATTATTTTAGGACGCTGCTGCGGTATTTAAGGCCTCTGCTGCATTATTTAAGGACTTTGCTGCATAATTTAAGGACTCTGCTGCATTATTAAGCACGTTGCTGCATTATTTAAGGACTTTATTGCATTATTTAAGGATTCTGCTGCATTATTTATGGAATTTGCTGCATTATTTAAGGAATTTGCTGCATTATTTAAGAACTCTGCTGCAGTATTTAAGGACTCTGCTGCATTATTTAAGGACTTTATTGCATTATTTAAGGACGCTGCTGCAGAATTTAAGGAATCTGCTGCATTATTTAAGGACGTTGTTGCATTATTTAAGGACTCTGTGCATTATTTAAGGAATTTGCTGCATTATTTAAGGACTCTGCTGCATTATTTAAGGACTTTGCTGCATTATTTAAGGACTTTGCGGCAGTAATTAAGGAATCTGCTGCATTATTTAAGGACTTTGTTGCATTATTTAAGGACTGTGCTGCATTGCTTAAGGACTCTGCTGCATTATTTAAGGACGTTGCTGCATTATTTAAGGACTTTGTTGCATTATTTAAGTACTCTGGTGCATTATTTAAGGACTTTGTTGCATTATTTAAGGACTCTGCTGCATTATTTAAGGACTTTGTTGCATTATTTAAGGACTCTGCTGCATTATTTAAGGACTTTGCTGCATTATTTAAGTATGCTGCTGCGGTATTTAAGGCCTCTGCTGCATTATTTAAGGACTTTGCTGCATTATTTAAGGACTCTTCTGCATTATTAAGGACGGTGCTGCATTATTTAAGTACTTTATTGCATTATTTAAGGATTCTGCTGCATTATTTAAGGAATTTGCTGCATTATTTAAGGGCTCTGCTGCATTATTTAAGGACTTTGTTGCATCATTTAATGACTCTGCTGCAGTATTTAAGGACTATGTTGCATTATTTAAGGACTTTGATGCATTATTTAAGGAGGCTGCTGCAGAATTTAAGGAATCTGCTGCATTATTTAAGGACTTTGTTGCATTATTTAAGGACTCTGCTGCATTATTTAAGGACGCTGCTGCAGTATTTAAGGCCTCTTCTGCATTATTTAAGGACTCTACTGCATTATTAAGGACGTTGCTGCATTATTTAAGGACTTTATTGCATTATTTAAGGATTCTGCTGCATTATTTAAGGAATTAGCTGCATTATTTAAGTACTCTGCTGCATTATTTAAGGACTTTGCTGCATTATTTAAGTATGCTGCTGCAGTATTTAAGGCCTCTGCTGCATTATTTAAGGACTCTGCTGCATTATTAAGGACGTTGCTGCATTATTTAAGGACTTTATTGCATTATTTAAGGATTCTGCTGCATTATTTAAGGAATTTGCTGCATTATTTAAGGACTCTGCTGCATTATTTAAGGACTTTGTTGCATTATTTAATGACTCTGCTGGGGTATTTAAGGACTCTGCTGCATTATTTAAGGACTTTGTTGCATTATTTAAGGACTCTGCTGCATTATTTAAGGACTTTGCTGCATTATTTAAGGACTTTGATGCATTATTTAAGGACGCTGCTGCAGAATTTAAGTAATCTGCTGCATTATTTAAGGACTCTGCTGCATTATTTAAGGACTTTGCTGCATTATTTAAGGACTCTGCTGCATTATTTAAGGACTTTGTTGCATTATTTAATGACTCTGCTGCAGTATTTAAGGACTCTGCTGTATTATTTAAGGACTTTGCTGCATTATTTAAGGACTCTGCTTCATTATTTAAGGACTTTGTTGCATTATTTAAGGACTCTGCTGCATTATTTAAGGACTTCGTTGCATTATTTAAGGACTCTGCTGCATTATTTAAAGACTTTGCTGCATTATTTAAGTACTCTGGTGCATTATTTAAGGACTCGGCTGCATTATTTAAAGACTTTGCTGCATTATTTAAGTACTCTGGTGCATTATTTAAGGACTCTGCTGCATTATTTAAGGACTTTGCTGCATTATTTAAGGACTCTGCTGCATTATTTAAGGACTTTGCTGCATTATTTAAGTATGCTGCTGCGGTATTTAAGGCCTCTGCTGCATTATTTAAGGACTCTGCTGCATTATTAAGGACGTTGCTGCATTATTTAAGGACTTTATTGCATTATTTAAGGATTCTGCTGCATTATTTAAGGAATTTGCTGCATTATTTAAGGACTCTGCTGTATTATTTAAGGACTTTGTTGCATTATTTAATGACTCTGCTGGGGTATTTAAGGACTCTGCTGCATTATTTAAGGGCTTTGCTGCATTATTTAAGGACTCTGCTGCAGTATTTAAGGACTCTGCTGCATTATTTAAGGACTTTGATGCATTATTTAAGGACGCTGCTGCAGAATTTAAGGAATCTGCTGCATTATTTAAGGACTTTGTTGCATTATTTAAGGACTATGCTGCATTATGTAAGGACTCTGCTGCATTATTTAAGGACTTTGCTGCATTATTTAATTACTCTGCTGCATTATTTAAGGACTTTGTTGCATTATTTAAGGACTCTGCTGCATTATTTAAGGACTTTGCTGCATTATTTAAGGACTTTGATGCATTATTTAAGGACGCTGCTGCAGAATTTAAGTAATCTGCTGCATTATTTAAGGACTCTGCTGCATTATTTAAGGACTTTGCTGCATTATTTAAGGACTCTGCTGCATTATTTAAGGACTTTGTTGCATTATTTAATGACTCTGCTGCGGTATTTAAGGACTCTGCTGCATTATTTAAGGACTTTGCTGCATTATTTAAGGACTTTGCTGCAGTAATTAAGGAATCTGCTGCATTATTTAAGGACTTTGTTGCATTATTTAAGGACTGTGCTGCATTGCTTAAGGACTCTGCTGCATTATTTAAGGACTTTGCTGCATTATTTAAGGACTTTGTTGCATTATTTAAGGACTCTGCTGCATTATTTAAGGACTTTGTTGCATTATTTAAGGACTCTGTTGCATTATTTAAGGACTTTGCTGCATTATTTAAGGACTTTGTTGCATTATTTAAGGACTCTGCTGCATTATTTAAGGACTTTGTTGCATTATTTAAGGACTCTGTTGCATTATTTAAGGACTTTGCTGCATTATTTAAGTACTCTGGTGCATTATTTAAGGACTTTGTTGCATTATTTAAGGACTCTGCTGCATTATTTAAGGACTTTGTTGCATTATTTAAGGACTCTGCTGCATTATTTAAAGACTTTGCTGCATTATTTAAGTACTCTGGTGCATTATTTAAGGACTCTGCTGCATTATTTAAAGACTTTTCTGCATTATTTAAGTACTCTGGTGCATTATTTAAGGACTTTGTTGCATTATTTAAGTATGCTGCTGCGGTATTTAAGGCCTCTGCTGCATTATTTAAGGACTCTGCTGCATTATTAAGGACGTTGCTGCATTATTTAAGGACTTTATTGCATTATTTAAGGATTCTGCTAAATTATTTAAGGAATTTGCTGCATTATTTAAGGACTCTGCTGCATTATTTAAGGACTTTGTTGCATTATTTAATGACTCTGCTGCGGTATTTAAGGACTCTGCTGAATTATTTAAGGACTTTGCTGCATTATTTAAGGACTCTGCTTCATTATTTAAGGACTTTGTTGCATTATTTAAGGACTCTGCTGCATTCTTTAAGGACTTCGTTGCGTTATTTAAGGACTCTGCTGCATTATTTAAGGACTTTGCTGCATTATTTAAGGACTTTGATGCATTATTTAAGGACGCTGCTGCAGAATTTAAGTAATCTGCTGCATTATTTAAGGACTCTGCTGCATTATTTAAGGACTTTGCTGCATTATTTAAGGACTCTGCTGCATTATTTAAGGACTTTGTTGCATTATTTAATGACTCTGCTGCGGTATTTAAGGACTCTGCTGTATTATTTAAGGACTTTGCTGCATTATTTAAGGACTCTGCTTCATTATTTAAGGACTTTGTTGCATTATTTAAGGACTCTGCTGCATTCTTTAAGGACTTTGTTGCATTATTTAAGGACTCTGCTGCATTATTTAAAGACTTTGCTGCATTATTTAAGTACTCTGGTGCATTATTTAAGGACTCTGCTGCATTATTTAAGGACTTTGCTGCATTATTTAAGGACTCTGCTGCATTATTTAAGGACTTTGCTGCATTATTTAAGTATGCTGCTGCGGTATTTAAGGCCTCTGCTGCATTATTTAAGGACTCTGCTGCATTATTAAGGACGTTGCTGCATTATTTAAGGACTTTATTGCATTATTTAAGGATTCTGCTGCATTATTTAAGGAATTTGCTGCATTATTTAAGGACTCTGCTGCATTATTTAAGGACTTTGTTGCATTATTTAATGACTCTGCTGGGGTATTTAAGGACTCTGCTGCATTATTTAAGGGCTTTGCTGCATTATTTAAGGACTCTGCTGCAGTATTTAAGGACTCTGCTGCATTATTTAAGGACTTTGATGCATTATTTAAGGACGCTGCTGCAGAATTTAAGGAATCTGCTGCATTATTTAAGGACTTTGTTGCATTATTTAAGGACTATGCTGCATTATGTAAGGACTCTGCTGCATTATTTAAGGACTTTGCTGCATTATTTAATTACTCTGCTGCATTATTTAAGGACTTTGTTGCATTATTTAAGGACTCTGCTGCATTATTTAAGGACTTTGCTGCATTATTTAAGGACTTTGATGCATTATTTAAGGACGCTGCTGCAGAATTTAAGTAATCTGCTGCATTATTTAAGGACTCTGCTGCATTATTTAAGGACTTTGCTGCATTATTTAAGGACTCTGCTGCATTATTTAAGGACTTTGTTGCATTATTTAATGACTCTGCTGCGGTATTTAAGGACTCTGCTGCATTATTTAAGGACTTTGCTGCATAATTTAAGGACTTTGCTGCAGTAATTAAGGAATCTGCTGCATTATTTAAGGACTTTGTTGCATTATTTAAGGACTGTGCTGCATTGCTTAAGGACTCTGCTGCATTATTTAAGGACTTTGCTGCATTATTTAAGGACTTTGTTGCATTATTTAAGGACTCTGCTGCATTATTTAAGGACTTTGTTGCATTATTTAAGGACTCTGTTGCATTATTTAAGGACTTTGCTGCATTATTTAAGTACTCTGGTGCATTATTTAAGGACTTTGTTGCACTATTTAAGGACTCTGCTGCATTATTTAAGGACTTTGTTGCATTATTTAAGGACTCTGCTGCATTATTTAAGGACTTTGCTGCATTATTTAAGGACTCTGCTGCATTATTTAAGGACTTTGTTGCATTATTTAATGACTCTGCTGCGGTATTTAAGGACTCTTCTGCATTATTTAAGGACTTTGCTGCATTATTTAAGGACTCTGCTTCATTATTTAAGGACTTTGTTGCATTATTTAAGGACTCTGCTGCATTATTTAAGGACTTTGCTGCATTATTTAAGGACTCTGCTGCATTATTTAAGGACTTTGTTGCATTATTTAATGACTCTGCTGCGGTATTTAAGGACTCTTCTGCATTATTTAAGGACTTTGCTGCATTATTTAAGGACTCTGCTTCATTATTTAAGGACTTTGTTGCATTATTTAAGGACTCTGCTGCATTATTTAAGGACTTTGTTGCATTATTTAAGGACTCTGCTGCATTATTTAAAGACTTTGCTGCATTATTTAAGTACTCTGGTGCATTATTTAAGGACTCTGCTGCATTATTTAAAGACTTTGCTGCATTATTTAAGTACTCTGGTGCATTATTTAAGGACTTTGTTGCATTATTTAAGTATGCTGCTGCGGTATTTAAGGCCTCTGCTGCATTATTTAAGGACTCTGCTGCATTATTTAAAGACTTTGCTGCATTATTTAAGGATTCTGCTGCATTATTTAAGGACTTTGTTGCATTATTTAAGGACGCTGCTGCGGTATTTAAGGACTCTGCTACATTATATAAGGACTTTGCTGCATTATTTCAGGACTCGGCTGCATTATTAAGGGCGTTGCTGCATTTTATTTAAGGAATTTATTGCATTATTTAAGGACTCTGTGCATTATTTAAGGAATTTGCTGCATTATTTAAGGACTCTGCTGCATTATTTAATGACTCTGCTGCGGTATTTAAGGGCTCTGCTGCATTATTTAAGCACTCTGCTGCTTTATTTATGGACTTTGCTGCATTATTTAAGGACTCTGCTGTGGTATTTTAAGACTCTGCTGCATTATTTAAGGACTTTGATGCATTATTTAAGAACTCTGCCGCAGTATTTAAGGACTCTGCTGCATTTTTTAAGGTCTTTGATGCATTATTTAAGGACTCTTCTGAATTAATTAAGGACTTTGCTGCATTATTTTAGGACGCTGCTGCGGTATTTAAGGCCTCTGCTGCATTATTTAAGGACTTTGCTGCATAATTTAAGGACTCTGCTGCATTATTAAGCACGTTGCTGCATTATTTAAGGACTTTATTGCATTATTTAAGGATTCTGCTGCATTATTTATGGAATTTGCTGCATTATTTAAGGAATTTGCTGCATTATTTAAGAACTCTGCTGCAGTATTTAAGGACTCTGCTGCATTATTTAAGGACTTTATTGCATTATTTAAGGACGCTGCTGCAGAATTTAAGGAATCTGCTGCATTATTTAAGGACGTTGTTGCATTATTTAAGGACTCTGTGCATTATTTAAGGAATTTGCTGCATTATTTAAGGACTCTGCTGCATTATTTAAGGACTTTGCTGCATTATTTAAGGACTTTGCGGCAGTAATTAAGGAATCTGCTGCATTATTTAAGGACTTTGTTGCATTATTTAAGGACTGTGCTGCATTGCTTAAGGACTCTGCTGCATTATTTAAGGACGTTGCTGCATTATTTAAGGACTTTGTTGCATTATTTAAGTACTCTGGTGCATTATTTAAGGACTTTGTTGCATTATTTAAGGACTCTGCTGCATTATTTAAGGACTTTGTTGCATTATTTAAGGACTCTGCTGCATTATTTAAGGACTTTGCTGCATTATTTAAGTATGCTGCTGCGGTATTTAAGGCCTCTGCTGCATTATTTAAGGACTTTGCTGCATTATTTAAGGACTCTTCTGCATTATTAAGGACGGTGCTGCATTATTTAAGTACTTTATTGCATTATTTAAGGATTCTGCTGCATTATTTAAGGAATTTGCTGCATTATTTAAGGACTCTGCTGCATTATTTAAGGACTTTGTTGCATCATTTAATGACTCTGCTGCAGTATTTAAGGACTATGTTGCATTATTTAAGGACTTTGATGCATTATTTAAGGAGGCTGCTGCAGAATTTAAGGAATCTGCTGCATTATTTAAGGACTTTGTTGCATTATTTAAGGACTCTGCTGCATTATTTAAGGACGCTGCTGCAGTATTTAAGGCCTCTTCTGCATTATCTAAGGACTCTACTGCATTATTAAGGACGTTGCTGCATTATTTAAGGACTTTATTGCATTATTTAAGGATTCTGCTGCATTATTTAAGGAATTAGCTGCATTATTTAAGTACTCTGCTGCATTATTTAAGGACTTTGCTGCATTATTTAAGTATGCTGCTGCAGTATTTAAGGCCTCTGCTGCATTATTTAAGGACTCTGCTGCATTATTAAGGACGTTGCTGCATTATTTAAGGACTTTATTGCATTATTTAAGGATTCTGCTGCATTATTTAAGGAATTTGCTGCATTATTTAAGGACTCTGCTGCATTATTTAAGGACTTTGTTGCATTATTTAATGACTCTGCTGGGGTATTTAAGGACTCTGCTGCATTATTTAAGGACTTTGTTGCATTATTTAAGGACTCTGCTGCATTATTTAAGGACTTTGCTGCATTATTTAAGGACTTTGATGCATTATTTAAGGACGCTGCTGCAGAATTTAAGTAATCTGCTGCATTATTTAAGGACTCTGCTGCATTATTTAAGGACTTTGCTGCATTATTTAAGGACTCTGCTGCATTATTTAAGGACTTTGTTGCATTATTTAATGACTCTGCTGCGGTATTTAAGGACTCTGCTGTATTATTTAAGGACTTTGCTGCATTATTTAAGGACTCTGCTTCATTATTTAAGGACTTTGTTGCATTATTTAAGGACTCTGCTGCATTATTTAAGGACTTCGTTGCATTATTTAAGGACTCTGCTGCATTATTTAAAGACTTTGCTGCATTATTTAAGGACTCTGTGCATTATTTAAGGAATTTGCTGCATTATTTAAGGACTCTGCTGCATTATTTAAGGACTTTGCTGCATTATTTAAGGACTTTGCGGCAGTAATTAAGGAATCTGCTGCATTATTTAAGGACTTTGTTGCATTATTTAAGGACTGTGCTGCATTGCTTAAGGACTCTGCTGCATTATTTAAGGACGTTGCTGCATTATTTAAGGACTTTGTTGCATTATTTAAGTACTCTGGTGCATTATTTAAGGACTTTGTTGCATTATTTAAGGACTCTGCTGCATTATTTAAGGACTTTGTTGCATTATTTAAGGACTCTGCTGCATTATTTAAGGACTTTGCTGCATTATTTAAGTATGCTGCTGCGGTTTTTAAGGCCTCTGCTGCATTATTTAAGGACTTTGCTGCATTATTTAAGGACTCTTCTGCATTATTAAGGACGGTGCTGCATTATTTAAGTACTTTATTGCATTATTTAAGGATTCTGCTGCATTATTTAAGGAATTTGCTGCATTATTTAAGGACTCTGCTGCATTATTTAAGGACTTTGTTGCATCATTTAATGACTCTGCTGCAGTATTTAAGGACTATGTTGCATTATTTAAGGACTTTGATGCATTATTTAAGGAGGCTGCTGCAGAATTTAAGGAATCTGCTGCATTATTTAAGGACTTTGTTGCATTATTTAAGGACTCTGCTGCATTATTTAAGGACGCTGCTGCAGTATTTAAGGCCTCTTCTGCATTATTTAAGGACTCTACTGCATTATTAAGGACGTTGCTGCATTATTTAAGGACTTTATTGCATTATTTAAGGATTCTGCTGCATTATTTAAGGAATTAGCTGCATTATTTAAGTACTCTGCTGCATTATTTAAGGACTTTGCTGCATTATTTAAGTATGCTGCTGCAGTATTTAAGGCCTCTGCTGCATTATTTAAGGACTCTGCTGCATTATTAAGGACGTTGCTGCATTATTTAAGGACTTTATTGCATTATTTAAGGATTCTGCTGCATTATTTAAGGAATTTGCTGCATTATTTAAGGACTCTGCTGCATTATTTAAGGACTTTGTTGCATTATTTAATGACTCTGCTGGGGTATTTAAGGACTCTGCTGCATTATTTAAGGACTTTGTTGCATTATTTAAGGACTCTGCTGCATTATTTAAGGACTTTGCTGCATTATTTAAGGACTTTGATGCATTATTTAAGGACGCTGCTGCAGAATTTAAGTAATCTGCTGCATTATTTAAGGACTCTGCTGCATTATTTAAGGACTTTGCTGCATTATTTAAGGACTCTGCTGCATTATTTAAGGACTTTGTTGCATTATTTAATGACTCTGCTGCGGTATTTAAGGACTCTGCTGTATTATTTAAGGACTTTGCTGCATTATTTAAGGACTCTGCTTCATTATTTAAGGACTTTGTTGCATTATTTAAGGACTCTGCTGCATTATTTAAGGACTTCGTTGCATTATTTAAGGACTCTGCTGCATTATTTAAAGACTTTGCTGCATTATTTAAGTACTCTGGTGCATTATTTAAGGACTCGGCTGCATTATTTAAAGACTTTGCTGCATTATTTAAGTACTCTGGTGCATTATTTAAGGACTCTGCTGCATTATTTAAGGACTTTGCTGCATTATTTAAGGACTCTGCTGCATTATTTAAGGACTTTGCTGCATTATTTAAGTATGCTGCTGCGGTATTTAAGGCCTCTGCTGCATTATTTAAGGACTCTGCTGCATTATTAAGGACGTTGCTGCATTATTTAAGGACTTTATTGCATTATTTAAGGATTCTGCTGCATTATTTAAGGAATTTGCTGCATTATTTAAGGACTCTGCTGTATTATTTAAGGACTTTGTTGCATTATTTAATGACTCTGCTGGGGTATTTAAGGACTCTGCTGCATTATTTAAGGGCTTTGCTGCATTATTTAAGGACTCTGCTGCAGTATTTAAGGACTCTGCTGCATTATTTAAGGACTTTGATGCATTATTTAAGGACGCTGCTGCAGAATTTAAGGAATCTGCTGCATTATTTAAGGACTTTGTTGCATTATTTAAGGACTATGCTGCATTATGTAAGGACTCTGCTGCATTATTTAAGGACTTTGCTGCATTATTTAATTACTCTGCTGCATTATTTAAGGACTTTGTTGCATTATTTAAGGACTCTGCTGCATTATTTAAGGACTTTGCTGCATTATTTAAGGACTTTGATGCATTATTTAAGGACGCTGCTGCAGAATTTAAGTAATCTGCTGCATTATTTAAGGACTCTGCTGCATTATTTAAGGACTTTGCTGCATTATTTAAGGACTCTGCTGCATTATTTAAGGACTTTGTTGCATTATTTAATGACTCTGCTGCGGTATTTAAGGACTCTGCTGCATTATTTAAGGACTTTGCTGCATTATTTAAGGACTTTGCTGCAGTAATTAAGGAATCTGCTGCATTATTTAAGGACTTTGTTGCATTATTTAAGGACTGTGCTGCATTGCTTAAGGACTCTGCTGCATTATTTAAGGACTTTGCTGCATTATTTAAGGACTTTGTTGCATTATTTAAGGACTCTGCTGCATTATTTAAGGACTTTGTTGCATTATTTAAGGACTCTGTTGCATTATTTAAGGACTTTGCTGCATTATTTAAGTACTCTGGTGCATTATTTAAGGACTTTGTTGCATTATTTAAGGACTCTGCTGCATTATTTAAGGACTTTGTTGCATTATTTAAGGACTCTGTTGCATTATTTAAGGACTTTGCTGCATTATTTAAGTACTCTGGTGCATTATTTAAGGACTTTGTTGCATTATTTAAGGACTCTGCTGCATTATTTAAGGACTTTGTTGCATTATTTAAGGACTCTGCTGCATTATTTAAGGACTTTGCTGCATTATTTAAGGACTCTGTTGCATTATTTAAGGACTTTGCTGCATTATTTAAGTACTCTGGTGCATTATTTAAGGACTTTATTGCATTATTTAAGGATTCTGCTGCATTATTTAAGGAATTTGCTGCATTATTTAAGAACTTTGCTGCAGTATTTAAGGACTCTGCTGCATTATTTAAGGACTTTATTGCATTATTTAAGGACCCTGCTGCAGAATTTAAGGAATCTGCTGCATTACTTAAGGACTTTGTTGCATTATTTAAGGACTCTGCTGCATTATTTAAGGACTTTGCTGCATTATTTAAGGACTTTGATGTATTATTTAAGGACGCCGCTGCAGAATTTAAGTAATCTGCTGCATTATTTAAGGACTCTGCTGCATTATTTAAGGACTTTGCTGCATTATTTAAGGACTCTGCTGTATTATTAAGCACGTTGCTGCATTAATTAAGGACTTTATTGCATTATTTAAGGAATTTGATGCATTATTTAAGGACTCTGCTGCATTATTTAAGGACTTTGCTGCATTATTTAAGGACTCTGCTTCATTATTTAAGGACTTTGTTGCATTATTTAAGGACTCTGCTGCATTATTTAAAGACTTTGCTGCATTATTTAAGTACTCTGGTGCATTATTTAAGGACTCTGCTGCATTATTTAAAGACTTTGCTGCATTATTTAAGTACTCTGGTGCATTATTTAAGGACTTTGTTGCTTTATTTAAGGACTTTGCTGCATTATTTAAGGACTTTGTTGCATTATTTAAGGACTCTGCTGCATTATTTAAGGACTTTGCTGCATTATTTAAGTATGCTGCTGCAGTATTTAAGGCCTCTGCTGCATTATTTAAGGACTCTGCTGCATTTTTAAGGACGTTGCTGCATTATTTAAGGACTTTATTGCATTATTTAAGGATTCTGCTGCATTATTTAAGGAATTTGCTGCATTATTTAAGGACTCTGCTGCATTATTTAAGGACTTTGTTGCATTATTTAATGACTCTGCTGGGGTATTTAAGGACTCTGCTGCATTATTTAAGGACTTTGTTGCATTATTTAAGGACTCTGCTGCATTATTTAAGGACTTTGCTGCATTATTTAAGGACTTTGATGCATTATTTAAGGACGCTGCTGCAGAATTTAAGTAATCTGCTGCATTATTTAAGGACTCTGCTGCATTATTTAAGGACTTTGCTGCATTATTTAAGGACTCTGCTGCATTATTTAAGGACTTTGTTGCATTATTTAATGACTCTGCTGCGGTATTTAAGGACTCTGCTGTATTATTTAAGGACTTTGCTGCATTATTTAAGGACTCTGCTTCATTATTTAAGGACTTTGTTGCATTATTTAAGGACTCTGCTGCATTCTTTAAGGACTTCGTTGCATTATTTAAGGACTCTGCTGCATTATTTAAAGACTTTGCTGCATTATTTAAGTACTCTGGTGCATTATTTAAGGACTCTGCTGCATTATTTAAGGACTTAGCTGCATTATTTAAGGACTCTGCAGCATTATTTAAGGACTTTGCTGCATTATTTAAGTATGCTGCTGCGGTATTTAAGGCCTCTGCTGCATTATTTAAGGACTCTGCTGCATTATTAAGGACGTTGCTGCATTATTTAAGGACTTTATTGCATTATTTAAGGATTCTGCTGCATTATTTAAGGAATTTGCTGCATTATTTAAGGACTCTGCTGCATTATTTAAGGACTTTGTTGCATTATTTAATGACTCTGCTGGGGTATTTAAGGACTCTGCTGCATTATTTAAGGGCTTTGCTGCATTATTTAAGGACTCTGCTGCAGTATTTAAGGACTCTGCTGCATTATTTAAGGACTTTGATGCATTATTTAAGGACGCTGCTGCAGAATTTAAGGAATCTGCTGCATTATTTAAGGACTTTGTTGCATTATTTAAGGACTATGCTGCATTATGTAAGGACTCTGCTGCATTATTTAAGGACTTTGCTGCATTATTTAATTACTCTGCTGCATTATTTAAGGACTTTGTTGCATTATTTAAGGACTCTGCTGCATTATTTAAGGACTTTGCTGCATTATTTAATGACTTTGATGCATTATTTATGGACGCTGCTGCAGAATTTAAGTAATCTGCTGCATTATTTAAGGACTCTGCTGCATTATTTAAGGACTTTGCTGCATTATTTAAGGACTCTGCTGCATTATTTAAGGACTTTGTTGCATTATTTAATGACTCTGCTGCGGTATTTAAGGACTCTGCTGCATTATTTAAGGACTTTGCTGCATTATTTAAGGACTTTGCTGCAGTAATTAAGGAATCTGCTGCATTATTTAAGGACTTTGTTGCATTATTTAAGGACTGTGCTGCATTGCTTAAGGACTCTGCTGCATTATTTAAGGACTTTGCTGCATTATTTAAGGACTTTGTTGCATTATTTAAGGACTCTGCTGCATTATTTAAGGACTTTGTTGCATTATTTAAGGACTCTGTTGCATTATTTAAGGACTTTGCTGCATTATTTAAGTACTCTGGTGCATTATTTAAGGACTTTGTTGCACTATTTAAGGACTCTGCTGCATTATTTAAGGACTTTGTTGCATTATTTAAGGACTCTGCTGCATTATTTAAGGACTTTGCTGCATTATTTAAGGACTCTGCTGCATTATTTAAGGACTTTGTTGCATTATTTAATGACTCTGCTGCGGTATTTAAGGACTCTTCTGCATTTTTTAAGGACTTTGCTGCATTATTTAAGGACTCTGCTTCATTATTTAAGGACTTTGTTGCATTATTTAAGGACTCTGCTGCATTATTTAAGGACTTTGCTGCATTATTTAAGGACTCTGCTGCATTATTTAAGGACTTTGTTGCACTATTTAATGACTCTGCTGCGGTATTTAAGGACTCTTCTGCATTATTTAAGGACTTTGCTGCATTATTTAAGGACTCTGCTTCATTATTTAAGGACTTTGTTGCATTATTTAAGGACTCTGCTGCATTATTTAAGGACTTTGTTGCATTATTTAAGGACTCTGCTGCATTATTTAAAGACTTTGCTGCATTATTTAAGTACTCTGGTGCATTATTTAAGGACTCTGCTGCATTATTTAAAGACTTTTCTGCATTATTTAAGTACTCTGGTGCATTATTTAAGGACTTTGTTGCATTATTTAAGTATGCTGCTGCGGTATTTAAGGCCTCTGCTGCATTATTTAAGGACTCTGCTGCATTATTAAGGACGTTGCTGCATTATTTAAGGACTTTATTGCATTATTTAAGGATTCTGCTAAATTATTTAAGGAATTTGCTGCATTATTTAAGGACTCTGCTGCATTATTTAAGGACTTTGTTGCATTATTTAATGACTCTGCTGGGGTATTTAAGGACTCTGCTGCATTATTTAAGGGCTTTGCTGCATTATTTAAGGACTCTGCTGCAGTATTTAAGGACTCTGCTGCATTATTTAAGGACTTTGATGCATTATTTAAGGACGCTGCTGCAGAATTTAAGGAATCTGCTGCATTATTTAAGGACTTTGTTGCATTATTTAAGGACTATGCTGCATTATGTAAGGACTCTGCTGCATTATTTAAGGACTTTGCTGCATTATTTAATTACTCTGCTGCATTATTTAAGGACTCTGTTGCATTATTTAAGGACTCTGCAGCATTATTTAAGGACTTTGCTGCATTATTTAAGGACTTTGATGCATTATTTAAGGACGCTGCTGCAGAATTTAAGTAATCTGCTGCATTATTTAAGGACTCTGCTGCATTATTTAAGGACTTTGCTGCATTATTTAAGGACTCTGCTGCATTATTTAAGGACTTTGTTGCATTATTTAATGACTCTGCTGCGGTATTTAAGGACTCTGCTGCATTATTTAAGGACTTTGCTGCATTATTTAAGGACTTTGCGGCAGTAATTAAGGAATCTGCTGCATTATTTAAGGACTTTGTTGCATTATTTAAGGACTGTGCTGCATTGCTTAAGGACTCTGCTGCATTATTTAAGGACGTTGCTGCATTATTTAAGGACTTTGTTGCATTATTTAAGGACTCTGCTGCATTATTTAAGGACTTTGTTGCATTATTTAAGGACTCTGTTGCATTATTTAAGGACTTTGCTGCATTATTTAAGTACTCTGGTGCATTATTTAAGGACTTTGTTGCATTATTTAAGGACTCTGCTGCATTATTTAAGGACTTTGTTGCATTATTTAAGGACTCTGCTGCATTATTTAAGGACTTTGCTGCATTATTTAAGTATGCTGCTGCGGTATTTAAGGCCTCTGCTGCATTATTTAAGGACTTTGCTGCATTATTTAAGGACTCTTCTGCATTATTAAGGACGGTGCTGCATTATTTAAGTACTTTATTGCATTATTTAAGGATTCTGCTGCATTATTTAAAGAATTTGCTGCATTATTTAAGGACTCTGCTGCATTATTTAAGGACTTTGTTGCATCATTTAATGACTCTGCTGCAGTATTTAAAGACTCTGTTGCATTATTTAAGGACTTTGATGCATTATTTAAGGAGGCTGCTGCAGAATTTAAGGAATCTGCTGCATTATTTAAGGACTTTGTTGCATTATTTAAGGACTCTGCTGCATTATTTAAGGACGCTGCTGCAGTATTTAAGGCCTCTTCTGCATTATTTAAGGATTTTGCTGCATTATTTAAGGACTCTACTGCATTATTAAGGACGTTGCTGCATTATTTAAGGACTTTATTGCATTATTTAAGGATTCTGCTGCATTATTTAAGGAATTAGCTGCATTATTTAAGTACTCTGCTGCATTATTTAAGGAGTTGGTTGCATTATTTAAGGACTTTGTTGCATTATTTAAGGATTCTGCTGCATTATTTAAGGACTTTGTTGCATTATTTAAGGACGCTGCTGCGGTATTTAAGGACTCTGCTACATTATATAAGGACTTTGCTGCATTATTTCAGGACTCGGCTGCATTATTAAGGGCGTTGCTGCATTTTATTTAAGGAATTTATTGCATTATTTAAGGACTCTGTGCATTATTTAAGGAATTTGCTGCATTATTTAAGGACTCTGCTGCATTATTTAATGACTCTGCTGCGGTATTTAAGGACTCTGCTGCATTATTTAAGCACTCTGCTGCTTTATTTATGGACTTTGCTGCATTATTTAAGGACTCTGCTGTGGTATTTTAAGACTCTGCTGCATTATTTAAGGACTTTGATGCATTATTTAAGAACTCTGCCGCAGTATTTAAGGACTCTGCTGCATTATTTAAGGTCTTTGATGCATTATTTAAGGACTCTTCTGAATTATTTAAGGACTTTGCTGCATTATTTAAGGACTTTGATGCATTATTTAAGGACGCTGCTGCATTATTTAAGGACTTTGCTGCATTATTTAAGGACTTTGATGTATTATTTAAGGACGCCGCTGCAGAATTTAAGTAATCTGCTGCATTATTTAAGGACTCTGCTGCATTATTTAAGGACTTTGCTGCATTATTTAAGGACTCTGCTGTATTATTAAGCACGTTGCTGCATTAATTAAGGACTTTATTGCATTATTTAAGGAATTTGATGCATTATTTAAGGACTCTGCTGCATTATTTAAGGACTTTGCTGCATTATTTAAGGACTCTGCTTCATTATTTAAGGACTTTGTTGCATTATTTAAGGACTCTGCTGCATTATTTAAAGACTTTGCTGCATTATTTAAGTACTCTGGTGCATTATTTAAGGACTCTGCTGCATTATTTAAAGACTTTGCTGCATTATTTAAGTACTCTGGTGCATTATTTAAGGACTTTGTTGCTTTATTTAAGGACTTTGCTGCATTATTTAAGGACTTTGTTGCATTATTTAAGGACTCTGCTGCATTATTTAAGGACTTTGCTGCATTATTTAAGTATGCTGCTGCAGTATTTAAGGCCTCTGCTGCATTATTTAAGGACTCTGCTGCATTTTTAAGGACGTTGCTGCATTATTTAAGGACTTTATTGCATTATTTAAGGATTCTGCTGCATTATTTAAGGAATTTGCTGCATTATTTAAGGACTCTGCTGCATTATTTAAGGACTTTGTTGCATTATTTAATGACTCTGCTGGGGTATTTAAGGACTCTGCTGCATTATTTAAGGACTTTGTTGCATTATTTAAGGACTCTGCTGCATTATTTAAGGACTTTGCTGCATTATTTAAGGACTTTGTTGCATTATTTAAGGACTCTGCTGCATTCTTTAAGGACTTCGTTGCATTATTTAAGGACTCTGCTGCATTATTTAAAGACTTTGCTGCATTATTTAAGTACTCTGGTGCATTATTTAAGGACTCTGCTGCATTATTTAAGGACTTAGCTGCATTATTTAAGGACTCTGCTGCATTATTTAAGGACTTTGCTGCATTATTTAAGTATGCTGCTGCGGTATTTAAGGCCTCTGCTGCATTATTTAAGGACTCTGCTGCATTATTAAGGACGTTGCTGCATTATTTAAGGACTTTATTGCATTATTTAAGGATTCTGCTGCATTATTTAAGGAATTTGCTGCATTATTTAAGGACTCTGCTGCATTATTTAAGGACTTTGTTGCATTATTTAATGACTCTGCTGGGGTATTTAAGGACTCTGCTGCATTATTTAAGGGCTTTGCTGCATTATTTAAGGACTCTGCTGCAGTATTTAAGGACTCTGCTGCATTATTTAAGGACTTTGATGCATTATTTAAGGACGCTGCTGCAGAATTTAAGGAATCTGCTGCATTATTTAAGGACTTTGTTGCATTATTTAAGGACTATGCTGCATTATGTAAGGACTCTGCTGCATTATTTAAGGACTTTGCTGCATTATTTAATTACTCTGCTGCATTATTTAAGGACTTTGTTGCATTATTTAAGGACTCTGCTGCATTATTTTAGGACTTTGCTGCATTATTTAAGGACTTTGATGCATTATTTATGGACGCTGCTGCAGAATTTAAGTAATCTGCTGCATTATTTAAGGACTCTGCTGCATTATTTAAGGACTCTGCTGCATTATTTAAGGACTCTGCTGCATTATTTAAGGACTTTGTTGCATTATTTAATGACTCTGCTGCGGTATTTAAGGACTCTGCTGCATTATTTAAGGACTTTGCTGCATTATTTAAGGACTTTGCTGCAGTAATTAAGGAATCTGCTGCATTATTTAAGGACTTTGTTGCATTATTTAAGGACTGTGCTGCATTGCTTAAGGACTCTGCTGCATTATTTAAGGACTTTGCTGCATTATTTAAGGACTTTGTTGCATTATTTAAGGACTCTGCTGCATTATTTAAGGACTTTGTTGCATTATTTAAGGACTCTGTTGCATTATTTAAGGACTTTGCTGCATTATTTAAGTACTCTGGTGCATTATTTAAGGACTTTGTTGCACTATTTAAGGACTCTGCTGCATTATTTAAGGACTTTGTTGCATTATTTAAGGACTCTGCTGCATTATTTAAGGACTTTGCTGCATTATTTAAGGACTCTGCTGCATTATTTAAGGACTTTGTTGCATTATTTAAGGACTCTGCTGCATTATTTAAAGACTTTGCTGCATTATTTAAGTACTCTGGTGCATTATTTAAGGACTCTGCTGCATTATTTAAAGACTTTTCTGCATTATTTAAGTACTCTGGTGCATTATTTAAGGACTTTGATGCATTATTTAAGTATGCTGCTGCGGTATTTAAGGCCTCTGCTGCATTATTTAAGGACTCTGCTGCATTATTAAGGACGTTGCTGCATTATTTAAGGACTTTATTGCATTATTTAAGGATTCTGCTAAATTATTTAAGGAATTTGCTGCATTATTTAAGGACTCTGCTGCATTATTTAAGGACTTTGTTGCATTATTTAATGACTCTGCTGGGGTATTTAAGGACTCTGCTGCATTATTTAAGGGCTTTGCTGCATTATTTAAGGACTCTGCTGCAGTATTTAAGGACTCTGCTGCATTATTTAAGGACTTTGATGCATTATTTAAGGACGCTGCTGCAGAATTTAAGGAATCTGCTGCATTATTTAAGGACTTTGTTGCATTATTTAAGGACTATGCTGCATTATGTAAGGACTCTGCTGCATTATTTAAGGACTTTGCTGCATTATTTAATTACTCTGCTGCATTATTTAAGGACTCTGTTGCATTATTTAAGGACTCTGCAGCATTATTTAAGGACTTTGCTGCATTATTTAAGGACTTTGATGCATTATTTAAGGACGCTGCTGCAGAATTTAAGTAATCTGCTGCATTATTTAAGGACTCTGCTGCATTATTTAAGGACTTTGCTGCATTATTTAAGGACTCTGCTGCATTATTTAAGGACTTTGTTGCATTATTTAATGACTCTGCTGCGGTATTTAAGGACTCTGCTGCATTATTTAAGGACTTTGCTGCATTATTTAAGGACTTTGCGGCAGTAATTAAGGAATCTGCTGCATTATTTAAGGACTTTGTTGCATTATTTAAGGACTGTGCTGCATTGCTTAAGGACTCTGCTGCATTATTTAAGGACGTTGCTGCATTATTTAAGGACTTTGTTGCATTATTTAAGGACTCTGCTGCATTATTTAAGGACTTTGTTGCATTATTTAAGGACTCTGTTGCATTATTTAAGGACTTTGCTGCATTATTTAAGTACTCTGGTGCATTATTTAAGGACTTTGTTGCATTATTTAAGGACTCTGCTGCATTATTTAAGGACTTTGTTGCATTATTTAAGGACTCTGCTGCATTATTTAAGGACTTTGCTGCATTATTTAAGTATGCTGCTGCGGTATTTAAGGCCTCTGCTGCATTATTTAAGGACTTTGCTGCATTATTTAAGGACTCTTCTGCATTATTAAGGACGGTGCTGCATTATTTAAGTACTTTATTGCATTATTTAAGGATTCTGCTGCATTATTTAAAGAATTTGCTGCATTATTTAAGGACTCTGCTGCATTATTTAAGGACTTTGTTGCATCATTTAATGACTCTGCTGCAGTATTTAAAGACTCTGTTGCATTATTTAAGGACTTTGATGCATTATTTAAGGAGGCTGCTGCAGAATTTAAGGAATCTGCTGCATTATTTAAGGACTTTGTTGCATTATTTAAGGACTCTGCTGCATTATTTAAGGACGCTGCTGCAGTATTTAAGGCCTCTTCTGCATTATTTAAGGATTTTGCTGCATTATTTAAGGACTCTACTGCATTATTAAGGACGTTGCTGCATTATTTAAGGACTTTATTGCATTATTTAAGGATTCTGCTGCATTATTTAAGGAATTAGCTGCATTATTTAAGTACTCTGCTGCATTATTTAAGGAGTTGGTTGCATTATTTAAGGACTTTGTTGCATTATTTAAGGATTCTGCTGCATTATTTAAGGACTTTGTTGCATTATTTAAGGACGCTGCTGCGGTATTTAAGGACTCTGCTACATTATATAAGGACTTTGCTGCATTATTTCAGGACTCGGCTGCATTATTAAGGGCGTTGCTGCATTTTATTTAAGGAATTTATTGCATTATTTAAGGACTCTGTGCATTATTTAAGGAATTTGCTGCATTATTTAAGGACTCTGCTGCATTATTTAATGACTCTGCTGCGGTATTTAAGGACTCTGCTGCATTATTTAAGCACTCTGCTGCTTTATTTATGGACTTTGCTGCATTATTTAAGGACTCTGCTGTGGTATTTTAAGACTCTGCTGCATTATTTAAGGACTTTGATGCATTATTTAAGAACTCTGCCGCAGTATTTAAGGACTCTGCTGCATTATTTAAGGTCTTTGATGCATTATTTAAGGACTCTTCTGAATTATTTAAGGACTTTGCTGCATTATTTAAGGACTTTGATGCATTATTTAAGGACGCTGCTGCATTATTTAAGGACTTTGCTGCATTATTTAAGGACTTTGATGTATTATTTAAGGACGCCGCTGCAGAATTTAAGTAATCTGCTGCATTATTTAAGGACTCTGCTGCATTATTTAAGGACTTTGCTGCATTATTTAAGGACTCTGCTGTATTATTAAGCACGTTGCTGCATTAATTAAGGACTTTATTGCATTATTTAAGGAATTTGATGCATTATTTAAGGACTCTGCTGCATTATTTAAGGACTTTGCTGCATTATTTAAGGACTCTGCTTCATTATTTAAGGACTTTGTTGCATTATTTAAGGACTCTGCTGCATTATTTAAAGACTTTGCTGCATTATTTAAGTACTCTGGTGCATTATTTAAGGACTCTGCTGCATTATTTAAAGACTTTGCTGCATTATTTAAGTACTCTGGTGCATTATTTAAGGACTTTGTTGCTTTATTTAAGGACTTTGCTGCATTATTTAAGGACTTTGTTGCATTATTTAAGGACTCTGCTGCATTATTTAAGGACTTTGCTGCATTATTTAAGTATGCTGCTGCAGTATTTAAGGCCTCTGCTGCATTATTTAAGGACTCTGCTGCATTTTTAAGGACGTTGCTGCATTATTTAAGGACTTTATTGCATTATTTAAGGATTCTGCTGCATTATTTAAGGAATTTGCTGCATTATTTAAGGACTCTGCTGCATTATTTAAGGACTTTGTTGCATTATTTAATGACTCTGCTGGGGTATTTAAGGACTCTGCTGCATTATTTAAGGACTTTGTTGCATTATTTAAGGACTCTGCTGCATTATTTAAGGACTTTGCTGCATTATTTAAGGACTTTGTTGCATTATTTAAGGACTCTGCTGCATTCTTTAAGGACTTCGTTGCATTATTTAAGGACTCTGCTGCATTATTTAAAGACTTTGCTGCATTATTTAAGTACTCTGGTGCATTATTTAAGGACTCTGCTGCATTATTTAAGGACTTAGCTGCATTATTTAAGGACTCTGCTGCATTATTTAAGGACTTTGCTGCATTATTTAAGTATGCTGCTGCGGTATTTAAGGCCTCTGCTGCATTATTTAAGGACTCTGCTGCATTATTAAGGACGTTGCTGCATTATTTAAGGACTTTATTGCATTATTTAAGGATTCTGCTGCATTATTTAAGGAATTTGCTGCATTATTTAAGGACTCTGCTGCATTATTTAAGGACTTTGTTGCATTATTTAATGACTCTGCTGGGGTATTTAAGGACTCTGCTGCATTATTTAAGGGCTTTGCTGCATTATTTAAGGACTCTGCTGCAGTATTTAAGGACTCTGCTGCATTATTTAAGGACTTTGATGCATTATTTAAGGACGCTGCTGCAGAATTTAAGGAATCTGCTGCATTATTTAAGGACTTTGTTGCATTATTTAAGGACTATGCTGCATTATGTAAGGACTCTGCTGCATTATTTAAGGACTTTGCTGCATTATTTAATTACTCTGCTGCATTATTTAAGGACTTTGTTGCATTATTTAAGGACTCTGCTGCATTATTTTAGGACTTTGCTGCATTATTTAAGGACTTTGATGCATTATTTATGGACGCTGCTGCAGAATTTAAGTAATCTGCTGCATTATTTAAGGACTCTGCTGCATTATTTAAGGACTCTGCTGCATTATTTAAGGACTCTGCTGCATTATTTAAGGACTTTGTTGCATTATTTAATGACTCTGCTGCGGTATTTAAGGACTCTGCTGCATTATTTAAGGACTTTGCTGCATTATTTAAGGACTTTGCTGCAGTAATTAAGGAATCTGCTGCATTATTTAAGGACTTTGTTGCATTATTTAAGGACTGTGCTGCATTGCTTAAGGACTCTGCTGCATTATTTAAGGACTTTGCTGCATTATTTAAGGACTTTGTTGCATTATTTAAGGACTCTGCTGCATTATTTAAGGACTTTGTTGCATTATTTAAGGACTCTGTTGCATTATTTAAGGACTTTGCTGCATTATTTAAGTACTCTGGTGCATTATTTAAGGACTTTGTTGCACTATTTAAGGACTCTGCTGCATTATTTAAGGACTTTGTTGCATTATTTAAGGACTCTGCTGCATTATTTAAGGACTTTGCTGCATTATTTAAGGACTCTGCTGCATTATTTAAGGACTTTGTTGCATTATTTAATGACTCTGCTGCGGTATTTAAGGACTCTTCTGCATTTTTTAAGGACTTTGCTGCATTATTTAAGGACTCTGCTTCATTATTTAAGGACTTTGTTGCATTATTTAAGGACTGTGCTGCATTGCTTAAGGACTCTGCTGCATTATTTAAGGACGTTGCTGCATTATTTAAGGACTTTGTTGCATTATTTAAGGACTCTGCTGCATTATTTAAGGACTTTGTTGCATTATTTAAGGACTCTGTTGCATTATTTAAGGACTTTGCTGCATTATTTAAGTACTCTGGTGCATTATTTAAGGACTTTGTTGCATTATTTAAGGACTCTGCTGCATTATTTAAGGACTTTGTTGCATTATTTAAGGACTCTGCTGCATTATTTAAGGACTTTGCTGCATTATTTAAGGACTCTTCTGCATTATTAAGGACGGTGCTGCATTATTTAAGTACTTTATTGCATTATTTAAGGATTCTGCTGCATTACTTAAAGAATTTGCTGCATTATTTAAGGACTCTGCTGCATTATTTAAGGACTTTGTTGCATCATTTAATGACTCTGCTGCAGTATTTAAAGACTCTGTTGCATTATTTAAGGACTTTGATGCATTATTTAAGGAGGCTGCTGCAGAATTTAAGGAATCTGCTGCATTATTTAAGGACTTTGTTGCATTATTTAAGGACTCTGTTGCATTATTTAAGGACTTTGCTGCATTATTTAAGTACTCTGGTGCATTATTTAAGGACTTTGTTGCATTATTTAAGGACTCTGCTGCATTATTTAAGGACTTTGTTGCATTATTTAAGGACTCTGCTGCATTATTTAAGGACTTTGCTGCATTATTTAAGGACTCTTCTGCATTATTAAGGACGGTGCTGCATTATTTAAGTACTTTATTGCATTATTTAAGGATTCTGCTGCATTACTTAAAGAATTTGCTGCATTATTTAAGGACTCTGCTGCATTATTTAAGGACTTTGTTGCATCATTTAATGACTCTGCTGCAGTATTTAAAGACTCTGCTGCATTATTTAAGGACTTTGTTGCATTATTTAATGACTCTGCTGCGGTATTTAAGGACTCTGCTGCATTATTTAAGGACTTTGCTGCATTATTTAAGGACTTTGCTGCAGTAATTAAGGAATCTGCTGCATTATTTAAGGACTTTGTTGCATTATTTAAGGACTGTGCTGCATTGCTTAAGGACTCTGCTGCATTATTTAAGGACTTTGCTGCATTATTTAAGGACTTTGTTGCATTATTTAAGGACTCTGCTGCATTATTTAAGGACTTTGTTGCATTATTTAAGGACTCTGTTGCATTATTTAAGGACTTTGCTGCATTATTTAAGTACTCTGGTGCATTATTTAAGGACTTTGTTGCATTATTTAAGGACTCTGCTGCATTATTTAAGGACTTTGTTGCATTATTTAAGGACTCTGTTGCATTATTTAAGGACTTTGCTGCATTATTTAAGTACTCTGGTGCATTATTTAAGGACTTTGTTGCATTATTTAAGGACTCTGCTGCATTATTTAAGGACTTTGTTGCATTATTTAAGGACTCTGCTGCATTATTTAAGGACTTTGCTGCATTATTTAAGGACTCTGTTGCATTATTTAAGGACTTTGCTGCATTATTTAATTACTCTGCTGCATTATTTAAGGACTTTGTTGCATTATTTAAGGACTCTGCTGCATTATTTTAGGACTTTGCTGCATTATTTAAGGACTTTGATGCATTATTTATGGACGCTGCTGCAGAATTTAAGTAATCTGCTGCATTATTTAAGGACTCTGCTGCATTATTTAAGGACTCTGCTGCATTATTTAAGGACTTTGTTGCATTATTTAATGACTCTGCTGCGGTATTTAAGGACTCTGCTGCATTATTTAAGGACTTTGCTGCATTATTTAAGGACTTTGCTGCAGTAATTAAGGAATCTGCTGCATTATTTAAGGACTTTGTTGCATTATTTAAGGACTGTGCTGCATTGCTTAAGGACTCTGCTGCATTATTTAAGGACTTTGCTGCATTATTTAAGGACTTTGTTGCATTATTTAAGGACTCTGCTGCATTATTTAAGGACTTTGTTGCATTATTTAAGGACTCTGTTGCATTATTTAAGGACTTTGCTGCATTATTTAAGTACTCTGGTGCATTATTTAAGGACTTTGTTGCACTATTTAAGGACTCTGCTGCATTATTTAAGGACTTTGTTGCATTATTTAAGGACTCTGCTGCATTATTTAAGGACTTTGCTGCATTATTTAAGGACTCTGCTGCATTATTTAAGGACTTTGTTGCATTATTTAATGACTCTGCTGCGGTATTTAAGGACTCTTCTGCATTTTTTAAGGACTTTGCTGCATTATTTAAGGACTCTGCTTCATTATTTAAGGACTTTGTTGCATTATTTAAGGACTGTGCTGCATTGCTTAAGGACTCTGCTGCATTATTTAAGGACGTTGCTGCATTATTTAAGGACTTTGTTGCATTATTTAAGGACTCTGCTGCATTATTTAAGGACTTTGTTGCATTATTTAAGGACTCTGTTGCATTATTTAAGGACTTTGCTGCATTATTTAAGTACTCTGGTGCATTATTTAAGGACTTTGTTGCATTATTTAAGGACTCTGCTGCATTATTTAAGGACTTTGTTGCATTATTTAAGGACTCTGCTGCATTATTTAAGGACTTTGCTGCATTATTTAAGGACTCTTCTGCATTATTAAGGACGGTGCTGCATTATTTAAGTACTTTATTGCATTATTTAAGGATTCTGCTGCATTACTTAAAGAATTTGCTGCATTATTTAAGGACTCTGCTGCATTATTTAAGGACTTTGTTGCATCATTTAATGACTCTGCTGCAGTATTTAAAGACTCTGTTGCATTATTTAAGGACTTTGATGCATTATTTAAGGAGGCTGCTGCAGAATTTAAGGAATCTGCTGCATTATTTAAGGACTTTGTTGCATTATTTAAGGACTCTGTTGCATTATTTAAGGACTTTGCTGCATTATTTAAGTACTCTGGTGCATTATTTAAGGACTTTGTTGCATTATTTAAGGACTCTGCTGCATTATTTAAGGACTTTGTTGCATTATTTAAGGACTCTGCTGCATTATTTAAGGACTTTGCTGCATTATTTAAGGACTCTTCTGCATTATTAAGGACGGTGCTGCATTATTTAAGTACTTTATTGCATTATTTAAGGATTCTGCTGCATTACTTAAAGAATTTGCTGCATTATTTAAGGACTCTGCTGCATTATTTAAGGACTTTGTTGCATCATTTAATGACTCTGCTGCAGTATTTAAAGACTCTGCTGCATTATTTAAGGACTTTGTTGCATTATTTAATGACTCTGCTGCGGTATTTAAGGACTCTGCTGCATTATTTAAGGACTTTGCTGCATTATTTAAGGACTTTGCTGCAGTAATTAAGGAATCTGCTGCATTATTTAAGGACTTTGTTGCATTATTTAAGGACTGTGCTGCATTGCTTAAGGACTCTGCTGCATTATTTAAGGACTTTGCTGCATTATTTAAGGACTTTGTTGCATTATTTAAGGACTCTGCTGCATTATTTAAGGACTTTGTTGCATTATTTAAGGACTCTGTTGCATTATTTAAGGACTTTGCTGCATTATTTAAGTACTCTGGTGCATTATTTAAGGACTTTGTTGCATTATTTAAGGACTCTGCTGCATTATTTAAGGACTTTGTTGCATTATTTAAGGACTCTGTTGCATTATTTAAGGACTTTGCTGCATTATTTAAGTACTCTGGTGCATTATTTAAGGACTTTGTTGCATTATTTAAGGACTCTGCTGCATTATTTAAGGACTTTGTTGCATTATTTAAGGACTCTGCTGCATTATTTAAGGACTTTGCTGCATTATTTAAGGACTCTGCTGCATTATTTAAGGACTTTGCTGCATTATTTAAGGACTCTTCTGCATTATTAAGGACGGTGCTGCATTATTTAAGTACTTTATTGCATTATTTAAGGATTCTGCTGCATTATTTAAAGAATTTGCTGCATTATTTAAGGACTCTGCTGCATTATTTAAGGACTTTGTTGCATCATTTAATGACTCTGCTGCAGTATTTAAAGACTCTGTTGCATTATTTAAGGACTTTGATGCATTATTTAAGGAGGCTGCTGCAGAATTTAAGGAATCTGCTGCATTATTTAAGGACTTTGTTGCATTATTTAAGGACTCTGCTGCATTATTTAAGGACGCTGCTGCAGTATTTAAGGCCTCTTCTGCATTATTTAAGGATTTTGCTGCATTATTTAAGGACTCTACTGCATTATTAAGGACGTTGCTGCATTATTTAAGGACTTTATTGCATTATTTAAGGATTCTGCTGCATTATTTAAGGAATTAGCTGCATTATTTAAGTACTCTGCTGCATTATTTAAGGAGTTGGTTGCATTATTTAAGGACTTTGTTGCATTATTTAAGGATTCTGCTGCATTATTTAAGGACTTTGTTGCATTATTTAAGGACGCTGCTGCGGTATTTAAGGACTCTGCTACATTATATAAGGACTTTGCTGCATTATTTCAGGACTCGGCTGCATTATTAAGGGCGTTGCTGCATTTTATTTAAGGAATTTATTGCATTATTTAAGGACTCTGTGCATTATTTAAGGAATTTGCTGCATTATTTAAGGACTCTGCTGCATTATTTAATGACTCTGCTGCGGTATTTAAGGACTCTGCTGCATTATTTAAGCACTCTGCTGCTTTATTTATGGACTTTGCTGCATTATTTAAGGACTCTGCTGTGGTATTTTAAGACTCTGCTGCATTATTTAAGGACTTTGATGCATTATTTAAGAACTCTGCCGCAGTATTTAAGGACTCTGCTGCATTATTTAAGGTCTTTGATGCATTATTTAAGGACTCTTCTGAATTATTTAAGGACTTTGCTGCATTATTTAAGGACTTTGATGCATTATTTAAGGACGCTGCTGCATTATTTAAGGACTTTGCTGCATTATTTAAGGACTTTGATGTATTATTTAAGGACGCCGCTGCAGAATTTAAGTAATCTGCTGCATTATTTAAGGACTCTGCTGCATTATTTAAGGACTTTGCTGCATTATTTAAGGACTCTGCTGTATTATTAAGCACGTTGCTGCATTAATTAAGGACTTTATTGCATTATTTAAGGAATTTGATGCATTATTTAAGGACTCTGCTGCATTATTTAAGGACTTTGCTGCATTATTTAAGGACTCTGCTTCATTATTTAAGGACTTTGTTGCATTATTTAAGGACTCTGCTGCATTATTTAAAGACTTTGCTGCATTATTTAAGTACTCTGGTGCATTATTTAAGGACTCTGCTGCATTATTTAAAGACTTTGCTGCATTATTTAAGTACTCTGGTGCATTATTTAAGGACTTTGTTGCTTTATTTAAGGACTTTGCTGCATTATTTAAGGACTTTGTTGCATTATTTAAGGACTCTGCTGCATTATTTAAGGACTTTGCTGCATTATTTAAGTATGCTGCTGCAGTATTTAAGGCCTCTGCTGCATTATTTAAGGACTCTGCTGCATTTTTAAGGACGTTGCTGCATTATTTAAGGACTTTATTGCATTATTTAAGGATTCTGCTGCATTATTTAAGGAATTTGCTGCATTATTTAAGGACTCTGCTGCATTATTTAAGGACTTTGTTGCATTATTTAATGACTCTGCTGGGGTATTTAAGGACTCTGCTGCATTATTTAAGGACTTTGTTGCATTATTTAAGGACTCTGCTGCATTATTTAAGGACTTTGCTGCATTATTTAAGGACTTTGTTGCATTATTTAAGGACTCTGCTGCATTCTTTAAGGACTTCGTTGCATTATTTAAGGACTCTGCTGCATTATTTAAAGACTTTGCTGCATTATTTAAGTACTCTGGTGCATTATTTAAGGACTCTGCTGCATTATTTAAGGACTTAGCTGCATTATTTAAGGACTCTGCTGCATTATTTAAGGACTTTGCTGCATTATTTAAGTATGCTGCTGCGGTATTTAAGGCCTCTGCTGCATTATTTAAGGACTCTGCTGCATTATTAAGGACGTTGCTGCATTATTTAAGGACTTTATTGCATTATTTAAGGATTCTGCTGCATTATTTAAGGAATTTGCTGCATTATTTAAGGACTCTGCTGCATTATTTAAGGACTTTGTTGCATTATTTAATGACTCTGCTGGGGTATTTAAGGACTCTGCTGCATTATTTAAGGGCTTTGCTGCATTATTTAAGGACTCTGCTGCAGTATTTAAGGACTCTGCTGCATTATTTAAGGACTTTGATGCATTATTTAAGGACGCTGCTGCAGAATTTAAGGAATCTGCTGCATTATTTAAGGACTTTGTTGCATTATTTAAGGACTATGCTGCATTATGTAAGGACTCTGCTGCATTATTTAAGGACTTTGCTGCATTATTTAATTACTCTGCTGCATTATTTAAGGACTTTGTTGCATTATTTAAGGACTCTGCTGCATTATTTTAGGACTTTGCTGCATTATTTAAGGACTTTGATGCATTATTTATGGACGCTGCTGCAGAATTTAAGTAATCTGCTGCATTATTTAAGGACTCTGCTGCATTATTTAAGGACTCTGCTGCATTATTTAAGGACTCTGCTGCATTATTTAAGGACTTTGTTGCATTATTTAATGACTCTGCTGCGGTATTTAAGGACTCTGCTGCATTATTTAAGGACTTTGCTGCATTATTTAAGGACTTTGCTGCAGTAATTAAGGAATCTGCTGCATTATTTAAGGACTTTGTTGCATTATTTAAGGACTGTGCTGCATTGCTTAAGGACTCTGCTGCATTATTTAAGGACTTTGCTGCATTATTTAAGGACTTTGTTGCATTATTTAAGGACTCTGCTGCATTATTTAAGGACTTTGTTGCATTATTTAAGGACTCTGTTGCATTATTTAAGGACTTTGCTGCATTATTTAAGTACTCTGGTGCATTATTTAAGGACTTTGTTGCACTATTTAAGGACTCTGCTGCATTATTTAAGGACTTTGTTGCATTATTTAAGGACTCTGCTGCATTATTTAAGGACTTTGCTGCATTATTTAAGGACTCTGCTGCATTATTTAAGGACTTTGTTGCATTATTTAAGGACTCTGCTGCATTATTTAAAGACTTTGCTGCATTATTTAAGTACTCTGGTGCATTATTTAAGGACTCTGCTGCATTATTTAAAGACTTTTCTGCATTATTTAAGTACTCTGGTGCATTATTTAAGGACTTTGATGCATTATTTAAGTATGCTGCTGCGGTATTTAAGGCCTCTGCTGCATTATTTAAGGACTCTGCTGCATTATTAAGGACGTTGCTGCATTATTTAAGGACTTTATTGCATTATTTAAGGATTCTGCTAAATTATTTAAGGAATTTGCTGCATTATTTAAGGACTCTGCTGCATTATTTAAGGACTTTGTTGCATTATTTAATGACTCTGCTGGGGTATTTAAGGACTCTGCTGCATTATTTAAGGGCTTTGCTGCATTATTTAAGGACTCTGCTGCAGTATTTAAGGACTCTGCTGCATTATTTAAGGACTTTGATGCATTATTTAAGGACGCTGCTGCAGAATTTAAGGAATCTGCTGCATTATTTAAGGACTTTGTTGCATTATTTAAGGACTATGCTGCATTATGTAAGGACTCTGCTGCATTATTTAAGGACTTTGCTGCATTATTTAATTACTCTGCTGCATTATTTAAGGACTCTGTTGCATTATTTAAGGACTCTGCAGCATTATTTAAGGACTTTGCTGCATTATTTAAGGACTTTGATGCATTATTTAAGGACGCTGCTGCAGAATTTAAGTAATCTGCTGCATTATTTAAGGACTCTGCTGCATTATTTAAGGACTTTGCTGCATTATTTAAGGACTCTGCTGCATTATTTAAGGACTTTGTTGCATTATTTAATGACTCTGCTGCGGTATTTAAGGACTCTGCTGCATTATTTAAGGACTTTGCTGCATTATTTAAGGACTTTGCGGCAGTAATTAAGGAATCTGCTGCATTATTTAAGGACTTTGTTGCATTATTTAAGGACTGTGCTGCATTGCTTAAGGACTCTGCTGCATTATTTAAGGACGTTGCTGCATTATTTAAGGACTTTGTTGCATTATTTAAGGACTCTGCTGCATTATTTAAGGACTTTGTTGCATTATTTAAGGACTCTGTTGCATTATTTAAGGACTTTGCTGCATTATTTAAGTACTCTGGTGCATTATTTAAGGACTTTGTTGCATTATTTAAGGACTCTGCTGCATTATTTAAGGACTTTGTTGCATTATTTAAGGACTCTGCTGCATTATTTAAGGACTTTGCTGCATTATTTAAGTATGCTGCTGCGGTATTTAAGGCCTCTGCTGCATTATTTAAGGACTTTGCTGCATTATTTAAGGACTCTTCTGCATTATTAAGGACGGTGCTGCATTATTTAAGTACTTTATTGCATTATTTAAGGATTCTGCTGCATTATTTAAAGAATTTGCTGCATTATTTAAGGACTCTGCTGCATTATTTAAGGACTTTGTTGCATCATTTAATGACTCTGCTGCAGTATTTAAAGACTCTGTTGCATTATTTAAGGACTTTGATGCATTATTTAAGGAGGCTGCTGCAGAATTTAAGGAATCTGCTGCATTATTTAAGGACTTTGTTGCATTATTTAAGGACTCTGCTGCATTATTTAAGGACGCTGCTGCAGTATTTAAGGCCTCTTCTGCATTATTTAAGGATTTTGCTGCATTATTTAAGGACTCTACTGCATTATTAAGGACGTTGCTGCATTATTTAAGGACTTTATTGCATTATTTAAGGATTCTGCTGCATTATTTAAGGAATTAGCTGCATTATTTAAGTACTCTGCTGCATTATTTAAGGAGTTGGTTGCATTATTTAAGGACTTTGTTGCATTATTTAAGGATTCTGCTGCATTATTTAAGGACTTTGTTGCATTATTTAAGGACGCTGCTGCGGTATTTAAGGACTCTGCTACATTATATAAGGACTTTGCTGCATTATTTCAGGACTCGGCTGCATTATTAAGGGCGTTGCTGCATTTTATTTAAGGAATTTATTGCATTATTTAAGGACTCTGTGCATTATTTAAGGAATTTGCTGCATTATTTAAGGACTCTGCTGCATTATTTAATGACTCTGCTGCGGTATTTAAGGACTCTGCTGCATTATTTAAGCACTCTGCTGCTTTATTTATGGACTTTGCTGCATTATTTAAGGACTCTGCTGTGGTATTTTAAGACTCTGCTGCATTATTTAAGGACTTTGATGCATTATTTAAGAACTCTGCCGCAGTATTTAAGGACTCTGCTGCATTATTTAAGGTCTTTGATGCATTATTTAAGGACTCTTCTGAATTATTTAAGGACTTTGCTGCATTATTTAAGGACTTTGATGCATTATTTAAGGACGCTGCTGCATTATTTAAGGACTTTGCTGCATTATTTAAGGACTTTGATGTATTATTTAAGGACGCCGCTGCAGAATTTAAGTAATCTGCTGCATTATTTAAGGACTCTGCTGCATTATTTAAGGACTTTGCTGCATTATTTAAGGACTCTGCTGTATTATTAAGCACGTTGCTGCATTAATTAAGGACTTTATTGCATTATTTAAGGAATTTGATGCATTATTTAAGGACTCTGCTGCATTATTTAAGGACTTTGCTGCATTATTTAAGGACTCTGCTTCATTATTTAAGGACTTTGTTGCATTATTTAAGGACTCTGCTGCATTATTTAAAGACTTTGCTGCATTATTTAAGTACTCTGGTGCATTATTTAAGGACTCTGCTGCATTATTTAAAGACTTTGCTGCATTATTTAAGTACTCTGGTGCATTATTTAAGGACTTTGTTGCTTTATTTAAGGACTTTGCTGCATTATTTAAGGACTTTGTTGCATTATTTAAGGACTCTGCTGCATTATTTAAGGACTTTGCTGCATTATTTAAGTATGCTGCTGCAGTATTTAAGGCCTCTGCTGCATTATTTAAGGACTCTGCTGCATTTTTAAGGACGTTGCTGCATTATTTAAGGACTTTATTGCATTATTTAAGGATTCTGCTGCATTATTTAAGGAATTTGCTGCATTATTTAAGGACTCTGCTGCATTATTTAAGGACTTTGTTGCATTATTTAATGACTCTGCTGGGGTATTTAAGGACTCTGCTGCATTATTTAAGGACTTTGTTGCATTATTTAAGGACTCTGCTGCATTATTTAAGGACTTTGCTGCATTATTTAAGGACTTTGTTGCATTATTTAAGGACTCTGCTGCATTCTTTAAGGACTTCGTTGCATTATTTAAGGACTCTGCTGCATTATTTAAAGACTTTGCTGCATTATTTAAGTACTCTGGTGCATTATTTAAGGACTCTGCTGCATTATTTAAGGACTTAGCTGCATTATTTAAGGACTCTGCTGCATTATTTAAGGACTTTGCTGCATTATTTAAGTATGCTGCTGCGGTATTTAAGGCCTCTGCTGCATTATTTAAGGACTCTGCTGCATTATTAAGGACGTTGCTGCATTATTTAAGGACTTTATTGCATTATTTAAGGATTCTGCTGCATTATTTAAGGAATTTGCTGCATTATTTAAGGACTCTGCTGCATTATTTAAGGACTTTGTTGCATTATTTAATGACTCTGCTGGGGTATTTAAGGACTCTGCTGCATTATTTAAGGGCTTTGCTGCATTATTTAAGGACTCTGCTGCAGTATTTAAGGACTCTGCTGCATTATTTAAGGACTTTGATGCATTATTTAAGGACGCTGCTGCAGAATTTAAGGAATCTGCTGCATTATTTAAGGACTTTGTTGCATTATTTAAGGACTATGCTGCATTATGTAAGGACTCTGCTGCATTATTTAAGGACTTTGCTGCATTATTTAATTACTCTGCTGCATTATTTAAGGACTTTGTTGCATTATTTAAGGACTCTGCTGCATTATTTTAGGACTTTGCTGCATTATTTAAGGACTTTGATGCATTATTTATGGACGCTGCTGCAGAATTTAAGTAATCTGCTGCATTATTTAAGGACTCTGCTGCATTATTTAAGGACTCTGCTGCATTATTTAAGGACTCTGCTGCATTATTTAAGGACTTTGTTGCATTATTTAATGACTCTGCTGCGGTATTTAAGGACTCTGCTGCATTATTTAAGGACTTTGCTGCATTATTTAAGGACTTTGCTGCAGTAATTAAGGAATCTGCTGCATTATTTAAGGACTTTGTTGCATTATTTAAGGACTGTGCTGCATTGCTTAAGGACTCTGCTGCATTATTTAAGGACTTTGCTGCATTATTTAAGGACTTTGCTGCATTATTTAAGGACTCTGCTGCATTATTTAAGGACTTTGTTGCATTATTTAAGGACTCTGCTGCATTATTTAAAGACTTTGCTGCATTATTTAAGTACTCTGGTGCATTATTTAAGGACTCTGCTGCATTATTTAAAGACTTTTCTGCATTATTTAAGTACTCTGGTGCATTATTTAAGGACTTTGATGCATTATTTAAGTATGCTGCTGCGGTATTTAAGGCCTCTGCTGCATTATTTAAGGACTCTGCTGCATTATTAAGGACGTTGCTGCATTATTTAAGGACTTTATTGCATTATTTAAGGATTCTGCTAAATTATTTAAGGAATTTGCTGCATTATTTAAGGACTTTGTTGCATTATTTAAGGACTGTGCTGCATTGCTTAAGGACTCTGCTGCATTATTTAAGGACGTTGCTGCATTATTTAAGGACTTTGTTGCATTATTTAAGGACTCTGCTGCATTATTTAAGGACTTTGTTGCATTATTTAAGGACTCTGTTGCATTATTTAAGGACTTTGCTGCATTATTTAAGTACTCTGGTGCATTATTTAAGGACTTTGTTGCATTATTTAAGGACTCTGCTGCATTATTTAAGGACTTTGTTGCATTATTTAAGGACTCTGCTGCATTATTTAAGGACTTTGCTGCATTATTTAAGGACTCTTCTGCATTATTAAGGACGGTGCTGCATTATTTAAGTACTTTATTGCATTATTTAAGGATTCTGCTGCATTACTTAAAGAATTTGCTGCATTATTTAAGGACTCTGCTGCATTATTTAAGGACTTTGTTGCATCATTTAATGACTCTGCTGCAGTATTTAAAGACTCTGTTGCATTATTTAAGGACTTTGATGCATTATTTAAGGAGGCTGCTGCAGAATTTAAGGAATCTGCTGCATTATTTAAGGACTTTGTTGCATTATTTAAGGACTCTGTTGCATTATTTAAGGACTTTGCTGCATTATTTAAGTACTCTGGTGCATTATTTAAGGACTTTGTTGCATTATTTAAGGACTCTGCTGCATTATTTAAGGACTTTGTTGCATTATTTAAGGACTCTGCTGCATTATTTAAGGACTTTGCTGCATTATTTAAGGACTCTTCTGCATTATTAAGGACGGTGCTGCATTATTTAAGTACTTTATTGCATTATTTAAGGATTCTGCTGCATTACTTAAAGAATTTGCTGCATTATTTAAGGACTCTGCTGCATTATTTAAGGACTTTGTTGCATCATTTAATGACTCTGCTGCAGTATTTAAAGACTCTGCTGCATTATTTAAGGACTTTGTTGCATTATTTAATGACTCTGCTGCGGTATTTAAGGACTCTGCTGCATTATTTAAGGACTTTGCTGCATTATTTAAGGACTTTGCTGCAGTAATTAAGGAATCTGCTGCATTATTTAAGGACTTTGTTGCATTATTTAAGGACTGTGCTGCATTGCTTAAGGACTCTGCTGCATTATTTAAGGACTTTGCTGCATTATTTAAGGACTTTGTTGCATTATTTAAGGACTCTGCTGCATTATTTAAGGACTTTGTTGCATTATTTAAGGACTCTGTTGCATTATTTAAGGACTTTGCTGCATTATTTAAGTACTCTGGTGCATTATTTAAGGACTTTGTTGCATTATTTAAGGACTCTGCTGCATTATTTAAGGACTTTGTTGCATTATTTAAGGACTCTGTTGCATTATTTAAGGACTTTGCTGCATTATTTAAGTACTCTGGTGCATTATTTAAGGACTTTGTTGCATTATTTAAGGACTCTGCTGCATTATTTAAGGACTTTGTTGCATTATTTAAGGACTCTGCTGCATTATTTAAGGACTTTGCTGCATTATTTAAGGACTCTGTTGCATTATTTAAGGACTTTGCTGCATTATTTAAGTACTCTGGTGCATTATTTAAGGACTTTATTGCATTATTTAAGGATTCTGCTGCATTATTTAAGGAATTTGCTGCATTATTTAAGAACTTTGCTGCAGTATTTAAGGACTCTGCTGCATTATTTAAGGACTTTATTGCATTATTTAAGGACCCTGCTGCAGAATTTAAGGAATCTGCTGCATTACTTAAGGACTTTGTTGCATTATTTAAGGACTCTGCTGCATTATTTAAGGACTTTGCTGCATTATTTAAGGACTTTGATGTATTATTTAAGGACGCCGCTGCAGAATTTAAGTAATCTGCTGCATTATTTAAGGACTCTGCTGCATTATTTAAGGACTTTGCTGCATTATTTAAGGACTCTGCTGTATTATTAAGCACGTTGCTGCATTAATTAAGGACTTTATTGCATTATTTAAGGAATTTGATGCATTATTTAAGGACTTTGCTGCATTATTTAAGGACTCTGCTTCATTATTTAAGGACTTTGTTGCATTATTTAAGGACTCTGCTGCATTATTTAAAGACTTTGCTGCATTATTTAAGTACTCTGGTGCATTATTTAAGGACTCTGCTGCATTATTTAAAGACTTTGCTGCATTATTTAAGTACTCTGGTGCATTATTTAAGGACTTTGTTGCTTTATTTAAGGACTTTGCTGCATTATTTAAGGACTTTGTTGCATTATTTAAGGACTCTGCTGCATTATTTAAGGACTTTGCTGCATTATTTAAGTATGCTGCTGCAGTATTTAAGGCCTCTGCTGCATTATTTAAGGACTCTGCTGCATTTTTAAGGACGTTGCTGCATTATTTAAGGACTTTATTGCATTATTTAAGGATTCTGCTGCATTATTTAAGGAATTTGCTGCATTATTTAAGGACTCTGCTGCATTATTTAAGGACTTTGTTGCATTATTTAATGACTCTGCTGGGGTATTTAAGGACTCTGCTGCATTATTTAAGGACTTTGTTGCATTATTTAAGGACTCTGCTGCATTATTTAAGGACTTTGCTGCATTATTTAAGGACTTTGATGCATTATTTAAGGACGCTGCTGCAGAATTTAAGTAATCTGCTGCATTATTTAAGGACTCTGCTGCATTATTTAAGGACTTTGCTGCATTATTTAAGGACTCTGCTGCATTATTTAAGGACTTTGTTGCATTATTTAATGACTCTGCTGCGGTATTTAAGGACTCTGCTGTATTATTTAAGGACTTTGCTGCATTATTTAAGGACTCTGCTTCATTATTTAAGGACTTTGTTGCATTATTTAAGGACTCTGCTGCATTCTTTAAGGACTTCGTTGCATTATTTAAGGACTCTGCTGCATTATTTAAAGACTTTGCTGCATTATTTAAGTACTCTGGTGCATTATTTAAGGACTCTGCTGCATTATTTAAGGACTTAGCTGCATTATTTAAGGACTCTGCAGCATTATTTAAGGACTTTGCTGCATTATTTAAGTATGCTGCTGCGGTATTTAAGGCCTCTGCTGCATTATTTAAGGACTCTGCTGCATTATTAAGGACGTTGCTGCATTATTTAAGGACTTTATTGCATTATTTAAGGATTCTGCTGCATTATTTAAGGAATTTGCTGCATTATTTAAGGACTCTGCTGCATTATTTAAGGACTTTGTTGCATTATTTAATGACTCTGCTGGGGTATTTAAGGACTCTGCTGCATTATTTAAGGGCTTTGCTGCATTATTTAAGGACTCTGCTGCAGTATTTAAGGACTCTGCTGCATTATTTAAGGACTTTGATGCATTATTTAAGGACGCTGCTGCAGAATTTAAGGAATCTGCTGCATTATTTAAGGACTTTGTTGCATTATTTAAGGACTATGCTGCATTATGTAAGGACTCTGCTGCATTATTTAAGGACTTTGCTGCATTATTTAATTACTCTGCTGCATTATTTAAGGACTTTGTTGCATTATTTAAGGACTCTGCTGCATTATTTAAGGACTTTGCTGCATTATTTAATGACTTTGATGCATTATTTATGGACGCTGC
This sequence comes from Phyllobates terribilis, assembly GCF_046119375.1. NCBI lineage: Eukaryota > Metazoa > Chordata > Amphibia > Anura > Dendrobatidae > Phyllobates > Phyllobates terribilis. The sequence goes on along the minus strand of NW_027362988.1, from coordinate 363,264 downwards.
TGCAGAATTTAAGTAATCTGCTGCATTATTTAAGGACTCTGCTGCATTATTTAAGGACTTTGCTGCATTATTTAAGGACTCTGCTGCATTATTTAAGGACTTTGTTGCATTATTTAATGACTCTGCTGCGGTATTTAAGGACTCTGCTGCATTATTTAAGGACTTTGCTGCATTATTTAAGGACTTTGCTGCAGTAATTAAGGAATCTGCTGCATTATTTAAGGACTTTGTTGCATTATTTAAGGACTGTGCTGCATTGCTTAAGGACTCTGCTGCATTATTTAAGGACTTTGCTGCATTATTTAAGGACTTTGTTGCATTATTTAAGGACTCTGCTGCATTATTTAAGGACTTTGTTGCATTATTTAAGGACTCTGTTGCATTATTTAAGGACTTTGCTGCATTATTTAAGTACTCTGGTGCATTATTTAAGGACTTTGTTGCACTATTTAAGGACTCTGCTGCATTATTTAAGGACTTTGTTGCATTATTTAAGGACTCTGCTGCATTATTTAAGGACTTTGCTACATTATTTAAGGACTCTGCTGCATTATTTAAGGACTTTGTTGCATTATTTAATGACTCTGCTGCGGTATTTAAGGACTCTTCTGCATTTTTTAAGGACTTTGCTGCATTATTTAAGGACTCTGCTTCATTATTTAAGGACTTTGTTGCATTATTTAAGGACTCTGCTGCATTATTTAAGGACTTTGCTGCATTATTTAAGGACTCTGCTGCATTATTTAAGGACTTTGTTGCACTATTTAATGACTCTGCTGCGGTATTTAAGGACTCTTCTGCATTATTTAAGGACTTTGCTGCATTATTTAAGGACTCTGCTTCATTATTTAAGGACTTTGTTGCATTATTTAAGGACTCTGCTGCATTATTTAAGGACTTTGTTGCATTATTTAAGGACTCTGCTGCATTATTTAAAGACTTTGCTGCATTATTTAAGTACTCTGGTGCATTATTTAAGGACTCTGCTGCATTATTTAAAGACTTTTCTGCATTATTTAAGTACTCTGGTGCATTATTTAAGGACTTTGTTGCATTATTTAAGTATGCTGCTGCGGTATTTAAGGCCTCTGCTGCATTATTTAAGGACTCTGCTGCATTATTAAGGACGTTGCTGCATTATTTAAGGACTTTATTGCATTATTTAAGGATTCTGCTAAATTATTTAAGGAATTTGCTGCATTATTTAAGGACTCTGCTGCATTATTTAAGGACTTTGTTGCATTATTTAATGACTCTGCTGGGGTATTTAAGGACTCTGCTGCATTATTTAAGGGCTTTGCTGCATTATTTAAGGACTCTGCTGCAGTATTTAAGGACTCTGCTGCATTATTTAAGGACTTTGATGCATTATTTAAGGACGCTGCTGCAGAATTTAAGGAATCTGCTGCATTATTTAAGGACTTTGTTGCATTATTTAAGGACTATGCTGCATTATGTAAGGACTCTGCTGCATTATTTAAGGACTTTGCTGCATTATTTAATTACTCTGCTGCATTATTTAAGGACTCTGTTGCATTATTTAAGGACTCTGCAGCATTATTTAAGGACTTTGCTGCATTATTTAAGGACTTTGATGCATTATTTAAGGACGCTGCTGCAGAATTTAAGTAATCTGCTGCATTATTTAAGGACTCTGCTGCATTATTTAAGGACTTTGCTGCATTATTTAAGGACTCTGCTGCATTATTTAAGGACTTTGCTGCATTATTTAAGGACTTTGCGGCAGTAATTAAGGAATCTGCTGCATTATTTAAGGACTTTGTTGCATTATTTAAGGACTGTGCTGCATTGCTTAAGGACTCTGCTGCATTATTTAAGGACGTTGCTGCATTATTTAAGGACTTTGTTGCATTATTTAAGGACTCTGCTGCATTATTTAAGGACTTTGTTGCATTATTTAAGGACTCTGTTGCATTATTTAAGGACTTTGCTGCATTATTTAAGTACTCTGGTGCATTATTTAAGGACTTTGTTGCATTATTTAAGGACTCTGCTGCATTATTTAAGGACTTTGTTGCATTATTTAAGGACTCTGCTGCATTATTTAAGGACTTTGCTGCATTATTTAAGTATGCTGCTGCGGTATTTAAGGCCTCTGCTGCATTATTTAAGGACTTTGCTGCATTATTTAAGGACTCTTCTGCATTATTAAGGACGGTGCTGCATTATTTAAGTACTTTATTGCATTATTTAAGGATTCTGCTGCATTATTTAAAGAATTTGCTGCATTATTTAAGGACTCTGCTGCATTATTTAAGGACTTTGTTGCATCATTTAATGACTCTGCTGCAGTATTTAAAGACTCTGTTGCATTATTTAAGGACTTTGATGCATTATTTAAGGAGGCTGCTGCAGAATTTAAGGAATCTGCTGCATTATTTAAGGACTTTGTTGCATTATTTAAGGACTCTGCTGCATTATTTAAGGACGCTGCTGCAGTATTTAAGGCCTCTTCTGCATTATTTAAGGATTTTGCTGCATTATTTAAGGACTCTACTGCATTATTAAGGACGTTGCTGCATTATTTAAGGACTTTATTGCATTATTTAAGGATTCTGCTGCATTATTTAAGGAATTAGCTGCATTATTTAAGTACTCTGCTGCATTATTTAAGGAGTTGGTTGCATTATTTAAGGACTTTGTTGCATTATTTAAGGATTCTGCTGCATTATTTAAGGACTTTGTTGCATTATTTAAGGACGCTGCTGCGGTATTTAAGGACTCTGCTACATTATATAAGGACTTTGCTGCATTATTTCAGGACTCGGCTGCATTATTAAGGGCGTTGCTGCATTTTATTTAAGGAATTTATTGCATTATTTAAGGACTCTGTGCATTATTTAAGGAATTTGCTGCATTATTTAAGGACTCTGCTGCATTATTTAATGACTCTGCTGCGGTATTTAAGGACTCTGCTGCATTATTTAAGCACTCTGCTGCTTTATTTATGGACTTTGCTGCATTATTTAAGGACTCTGCTGTGGTATTTTAAGACTCTGCTGCATTATTTAAGGACTTTGATGCATTATTTAAGAACTCTGCCGCAGTATTTAAGGACTCTGCTGCATTATTTAAGGTCTTTGATGCATTATTTAAGGACTCTTCTGAATTATTTAAGGACTTTGCTGCATTATTTAAGGACTTTGATGCATTATTTAAGGACGCTGCTGCATTATTTAAGGACTTTGCTGCATTATTTAAGGACTTTGATGTATTATTTAAGGACGCCGCTGCAGAATTTAAGTAATCTGCTGCATTATTTAAGGACTCTGCTGCATTATTTAAGGACTTTGCTGCATTATTTAAGGACTCTGCTGTATTATTAAGCACGTTGCTGCATTAATTAAGGACTTTATTGCATTATTTAAGGAATTTGATGCATTATTTAAGGACTCTGCTGCATTATTTAAGGACTTTGCTGCATTATTTAAGGACTCTGCTTCATTATTTAAGGACTTTGTTGCATTATTTAAGGACTCTGCTGCATTATTTAAAGACTTTGCTGCATTATTTAAGTACTCTGGTGCATTATTTAAGGACTCTGCTGCATTATTTAAAGACTTTGCTGCATTATTTAAGTACTCTGGTGCATTATTTAAGGACTTTGTTGCTTTATTTAAGGACTTTGCTGCATTATTTAAGGACTTTGTTGCATTATTTAAGGACTCTGCTGCATTATTTAAGGACTTTGCTGCATTATTTAAGTATGCTGCTGCAGTATTTAAGGCCTCTGCTGCATTATTTAAGGACTCTGCTGCATTTTTAAGGACGTTGCTGCATTATTTAAGGACTTTATTGCATTATTTAAGGATTCTGCTGCATTATTTAAGGAATTTGCTGCATTATTTAAGGACTCTGCTGCATTATTTAAGGACTTTGTTGCATTATTTAATGACTCTGCTGGGGTATTTAAGGACTCTGCTGCATTATTTAAGGACTTTGTTGCATTATTTAAGGACTCTGCTGCATTATTTAAGGACTTTGCTGCATTATTTAAGGACTTTGTTGCATTATTTAAGGACTCTGCTGCATTCTTTAAGGACTTCGTTGCATTATTTAAGGACTCTGCTGCATTATTTAAAGACTTTGCTGCATTATTTAAGTACTCTGGTGCATTATTTAAGGACTCTGCTGCATTATTTAAGGACTTAGCTGCATTATTTAAGGACTCTGCTGCATTATTTAAGGACTTTGCTGCATTATTTAAGTATGCTGCTGCGGTATTTAAGGCCTCTGCTGCATTATTTAAGGACTCTGCTGCATTATTAAGGACGTTGCTGCATTATTTAAGGACTTTATTGCATTATTTAAGGATTCTGCTGCATTATTTAAGGAATTTGCTGCATTATTTAAGGACTCTGCTGCATTATTTAAGGACTTTGTTGCATTATTTAATGACTCTGCTGGGGTATTTAAGGACTCTGCTGCATTATTTAAGGGCTTTGCTGCATTATTTAAGGACTCTGCTGCAGTATTTAAGGACTCTGCTGCATTATTTAAGGACTTTGATGCATTATTTAAGGACGCTGCTGCAGAATTTAAGGAATCTGCTGCATTATTTAAGGACTTTGTTGCATTATTTAAGGACTATGCTGCATTATGTAAGGACTCTGCTGCATTATTTAAGGACTTTGCTGCATTATTTAATTACTCTGCTGCATTATTTAAGGACTTTGTTGCATTATTTAAGGACTCTGCTGCATTATTTTAGGACTTTGCTGCATTATTTAAGGACTTTGATGCATTATTTATGGACGCTGCTGCAGAATTTAAGTAATCTGCTGCATTATTTAAGGACTCTGCTGCATTATTTAAGGACTCTGCTGCATTATTTAAGGACTCTGCTGCATTATTTAAGGACTTTGTTGCATTATTTAATGACTCTGCTGCGGTATTTAAGGACTCTGCTGCATTATTTAAGGACTTTGCTGCATTATTTAAGGACTTTGCTGCAGTAATTAAGGAATCTGCTGCATTATTTAAGGACTTTGTTGCATTATTTAAGGACTGTGCTGCATTGCTTAAGGACTCTGCTGCATTATTTAAGGACTTTGCTGCATTATTTAAGGACTTTGTTGCATTATTTAAGGACTCTGCTGCATTATTTAAGGACTTTGTTGCATTATTTAAGGACTCTGTTGCATTATTTAAGGACTTTGCTGCATTATTTAAGTACTCTGGTGCATTATTTAAGGACTTTGTTGCACTATTTAAGGACTCTGCTGCATTATTTAAGGACTTTGTTGCATTATTTAAGGACTCTGCTGCATTATTTAAGGACTTTGCTGCATTATTTAAGGACTCTGCTGCATTATTTAAGGACTTTGTTGCATTATTTAATGACTCTGCTGCGGTATTTAAGGACTCTTCTGCATTTTTTAAGGACTTTGCTGCATTATTTAAGGACTCTGCTTCATTATTTAAGGACTTTGTTGCATTATTTAAGGACTGTGCTGCATTGCTTAAGGACTCTGCTGCATTATTTAAGGACGTTGCTGCATTATTTAAGGACTTTGTTGCATTATTTAAGGACTCTGCTGCATTATTTAAGGACTTTGTTGCATTATTTAAGGACTCTGTTGCATTATTTAAGGACTTTGCTGCATTATTTAAGTACTCTGGTGCATTATTTAAGGACTTTGTTGCATTATTTAAGGACTCTGCTGCATTATTTAAGGACTTTGTTGCATTATTTAAGGACTCTGCTGCATTATTTAAGGACTTTGCTGCATTATTTAAGGACTCTTCTGCATTATTAAGGACGGTGCTGCATTATTTAAGTACTTTATTGCATTATTTAAGGATTCTGCTGCATTACTTAAAGAATTTGCTGCATTATTTAAGGACTCTGCTGCATTATTTAAGGACTTTGTTGCATCATTTAATGACTCTGCTGCAGTATTTAAAGACTCTGTTGCATTATTTAAGGACTTTGATGCATTATTTAAGGAGGCTGCTGCAGAATTTAAGGAATCTGCTGCATTATTTAAGGACTTTGTTGCATTATTTAAGGACTCTGTTGCATTATTTAAGGACTTTGCTGCATTATTTAAGTACTCTGGTGCATTATTTAAGGACTTTGTTGCATTATTTAAGGACTCTGCTGCATTATTTAAGGACTTTGTTGCATTATTTAAGGACTCTGCTGCATTATTTAAGGACTTTGCTGCATTATTTAAGGACTCTTCTGCATTATTAAGGACGGTGCTGCATTATTTAAGTACTTTATTGCATTATTTAAGGATTCTGCTGCATTACTTAAAGAATTTGCTGCATTATTTAAGGACTCTGCTGCATTATTTAAGGACTTTGTTGCATCATTTAATGACTCTGCTGCAGTATTTAAAGACTCTGCTGCATTATTTAAGGACTTTGTTGCATTATTTAATGACTCTGCTGCGGTATTTAAGGACTCTGCTGCATTATTTAAGGACTTTGCTGCATTATTTAAGGACTTTGCTGCAGTAATTAAGGAATCTGCTGCATTATTTAAGGACTTTGTTGCATTATTTAAGGACTGTGCTGCATTGCTTAAGGACTCTGCTGCATTATTTAAGGACTTTGCTGCATTATTTAAGGACTTTGTTGCATTATTTAAGGACTCTGCTGCATTATTTAAGGACTTTGTTGCATTATTTAAGGACTCTGTTGCATTATTTAAGGACTTTGCTGCATTATTTAAGTACTCTGGTGCATTATTTAAGGACTTTGTTGCATTATTTAAGGACTCTGCTGCATTATTTAAGGACTTTGTTGCATTATTTAAGGACTCTGTTGCATTATTTAAGGACTTTGCTGCATTATTTAAGTACTCTGGTGCATTATTTAAGGACTTTGTTGCATTATTTAAGGACTCTGCTGCATTATTTAAGGACTTTGTTGCATTATTTAAGGACTCTGCTGCATTATTTAAGGACTTTGCTGCATTATTTAAGGACTCTGTTGCATTATTTAAGGACTTTGCTGCATTATTTAAGTACTCTGGTGCATTATTTAAGGACTTTATTGCATTATTTAAGGATTCTGCTGCATTATTTAAGGAATTTGCTGCATTATTTAAGAACTTTGCTGCAGTATTTAAGGACTCTGCTGCATTATTTAAGGACTTTATTGCATTATTTAAGGACCCTGCTGCAGAATTTAAGGAATCTGCTGCATTACTTAAGGACTTTGTTGCATTATTTAAGGACTCTGCTGCATTATTTAAGGACTTTGCTGCATTATTTAAGGACTTTGATGTATTATTTAAGGACGCCGCTGCAGAATTTAAGTAATCTGCTGCATTATTTAAGGACTCTGCTGCATTATTTAAGGACTTTGCTGCATTATTTAAGGACTCTGCTGTATTATTAAGCACGTTGCTGCATTAATTAAGGACTTTATTGCATTATTTAAGGAATTTGATGCATTATTTAAGGACTCTGCTGCATTATTTAAGGACTTTGCTGCATTATTTAAGGACTCTGCTTCATTATTTAAGGACTTTGTTGCATTATTTAAGGACTCTGCTGCATTATTTAAAGACTTTGCTGCATTATTTAAGTACTCTGGTGCATTATTTAAGGACTCTGCTGCATTATTTAAAGACTTTGCTGCATTATTTAAGTACTCTGGTGCATTATTTAAGGACTTTGTTGCTTTATTTAAGGACTTTGCTGCATTATTTAAGGACTTTGTTGCATTATTTAAGGACTCTGCTGCATTATTTAAGGACTTTGCTGCATTATTTAAGTATGCTGCTGCAGTATTTAAGGCCTCTGCTGCATTATTTAAGGACTCTGCTGCATTTTTAAGGACGTTGCTGCATTATTTAAGGACTTTATTGCATTATTTAAGGATTCTGCTGCATTATTTAAGGAATTTGCTGCATTATTTAAGGACTCTGCTGCATTATTTAAGGACTTTGTTGCATTATTTAATGACTCTGCTGGGGTATTTAAGGACTCTGCTGCATTATTTAAGGACTTTGTTGCATTATTTAAGGACTCTGCTGCATTATTTAAGGACTTTGCTGCATTATTTAAGGACTTTGATGCATTATTTAAGGACGCTGCTGCAGAATTTAAGTAATCTGCTGCATTATTTAAGGACTCTGCTGCATTATTTAAGGACTTTGCTGCATTATTTAAGGACTCTGCTGCATTATTTAAGGACTTTGTTGCATTATTTAATGACTCTGCTGCGGTATTTAAGGACTCTGCTGTATTATTTAAGGACTTTGCTGCATTATTTAAGGACTCTGCTTCATTATTTAAGGACTTTGTTGCATTATTTAAGGACTCTGCTGCATTCTTTAAGGACTTCGTTGCATTATTTAAGGACTCTGCTGCATTATTTAAAGACTTTGCTGCATTATTTAAGTACTCTGGTGCATTATTTAAGGACTCTGCTGCATTATTTAAGGACTTAGCTGCATTATTTAAGGACTCTGCAGCATTATTTAAGGACTTTGCTGCATTATTTAAGTATGCTGCTGCGGTATTTAAGGCCTCTGCTGCATTATTTAAGGACTCTGCTGCATTATTAAGGACGTTGCTGCATTATTTAAGGACTTTATTGCATTATTTAAGGATTCTGCTGCATTATTTAAGGAATTTGCTGCATTATTTAAGGACTCTGCTGCATTATTTAAGGACTTTGTTGCATTATTTAATGACTCTGCTGGGGTATTTAAGGACTCTGCTGCATTATTTAAGGGCTTTGCTGCATTATTTAAGGACTCTGCTGCAGTATTTAAGGACTCTGCTGCATTATTTAAGGACTTTGATGCATTATTTAAGGACGCTGCTGCAGAATTTAAGGAATCTGCTGCATTATTTAAGGACTTTGTTGCATTATTTAAGGACTATGCTGCATTATGTAAGGACTCTGCTGCATTATTTAAGGACTTTGCTGCATTATTTAATTACTCTGCTGCATTATTTAAGGACTTTGTTGCATTATTTAAGGACTCTGCTGCATTATTTAAGGACTTTGCTGCATTATTTAATGACTTTGATGCATTATTTATGGACGCTGCTGCAGAATTTAAGTAATCTGCTGCATTATTTAAGGACTCTGCTGCATTATTTAAGGACTTTGCTGCATTATTTAAGGACTCTGCTGCATTATTTAAGGACTTTGTTGCATTATTTAATGACTCTGCTGCGGTATTTAAGGACTCTGCTGCATTATTTAAGGACTTTGCTGCATTATTTAAGGACTTTGCTGCAGTAATTAAGGAATCTGCTGCATTATTTAAGGACTTTGTTGCATTATTTAAGGACTGTGCTGCATTGCTTAAGGACTCTGCTGCATTATTTAAGGACTTTGCTGCATTATTTAAGGACTTTGTTGCATTATTTAAGGACTCTGCTGCATTATTTAAGGACTTTGTTGCATTATTTAAGGACTCTGTTGCATTATTTAAGGACTTTGCTGCATTATTTAAGTACTCTGGTGCATTATTTAAGGACTTTGTTGCACTATTTAAGGACTCTGCTGCATTATTTAAGGACTTTGTTGCATTATTTAAGGACTCTGCTGCATTATTTAAGGACTTTGCTGCATTATTTAAGGACTCTGCTGCATTATTTAAGGACTTTGTTGCATTATTTAATGACTCTGCTGCGGTATTTAAGGACTCTTCTGCATTTTTTAAGGACTTTGCTGCATTATTTAAGGACTCTGCTTCATTATTTAAGGACTTTGTTGCATTATTTAAGGACTCTGCTGCATTATTTAAGGACTTTGCTGCATTATTTAAGGACTCTGCTGCATTATTTAAGGACTTTGTTGCACTATTTAATGACTCTGCTGCGGTATTTAAGGACTCTTCTGCATTATTTAAGGACTTTGCTGCATTATTTAAGGACTCTGCTTCATTATTTAAGGACTTTGTTGCATTATTTAAGGACTCTGCTGCATTATTTAAGGACTTTGTTGCATTATTTAAGGACTCTGCTGCATTATTTAAAGACTTTGCTGCATTATTTAAGTACTCTGGTGCATTATTTAAGGACTCTGCTGCATTATTTAAAGACTTTTCTGCATTATTTAAGTACTCTGGTGCATTATTTAAGGACTTTGTTGCATTATTTAAGTATGCTGCTGCGGTATTTAAGGCCTCTGCTGCATTATTTAAGGACTCTGCTGCATTATTAAGGACGTTGCTGCATTATTTAAGGACTTTATTGCATTATTTAAGGATTCTGCTAAATTATTTAAGGAATTTGCTGCATTATTTAAGGACTCTGCTGCATTATTTAAGGACTTTGTTGCATTATTTAATGACTCTGCTGGGGTATTTAAGGACTCTGCTGCATTATTTAAGGGCTTTGCTGCATTATTTAAGGACTCTGCTGCAGTATTTAAGGACTCTGCTGCATTATTTAAGGACTTTGATGCATTATTTAAGGACGCTGCTGCAGAATTTAAGGAATCTGCTGCATTATTTAAGGACTTTGTTGCATTATTTAAGGACTATGCTGCATTATGTAAGGACTCTGCTGCATTATTTAAGGACTTTGCTGCATTATTTAATTACTCTGCTGCATTATTTAAGGACTCTGTTGCATTATTTAAGGACTCTGCAGCATTATTTAAGGACTTTGCTGCATTATTTAAGGACTTTGATGCATTATTTAAGGACGCTGCTGCAGAATTTAAGTAATCTGCTGCATTATTTAAGGACTCTGCTGCATTATTTAAGGACTTTGCTGCATTTTTTAAGGACTCTGCTGCATTATTTAAGGACTTTGTTGCATTATTTAATGACTCTGCTGCGGTATTTAAGGACTCTGCTGCATTATTTAAGGACTTTGCTGCATTATTTAAGGACTTTGCGGCAGTAATTAAGGAATCTGCTGCATTATTTAAGGACTTTGTTGCATTATTTAAGGACTGTGCTGCATTGCTTAAGGACTCTGCTGCATTATTTAAGGACGTTGCTGCATTATTTAAGGACTTTGTTGCATTATTTAAGGACTCTGCTGCATTATTTAAGGACTTTGTTGCATTATTTAAGGACTCTGTTGCATTATTTAAGGACTTTGCTGCATTATTTAAGTACTCTGGTGCATTATTTAAGGACTTTGTTGCATTATTTAAGGACTCTGCTGCATTATTTAAGGACTTTGTTGCATTATTTAAGGACTCTGCTGCATTATTTAAGGACTTTGCTGCATTATTTAAGTATGCTGCTGCGGTATTTAAGGCCTCTGCTGCATTATTTAAGGACTTTGCTGCATTATTTAAGGACTCTTCTGCATTATTAAGGACGGTGCTGCATTATTTAAGTACTTTATTGCATTATTTAAGGATTCTGCTGCATTATTTAAAGAATTTGCTGCATTATTTAAGGACTCTGCTGCATTATTTAAGGACTTTGTTGCATCATTTAATGACTCTGCTGCAGTATTTAAAGACTCTGTTGCATTATTTAAGGACTTTGATGCATTATTTAAGGAGGCTGCTGCAGAATTTAAGGAATCTGCTGCATTATTTAAGGACTTTGTTGCATTATTTAAGGACTCTGCTGCATTATTTAAGGACGCTGCTGCAGTATTTAAGGCCTCTTCTGCATTATTTAAGGATTTTGCTGCATTATTTAAGGACTCTACTGCATTATTAAGGACGTTGCTGCATTATTTAAGGACTTTATTGCATTATTTAAGGATTCTGCTGCATTATTTAAGGAATTAGCTGCATTATTTAAGTACTCTGCTGCATTATTTAAGGAGTTGGTTGCATTATTTAAGGACTTTGTTGCATTATTTAAGGATTCTGCTGCATTATTTAAGGACTTTGTTGCATTATTTAAGGACGCTGCTGCGGTATTTAAGGACTCTGCTACATTATATAAGGACTTTGCTGCATTATTTCAGGACTCGGCTGCATTATTAAGGGCGTTGCTGCATTTTATTTAAGGAATTTATTGCATTATTTAAGGACTCTGTGCATTATTTAAGGAATTTGCTGCATTATTTAAGGACTCTGCTGCATTATTTAATGACTCTGCTGCGGTATTTAAGGACTCTGCTGCATTATTTAAGGACTTTGCTGCATTATTTAAGGACTCTTCTGCATTATTAAGGACGGTGCTGCATTATTTAAGTACTTTATTGCATTATTTAAGGATTCTGCTGCATTACTTAAAGAATTTGCTGCATTATTTAAGGACTCTGCTGCATTATTTAAGGACTTTGTTGCATCATTTAATGACTCTGCTGCAGTATTTAAAGACTCTGCTGCATTATTTAAGGACTTTGTTGCATTATTTAATGACTCTGCTGCGGTATTTAAGGACTCTGCTGCATTATTTAAGGACTTTGCTGCATTATTTAAGGACTTTGCTGCAGTAATTAAGGAATCTGCTGCATTATTTAAGGACTTTGTTGCATTATTTAAGGACTGTGCTGCATTGCTTAAGGACTCTGCTGCATTATTTAAGGACTTTGCTGCATTATTTAAGGACTTTGTTGCATTATTTAAGGACTCTGCTGCATTATTTAAGGACTTTGTTGCATTATTTAAGGACTCTGTTGCATTATTTAAGGACTTTGCTGCATTATTTAAGTACTCTGGTGCATTATTTAAGGACTTTGTTGCATTATTTAAGGACTCTGCTGCATTATTTAAGGACTTTGTTGCATTATTTAAGGACTCTGTTGCATTATTTAAGGACTTTGCTGCATTATTTAAGTACTCTGGTGCATTATTTAAGGACTTTGTTGCATTATTTAAGGACTCTGCTGCATTATTTAAGGACTTTGTTGCATTATTTAAGGACTCTGCTGCATTATTTAAGGACTTTGCTGCATTATTTAAGGACTCTGTTGCATTATTTAAGGACTTTGCTGCATTATTTAAGTACTCTGGTGCATTATTTAAGGACTTTATTGCATTATTTAAGGATTCTGCTGCATTATTTAAGGAATTTGCTGCATTATTTAAGAACTTTGCTGCAGTATTTAAGGACTCTGCTGCATTATTTAAGGACTTTATTGCATTATTTAAGGACCCTGCTGCAGAATTTAAGGAATCTGCTGCATTACTTAAGGACTTTGTTGCATTATTTAAGGACTCTGCTGCATTATTTAAGGACTTTGCTGCATTATTTAAGGACTTTGATGTATTATTTAAGGACGCCGCTGCAGAATTTAAGTAATCTGCTGCATTATTTAAGGACTCTGCTGCATTATTTAAGGACTTTGCTGCATTATTTAAGGACTCTGCTGTATTATTAAGCACGTTGCTGCATTAATTAAGGACTTTATTGCATTATTTAAGGAATTTGATGCATTATTTAAGGACTCTGCTGCATTATTTAAGGACTTTGCTGCATTATTTAAGGACTCTGCTTCATTATTTAAGGACTTTGTTGCATTATTTAAGGACTCTGCTGCATTATTTAAAGACTTTGCTGCATTATTTAAGTACTCTGGTGCATTATTTAAGGACTCTGCTGCATTATTTAAAGACTTTGCTGCATTATTTAAGTACTCTGGTGCATTATTTAAGGACTTTGTTGCTTTATTTAAGGACTTTGCTGCATTATTTAAGGACTTTGTTGCATTATTTAAGGACTCTGCTGCATTATTTAAGGACTTTGCTGCATTATTTAAGTATGCTGCTGCAGTATTTAAGGCCTCTGCTGCATTATTTAAGGACTCTGCTGCATTTTTAAGGACGTTGCTGCATTATTTAAGGACTTTATTGCATTATTTAAGGATTCTGCTGCATTATTTAAGGAATTTGCTGCATTATTTAAGGACTCTGCTGCATTATTTAAGGACTTTGTTGCATTATTTAATGACTCTGCTGGGGTATTTAAGGACTCTGCTGCATTATTTAAGGACTTTGTTGCATTATTTAAGGACTCTGCTGCATTATTTAAGGACTTTGCTGCATTATTTAAGGACTTTGATGCATTATTTAAGGACGCTGCTGCAGAATTTAAGTAATCTGCTGCATTATTTAAGGACTCTGCTGCATTATTTAAGGACTTTGCTGCATTATTTAAGGACTCTGCTGCATTATTTAAGGACTTTGTTGCATTATTTAATGACTCTGCTGCGGTATTTAAGGACTCTGCTGTATTATTTAAGGACTTTGCTGCATTATTTAAGGACTCTGCTTCATTATTTAAGGACTTTGTTGCATTATTTAAGGACTCTGCTGCATTCTTTAAGGACTTCGTTGCATTATTTAAGGACTCTGCTGCATTATTTAAAGACTTTGCTGCATTATTTAAGTACTCTGGTGCATTATTTAAGGACTCTGCTGCATTATTTAAGGACTTAGCTGCATTATTTAAGGACTCTGCAGCATTATTTAAGGACTTTGCTGCATTATTTAAGTATGCTGCTGCGGTATTTAAGGCCTCTGCTGCATTATTTAAGGACTCTGCTGCATTATTAAGGACGTTGCTGCATTATTTAAGGACTTTATTGCATTATTTAAGGATTCTGCTGCATTATTTAAGGAATTTGCTGCATTATTTAAGGACTCTGCTGCATTATTTAAGGACTTTGTTGCATTATTTAATGACTCTGCTGGGGTATTTAAGGACTCTGCTGCATTATTTAAGGGCTTTGCTGCATTATTTAAGGACTCTGCTGCAGTATTTAAGGACTCTGCTGCATTATTTAAGGACTTTGATGCATTATTTAAGGACGCTGCTGCAGAATTTAAGGAATCTGCTGCATTATTTAAGGACTTTGTTGCATTATTTAAGGACTATGCTGCATTATGTAAGGACTCTGCTGCATTATTTAAGGACTTTGCTGCATTATTTAATTACTCTGCTGCATTATTTAAGGACTTTGTTGCATTATTTAAGGACTCTGCTGCATTATTTAAGGACTTTGCTGCATTATTTAATGACTTTGATGCATTATTTATGGACGCTGCTGCAGAATTTAAGTAATCTGCTGCATTATTTAAGGACTCTGCTGCATTATTTAAGGACTTTGCTGCATTATTTAAGGACTCTGCTGCATTATTTAAGGACTTTGTTGCATTATTTAATGACTCTGCTGCGGTATTTAAGGACTCTGCTGCATTATTTAAGGACTTTGCTGCATTATTTAAGGACTTTGCTGCAGTAATTAAGGAATCTGCTGCATTATTTAAGGACTTTGTTGCATTATTTAAGGACTGTGCTGCATTGCTTAAGGACTCTGCTGCATTATTTAAGGACTTTGCTGCATTATTTAAGGACTTTGTTGCATTATTTAAGGACTCTGCTGCATTATTTAAGGACTTTGTTGCATTATTTAAGGACTCTGTTGCATTATTTAAGGACTTTGCTGCATTATTTAAGTACTCTGGTGCATTATTTAAGGACTTTGTTGCACTATTTAAGGACTCTGCTGCATTATTTAAGGACTTTGTTGCATTATTTAAGGACTCTGCTGCATTATTTAAGGACTTTGCTGCATTATTTAAGGACTCTGCTGCATTATTTAAGGACTTTGTTGCATTATTTAATGACTCTGCTGCGGTATTTAAGGACTCTTCTGCATTTTTTAAGGACTTTGCTGCATTATTTAAGGACTCTGCTTCATTATTTAAGGACTTTGTTGCATTATTTAAGGACTCTGCTGCATTATTTAAGGACTTTGCTGCATTATTTAAGGACTCTGCTGCATTATTTAAGGACTTTGTTGCACTATTTAATGACTCTGCTGCGGTATTTAAGGACTCTTCTGCATTATTTAAGGACTTTGCTGCATTATTTAAGGACTCTGCTTCATTATTTAAGGACTTTGTTGCATTATTTAAGGACTCTGCTGCATTATTTAAGGACTTTGTTGCATTATTTAAGGACTCTGCTGCATTATTTAAAGACTTTGCTGCATTATTTAAGTACTCTGGTGCATTATTTAAGGACTCTGCTGCATTATTTAAAGACTTTTCTGCATTATTTAAGTACTCTGGTGCATTATTTAAGGACTTTGTTGCATTATTTAAGTATGCTGCTGCGGTATTTAAGGCCTCTGCTGCATTATTTAAGGACTCTGCTGCATTATTAAGGACGTTGCTGCATTATTTAAGGACTTTATTGCATTATTTAAGGATTCTGCTAAATTATTTAAGGAATTTGCTGCATTATTTAAGGACTCTGCTGCATTATTTAAGGACTTTGTTGCATTATTTAATGACTCTGCTGGGGTATTTAAGGACTCTGCTGCATTATTTAAGGGCTTTGCTGCATTATTTAAGGACTCTGCTGCAGTATTTAAGGACTCTGCTGCATTATTTAAGGACTTTGATGCATTATTTAAGGACGCTGCTGCAGAATTTAAGGAATCTGCTGCATTATTTAAGGACTTTGTTGCATTATTTAAGGACTATGCTGCATTATGTAAGGACTCTGCTGCATTATTTAAGGACTTTGCTGCATTATTTAATTACTCTGCTGCATTATTTAAGGACTCTGTTGCATTATTTAAGGACTCTGCAGCATTATTTAAGGACTTTGCTGCATTATTTAAGGACTTTGATGCATTATTTAAGGACGCTGCTGCAGAATTTAAGTAATCTGCTGCATTATTTAAGGACTCTGCTGCATTATTTAAGGACTTTGCTGCATTTTTTAAGGACTCTGCTGCATTATTTAAGGACTTTGTTGCATTATTTAATGACTCTGCTGCGGTATTTAAGGACTCTGCTGCATTATTTAAGGACTTTGCTGCATTATTTAAGGACTTTGCGGCAGTAATTAAGGAATCTGCTGCATTATTTAAGGACTTTGTTGCATTATTTAAGGACTGTGCTGCATTGCTTAAGGACTCTGCTGCATTATTTAAGGACGTTGCTGCATTATTTAAGGACTTTGTTGCATTATTTAAGGACTCTGCTGCATTATTTAAGGACTTTGTTGCATTATTTAAGGACTCTGTTGCATTATTTAAGGACTTTGCTGCATTATTTAAGTACTCTGGTGCATTATTTAAGGACTTTGTTGCATTATTTAAGGACTCTGCTGCATTATTTAAGGACTTTGTTGCATTATTTAAGGACTCTGCTGCATTATTTAAGGACTTTGCTGCATTATTTAAGTATGCTGCTGCGGTATTTAAGGCCTCTGCTGCATTATTTAAGGACTTTGCTGCATTATTTAAGGACTCTTCTGCATTATTAAGGACGGTGCTGCATTATTTAAGTACTTTATTGCATTATTTAAGGATTCTGCTGCATTATTTAAAGAATTTGCTGCATTATTTAAGGACTCTGCTGCATTATTTAAGGACTTTGTTGCATCATTTAATGACTCTGCTGCAGTATTTAAAGACTCTGTTGCATTATTTAAGGACTTTGATGCATTATTTAAGGAGGCTGCTGCAGAATTTAAGGAATCTGCTGCATTATTTAAGGACTTTGTTGCATTATTTAAGGACTCTGCTGCATTATTTAAGGACGCTGCTGCAGTATTTAAGGCCTCTTCTGCATTATTTAAGGATTTTGCTGCATTATTTAAGGACTCTACTGCATTATTAAGGACGTTGCTGCATTATTTAAGGACTTTATTGCATTATTTAAGGATTCTGCTGCATTATTTAAGGAATTAGCTGCATTATTTAAGTACTCTGCTGCATTATTTAAGGAGTTGGTTGCATTATTTAAGGACTTTGTTGCATTATTTAAGGATTCTGCTGCATTATTTAAGGACTTTGTTGCATTATTTAAGGACGCTGCTGCGGTATTTAAGGACTCTGCTACATTATATAAGGACTTTGCTGCATTATTTCAGGACTCGGCTGCATTATTAAGGGCGTTGCTGCATTTTATTTAAGGAATTTATTGCATTATTTAAGGACTCTGTGCATTATTTAAGGAATTTGCTGCATTATTTAAGGACTCTGCTGCATTATTTAATGACTCTGCTGCGGTATTTAAGGACTCTGCTGCATTATTTAAGCACTCTGCTGCTTTATTTATGGACTTTGCTGCATTATTTAAGGACTCTGCTGTGGTATTTTAAGACTCTGCTGCATTATTTAAGGACTTTGATGCATTATTTAAGAACTCTGCCGCAGTATTTAAGGACTCTGCTGCATTATTTAAGGTCTTTGATGCATTATTTAAGGACTCTTCTGAATTATTTAAGGACTTTGCTGCATTATTTAAGGACTTTGATGCATTATTTAAGGACGCTGCTGCATTATTTAAGGACTTTGCTGCATTATTTAAGGACTTTGATGTATTATTTAAGGACGCCGCTGCAGAATTTAAGTAATCTGCTGCATTATTTAAGGACTCTGCTGCATTATTTAAGGACTTTGCTGCATTATTTAAGGACTCTGCTGTATTATTAAGCACGTTGCTGCATTAATTAAGGACTTTATTGCATTATTTAAGGAATTTGATGCATTATTTAAGGACTCTGCTGCATTATTTAAGGACTTTGCTGCATTATTTAAGGACTCTGCTTCATTATTTAAGGACTTTGTTGCATTATTTAAGGACTCTGCTGCATTATTTAAAGACTTTGCTGCATTATTTAAGTACTCTGGTGCATTATTTAAGGACTCTGCTGCATTATTTAAAGACTTTGCTGCATTATTTAAGTACTCTGGTGCATTATTTAAGGACTTTGTTGCTTTATTTAAGGACTTTGCTGCATTATTTAAGGACTTTGTTGCATTATTTAAGGACTCTGCTGCATTATTTAAGGACTTTGCTGCATTATTTAAGTATGCTGCTGCAGTATTTAAGGCCTCTGCTGCATTATTTAAGGACTCTGCTGCATTTTTAAGGACGTTGCTGCATTATTTAAGGACTTTATTGCATTATTTAAGGATTCTGCTGCATTATTTAAGGAATTTGCTGCATTATTTAAGGACTCTGCTGCATTATTTAAGGACTTTGTTGCATTATTTAATGACTCTGCTGGGGTATTTAAGGACTCTGCTGCATTATTTAAGGACTTTGTTGCATTATTTAAGGACTCTGCTGCATTATTTAAGGACTTTGCTGCATTATTTAAGGACTTTGTTGCATTATTTAAGGACTCTGCTGCATTCTTTAAGGACTTCGTTGCATTATTTAAGGACTCTGCTGCATTATTTAAAGACTTTGCTGCATTATTTAAGTACTCTGGTGCATTATTTAAGGACTCTGCTGCATTATTTAAGGACTTAGCTGCATTATTTAAGGACTCTGCTGCATTATTTAAGGACTTTGCTGCATTATTTAAGTATGCTGCTGCGGTATTTAAGGCCTCTGCTGCATTATTTAAGGACTCTGCTGCATTATTAAGGACGTTGCTGCATTATTTAAGGACTTTATTGCATTATTTAAGGATTCTGCTGCATTATTTAAGGAATTTGCTGCATTATTTAAGGACTCTGCTGCATTATTTAAGGACTTTGTTGCATTATTTAATGACTCTGCTGGGGTATTTAAGGACTCTGCTGCATTATTTAAGGGCTTTGCTGCATTATTTAAGGACTCTGCTGCAGTATTTAAGGACTCTGCTGCATTATTTAAGGACTTTGATGCATTATTTAAGGACGCTGCTGCAGAATTTAAGGAATCTGCTGCATTATTTAAGGACTTTGTTGCATTATTTAAGGACTATGCTGCATTATGTAAGGACTCTGCTGCATTATTTAAGGACTTTGCTGCATTATTTAATTACTCTGCTGCATTATTTAAGGACTTTGTTGCATTATTTAAGGACTCTGCTGCATTATTTTAGGACTTTGCTGCATTATTTAAGGACTTTGATGCATTATTTATGGACGCTGCTGCAGAATTTAAGTAATCTGCTGCATTATTTAAGGACTCTGCTGCATTATTTAAGGACTCTGCTGCATTATTTAAGGACTCTGCTGCATTATTTAAGGACTTTGTTGCATTATTTAATGACTCTGCTGCGGTATTTAAGGACTCTGCTGCATTATTTAAGGACTTTGCTGCATTATTTAAGGACTTTGCTGCAGTAATTAAGGAATCTGCTGCATTATTTAAGGACTTTGTTGCATTATTTAAGGACTGTGCTGCATTGCTTAAGGACTCTGCTGCATTATTTAAGGACTTTGCTGCATTATTTAAGGACTTTGTTGCATTATTTAAGGACTCTGCTGCATTATTTAAGGACTTTGTTGCATTATTTAAGGACTCTGTTGCATTATTTAAGGACTTTGCTGCATTATTTAAGTACTCTGGTGCATTATTTAAGGACTTTGTTGCACTATTTAAGGACTCTGCTGCATTATTTAAGGACTTTGTTGCATTATTTAAGGACTCTGCTGCATTATTTAAGGACTTTGCTGCATTATTTAAGGACTCTGCTGCATTATTTAAGGACTTTGTTGCATTATTTAATGACTCTGCTGCGGTATTTAAGGACTCTTCTGCATTTTTTAAGGACTTTGCTGCATTATTTAAGGACTCTGCTTCATTATTTAAGGACTTTGTTGCATTATTTAAGGACTGTGCTGCATTGCTTAAGGACTCTGCTGCATTATTTAAGGACGTTGCTGCATTATTTAAGGACTTTGTTGCATTATTTAAGGACTCTGCTGCATTATTTAAGGACTTTGTTGCATTATTTAAGGACTCTGTTGCATTATTTAAGGACTTTGCTGCATTATTTAAGTACTCTGGTGCATTATTTAAGGACTTTGTTGCATTATTTAAGGACTCTGCTGCATTATTTAAGGACTTTGTTGCATTATTTAAGGACTCTGCTGCATTATTTAAGGACTTTGCTGCATTATTTAAGGACTCTTCTGCATTATTAAGGACGGTGCTGCATTATTTAAGTACTTTATTGCATTATTTAAGGATTCTGCTGCATTACTTAAAGAATTTGCTGCATTATTTAAGGACTCTGCTGCATTATTTAAGGACTTTGTTGCATCATTTAATGACTCTGCTGCAGTATTTAAAGACTCTGTTGCATTATTTAAGGACTTTGATGCATTATTTAAGGAGGCTGCTGCAGAATTTAAGGAATCTGCTGCATTATTTAAGGACTTTGTTGCATTATTTAAGGACTCTGTTGCATTATTTAAGGACTTTGCTGCATTATTTAAGTACTCTGGTGCATTATTTAAGGACTTTGTTGCATTATTTAAGGACTCTGCTGCATTATTTAAGGACTTTGTTGCATTATTTAAGGACTCTGCTGCATTATTTAAGGACTTTGCTGCATTATTTAAGGACTCTTCTGCATTATTAAGGACGGTGCTGCATTATTTAAGTACTTTATTGCATTATTTAAGGATTCTGCTGCATTACTTAAAGAATTTGCTGCATTATTTAAGGACTCTGCTGCATTATTTAAGGACTTTGTTGCATCATTTAATGACTCTGCTGCAGTATTTAAAGACTCTGCTGCATTATTTAAGGACTTTGTTGCATTATTTAATGACTCTGCTGCGGTATTTAAGGACTCTGCTGCATTATTTAAGGACTTTGCTGCATTATTTAAGGACTTTGCTGCAGTAATTAAGGAATCTGCTGCATTATTTAAGGACTTTGTTGCATTATTTAAGGACTGTGCTGCATTGCTTAAGGACTCTGCTGCATTATTTAAGGACTTTGCTGCATTATTTAAGGACTTTGTTGCATTATTTAAGGACTCTGCTGCATTATTTAAGGACTTTGTTGCATTATTTAAGGACTCTGTTGCATTATTTAAGGACTTTGCTGCATTATTTAAGTACTCTGGTGCATTATTTAAGGACTTTGTTGCATTATTTAAGGACTCTGCTGCATTATTTAAGGACTTTGTTGCATTATTTAAGGACTCTGTTGCATTATTTAAGGACTTTGCTGCATTATTTAAGTACTCTGGTGCATTATTTAAGGACTTTGTTGCATTATTTAAGGACTCTGCTGCATTATTTAAGGACTTTGTTGCATTATTTAAGGACTCTGCTGCATTATTTAAGGACTTTGCTGCATTATTTAAGGACTCTGTTGCATTATTTAAGGACTTTGCTGCATTATTTAAGTACTCTCGTGCATTATTTAAGGACTTTATTGCATTATTTAAGGATTCTGCTGCATTATTTAAGGAATTTGCTGCATTATTTAAGAACTTTGCTGCAGTATTTAAGGACTCTGCTGCATTATTTAAGGACTTTATTGCATTATTTAAGGACCCTGCTGCAGAATTTAAGGAATCTGCTGCATTACTTAAGGACTTTGTTGCATTATTTAAGGACTCTGCTGCATTATTTAAGGACTTTGCTGCATTATTTAAGGACTTTGATGTATTATTTAAGGACGCCGCTGCAGAATTTAAGTAATCTGCTGCATTATTTAAGGACTCTGCTGCATTATTTAAGGACTTTGCTGCATTATTTAAGGACTCTGCTGTATTATTAAGCACGTTGCTGCATTAATTAAGGACTTTATTGCATTATTTAAGGAATTTGATGCATTATTTAAGGACTCTGCTGCATTATTTAAGGACTTTGCTGCATTATTTAAGGACTCTGCTTCATTATTTAAGGACTTTGTTGCATTATTTAAGGACTCTGCTGCATTATTTAAAGACTTTGCTGCATTATTTAAGTACTCTGGTGCATTATTTAAGGACTCTGCTGCATTATTTAAAGACTTTGCTGCATTATTTAAGTACTCTGGTGCATTATTTAAGGACTTTGTTGCTTTATTTAAGGACTTTGCTGCATTATTTAAGGACTTTGTTGCATTATTTAAGGACTCTGCTGCATTATTTAAGGACTTTGCTGCATTATTTAAGTATGCTGCTGCAGTATTTAAGGCCTCTGCTGCATTATTTAAGGACTCTGCTGCATTTTTAAGGACGTTGCTGCATTATTTAAGGACTTTATTGCATTATTTAAGGATTCTGCTGCATTATTTAAGGAATTTGCTGCATTATTTAAGGACTCTGCTGCATTATTTAAGGACTTTGTTGCATTATTTAATGACTCTGCTGGGGTATTTAAGGACTCTGCTGCATTATTTAAGGACTTTGTTGCATTATTTAAGGACTCTGCTGCATTATTTAAGGACTTTGCTGCATTATTTAAGGACTTTGATGCATTATTTAAGGACGCTGCTGCAGAATTTAAGTAATCTGCTGCATTATTTAAGGACTCTGCTGCATTATTTAAGGACTTTGCTGCATTATTTAAGGACTCTGCTGCATTATTTAAGGACTTTGTTGCATTATTTAATGACTCTGCTGCGGTATTTAAGGACTCTGCTGTATTATTTAAGGACTTTGCTGCATTATTTAAGGACTCTGCTTCATTATTTAAGGACTTTGTTGCATTATTTAAGGACTCTGCTGCATTCTTTAAGGACTTCGTTGCATTATTTAAGGACTCTGCTGCATTATTTAAAGACTTTGCTGCATTATTTAAGTACTCTGGTGCATTATTTAAGGACTCTGCTGCATTATTTAAGGACTTAGCTGCATTATTTAAGGACTCTGCAGCATTATTTAAGGACTTTGCTGCATTATTTAAGTATGCTGCTGCGGTATTTAAGGCCTCTGCTGCATTATTTAAGGACTCTGCTGCATTATTAAGGACGTTGCTGCATTATTTAAGGACTTTATTGCATTATTTAAGGATTCTGCTGCATTATTTAAGGAATTTGCTGCATTATTTAAGGACTCTGCTGCATTATTTAAGGACTTTGTTGCATTATTTAATGACTCTGCTGGGGTATTTAAGGACTCTGCTGCATTATTTAAGGGCTTTGCTGCATTATTTAAGGACTCTGCTGCAGTATTTAAGGACTCTGCTGCATTATTTAAGGACTTTGATGCATTATTTAAGGACGCTGCTGCAGAATTTAAGGAATCTGCTGCATTATTTAAGGACTTTGTTGCATTATTTAAGGACTATGCTGCATTATGTAAGGACTCTGCTGCATTATTTAAGGACTTTGCTGCATTATTTAATTACTCTGCTGCATTATTTAAGGACTTTGTTGCATTATTTAAGGACTCTGCTGCATTATTTAAGGACTTTGCTGCATTATTTAATGACTTTGATGCATTATTTATGGACGCTGCTGCAGAATTTAAGTAATCTGCTGCATTATTTAAGGACACTGCTGCATTATTTAAGGACTTTGCTGCATTATTTAAGGACTCTGCTGCATTATTTAAGGACTTTGTTGCATTATTTAATGACTCTGCTGCGGTATTTAAGGACTCTGCTGCATTATTTAAGGACTTTGCTGCATTATTTAAGGACTTTGCTGCAGTAATTAAGGAATCTGCTGCATTATTTAAGGACTTTGTTGCATTATTTAAGGACTGTGCTGCATTGCTTAAGGACTCTGCTGCATTATTTAAGGACTTTGCTGCATTATTTAAGGACTTTGTTGCATTATTTAAGGACTCTGCTGCATTATTTAAGGACTTTGTTGCATTATTTAAGGACTCTGTTGCATTATTTAAGGACTTTGCTGCATTATTTAAGTACTCTGGTGCATTATTTAAGGACTTTGTTGCACTATTTAAGGACTCTGCTGCATTATTTAAGGACTTTGTTGCATTATTTAAGGACTCTGCTGCATTATTTAAGGACTTTGCTGCATTATTTAAGGACTTTGTTGCATTATTTAAGGACTCTGCTGCATTCTTTAAGGACTTCGTTGCATTATTTAAGGACTCTGCTGCATTATTTAAAGACTTTGCTGCATTATTTAAGTACTCTGGTGCATTATTTAAGGACTCTGCTGCATTATTTAAGGACTTAGCTGCATTATTTAAGGACTCTGCTGCATTATTTAAGGACTTTGCTGCATTATTTAAGTATGCTGCTGCGGTATTTAAGGCCTCTGCTGCATTATTTAAGGACTCTGCTGCATTATTAAGGACGTTGCTGCATTATTTAAGGACTTTATTGCATTATTTAAGGATTCTGCTGCATTATTTAAGGAATTTGCTGCATTATTTAAGGACTCTGCTGCATTATTTAAGGACTTTGTTGCATTATTTAATGACTCTGCTGGGGTATTTAAGGACTCTGCTGCATTATTTAAGGGCTTTGCTGCATTATTTAAGGACTCTGCTGCAGTATTTAAGGACTCTGCTGCATTATTTAAGGACTTTGATGCATTATTTAAGGACGCTGCTGCAGAATTTAAGGAATCTGCTGCATTATTTAAGGACTTTGTTGCATTATTTAAGGACTATGCTGCATTATGTAAGGACTCTGCTGCATTATTTAAGGACTTTGCTGCATTATTTAATTACTCTGCTGCATTATTTAAGGACTTTGTTGCATTATTTAAGGACTCTGCTGCATTATTTTAGGACTTTGCTGCATTATTTAAGGACTTTGATGCATTATTTATGGACGCTGCTGCAGAATTTAAGTAATCTGCTGCATTATTTAAGGACTCTGCTGCATTATTTAAGGACTCTGCTGCATTATTTAAGGACTCTGCTGCATTATTTAAGGACTTTGTTGCATTATTTAATGACTCTGCTGCGGTATTTAAGGACTCTGCTGCATTATTTAAGGACTTTGCTGCATTATTTAAGGACTTTGCTGCAGTAATTAAGGAATCTGCTGCATTATTTAAGGACTTTGTTGCATTATTTAAGGACTGTGCTGCATTGCTTAAGGACTCTGCTGCATTATTTAAGGACTTTGCTGCATTATTTAAGGACTTTGTTGCATTATTTAAGGACTCTGCTGCATTATTTAAGGACTTTGTTGCATTATTTAAGGACTCTGTTGCATTATTTAAGGACTTTGCTGCATTATTTAAGTACTCTGGTGCATTATTTAAGGACTTTGTTGCACTATTTAAGGACTCTGCTGCATTATTTAAGGACTTTGTTGCATTATTTAAGGACTCTGCTGCATTATTTAAGGACTTTGCTGCATTATTTAAGGACTCTGCTGCATTATTTAAGGACTTTGTTGCATTATTTAATGACTCTGCTGCGGTATTTAAGGACTCTTCTGCATTTTTTAAGGACTTTGCTGCATTATTTAAGGACTCTGCTTCATTATTTAAGGACTTTGTTGCATTATTTAAGGACTGTGCTGCATTGCTTAAGGACTCTGCTGCATTATTTAAGGACGTTGCTGCATTATTTAAGGACTTTGTTGCATTATTTAAGGACTCTGCTGCATTATTTAAGGACTTTGTTGCATTATTTAAGGACTCTGTTGCATTATTTAAGGACTTTGCTGCATTATTTAAGTACTCTGGTGCATTATTTAAGGACTTTGTTGCATTATTTAAGGACTCTGCTGCATTATTTAAGGACTTTGTTGCATTATTTAAGGACTCTGCTGCATTATTTAAGGACT
The DNA here is from genome assembly GCF_046119375.1 of Phyllobates terribilis. Taxonomy (NCBI): domain Eukaryota; kingdom Metazoa; phylum Chordata; class Amphibia; order Anura; family Dendrobatidae; genus Phyllobates; species Phyllobates terribilis. Next base: position 336,985 of record NW_027362988.1, on the reverse strand, counting down.
TTGCTGCATTATTTAAGGACTCTTCTGCATTATTAAGGACGGTGCTGCATTATTTAAGTACTTTATTGCATTATTTAAGGATTCTGCTGCATTACTTAAAGAATTTGCTGCATTATTTAAGGACTCTGCTGCATTATTTAAAGACTTTGCTGCATTATTTAAGTACTCTGGTGCATTATTTAAGGACTCTGCTGCATTATTTAAGGACTTAGCTGCATTATTTAAGGACTCTGCTGCATTATTTAAGGACTTTGCTGCATTATTTAAGTATGCTGCTGCGGTATTTAAGGCCTCTGCTGCATTATTTAAGGACTCTGCTGCATTATTAAGGACGTTGCTGCATTATTTAAGGACTTTATTGCATTATTTAAGGATTCTGCTGCATTATTTAAGGAATTTGCTGCATTATTTAAGGACTCTGCTGCATTATTTAAGGACTTTGTTGCATTATTTAATGACTCTGCTGGGGTATTTAAGGACTCTGCTGCATTATTTAAGGGCTTTGCTGCATTATTTAAGGACTCTGCTGCAGTATTTAAGGACTCTGCTGCATTATTTAAGGACTTTGATGCATTATTTAAGGACGCTGCTGCAGAATTTAAGGAATCTGCTGCATTATTTAAGGACTTTGTTGCATTATTTAAGGACTATGCTGCATTATGTAAGGACTCTGCTGCATTATTTAAGGACTTTGCTGCATTATTTAATTACTCTGCTGCATTATTTAAGGACTTTGTTGCATTATTTAAGGACTCTGCTGCATTATTTTAGGACTTTGCTGCATTATTTAAGGACTTTGATGCATTATTTATGGACGCTGCTGCAGAATTTAAGTAATCTGCTGCATTATTTAAGGACTCTGCTGCATTATTTAAGGACTCTGCTGCATTATTTAAGGACTCTGCTGCATTATTTAAGGACTTTGTTGCATTATTTAATGACTCTGCTGCGGTATTTAAGGACTCTGCTGCATTATTTAAGGACTTTGCTGCATTATTTAAGGACTTTGCTGCAGTAATTAAGGAATCTGCTGCATTATTTAAGGACTTTGTTGCATTATTTAAGGACTGTGCTGCATTGCTTAAGGACTCTGCTGCATTATTTAAGGACTTTGCTGCATTATTTAAGGACTTTGTTGCATTATTTAAGGACTCTGCTGCATTATTTAAGGACTTTGTTGCATTATTTAAGGACTCTGTTGCATTATTTAAGGACTTTGCTGCATTATTTAAGTACTCTGGTGCATTATTTAAGGACTTTGTTGCACTATTTAAGGACTCTGCTGCATTATTTAAGGACTTTGTTGCATTATTTAAGGACTCTGCTGCATTATTTAAGGACTTTGCTGCATTATTTAAGGACTCTGCTGCATTATTTAAGGACTTTGTTGCATTATTTAATGACTCTGCTGCGGTATTTAAGGACTCTTCTGCATTTTTTAAGGACTTTGCTGCATTATTTAAGGACTCTGCTTCATTATTTAAGGACTTTGTTGCATTATTTAAGGACTGTGCTGCATTGCTTAAGGACTCTGCTGCATTATTTAAGGACGTTGCTGCATTATTTAAGGACTTTGTTGCATTATTTAAGGACTCTGCTGCATTATTTAAGGACTTTGTTGCATTATTTAAGGACTCTGTTGCATTATTTAAGGACTTTGCTGCATTATTTAAGTACTCTGGTGCATTATTTAAGGACTTTGTTGCATTATTTAAGGACTCTGCTGCATTATTTAAGGACTTTGTTGCATTATTTAAGGACTCTGCTGCATTATTTAAGGACTTTGCTGCATTATTTAAGGACTCTTCTGCATTATTAAGGACGGTGCTGCATTATTTAAGTACTTTATTGCATTATTTAAGGATTCTGCTGCATTACTTAAAGAATTTGCTGCATTATTTAAGGACTCTGCTGCATTATTTAAGGACTTTGTTGCATCATTTAATGACTCTGCTGCAGTATTTAAAGACTCTGTTGCATTATTTAAGGACTTTGATGCATTATTTAAGGAGGCTGCTGCAGAATTTAAGGAATCTGCTGCATTATTTAAGGACTTTGTTGCATTATTTAAGGACTCTGTTGCATTATTTAAGGACTTTGCTGCATTATTTAAGTACTCTGGTGCATTATTTAAGGACTTTGTTGCATTATTTAAGGACTCTGCTGCATTATTTAAGGACTTTGTTGCATTATTTAAGGACTCTGCTGCATTATTTAAGGACTTTGCTGCATTATTTAAGGACTCTTCTGCATTATTAAGGACGGTGCTGCATTATTTAAGTACTTTATTGCATTATTTAAGGATTCTGCTGCATTACTTAAAGAATTTGCTGCATTATTTAAGGACTCTGCTGCATTATTTAAGGACTTTGTTGCATCATTTAATGACTCTGCTGCAGTATTTAAAGACTCTGCTGCATTATTTAAGGACTTTGTTGCATTATTTAATGACTCTGCTGCGGTATTTAAGGACTCTGCTGCATTATTTAAGGACTTTGCTGCATTATTTAAGGACTTTGCTGCAGTAATTAAGGAATCTGCTGCATTATTTAAGGACTTTGTTGCATTATTTAAGGACTGTGCTGCATTGCTTAAGGACTCTGCTGCATTATTTAAGGACTTTGCTGCATTATTTAAGGACTTTGTTGCATTATTTAAGGACTCTGCTGCATTATTTAAGGACTTTGTTGCATTATTTAAGGACTCTGTTGCATTATTTAAGGACTTTGCTGCATTATTTAAGTACTCTGGTGCATTATTTAAGGACTTTGTTGCATTATTTAAGGACTCTGCTGCATTATTTAAGGACTTTGTTGCATTATTTAAGGACTCTGTTGCATTATTTAAGGACTTTGCTGCATTATTTAAGTACTCTGGTGCATTATTTAAGGACTTTGTTGCATTATTTAAGGACTCTGCTGCATTATTTAAGGACTTTGTTGCATTATTTAAGGACTCTGCTGCATTATTTAAGGACTTTGCTGCATTATTTAAGGACTCTGTTGCATTATTTAAGGACTTTGCTGCATTATTTAAGTACTCTCGTGCATTATTTAAGGACTTTATTGCATTATTTAAGGATTCTGCTGCATTATTTAAGGAATTTGCTGCATTATTTAAGAACTTTGCTGCAGTATTTAAGGACTCTGCTGCATTATTTAAGGACTTTATTGCATTATTTAAGGACCCTGCTGCAGAATTTAAGGAATCTGCTGCATTACTTAAGGACTTTGTTGCATTATTTAAGGACTCTGCTGCATTATTTAAGGACTTTGCTGCATTATTTAAGGACTTTGATGTATTATTTAAGGACGCCGCTGCAGAATTTAAGTAATCTGCTGCATTATTTAAGGACTCTGCTGCATTATTTAAGGACTTTGCTGCATTATTTAAGGACTCTGCTGTATTATTAAGCACGTTGCTGCATTAATTAAGGACTTTATTGCATTATTTAAGGAATTTGATGCATTATTTAAGGACTCTGCTGCATTATTTAAGGACTTTGCTGCATTATTTAAGGACTCTGCTTCATTATTTAAGGACTTTGTTGCATTATTTAAGGACTCTGCTGCATTATTTAAAGACTTTGCTGCATTATTTAAGTACTCTGGTGCATTATTTAAGGACTCTGCTGCATTATTTAAAGACTTTGCTGCATTATTTAAGTACTCTGGTGCATTATTTAAGGACTTTGTTGCTTTATTTAAGGACTTTGCTGCATTATTTAAGGACTTTGTTGCATTATTTAAGGACTCTGCTGCATTATTTAAGGACTTTGCTGCATTATTTAAGTATGCTGCTGCAGTATTTAAGGCCTCTGCTGCATTATTTAAGGACTCTGCTGCATTTTTAAGGACGTTGCTGCATTATTTAAGGACTTTATTGCATTATTTAAGGATTCTGCTGCATTATTTAAGGAATTTGCTGCATTATTTAAGGACTCTGCTGCATTATTTAAGGACTTTGTTGCATTATTTAATGACTCTGCTGGGGTATTTAAGGACTCTGCTGCATTATTTAAGGACTTTGTTGCATTATTTAAGGACTCTGCTGCATTATTTAAGGACTTTGCTGCATTATTTAAGGACTTTGATGCATTATTTAAGGACGCTGCTGCAGAATTTAAGTAATCTGCTGCATTATTTAAGGACTCTGCTGCATTATTTAAGGACTTTGCTGCATTATTTAAGGACTCTGCTGCATTATTTAAGGACTTTGTTGCATTATTTAATGACTCTGCTGCGGTATTTAAGGACTCTGCTGTATTATTTAAGGACTTTGCTGCATTATTTAAGGACTCTGCTTCATTATTTAAGGACTTTGTTGCATTATTTAAGGACTCTGCTGCATTCTTTAAGGACTTCGTTGCATTATTTAAGGACTCTGCTGCATTATTTAAAGACTTTGCTGCATTATTTAAGTACTCTGGTGCATTATTTAAGGACTCTGCTGCATTATTTAAGGACTTAGCTGCATTATTTAAGGACTCTGCAGCATTATTTAAGGACTTTGCTGCATTATTTAAGTATGCTGCTGCGGTATTTAAGGCCTCTGCTGCATTATTTAAGGACTCTGCTGCATTATTAAGGACGTTGCTGCATTATTTAAGGACTTTATTGCATTATTTAAGGATTCTGCTGCATTATTTAAGGAATTTGCTGCATTATTTAAGGACTCTGCTGCATTATTTAAGGACTTTGTTGCATTATTTAATGACTCTGCTGGGGTATTTAAGGACTCTGCTGCATTATTTAAGGGCTTTGCTGCATTATTTAAGGACTCTGCTGCAGTATTTAAGGACTCTGCTGCATTATTTAAGGACTTTGATGCATTATTTAAGGACGCTGCTGCAGAATTTAAGGAATCTGCTGCATTATTTAAGGACTTTGTTGCATTATTTAAGGACTATGCTGCATTATGTAAGGACTCTGCTGCATTATTTAAGGACTTTGCTGCATTATTTAATTACTCTGCTGCATTATTTAAGGACTTTGTTGCATTATTTAAGGACTCTGCTGCATTATTTAAGGACTTTGCTGCATTATTTAATGACTTTGATGCATTATTTATGGACGCTGCTGCAGAATTTAAGTAATCTGCTGCATTATTTAAGGACACTGCTGCATTATTTAAGGACTTTGCTGCATTATTTAAGGACTCTGCTGCATTATTTAAGGACTTTGTTGCATTATTTAATGACTCTGCTGCGGTATTTAAGGACTCTGCTGCATTATTTAAGGACTTTGCTGCATTATTTAAGGACTTTGCTGCAGTAATTAAGGAATCTGCTGCATTATTTAAGGACTTTGTTGCATTATTTAAGGACTGTGCTGCATTGCTTAAGGACTCTGCTGCATTATTTAAGGACTTTGCTGCATTATTTAAGGACTTTGTTGCATTATTTAAGGACTCTGCTGCATTATTTAAGGACTTTGTTGCATTATTTAAGGACTCTGTTGCATTATTTAAGGACTTTGCTGCATTATTTAAGTACTCTGGTGCATTATTTAAGGACTTTGTTGCACTATTTAAGGACTCTGCTGCATTATTTAAGGACTTTGTTGCATTATTTAAGGACTCTGCTGCATTATTTAAGGACTTTGCTGCATTATTTAAGGACTTTGTTGCATTATTTAAGGACTCTGCTGCATTCTTTAAGGACTTCGTTGCATTATTTAAGGACTCTGCTGCATTATTTAAAGACTTTGCTGCATTATTTAAGTACTCTGGTGCATTATTTAAGGACTCTGCTGCATTATTTAAGGACTTAGCTGCATTATTTAAGGACTCTGCTGCATTATTTAAGGACTTTGCTGCATTATTTAAGTATGCTGCTGCGGTATTTAAGGCCTCTGCTGCATTATTTAAGGACTCTGCTGCATTATTAAGGACGTTGCTGCATTATTTAAGGACTTTATTGCATTATTTAAGGATTCTGCTGCATTATTTAAGGAATTTGCTGCATTATTTAAGGACTCTGCTGCATTATTTAAGGACTTTGTTGCATTATTTAATGACTCTGCTGGGGTATTTAAGGACTCTGCTGCATTATTTAAGGGCTTTGCTGCATTATTTAAGGACTCTGCTGCAGTATTTAAGGACTCTGCTGCATTATTTAAGGACTTTGATGCATTATTTAAGGACGCTGCTGCAGAATTTAAGGAATCTGCTGCATTATTTAAGGACTTTGTTGCATTATTTAAGGACTATGCTGCATTATGTAAGGACTCTGCTGCATTATTTAAGGACTTTGCTGCATTATTTAATTACTCTGCTGCATTATTTAAGGACTTTGTTGCATTATTTAAGGACTCTGCTGCATTATTTTAGGACTTTGCTGCATTATTTAAGGACTTTGATGCATTATTTATGGACGCTGCTGCAGAATTTAAGTAATCTGCTGCATTATTTAAGGACTCTGCTGCATTATTTAAGGACTCTGCTGCATTATTTAAGGACTCTGCTGCATTATTTAAGGACTTTGTTGCATTATTTAATGACTCTGCTGCGGTATTTAAGGACTCTGCTGCATTATTTAAGGACTTTGCTGCATTATTTAAGGACTTTGCTGCAGTAATTAAGGAATCTGCTGCATTATTTAAGGACTTTGTTGCATTATTTAAGGACTGTGCTGCATTGCTTAAGGACTCTGCTGCATTATTTAAGGACTTTGCTGCATTATTTAAGGACTTTGTTGCATTATTTAAGGACTCTGCTGCATTATTTAAGGACTTTGTTGCATTATTTAAGGACTCTGTTGCATTATTTAAGGACTTTGCTGCATTATTTAAGTACTCTGGTGCATTATTTAAGGACTTTGTTGCACTATTTAAGGACTCTGCTGCATTATTTAAGGACTTTGTTGCATTATTTAAGGACTCTGCTGCATTATTTAAGGACTTTGCTGCATTATTTAAGGACTCTGCTGCATTATTTAAGGACTTTGTTGCATTATTTAATGACTCTGCTGCGGTATTTAAGGACTCTTCTGCATTTTTTAAGGACTTTGCTGCATTATTTAAGGACTCTGCTTCATTATTTAAGGACTTTGTTGCATTATTTAAGGACTGTGCTGCATTGCTTAAGGACTCTGCTGCATTATTTAAGGACGTTGCTGCATTATTTAAGGACTTTGTTGCATTATTTAAGGACTCTGCTGCATTATTTAAGGACTTTGTTGCATTATTTAAGGACTCTGTTGCATTATTTAAGGACTTTGCTGCATTATTTAAGTACTCTGGTGCATTATTTAAGGACTTTGTTGCATTATTTAAGGACTCTGCTGCATTATTTAAGGACTTTGTTGCATTATTTAAGGACTCTGCTGCATTATTTAAGGACTTTGCTGCATTATTTAAGGACTCTTCTGCATTATTAAGGACGGTGCTGCATTATTTAAGTACTTTATTGCATTATTTAAGGATTCTGCTGCATTACTTAAAGAATTTGCTGCATTATTTAAGGACTCTGCTGCATTATTTAAGGACTTTGTTGCATCATTTAATGACTCTGCTGCAGTATTTAAAGACTCTGTTGCATTATTTAAGGACTTTGATGCATTATTTAAGGAGGCTGCTGCAGAATTTAAGGAATCTGCTGCATTATTTAAGGACTTTGTTGCATTATTTAAGGACTCTGTTGCATTATTTAAGGACTTTGCTGCATTATTTAAGTACTCTGGTGCATTATTTAAGGACTTTGTTGCATTATTTAAGGACTCTGCTGCATTATTTAAGGACTTTGTTGCATTATTTAAGGACTCTGCTGCATTATTTAAGGACTTTGCTGCATTATTTAAGGACTCTTCTGCATTATTAAGGACGGTGCTGCATTATTTAAGTACTTTATTGCATTATTTAAGGATTCTGCTGCATTACTTAAAGAATTTGCTGCATTATTTAAGGACTCTGCTGCATTATTTAAGGACTTTGTTGCATCATTTAATGACTCTGCTGCAGTATTTAAAGACTCTGCTGCATTATTTAAGGACTTTGTTGCATTATTTAATGACTCTGCTGCGGTATTTAAGGACTCTGCTGCATTATTTAAGGACTTTGCTGCATTATTTAAGGACTTTGCTGCAGTAATTAAGGAATCTGCTGCATTATTTAAGGACTTTGTTGCATTATTTAAGGACTGTGCTGCATTGCTTAAGGACTCTGCTGCATTATTTAAGGACTTTGCTGCATTATTTAAGGACTTTGTTGCATTATTTAAGGACTCTGCTGCATTATTTAAGGACTTTGTTGCATTATTTAAGGACTCTGTTGCATTATTTAAGGACTTTGCTGCATTATTTAAGTACTCTGGTGCATTATTTAAGGACTTTGTTGCATTATTTAAGGACTCTGCTGCATTATTTAAGGACTTTGTTGCATTATTTAAGGACTCTGTTGCATTATTTAAGGACTTTGCTGCATTATTTAAGTACTCTGGTGCATTATTTAAGGACTTTGTTGCATTATTTAAGGACTCTGCTGCATTATTTAAGGACTTTGTTGCATTATTTAAGGACTCTGCTGCATTATTTAAGGACTTTGCTGCATTATTTAAGGACTCTGTTGCATTATTTAAGGACTTTGCTGCATTATTTAAGTACTCTCGTGCATTATTTAAGGACTTTATTGCATTATTTAAGGATTCTGCTGCATTATTTAAGGAATTTGCTGCATTATTTAAGAACTTTGCTGCAGTATTTAAGGACTCTGCTGCATTATTTAAGGACTTTATTGCATTATTTAAGGACCCTGCTGCAGAATTTAAGGAATCTGCTGCATTACTTAAGGACTTTGTTGCATTATTTAAGGACTCTGCTGCATTATTTAAGGACTTTGCTGCATTATTTAAGGACTTTGATGTATTATTTAAGGACGCCGCTGCAGAATTTAAGTAATCTGCTGCATTATTTAAGGACTCTGCTGCATTATTTAAGGACTTTGCTGCATTATTTAAGGACTCTGCTGTATTATTAAGCACGTTGCTGCATTAATTAAGGACTTTATTGCATTATTTAAGGAATTTGATGCATTATTTAAGGACTCTGCTGCATTATTTAAGGACTTTGCTGCATTATTTAAGGACTCTGCTTCATTATTTAAGGACTTTGTTGCATTATTTAAGGACTCTGCTGCATTATTTAAAGACTTTGCTGCATTATTTAAGTACTCTGGTGCATTATTTAAGGACTCTGCTGCATTATTTAAAGACTTTGCTGCATTATTTAAGTACTCTGGTGCATTATTTAAGGACTTTGTTGCTTTATTTAAGGACTTTGCTGCATTATTTAAGGACTTTGCTGCATTATTTAAGGACTTTGTTGCATTATTTAAGGACTCTGCTGCATTATTTAAGGACTTTGCTGCATTATTTAAGTATGCTGCTGCAGTATTTAAGGCCTCTGCTGCATTATTTAAGGACTCTGCTGCATTTTTAAGGACGTTGCTGCATTATTTAAGGACTTTATTGCATTATTTAAGGATTCTGCTGCATTATTTAAGGAATTTGCTGCATTATTTAAGGACTCTGCTGCATTATTTAAGGACTTTGTTGCATTATTTAATGACTCTGCTGGGGTATTTAAGGACTCTGCTGCATTATTTAAGGACTTTGTTGCATTATTTAAGGACTCTGCTGCATTATTTAAGGACTTTGCTGCATTATTTAAGGACTTTGATGCATTATTTAAGGACGCTGCTGCAGAATTTAAGTAATCTGCTGCATTATTTAAGGACTCTGCTGCATTATTTAAGGACTTTGCTGCATTATTTAAGGACTCTGCTGCATTATTTAAGGACTTTGTTGCATTATTTAATGACTCTGCTGCGGTATTTAAGGACTCTGCTGTATTATTTAAGGACTTTGCTGCATTATTTAAGGACTCTGCTTCATTATTTAAGGACTTTGTTGCATTATTTAAGGACTCTGCTGCATTCTTTAAGGACTTCGTTGCATTATTTAAGGACTCTGCTGCATTATTTAAAGACTTTGCTGCATTATTTAAGTACTCTGGTGCATTATTTAAGGACTCTGCTGCATTATTTAAGGACTTAGCTGCATTATTTAAGGACTCTGCAGCATTATTTAAGGACTTTGCTGCATTATTTAAGTATGCTGCTGCGGTATTTAAGGCCTCTGCTGCATTATTTAAGGACTCTGCTGCATTATTAAGGACGTTGCTGCATTATTTAAGGACTTTATTGCATTATTTAAGGATTCTGCTGCATTATTTAAGGAATTTGCTGCATTATTTAAGGACTCTGCTGCATTATTTAAGGACTTTGTTGCATTATTTAATGACTCTGCTGGGGTATTTAAGGACTCTGCTGCATTATTTAAGGGCTTTGCTGCATTATTTAAGGACTCTGCTGCAGTATTTAAGGACTCTGCTGCATTATTTAAGGACTTTGATGCATTATTTAAGGACGCTGCTGCAGAATTTAAGGAATCTGCTGCATTATTTAAGGACTTTGTTGCATTATTTAAGGACTATGCTGCATTATGTAAGGACTCTGCTGCATTATTTAAGGACTTTGCTGCATTATTTAATTACTCTGCTGCATTATTTAAGGACTTTGTTGCATTATTTAAGGACTCTGCTGCATTATTTAAGGACTTTGCTGCATTATTTAATGACTTTGATGCATTATTTATGGACGCTGCTGCAGAATTTAAGTAATCTGCTGCATTATTTAAGGACACTGCTGCATTATTTAAGGACTTTGCTGCATTATTTAAGGACTCTGCTGCATTATTTAAGGACTTTGTTGCATTATTTAATGACTCTGCTGCGGTATTTAAGGACTCTGCTGCATTATTTAAGGACTTTGCTGCATTATTTAAGGACTTTGCTGCAGTAATTAAGGAATCTGCTGCATTATTTAAGGACTTTGTTGCATTATTTAAGGACTGTGCTGCATTGCTTAAGGACTCTGCTGCATTATTTAAGGACTTTGCTGCATTATTTAAGGACTTTGTTGCATTATTTAAGGACTCTGCTGCATTATTTAAGGACTTTGTTGCATTATTTAAGGACTCTGTTGCATTATTTAAGGACTTTGCTGCATTATTTAAGTACTCTGGTGCATTATTTAAGGACTTTGTTGCACTATTTAAGGACTCTGCTGCATTATTTAAGGACTTTGTTGCATTATTTAAGGACTCTGCTGCATTATTTAAGGACTTTGCTGCATTATTTAAGGACTTTGTTGCATTATTTAAGGACTCTGCTGCATTCTTTAAGGACTTCGTTGCATTATTTAAGGACTCTGCTGCATTATTTAAAGACTTTGCTGCATTATTTAAGTACTCTGGTGCATTATTTAAGGACTCTGCTGCATTATTTAAGGACTTAGCTGCATTATTTAAGGACTCTGCTGCATTATTTAAGGACTTTGCTGCATTATTTAAGTATGCTGCTGCGGTATTTAAGGCCTCTGCTGCATTATTTAAGGACTCTGCTGCATTATTAAGGACGTTGCTGCATTATTTAAGGACTTTATTGCATTATTTAAGGATTCTGCTGCATTATTTAAGGAATTTGCTGCATTATTTAAGGACTCTGCTGCATTATTTAAGGACTTTGTTGCATTATTTAATGACTCTGCTGGGGTATTTAAGGACTCTGCTGCATTATTTAAGGGCTTTGCTGCATTATTTAAGGACTCTGCTGCAGTATTTAAGGACTCTGCTGCATTATTTAAGGACTTTGATGCATTATTTAAGGACGCTGCTGCAGAATTTAAGGAATCTGCTGCATTATTTAAGGACTTTGTTGCATTATTTAAGGACTATGCTGCATTATGTAAGGACTCTGCTGCATTATTTAAGGACTTTGCTGCATTATTTAATTACTCTGCTGCATTATTTAAGGACTTTGTTGCATTATTTAAGGACTCTGCTGCATTATTTTAGGACTTTGCTGCATTATTTAAGGACTTTGATGCATTATTTATGGACGCTGCTGCAGAATTTAAGTAATCTGCTGCATTATTTAAGGACTCTGCTGCATTATTTAAGGACTCTGCTGCATTATTTAAGGACTCTGCTGCATTATTTAAGGACTTTGTTGCATTATTTAATGACTCTGCTGCGGTATTTAAGGACTCTGCTGCATTATTTAAGGACTTTGCTGCATTATTTAAGGACTTTGCTGCAGTAATTAAGGAATCTGCTGCATTATTTAAGGACTTTGTTGCATTATTTAAGGACTGTGCTGCATTGCTTAAGGACTCTGCTGCATTATTTAAGGACTTTGCTGCATTATTTAAGGACTTTGTTGCATTATTTAAGGACTCTGCTGCATTATTTAAGGACTTTGTTGCATTATTTAAGGACTCTGTTGCATTATTTAAGGACTTTGCTGCATTATTTAAGTACTCTGGTGCATTATTTAAGGACTTTGTTGCACTATTTAAGGACTCTGCTGCATTATTTAAGGACTTTGTTGCATTATTTAAGGACTCTGCTGCATTATTTAAGGACTTTGCTGCATTATTTAAGGACTCTGCTGCATTATTTAAGGACTTTGTTGCATTATTTAATGACTCTGCTGCGGTATTTAAGGACTCTTCTGCATTTTTTAAGGACTTTGCTGCATTATTTAAGGACTCTGCTTCATTATTTAAGGACTTTGTTGCATTATTTAAGGACTGTGCTGCATTGCTTAAGGACTCTGCTGCATTATTTAAGGACGTTGCTGCATTATTTAAGGACTTTGTTGCATTATTTAAGGACTCTGCTGCATTATTTAAGGACTTTGTTGCATTATTTAAGGACTCTGTTGCATTATTTAAGGACTTTGCTGCATTATTTAAGTACTCTGGTGCATTATTTAAGGACTTTGTTGCATTATTTAAGGACTCTGCTGCATTATTTAAGGACTTTGTTGCATTATTTAAGGACTCTGCTGCATTATTTAAGGACTTTGCTGCATTATTTAAGGACTCTTCTGCATTATTAAGGACGGTGCTGCATTATTTAAGTACTTTATTGCATTATTTAAGGATTCTGCTGCATTACTTAAAGAATTTGCTGCATTATTTAAGGACTCTGCTGCATTATTTAAGGACTTTGTTGCATCATTTAATGACTCTGCTGCAGTATTTAAAGACTCTGTTGCATTATTTAAGGACTTTGATGCATTATTTAAGGAGGCTGCTGCAGAATTTAAGGAATCTGCTGCATTATTTAAGGACTTTGTTGCATTATTTAAGGACTCTGTTGCATTATTTAAGGACTTTGCTGCATTATTTAAGTACTCTGGTGCATTATTTAAGGACTTTGTTGCATTATTTAAGGACTCTGCTGCATTATTTAAGGACTTTGTTGCATTATTTAAGGACTCTGCTGCATTATTTAAGGACTTTGCTGCATTATTTAAGGACTCTTCTGCATTATTAAGGACGGTGCTGCATTATTTAAGTACTTTATTGCATTATTTAAGGATTCTGCTGCATTACTTAAAGAATTTGCTGCATTATTTAAGGACTCTGCTGCATTATTTAAGGACTTTGTTGCATCATTTAATGACTCTGCTGCAGTATTTAAAGACTCTGCTGCATTATTTAAGGACTTTGTTGCATTATTTAATGACTCTGCTGCGGTATTTAAGGACTCTGCTGCATTATTTAAGGACTTTGCTGCATTATTTAAGGACTTTGCTGCAGTAATTAAGGAATCTGCTGCATTATTTAAGGACTTTGTTGCATTATTTAAGGACTGTGCTGCATTGCTTAAGGACTCTGCTGCATTATTTAAGGACTTTGCTGCATTATTTAAGGACTTTGTTGCATTATTTAAGGACTCTGCTGCATTATTTAAGGACTTTGTTGCATTATTTAAGGACTCTGTTGCATTATTTAAGGACTTTGCTGCATTATTTAAGTACTCTGGTGCATTATTTAAGGACTTTGTTGCATTATTTAAGGACTCTGCTGCATTATTTAAGGACTTTGTTGCATTATTTAAGGACTCTGTTGCATTATTTAAGGACTTTGCTGCATTATTTAAGTACTCTGGTGCATTATTTAAGGACTTTGTTGCATTATTTAAGGACTCTGCTGCATTATTTAAGGACTTTGTTGCATTATTTAAGGACTCTGCTGCATTATTTAAGGACTTTGCTGCATTATTTAAGGACTCTGTTGCATTATTTAAGGACTTTGCTGCATTATTTAAGTACTCTCGTGCATTATTTAAGGACTTTATTGCATTATTTAAGGATTCTGCTGCATTATTTAAGGAATTTGCTGCATTATTTAAGAACTTTGCTGCAGTATTTAAGGACTCTGCTGCATTATTTAAGGACTTTATTGCATTATTTAAGGACCCTGCTGCAGAATTTAAGGAATCTGCTGCATTACTTAAGGACTTTGTTGCATTATTTAAGGACTCTGCTGCATTATTTAAGGACTTTGCTGCATTATTTAAGGACTTTGATGTATTATTTAAGGACGCCGCTGCAGAATTTAAGTAATCTGCTGCATTATTTAAGGACTCTGCTGCATTATTTAAGGACTTTGCTGCATTATTTAAGGACTCTGCTGTATTATTAAGCACGTTGCTGCATTAATTAAGGACTTTATTGCATTATTTAAGGAATTTGATGCATTATTTAAGGACTCTGCTGCATTATTTAAGGACTTTGCTGCATTATTTAAGGACTCTGCTTCATTATTTAAGGACTTTGTTGCATTATTTAAGGACTCTGCTGCATTATTTAAAGACTTTGCTGCATTATTTAAGTACTCTGGTGCATTATTTAAGGACTCTGCTGCATTATTTAAAGACTTTGCTGCATTATTTAAGTACTCTGGTGCATTATTTAAGGACTTTGTTGCTTTATTTAAGGACTTTGCTGCATTATTTAAGGACTTTGTTGCATTATTTAAGGACTCTGCTGCATTATTTAAGGACTTTGCTGCATTATTTAAGTATGCTGCTGCAGTATTTAAGGCCTCTGCTGCATTATTTAAGGACTCTGCTGCATTTTTAAGGACGTTGCTGCATTATTTAAGGACTTTATTGCATTATTTAAGGATTCTGCTGCATTATTTAAGGAATTTGCTGCATTATTTAAGGACTCTGCTGCATTATTTAAGGACTTTGTTGCATTATTTAATGACTCTGCTGGGGTATTTAAGGACTCTGCTGCATTATTTAAGGACTTTGTTGCATTATTTAAGGACTCTGCTGCATTATTTAAGGACTTTGCTGCATTATTTAAGGACTTTGATGCATTATTTAAGGACGCTGCTGCAGAATTTAAGTAATCTGCTGCATTATTTAAGGACTCTGCTGCATTATTTAAGGACTTTGCTGCATTATTTAAGGACTCTGCTGCATTATTTAAGGACTTTGTTGCATTATTTAATGACTCTGCTGCGGTATTTAAGGACTCTGCTGTATTATTTAAGGACTTTGCTGCATTATTTAAGGACTCTGCTTCATTATTTAAGGACTTTGTTGCATTATTTAAGGACTCTGCTGCATTCTTTAAGGACTTCGTTGCATTATTTAAGGACTCTGCTGCATTATTTAAAGACTTTGCTGCATTATTTAAGTACTCTGGTGCATTATTTAAGGACTCTGCTGCATTATTTAAGGACTTAGCTGCATTATTTAAGGACTCTGCAGCATTATTTAAGGACTTTGCTGCATTATTTAAGTATGCTGCTGCGGTATTTAAGGCCTCTGCTGCATTATTTAAGGACTCTGCTGCATTATTAAGGACGTTGCTGCATTATTTAAGGACTTTATTGCATTATTTAAGGATTCTGCTGCATTATTTAAGGAATTTGCTGCATTATTTAAGGACTCTGCTGCATTATTTAAGGACTTTGTTGCATTATTTAATGACTCTGCTGGGGTATTTAAGGACTCTGCTGCATTATTTAAGGGCTTTGCTGCATTATTTAAGGACTCTGCTGCAGTATTTAAGGACTCTGCTGCATTATTTAAGGACTTTGATGCATTATTTAAGGACGCTGCTGCAGAATTTAAGGAATCTGCTGCATTATTTAAGGACTTTGTTGCATTATTTAAGGACTATGCTGCATTATGTAAGGACTCTGCTGCATTATTTAAGGACTTTGCTGCATTATTTAATTACTCTGCTGCATTATTTAAGGACTTTGTTGCATTATTTAAGGACTCTGCTGCATTATTTAAGGACTTTGCTGCATTATTTAATGACTTTGATGCATTATTTATGGACGCTGCTGCAGAATTTAAGTAATCTGCTGCATTATTTAAGGACTCTGCTGCATTATTTAAGGACTTTGCTGCATTATTTAAGGACTCTGCTGCATTATTTAAGGACTTTGTTGCATTATTTAATGACTCTGCTGCGGTATTTAAGGACTCTGCTGCATTATTTAAGGACTTTGCTGCATTATTTAAGGACTTTGCTGCAGTAATTAAGGAATCTGCTGCATTATTTAAGGACTTTGTTGCATTATTTAAGGACTGTGCTGCATTGCTTAAGGACTCTGCTGCATTATTTAAGGACTTTGCTGCATTATTTAAGGACTTTGTTGCATTATTTAAGGACTCTGCTGCATTATTTAAGGACTTTGTTGCATTATTTAAGGACTCTGTTGCATTATTTAAGGACTTTGCTGCATTATTTAAGTACTCTGGTGCATTATTTAAGGACTTTGTTGCACTATTTAAGGACTCTGCTGCATTATTTAAGGACTTTGTTGCATTATTTAAGGACTCTGCTGCATTATTTAAGGACTTTGCTGCATTATTTAAGGACTCTGCTGCATTATTTAAGGACTTTGTTGCATTATTTAATGACTCTGCTGCGGTATTTAAGGACTCTTCTGCATTTTTTAAGGACTTTGCTGCATTATTTAAGGACTCTGCTTCATTATTTAAGGACTTTGTTGCATTATTTAAGGACTCTGCTGCATTATTTAAGGACTTTGCTGCATTATTTAAGGACTCTGCTGCATTATTTAAGGACTTTGTTGCACTATTTAATGACTCTGCTGCGGTATTTAAGGACTCTTCTGCATTATTTAAGGACTTTGCTGCATTATTTAAGGACTCTGCTTCATTATTTAAGGACTTTGTTGCATTATTTAAGGACTCTGCTGCATTATTTAAGGACTTTGTTGCATTATTTAAGGACTCTGCTGCATTATTTAAAGACTTTGCTGCATTATTTAAGTACTCTGGTGCATTATTTAAGGACTCTGCTGCATTATTTAAAGACTTTTCTGCATTATTTAAGTACTCTGGTGCATTATTTAAGGACTTTGTTGCATTATTTAAGTATGCTGCTGCGGTATTTAAGGCCTCTGCTGCATTATTTAAGGACTCTGCTGCATTATTAAGGACGTTGCTGCATTATTTAAGGACTTTATTGCATTATTTAAGGATTCTGCTAAATTATTTAAGGAATTTGCTGCATTATTTAAGGACTCTGCTGCATTATTTAAGGACTTTGTTGCATTATTTAATGACTCTGCTGGGGTATTTAAGGACTCTGCTGCATTATTTAAGGGCTTTGCTGCATTATTTAAGGACTCTGCTGCAGTATTTAAGGACTCTGCTGCATTATTTAAGGACTTTGATGCATTATTTAAGGACGCTGCTGCAGAATTTAAGGAATCTGCTGCATTATTTAAGGACTTTGTTGCATTATTTAAGGACTATGCTGCATTATGTAAGGACTCTGCTGCATTATTTAAGGACTTTGCTGCATTATTTAATTACTCTGCTGCATTATTTAAGGACTCTGTTGCATTATTTAAGGACTCTGCAGCATTATTTAAGGACTTTGCTGCATTATTTAAGGACTTTGATGCATTATTTAAGGACGCTGCTGCAGAATTTAAGTAATCTGCTGCATTATTTAAGGACTCTGCTGCATTATTTAAGGACTTTGCTGCATTATTTAAGGACTCTGCTGCATTATTTAAGGACTTTGTTGCATTATTTAATGACTCTGCTGCGGTATTTAAGGACTCTGCTGCATTATTTAAGGACTTTGCTGCATTATTTAAGGACTTTGCGGCAGTAATTAAGGAATCTGCTGCATTATTTAAGGACTTTGTTGCATTATTTAAGGACTGTGCTGCATTGCTTAAGGACTCTGCTGCATTATTTAAGGACGTTGCTGCATTATTTAAGGACTTTGTTGCATTATTTAAGGACTCTGCTGCATTATTTAAGGACTTTGTTGCATTATTTAAGTACTCTGGTGCATTATTTAAGGACTTTGTTGCATTATTTAAGGACTCTGCTGCATTATTTAAGGACTTTGTTGCATTATTTAAGGACTCTGCTGCATTATTTAAGGACTTTGCTGCATTATTTAAGTATGCTGCTGCGGTATTTAAGGCCTCTGCTGCATTATTTAAGGACTTTGCTGCATTATTTAAGGACTCTTCTGCATTATTAAGGACGGTGCTGCATTATTTAAGTACTTTATTGCATTATTTAAGGATTCTGCTGCATTATTTAAAGAATTTGCTGCATTATTTAAGGACTCTGCTGCATTATTTAAGGACTTTGTTGCATCATTTAATGACTCTGCTGCAGTATTTAAAGACTCTGTTGCATTATTTAAGGACTTTGATGCATTATTTAAGGAGGCTGCTGCAGAATTTAAGGAATCTGCTGCATTATTTAAGGACTTTGTTGCATTATTTAAGGACTCTGCTGCATTATTTAAGGACGCTGCTGCAGTATTTAAGGCCTCTTCTGCATTATTTAAGGATTTTGCTGCATTATTTAAGGACTCTACTGCATTATTAAGGACGTTGCTGCATTATTTAAGGACTTTATTGCATTATTTAAGGATTCTGCTGCATTATTTAAGGAATTAGCTGCATTATTTAAGTACTCTGCTGCATTATTTAAGGAGTTGGTTGCATTATTTAAGGACTTTGTTGCATTATTTAAGGATTCTGCTGCATTATTTAAGGACTTTGTTGCATTATTTAAGGACGCTGCTGCGGTATTTAAGGACTCTGCTACATTATATAAGGACTTTGCTGCATTATTTCAGGACTCGGCTGCATTATTAAGGGCGTTGCTGCATTTTATTTAAGGAATTTATTGCATTATTTAAGGACTCTGTGCATTATTTAAGGAATTTGCTGCATTATTTAAGGACTCTGCTGCATTATTTAATGACTCTGCTGCGGTATTTAAGGACTCTGCTGCATTATTTAAGCACTCTGCTGCTTTATTTATGGACTTTGCTGCATTATTTAAGGACTCTGCTGTGGTATTTTAAGACTCTGCTGCATTATTTAAGGACTTTGATGCATTATTTAAGAACTCTGCCGCAGTATTTAAGGACTCTGCTGCATTATTTAAGGTCTTTGATGCATTATTTAAGGACTCTTCTGAATTATTTAAGGACTTTGCTGCATTATTTAAGGACTTTGATGCATTATTTAAGGACGCTGCTGCATTATTTAAGGACTTTGCTGCATTATTTAAGGACTTTGATGTATTATTTAAGGACGCCGCTGCAGAATTTAAGTAATCTGCTGCATTATTTAAGGACTCTGCTGCATTATTTAAGGACTTTGCTGCATTATTTAAGGACTCTGCTGTATTATTAAGCACGTTGCTGCATTAATTAAGGACTTTATTGCATTATTTAAGGAATTTGATGCATTATTTAAGGACTCTGCTGCATTATTTAAGGACTTTGCTGCATTATTTAAGGACTCTGCTTCATTATTTAAGGACTTTGTTGCATTATTTAAGGACTCTGCTGCATTATTTAAAGACTTTGCTGCATTATTTAAGTACTCTGGTGCATTATTTAAGGACTCTGCTGCATTATTTAAAGACTTTGCTGCATTATTTAAGTACTCTGGTGCATTATTTAAGGACTTTGTTGCTTTATTTAAGGACTTTGCTGCATTATTTAAGGACTTTGTTGCATTATTTAAGGACTCTGCTGCATTATTTAAGGACTTTGCTGCATTATTTAAGTATGCTGCTGCAGTATTTAAGGCCTCTGCTGCATTATTTAAGGACTCTGCTGCATTTTTAAGGACGTTGCTGCATTATTTAAGGACTTTATTGCATTATTTAAGGATTCTGCTGCATTATTTAAGGAATTTGCTGCATTATTTAAGGACTCTGCTGCATTATTTAAGGACTTTGTTGCATTATTTAATGACTCTGCTGGGGTATTTAAGGACTCTGCTGCATTATTTAAGGACTTTGTTGCATTATTTAAGGACTCTGCTGCATTATTTAAGGACTTTGCTGCATTATTTAAGGACTTTGTTGCATTATTTAAGGACTCTGCTGCATTCTTTAAGGACTTCGTTGCATTATTTAAGGACTCTGCTGCATTATTTAAAGACTTTGCTGCATTATTTAAGTACTCTGGTGCATTATTTAAGGACTCTGCTGCATTATTTAAGGACTTAGCTGCATTATTTAAGGACTCTGCTGCATTATTTAAGGACTTTGCTGCATTATTTAAGTATGCTGCTGCGGTATTTAAGGCCTCTGCTGCATTATTTAAGGACTCTGCTGCATTATTAAGGACGTTGCTGCATTATTTAAGGACTTTATTGCATTATTTAAGGATTCTGCTGCATTATTTAAGGAATTTGCTGCATTATTTAAGGACTCTGCTGCATTATTTAAGGACTTTGTTGCATTATTTAATGACTCTGCTGGGGTATTTAAGGACTCTGCTGCATTATTTAAGGGCTTTGCTGCATTATTTAAGGACTCTGCTGCAGTATTTAAGGACTCTGCTGCATTATTTAAGGACTTTGATGCATTATTTAAGGACGCTGCTGCAGAATTTAAGGAATCTGCTGCATTATTTAAGGACTTTGTTGCATTATTTAAGGACTATGCTGCATTATGTAAGGACTCTGCTGCATTATTTAAGGACTTTGCTGCATTATTTAATTACTCTGCTGCATTATTTAAGGACTTTGTTGCATTATTTAAGGACTCTGCTGCATTATTTTAGGACTTTGCTGCATTATTTAAGGACTTTGATGCATTATTTATGGACGCTGCTGCAGAATTTAAGTAATCTGCTGCATTATTTAAGGACTCTGCTGCATTATTTAAGGACTCTGCTGCATTATTTAAGGACTCTGCTGCATTATTTAAGGACTTTGTTGCATTATTTAATGACTCTGCTGCGGTATTTAAGGACTCTGCTGCATTATTTAAGGACTTTGCTGCATTATTTAAGGACTTTGCTGCAGTAATTAAGGAATCTGCTGCATTATTTAAGGACTTTGTTGCATTATTTAAGGACTGTGCTGCATTGCTTAAGGACTCTGCTGCATTATTTAAGGACTTTGCTGCATTATTTAAGGACTTTGTTGCATTATTTAAGGACTCTGCTGCATTATTTAAGGACTTTGTTGCATTATTTAAGGACTCTGTTGCATTATTTAAGGACTTTGCTGCATTATTTAAGTACTCTGGTGCATTATTTAAGGACTTTGTTGCACTATTTAAGGACTCTGCTGCATTATTTAAGGACTTTGTTGCATTATTTAAGGACTCTGCTGCATTATTTAAGGACTTTGCTGCATTATTTAAGGACTCTGCTGCATTATTTAAGGACTTTGTTGCATTATTTAATGACTCTGCTGCGGTATTTAAGGACTCTTCTGCATTTTTTAAGGACTTTGCTGCATTATTTAAGGACTCTGCTTCATTATTTAAGGACTTTGTTGCATTATTTAAGGACTGTGCTGCATTGCTTAAGGACTCTGCTGCATTATTTAAGGACGTTGCTGCATTATTTAAGGACTTTCTTGCATTATTTAAGGACTCTGCTGCATTATTTAAGGACTTTGTTGCATTATTTAAGGACTCTGTTGCATTATTTAAGGACTTTGCTGCATTATTTAAGTACTCTGGTGCATTATTTAAGGACTTTGTTGCATTATTTAAGGACTCTGCTGCATTATTTAAGGACTTTGTTGCATTATTTAAGGACTCTGCTGCATTATTTAAGGACTTTGCTGCATTATTTAAGGACTCTTCTGCATTATTAAGGACGGTGCTGCATTATTTAAGTACTT
Organism: Phyllobates terribilis; assembly: GCF_046119375.1. Lineage (NCBI taxonomy): Eukaryota > Metazoa > Chordata > Amphibia > Anura > Dendrobatidae > Phyllobates > Phyllobates terribilis. The sequence continues at coordinate 314,939 of NW_027362988.1, read as the reverse complement.
TATTGCATTATTTAAGGATTCTGCTGCATTACTTAAAGAATTTGCTGCATTATTTAAGGACTCTGCTGCATTATTTAAGGACTTTGTTGCATCATTTAATGACTCTGCTGCAGTATTTAAAGACTCTGTTGCATTATTTAAGGACTTTGATGCATTATTTAAGGAGGCTGCTGCAGAATTTAAGGAATCTGCTGCATTATTTAAGGACTTTGTTGCATTATTTAAGGACTCTGTTGCATTATTTAAGGACTTTGCTGCATTATTTAAGTACTCTGGTGCATTATTTAAGGACTTTGTTGCATTATTTAAGGACTCTGCTGCATTATTTAAGGACTTTGTTGCATTATTTAAGGACTCTGCTGCATTATTTAAGGACTTTGCTGCATTATTTAAGGACTCTTCTGCATTATTAAGGACGGTGCTGCATTATTTAAGTACTTTATTGCATTATTTAAGGATTCTGCTGCATTACTTAAAGAATTTGCTGCATTATTTAAGGACTCTGCTGCATTATTTAAGGACTTTGTTGCATCATTTAATGACTCTGCTGCAGTATTTAAAGACTCTGCTGCATTATTTAAGGACTTTGTTGCATTATTTAATGACTCTGCTGCGGTATTTAAGGACTCTGCTGCATTATTTAAGGACTTTGCTGCATTATTTAAGGACTTTGCTGCAGTAATTAAGGAATCTGCTGCATTATTTAAGGACTTTGTTGCATTATTTAAGGACTGTGCTGCATTGCTTAAGGACTCTGCTGCATTATTTAAGGACTTTGCTGCATTATTTAAGGACTTTGTTGCATTATTTAAGGACTCTGCTGCATTATTTAAGGACTTTGTTGCATTATTTAAGGACTCTGTTGCATTATTTAAGGACTTTGCTGCATTATTTAAGTACTCTGGTGCATTATTTAAGGACTTTGTTGCATTATTTAAGGACTCTGCTGCATTATTTAAGGACTTTGTTGCATTATTTAAGGACTCTGTTGCATTATTTAAGGACTTTGCTGCATTATTTAAGTACTCTGGTGCATTATTTAAGGACTTTGTTGCATTATTTAAGGACTCTGCTGCATTATTTAAGGACTTTGTTGCATTATTTAAGGACTCTGCTGCATTATTTAAGGACTTTGCTGCATTATTTAAGGACTCTGTTGCATTATTTAAGGACTTTGCTGCATTATTTAAGTACTCTGGTGCATTATTTAAGGACTTTATTGCATTATTTAAGGATTCTGCTGCATTATTTAAGGAATTTGCTGCATTATTTAAGAACTTTGCTGCAGTATTTAAGGACTCTGCTGCATTATTTAAGGACTTTATTGCATTATTTAAGGACCCTGCTGCAGAATTTAAGGAATCTGCTGCATTACTTAAGGACTTTGTTGCATTATTTAAGGACTCTGCTGCATTATTTAAGGACTTTGCTGCATTATTTAAGGACTTTGATGTATTATTTAAGGACGCCGCTGCAGAATTTAAGTAATCTGCTGCATTATTTAAGGACTCTGCTGCATTATTTAAGGACTTTGCTGCATTATTTAAGGACTCTGCTGTATTATTAAGCACGTTGCTGCATTAATTAAGGACTTTATTGCATTATTTAAGGAATTTGATGCATTATTTAAGGACTCTGCTGCATTATTTAAGGACTTTGCTGCATTATTTAAGGACTCTGCTTCATTATTTAAGGACTTTGTTGCATTATTTAAGGACTCTGCTGCATTATTTAAAGACTTTGCTGCATTATTTAAGTACTCTGGTGCATTATTTAAGGACTCTGCTGCATTATTTAAAGACTTTGCTGCATTATTTAAGTACTCTGGTGCATTATTTAAGGACTTTGTTGCTTTATTTAAGGACTTTGCTGCATTATTTAAGGACTTTGTTGCATTATTTAAGGACTCTGCTGCATTATTTAAGGACTTTGCTGCATTATTTAAGTATGCTGCTGCAGTATTTAAGGCCTCTGCTGCATTATTTAAGGACTCTGCTGCATTTTTAAGGACGTTGCTGCATTATTTAAGGACTTTATTGCATTATTTAAGGATTCTGCTGCATTATTTAAGGAATTTGCTGCATTATTTAAGGACTCTGCTGCATTATTTAAGGACTTTGTTGCATTATTTAATGACTCTGCTGGGGTATTTAAGGACTCTGCTGCATTATTTAAGGACTTTGTTGCATTATTTAAGGACTCTGCTGCATTATTTAAGGACTTTGCTGCATTATTTAAGGACTTTGATGCATTATTTAAGGACGCTGCTGCAGAATTTAAGTAATCTGCTGCATTATTTAAGGACTCTGCTGCATTATTTAAGGACTTTGCTGCATTATTTAAGGACTCTGCTGCATTATTTAAGGACTTTGTTGCATTATTTAATGACTCTGCTGCGGTATTTAAGGACTCTGCTGTATTATTTAAGGACTTTGCTGCATTATTTAAGGACTCTGCTTCATTATTTAAGGACTTTGTTGCATTATTTAAGGACTCTGCTGCATTCTTTAAGGACTTCGTTGCATTATTTAAGGACTCTGCTGCATTATTTAAAGACTTTGCTGCATTATTTAAGTACTCTGGTGCATTATTTAAGGACTCTGCTGCATTATTTAAGGACTTAGCTGCATTATTTAAGGACTCTGCAGCATTATTTAAGGACTTTGCTGCATTATTTAAGTATGCTGCTGCGGTATTTAAGGCCTCTGCTGCATTATTTAAGGACTCTGCTGCATTATTAAGGACGTTGCTGCATTATTTAAGGACTTTATTGCATTATTTAAGGATTCTGCTGCATTATTTAAGGAATTTGCTGCATTATTTAAGGACTCTGCTGCATTATTTAAGGACTTTGTTGCATTATTTAATGACTCTGCTGGGGTATTTAAGGACTCTGCTGCATTATTTAAGGGCTTTGCTGCATTATTTAAGGACTCTGCTGCAGTATTTAAGGACTCTGCTGCATTATTTAAGGACTTTGATGCATTATTTAAGGACGCTGCTGCAGAATTTAAGGAATCTGCTGCATTATTTAAGGACTTTGTTGCATTATTTAAGGACTATGCTGCATTATGTAAGGACTCTGCTGCATTATTTAAGGACTTTGCTGCATTATTTAATTACTCTGCTGCATTATTTAAGGACTTTGTTGCATTATTTAAGGACTCTGCTGCATTATTTAAGGACTTTGCTGCATTATTTAATGACTTTGATGCATTATTTATGGACGCTGCTGCAGAATTTAAGTAATCTGCTGCATTATTTAAGGACTCTGCTGCATTATTTAAGGACTTTGCTGCATTATTTAAGGACTCTGCTGCATTATTTAAGGACTTTGTTGCATTATTTAATGACTCTGCTGCGGTATTTAAGGACTCTGCTGCATTATTTAAGGACTTTGCTGCATTATTTAAGGACTTTGCTGCAGTAATTAAGGAATCTGCTGCATTATTTAAGGACTTTGTTGCATTATTTAAGGACTGTGCTGCATTGCTTAAGGACTCTGCTGCATTATTTAAGGACTTTGCTGCATTATTTAAGGACTTTGTTGCATTATTTAAGGACTCTGCTGCATTATTTAAGGACTTTGTTGCATTATTTAAGGACTCTGTTGCATTATTTAAGGACTTTGCTGCATTATTTAAGTACTCTGGTGCATTATTTAAGGACTTTGTTGCACTATTTAAGGACTCTGCTGCATTATTTAAGGACTTTGTTGCATTATTTAAGGACTCTGCTGCATTATTTAAGGACTTTGCTGCATTATTTAAGGACTCTGCTGCATTATTTAAGGACTTTGTTGCATTATTTAATGACTCTGCTGCGGTATTTAAGGACTCTTCTGCATTTTTTAAGGACTTTGCTGCATTATTTAAGGACTCTGCTTCATTATTTAAGGACTTTGTTGCATTATTTAAGGACTCTGCTGCATTATTTAAGGACTTTGCTGCATTATTTAAGGACTCTGCTGCATTATTTAAGGACTTTGTTGCACTATTTAATGACTCTGCTGCGGTATTTAAGGACTCTTCTGCATTATTTAAGGACTTTGCTGCATTATTTAAGGACTCTGCTTCATTATTTAAGGACTTTGTTGCATTATTTAAGGACTCTGCTGCATTATTTAAGGACTTTGTTGCATTATTTAAGGACTCTGCTGCATTATTTAAAGACTTTGCTGCATTATTTAAGTACTCTGGTGCATTATTTAAGGACTCTGCTGCATTATTTAAAGACTTTTCTGCATTATTTAAGTACTCTGGTGCATTATTTAAGGACTTTGTTGCATTATTTAAGTATGCTGCTGCGGTATTTAAGGCCTCTGCTGCATTATTTAAGGACTCTGCTGCATTATTAAGGACGTTGCTGCATTATTTAAGGACTTTATTGCATTATTTAAGGATTCTGCTAAATTATTTAAGGAATTTGCTGCATTATTTAAGGACTCTGCTGCATTATTTAAGGACTTTGTTGCATTATTTAATGACTCTGCTGGGGTATTTAAGGACTCTGCTGCATTATTTAAGGGCTTTGCTGCATTATTTAAGGACTCTGCTGCAGTATTTAAGGACTCTGCTGCATTATTTAAGGACTTTGATGCATTATTTAAGGACGCTGCTGCAGAATTTAAGGAATCTGCTGCATTATTTAAGGACTTTGTTGCATTATTTAAGGACTATGCTGCATTATGTAAGGACTCTGCTGCATTATTTAAGGACTTTGCTGCATTATTTAATTACTCTGCTGCATTATTTAAGGACTCTGTTGCATTATTTAAGGACTCTGCAGCATTATTTAAGGACTTTGCTGCATTATTTAAGGACTTTGATGCATTATTTAAGGACGCTGCTGCAGAATTTAAGTAATCTGCTGCATTATTTAAGGACTCTGCTGCATTATTTAAGGACTTTGCTGCATTATTTAAGGACTCTGCTGCATTATTTAAGGACTTTGTTGCATTATTTAATGACTCTGCTGCGGTATTTAAGGACTCTGCTGCATTATTTAAGGACTTTGCTGCATTATTTAAGGACTTTGCGGCAGTAATTAAGGAATCTGCTGCATTATTTAAGGACTTTGTTGCATTATTTAAGGACTGTGCTGCATTGCTTAAGGACTCTGCTGCATTATTTAAGGACGTTGCTGCATTATTTAAGGACTTTGTTGCATTATTTAAGGACTCTGCTGCATTATTTAAGGACTTTGTTGCATTATTTAAGGACTCTGTTGCATTATTTAAGGACTTTGCTGCATTATTTAAGTACTCTGGTGCATTATTTAAGGACTTTGTTGCATTATTTAAGGACTCTGCTGCATTATTTAAGGACTTTGTTGCATTATTTAAGGACTCTGCTGCATTATTTAAGGACTTTGCTGCATTATTTAAGTATGCTGCTGCGGTATTTAAGGCCTCTGCTGCATTATTTAAGGACTTTGCTGCATTATTTAAGGACTCTTCTGCATTATTAAGGACGGTGCTGCATTATTTAAGTACTTTATTGCATTATTTAAGGATTCTGCTGCATTATTTAAAGAATTTGCTGCATTATTTAAGGACTCTGCTGCATTATTTAAGGACTTTGTTGCATCATTTAATGACTCTGCTGCAGTATTTAAAGACTCTGTTGCATTATTTAAGGACTTTGATGCATTATTTAAGGAGGCTGCTGCAGAATTTAAGGAATCTGCTGCATTATTTAAGGACTTTGTTGCATTATTTAAGGACTCTGCTGCATTATTTAAGGACGCTGCTGCAGTATTTAAGGCCTCTTCTGCATTATTTAAGGATTTTGCTGCATTATTTAAGGACTCTACTGCATTATTAAGGACGTTGCTGCATTATTTAAGGACTTTATTGCATTATTTAAGGATTCTGCTGCATTATTTAAGGAATTAGCTGCATTATTTAAGTACTCTGCTGCATTATTTAAGGAGTTGGTTGCATTATTTAAGGACTTTGTTGCATTATTTAAGGATTCTGCTGCATTATTTAAGGACTTTGTTGCATTATTTAAGGACGCTGCTGCGGTATTTAAGGACTCTGCTACATTATATAAGGACTTTGCTGCATTATTTCAGGACTCGGCTGCATTATTAAGGGCGTTGCTGCATTTTATTTAAGGAATTTATTGCATTATTTAAGGACTCTGTGCATTATTTAAGGAATTTGCTGCATTATTTAAGGACTCTGCTGCATTATTTAATGACTCTGCTGCGGTATTTATGGACTCTGCTGCATTATTTAAGCACTCTGCTGCTTTATTTATGGACTTTGCTGCATTATTTAAGGACTCTGCTGTGGTATTTTAAGACTCTGCTGCATTATTTAAGGACTTTGATGCATTATTTAAGAACTCTGCCGCAGTATTTAAGGACTCTGCTGCATTATTTAAGGTCTTTGATGCATTATTTAAGGACTCTTCTGAATTATTTAAGGACTTTGCTGCATTATTTAAGGACTTTGATGCATTATTTAAGGACGCTGCTGCATTATTTAAGGACTTTGCTGCATTATTTAAGGACTTTGATGTATTATTTAAGGACGCCGCTGCAGAATTTAAGTAATCTGCTGCATTATTTAAGGACTCTGCTGCATTATTTAAGGACTTTGCTGCATTATTTAAGGACTCTGCTGTATTATTAAGCACGTTGCTGCATTAATTAAGGACTTTATTGCATTATTTAAGGAATTTGATGCATTATTTAAGGACTCTGCTGCATTATTTAAGGACTTTGCTGCATTATTTAAGGACTCTGCTTCATTATTTAAGGACTTTGTTGCATTATTTAAGGACTCTGCTGCATTATTTAAAGACTTTGCTGCATTATTTAAGTACTCTGGTGCATTATTTAAGGACTCTGCTGCATTATTTAAAGACTTTGCTGCATTATTTAAGTACTCTGGTGCATTATTTAAGGACTTTGTTGCTTTATTTAAGGACTTTGCTGCATTATTTAAGGACTTTGTTGCATTATTTAAGGACTCTGCTGCATTATTTAAGGACTTTGCTGCATTATTTAAGTATGCTGCTGCAGTATTTAAGGCCTCTGCTGCATTATTTAAGGACTCTGCTGCATTTTTAAGGACGTTGCTGCATTATTTAAGGACTTTATTGCATTATTTAAGGATTCTGCTGCATTATTTAAGGAATTTGCTGCATTATTTAAGGACTCTGCTGCATTATTTAAGGACTTTGTTGCATTATTTAATGACTCTGCTGGGGTATTTAAGGACTCTGCTGCATTATTTAAGGACTTTGTTGCATTATTTAAGGACTCTGCTGCATTATTTAAGGACTTTGCTGCATTATTTAAGGACTTTGTTGCATTATTTAAGGACTCTGCTGCATTCTTTAAGGACTTCGTTGCATTATTTAAGGACTCTGCTGCATTATTTAAAGACTTTGCTGCATTATTTAAGTACTCTGGTGCATTATTTAAGGACTCTGCTGCATTATTTAAGGACTTAGCTGCATTATTTAAGGACTCTGCTGCATTATTTAAGGACTTTGCTGCATTATTTAAGTATGCTGCTGCGGTATTTAAGGCCTCTGCTGCATTATTTAAGGACTCTGCTGCATTATTAAGGACGTTGCTGCATTATTTAAGGACTTTATTGCATTATTTAAGGATTCTGCTGCATTATTTAAGGAATTTGCTGCATTATTTAAGGACTCTGCTGCATTATTTAAGGACTTTGTTGCATTATTTAATGACTCTGCTGGGGTATTTAAGGACTCTGCTGCATTATTTAAGGGCTTTGCTGCATTATTTAAGGACTCTGCTGCAGTATTTAAGGACTCTGCTGCATTATTTAAGGACTTTGATGCATTATTTAAGGACGCTGCTGCAGAATTTAAGGAATCTGCTGCATTATTTAAGGACTTTGTTGCATTATTTAAGGACTCTGCTGCATTATTTAAGGACTTTGCTGCATTATTTAAGGACTTTGATGCATTATTTAAGGACGCTGCTGCAGAATTTAAGTAATCTGCTGCATTATTTAAGGACTCTGCTGCATTATTTAAGGACTTTGCTGCATTATTTAAGGACTCTGCTGCATTATTTAAGGACTTTGTTGCATTATTTAATGACTCTGCTGCGGTATTTAAGGACTCTGCTGTATTATTTAAGGACTTTGCTGCATTATTTAAGGACTCTGCTTCATTATTTAAGGACTTTGTTGCATTATTTAAGGACTCTGCTGCATTCTTTAAGGACTTCGTTGCATTATTTAAGGACTCTGCTGCATTATTTAAAGACTTTGCTGCATTATTTAAGTACTCTGGTGCATTATTTAAGGACTCTGCTGCATTATTTAAGGACTTAGCTGCATTATTTAAGGACTCTGCAGCATTATTTAAGGACTTTGCTGCATTATTTAAGTATGCTGCTGCGGTATTTAAGGCCTCTGCTGCATTATTTAAGGACTCTGCTGCATTATTAAGGACGTTGCTGCATTATTTAAGGACTTTATTGCATTATTTAAGGATTCTGCTGCATTATTTAAGGAATTTGCTGCATTATTTAAGGACTCTGCTGCATTATTTAAGGACTTTGTTGCATTATTTAATGACTCTGCTGGGGTATTTAAGGACTCTGCTGCATTATTTAAGGGCTTTGCTGCATTATTTAAGGACTCTGCTGCAGTATTTAAGGACTCTGCTGCATTATTTAAGGACTTTGATGCATTATTTAAGGACGCTGCTGCAGAATTTAAGGAATCTGCTGCATTATTTAAGGACTTTGTTGCATTATTTAAGGACTATGCTGCATTATGTAAGGACTCTGCTGCATTATTTAAGGACTTTGCTGCATTATTTAATTACTCTGCTGCATTATTTAAGGACTTTGTTGCATTATTTAAGGACTCTGCTGCATTATTTAAGGACTTTGCTGCATTATTTAATGACTTTGATGCATTATTTATGGACGCTGCTGCAGAATTTAAGTAATCTGCTGCATTATTTAAGGACTCTGCTGCATTATTTAAGGACTTTGCTGCATTATTTAAGGACTCTGCTGCATTATTTAAGGACTTTGTTGCATTATTTAATGACTCTGCTGCGGTATTTAAGGACTCTGCTGCATTATTTAAGGACTTTGCTGCATTATTTAAGGACTTTGCTGCAGTAATTAAGGAATCTGCTGCATTATTTAAGGACTTTGTTGCATTATTTAAGGACTGTGCTGCATTGCTTAAGGACTCTGCTGCATTATTTAAGGACTTTGCTGCATTATTTAAGGACTTTGTTGCATTATTTAAGGACTCTGCTGCATTATTTAAGGACTTTGTTGCATTATTTAAGGACTCTGTTGCATTATTTAAGGACTTTGCTGCATTATTTAAGTACTCTGGTGCATTATTTAAGGACTTTGTTGCACTATTTAAGGACTCTGCTGCATTATTTAAGGACTTTGTTGCATTATTTAAGGACTCTGCTGCATTATTTAAGGACTTTGCTGCATTATTTAAGGACTCTGCTGCATTATTTAAGGACTTTGTTGCATTATTTAATGACTCTGCTGCGGTATTTAAGGACTCTTCTGCATTTTTTAAGGACTTTGCTGCATTATTTAAGGACTCTGCTTCATTATTTAAGGACTTTGTTGCATTATTTAAGGACTCTGCTGCATTATTTAAGGACTTTGCTGCATTATTTAAGGACTCTGCTGCATTATTTAAGGACTTTGTTGCACTATTTAATGACTCTGCTGCGGTATTTAAGGACTCTTCTGCATTATTTAAGGACTTTGCTGCATTATTTAAGGACTCTGCTTCATTATTTAAGGACTTTGTTGCATTATTTAAGGACTCTGCTGCATTATTTAAGGACTTTGTTGCATTATTTAAGGACTCTGCTGCATTATTTAAAGACTTTGCTGCATTATTTAAGTACTCTGGTGCATTATTTAAGGACTCTGCTGCATTATTTAAAGACTTTTCTGCATTATTTAAGTACTCTGGTGCATTATTTAAGGACTTTGTTGCATTATTTAAGTATGCTGCTGCGGTATTTAAGGCCTCTGCTGCATTATTTAAGGACTCTGCTGCATTATTAAGGACGTTGCTGCATTATTTAAGGACTTTATTGCATTATTTAAGGATTCTGCTAAATTATTTAAGGAATTTGCTGCATTATTTAAGGACTCTGCTGCATTATTTAAGGACTTTGTTGCATTATTTAATGACTCTGCTGGGGTATTTAAGGACTCTGCTGCATTATTTAAGGACTCTGCTGCATTATTAAGGACGTTGCTGCATTATTTAAGGACTTTATTGCATTATTTAAGGATTCTGCTAAATTATTTAAGGAATTTGCTGCATTATTTAAGGACTCTGCTGCATTATTTAAGGACTTTGTTGCATTATTTAAGGACTCTGCTGCATTATTTAAGGACTTTGTTGCATTATTTAAGGACTCTGTTGCATTATTTAAGGACTTTGCTGCATTATTTAAGTACTCTGGTGCATTATTTAAGGACTTTGTTGCATTATTTAAGGACTCTGCTGCATTATTTAAGGACTTTGTTGCATTATTTAAGGACTCTGCTGCATTATTTAAGGACTTTGCTGCATTATTTAAGGACTCTGTTGCATTATTTAAGGACTTTGCTGCATTATTTAAGTACTCTGGTGCATTATTTAAGGACTTTATTGCATTATTTAAGGATTCTGCTGCATTATTTAAGGAATTTGCTGCATTATTTAAGAACTTTGCTGCAGTATTTAAGGACTCTGCTGCATTATTTAAGGACTTTATTGCATTATTTAAGGACCCTGCTGCAGAATTTAAGGAATCTGCTGCATTACTTAAGGACTTTGTTGCATTATTTAAGGACTCTGCTGCATTATTTAAGGACTTTGCTGCATTATTTAAGGACTTTGATGTATTATTTAAGGACGCCGCTGCAGAATTTAAGTAATCTGCTGCATTATTTAAGGACTCTGCTGCATTATTTAAGGACTTTGCTGCATTATTTAAGGACTCTGCTGTATTATTAAGCACGTTGCTGCATTAATTAAGGACTTTATTGCATTATTTAAGGAATTTGATGCATTATTTAAGGACTCTGCTGCATTATTTAAGGACTTTGCTGCATTATTTAAGGACTCTGCTTCATTATTTAAGGACTTTGTTGCATTATTTAAGGACTCTGCTGCATTATTTAAAGACTTTGCTGCATTATTTAAGTACTCTGGTGCATTATTTAAGGACTCTGCTGCATTATTTAAAGACTTTGCTGCATTATTTAAGTACTCTGGTGCATTATTTAAGGACTTTGTTGCTTTATTTAAGGACTTTGCTGCATTATTTAAGGACTTTGTTGCATTATTTAAGGACTCTGCTGCATTATTTAAGGACTTTGCTGCATTATTTAAGTATGCTGCTGCAGTATTTAAGGCCTCTGCTGCATTATTTAAGGACTCTGCTGCATTTTTAAGGACGTTGCTGCATTATTTAAGGACTTTATTGCATTATTTAAGGATTCTGCTGCATTATTTAAGGAATTTGCTGCATTATTTAAGGACTCTGCTGCATTATTTAAGGACTTTGTTGCATTATTTAATGACTCTGCTGGGGTATTTAAGGACTCTGCTGCATTATTTAAGGACTTTGTTGCATTATTTAAGGACTCTGCTGCATTATTTAAGGACTTTGCTGCATTATTTAAGGACTTTGATGCATTATTTAAGGACGCTGCTGCAGAATTTAAGTAATCTGCTGCATTATTTAAGGACTCTGCTGCATTATTTAAGGACTTTGCTGCATTATTTAAGGACTCTGCTGCATTATTTAAGGACTTTGTTGCATTATTTAATGACTCTGCTGCGGTATTTAAGGACTCTGCTGTATTATTTAAGGACTTTGCTGCATTATTTAAGGACTCTGCTTCATTATTTAAGGACTTTGTTGCATTATTTAAGGACTCTGCTGCATTCTTTAAGGACTTCGTTGCATTATTTAAGGACTCTGCTGCATTATTTAAAGACTTTGCTGCATTATTTAAGTACTCTGGTGCATTATTTAAGGACTCTGCTGCATTATTTAAGGACTTAGCTGCATTATTTAAGGACTCTGCAGCATTATTTAAGGACTTTGCTGCATTATTTAAGTATGCTGCTGCGGTATTTAAGGCCTCTGCTGCATTATTTAAGGACTCTGCTGCATTATTAAGGACGTTGCTGCATTATTTAAGGACTTTATTGCATTATTTAAGGATTCTGCTGCATTATTTAAGGAATTTGCTGCATTATTTAAGGACTCTGCTGCATTATTTAAGGACTTTGTTGCATTATTTAATGACTCTGCTGGGGTATTTAAGGACTCTGCTGCATTATTTAAGGGCTTTGCTGCATTATTTAAGGACTCTGCTGCAGTATTTAAGGACTCTGCTGCATTATTTAAGGACTTTGATGCATTATTTAAGGACGCTGCTGCAGAATTTAAGGAATCTGCTGCATTATTTAAGGACTTTGTTGCATTATTTAAGGACTATGCTGCATTATGTAAGGACTCTGCTGCATTATTTAAGGACTTTGCTGCATTATTTAATTACTCTGCTGCATTATTTAAGGACTTTGTTGCATTATTTAAGGACTCTGCTGCATTATTTAAGGACTTTGCTGCATTATTTAATGACTTTGATGCATTATTTATGGACGCTGCTGCAGAATTTAAGTAATCTGCTGCATTATTTAAGGACTCTGCTGCATTATTTAAGGACTTTGCTGCATTATTTAAGGACTCTGCTGCATTATTTAAGGACTTTGTTGCATTATTTAATGACTCTGCTGCGGTATTTAAGGACTCTGCTGCATTATTTAAGGACTTTGCTGCATTATTTAAGGACTTTGCTGCAGTAATTAAGGAATCTGCTGCATTATTTAAGGACTTTGTTGCATTATTTAAGGACTGTGCTGCATTGCTTAAGGACTCTGCTGCATTATTTAAGGACTTTGCTGCATTATTTAAGGACTTTGTTGCATTATTTAAGGACTCTGCTGCATTATTTAAGGACTTTGTTGCATTATTTAAGGACTCTGTTGCATTATTTAAGGACTTTGCTGCATTATTTAAGTACTCTGGTGCATTATTTAAGGACTTTGTTGCACTATTTAAGGACTCTGCTGCATTATTTAAGGACTTTGTTGCATTATTTAAGGACTCTGCTGCATTATTTAAGGACTTTGCTGCATTATTTAAGGACTCTGCTGCATTATTTAAGGACTTTGTTGCATTATTTAATGACTCTGCTGCGGTATTTAAGGACTCTTCTGCATTTTTTAAGGACTTTGCTGCATTATTTAAGGACTCTGCTTCATTATTTAAGGACTTTGTTGCATTATTTAAGGACTCTGCTGCATTATTTAAGGACTTTGCTGCATTATTTAAGGACTCTGCTGCATTATTTAAGGACTTTGTTGCACTATTTAATGACTCTGCTGCGGTATTTAAGGACTCTTCTGCATTATTTAAGGACTTTGCTGCATTATTTAAGGACTCTGCTTCATTATTTAAGGACTTTGTTGCATTATTTAAGGACTCTGCTGCATTATTTAAGGACTTTGTTGCATTATTTAAGGACTCTGCTGCATTATTTAAAGACTTTGCTGCATTATTTAAGTACTCTGGTGCATTATTTAAGGACTCTGCTGCATTATTTAAAGACTTTTCTGCATTATTTAAGTACTCTGGTGCATTATTTAAGGACTTTGTTGCATTATTTAAGTATGCTGCTGCGGTATTTAAGGCCTCTGCTGCATTATTTAAGGACTCTGCTGCATTATTAAGGACGTTGCTGCATTATTTAAGGACTTTATTGCATTATTTAAGGATTCTGCTAAATTATTTAAGGAATTTGCTGCATTATTTAAGGACTCTGCTGCATTATTTAAGGACTTTGTTGCATTATTTAATGACTCTGCTGGGGTATTTAAGGACTCTGCTGCATTATTTAAGGACTCTGCTGCATTATTAAGGACGTTGCTGCATTATTTAAGGACTTTATTGCATTATTTAAGGATTCTGCTAAATTATTTAAGGAATTTGCTGCATTATTTAAGGACTCTGCTGCATTATTTAAGGACTTTGTTGCATTATTTAAGGACTCTGCTGCATTATTTAAGGACTTTGTTGCATTATTTAAGGACTCTGTTGCATTATTTAAGGACTTTGCTGCATTATTTAAGTACTCTGGTGCATTATTTAAGGACTTTGTTGCATTATTTAAGGACTCTGCTGCATTATTTAAGGACTTTGTTGCATTATTTAAGGACTCTGCTGCATTATTTAAGGACTTTGCTGCATTATTTAAGGACTCTGTTGCATTATTTAAGGACTTTGCTGCATTATTTAAGTACTCTGGTGCATTATTTAAGGACTTTATTGCATTATTTAAGGATTCTGCTGCATTATTTAAGGAATTTGCTGCATTATTTAAGAACTTTGCTGCAGTATTTAAGGACTCTGCTGCATTATTTAAGGACTTTATTGCATTATTTAAGGACCCTGCTGCAGAATTTAAGGAATCTGCTGCATTACTTAAGGACTTTGTTGCATTATTTAAGGACTCTGCTGCATTATTTAAGGACTTTGCTGCATTATTTAAGGACTTTGATGTATTATTTAAGGACGCCGCTGCAGAATTTAAGTAATCTGCTGCATTATTTAAGGACTCTGCTGCATTATTTAAGGACTTTGCTGCATTATTTAAGGACTCTGCTGTATTATTAAGCACGTTGCTGCATTAATTAAGGACTTTATTGCATTATTTAAGGAATTTGATGCATTATTTAAGGACTCTGCTGCATTATTTAAGGACTTTGCTGCATTATTTAAGGACTCTGCTTCATTATTTAAGGACTTTGTTGCATTATTTAAGGACTCTGCTGCATTATTTAAAGACTTTGCTGCATTATTTAAGTACTCTGGTGCATTATTTAAGGACTCTGCTGCATTATTTAAAGACTTTGCTGCATTATTTAAGTACTCTGGTGCATTATTTAAGGACTTTGTTGCTTTATTTAAGGACTTTGCTGCATTATTTAAGGACTTTGTTGCATTATTTAAGGACTCTGCTGCATTATTTAAGGACTTTGCTGCATTATTTAAGTATGCTGCTGCAGTATTTAAGGCCTCTGCTGCATTATTTAAGGACTCTGCTGCATTTTTAAGGACGTTGCTGCATTATTTAAGGACTTTATTGCATTATTTAAGGATTCTGCTGCATTATTTAAGGAATTTGCTGCATTATTTAAGGACTCTGCTGCATTATTTAAGGACTTTGTTGCATTATTTAATGACTCTGCTGGGGTATTTAAGGACTCTGCTGCATTATTTAAGGACTTTGTTGCATTATTTAAGGACTCTGCTGCATTATTTAAGGACTTTGCTGCATTATTTAAGGACTTTGATGCATTATTTAAGGACGCTGCTGCAGAATTTAAGTAATCTGCTGCATTATTTAAGGACTCTGCTGCATTATTTAAGGACTTTGCTGCATTATTTAAGGACTCTGCTGCATTATTTAAGGACTTTGTTGCATTATTTAATGACTCTGCTGCGGTATTTAAGGACTCTGCTGTATTATTTAAGGACTTTGCTGCATTATTTAAGGACTCTGCTTCATTATTTAAGGACTTTGTTGCATTATTTAAGGACTCTGCTGCATTCTTTAAGGACTTCGTTGCATTATTTAAGGACTCTGCTGCATTATTTAAAGACTTTGCTGCATTATTTAAGTACTCTGGTGCATTATTTAAGGACTCTGCTGCATTATTTAAGGACTTAGCTGCATTATTTAAGGACTCTGCAGCATTATTTAAGGACTTTGCTGCATTATTTAAGTATGCTGCTGCGGTATTTAAGGCCTCTGCTGCATTATTTAAGGACTCTGCTGCATTATTAAGGACGTTGCTGCATTATTTAAGGACTTTATTGCATTATTTAAGGATTCTGCTGCATTATTTAAGGAATTTGCTGCATTATTTAAGGACTCTGCTGCATTATTTAAGGACTTTGTTGCATTATTTAATGACTCTGCTGGGGTATTTAAGGACTCTGCTGCATTATTTAAGGGCTTTGCTGCATTATTTAAGGACTCTGCTGCAGTATTTAAGGACTCTGCTGCATTATTTAAGGACTTTGATGCATTATTTAAGGACGCTGCTGCAGAATTTAAGGAATCTGCTGCATTATTTAAGGACTTTGTTGCATTATTTAAGGACTATGCTGCATTATGTAAGGACTCTGCTGCATTATTTAAGGACTTTGCTGCATTATTTAATTACTCTGCTGCATTATTTAAGGACTTTGTTGCATTATTTAAGGACTCTGCTGCATTATTTAAGGACTTTGCTGCATTATTTAATGACTTTGATGCATTATTTATGGACGCTGCTGCAGAATTTAAGTAATCTGCTGCATTATTTAAGGACTCTGCTGCATTATTTAAGGACTTTGCTGCATTATTTAAGGACTCTGCTGCATTATTTAAGGACTTTGTTGCATTATTTAATGACTCTGCTGCGGTATTTAAGGACTCTGCTGCATTATTTAAGGACTTTGCTGCATTATTTAAGGACTTTGCTGCAGTAATTAAGGAATCTGCTGCATTATTTAAGGACTTTGTTGCATTATTTAAGGACTGTGCTGCATTGCTTAAGGACTCTGCTGCATTATTTAAGGACTTTGCTGCATTATTTAAGGACTTTGTTGCATTATTTAAGGACTCTGCTGCATTATTTAAGGACTTTGTTGCATTATTTAAGGACTCTGTTGCATTATTTAAGGACTTTGCTGCATTATTTAAGTACTCTGGTGCATTATTTAAGGACTTTGTTGCACTATTTAAGGACTCTGCTGCATTATTTAAGGACTTTGTTGCATTATTTAAGGACTCTGCTGCATTATTTAAGGACTTTGCTGCATTATTTAAGGACTCTGCTGCATTATTTAAGGACTTTGTTGCATTATTTAATGACTCTGCTGCGGTATTTAAGGACTCTTCTGCATTTTTTAAGGACTTTGCTGCATTATTTAAGGACTCTGCTTCATTATTTAAGGACTTTGTTGCATTATTTAAGGACTCTGCTGCATTATTTAAGGACTTTGCTGCATTATTTAAGGACTCTGCTGCATTATTTAAGGACTTTGTTGCACTATTTAATGACTCTGCTGCGGTATTTAAGGACTCTTCTGCATTATTTAAGGACTTTGCTGCATTATTTAAGGACTCTGCTTCATTATTTAAGGACTTTGTTGCATTATTTAAGGACTCTGCTGCATTATTTAAGGACTTTGTTGCATTATTTAAGGACTCTGCTGCATTATTTAAAGACTTTGCTGCATTATTTAAGTACTCTGGTGCATTATTTAAGGACTCTGCTGCATTATTTAAAGACTTTTCTGCATTATTTAAGTACTCTGGTGCATTATTTAAGGACTTTGTTGCATTATTTAAGTATGCTGCTGCGGTATTTAAGGCCTCTGCTGCATTATTTAAGGACTCTGCTGCATTATTAAGGACGTTGCTGCATTATTTAAGGACTTTATTGCATTATTTAAGGATTCTGCTAAATTATTTAAGGAATTTGCTGCATTATTTAAGGACTCTGCTGCATTATTTAAGGACTTTGTTGCATTATTTAATGACTCTGCTGGGGTATTTAAGGACTCTGCTGCATTATTTAAGGGCTTTGCTGCATTATTTAAGGACTCTGCTGCAGTATTTAAGGACTCTGCTGCATTATTTAAGGACTTTGATGCATTATTTAAGGACGCTGCTGCAGAATTTAAGGAATCTGCTGCATTATTTAAGGACTTTGTTGCATTATTTAAGGACTATGCTGCATTATGTAAGGACTCTGCTGCATTATTTAAGGACTTTGCTGCATTATTTAATTACTCTGCTGCATTATTTAAGGACTCTGTTGCATTATTTAAGGACTCTGCAGCATTATTTAAGGACTTTGCTGCATTATTTAAGGACTTTGATGCATTATTTAAGGACGCTGCTGCAGAATTTAAGTAATCTGCTGCATTATTTAAGGACTCTGCTGCATTATTTAAGGACTTTGCTGCATTATTTAAGGACTCTGCTGCATTATTTAAGGACTTTGTTGCATTATTTAATGACTCTGCTGCGGTATTTAAGGACTCTGCTGCATTATTTAAGGACTTTGCTGCATTATTTAAGGACTTTGCGGCAGTAATTAAGGAATCTGCTGCATTATTTAAGGACTTTGTTGCATTATTTAAGGACTGTGCTGCATTGCTTAAGGACTCTGCTGCATTATTTAAGGACGTTGCTGCATTATTTAAGGACTTTGTTGCATTATTTAAGGACTCTGCTGCATTATTTAAGGACTTTGTTGCATTATTTAAGGACTCTGTTGCATTATTTAAGGACTTTGCTGCATTATTTAAGTACTCTGGTGCATTATTTAAGGACTTTGTTGCATTATTTAAGGACTCTGCTGCATTATTTAAGGACTTTGTTGCATTATTTAAGGACTCTGCTGCATTATTTAAGGACTTTGCTGCATTATTTAAGTATGCTGCTGCGGTATTTAAGGCCTCTGCTGCATTATTTAAGGACTTTGCTGCATTATTTAAGGACTCTTCTGCATTATTAAGGACGGTGCTGCATTATTTAAGTACTTTATTGCATTATTTAAGGATTCTGCTGCATTATTTAAAGAATTTGCTGCATTATTTAAGGACTCTGCTGCATTATTTAAGGACTTTGTTGCATCATTTAATGACTCTGCTGCAGTATTTAAAGACTCTGTTGCATTATTTAAGGACTTTGATGCATTATTTAAGGAGGCTGCTGCAGAATTTAAGGAATCTGCTGCATTATTTAAGGACTTTGTTGCATTATTTAAGGACTCTGCTGCATTATTTAAGGACGCTGCTGCAGTATTTAAGGCCTCTTCTGCATTATTTAAGGATTTTGCTGCATTATTTAAGGACTCTACTGCATTATTAAGGACGTTGCTGCATTATTTAAGGACTTTATTGCATTATTTAAGGATTCTGCTGCATTATTTAAGGAATTAGCTGCATTATTTAAGTACTCTGCTGCATTATTTAAGGAGTTGGTTGCATTATTTAAGGACTTTGTTGCATTATTTAAGGATTCTGCTGCATTATTTAAGGACTTTGTTGCATTATTTAAGGACGCTGCTGCGGTATTTAAGGACTCTGCTACATTATATAAGGACTTTGCTGCATTATTTCAGGACTCGGCTGCATTATTAAGGGCGTTGCTGCATTTTATTTAAGGAATTTATTGCATTATTTAAGGACTCTGTGCATTATTTAAGGAATTTGCTGCATTATTTAAGGACTCTGCTGCATTATTTAATGACTCTGCTGCGGTATTTAAGGACTCTGCTGCATTATTTAAGCACTCTGCTGCTTTATTTATGGACTTTGCTGCATTATTTAAGGACTCTGCTGTGGTATTTTAAGACTCTGCTGCATTATTTAAGGACTTTGATGCATTATTTAAGAACTCTGCCGCAGTATTTAAGGACTCTGCTGCATTATTTAAGGTCTTTGATGCATTATTTAAGGACTCTTCTGAATTATTTAAGGACTTTGCTGCATTATTTAAGGACTTTGATGCATTATTTAAGGACGCTGCTGCATTATTTAAGGACTTTGCTGCATTATTTAAGGACTTTGATGTATTATTTAAGGACGCCGCTGCAGAATTTAAGTAATCTGCTGCATTATTTAAGGACTCTGCTGCATTATTTAAGGACTTTGCTGCATTATTTAAGGACTCTGCTGTATTATTAAGCACGTTGCTGCATTAATTAAGGACTTTATTGCATTATTTAAGGAATTTGATGCATTATTTAAGGACTCTGCTGCATTATTTAAGGACTTTGCTGCATTATTTAAGGACTCTGCTTCATTATTTAAGGACTTTGTTGCATTATTTAAGGACTCTGCTGCATTATTTAAAGACTTTGCTGCATTATTTAAGTACTCTGGTGCATTATTTAAGGACTCTGCTGCATTATTTAAAGACTTTGCTGCATTATTTAAGTACTCTGGTGCATTATTTAAGGACTTTGTTGCTTTATTTAAGGACTTTGCTGCATTATTTAAGGACTTTGTTGCATTATTTAAGGACTCTGCTGCATTATTTAAGGACTTTGCTGCATTATTTAAGTATGCTGCTGCAGTATTTAAGGCCTCTGCTGCATTATTTAAGGACTCTGCTGCATTTTTAAGGACGTTGCTGCATTATTTAAGGACTTTATTGCATTATTTAAGGATTCTGCTGCATTATTTAAGGAATTTGCTGCATTATTTAAGGACTCTGCTGCATTATTTAAGGACTTTGTTGCATTATTTAATGACTCTGCTGGGGTATTTAAGGACTCTGCTGCATTATTTAAGGACTTTGTTGCATTATTTAAGGACTCTGCTGCATTATTTAAGGACTTTGCTGCATTATTTAAGGACTTTGTTGCATTATTTAAGGACTCTGCTGCATTCTTTAAGGACTTCGTTGCATTATTTAAGGACTCTGCTGCATTATTTAAAGACTTTGCTGCATTATTTAAGTACTCTGGTGCATTATTTAAGGACTCTGCTGCATTATTTAAGGACTTAGCTGCATTATTTAAGGACTCTGCTGCATTATTTAAGGACTTTGCTGCATTATTTAAGTATGCTGCTGCGGTATTTAAGGCCTCTGCTGCATTATTTAAGGACTCTGCTGCATTATTAAGGACGTTGCTGCATTATTTAAGGACTTTATTGCATTATTTAAGGATTCTGCTGCATTATTTAAGGAATTTGCTGCATTATTTAAGGACTCTGCTGCATTATTTAAGGACTTTGTTGCATTATTTAATGACTCTGCTGGGGTATTTAAGGACTCTGCTGCATTATTTAAGGGCTTTGCTGCATTATTTAAGGACTCTGCTGCAGTATTTAAGGACTCTGCTGCATTATTTAAGGACTTTGATGCATTATTTAAGGACGCTGCTGCAGAATTTAAGGAATCTGCTGCATTATTTAAGGACTTTGTTGCATTATTTAAGGACTCTGCTGCATTATTTAAGGACTTTGCTGCATTATTTAAGGACTTTGATGCATTATTTAAGGACGCTGCTGCAGAATTTAAGTAATCTGCTGCATTATTTAAGGACTCTGCTGCATTATTTAAGGACTTTGCTGCATTATTTAAGGACTCTGCTGCATTATTTAAGGACTTTGTTGCATTATTTAATGACTCTGCTGCGGTATTTAAGGACTCTGCTGTATTATTTAAGGACTTTGCTGCATTATTTAAGGACTCTGCTTCATTATTTAAGGACTTTGTTGCATTATTTAAGGACTCTGCTGCATTCTTTAAGGACTTCGTTGCATTATTTAAGGACTCTGCTGCATTATTTAAAGACTTTGCTGCATTATTTAAGTACTCTGGTGCATTATTTAAGGACTCTGCTGCATTATTTAAGGACTTAGCTGCATTATTTAAGGACTCTGCAGCATTATTTAAGGACTTTGCTGCATTATTTAAGTATGCTGCTGCGGTATTTAAGGCCTCTGCTGCATTATTTAAGGACTCTGCTGCATTATTAAGGACGTTGCTGCATTATTTAAGGACTTTATTGCATTATTTAAGGATTCTGCTGCATTATTTAAGGAATTTGCTGCATTATTTAAGGACTCTGCTGCATTATTTAAGGACTTTGTTGCATTATTTAATGACTCTGCTGGGGTATTTAAGGACTCTGCTGCATTATTTAAGGGCTTTGCTGCATTATTTAAGGACTCTGCTGCAGTATTTAAGGACTCTGCTGCATTATTTAAGGACTTTGATGCATTATTTAAGGACGCTGCTGCAGAATTTAAGGAATCTGCTGCATTATTTAAGGACTTTGTTGCATTATTTAAGGACTATGCTGCATTATGTAAGGACTCTGCTGCATTATTTAAGGACTTTGCTGCATTATTTAATTACTCTGCTGCATTATTTAAGGACTTTGTTGCATTATTTAAGGACTCTGCTGCATTATTTAAGGACTTTGCTGCATTATTTAATGACTTTGATGCATTATTTATGGACGCTGCTGCAGAATTTAAGTAATCTGCTGCATTATTTAAGGACTCTGCTGCATTATTTAAGGACTTTGCTGCATTATTTAAGGACTCTGCTGCATTATTTAAGGACTTTGTTGCATTATTTAATGACTCTGCTGCGGTATTTAAGGACTCTGCTGCATTATTTAAGGACTTTGCTGCATTATTTAAGGACTTTGCTGCAGTAATTAAGGAATCTGCTGCATTATTTAAGGACTTTGTTGCATTATTTAAGGACTGTGCTGCATTGCTTAAGGACTCTGCTGCATTATTTAAGGACTTTGCTGCATTATTTAAGGACTTTGTTGCATTATTTAAGGACTCTGCTGCATTATTTAAGGACTTTGTTGCATTATTTAAGGACTCTGTTGCATTATTTAAGGACTTTGCTGCATTATTTAAGTACTCTGGTGCATTATTTAAGGACTTTGTTGCACTATTTAAGGACTCTGCTGCATTATTTAAGGACTTTGTTGCATTATTTAAGGACTCTGCTGCATTATTTAAGGACTTTGTTGCATTATTTAATGACTCTGCTGCGGTATTTAAGGACTCTGCTGCATTATTTAAGGACTTTGCTGCATTATTTAAGGACTTTGCTGCAGTAATTAAGGAATCTGCTGCATTATTTAAGGACTTTGTTGCATTATTTAAGGACTGTGCTGCATTGCTTAAGGACTCTGCTGCATTATTTAAGGACTTTGCTGCATTATTTAAGGACTTTGTTGCATTATTTAAGGACTCTGCTGCATTATTTAAGGACTTTGTTGCATTATTTAAGGACTCTGTTGCATTATTTAAGGACTTTGCTGCATTATTTAAGTACTCTGGTGCATTATTTAAGGACTTTGTTGCACTATTTAAGGACTCTGCTGCATTATTTAAGGACTTTGTTGCATTATTTAAGGACTCTGCTGCATTATTTAAGGACTTTGCTGCATTATTTAAGGACTCTGCTGCATTATTTAAGGACTTTGTTGCATTATTTAATGACTCTGCTGCGGTATTTAAGGACTCTTCTGCATTTTTTAAGGACTTTGCTGCATTATTTAAGGACTCTGCTTCATTATTTAAGGACTTTGTTGCATTATTTAAGGACTCTGCTGCATTATTTAAGGACTTTGCTGCATTATTTAAGGACTCTGCTGCATTATTTAAGGACTTTGTTGCACTATTTAATGACTCTGCTGCGGTATTTAAGGACTCTTCTGCATTATTTAAGGACTTTGCTGCATTATTTAAGGACTCTGCTTCATTATTTAAGGACTTTGTTGCATTATTTAAGGACTCTGCTGCATTATTTAAGGACTTTGTTGCATTATTTAAGGACTCTGCTGCATTATTTAAAGACTTTGCTGCATTATTTAAGTACTCTGGTGCATTATTTAAGGACTCTGCTGCATTATTTAAAGACTTTTCTGCATTATTTAAGTACTCTGGTGCATTATTTAAGGACTTTGTTGCATTATTTAAGTATGCTGCTGCGGTATTTAAGGCCTCTGCTGCATTATTTAAGGACTCTGCTGCATTATTAAGGACGTTGCTGCATTATTTAAGGACTTTATTGCATTATTTAAGGATTCTGCTAAATTATTTAAGGAATTTGCTGCATTATTTAAGGACTCTGCTGCATTATTTAAGGACTTTGTTGCATTATTTAATGACTCTGCTGGGGTATTTAAGGACTCTGCTGCATTATTTAAGGGCTTTGCTGCATTATTTAAGGACTCTGCTGCAGTATTTAAGGACTCTGCTGCATTATTTAAGGACTTTGATGCATTATTTAAGGACGCTGCTGCAGAATTTAAGGAATCTGCTGCATTATTTAAGGACTTTGTTGCATTATTTAAGGACTATGCTGCATTATGTAAGGACTCTGCTGCATTATTTAAGGACTTTGCTGCATTATTTAATTACTCTGCTGCATTATTTAAGGACTCTGTTGCATTATTTAAGGACTCTGCAGCATTATTTAAGGACTTTGCTGCATTATTTAAGGACTTTGATGCATTATTTAAGGACGCTGCTGCAGAATTTAAGTAATCTGCTGCATTATTTAAGGACTCTGCTGCATTATTTAAGGACTTTGCTGCATTATTTAAGGACTCTGCTGCATTATTTAAGGACTTTGTTGCATTATTTAATGACTCTGCTGCGGTATTTAAGGACTCTGCTGCATTATTTAAGGACTTTGCTGCATTATTTAAGGACTTTGCGGCAGTAATTAAGGAATCTGCTGCATTATTTAAGGACTTTGTTGCATTATTTAAGGACTGTGCTGCATTGCTTAAGGACTCTGCTGCATTATTTAAGGACGTTGCTGCATTATTTAAGGACTTTGTTGCATTATTTAAGGACTCTGCTGCATTATTTAAGGACTTTGTTGCATTATTTAAGGACTCTGTTGCATTATTTAAGGACTTTGCTGCATTATTTAAGTACTCTGGTGCATTATTTAAGGACTTTGTTGCATTATTTAAGGACTCTGCTGCATTATTTAAGGACTTTGTTGCATTATTTAAGGACTCTGCTGCATTATTTAAGGACTTTGCTGCATTATTTAAGTATGCTGCTGCGGTATTTAAGGCCTCTGCTGCATTATTTAAGGACTTTGCTGCATTATTTAAGGACTCTTCTGCATTATTAAGGACGGTGCTGCATTATTTAAGTACTTTATTGCATTATTTAAGGATTCTGCTGCATTATTTAAAGAATTTGCTGCATTATTTAAGGACTCTGCTGCATTATTTAAGGACTTTGTTGCATCATTTAATGACTCTGCTGCAGTATTTAAAGACTCTGTTGCATTATTTAAGGACTTTGATGCATTATTTAAGGAGGCTGCTGCAGAATTTAAGGAATCTGCTGCATTATTTAAGGACTTTGTTGCATTATTTAAGGACTCTGTTGCATTATTTAAGGACTTTGCTGCATTATTTAAGTACTCTGGTGCATTATTTAAGGACTTTGTTGCATTATTTAAGGACTCTGCTGCATTATTTAAGGACTTTGTTGCATTATTTAAGGACTCTGCTGCATTATTTAAGGACTTTGCTGCATTATTTAAGGACTCTGTTGCATTATTTAAGGACTTTGCTGCATTATTTAAGTACTCTGGTGCATTATTTAAGGACTTTATTGCATTATTTAAGGATTCTGCTGCATTATTTAAGGAATTTGCTGCATTATTTAAGAACTTTGCTGCAGTATTTAAGGACTCTGCTGCATTATTTAAGGACTTTATTGCATTATTTAAGGACCCTGCTGCAGAATTTAAGGAATCTGCTGCATTACTTAAGGACTTTGTTGCATTATTTAAGGACTCTGCTGCATTATTTAAGGACTTTGCTGCATTATTTAAGGACTTTGATGTATTATTTAAGGACGCCGCTGCAGAATTTAAGTAATCTGCTGCATTATTTAAGGACTCTGCTGCATTATTTAAGGACTTTGCTGCATTATTTAAGGACTCTGCTGTATTATTAAGCACGTTGCTGCATTAATTAAGGACTTTATTGCATTATTTAAGGAATTTGATGCATTATTTAAGGACTCTGCTGCATTATTTAAGGACTTTGCTGCATTATTTAAGGACTCTGCTTCATTATTTAAGGACTTTGTTGCATTATTTAAGGACTCTGCTGCATTATTTAAAGACTTTGCTGCATTATTTAAGTACTCTGGTGCATTATTTAAGGACTCTGCTGCATTATTTAAAGACTTTGCTGCATTATTTAAGTACTCTGGTGCATTATTTAAGGACTTTGTTGCTTTATTTAAGGACTTTGCTGCATTATTTAAGGACTTTGTTGCATTATTTAAGGACTCTGCTGCATTATTTAAGGACTTTGCTGCATTATTTAAGTATGCTGCTGCAGTATTTAAGGCCTCTGCTGCATTATTTAAGGACTCTGCTGCATTTTTAAGGACGTTGCTGCATTATTTAAGGACTTTATTGCATTATTTAAGGATTCTGCTGCATTATTTAAGGAATTTGCTGCATTATTTAAGGACTCTGCTGCATTATTTAAGGACTTTGTTGCATTATTTAATGACTCTGCTGGGGTATTTAAGGACTCTGCTGCATTATTTAAGGACTTTGTTGCATTATTTAAGGACTCTGCTGCATTATTTAAGGACTTTGCTGCATTATTTAAGGACTTTGATGCATTATTTAAGGACGCTGCTGCAGAATTTAAGTAATCTGCTGCATTATTTAAGGACTCTGCTGCATTATTTAAGGACTTTGCTGCATTATTTAAGGACTCTGCTGCATTATTTAAGGACTTTGTTGCATTATTTAATGACTCTGCTGCGGTATTTAAGGACTCTGCTGTATTATTTAAGGACTTTGCTGCATTATTTAAGGACTCTGCTTCATTATTTAAGGACTTTGTTGCATTATTTAAGGACTCTGCTGCATTCTTTAAGGACTTCGTTGCATTATTTAAGGACTCTGCTGCATTATTTAAAGACTTTGCTGCATTATTTAAGTACTCTGGTGCATTATTTAAGGACTCTGCTGCATTATTTAAGGACTTAGCTGCATTATTTAAGGACTCTGCAGCATTATTTAAGGACTTTGCTGCATTATTTAAGTATGCTGCTGCGGTATTTAAGGCCTCTGCTGCATTATTTAAGGACTCTGCTGCATTATTAAGGACGTTGCTGCATTATTTAAGGACTTTATTGCATTATTTAAGGATTCTGCTGCATTATTTAAGGAATTTGCTGCATTATTTAAGGACTCTGCTGCATTATTTAAGGACTTTGTTGCATTATTTAATGACTCTGCTGGGGTATTTAAGGACTCTGCTGCATTATTTAAGGGCTTTGCTGCATTATTTAAGGACTCTGCTGCAGTATTTAAGGACTCTGCTGCATTATTTAAGGACTTTGATGCATTATTTAAGGACGCTGCTGCAGAATTTAAGGAATCTGCTGCATTATTTAAGGACTTTGTTGCATTATTTAAGGACTATGCTGCATTATGTAAGGACTCTGCTGCATTATTTAAGGACTTTGCTGCATTATTTAATTACTCTGCTGCATTATTTAAGGACTTTGTTGCATTATTTAAGGACTCTGCTGCATTATTTAAGGACTTTGCTGCATTATTTAATGACTTTGATGCATTATTTATGGACGCTGCTGCAGAATTTAAGTAATCTGCTGCATTATTTAAGGACTCTGCTGCATTATTTAAGGACTTTGCTGCATTATTTAAGGACTCTGCTGCATTATTTAAGGACTTTGTTGCATTATTTAATGACTCTGCTGCGGTATTTAAGGACTCTGCTGCATTATTTAAGGACTTTGCTGCATTATTTAAGGACTTTGCTGCAGTAATTAAGGAATCTGCTGCATTATTTAAGGACTTTGTTGCATTATTTAAGGACTGTGCTGCATTGCTTAAGGACTCTGCTGCATTATTTAAGGACTTTGCTGCATTATTTAAGGACTTTGTTGCATTATTTAAGGACTCTGCTGCATTATTTAAGGACTTTGTTGCATTATTTAAGGACTCTGTTGCATTATTTAAGGACTTTGCTGCATTATTTAAGTACTCTGGTGCATTATTTAAGGACTTTGTTGCACTATTTAAGGACTCTGCTGCATTATTTAAGGACTTTGTTGCATTATTTAAGGACTCTGCTGCATTATTTAAGGACTTTGCTGCATTATTTAAGGACTCTGCTGCATTATTTAAGGACTTTGTTGCATTATTTAATGACTCTGCTGCGGTATTTAAGGACTCTTCTGCATTTTTTAAGGACTTTGCTGCATTATTTAAGGACTCTGCTTCATTATTTAAGGACTTTGTTGCATTATTTAAGGACTCTGCTGCATTATTTAAGGACTTTGCTGCATTATTTAAGGACTCTGCTGCATTATTTAAGGACTTTGTTGCACTATTTAATGACTCTGCTGCGGTATTTAAGGACTCTTCTGCATTATTTAAGGACTTTGCTGCATTATTTAAGGACTCTGCTTCATTATTTAAGGACTTTGTTGCATTATTTAAGGACTCTGCTGCATTATTTAAGGACTTTGTTGCATTATTTAAGGACTCTGCTGCATTATTTAAAGACTTTGCTGCATTATTTAAGTACTCTGGTGCATTATTTAAGGACTCTGCTGCATTATTTAAAGACTTTTCTGCATTATTTAAGTACTCTGGTGCATTATTTAAGGACTTTGTTGCATTATTTAAGTATGCTGCTGCGGTATTTAAGGCCTCTGCTGCATTATTTAAGGACTCTGCTGCATTATTAAGGACGTTGCTGCATTATTTAAGGACTTTATTGCATTATTTAAGGATTCTGCTAAATTATTTAAGGAATTTGCTGCATTATTTAAGGACTCTGCTGCATTATTTAAGGACTTTGTTGCATTATTTAATGACTCTGCTGGGGTATTTAAGGACTCTGCTGCATTATTTAAGGGCTTTGCTGCATTATTTAAGGACTCTGCTGCAGTATTTAAGGACTCTGCTGCATTATTTAAGGACTTTGATGCATTATTTAAGGACGCTGCTGCAGAATTTAAGGAATCTGCTGCATTATTTAAGGACTTTGTTGCATTATTTAAGGACTATGCTGCATTATGTAAGGACTCTGCTGCATTATTTAAGGACTTTGCTGCATTATTTAATTACTCTGCTGCATTATTTAAGGACTCTGTTGCATTATTTAAGGACTCTGCAGCATTATTTAAGGACTTTGCTGCATTATTTAAGGACTTTGATGCATTATTTAAGGACGCTGCTGCAGAATTTAAGTAATCTGCTGCATTATTTAAGGACTCTGCTGCATTATTTAAGGACTTTGCTGCATTATTTAAGGACTCTGCTGCATTATTTAAGGACTTTGTTGCATTATTTAATGACTCTGCTGCGGTATTTAAGGACTCTGCTGCATTATTTAAGGACTTTGCTGCATTATTTAAGGACTTTGCGGCAGTAATTAAGGAATCTGCTGCATTATTTAAGGACTTTGTTGCATTATTTAAGGACTGTGCTGCATTGCTTAAGGACTCTGCTGCATTATTTAAGGACGTTGCTGCATTATTTAAGGACTTTGTTGCATTATTTAAGGACTCTGCTGCATTATTTAAGGACTTTGTTGCATTATTTAAGGACTCTGTTGCATTATTTAAGGACTTTGCTGCATTATTTAAGTACTCTGGTGCATTATTTAAGGACTTTGTTGCATTATTTAAGGACTCTGCTGCATTATTTAAGGACTTTGTTGCATTATTTAAGGACTCTGCTGCATTATTTAAGGACTTTGCTGCATTATTTAAGTATGCTGCTGCGGTATTTAAGGCCTCTGCTGCATTATTTAAGGACTTTGCTGCATTATTTAAGGACTCTTCTGCATTATTAAGGACGGTGCTGCATTATTTAAGTACTTTATTGCATTATTTAAGGATTCTGCTGCATTATTTAAAGAATTTGCTGCATTATTTAAGGACTCTGCTGCATTATTTAAGGACTTTGTTGCATCATTTAATGACTCTGCTGCAGTATTTAAAGACTCTGTTGCATTATTTAAGGACTTTGATGCATTATTTAAGGAGGCTGCTGCAGAATTTAAGGAATCTGCTGCATTATTTAAGGACTTTGTTGCATTATTTAAGGACTCTGCTGCATTATTTAAGGACGCTGCTGCAGTATTTAAGGCCTCTTCTGCATTATTTAAGGATTTTGCTGCATTATTTAAGGACTCTACTGCATTATTAAGGACGTTGCTGCATTATTTAAGGACTTTATTGCATTATTTAAGGATTCTGCTGCATTATTTAAGGAATTAGCTGCATTATTTAAGTACTCTGCTGCATTATTTAAGGAGTTGGTTGCATTATTTAAGGACTTTGTTGCATTATTTAAGGATTCTGCTGCATTATTTAAGGACTTTGTTGCATTATTTAAGGACGCTGCTGCGGTATTTAAGGACTCTGCTACATTATATAAGGACTTTGCTGCATTATTTCAGGACTCGGCTGCATTATTAAGGGCGTTGCTGCATTTTATTTAAGGAATTTATTGCATTATTTAAGGACTCTGTGCATTATTTAAGGAATTTGCTGCATTATTTAAGGACTCTGCTGCATTATTTAATGACTCTGCTGCGGTATTTAAGGACTCTGCTGCATTATTTAAGCACTCTGCTGCTTTATTTATGGACTTTGCTGCATTATTTAAGGACTCTGCTGTGGTATTTTAAGACTCTGCTGCATTATTTAAGGACTTTGATGCATTATTTAAGAACTCTGCCGCAGTATTTAAGGACTCTGCTGCATTATTTAAGGTCTTTGATGCATTATTTAAGGACTCTTCTGAATTATTTAAGGACTTTGCTGCATTATTTAAGGACTTTGATGCATTATTTAAGGACGCTGCTGCATTATTTAAGGACTTTGCTGCATTATTTAAGGACTTTGATGTATTATTTAAGGACGCCGCTGCAGAATTTAAGTAATCTGCTGCATTATTTAAGGACTCTGCTGCATTATTTAAGGACTTTGCTGCATTATTTAAGGACTCTGCTGTATTATTAAGCACGTTGCTGCATTAATTAAGGACTTTATTGCATTATTTAAGGAATTTGATGCATTATTTAAGGACTCTGCTGCATTATTTAAGGACTTTGCTGCATTATTTAAGGACTCTGCTTCATTATTTAAGGACTTTGTTGCATTATTTAAGGACTCTGCTGCATTATTTAAAGACTTTGCTGCATTATTTAAGTACTCTGGTGCATTATTTAAGGACTCTGCTGCATTATTTAAAGACTTTGCTGCATTATTTAAGTACTCTGGTGCATTATTTAAGGACTTTGTTGCTTTATTTAAGGACTTTGCTGCATTATTTAAGGACTTTGTTGCATTATTTAAGGACTCTGCTGCATTATTTAAGGACTTTGCTGCATTATTTAAGTATGCTGCTGCAGTATTTAAGGCCTCTGCTGCATTATTTAAGGACTCTGCTGCATTTTTAAGGACGTTGCTGCATTATTTAAGGACTTTATTGCATTATTTAAGGATTCTGCTGCATTATTTAAGGAATTTGCTGCATTATTTAAGGACTCTGCTGCATTATTTAAGGACTTTGTTGCATTATTTAATGACTCTGCTGGGGTATTTAAGGACTCTGCTGCATTATTTAAGGACTTTGTTGCATTATTTAAGGACTCTGCTGCATTATTTAAGGACTTTGCTGCATTATTTAAGGACTTTGTTGCATTATTTAAGGACTCTGCTGCATTCTTTAAGGACTTCGTTGCATTATTTAAGGACTCTGCTGCATTATTTAAAGACTTTGCTGCATTATTTAAGTACTCTGGTGCATTATTTAAGGACTCTGCTGCATTATTTAAGGACTTAGCTGCATTATTTAAGGACTCTGCTGCATTATTTAAGGACTTTGCTGCATTATTTAAGTATGCTGCTGCGGTATTTAAGGCCTCTGCTGCATTATTTAAGGACTCTGCTGCATTATTAAGGACGTTGCTGCATTATTTAAGGACTTTATTGCATTATTTAAGGATTCTGCTGCATTATTTAAGGAATTTGCTGCATTATTTAAGGACTCTGCTGCATTATTTAAGGACTTTGTTGCATTATTTAATGACTCTGCTGGGGTATTTAAGGACTCTGCTGCATTATTTAAGGGCTTTGCTGCATTATTTAAGGACTCTGCTGCAGTATTTAAGGACTCTGCTGCATTATTTAAGGACTTTGATGCATTATTTAAGGACGCTGCTGCAGAATTTAAGGAATCTGCTGCATTATTTAAGGACTTTGTTGCATTATTTAAGGACTCTGCTGCATTATTTAAGGACTTTGCTGCATTATTTAAGGACTTTGATGCATTATTTAAGGACGCTGCTGCAGAATTTAAGTAATCTGCTGCATTATTTAAGGACTCTGCTGCATTATTTAAGGACTTTGCTGCATTATTTAAGGACTCTGCTGCATTATTTAAGGACTTTGTTGCATTATTTAATGACTCTGCTGCGGTATTTAAGGACTCTGCTGTATTATTTAAGGACTTTGCTGCATTATTTAAGGACTCTGCTTCATTATTTAAGGACTTTGTTGCATTATTTAAGGACTCTGCTGCATTCTTTAAGGACTTCGTTGCATTATTTAAGGACTCTGCTGCATTATTTAAAGACTTTGCTGCATTATTTAAGTACTCTGGTGCATTATTTAAGGACTCTGCTGCATTATTTAAGGACTTAGCTGCATTATTTAAGGACTCTGCAGCATTATTTAAGGACTTTGCTGCATTATTTAAGTATGCTGCTGCGGTATTTAAGGCCTCTGCTGCATTATTTAAGGACTCTGCTGCATTATTAAGGACGTTGCTGCATTATTTAAGGACTTTATTGCATTATTTAAGGATTCTGCTGCATTATTTAAGGAATTTGCTGCATTATTTAAGGACTCTGCTGCATTATTTAAGGACTTTGTTGCATTATTTAATGACTCTGCTGGGGTATTTAAGGACTCTGCTGCATTATTTAAGGGCTTTGCTGCATTATTTAAGGACTCTGCTGCAGTATTTAAGGACTCTGCTGCATTATTTAAGGACTTTGATGCATTATTTAAGGACGCTGCTGCAGAATTTAAGGAATCTGCTGCATTATTTAAGGACTTTGTTGCATTATTTAAGGACTATGCTGCATTATGTAAGGACTCTGCTGCATTATTTAAGGACTTTGCTGCATTATTTAATTACTCTGCTGCATTATTTAAGGACTTTGTTGCATTATTTAAGGACTCTGCTGCATTATTTAAGGACTTTGCTGCATTATTTAATGACTTTGATGCATTATTTATGGACGCTGCTGCAGAATTTAAGTAATCTGCTGCATTATTTAAGGACTCTGCTGCATTATTTAAGGACTTTGCTGCATTATTTAAGGACTCTGCTGCATTATTTAAGGACTTTGTTGCATTATTTAATGACTCTGCTGCGGTATTTAAGGACTCTGCTGCATTATTTAAGGACTTTGCTGCATTATTTAAGGACTTTGCTGCAGTAATTAAGGAATCTGCTGCATTATTTAAGGACTTTGTTGCATTATTTAAGGACTGTGCTGCATTGCTTAAGGACTCTGCTGCATTATTTAAGGACTTTGCTGCATTATTTAAGGACTTTGTTGCATTATTTAAGGACTCTGCTGCATTATTTAAGGACTTTGTTGCATTATTTAAGGACTCTGTTGCATTATTTAAGGACTTTGCTGCATTATTTAAGTACTCTGGTGCATTATTTAAGGACTTTGTTGCACTATTTAAGGACTCTGCTGCATTATTTAAGGACTTTGTTGCATTATTTAAGGACTCTGCTGCATTATTTAAGGACTTTGTTGCATTATTTAATGACTCTGCTGCGGTATTTAAGGACTCTGCTGCATTATTTAAGGACTTTGCTGCATTATTTAAGGACTTTGCTGCAGTAATTAAGGAATCTGCTGCATTATTTAAGGACTTTGTTGCATTATTTAAGGACTGTGCTGCATTGCTTAAGGACTCTGCTGCATTATTTAAGGACTTTGCTGCATTATTTAAGGACTTTGTTGCATTATTTAAGGACTCTGCTGCATTATTTAAGGACTTTGTTGCATTATTTAAGGACTCTGTTGCATTATTTAAGGACTTTGCTGCATTATTTAAGTACTCTGGTGCATTATTTAAGGACTTTGTTGCACTATTTAAGGACTCTGCTGCATTATTTAAGGACTTTGTTGCATTATTTAAGGACTCTGCTGCATTATTTAAGGACTTTGCTGCATTATTTAAGGACTCTGCTGCATTATTTAAGGACTTTGTTGCATTATTTAATGACTCTGCTGCGGTATTTAAGGACTCTTCTGCATTTTTTAAGGACTTTGCTGCATTATTTAAGGACTCTGCTTCATTATTTAAGGACTTTGTTGCATTATTTAAGGACTCTGCTGCATTATTTAAGGACTTTGCTGCATTATTTAAGGACTCTGCTGCATTATTTAAGGACTTTGTTGCACTATTTAATGACTCTGCTGCGGTATTTAAGGACTCTTCTGCATTATTTAAGGACTTTGCTGCATTATTTAAGGACTCTGCTTCATTATTTAAGGACTTTGTTGCATTATTTAAGGACTCTGCTGCATTATTTAAGGACTTTGTTGCATTATTTAAGGACTCTGCTGCATTATTTAAAGACTTTGCTGCATTATTTAAGTACTCTGGTGCATTATTTAAGGACTCTGCTGCATTATTTAAAGACTTTTCTGCATTATTTAAGTACTCTGGTGCATTATTTAAGGACTTTGTTGCATTATTTAAGTATGCTGCTGCGGTATTTAAGGCCTCTGCTGCATTATTTAAGGACTCTGCTGCATTATTAAGGACGTTGCTGCATTATTTAAGGACTTTATTGCATTATTTAAGGATTCTGCTAAATTATTTAAGGAATTTGCTGCATTATTTAAGGACTCTGCTGCATTATTTAAGGACTTTGTTGCATTATTTAATGACTCTGCTGGGGTATTTAAGGACTCTGCTGCATTATTTAAGGGCTTTGCTGCATTATTTAAGGACTCTGCTGCAGTATTTAAGGACTCTGCTGCATTATTTAAGGACTTTGATGCATTATTTAAGGACGCTGCTGCAGAATTTAAGGAATCTGCTGCATTATTTAAGGACTTTGTTGCATTATTTAAGGACTATGCTGCATTATGTAAGGACTCTGCTGCATTATTTAAGGACTTTGCTGCATTATTTAATTACTCTGCTGCATTATTTAAGGACTCTGTTGCATTATTTAAGGACTCTGCAGCATTATTTAAGGACTTTGCTGCATTATTTAAGGACTTTGATGCATTATTTAAGGACGCTGCTGCAGAATTTAAGTAATCTGCTGCATTATTTAAGGACTCTGCTGCATTATTTAAGGACTTTGCTGCATTATTTAAGGACTCTGCTGCATTATTTAAGGACTTTGTTGCATTATTTAATGACTCTGCTGCGGTATTTAAGGACTCTGCTGCATTATTTAAGGACTTTGCTGCATTATTTAAGGACTTTGCGGCAGTAATTAAGGAATCTGCTGCATTATTTAAGGACTTTGTTGCATTATTTAAGGACTGTGCTGCATTGCTTAAGGACTCTGCTGCATTATTTAAGGACGTTGCTGCATTATTTAAGGACTTTGTTGCATTATTTAAGGACTCTGCTGCATTATTTAAGGACTTTGTTGCATTATTTAAGGACTCTGTTGCATTATTTAAGGACTTTGCTGCATTATTTAAGTACTCTGGTGCATTATTTAAGGACTTTGTTGCATTATTTAAGGACTCTGCTGCATTATTTAAGGACTTTGTTGCATTATTTAAGGACTCTGCTGCATTATTTAAGGACTTTGCTGCATTATTTAAGTATGCTGCTGCGGTATTTAAGGCCTCTGCTGCATTATTTAAGGACTTTGCTGCATTATTTAAGGACTCTTCTGCATTATTAAGGACGGTGCTGCATTATTTAAGTACTTTATTGCATTATTTAAGGATTCTGCTGCATTATTTAAAGAATTTGCTGCATTATTTAAGGACTCTGCTGCATTATTTAAGGACTTTGTTGCATCATTTAATGACTCTGCTGCAGTATTTAAAGACTCTGTTGCATTATTTAAGGACTTTGATGCATTATTTAAGGAGGCTGCTGCAGAATTTAAGGAATCTGCTGCATTATTTAAGGACTTTGTTGCATTATTTAAGGACTCTGCTGCATTATTTAAGGACGCTGCTGCAGTATTTAAGGCCTCTTCTGCATTATTTAAGGATTTTGCTGCATTATTTAAGGACTCTACTGCATTATTAAGGACGTTGCTGCATTATTTAAGGACTTTATTGCATTATTTAAGGATTCTGCTGCATTATTTAAGGAATTAGCTGCATTATTTAAGTACTCTGCTGCATTATTTAAGGAGTTGGTTGCATTATTTAAGGACTTTGTTGCATTATTTAAGGATTCTGCTGCATTATTTAAGGACTTTGTTGCATTATTTAAGGACGCTGCTGCGGTATTTAAGGACTCTGCTACATTATATAAGGACTTTGCTGCATTATTTCAGGACTCGGCTGCATTATTAAGGGCGTTGCTGCATTTTATTTAAGGAATTTATTTCATTATTTAAGGACTCTGTGCATTATTTAAGGAATTTGCTGCATTATTTAAGGACTCTGCTGCATTATTTAATGACTCTGCTGCGGTATTTAAGGACTCTGCTGCATTATTTAAGCACTCTGCTGCTTTATTTATGGACTTTGCTGCATTATTTAAGGACTCTGCTGTGGTATTTTAAGACTCTGCTGCATTATTTAAGGACTTTGATGCATTATTTAAGAACTCTGCCGCAGTATTTAAGGACTCTGCTGCATTATTTAAGGTCTTTGATGCATTATTTAAGGACTCTTCTGAATTATTTAAGGACTTTGCTGCATTATTTAAGGACTTTGATGCATTATTTAAGGACGCTGCTGCATTATTTAAGGACTTTGCTGCATTATTTAAGGACTTTGATGTATTATTTAAGGACGCCGCTGCAGAATTTAAGTAATCTGCTGCATTATTTAAGGACTCTGCTGCATTATTTAAGGACTTTGCTGCATTATTTAAGGACTCTGCTGTATTATTAAGCACGTTGCTGCATTAATTAAGGACTTTATTGCATTATTTAAGGAATTTGATGCATTATTTAAGGACTCTGCTGCATTATTTAAGGACTTTGCTGCATTATTTAAGGACTCTGCTTCATTATTTAAGGACTTTGTTGCATTATTTAAGGACTCTGCTGCATTATTTAAAGACTTTGCTGCATTATTTAAGTACTCTGGTGCATTATTTAAGGACTCTGCTGCATTATTTAAAGACTTTGCTGCATTATTTAAGTACTCTGGTGCATTATTTAAGGACTTTGTTGCTTTATTTAAGGACTTTGCTGCATTATTTAAGGACTTTGTTGCATTATTTAAGGACTCTGCTGCATTATTTAAGGACTTTGCTGCATTATTTAAGTATGCTGCTGCAGTATTTAAGGCCTCTGCTGCATTATTTAAGGACTCTGCTGCATTTTTAAGGACGTTGCTGCATTATTTAAGGACTTTATTGCATTATTTAAGGATTCTGCTGCATTATTTAAGGAATTTGCTGCATTATTTAAGGACTCTGCTGCATTATTTAAGGACTTTGTTGCATTATTTAATGACTCTGCTGGGGTATTTAAGGACTCTGCTGCATTATTTAAGGACTTTGTTGCATTATTTAAGGACTCTGCTGCATTATTTAAGGACTTTGCTGCATTATTTAAGGACTTTGTTGCATTATTTAAGGACTCTGCTGCATTCTTTAAGGACTTCGTTGCATTATTTAAGGACTCTGCTGCATTATTTAAAGACTTTGCTGCATTATTTAAGTACTCTGGTGCATTATTTAAGGACTCTGCTGCATTATTTAAGGACTTAGCTGCATTATTTAAGGACTCTGCTGCATTATTTAAGGACTTTGCTGCATTATTTAAGTATGCTGCTGCGGTATTTAAGGCCTCTGCTGCATTATTTAAGGACTCTGCTGCATTATTAAGGACGTTGCTGCATTATTTAAGGACTTTATTGCATTATTTAAGGATTCTGCTGCATTATTTAAGGAATTTGCTGCATTATTTAAGGACTCTGCTGCATTATTTAAGGACTTTGTTGCATTATTTAATGACTCTGCTGGGGTATTTAAGGACTCTGCTGCATTATTTAAGGGCTTTGCTGCATTATTTAAGGACTCTGCTGCAGTATTTAAGGACTCTGCTGCATTATTTAAGGACTTTGATGCATTATTTAAGGACGCTGCTGCAGAATTTAAGGAATCTGCTGCATTATTTAAGGACTTTGTTGCATTATTTAAGGACTCTGCTGCATTATTTAAGGACTTTGCTGCATTATTTAAGGACTTTGATGCATTATTTAAGGACGCTGCTGCAGAATTTAAGTAATCTGCTGCATTATTTAAGGACTCTGCTGCATTATTTAAGGACTTTGCTGCATTATTTAAGGACTCTGCTGCATTATTTAAGGACTTTGTTGCATTATTTAATGACTCTGCTGCGGTATTTAAGGACTCTGCTGTATTATTTAAGGACTTTGCTGCATTATTTAAGGACTCTGCTTCATTATTTAAGGACTTTGTTGCATTATTTAAGGACTCTGCTGCATTCTTTAAGGACTTCGTTGCATTATTTAAGGACTCTGCTGCATTATTTAAAGACTTTGCTGCATTATTTAAGTACTCTGGTGCATTATTTAAGGACTCTGCTGCATTATTTAAGGACTTAGCTGCATTATTTAAGGACTCTGCAGCATTATTTAAGGACTTTGCTGCATTATTTAAGTATGCTGCTGCGGTATTTAAGGCCTCTGCTGCATTATTTAAGGACTCTGCTGCATTATTAAGGACGTTGCTGCATTATTTAAGGACTTTATTGCATTATTTAAGGATTCTGCTGCATTATTTAAGGAATTTGCTGCATTATTTAAGGACTCTGCTGCATTATTTAAGGACTTTGTTGCATTATTTAATGACTCTGCTGGGGTATTTAAGGACTCTGCTGCATTATTTAAGGGCTTTGCTGCATTATTTAAGGACTCTGCTGCAGTATTTAAGGACTCTGCTGCATTATTTAAGGACTTTGATGCATTATTTAAGGACGCTGCTGCAGAATTTAAGGAATCTGCTGCATTATTTAAGGACTTTGTTGCATTATTTAAGGACTATGCTGCATTATGTAAGGACTCTGCTGCATTATTTAAGGACTTTGCTGCATTATTTAATTACTCTGCTGCATTATTTAAGGACTTTGTTGCATTATTTAAGGACTCTGCTGCATTATTTAAGGACTTTGCTGCATTATTTAATGACTTTGATGCATTATTTATGGACGCTGCTGCAGAATTTAAGTAATCTGCTGCATTATTTAAGGACTCTGCTGCATTATTTAAGGACTTTGCTGCATTATTTAAGGACTCTGCTGCATTATTTAAGGACTTTGTTGCATTATTTAATGACTCTGCTGCGGTATTTAAGGACTCTGCTGCATTATTTAAGGACTTTGCTGCATTATTTAAGGACTTTGCTGCAGTAATTAAGGAATCTGCTGCATTATTTAAGGACTTTGTTGCATTATTTAAGGACTGTGCTGCATTGCTTAAGGACTCTGCTGCATTATTTAAGGACTTTGCTGCATTATTTAAGGACTTTGTTGCATTATTTAAGGACTCTGCTGCATTATTTAAGGACTTTGTTGCATTATTTAAGGACTCTGTTGCATTATTTAAGGACTTTGCTGCATTATTTAAGTACTCTGGTGCATTATTTAAGGACTTTGTTGCACTATTTAAGGACTCTGCTGCATTATTTAAGGACTTTGTTGCATTATTTAAGGACTCTGCTGCATTATTTAAGGACTTTGCTGCATTATTTAAGGACTCTGCTGCATTATTTAAGGACTTTGTTGCATTATTTAATGACTCTGCTGCGGTATTTAAGGACTCTTCTGCATTTTTTAAGGACTTTGCTGCATTATTTAAGGACTCTGCTTCATTATTTAAGGACTTTGTTGCATTATTTAAGGACTCTGCTGCATTATTTAAGGACTTTGCTGCATTATTTAAGGACTCTGCTGCATTATTTAAGGACTTTGTTGCACTATTTAATGACTCTGCTGCGGTATTTAAGGACTCTTCTGCATTATTTAAGGACTTTGCTGCATTATTTAAGGACTCTGCTTCATTATTTAAGGACTTTGTTGCATTATTTAAGGACTCTGCTGCATTATTTAAGGACTTTGTTGCATTATTTAAGGACTCTGCTGCATTATTTAAAGACTTTGCTGCATTATTTAAGTACTCTGGTGCATTATTTAAGGACTCTGCTGCATTATTTAAAGACTTTTCTGCATTATTTAAGTACTCTGGTGCATTATTTAAGGACTTTGTTGCATTATTTAAGTATGCTGCTGCGGTATTTAAGGCCTCTGC
Source organism: Phyllobates terribilis (assembly GCF_046119375.1). Lineage (NCBI taxonomy): Eukaryota > Metazoa > Chordata > Amphibia > Anura > Dendrobatidae > Phyllobates > Phyllobates terribilis. Next base: position 274,747 of record NW_027362988.1, on the reverse strand, counting down.
TGCATTATTTAAGGACTCTGCTGCATTATTAAGGACGTTGCTGCATTATTTAAGGACTTTATTGCATTATTTAAGGATTCTGCTAAATTATTTAAGGAATTTGCTGCATTATTTAAGGACTCTGCTGCATTATTTAAGGACTTTGTTGCATTATTTAATGACTCTGCTGGGGTATTTAAGGACTCTGCTGCATTATTTAAGGGCTTTGCTGCATTATTTAAGGACTCTGCTGCAGTATTTAAGGACTCTGCTGCATTATTTAAGGACTTTGATGCATTATTTAAGGACGCTGCTGCAGAATTTAAGGAATCTGCTGCATTATTTAAGGACTTTGTTGCATTATTTAAGGACTATGCTGCATTATGTAAGGACTCTGCTGCATTATTTAAGGACTTTGCTGCATTATTTAATTACTCTGCTGCATTATTTAAGGACTCTGTTGCATTATTTAAGGACTCTGCAGCATTATTTAAGGACTTTGCTGCATTATTTAAGGACTTTGATGCATTATTTAAGGACGCTGCTGCAGAATTTAAGTAATCTGCTGCATTATTTAAGGACTCTGCTGCATTATTTAAGGACTTTGCTGCATTATTTAAGGACTCTGCTGCATTATTTAAGGACTTTGTTGCATTATTTAATGACTCTGCTGCGGTATTTAAGGACTCTGCTGCATTATTTAAGGACTTTGCTGCATTATTTAAGGACTTTGCGGCAGTAATTAAGGAATCTGCTGCATTATTTAAGGACTTTGTTGCATTATTTAAGGACTGTGCTGCATTGGTTAAGGACTCTGCTGCATTATTTAAGGACGTTGCTGCATTATTTAAGGACTTTGTTGCATTATTTAAGGACTCTGCTGCATTATTTAAGGACTTTGTTGCATTATTTAAGGACTCTGTTGCATTATTTAAGGACTTTGCTGCATTATTTAAGTACTCTGGTGCATTATTTAAGGACTTTGTTGCATTATTTAAGGACTCTGCTGCATTATTTAAGGACTTTGTTGCATTATTTAAGGACTCTGCTGCATTATTTAAGGACTTTGCTGCATTATTTAAGTATGCTGCTGCGGTATTTAAGGCCTCTGCTGCATTATTTAAGGACTTTGCTGCATTATTTAAGGACTCTTCTGCATTATTAAGGACGGTGCTGCATTATTTAAGTACTTTATTGCATTATTTAAGGATTCTGCTGCATTATTTAAAGAATTTGCTGCATTATTTAAGGACTCTGCTGCATTATTTAAGGACTTTGTTGCATCATTTAATGACTCTGCTGCAGTATTTAAAGACTCTGTTGCATTATTTAAGGACTTTGATGCATTATTTAAGGAGGCTGCTGCAGAATTTAAGGAATCTGCTGCATTATTTAAGGACTTTGTTGCATTATTTAAGGACTCTGCTGCATTATTTAAGGACGCTGCTGCAGTATTTAAGGCCTCTTCTGCATTATTTAAGGATTTTGCTGCATTATTTAAGGACTCTACTGCATTATTAAGGACGTTGCTGCATTATTTAAGGACTTTATTGCATTATTTAAGGATTCTGCTGCATTATTTAAGGAATTAGCTGCATTATTTAAGTACTCTGCTGCATTATTTAAGGAGTTGGTTGCATTATTTAAGGACTTTGTTGCATTATTTAAGGATTCTGCTGCATTATTTAAGGACTTTGTTGCATTATTTAAGGACGCTGCTGCGGTATTTAAGGACTCTGCTACATTATATAAGGACTTTGCTGCATTATTTCAGGACTCGGCTGCATTATTAAGGGCGTTGCTGCATTTTATTTAAGGAATTTATTGCATTATTTAAGGACTCTGTGCATTATTTAAGGAATTTGCTGCATTATTTAAGGACTCTGCTGCATTATTTAATGACTCTGCTGCGGTATTTAAGGACTCTGCTGCATTATTTAAGCACTCTGCTGCTTTATTTATGGACTTTGCTGCATTATTTAAGGACTCTGCTGTGGTATTTTAAGACTCTGCTGCATTATTTAAGGACTTTGATGCATTATTTAAGAACTCTGCCGCAGTATTTAAGGACTCTGCTGCATTATTTAAGGTCTTTGATGCATTATTTAAGGACTCTTCTGAATTATTTAAGGACTTTGCTGCATTATTTAAGGACTTTGATGCATTATTTAAGGACGCTGCTGCATTATTTAAGGACTTTGCTGCATTATTTAAGGACTTTGATGTATTATTTAAGGACGCCGCTGCAGAATTTAAGTAATCTGCTGCATTATTTAAGGACTCTGCTGCATTATTTAAGGACTTTGCTGCATTATTTAAGGACTCTGCTGTATTATTAAGCACGTTGCTGCATTAATTAAGGACTTTATTGCATTATTTAAGGAATTTGATGCATTATTTAAGGACTCTGCTGCATTATTTAAGGACTTTGCTGCATTATTTAAGGACTCTGCTTCATTATTTAAGGACTTTGTTGCATTATTTAAGGACTCTGCTGCATTATTTAAAGACTTTGCTGCATTATTTAAGTACTCTGGTGCATTATTTAAGGACTCTGCTGCATTATTTAAAGACTTTGCTGCATTATTTAAGTACTCTGGTGCATTATTTAAGGACTTTGTTGCTTTATTTAAGGACTTTGCTGCATTATTTAAGGACTTTGTTGCATTATTTAAGGACTCTGCTGCATTATTTAAGGACTTTGCTGCATTATTTAAGTATGCTGCTGCAGTATTTAAGGCCTCTGCTGCATTATTTAAGGACTCTGCTGCATTTTTAAGGACGTTGCTGCATTATTTAAGGACTTTATTGCATTATTTAAGGATTCTGCTGCATTATTTAAGGAATTTGCTGCATTATTTAAGGACTCTGCTGCATTATTTAAGGACTTTGTTGCATTATTTAATGACTCTGCTGGGGTATTTAAGGACTCTGCTGCATTATTTAAGGACTTTGTTGCATTATTTAAGGACTCTGCTGCATTATTTAAGGACTTTGCTGCATTATTTAAGGACTTTGTTGCATTATTTAAGGACTCTGCTGCATTCTTTAAGGACTTCGTTGCATTATTTAAGGACTCTGCTGCATTATTTAAAGACTTTGCTGCATTATTTAAGTACTCTGGTGCATTATTTAAGGACTCTGCTGCATTATTTAAGGACTTAGCTGCATTATTTAAGGACTCTGCTGCATTATTTAAGGACTTTGCTGCATTATTTAAGTATGCTGCTGCGGTATTTAAGGCCTCTGCTGCATTATTTAAGGACTCTGCTGCATTATTAAGGACGTTGCTGCATTATTTAAGGACTTTATTGCATTATTTAAGGATTCTGCTGCATTATTTAAGGAATTTGCTGCATTATTTAAGGACTCTGCTGCATTATTTAAGGACTTTGTTGCATTATTTAATGACTCTGCTGGGGTATTTAAGGACTCTGCTGCATTATTTAAGGGCTTTGCTGCATTATTTAAGGACTCTGCTGCAGTATTTAAGGACTCTGCTGCATTATTTAAGGACTTTGATGCATTATTTAAGGACGCTGCTGCAGAATTTAAGGAATCTGCTGCATTATTTAAGGACTTTGTTGCATTATTTAAGGACTCTGCTGCATTATTTAAGGACTTTGCTGCATTATTTAAGGACTTTGATGCATTATTTAAGGACGCTGCTGCAGAATTTAAGTAATCTGCTGCATTATTTAAGGACTCTGCTGCATTATTTAAGGACTTTGCTGCATTATTTAAGGACTCTGCTGCATTATTTAAGGACTTTGTTGCATTATTTAATGACTCTGCTGCGGTATTTAAGGACTCTGCTGTATTATTTAAGGACTTTGCTGCATTATTTAAGGACTCTGCTTCATTATTTAAGGACTTTGTTGCATTATTTAAGGACTCTGCTGCATTCTTTAAGGACTTCGTTGCATTATTTAAGGACTCTGCTGCATTATTTAAAGACTTTGCTGCATTATTTAAGTACTCTGGTGCATTATTTAAGGACTCTGCTGCATTATTTAAGGACTTAGCTGCATTATTTAAGGACTCTGCAGCATTATTTAAGGACTTTGCTGCATTATTTAAGTATGCTGCTGCGGTATTTAAGGCCTCTGCTGCATTATTTAAGGACTCTGCTGCATTATTAAGGACGTTGCTGCATTATTTAAGGACTTTATTGCATTATTTAAGGATTCTGCTGCATTATTTAAGGGCTTTGCTGCATTATTTAAGGACTCTGCTGCAGTATTTAAGGACTCTGCTGCATTATTTAAGGACTTTGATGCATTATTTAAGGACGCTGCTGCAGAATTTAAGGAATCTGCTGCATTATTTAAGGACTTTGTTGCATTATTTAAGGACTCTGCTGCATTATTTAAGGACTTTGCTGCATTATTTAAGGACTTTGATGCATTATTTAAGGACGCTGCTGCAGAATTTAAGTAATCTGCTGCATTATTTAAGGACTCTGCTGCATTATTTAAGGACTTTGCTGCATTATTTAAGGACTCTGCTGCATTATTTAAGGACTTTGTTGCATTATTTAATGACTCTGCTGCGGTATTTAAGGACTCTGCTGTATTATTTAAGGACTTTGCTGCATTATTTAAGGACTCTGCTTCATTATTTAAGGACTTTGTTGCATTATTTAAGGACTCTGCTGCATTCTTTAAGGACTTCGTTGCATTATTTAAGGACTCTGCTGCATTATTTAAAGACTTTGCTGCATTATTTAAGTACTCTGGTGCATTATTTAAGGACTCTGCTGCATTATTTAAGGACTTAGCTGCATTATTTAAGGACTCTGCAGCATTATTTAAGGACTTTGCTGCATTATTTAAGTATGCTGCTGCGGTATTTAAGGCCTCTGCTGCATTATTTAAGGACTCTGCTGCATTATTAAGGACGTTGCTGCATTATTTAAGGACTTTATTGCATTATTTAAGGATTCTGCTGCATTATTTAAGGAATTTGCTGCATTATTTAAGGACTCTGCTGCATTATTTAAGGACTTTGTTGCATTATTTAATGACTCTGCTGGGGTATTTAAGGACTCTGCTGCATTATTTAAGGGCTTTGCTGCATTATTTAAGGACTCTGCTGCAGTATTTAAGGACTCTGCTGCATTATTTAAGGACTTTGATGCATTATTTAAGGACGCTGCTGCAGAATTTAAGGAATCTGCTGCATTATTTAAGGACTTTGTTGCATTATTTAAGGACTATGCTGCATTATGTAAGGACTCTGCTGCATTATTTAAGGACTTTGCTGCATTATTTAATTACTCTGCTGCATTATTTAAGGACTTTGTTGCATTATTTAAGGACTCTGCTGCATTATTTAAGGACTTTGCTGCATTATTTAATGACTTTGATGCATTATTTATGGACGCTGCTGCAGAATTTAAGTAATCTGCTGCATTATTTAAGGACTCTGCTGCATTATTTAAGGACTTTGCTGCATTATTTAAGGACTCTGCTGCATTATTTAAGGACTTTGTTGCATTATTTAATGACTCTGCTGCGGTATTTAAGGACTCTGCTGCATTATTTAAGGACTTTGCTGCATTATTTAAGGACTTTGCTGCAGTAATTAAGGAATCTGCTGCATTATTTAAGGACTTTGTTGCATTATTTAAGGACTGTGCTGCATTGCTTAAGGACTCTGCTGCATTATTTAAGGACTTTGCTGCATTATTTAAGGACTTTGTTGCATTATTTAAGGACTCTGCTGCATTATTTAAGGACTTTGTTGCATTATTTAAGGACTCTGTTGCATTATTTAAGGACTTTGCTGCATTATTTAAGTACTCTGGTGCATTATTTAAGGACTTTGTTGCACTATTTAAGGACTCTGCTGCATTATTTAAGGACTTTGTTGCATTATTTAAGGACTCTGCTGCATTATTTAAGGACTTTGTTGCATTATTTAATGACTCTGCTGCGGTATTTAAGGACTCTGCTGCATTATTTAAGGACTTTGCTGCATTATTTAAGGACTTTGCTGCAGTAATTAAGGAATCTGCTGCATTATTTAAGGACTTTGTTGCATTATTTAAGGACTGTGCTGCATTGCTTAAGGACTCTGCTGCATTATTTAAGGACTTTGCTGCATTATTTAAGGACTTTGTTGCATTATTTAAGGACTCTGCTGCATTATTTAAGGACTTTGTTGCATTATTTAAGGACTCTGTTGCATTATTTAAGGACTTTGCTGCATTATTTAAGTACTCTGGTGCATTATTTAAGGACTTTGTTGCACTATTTAAGGACTCTGCTGCATTATTTAAGGACTTTGTTGCATTATTTAAGGACTCTGCTGCATTATTTAAGGACTTTGCTGCATTATTTAAGGACTCTGCTGCATTATTTAAGGACTTTGTTGCATTATTTAATGACTCTGCTGCGGTATTTAAGGACTCTTCTGCATTTTTTAAGGACTTTGCTGCATTATTTAAGGACTCTGCTTCATTATTTAAGGACTTTGTTGCATTATTTAAGGACTCTGCTGCATTATTTAAGGACTTTGCTGCATTATTTAAGGACTCTGCTGCATTATTTAAGGACTTTGTTGCACTATTTAATGACTCTGCTGCGGTATTTAAGGACTCTTCTGCATTATTTAAGGACTTTGCTGCATTATTTAAGGACTCTGCTTCATTATTTAAGGACTTTGTTGCATTATTTAAGGACTCTGCTGCATTATTTAAGGACTTTGTTGCATTATTTAAGGACTCTGCTGCATTATTTAAAGACTTTGCTGCATTATTTAAGTACTCTGGTGCATTATTTAAGGACTCTGCTGCATTATTTAAAGACTTTTCTGCATTATTTAAGTACTCTGGTGCATTATTTAAGGACTTTGTTGCATTATTTAAGTATGCTGCTGCGGTATTTAAGGCCTCTGCTGCATTATTTAAGGACTCTGCTGCATTATTAAGGACGTTGCTGCATTATTTAAGGACTTTATTGCATTATTTAAGGATTCTGCTAAATTATTTAAGGAATTTGCTGCATTATTTAAGGACTCTGCTGCATTATTTAAGGACTTTGTTGCATTATTTAATGACTCTGCTGGGGTATTTAAGGACTCTGCTGCATTATTTAAGGGCTTTGCTGCATTATTTAAGGACTCTGCTGCAGTATTTAAGGACTCTGCTGCATTATTTAAGGACTTTGATGCATTATTTAAGGACGCTGCTGCAGAATTTAAGGAATCTGCTGCATTATTTAAGGACTTTGTTGCATTATTTAAGGACTATGCTGCATTATGTAAGGACTCTGCTGCATTATTTAAGGACTTTGCTGCATTATTTAATTACTCTGCTGCATTATTTAAGGACTCTGTTGCATTATTTAAGGACTCTGCAGCATTATTTAAGGACTTTGCTGCATTATTTAAGGACTTTGATGCATTATTTAAGGACGCTGCTGCAGAATTTAAGTAATCTGCTGCATTATTTAAGGACTCTGCTGCATTATTTAAGGACTTTGCTGCATTATTTAAGGACTCTGCTGCATTATTTAAGGACTTTGTTGCATTATTTAATGACTCTGCTGCGGTATTTAAGGACTCTGCTGCATTATTTAAGGACTTTGCTGCATTATTTAAGGACTTTGCGGCAGTAATTAAGGAATCTGCTGCATTATTTAAGGACTTTGTTGCATTATTTAAGGACTGTGCTGCATTGCTTAAGGACTCTGCTGCATTATTTAAGGACGTTGCTGCATTATTTAAGGACTTTGTTGCATTATTTAAGGACTCTGCTGCATTATTTAAGGACTTTGTTGCATTATTTAAGGACTCTGTTGCATTATTTAAGGACTTTGCTGCATTATTTAAGTACTCTGGTGCATTATTTAAGGACTTTGTTGCATTATTTAAGGACTCTGCTGCATTATTTAAGGACTTTGTTGCATTATTTAAGGACTCTGCTGCATTATTTAAGGACTTTGCTGCATTATTTAAGTATGCTGCTGCGGTATTTAAGGCCTCTGCTGCATTATTTAAGGACTTTGCTGCATTATTTAAGGACTCTTCTGCATTATTAAGGACGGTGCTGCATTATTTAAGTACTTTATTGCATTATTTAAGGATTCTGCTGCATTATTTAAAGAATTTGCTGCATTATTTAAGGACTCTGCTGCATTATTTAAGGACTTTGTTGCATCATTTAATGACTCTGCTGCAGTATTTAAAGACTCTGTTGCATTATTTAAGGACTTTGATGCATTATTTAAGGAGGCTGCTGCAGAATTTAAGGAATCTGCTGCATTATTTAAGGACTTTGTTGCATTATTTAAGGACTCTGCTGCATTATTTAAGGACGCTGCTGCAGTATTTAAGGCCTCTTCTGCATTATTTAAGGATTTTGCTGCATTATTTAAGGACTCTACTGCATTATTAAGGACGTTGCTGCATTATTTAAGGACTTTATTGCATTATTTAAGGATTCTGCTGCATTATTTAAGGAATTAGCTGCATTATTTAAGTACTCTGCTGCATTATTTAAGGAGTTGGTTGCATTATTTAAGGACTTTGTTGCATTATTTAAGGATTCTGCTGCATTATTTAAGGACTTTGTTGCATTATTTAAGGACGCTGCTGCGGTATTTAAGGACTCTGCTACATTATATAAGGACTTTGCTGCATTATTTCAGGACTCGGCTGCATTATTAAGGGCGTTGCTGCATTTTATTTAAGGAATTTATTGCATTATTTAAGGACTCTGTGCATTATTTAAGGAATTTGCTGCATTATTTAAGGACTCTGCTGCATTATTTAATGACTCTGCTGCGGTATTTAAGGACTCTGCTGCATTATTTAAGCACTCTGCTGCTTTATTTATGGACTTTGCTGCATTATTTAAGGACTCTGCTGTGGTATTTTAAGACTCTGCTGCATTATTTAAGGACTTTGATGCATTATTTAAGAACTCTGCCGCAGTATTTAAGGACTCTGCTGCATTATTTAAGGTCTTTGATGCATTATTTAAGGACTCTTCTGAATTATTTAAGGACTTTGCTGCATTATTTAAGGACTTTGATGCATTATTTAAGGACGCTGCTGCATTATTTAAGGACTTTGCTGCATTATTTAAGGACTTTGATGTATTATTTAAGGACGCCGCTGCAGAATTTAAGTAATCTGCTGCATTATTTAAGGACTCTGCTGCATTATTTAAGGACTTTGCTGCATTATTTAAGGACTCTGCTGTATTATTAAGCACGTTGCTGCATTAATTAAGGACTTTATTGCATTATTTAAGGAATTTGATGCATTATTTAAGGACTCTGCTGCATTATTTAAGGACTTTGCTGCATTATTTAAGGACTCTGCTTCATTATTTAAGGACTTTGTTGCATTATTTAAGGACTCTGCTGCATTATTTAAAGACTTTGCTGCATTATTTAAGTACTCTGGTGCATTATTTAAGGACTCTGCTGCATTATTTAAAGACTTTGCTGCATTATTTAAGTACTCTGGTGCATTATTTAAGGACTTTGTTGCTTTATTTAAGGACTTTGCTGCATTATTTAAGGACTTTGTTGCATTATTTAAGGACTCTGCTGCATTATTTAAGGACTTTGCTGCATTATTTAAGTATGCTGCTGCAGTATTTAAGGCCTCTGCTGCATTATTTAAGGACTCTGCTGCATTTTTAAGGACGTTGCTGCATTATTTAAGGACTTTATTGCATTATTTAAGGATTCTGCTGCATTATTTAAGGAATTTGCTGCATTATTTAAGGACTCTGCTGCATTATTTAAGGACTTTGTTGCATTATTTAATGACTCTGCTGGGGTATTTAAGGACTCTGCTGCATTATTTAAGGACTTTGTTGCATTATTTAAGGACTCTGCTGCATTATTTAAGGACTTTGCTGCATTATTTAAGGACTTTGTTGCATTATTTAAGGACTCTGCTGCATTCTTTAAGGACTTCGTTGCATTATTTAAGGACTCTGCTGCATTATTTAAAGACTTTGCTGCATTATTTAAGTACTCTGGTGCATTATTTAAGGACTCTGCTGCATTATTTAAGGACTTAGCTGCATTATTTAAGGACTCTGCTGCATTATTTAAGGACTTTGCTGCATTATTTAAGTATGCTGCTGCGGTATTTAAGGCCTCTGCTGCATTATTTAAGGACTCTGCTGCATTATTAAGGACGTTGCTGCATTATTTAAGGACTTTATTGCATTATTTAAGGATTCTGCTGCATTATTTAAGGAATTTGCTGCATTATTTAAGGACTCTGCTGCATTATTTAAGGACTTTGTTGCATTATTTAATGACTCTGCTGGGGTATTTAAGGACTCTGCTGCATTATTTAAGGGCTTTGCTGCATTATTTAAGGACTCTGCTGCAGTATTTAAGGACTCTGCTGCATTATTTAAGGACTTTGATGCATTATTTAAGGACGCTGCTGCAGAATTTAAGGAATCTGCTGCATTATTTAAGGACTTTGTTGCATTATTTAAGGACTCTGCTGCATTATTTAAGGACTTTGCTGCATTATTTAAGGACTTTGATGCATTATTTAAGGACGCTGCTGCAGAATTTAAGTAATCTGCTGCATTATTTAAGGACTCTGCTGCATTATTTAAGGACTTTGCTGCATTATTTAAGGACTCTGCTGCATTATTTAAGGACTTTGTTGCATTATTTAATGACTCTGCTGCGGTATTTAAGGACTCTGCTGTATTATTTAAGGACTTTGCTGCATTATTTAAGGACTCTGCTTCATTATTTAAGGACTTTGTTGCATTATTTAAGGACTCTGCTGCATTCTTTAAGGACTTCGTTGCATTATTTAAGGACTCTGCTGCATTATTTAAAGACTTTGCTGCATTATTTAAGTACTCTGGTGCATTATTTAAGGACTCTGCTGCATTATTTAAGGACTTAGCTGCATTATTTAAGGACTCTGCAGCATTATTTAAGGACTTTGCTGCATTATTTAAGTATGCTGCTGCGGTATTTAAGGCCTCTGCTGCATTATTTAAGGACTCTGCTGCATTATTAAGGACGTTGCTGCATTATTTAAGGACTTTATTGCATTATTTAAGGATTCTGCTGCATTATTTAAGGAATTTGCTGCATTATTTAAGGACTCTGCTGCATTATTTAAGGACTTTGTTGCATTATTTAATGACTCTGCTGGGGTATTTAAGGACTCTGCTGCATTATTTAAGGGCTTTGCTGCATTATTTAAGGACTCTGCTGCAGTATTTAAGGACTCTGCTGCATTATTTAAGGACTTTGATGCATTATTTAAGGACGCTGCTGCAGAATTTAAGGAATCTGCTGCATTATTTAAGGACTTTGTTGCATTATTTAAGGACTATGCTGCATTATGTAAGGACTCTGCTGCATTATTTAAGGACTTTGCTGCATTATTTAATTACTCTGCTGCATTATTTAAGGACTTTGTTGCATTATTTAAGGACTCTGCTGCATTATTTAAGGACTTTGCTGCATTATTTAATGACTTTGATGCATTATTTATGGACGCTGCTGCAGAATTTAAGTAATCTGCTGCATTATTTAAGGACTCTGCTGCATTATTTAAGGACTTTGCTGCATTATTTAAGGACTCTGCTGCATTATTTAAGGACTTTGTTGCATTATTTAATGACTCTGCTGCGGTATTTAAGGACTCTGCTGCATTATTTAAGGACTTTGCTGCATTATTTAAGGACTTTGCTGCAGTAATTAAGGAATCTGCTGCATTATTTAAGGACTTTGTTGCATTATTTAAGGACTGTGCTGCATTGCTTAAGGACTCTGCTGCATTATTTAAGGACTTTGCTGCATTATTTAAGGACTTTGTTGCATTATTTAAGGACTCTGCTGCATTATTTAAGGACTTTGTTGCATTATTTAAGGACTCTGTTGCATTATTTAAGGACTTTGCTGCATTATTTAAGTACTCTGGTGCATTATTTAAGGACTTTGTTGCACTATTTAAGGACTCTGCTGCATTATTTAAGGACTTTGTTGCATTATTTAAGGACTCTGCTGCATTATTTAAGGACTTTGCTGCATTATTTAAGGACTCTGCTGCATTATTTAAGGACTTTGTTGCATTATTTAATGACTCTGCTGCGGTATTTAAGGACTCTTCTGCATTTTTTAAGGACTTTGCTGCATTATTTAAGGACTCTGCTTCATTATTTAAGGACTTTGTTGCATTATTTAAGGACTCTGCTGCATTATTTAAGGACTTTGCTGCATTATTTAAGGACTCTGCTGCATTATTTAAGGACTTTGTTGCACTATTTAATGACTCTGCTGCGGTATTTAAGGACTCTTCTGCATTATTTAAGGACTTTGCTGCATTATTTAAGGACTCTGCTTCATTATTTAAGGACTTTGTTGCATTATTTAAGGACTCTGCTGCATTATTTAAGGACTTTGTTGCATTATTTAAGGACTCTGCTGCATTATTTAAAGACTTTGCTGCATTATTTAAGTACTCTGGTGCATTATTTAAGGACTCTGCTGCATTATTTAAAGACTTTTCTGCATTATTTAAGTACTCTGGTGCATTATTTAAGGACTTTGTTGCATTATTTAAGTATGCTGCTGCGGTATTTAAGGCCTCTGCTGCATTATTTAAGGACTCTGCTGCATTATTAAGGACGTTGCTGCATTATTTAAGGACTTTATTGCATTATTTAAGGATTCTGCTAAATTATTTAAGGAATTTGCTGCATTATTTAAGGACTCTGCTGCATTATTTAAGGACTTTGTTGCATTATTTAATGACTCTGCTGGGGTATTTAAGGACTCTGCTGCATTATTTAAGGGCTTTGCTGCATTATTTAAGGACTCTGCTGCAGTATTTAAGGACTCTGCTGCATTATTTAAGGACTTTGATGCATTATTTAAGGACGCTGCTGCAGAATTTAAGGAATCTGCTGCATTATTTAAGGACTTTGTTGCATTATTTAAGGACTATGCTGCATTATGTAAGGACTCTGCTGCATTATTTAAGGACTTTGCTGCATTATTTAATTACTCTGCTGCATTATTTAAGGACTCTGTTGCATTATTTAAGGACTCTGCAGCATTATTTAAGGACTTTGCTGCATTATTTAAGGACTTTGATGCATTATTTAAGGACGCTGCTGCAGAATTTAAGTAATCTGCTGCATTATTTAAGGACTCTGCTGCATTATTTAAGGACTTTGCTGCATTATTTAAGGACTCTGCTGCATTATTTAAGGACTTTGTTGCATTATTTAATGACTCTGCTGCGGTATTTAAGGACTCTGCTGCATTATTTAAGGACTTTGCTGCATTATTTAAGGACTTTGCGGCAGTAATTAAGGAATCTGCTGCATTATTTAAGGACTTTGTTGCATTATTTAAGGACTGTGCTGCATTGGTTAAGGACTCTGCTGCATTATTTAAGGACGTTGCTGCATTATTTAAGGACTTTGTTGCATTATTTAAGGACTCTGCTGCATTATTTAAGGACTTTGTTGCATTATTTAAGGACTCTGTTGCATTATTTAAGGACTTTGCTGCATTATTTAAGTACTCTGGTGCATTATTTAAGGACTTTGTTGCATTATTTAAGGACTCTGCTGCATTATTTAAGGACTTTGTTGCATTATTTAAGGACTCTGCTGCATTATTTAAGGACTTTGCTGCATTATTTAAGTATGCTGCTGCGGTATTTAAGGCCTCTGCTGCATTATTTAAGGACTTTGCTGCATTATTTAAGGACTCTTCTGCATTATTAAGGACGGTGCTGCATTATTTAAGTACTTTATTGCATTATTTAAGGATTCTGCTGCATTATTTAAAGAATTTGCTGCATTATTTAAGGACTCTGCTGCATTATTTAAGGACTTTGTTGCATCATTTAATGACTCTGCTGCAGTATTTAAAGACTCTGTTGCATTATTTAAGGACTTTGATGCATTATTTAAGGAGGCTGCTGCAGAATTTAAGGAATCTGCTGCATTATTTAAGGACTTTGTTGCATTATTTAAGGACTCTGCTGCATTATTTAAGGACGCTGCTGCAGTATTTAAGGCCTCTTCTGCATTATTTAAGGATTTTGCTGCATTATTTAAGGACTCTACTGCATTATTAAGGACGTTGCTGCATTATTTAAGGACTTTATTGCATTATTTAAGGATTCTGCTGCATTATTTAAGGAATTAGCTGCATTATTTAAGTACTCTGCTGCATTATTTAAGGAGTTGGTTGCATTATTTAAGGACTTTGTTGCATTATTTAAGGATTCTGCTGCATTATTTAAGGACTTTGTTGCATTATTTAAGGACGCTGCTGCGGTATTTAAGGACTCTGCTACATTATATAAGGACTTTGCTGCATTATTTCAGGACTCGGCTGCATTATTAAGGGCGTTGCTGCATTTTATTTAAGGAATTTATTGCATTATTTAAGGACTCTGTGCATTATTTAAGGAATTTGCTGCATTATTTAAGGACTCTGCTGCATTATTTAATGACTCTGCTGCGGTATTTAAGGACTCTGCTGCATTATTTAAGCACTCTGCTGCTTTATTTATGGACTTTGCTGCATTATTTAAGGACTCTGCTGTGGTATTTTAAGACTCTGCTGCATTATTTAAGGACTTTGATGCATTATTTAAGAACTCTGCCGCAGTATTTAAGGACTCTGCTGCATTATTTAAGGTCTTTGATGCATTATTTAAGGACTCTTCTGAATTATTTAAGGACTTTGCTGCATTATTTAAGGACTTTGATGCATTATTTAAGGACGCTGCTGCATTATTTAAGGACTTTGCTGCATTATTTAAGGACTTTGATGTATTATTTAAGGACGCCGCTGCAGAATTTAAGTAATCTGCTGCATTATTTAAGGACTCTGCTGCATTATTTAAGGACTTTGCTGCATTATTTAAGGACTCTGCTGTATTATTAAGCACGTTGCTGCATTAATTAAGGACTTTATTGCATTATTTAAGGAATTTGATGCATTATTTAAGGACTCTGCTGCATTATTTAAGGACTTTGCTGCATTATTTAAGGACTCTGCTTCATTATTTAAGGACTTTGTTGCATTATTTAAGGACTCTGCTGCATTATTTAAAGACTTTGCTGCATTATTTAAGTACTCTGGTGCATTATTTAAGGACTCTGCTGCATTATTTAAAGACTTTGCTGCATTATTTAAGTACTCTGGTGCATTATTTAAGGACTTTGTTGCTTTATTTAAGGACTTTGCTGCATTATTTAAGGACTTTGTTGCATTATTTAAGGACTCTGCTGCATTATTTAAGGACTTTGCTGCATTATTTAAGTATGCTGCTGCAGTATTTAAGGCCTCTGCTGCATTATTTAAGGACTCTGCTGCATTTTTAAGGACGTTGCTGCATTATTTAAGGACTTTATTGCATTATTTAAGGATTCTGCTGCATTATTTAAGGAATTTGCTGCATTATTTAAGGACTCTGCTGCATTATTTAAGGACTTTGTTGCATTATTTAATGACTCTGCTGGGGTATTTAAGGACTCTGCTGCATTATTTAAGGACTTTGTTGCATTATTTAAGGACTCTGCTGCATTATTTAAGGACTTTGCTGCATTATTTAAGGACTTTGTTGCATTATTTAAGGACTCTGCTGCATTCTTTAAGGACTTCGTTGCATTATTTAAGGACTCTGCTGCATTATTTAAAGACTTTGCTGCATTATTTAAGTACTCTGGTGCATTATTTAAGGACTCTGCTGCATTATTTAAGGACTTAGCTGCATTATTTAAGGACTCTGCTGCATTATTTAAGGACTTTGCTGCATTATTTAAGTATGCTGCTGCGGTATTTAAGGCCTCTGCTGCATTATTTAAGGACTCTGCTGCATTATTAAGGACGTTGCTGCATTATTTAAGGACTTTATTGCATTATTTAAGGATTCTGCTGCATTATTTAAGGAATTTGCTGCATTATTTAAGGACTCTGCTGCATTATTTAAGGACTTTGTTGCATTATTTAATGACTCTGCTGGGGTATTTAAGGACTCTGCTGCATTATTTAAGGGCTTTGCTGCATTATTTAAGGACTCTGCTGCAGTATTTAAGGACTCTGCTGCATTATTTAAGGACTTTGATGCATTATTTAAGGACGCTGCTGCAGAATTTAAGGAATCTGCTGCATTATTTAAGGACTTTGTTGCATTATTTAAGGACTCTGCTGCATTATTTAAGGACTTTGCTGCATTATTTAAGGACTTTGATGCATTATTTAAGGACGCTGCTGCAGAATTTAAGTAATCTGCTGCATTATTTAAGGACTCTGCTGCATTATTTAAGGACTTTGCTGCATTATTTAAGGACTCTGCTGCATTATTTAAGGACTTTGTTGCATTATTTAATGACTCTGCTGCGGTATTTAAGGACTCTGCTGTATTATTTAAGGACTTTGCTGCATTATTTAAGGACTCTGCTTCATTATTTAAGGACTTTGTTGCATTATTTAAGGACTCTGCTGCATTCTTTAAGGACTTCGTTGCATTATTTAAGGACTCTGCTGCATTATTTAAAGACTTTGCTGCATTATTTAAGTACTCTGGTGCATTATTTAAGGACTCTGCTGCATTATTTAAGGACTTAGCTGCATTATTTAAGGACTCTGCAGCATTATTTAAGGACTTTGCTGCATTATTTAAGTATGCTGCTGCGGTATTTAAGGCCTCTGCTGCATTATTTAAGGACTCTGCTGCATTATTAAGGACGTTGCTGCATTATTTAAGGACTTTATTGCATTATTTAAGGATTCTGCTGCATTATTTAAGGAATTTGCTGCATTATTTAAGGACTCTGCTGCATTATTTAAGGACTTTGTTGCATTATTTAATGACTCTGCTGGGGTATTTAAGGACTCTGCTGCATTATTTAAGGGCTTTGCTGCATTATTTAAGGACTCTGCTGCAGTATTTAAGGACTCTGCTGCATTATTTAAGGACTTTGATGCATTATTTAAGGACGCTGCTGCAGAATTTAAGGAATCTGCTGCATTATTTAAGGACTTTGTTGCATTATTTAAGGACTATGCTGCATTATGTAAGGACTCTGCTGCATTATTTAAGGACTTTGCTGCATTATTTAATTACTCTGCTGCATTATTTAAGGACTTTGTTGCATTATTTAAGGACTCTGCTGCATTATTTAAGGACTTTGCTGCATTATTTAATGACTTTGATGCATTATTTATGGACGCTGCTGCAGAATTTAAGTAATCTGCTGCATTATTTAAGGACTCTGCTGCATTATTTAAGGACTTTGCTGCATTATTTAAGGACTCTGCTGCATTATTTAAGGACTTTGTTGCATTATTTAATGACTCTGCTGCGGTATTTAAGGACTCTGCTGCATTATTTAAGGACTTTGCTGCATTATTTAAGGACTTTGCTGCAGTAATTAAGGAATCTGCTGCATTATTTAAGGACTTTGTTGCATTATTTAAGGACTGTGCTGCATTGCTTAAGGACTCTGCTGCATTATTTAAGGACTTTGCTGCATTATTTAAGGACTTTGTTGCATTATTTAAGGACTCTGCTGCATTATTTAAGGACTTTGTTGCATTATTTAAGGACTCTGTTGCATTATTTAAGGACTTTGCTGCATTATTTAAGTACTCTGGTGCATTATTTAAGGACTTTGTTGCACTATTTAAGGACTCTGCTGCATTATTTAAGGACTTTGTTGCATTATTTAAGGACTCTGCTGCATTATTTAAGGACTTTGCTGCATTATTTAAGGACTCTGCTGCATTATTTAAGGACTTTGTTGCATTATTTAATGACTCTGCTGCGGTATTTAAGGACTCTTCTGCATTTTTTAAGGACTTTGCTGCATTATTTAAGGACTCTGCTTCATTATTTAAGGACTTTGTTGCATTATTTAAGGACTCTGCTGCATTATTTAAGGACTTTGCTGCATTATTTAAGGACTCTGCTGCATTATTTAAGGACTTTGTTGCACTATTTAATGACTCTGCTGCGGTATTTAAGGACTCTTCTGCATTATTTAAGGACTTTGCTGCATTATTTAAGGACTCTGCTTCATTATTTAAGGACTTTGTTGCATTATTTAAGGACTCTGCTGCATTATTTAAGGACTTTGTTGCATTATTTAAGGACTCTGCTGCATTATTTAAAGACTTTGCTGCATTATTTAAGTACTCTGGTGCATTATTTAAGGACTCTGCTGCATTATTTAAAGACTTTTCTGCATTATTTAAGTACTCTGGTGCATTATTTAAGGACTTTGTTGCATTATTTAAGTATGCTGCTGCGGTATTTAAGGCCTCTGCTGCATTATTTAAGGACTCTGCTGCATTATTAAGGACGTTGCTGCATTATTTAAGGACTTTATTGCATTATTTAAGGATTCTGCTAAATTATTTAAGGAATTTGCTGCATTATTTAAGGACTCTGCTGCATTATTTAAGGACTTTGTTGCATTATTTAATGACTCTGCTGGGGTATTTAAGGACTCTGCTGCATTATTTAAGGGCTTTGCTGCATTATTTAAGGACTCTGCTGCAGTATTTAAGGACTCTGCTGCATTATTTAAGGACTTTGATGCATTATTTAAGGACGCTGCTGCAGAATTTAAGGAATCTGCTGCATTATTTAAGGACTTTGTTGCATTATTTAAGGACTATGCTGCATTATGTAAGGACTCTGCTGCATTATTTAAGGACTTTGCTGCATTATTTAATTACTCTGCTGCATTATTTAAGGACTCTGTTGCATTATTTAAGGACTCTGCAGCATTATTTAAGGACTTTGCTGCATTATTTAAGGACTTTGATGCATTATTTAAGGACGCTGCTGCAGAATTTAAGTAATCTGCTGCATTATTTAAGGACTCTGCTGCATTATTTAAGGACTTTGCTGCATTATTTAAGGACTCTGCTGCATTATTTAAGGACTTTGTTGCATTATTTAATGACTCTGCTGCGGTATTTAAGGACTCTGCTGCATTATTTAAGGACTTTGCTGCATTATTTAAGGACTTTGCGGCAGTAATTAAGGAATCTGCTGCATTATTTAAGGACTTTGTTGCATTATTTAAGGACTGTGCTGCATTGGTTAAGGACTCTGCTGCATTATTTAAGGACGTTGCTGCATTATTTAAGGACTTTGTTGCATTATTTAAGGACTCTGCTGCATTATTTAAGGACTTTGTTGCATTATTTAAGGACTCTGTTGCATTATTTAAGGACTTTGCTGCATTATTTAAGTACTCTGGTGCATTATTTAAGGACTTTGTTGCATTATTTAAGGACTCTGCTGCATTATTTAAGGACTTTGTTGCATTATTTAAGGACTCTGCTGCATTATTTAAGGACTTTGCTGCATTATTTAAGTATGCTGCTGCGGTATTTAAGGCCTCTGCTGCATTATTTAAGGACTTTGCTGCATTATTTAAGGACTCTTCTGCATTATTAAGGACGGTGCTGCATTATTTAAGTACTTTATTGCATTATTTAAGGATTCTGCTGCATTATTTAAAGAATTTGCTGCATTATTTAAGGACTCTGCTGCATTATTTAAGGACTTTGTTGCATCATTTAATGACTCTGCTGCAGTATTTAAAGACTCTGTTGCATTATTTAAGGACTTTGATGCATTATTTAAGGAGGCTGCTGCAGAATTTAAGGAATCTGCTGCATTATTTAAGGACTTTGTTGCATTATTTAAGGACTCTGCTGCATTATTTAAGGACGCTGCTGCAGTATTTAAGGCCTCTTCTGCATTATTTAAGGATTTTGCTGCATTATTTAAGGACTCTACTGCATTATTAAGGACGTTGCTGCATTATTTAAGGACTTTATTGCATTATTTAAGGATTCTGCTGCATTATTTAAGGAATTAGCTGCATTATTTAAGTACTCTGCTGCATTATTTAAGGAGTTGGTTGCATTATTTAAGGACTTTGTTGCATTATTTAAGGATTCTGCTGCATTATTTAAGGACTTTGTTGCATTATTTAAGGACGCTGCTGCGGTATTTAAGGACTCTGCTACATTATATAAGGACTTTGCTGCATTATTTCAGGACTCGGCTGCATTATTAAGGGCGTTGCTGCATTTTATTTAAGGAATTTATTGCATTATTTAAGGACTCTGTGCATTATTTAAGGAATTTGCTGCATTATTTAAGGACTCTGCTGCATTATTTAATGACTCTGCTGCGGTATTTAAGGACTCTGCTGCATTATTTAAGCACTCTGCTGCTTTATTTATGGACTTTGCTGCATTATTTAAGGACTCTGCTGTGGTATTTTAAGACTCTGCTGCATTATTTAAGGACTTTGATGCATTATTTAAGAACTCTGCCGCAGTATTTAAGGACTCTGCTGCATTATTTAAGGTCTTTGATGCATTATTTAAGGACTCTTCTGAATTATTTAAGGACTTTGCTGCATTATTTAAGGACTTTGATGCATTATTTAAGGACGCTGCTGCATTATTTAAGGACTTTGCTGCATTATTTAAGGACTTTGATGTATTATTTAAGGACGCCGCTGCAGAATTTAAGTAATCTGCTGCATTATTTAAGGACTCTGCTGCATTATTTAAGGACTTTGCTGCATTATTTAAGGACTCTGCTGTATTATTAAGCACGTTGCTGCATTAATTAAGGACTTTATTGCATTATTTAAGGAATTTGATGCATTATTTAAGGACTCTGCTGCATTATTTAAGGACTTTGCTGCATTATTTAAGGACTCTGCTTCATTATTTAAGGACTTTGTTGCATTATTTAAGGACTCTGCTGCATTATTTAAAGACTTTGCTGCATTATTTAAGTACTCTGGTGCATTATTTAAGGACTCTGCTGCATTATTTAAAGACTTTGCTGCATTATTTAAGTACTCTGGTGCATTATTTAAGGACTTTGTTGCTTTATTTAAGGACTTTGCTGCATTATTTAAGGACTTTGTTGCATTATTTAAGGACTCTGCTGCATTATTTAAGGACTTTGCTGCATTATTTAAGTATGCTGCTGCAGTATTTAAGGCCTCTGCTGCATTATTTAAGGACTCTGCTGCATTTTTAAGGACGTTGCTGCATTATTTAAGGACTTTATTGCATTATTTAAGGATTCTGCTGCATTATTTAAGGAATTTGCTGCATTATTTAAGGACTCTGCTGCATTATTTAAGGACTTTGTTGCATTATTTAATGACTCTGCTGGGGTATTTAAGGACTCTGCTGCATTATTTAAGGACTTTGTTGCATTATTTAAGGACTCTGCTGCATTATTTAAGGACTTTGCTGCATTATTTAAGGACTTTGTTGCATTATTTAAGGACTCTGCTGCATTCTTTAAGGACTTCGTTGCATTATTTAAGGACTCTGCTGCATTATTTAAAGACTTTGCTGCATTATTTAAGTACTCTGGTGCATTATTTAAGGACTCTGCTGCATTATTTAAGGACTTAGCTGCATTATTTAAGGACTCTGCTGCATTATTTAAGGACTTTGCTGCATTATTTAAGTATGCTGCTGCGGTATTTAAGGCCTCTGCTGCATTATTTAAGGACTCTGCTGCATTATTAAGGACGTTGCTGCATTATTTAAGGACTTTATTGCATTATTTAAGGATTCTGCTGCATTATTTAAGGAATTTGCTGCATTATTTAAGGACTCTGCTGCATTATTTAAGGACTTTGTTGCATTATTTAATGACTCTGCTGGGGTATTTAAGGACTCTGCTGCATTATTTAAGGGCTTTGCTGCATTATTTAAGGACTCTGCTGCAGTATTTAAGGACTCTGCTGCATTATTTAAGGACTTTGATGCATTATTTAAGGACGCTGCTGCAGAATTTAAGGAATCTGCTGCATTATTTAAGGACTTTGTTGCATTATTTAAGGACTCTGCTGCATTATTTAAGGACTTTGCTGCATTATTTAAGGACTTTGATGCATTATTTAAGGACGCTGCTGCAGAATTTAAGTAATCTGCTGCATTATTTAAGGACTCTGCTGCATTATTTAAGGACTTTGCTGCATTATTTAAGGACTCTGCTGCATTATTTAAGGACTTTGTTGCATTATTTAATGACTCTGCTGCGGTATTTAAGGACTCTGCTGTATTATTTAAGGACTTTGCTGCATTATTTAAGGACTCTGCTTCATTATTTAAGGACTTTGTTGCATTATTTAAGGACTCTGCTGCATTCTTTAAGGACTTCGTTGCATTATTTAAGGACTCTGCTGCATTATTTAAAGACTTTGCTGCATTATTTAAGTACTCTGGTGCATTATTTAAGGACTCTGCTGCATTATTTAAGGACTTAGCTGCATTATTTAAGGACTCTGCAGCATTATTTAAGGACTTTGCTGCATTATTTAAGTATGCTGCTGCGGTATTTAAGGCCTCTGCTGCATTATTTAAGGACTCTGCTGCATTATTAAGGACGTTGCTGCATTATTTAAGGACTTTATTGCATTATTTAAGGATTCTGCTGCATTATTTAAGGAATTTGCTGCATTATTTAAGGACTCTGCTGCATTATTTAAGGACTTTGTTGCATTATTTAATGACTCTGCTGGGGTATTTAAGGACTCTGCTGCATTATTTAAGGGCTTTGCTGCATTATTTAAGGACTCTGCTGCAGTATTTAAGGACTCTGCTGCATTATTTAAGGACTTTGATGCATTATTTAAGGACGCTGCTGCAGAATTTAAGGAATCTGCTGCATTATTTAAGGACTTTGTTGCATTATTTAAGGACTATGCTGCATTATGTAAGGACTCTGCTGCATTATTTAAGGACTTTGCTGCATTATTTAATTACTCTGCTGCATTATTTAAGGACTTTGTTGCATTATTTAAGGACTCTGCTGCATTATTTAAGGACTTTGCTGCATTATTTAATGACTTTGATGCATTATTTATGGACGCTGCTGCAGAATTTAAGTAATCTGCTGCATTATTTAAGGACTCTGCTGCATTATTTAAGGACTTTGCTGCATTATTTAAGGACTCTGCTGCATTATTTAAGGACTTTGTTGCATTATTTAATGACTCTGCTGCGGTATTTAAGGACTCTGCTGCATTATTTAAGGACTTTGCTGCATTATTTAAGGACTTTGCTGCAGTAATTAAGGAATCTGCTGCATTATTTAAGGACTTTGTTGCATTATTTAAGGACTGTGCTGCATTGCTTAAGGACTCTGCTGCATTATTTAAGGACTTTGCTGCATTATTTAAGGACTTTGTTGCATTATTTAAGGACTCTGCTGCATTATTTAAGGACTTTGTTGCATTATTTAAGGACTCTGTTGCATTATTTAAGGACTTTGCTGCATTATTTAAGTACTCTGGTGCATTATTTAAGGACTTTGTTGCACTATTTAAGGACTCTGCTGCATTATTTAAGGACTTTGTTGCATTATTTAAGGACTCTGCTGCATTATTTAAGGACTTTGCTGCATTATTTAAGGACTCTGCTGCATTATTTAAGGACTTTGTTGCATTATTTAATGACTCTGCTGCGGTATTTAAGGACTCTTCTGCATTTTTTAAGGACTTTGCTGCATTATTTAAGGACTCTGCTTCATTATTTAAGGACTTTGTTGCATTATTTAAGGACTCTGCTGCATTATTTAAGGACTTTGCTGCATTATTTAAGGACTCTGCTGCATTATTTAAGGACTTTGTTGCACTATTTAATGACTCTGCTGCGGTATTTAAGGACTCTTCTGCATTATTTAAGGACTTTGCTGCATTATTTAAGGACTCTGCTTCATTATTTAAGGACTTTGTTGCATTATTTAAGGACTCTGCTGCATTATTTAAGGACTTTGTTGCATTATTTAAGGACTCTGCTGCATTATTTAAAGACTTTGCTGCATTATTTAAGTACTCTGGTGCATTATTTAAGGACTCTGCTGCATTATTTAAAGACTTTTCTGCATTATTTAAGTACTCTGGTGCATTATTTAAGGACTTTGTTGCATTATTTAAGTATGCTGCTGCGGTATTTAAGGCCTCTGCTGCATTATTTAAGGACTCTGCTGCATTATTAAGGACGTTGCTGCATTATTTAAGGACTTTATTGCATTATTTAAGGATTCTGCTAAATTATTTAAGGAATTTGCTGCATTATTTAAGGACTCTGCTGCATTATTTAAGGACTTTGTTGCATTATTTAATGACTCTGCTGGGGTATTTAAGGACTCTGCTGCATTATTTAAGGGCTTTGCTGCATTATTTAAGGACTCTGCTGCAGTATTTAAGGACTCTGCTGCATTATTTAAGGACTTTGATGCATTATTTAAGGACGCTGCTGCAGAATTTAAGGAATCTGCTGCATTATTTAAGGACTTTGTTGCATTATTTAAGGACTATGCTGCATTATGTAAGGACTCTGCTGCATTATTTAAGGACTTTGCTGCATTATTTAATTACTCTGCTGCATTATTTAAGGACTCTGTTGCATTATTTAAGGACTCTGCAGCATTATTTAAGGACTTTGCTGCATTATTTAAGGACTTTGATGCATTATTTAAGGACGCTGCTGCAGAATTTAAGTAATCTGCTGCATTATTTAAGGACTCTGCTGCATTATTTAAGGACTTTGCTGCATTATTTAAGGACTCTGCTGCATTATTTAAGGACTTTGTTGCATTATTTAATGACTCTGCTGCGGTATTTAAGGACTCTGCTGCATTATTTAAGGACTTTGCTGCATTATTTAAGGACTTTGCGGCAGTAATTAAGGAATCTGCTGCATTATTTAAGGACTTTGTTGCATTATTTAAGGACTGTGCTGCATTGGTTAAGGACTCTGCTGCATTATTTAAGGACGTTGCTGCATTATTTAAGGACTTTGTTGCATTATTTAAGGACTCTGCTGCATTATTTAAGGACTTTGTTGCATT
Organism: Phyllobates terribilis; assembly: GCF_046119375.1. Classification (NCBI taxonomy): domain Eukaryota; kingdom Metazoa; phylum Chordata; class Amphibia; order Anura; family Dendrobatidae; genus Phyllobates; species Phyllobates terribilis. Next base: position 249,865 of record NW_027362988.1, on the reverse strand, counting down.
ATTTAAGGACTCTGTTGCATTATTTAAGGACTTTGCTGCATTATTTAAGTACTCTGGTGCATTATTTAAGGACTTTGTTGCATTATTTAAGGACTCTGCTGCATTATTTAAGGACTTTGTTGCATTATTTAAGGACTCTGCTGCATTATTTAAGGACTTTGCTGCATTATTTAAGTATGCTGCTGCGGTATTTAAGGCCTCTGCTGCATTATTTAAGGACTTTGCTGCATTATTTAAGGACTCTTCTGCATTATTAAGGACGGTGCTGCATTATTTAAGTACTTTATTGCATTATTTAAGGATTCTGCTGCATTATTTAAAGAATTTGCTGCATTATTTAAGGACTCTGCTGCATTATTTAAGGACTTTGTTGCATCATTTAATGACTCTGCTGCAGTATTTAAAGACTCTGTTGCATTATTTAAGGACTTTGATGCATTATTTAAGGAGGCTGCTGCAGAATTTAAGGAATCTGCTGCATTATTTAAGGACTTTGTTGCATTATTTAAGGACTCTGCTGCATTATTTAAGGACGCTGCTGCAGTATTTAAGGCCTCTTCTGCATTATTTAAGGATTTTGCTGCATTATTTAAGGACTCTACTGCATTATTAAGGACGTTGCTGCATTATTTAAGGACTTTATTGCATTATTTAAGGATTCTGCTGCATTATTTAAGGAATTAGCTGCATTATTTAAGTACTCTGCTGCATTATTTAAGGAGTTGGTTGCATTATTTAAGGACTTTGTTGCATTATTTAAGGATTCTGCTGCATTATTTAAGGACTTTGTTGCATTATTTAAGGACGCTGCTGCGGTATTTAAGGACTCTGCTACATTATATAAGGACTTTGCTGCATTATTTCAGGACTCGGCTGCATTATTAAGGGCGTTGCTGCATTTTATTTAAGGAATTTATTGCATTATTTAAGGACTCTGTGCATTATTTAAGGAATTTGCTGCATTATTTAAGGACTCTGCTGCATTATTTAATGACTCTGCTGCGGTATTTAAGGACTCTGCTGCATTATTTAAGCACTCTGCTGCTTTATTTATGGACTTTGCTGCATTATTTAAGGACTCTGCTGTGGTATTTTAAGACTCTGCTGCATTATTTAAGGACTTTGATGCATTATTTAAGAACTCTGCCGCAGTATTTAAGGACTCTGCTGCATTATTTAAGGTCTTTGATGCATTATTTAAGGACTCTTCTGAATTATTTAAGGACTTTGCTGCATTATTTAAGGACTTTGATGCATTATTTAAGGACGCTGCTGCATTATTTAAGGACTTTGCTGCATTATTTAAGGACTTTGATGTATTATTTAAGGACGCCGCTGCAGAATTTAAGTAATCTGCTGCATTATTTAAGGACTCTGCTGCATTATTTAAGGACTTTGCTGCATTATTTAAGGACTCTGCTGTATTATTAAGCACGTTGCTGCATTAATTAAGGACTTTATTGCATTATTTAAGGAATTTGATGCATTATTTAAGGACTCTGCTGCATTATTTAAGGACTTTGCTGCATTATTTAAGGACTCTGCTTCATTATTTAAGGACTTTGTTGCATTATTTAAGGACTCTGCTGCATTATTTAAAGACTTTGCTGCATTATTTAAGTACTCTGGTGCATTATTTAAGGACTCTGCTGCATTATTTAAAGACTTTGCTGCATTATTTAAGTACTCTGGTGCATTATTTAAGGACTTTGTTGCTTTATTTAAGGACTTTGCTGCATTATTTAAGGACTTTGTTGCATTATTTAAGGACTCTGCTGCATTATTTAAGGACTTTGCTGCATTATTTAAGTATGCTGCTGCAGTATTTAAGGCCTCTGCTGCATTATTTAAGGACTCTGCTGCATTTTTAAGGACGTTGCTGCATTATTTAAGGACTTTATTGCATTATTTAAGGATTCTGCTGCATTATTTAAGGAATTTGCTGCATTATTTAAGGACTCTGCTGCATTATTTAAGGACTTTGTTGCATTATTTAATGACTCTGCTGGGGTATTTAAGGACTCTGCTGCATTATTTAAGGACTTTGTTGCATTATTTAAGGACTCTGCTGCATTATTTAAGGACTTTGCTGCATTATTTAAGGACTTTGTTGCATTATTTAAGGACTCTGCTGCATTCTTTAAGGACTTCGTTGCATTATTTAAGGACTCTGCTGCATTATTTAAAGACTTTGCTGCATTATTTAAGTACTCTGGTGCATTATTTAAGGACTCTGCTGCATTATTTAAGGACTTAGCTGCATTATTTAAGGACTCTGCTGCATTATTTAAGGACTTTGCTGCATTATTTAAGTATGCTGCTGCGGTATTTAAGGCCTCTGCTGCATTATTTAAGGACTCTGCTGCATTATTAAGGACGTTGCTGCATTATTTAAGGACTTTATTGCATTATTTAAGGATTCTGCTGCATTATTTAAGGAATTTGCTGCATTATTTAAGGACTCTGCTGCATTATTTAAGGACTTTGTTGCATTATTTAATGACTCTGCTGGGGTATTTAAGGACTCTGCTGCATTATTTAAGGGCTTTGCTGCATTATTTAAGGACTCTGCTGCAGTATTTAAGGACTCTGCTGCATTATTTAAGGACTTTGATGCATTATTTAAGGACGCTGCTGCAGAATTTAAGGAATCTGCTGCATTATTTAAGGACTTTGTTGCATTATTTAAGGACTATGCTGCATTATGTAAGGACTCTGCTGCATTATTTAAGGACTTTGCTGCATTATTTAATTACTCTGCTGCATTATTTAAGGACTTTGTTGCATTATTTAAGGACTCTGCTGCATTATTTTAGGACTTTGCTGCATTATTTAAGGACTTTGATGCATTATTTATGGACGCTGCTGCAGAATTTAAGTAATCTGCTGCATTATTTAAGGACTCTGCTGCATTATTTAAGGACTCTGCTGCATTATTTAAGGACTCTGCTGCATTATTTAAGGACTTTGTTGCATTATTTAATGACTCTGCTGCGGTATTTAAGGACTCTGCTGCATTATTTAAGGACTTTGCTGCATTATTTAAGGACTTTGCTGCAGTAATTAAGGAATCTGCTGCATTATTTAAGGACTTTGTTGCATTATTTAAGGACTGTGCTGCATTGCTTAAGGACTCTGCTGCATTATTTAAGGACTTTGCTGCATTATTTAAGGACTTTGTTGCATTATTTAAGGACTCTGCTGCATTATTTAAGGACTTTGTTGCATTATTTAAGGACTCTGTTGCATTATTTAAGGACTTTGCTGCATTATTTAAGTACTCTGGTGCATTATTTAAGGACTTTGTTGCACTATTTAAGGACTCTGCTGCATTATTTAAGGACTTTGTTGCATTATTTAAGGACTCTGCTGCATTATTTAAGGACTTTGCTGCATTATTTAAGGACTCTGCTGCATTATTTAAGGACTTTGTTGCATTATTTAATGACTCTGCTGCGGTATTTAAGGACTCTTCTGCATTTTTTAAGGACTTTGCTGCATTATTTAAGGACTCTGCTTCATTATTTAAGGACTTTGTTGCATTATTTAAGGACTGTGCTGCATTGCTTAAGGACTCTGCTGCATTATTTAAGGACGTTGCTGCATTATTTAAGGACTTTGTTGCATTATTTAAGGACTCTGCTGCATTATTTAAGGACTTTGTTGCATTATTTAAGGACTCTGTTGCATTATTTAAGGACTTTGCTGCATTATTTAAGTACTCTGGTGCATTATTTAAGGACTTTGTTGCATTATTTAAGGACTCTGCTGCATTATTTAAGGACTTTGTTGCATTATTTAAGGACTCTGCTGCATTATTTAAGGACTTTGCTGCATTATTTAAGGACTCTTCTGCATTATTAAGGACGGTGCTGCATTATTTAAGTACTTTATTGCATTATTTAAGGATTCTGCTGCATTACTTAAAGAATTTGCTGCATTATTTAAGGACTCTGCTGCATTATTTAAGGACTTTGTTGCATCATTTAATGACTCTGCTGCAGTATTTAAAGACTCTGTTGCATTATTTAAGGACTTTGATGCATTATTTAAGGAGGCTGCTGCAGAATTTAAGGAATCTGCTGCATTATTTAAGGACTTTGTTGCATTATTTAAGGACTCTGTTGCATTATTTAAGGACTTTGCTGCATTATTTAAGTACTCTGGTGCATTATTTAAGGACTTTGTTGCATTATTTAAGGACTCTGCTGCATTATTTAAGGACTTTGTTGCATTATTTAAGGACTCTGCTGCATTATTTAAGGACTTTGCTGCATTATTTAAGGACTCTTCTGCATTATTAAGGACGGTGCTGCATTATTTAAGTACTTTATTGCATTATTTAAGGATTCTGCTGCATTACTTAAAGAATTTGCTGCATTATTTAAGGACTCTGCTGCATTATTTAAGGACTTTGTTGCATCATTTAATGACTCTGCTGCAGTATTTAAAGACTCTGCTGCATTATTTAAGGACTTTGTTGCATTATTTAATGACTCTGCTGCGGTATTTAAGGACTCTGCTGCATTATTTAAGGACTTTGCTGCATTATTTAAGGACTTTGCTGCAGTAATTAAGGAATCTGCTGCATTATTTAAGGACTTTGTTGCATTATTTAAGGACTGTGCTGCATTGCTTAAGGACTCTGCTGCATTATTTAAGGACTTTGCTGCATTATTTAAGGACTTTGTTGCATTATTTAAGGACTCTGCTGCATTATTTAAGGACTTTGTTGCATTATTTAAGGACTCTGTTGCATTATTTAAGGACTTTGCTGCATTATTTAAGTACTCTGGTGCATTATTTAAGGACTTTGTTGCATTATTTAAGGACTCTGCTGCATTATTTAAGGACTTTGTTGCATTATTTAAGGACTCTGTTGCATTATTTAAGGACTTTGCTGCATTATTTAAGTACTCTGGTGCATTATTTAAGGACTTTGTTGCATTATTTAAGGACTCTGCTGCATTATTTAAGGACTTTGTTGCATTATTTAAGGACTCTGCTGCATTATTTAAGGACTTTGCTGCATTATTTAAGGACTCTGTTGCATTATTTAAGGACTTTGCTGCATTATTTAAGTACTCTGGTGCATTATTTAAGGACTTTATTGCATTATTTAAGGATTCTGCTGCATTATTTAAGGAATTTGCTGCATTATTTAAGAACTTTGCTGCAGTATTTAAGGACTCTGCTGCATTATTTAAGGACTTTATTGCATTATTTAAGGACCCTGCTGCAGAATTTAAGGAATCTGCTGCATTACTTAAGGACTTTGTTGCATTATTTAAGGACTCTGCTGCATTATTTAAGGACTTTGCTGCATTATTTAAGGACTTTGATGTATTATTTAAGGACGCCGCTGCAGAATTTAAGTAATCTGCTGCATTATTTAAGGACTCTGCTGCATTATTTAAGGACTTTGCTGCATTATTTAAGGACTCTGCTGTATTATTAAGCACGTTGCTGCATTAATTAAGGACTTTATTGCATTATTTAAGGAATTTGATGCATTATTTAAGGACTCTGCTGCATTATTTAAGGACTTTGCTGCATTATTTAAGGACTCTGCTTCATTATTTAAGGACTTTGTTGCATTATTTAAGGACTCTGCTGCATTATTTAAAGACTTTGCTGCATTATTTAAGTACTCTGGTGCATTATTTAAGGACTCTGCTGCATTATTTAAAGACTTTGCTGCATTATTTAACTACTCTGGTGCATTATTTAAGGACTTTGTTGCTTTATTTAAGGACTTTGCTGCATTATTTAAGGACTTTGTTGCATTATTTAAGGACTCTGCTGCATTATTTAAGGACTTTGCTGCATTATTTAAGTATGCTGCTGCAGTATTTAAGGCCTCTGCTGCATTATTTAAGGACTCTGCTGCATTTTTAAGGACGTTGCTGCATTATTTAAGGACTTTATTGCATTATTTAAGGATTCTGCTGCATTATTTAAGGAATTTGCTGCATTATTTAAGGACTCTGCTGCATTATTTAAGGACTTTGTTGCATTATTTAATGACTCTGCTGGGGTATTTAAGGACTCTGCTGCATTATTTAAGGACTTTGTTGCATTATTTAAGGACTCTGCTGCATTATTTAAGGACTTTGCTGCATTATTTAAGGACTTTGATGCATTATTTAAGGACGCTGCTGCAGAATTTAAGTAATCTGCTGCATTATTTAAGGACTCTGCTGCATTATTTAAGGACTTTGCTGCATTATTTAAGGACTCTGCTGCATTATTTAAGGACTTTGTTGCATTATTTAATGACTCTGCTGCGGTATTTAAGGACTCTGCTGTATTATTTAAGGACTTTGCTGCATTATTTAAGGACTCTGCTTCATTATTTAAGGACTTTGTTGCATTATTTAAGGACTCTGCTGCATTCTTTAAGGACTTCGTTGCATTATTTAAGGACTCTGCTGCATTATTTAAAGACTTTGCTGCATTATTTAAGTACTCTGGTGCATTATTTAAGGACTCTGCTGCATTATTTAAGGACTTAGCTGCATTATTTAAGGACTCTGCAGCATTATTTAAGGACTTTGCTGCATTATTTAAGTATGCTGCTGCGGTATTTAAGGCCTCTGCTGCATTATTTAAGGACTCTGCTGCATTATTAAGGACGTTGCTGCATTATTTAAGGACTTTATTGCATTATTTAAGGATTCTGCTGCATTATTTAAGGAATTTGCTGCATTATTTAAGGACTCTGCTGCATTATTTAAGGACTTTGTTGCATTATTTAATGACTCTGCTGGGGTATTTAAGGACTCTGCTGCATTATTTAAGGGCTTTGCTGCATTATTTAAGGACTCTGCTGCAGTATTTAAGGACTCTGCTGCATTATTTAAGGACTTTGATGCATTATTTAAGGACGCTGCTGCAGAATTTAAGGAATCTGCTGCATTATTTAAGGACTTTGTTGCATTATTTAAGGACTATGCTGCATTATGTAAGGACTCTGCTGCATTATTTAAGGACTTTGCTGCATTATTTAATTACTCTGCTGCATTATTTAAGGACTTTGTTGCATTATTTAAGGACTCTGCTGCATTATTTAAGGACTTTGCTGCATTATTTAATGACTTTGATGCATTATTTATGGACGCTGCTGCAGAATTTAAGTAATCTGCTGCATTATTTAAGGACTCTGCTGCATTATTTAAGGACTTTGCTGCATTATTTAAGGACTCTGCTGCATTATTTAAGGACTTTGTTGCATTATTTAATGACTCTGCTGCGGTATTTAAGGACTCTGCTGCATTATTTAAGGACTTTGTTGCATTATTTAAGGACTCTGTTGCATTATTTAAGGACTTTGCTGCATTATTTAAGTACTCTGGTGCATTATTTAAGGACTTTGTTGCACTATTTAAGGACTCTGCTGCATTATTTAAGGACTTTGTTGCATTATTTAAGGACTCTGCTGCATTATTTAAGGACTTTGCTGCATTATTTAAGGACTCTGCTGCATTATTTAAGGACTTTGTTGCATTATTTAATGACTCTGCTGCGGTATTTAAGGACTCTTCTGCATTTTTTAAGGACTTTGCTGCATTATTTAAGGACTCTGCTTCATTATTTAAGGACTTTGTTGCATTATTTAAGGACTCTGCTGCATTATTTAAGGACTTTGCTGCATTATTTAAGGACTCTGCTGCATTATTTAAGGACTTTGTTGCACTATTTAATGACTCTGCTGCGGTATTTAAGGACTCTTCTGCATTATTTAAGGACTTTGCTGCATTATTTAAGGACTCTGCTTCATTATTTAAGGACTTTGTTGCATTATTTAAGGACTCTGCTGCATTATTTAAGGACTTTGTTGCATTATTTAAGGACTCTGCTGCATTATTTAAAGACTTTGCTGCATTATTTAAGTACTCTGGTGCATTATTTAAGGACTCTGCTGCATTATTTAAAGACTTTTCTGCATTATTTAAGTACTCTGGTGCATTATTTAAGGACTTTGTTGCATTATTTAAGTATGCTGCTGCGGTATTTAAGGCCTCTGCTGCATTATTTAAGGACTCTGCTGCATTATTAAGGACGTTGCTGCATTATTTAAGGACTTTATTGCATTATTTAAGGATTCTGCTAAATTATTTAAGGAATTTGCTGCATTATTTAAGGACTCTGCTGCATTATTTAAGGACTTTGTTGCATTATTTAATGACTCTGCTGGGGTATTTAAGGACTCTGCTGCATTATTTAAGGGCTTTGCTGCATTATTTAAGGACTCTGCTGCAGTATTTAAGGACTCTGCTGCATTATTTAAGGACTTTGATGCATTATTTAAGGACGCTGCTGCAGAATTTAAGGAATCTGCTGCATTATTTAAGGACTTTGTTGCATTATTTAAGGACTATGCTGCATTATGTAAGGACTCTGCTGCATTATTTAAGGACTTTGCTGCATTATTTAATTACTCTGCTGCATTATTTAAGGACTCTGTTGCATTATTTAAGGACTCTGCAGCATTATTTAAGGACTTTGCTGCATTATTTAAGGACTTTGATGCATTATTTAAGGACGCTGCTGCAGAATTTAAGTAATCTGCTGCATTATTTAAGGACTCTGCTGCATTATTTAAGGACTTTGCTGCATTATTTAAGGACTCTGCTGCATTATTTAAGGACTTTGTTGCATTATTTAATGACTCTGCTGCGGTATTTAAGGACTCTGCTGCATTATTTAAGGACTTTGCTGCATTATTTAAGGACTTTGCGGCAGTAATTAAGGAATCTGCTGCATTATTTAAGGACTTTGTTGCATTATTTAAGGACTGTGCTGCATTGCTTAAGGACTCTGCTGCATTATTTAAGGACGTTGCTGCATTATTTAAGGACTTTGTTGCATTATTTAAGGACTCTGCTGCATTATTTAAGGACTTTGTTGCATTATTTAAGGACTCTGTTGCATTATTTAAGGACTTTGCTGCATTATTTAAGTACTCTGGTGCATTATTTAAGGACTTTGTTGCATTATTTAAGGACTCTGCTGCATTATTTAAGGACTTTGTTGCATTATTTAAGGACTCTGCTGCATTATTTAAGGACTTTGCTGCATTATTTAAGTATGCTGCTGCGGTATTTAAGGCCTCTGCTGCATTATTTAAGGACTTTGCTGCATTATTTAAGGACTCTTCTGCATTATTAAGGACGGTGCTGCATTATTTAAGTACTTTATTGCATTATTTAAGGATTCTGCTGCATTATTTAAAGAATTTGCTGCATTATTTAAGGACTCTGCTGCATTATTTAAGGACTTTGTTGCATCATTTAATGACTCTGCTGCAGTATTTAAAGACTCTGTTGCATTATTTAAGGACTTTGATGCATTATTTAAGGAGGCTGCTGCAGAATTTAAGGAATCTGCTGCATTATTTAAGGACTTTGTTGCATTATTTAAGGACTCTGCTGCATTATTTAAGGACGCTGCTGCAGTATTTAAGGCCTCTTCTGCATTATTTAAGGATTTTGCTGCATTATTTAAGGACTCTACTGCATTATTAAGGACGTTGCTGCATTATTTAAGGACTTTATTGCATTATTTAAGGATTCTGCTGCATTATTTAAGGAATTAGCTGCATTATTTAAGTACTCTGCTGCATTATTTAAGGAGTTGGTTGCATTATTTAAGGACTTTGTTGCATTATTTAAGGATTCTGCTGCATTATTTAAGGACTTTGTTGCATTATTTAAGGACGCTGCTGCGGTATTTAAGGACTCTGCTACATTATATAAGGACTTTGCTGCATTATTTCAGGACTCGGCTGCATTATTAAGGGCGTTGCTGCATTTTATTTAAGGAATTTATTGCATTATTTAAGGACTCTGTGCATTATTTAAGGAATTTGCTGCATTATTTAAGGACTCTGCTGCATTATTTAATGACTCTGCTGCGGTATTTAAGGACTCTGCTGCATTATTTAAGCACTCTGCTGCTTTATTTATGGACTTTGCTGCATTATTTAAGGACTCTGCTGTGGTATTTTAAGACTCTGCTGCATTATTTAAGGACTTTGATGCATTATTTAAGAACTCTGCCGCAGTATTTAAGGACTCTGCTGCATTATTTAAGGTCTTTGATGCATTATTTAAGGACTCTTCTGAATTATTTAAGGACTTTGCTGCATTATTTAAGGACTTTGATGCATTATTTAAGGACGCTGCTGCATTATTTAAGGACTTTGCTGCATTATTTAAGGACTTTGATGTATTATTTAAGGACGCCGCTGCAGAATTTAAGTAATCTGCTGCATTATTTAAGGACTCTGCTGCATTATTTAAGGACTTTGCTGCATTATTTAAGGACTCTGCTGTATTATTAAGCACGTTGCTGCATTAATTAAGGACTTTATTGCATTATTTAAGGAATTTGATGCATTATTTAAGGACTCTGCTGCATTATTTAAGGACTTTGCTGCATTATTTAAGGACTCTGCTTCATTATTTAAGGACTTTGTTGCATTATTTAAGGACTCTGCTGCATTATTTAAAGACTTTGCTGCATTATTTAAGTACTCTGGTGCATTATTTAAGGACTCTGCTGCATTATTTAAAGACTTTGCTGCATTATTTAAGTACTCTGGTGCATTATTTAAGGACTTTGTTGCTTTATTTAAGGACTTTGCTGCATTATTTAAGGACTTTGTTGCATTATTTAAGGACTCTGCTGCATTATTTAAGGACTTTGCTGCATTATTTAAGTATGCTGCTGCAGTATTTAAGGCCTCTGCTGCATTATTTAAGGACTCTGCTGCATTTTTAAGGACGTTGCTGCATTATTTAAGGACTTTATTGCATTATTTAAGGATTCTGCTGCATTATTTAAGGAATTTGCTGCATTATTTAAGGACTCTGCTGCATTATTTAAGGACTTTGTTGCATTATTTAATGACTCTGCTGGGGTATTTAAGGACTCTGCTGCATTATTTAAGGACTTTGTTGCATTATTTAAGGACTCTGCTGCATTATTTAAGGACTTTGCTGCATTATTTAAGGACTTTGTTGCATTATTTAAGGACTCTGCTGCATTCTTTAAGGACTTTGTTGCATTATTTAAGGACTCTGTTGCATTATTTAAGGACTTTGCTGCATTATTTAAGTACTCTGGTGCATTATTTAAGGACTTTGTTGCATTATTTAAGGACTCTGCTGCATTATTTAAGGACTTTGTTGCATTATTTAAGGACTCTGCTGCATTATTTAAGGACTTTGCTGCATTATTTAAGGACTCTGTTGCATTATTTAAGGACTTTGCTGCATTATTTAAGTACTCTGGTGCATTATTTAAGGACTTTATTGCATTATTTAAGGATTCTGCTGCATTATTTAAGGAATTTGCTGCATTATTTAAGAACTTTGCTGCAGTATTTAAGGACTCTGCTGCATTATTTAAGGACTTTATTGCATTATTTAAGGACCCTGCTGCAGAATTTAAGGAATCTGCTGCATTACTTAAGGACTTTGTTGCATTATTTAAGGACTCTGCTGCATTATTTAAGGACTTTGCTGCATTATTTAAGGACTTTGATGTATTATTTAAGGACGCCGCTGCAGAATTTAAGTAATCTGCTGCATTATTTAAGGACTCTGCTGCATTATTTAAGGACTTTGCTGCATTATTTAAGGACTCTGCTGTATTATTAAGCACGTTGCTGCATTAATTAAGGACTTTATTGCATTATTTAAGGAATTTGATGCATTATTTAAGGACTCTGCTGCATTATTTAAGGACTTTGCTGCATTATTTAAGGACTCTGCTTCATTATTTAAGGACTTTGTTGCATTATTTAAGGACTCTGCTGCATTATTTAAAGACTTTGCTGCATTATTTAAGTACTCTGGTGCATTATTTAAGGACTCTGCTGCATTATTTAAAGACTTTGCTGCATTATTTAACTACTCTGGTGCATTATTTAAGGACTTTGTTGCTTTATTTAAGGACTTTGCTGCATTATTTAAGGACTTTGTTGCATTATTTAAGGACTCTGCTGCATTATTTAAGGACTTTGCTGCATTATTTAAGTATGCTGCTGCAGTATTTAAGGCCTCTGCTGCATTATTTAAGGACTCTGCTGCATTTTTAAGGACGTTGCTGCATTATTTAAGGACTTTATTGCATTATTTAAGGATTCTGCTGCATTATTTAAGGAATTTGCTGCATTATTTAAGGACTCTGCTGCATTATTTAAGGACTTTGTTGCATTATTTAATGACTCTGCTGGGGTATTTAAGGACTCTGCTGCATTATTTAAGGACTTTGTTGCATTATTTAAGGACTCTGCTGCATTATTTAAGGACTTTGCTGCATTATTTAAGGACTTTGATGCATTATTTAAGGACGCTGCTGCAGAATTTAAGTAATCTGCTGCATTATTTAAGGACTCTGCTGCATTATTTAAGGACTTTGCTGCATTATTTAAGGACTCTGCTGCATTATTTAAGGACTTTGTTGCATTATTTAATGACTCTGCTGCGGTATTTAAGGACTCTGCTGTATTATTTAAGGACTTTGCTGCATTATTTAAGGACTCTGCTTCATTATTTAAGGACTTTGTTGCATTATTTAAGGACTCTGCTGCATTCTTTAAGGACTTCGTTGCATTATTTAAGGACTCTGCTGCATTATTTAAAGACTTTGCTGCATTATTTAAGTACTCTGGTGCATTATTTAAGGACTCTGCTGCATTATTTAAGGACTTAGCTGCATTATTTAAGGACTCTGCAGCATTATTTAAGGACTTTGCTGCATTATTTAAGTATGCTGCTGCGGTATTTAAGGCCTCTGCTGCATTATTTAAGGACTCTGCTGCATTATTAAGGACGTTGCTGCATTATTTAAGGACTTTATTGCATTATTTAAGGATTCTGCTGCATTATTTAAGGAATTTGCTGCATTATTTAAGGACTCTGCTGCATTATTTAAGGACTTTGTTGCATTATTTAATGACTCTGCTGGGGTATTTAAGGACTCTGCTGCATTATTTAAGGGCTTTGCTGCATTATTTAAGGACTCTGCTGCAGTATTTAAGGACTCTGCTGCATTATTTAAGGACTTTGATGCATTATTTAAGGACGCTGCTGCAGAATTTAAGGAATCTGCTGCATTATTTAAGGACTTTGTTGCATTATTTAAGGACTATGCTGCATTATGTAAGGACTCTGCTGCATTATTTAAGGACTTTGCTGCATTATTTAATTACTCTGCTGCATTATTTAAGGACTTTGTTGCATTATTTAAGGACTCTGCTGCATTATTTAAGGACTTTGCTGCATTATTTAATGACTTTGATGCATTATTTATGGACGCTGCTGCAGAATTTAAGTAATCTGCTGCATTATTTAAGGACTCTGCTGCATTATTTAAGGACTTTGCTGCATTATTTAAGGACTCTGCTGCATTATTTAAGGACTTTGTTGCATTATTTAATGACTCTGCTGCGGTATTTAAGGACTCTGCTGCATTATTTAAGGACTTTGTTGCATTATTTAAGGACTCTGTTGCATTATTTAAGGACTTTGCTGCATTATTTAAGTACTCTGGTGCATTATTTAAGGACTTTGTTGCACTATTTAAGGACTCTGCTGCATTATTTAAGGACTTTGTTGCATTATTTAAGGACTCTGCTGCATTATTTAAGGACTTTGCTGCATTATTTAAGGACTCTGCTGCATTATTTAAGGACTTTGTTGCATTATTTAATGACTCTGCTGCGGTATTTAAGGACTCTTCTGCATTTTTTAAGGACTTTGCTGCATTATTTAAGGACTCTGCTTCATTATTTAAGGACTTTGTTGCATTATTTAAGGACTCTGCTGCATTATTTAAGGACTTTGCTGCATTATTTAAGGACTCTGCTGCATTATTTAAGGACTTTGTTGCACTATTTAATGACTCTGCTGCGGTATTTAAGGACTCTTCTGCATTATTTAAGGACTTTGCTGCATTATTTAAGGACTCTGCTTCATTATTTAAGGACTTTGTTGCATTATTTAAGGACTCTGCTGCATTATTTAAGGACTTTGTTGCATTATTTAAGGACTCTGCTGCATTATTTAAAGACTTTGCTGCATTATTTAAGTACTCTGGTGCATTATTTAAGGACTCTGCTGCATTATTTAAAGACTTTTCTGCATTATTTAAGTACTCTGGTGCATTATTTAAGGACTTTGTTGCATTATTTAAGTATGCTGCTGCGGTATTTAAGGCCTCTGCTGCATTATTTAAGGACTCTGCTGCATTATTAAGGACGTTGCTGCATTATTTAAGGACTTTATTGCATTATTTAAGGATTCTGCTAAATTATTTAAGGAATTTGCTGCATTATTTAAGGACTCTGCTGCATTATTTAAGGACTTTGTTGCATTATTTAATGACTCTGCTGGGGTATTTAAGGACTCTGCTGCATTATTTAAGGGCTTTGCTGCATTATTTAAGGACTCTGCTGCAGTATTTAAGGACTCTGCTGCATTATTTAAGGACTTTGATGCATTATTTAAGGACGCTGCTGCAGAATTTAAGGAATCTGCTGCATTATTTAAGGACTTTGTTGCATTATTTAAGGACTATGCTGCATTATGTAAGGACTCTGCTGCATTATTTAAGGACTTTGCTGCATTATTTAATTACTCTGCTGCATTATTTAAGGACTCTGTTGCATTATTTAAGGACTCTGCAGCATTATTTAAGGACTTTGCTGCATTATTTAAGGACTTTGATGCATTATTTAAGGACGCTGCTGCAGAATTTAAGTAATCTGCTGCATTATTTAAGGACTCTGCTGCATTATTTAAGGACTTTGCTGCATTATTTAAGGACTCTGCTGCATTATTTAAGGACTTTGTTGCATTATTTAATGACTCTGCTGCGGTATTTAAGGACTCTGCTGCATTATTTAAGGACTTTGCTGCATTATTTAAGGACTTTGCGGCAGTAATTAAGGAATCTGCTGCATTATTTAAGGACTTTGTTGCATTATTTAAGGACTGTGCTGCATTGCTTAAGGACTCTGCTGCATTATTTAAGGACGTTGCTGCATTATTTAAGGACTTTGTTGCATTATTTAAGGACTCTGCTGCATTATTTAAGGACTTTGTTGCATTATTTAAGGACTCTGTTGCATTATTTAAGGACTTTGCTGCATTATTTAAGTACTCTGGTGCATTATTTAAGGACTTTGTTGCATTATTTAAGGACTCTGCTGCATTATTTAAGGACTTTGTTGCATTATTTAAGGACTCTGCTGCATTATTTAAGGACTTTGCTGCATTATTTAAGTATGCTGCTGCGGTATTTAAGGCCTCTGCTGCATTATTTAAGGACTTTGCTGCATTATTTAAGGACTCTTCTGCATTATTAAGGACGGTGCTGCATTATTTAAGTACTTTATTGCATTATTTAAGGATTCTGCTGCATTATTTAAAGAATTTGCTGCATTATTTAAGGACTCTGCTGCATTATTTAAGGACTTTGTTGCATCATTTAATGACTCTGCTGCAGTATTTAAAGACTCTGTTGCATTATTTAAGGACTTTGATGCATTATTTAAGGAGGCTGCTGCAGAATTTAAGGAATCTGCTGCATTATTTAAGGACTTTGTTGCATTATTTAAGGACTCTGCTGCATTATTTAAGGACGCTGCTGCAGTATTTAAGGCCTCTTCTGCATTATTTAAGGATTTTGCTGCATTATTTAAGGACTCTACTGCATTATTAAGGACGTTGCTGCATTATTTAAGGACTTTATTGCATTATTTAAGGATTCTGCTGCATTATTTAAGGAATTAGCTGCATTATTTAAGTACTCTGCTGCATTATTTAAGGAGTTGGTTGCATTATTTAAGGACTTTGTTGCATTATTTAAGGATTCTGCTGCATTATTTAAGGACTTTGTTGCATTATTTAAGGACGCTGCTGCGGTATTTAAGGACTCTGCTACATTATATAAGGACTTTGCTGCATTATTTCAGGACTCGGCTGCATTATTAAGGGCGTTGCTGCATTTTATTTAAGGAATTTATTGCATTATTTAAGGACTCTGTGCATTATTTAAGGAATTTGCTGCATTATTTAAGGACTCTGCTGCATTATTTAATGACTCTGCTGCGGTATTTAAGGACTCTGCTGCATTATTTAAGCACTCTGCTGCTTTATTTATGGACTTTGCTGCATTATTTAAGGACTCTGCTGTGGTATTTTAAGACTCTGCTGCATTATTTAAGGACTTTGATGCATTATTTAAGAACTCTGCCGCAGTATTTAAGGACTCTGCTGCATTATTTAAGGTCTTTGATGCATTATTTAAGGACTCTTCTGAATTATTTAAGGACTTTGCTGCATTATTTAAGGACTTTGATGCATTATTTAAGGACGCTGCTGCATTATTTAAGGACTTTGCTGCATTATTTAAGGACTTTGATGTATTATTTAAGGACGCCGCTGCAGAATTTAAGTAATCTGCTGCATTATTTAAGGACTCTGCTGCATTATTTAAGGACTTTGCTGCATTATTTAAGGACTCTGCTGTATTATTAAGCACGTTGCTGCATTAATTAAGGACTTTATTGCATTATTTAAGGAATTTGATGCATTATTTAAGGACTCTGCTGCATTATTTAAGGACTTTGCTGCATTATTTAAGGACTCTGCTTCATTATTTAAGGACTTTGTTGCATTATTTAAGGACTCTGCTGCATTATTTAAAGACTTTGCTGCATTATTTAAGTACTCTGGTGCATTATTTAAGGACTCTGCTGCATTATTTAAAGACTTTGCTGCATTATTTAAGTACTCTGGTGCATTATTTAAGGACTTTGTTGCTTTATTTAAGGACTTTGCTGCATTATTTAAGGACTTTGTTGCATTATTTAAGGACTCTGCTGCATTATTTAAGGACTTTGCTGCATTATTTAAGTATGCTGCTGCAGTATTTAAGGCCTCTGCTGCATTATTTAAGGACTCTGCTGCATTTTTAAGGACGTTGCTGCATTATTTAAGGACTTTATTGCATTATTTAAGGATTCTGCTGCATTATTTAAGGAATTTGCTGCATTATTTAAGGACTCTGCTGCATTATTTAAGGACTTTGTTGCATTATTTAATGACTCTGCTGGGGTATTTAAGGACTCTGCTGCATTATTTAAGGACTTTGTTGCATTATTTAAGGACTCTGCTGCATTATTTAAGGACTTTGCTGCATTATTTAAGGACTTTGTTGCATTATTTAAGGACTCTGCTGCATTCTTTAAGGACTTCGTTGCATTATTTAAGGACTCTGCTGCATTATTTAAAGACTTTGCTGCATTATTTAAGTACTCTGGTGCATTATTTAAGGACTCTGCTGCATTATTTAAAGACTTTTCTGCATTATTTAAGTACTCTGGTGCATTATTTAAGGACTTTGTTGCATTATTTAAGTATGCTGCTGCGGTATTTAAGGCCTCTGCTGCATTATTTAAGGACTCTGCTGCATTATTAAGGACGTTGCTGCATTATTTAAGGACTTTATTGCATTATTTAAGGATTCTGCTAAATTATTTAAGGAATTTGCTGCATTATTTAAGGACTCTGCTGCATTATTTAAGGACTTTGTTGCATTATTTAATGACTCTGCTGGGGTATTTAAGGACTCTGCTGCATTATTTAAGGGCTTTGCTGCATTATTTAAGGACTCTGCTGCAGTATTTAAGGACTCTGCTGCATTATTTAAGGACTTTGATGCATTATTTAAGGATGCTGCTGCAGAATTTAAGGAATCTGCTGCATTATTTAAGGACTTTGTTGCATTATTTAAGGACTATGCTGCATTATGTAAGGACTCTGCTGCATTATTTAAGGACTTTGCTGCATTATTTAATTACTCTGCTGCATTATTTAAGGACTCTGTTGCATTATTTAAGGACTCTGCAGCATTATTTAAGGACTTTGCTGCATTATTTAAGGACTTTGATGCATTATTTAAGGACGCTGCTGCAGAATTTAAGTAATCTGCTGCATTATTTAAGGACTCTGCTGCATTATTTAAGGACTTTGCTGCATTATTTAAGGACTCTGCTGCATTATTTAAGGACTTTGTTGCATTATTTAATGACTCTGCTGCGGTATTTAAGGACTCTGCTGCATTATTTAAGGACTTTGCTGCATTATTTAAGGACTTTGCGGCAGTAATTAAGGAATCTGCTGCATTATTTAAGGACTTTGTTGCATTATTTAAGGACTGTGCTGCATTGCTTAAGGACTCTGCTGCATTATTTAAGGACGTTGCTGCATTATTTAAGGACTTTGTTGCATTATTTAAGGACTCTGCTGCATTATTTAAGGACTTTGTTGCATTATTTAAGGACTCTGTTGCATTATTTAAGGACTTTGCTGCATTATTTAAGTACTCTGGTGCATTATTTAAGGACTTTGTTGCATTATTTAAGGACTCTGCTGCATTATTTAAGGACTTTGTTGCATTATTTAAGGACTCTGCTGCATTATTTAAGGACTTTGCTGCATTATTTAAGTATGCTGCTGCGGTATTTAAGGCCTCTGCTGCATTATTTAAGGACTTTGCTGCATTATTTAAGGACTCTTCTGCATTATTAAGGACGGTGCTGCATTATTTAAGTACTTTATTGCATTATTTAAGGATTCTGCTGCATTATTTAAAGAATTTGCTGCATTATTTAAGGACTCTGCTGCATTATTTAAGGACTTTGTTGCATCATTTAATGACTCTGCTGCAGTATTTAAAGACTCTGTTGCATTATTTAAGGACTTTGATGCATTATTTAAGGAGGCTGCTGCAGAATTTAAGGAATCTGCTGCATTATTTAAGGACTTTGTTGCATTATTTAAGGACTCTGCTGCATTATTTAAGGACGCTGCTGCAGTATTTAAGGCCTCTTCTGCATTATTTAAGGATTTTGCTGCATTATTTAAGGACTCTACTGCATTATTAAGGACGTTGCTGCATTATTTAAGGACTTTATTGCATTATTTAAGGATTCTGCTGCATTATTTAAGGAATTAGCTGCATTATTTAAGTACTCTGCTGCATTATTTAAGGAGTTGGTTGCATTATTTAAGGACTTTGTTGCATTATTTAAGGATTCTGCTGCATTATTTAAGGACTTTGTTGCATTATTTAAGGACGCTGCTGCGGTATTTAAGGACTCTGCTACATTATATAAGGACTTTGCTGCATTATTTCAGGACTCGGCTGCATTATTAAGGGCGTTGCTGCATTTTATTTAAGGAATTTATTGCATTATTTAAGGACTCTGTGCATTATTTAAGGAATTTGCTGCATTATTTAAGGACTCTGCTGCATTATTTAATGACTCTGCTGCGGTATTTAAGGACTCTGCTGCATTATTTAAGCACTCTGCTGCTTTATTTATGGACTTTGCTGCATTATTTAAGGACTCTGCTGTGGTATTTTAAGACTCTGCTGCATTATTTAAGGACTTTGATGCATTATTTAAGAACTCTGCCGCAGTATTTAAGGACTCTGCTGCATTATTTAAGGTCTTTGATGCATTATTTAAGGACTCTTCTGAATTATTTAAGGACTTTGCTGCATTATTTAAGGACTTTGATGCATTATTTAAGGACGCTGCTGCATTATTTAAGGACTTTGCTGCATTATTTAAGGACTTTGATGTATTATTTAAGGACGCCGCTGCAGAATTTAAGTAATCTGCTGCATTATTTAAGGACTCTGCTGCATTATTTAAGGACTTTGCTGCATTATTTAAGGACTCTGCTGTATTATTAAGCACGTTGCTGCATTAATTAAGGACTTTATTGCATTATTTAAGGAATTTGATGCATTATTTAAGGACTCTGCTGCATTATTTAAGGACTTTGCTGCATTATTTAAGGACTCTGCTTCATTATTTAAGGACTTTGTTGCATTATTTAAGGACTCTGCTGCATTATTTAAAGACTTTGCTGCATTATTTAAGTACTCTGGTGCATTATTTAAGGACTCTGCTGCATTATTTAAAGACTTTGCTGCATTATTTAAGTACTCTGGTGCATTATTTAAGGACTTTGTTGCTTTATTTAAGGACTTTGCTGCATTATTTAAGGACTTTGTTGCATTATTTAAGGACTCTGCTGCATTATTTAAGGACTTTGCTGCATTATTTAAGTATGCTGCTGCAGTATTTAAGGCCTCTGCTGCATTATTTAAGGACTCTGCTGCATTTTTAAGGACGTTGCTGCATTATTTAAGGACTTTATTGCATTATTTAAGGATTCTGCTGCATTATTTAAGGAATTTGCTGCATTATTTAAGGACTCTGCTGCATTATTTAAGGACTTTGTTGCATTATTTAATGACTCTGCTGGGGTATTTAAGGACTCTGCTGCATTATTTAAGGACTTTGTTGCATTATTTAAGGACTCTGCTGCATTATTTAAGGACTTTGCTGCATTATTTAAGGACTTTGTTGCATTATTTAAGGACTCTGCTGCATTCTTTAAGGACTTCGTTGCATTATTTAAGGACTCTGCTGCATTATTTAAAGACTTTGCTGCATTATTTAAGTACTCTGGTGCATTATTTAAGGACTCTGCTGCATTATTTAAGGACTTAGCTGCATTAGTTAAGGACTCTGCTGCATTATTTAAGGACTTTGCTGCATTATTTAAGTATGCTGCTGCGGTATTTAAGGCCTCTGCTGCATTATTTAAGGACTCTGCTGCATTATTAAGGACGTTGCTGCATTATTTAAGGACTTTATTGCATTATTTAAGGATTCTGCTGCATTATTTAAGGAATTTGCTGCATTATTTAAGGACTCTGCTGCATTATTTAAGGACTTTGTTGCATTATTTAATGACTCTGCTGGGGTATTTAAGGACTCTGCTGCATTATTTAAGGGCTTTGCTGCATTATTTAAGGACTCTGCTGCAGTATTTAAGGACTCTGCTGCATTATTTAAGGACTTTGATGCATTATTTAAGGACGCTGCTGCAGAATTTAAGGAATCTGCTGCATTATTTAAGGACTTTGTTGCATTATTTAAGGACTATGCTGCATTATGTAAGGACTCTGCTGCATTATTTAAGGACTTTGCTGCATTATTTAATTACTCTGCTGCATTATTTAAGGACTTTGTTGCATTATTTAAGGACTCTGCTGCATTATTTTAGGACTTTGCTGCATTATTTAAGGACTTTGATGCATTATTTATGGACGCTGCTGCAGAATTTAAGTAATCTGCTGCATTATTTAAGGACTCTGCTGCATTATTTAAGGACTGTGCTGCATTGCTTAAGGACTCTGCTGCATTATTTAAGGACTTTGCTGCATTATTTAAGGACTTTGTTGCATTATTTAAGGACTCTGCTGCATTATTTAAGGACTTTGTTGCATTATTTAAGGACTCTGTTGCATTATTTAAGGACTTTGCTGCATTATTTAAGTACTCTGGTGCATTATTTAAGGACTTTGTTGCACTATTTAAGGACTCTGCTGCATTATTTAAGGACTTTGTTGCATTATTTAAGGACTCTGCTGCATTATTTAAGGACTTTGCTGCATTATTTAAGGACTCTGCTGCATTATTTAAGGACTTTGTTGCATTATTTAATGACTCTGCTGCGGTATTTAAGGACTCTTCTGCATTTTTTAAGGACTTTGCTGCATTATTTAAGGACTCTGCTTCATTATTTAAGGACTTTGTTGCATTATTTAAGGACTGTGCTGCATTGCTTAAGGACTCTGCTGCATTATTTAAGGACGTTGCTGCATTATTTAAGGACTTTGTTGCATTATTTAAGGACTCTGCTGCATTATTTAAGGACTTTGTTGCATTATTTAAGGACTCTGCTGCATTATTTAAGGACTTTGCTGCATTATTTAAGTATGCTGCTGCGGTATTTAAGGCCTCTGCTGCATTATTTAAGGACTTTGCTGCATTATTTAAGGACTCTTCTGCATTATTAAGGACGGTGCTGCATTATTTAAGTACTTTATTGCATTATTTAAGGATTCTGCTGCATTATTTAAAGAATTTGCTGCATTATTTAAGGACTCTGCTGCATTATTTAAGGACTTTGTTGCATCATTTAATGACTCTGCTGCAGTATTTAAAGACTCTGTTGCATTATTTAAGGACTTTGATGCATTATTTAAGGAGGCTGCTGCAGAATTTAAGGAATCTGCTGCATTATTTAAGGACTTTGTTGCATTATTTAAGGACTCTGCTGCATTATTTAAGGACGCTGCTGCAGTATTTAAGGCCTCTTCTGCATTATTTAAGGATTTTGCTGCATTATTTAAGGACTCTACTGCATTATTAAGGACGTTGCTGCATTATTTAAGGACTTTATTGCATTATTTAAGGATTCTGCTGCATTATTTAAGGAATTAGCTGCATTATTTAAGTACTCTGCTGCATTATTTAAGGAGTTGGTTGCATTATTTAAGGACTTTGTTGCATTATTTAAGGATTCTGCTGCATTATTTAAGGACTTTGTTGCATTATTTAAGGACGCTGCTGCGGTATTTAAGGACTCTGCTACATTATATAAGGACTTTGCTGCATTATTTCAGGACTCGGCTGCATTATTAAGGGCGTTGCTGCATTTTATTTAAGGAATTTATTGCATTATTTAAGGACTCTGTGCATTATTTAAGGAATTTGCTGCATTATTTAAGGACTCTGCTGCATTATTTAAGGACTCTGCTGCGGTATTTAAGGACTCTGCTGCATTATTTAAGCACTCTGCTGCTTTATTTATGGACTTTGCTGCATTATTTAAGGACTCTGCTGTGGTATTTTAAGACTCTGCTGCATTATTTAAGGACTTTGATGCATTATTTAAGAACTCTGCCGCAGTATTTAAGGACTCTGCTGCATTATTTAAGGTCTTTGATGCATTATTTAAGGACTCTTCTGAATTATTTAAGGACTTTGCTGCATTATTTAAGGACTTTGATGCATTATTTAAGGACGCTGCTGCATTATTTAAGGACTTTGCTGCATTATTTAAGGACTTTGATGTATTATTTAAGGACGCCGCTGCAGAATTTAAGTAATCTGCTGCATTATTTAAGGACTCTGCTGCATTATTTAAGGACTTTGCTGCATTATTTAAGGACTCTGCTGTATTATTAAGCACGTTGCTGCATTAATTAAGGACTTTATTGCATTATTTAAGGAATTTGATGCATTATTTAAGGACTCTGCTGCATTATTTAAGGACTTTGCTGCATTATTTAAGGACTCTGCTTCATTATTTAAGGACTTTGTTGCATTATTTAAGGACTCTGCTGCATTATTTAAAGACTTTGCTGCATTATTTAAGTACTCTGGTGCATTATTTAAGGACTCTGCTGCATTATTTAAAGACTTTGCTGCATTATTTAAGTACTCTGGTGCATTATTTAAGGACTTTGTTGCTTTATTTAAGGACTTTGCTGCATTATTTAAGGACTTTGTTGCATTATTTAAGGACTCTGCTGCATTATTTAAGGACTTTGCTGCATTATTTAAGTATGCTGCTGCAGTATTTAAGGCCTCTGCTGCATTATTTAAGGACTCTGCTGCATTTTTAAGGACGTTGCTGCATTATTTAAGGACTTTATTGCATTATTTAAGGATTCTGCTGCATTATTTAAGGAATTTGCTGCATTATTTAAGGACTCTGCTGCATTATTTAAGGACTTTGTTGCATTATTTAATGACTCTGCTGGGGTATTTAAGGACTCTGCTGCATTATTTAAGGACTTTGTTGCATTATTTAAGGACTCTGCTGCATTATTTAAGGACTTTGCTGCATTATTTAAGGACTTTGTTGCATTATTTAAGGACTCTGCTGCATTCTTTAAGGACTTCGTTGCATTATTTAAGGACTCTGCTGCATTATTTAAAGACTTTGCTGCATTATTTAAGTACTCTGGTGCATTATTTAAGGACTCTGCTGCATTATTTAAGGACTTAGCTGCATTATTTAAGGACTCTGCTGCATTATTTAAGGACTTTGCTGCATTATTTAAGTATGCTGCTGCGGTATTTAAGGCCTCTGCTGCATTATTTAAGGACTCTGCTGCATTATTAAGGACGTTGCTGCATTATTTAAGGACTTTATTGCATTATTTAAGGATTCTGCTGCATTATTTAAGGAATTTGCTGCATTATTTAAGGACTCTGCTGCATTATTTAAGGACTTTGTTGCATTATTTAATGACTCTGCTGGGGTATTTAAGGACTCTGCTGCATTATTTAAGGGCTTTGCTGCATTATTTAAGGACTCTGCTGCAGTATTTAAGGACTCTGCTGCATTATTTAAGGACTTTGATGCATTATTTAAGGACGCTGCTGCAGAATTTAAGGAATCTGCTGCATTATTTAAGGACTTTGTTGCATTATTTAAGGACTATGCTGCATTATGTAAGGACTCTGCTGCATTATTTAAGGACTTTGCTGCATTATTTAATTACTCTGCTGCATTATTTAAGGACTTTGTTGCATTATTTAAGGACTCTGCTGCATTATTTTAGGACTTTGCTGCATTATTTAAGGACTTTGATGCATTATTTATGGACGCTGCTGCAGAATTTAAGTAATCTGCTGCATTATTTAAGGACTCTGCTGCATTATTTAAGGACTGTGCTGCATTGCTTAAGGACTCTGCTGCATTATTTAAGGACTTTGCTGCATTATTTAAGGACTTTGTTGCATTATTTAAGGACTCTGCTGCATTATTTAAGGACTTTGTTGCATTATTTAAGGACTCTGTTGCATTATTTAAGGACTTTGCTGCATTATTTAAGTACTCTGGTGCATTATTTAAGGACTTTGTTGCACTATTTAAGGACTCTGCTGCATTATTTAAGGACTTTGTTGCATTATTTAAGGACTCTGCTGCATTATTTAAGGACTTTGCTGCATTATTTAAGGACTCTGCTGCATTATTTAAGGACTTTGTTGCATTATTTAATGACTCTGCTGCGGTATTTAAGGACTCTTCTGCATTTTTTAAGGACTTTGCTGCATTATTTAAGGACTCTGCTTCATTATTTAAGGACTTTGTTGCATTATTTAAGGACTGTGCTGCATTGCTTAAGGACTCTGCTGCATTATTTAAGGACGTTGCTGCATTATTTAAGGACTTTGTTGCATTATTTAAGGACTCTGCTGCATTATTTAAGGACTTTGTTGCATTATTTAAGGACTCTGTTGCATTATTTAAGGACTTTGCTGCATTATTTAAGTACTCTGGTGCATTATTTAAGGACTTTGTTGCATTATTTAAGGACTCTGCTGCATTATTTAAGGACTTTGTTGCATTATTTAAGGACTCTGCTGCATTATTTAAGGACTTTGCTGCATTATTTAAGGACTCTTCTGCATTATTAAGGACGGTGCTGCATTATTTAAGTACTTTATTGCATTATTTAAGGATTCTGCTGCATTACTTAAAGAATTTGCTGCATTATTTAAGGACTCTGCTGCATTATTTAAGGACTTTGTTGCATCATTTAATGACTCTGCTGCAGTATTTAAAGACTCTGTTGCATTATTTAAGGACTTTGATGCATTATTTAAGGAGGCTGCTGCAGAATTTAAGGAATCTGCTGCATTATTTAAGGACTTTGTTGCATTATTTAAGGACTCTGTTGCATTATTTAAGGACTTTGCTGCATTATTTAAGTACTCTGGTGCATTATTTAAGGACTTTGTTGCATTATTTAAGGACTCTGCTGCATTATTTAAGGACTTTGTTGCATTATTTAAGGACTCTGCTGCATTATTTAAGGACTTTGCTGCATTATTTAAGGACTCTTCTGCATTATTAAGGACGGTGCTGCATTATTTAAGTACTTTATTGCATTATTTAAGGATTCTGCTGCATTACTTAAAGAATTTGCTGCATTATTTAAGGACTCTGCTGCATTATTTAAGGACTTTGTTGCATCATTTAATGACTCTGCTGCAGTATTTAAAGACTCTGCTGCATTATTTAAGGACTTTGTTGCATTATTTAATGACTCTGCTGCGGTATTTAAGGACTCTGCTGCATTATTTAAGGACTTTGCTGCATTATTTAAGGACTTTGCTGCAGTAATTAAGGAATCTGCTGCATTATTTAAGGACTTTGTTGCATTATTTAAGGACTGTGCTGCATTGCTTAAGGACTCTGCTGCATTATTTAAGGACTTTGCTGCATTATTTAAGGACTTTGTTGCATTATTTAAGGACTCTGCTACATTATTTAAGGACTTTGTTGCATTATTTAAGGACTCTGTTGCATTATTTAAGGACTTTGCTGCATTATTTAAGTACTCTGGTGCATTATTTAAGGACTTTGTTGCATTATTTAAGGACTCTGCTGCATTATTTAAGGACTTTGTTGCATTATTTAAGGACTCTGTTGCATTATTTAAGGACTTTGCTGCATTATTTAAGTACTCTGGTGCATTATTTAAGGACTTTGTTGCATTATTTAAGGACTCTGCTGCATTATTTAAGGACTTTGTTGCATTATTTAAGGACTCTGCTGCATTATTTAAGGACTTTGCTGCATTATTTAAGGACTCTGTTGCATTATTTAAGGACTTTGCTGCATTATTTAAGTACTCTGGTGCATTATTTAAGGACTTTATTGCATTATTTAAGGATTCTGCTGCATTATTTAAGGAATTTGCTGCATTATTTAAGAACTTTGCTGCAGTATTTAAGGACTCTGCTGCATTATTTAAGGACTTTATTGCATTATTTAAGGACCCTGCTGCAGAATTTAAGGAATCTGCTGCATTACTTAAGGACTTTGTTGCATTATTTAAGGACTCTGCTGCATTATTTAAGGACTTTGCTGCATTATTTAAGGACTTTGATGTATTATTTAAGGACGCCGCTGCAGAATTTAAGTAATCTGCTGCATTATTTAAGGACTCTGCTGCATTATTTAAGGACTTTGCTGCATTATTTAAGGACTCTGCTGTATTATTAAGCACGTTGCTGCATTAATTAAGGACTTTATTGCATTATTTAAGGAATTTGATGCATTATTTAAGGACTCTGCTGCATTATTTAAGGACTTTGCTGCATTATTTAAGGACTCTGCTTCATTATTTAAGGACTTTGTTGCATTATTTAAGGACTCTGCTGCATTATTTAAAGACTTTGCTGCATTATTTAAGTACTCTGGTGCATTATTTAAGGACTCTGCTGCATTATTTAAAGACTTTGCTGCATTATTTAAGTACTCTGGTGCATTATTTAAGGACTTTGTTGCTTTATTTAAGGACTTTGCTGCATTATTTAAGGACTTTGTTGCATTATTTAAGGACTCTGCTGCATTATTTAAGGACTTTGCTGCATTATTTAAGTATGCTGCTGCAGTATTTAAGGCCTCTGCTGCATTATTTAAGGACTCTGCTGCATTTTTAAGGACGTTGCTGCATTATTTAAGGACTTTATTGCATTATTTAAGGATTCTGCTGCATTATTTAAGGAATTTGCTGCATTATTTAAGGACTCTGCTGCATTATTTAAGGACTTTGTTGCATTATTTAATGACTCTGCTGGGGTATTTAAGGACTCTGCTGCATTATTTAAGGACTTTGTTGCATTATTTAAGGACTCTGCTGCATTATTTAAGGACTTTGCTGCATTATTTAAGGACTTTGATGCATTATTTAAGGACGCTGCTGCAGAATTTAAGTAATCTGCTGCATTATTTAAGGACTCTGCTGCATTATTTAAGGACTTTGCTGCATTATTTAAGGACTCTGCTGCATTATTTAAGGACTTTGTTGCATTATTTAATGACTCTGCTGCGGTATTTAAGGACTCTGCTGTATTATTTAAGGACTTTGCTGCATTATTTAAGGACTCTGCTTCATTATTTAAGGACTTTGTTGCATTATTTAAGGACTCTGCTGCATTCTTTAAGGACTTCGTTGCATTATTTAAGGACTCTGCTGCATTATTTAAAGACTTTGCTGCATTATTTAAGTACTCTGGTGCATTATTTAAGGACTCTGCTGCATTATTTAAGGACTTAGCTGCATTATTTAAGGACTCTGCAGCATTATTTAAGGACTTTGCTGCATTATTTAAGTATGCTGCTGCGGTATTTAAGGCCTCTGCTGCATTATTTAAGGACTCTGCTGCATTATTAAGGACGTTGCTGCATTATTTAAGGACTTTATTGCATTATTTAAGGATTCTGCTGCATTATTTAAGGAATTTGCTGCATTATTTAAGGACTCTGCTGCATTATTTAAGGACTTTGTTGCATTATTTAATGACTCTGCTGGGGTATTTAAGGACTCTGCTGCATTATTTAAGGGCTTTGCTGCATTATTTAAGGACTCTGCTGCAGTATTTAAGGACTCTGCTGCATTATTTAAGGACTTTGATGCATTATTTAAGGACGCTGCTGCAGAATTTAAGGAATCTGCTGCATTATTTAAGGACTTTGTTGCATTATTTAAGGACTATGCTGCATTATGTAAGGACTCTGCTGCATTATTTAAGGACTTTGCTGCATTATTTAATTACTCTGCTGCATTATTTAAGGACTTTGTTGCATTATTTAAGGACTCTGCTGCATTATTTAAGGACTTTGCTGCATTATTTAATGACTTTGATGCATTATTTATGGACGCTGCTGCAGAATTTAAGTAATCTGCTGCATTATTTAAGGACTCTGCTGCATTATTTAAGGACTTTGCTGCATTATTTAAGGACTCTGCTGCATTATTTAAGGACTTTGTTGCATTATTTAATGACTCTGCTGCGGTATTTAAGGACTCTGCTGCATTATTTAAGGACTTTGCTGCATTATTTAAGGACTTTGCTGCAGTAATTAAGGAATCTGCTGCATTATTTAAGGACTTTGTTGTATTATTTAAGGACTGTGCTGCATTGCTTAAGGACTCTGCTGCATTATTTAAGGACTTTGCTGCATTATTTAAGGACTTTGTTGCATTATTTAAGGACTCTGCTGCATTATTTAAGGACTTTGTTGCATTATTTAAGGACTCTGTTGCATTATTTAAGGACTTTGCTGCATTATTTAAGTACTCTGGTGCATTATTTAAGGACTTTGTTGCACTATTTAAGGACTCTGCTGCATTATTTAAGGACTTTGTTGCATTATTTAAGGACTCTGCTGCATTATTTAAGGACTTTGCTGCATTATTTAAGGACTCTGCTGCATTATTTAAGGACTTTGTTGCATTATTTAATGACTCTGCTGCGGTATTTAAGGACTCTTCTGCATTTTTTAAGGACTTTGCTGCATTATTTAAGGACTCTGCTTCATTATTTAAGGACTTTGTTGCATTATTTAAGGACTCTGCTGCATTATTTAAGGACTTTGCTGCATTATTTAAGGACTCTGCTGCATTATTTAAGGACTTTGTTGCACTATTTAATGACTCTGCTGCGGTATTTAAGGACTCTTCTGCATTATTTAAGGACTTTGCTGCATTATTTAAGGACTCTGCTTCATTATTTAAGGACTTTGTTGCATTATTTAAGGACTCTGCTGCATTATTTAAGGACTTTGTTGCATTATTTAAGGACTCTGCTGCATTATTTAAAGACTTTGCTGCATTATTTAAGTACTCTGGTGCATTATTTAAGGACTCTGCTGCATTATTTAAAGACTTTTCTGCACTATTTAAGGACTCTGCTGCATTATTTAAGGACTTTGTTGCATTATTTAAGGACTCTGCTGCATTATTTAAGGACTTTGCTGCATTATTTAAGTATGCTGCTGCGGTATTTAAGGCCTCTGCTGCATTATTTAAGGACTTTGCTGCATTATTTAAGGACTCTTCTGCATTATTAAGGACGGTGCTGCATTATTTAAGTACTTTATTGCATTATTTAAGGATTCTGCTGCATTATTTAAAGAATTTGCTGCATTATTTAAGGACTCTGCTGCATTATTTAAGGACTTTGTTGCATCATTTAATGACTCTGCTGCAGTATTTAAAGACTCTGTTGCATTATTTAAGGACTTTGATGCATTATTTAAGGAGGCTGCTGCAGAATTTAAGGAATCTGCTGCATTATTTAAGGACTTTGTTGCATTATTTAAGGACTCTGCTGCATTATTTAAGGACGCTGCTGCAGTATTTAAGGCCTCTTCTGCATTATTTAAGGATTTTGCTGCATTATTTAAGGACTCTACTGCATTATTAAGGACGTTGCTGCATTATTTAAGGACTTTATTGCATTATTTAAGGATTCTGCTGCATTATTTAAGGAATTAGCTGCATTATTTAAGTACTCTGCTGCATTATTTAAGGAGTTGGTTGCATTATTTAAGGACTTTGTTGCATTATTTAAGGATTCTGCTGCATTATTTAAGGACTTTGTTGCATTATTTAAGGACGCTGCTGCGGTATTTAAGGACTCTGCTACATTATATAAGGACTTTGCTGCATTATTTCAGGACTCGGCTGCATTATTAAGGGCGTTGCTGCATTTTATTTAAGGAATTTATTGCATTATTTAAGGACTCTGTGCATTATTTAAGGAATTTGCTGCATTATTTAAGGACTCTGCTGCATTATTTAATGACTCTGCTGCGGTATTTAAGGACTCTGCTGCATTATTTAAGCACTCTGCTGCTTTATTTATGGACTTTGCTGCATTATTTAAGGACTCTGCTGTGGTATTTTAAGACTCTGCTGCATTATTTAAGGACTTTGATGCATTATTTAAGAACTCTGCCGCAGTATTTAAGGACTCTGCTGCATTATTTAAGGTCTTTGATGCATTATTTAAGGACTCTTCTGAATTATTTAAGGACTTTGCTGCATTATTTAAGGACTTTGATGCATTATTTAAGGACGCTGCTGCATTATTTAAGGACTTTGCTGCATTATTTAAGGACTTTGATGTATTATTTAAGGACGCCGCTGCAGAATTTAAGTAATCTGCTGCATTATTTAAGGACTCTGCTGCATTATTTAAGGACTTTGCTGCATTATTTAAGGACTCTGCTGTATTATTAAGCACGTTGCTGCATTAATTAAGGACTTTATTGCATTATTTAAGGAATTTGATGCATTATTTAAGGACTCTGCTGCATTATTTAAGGACTTTGCTGCATTATTTAAGGACTCTGCTTCATTATTTAAGGACTTTGTTGCATTATTTAAGGACTCTGCTGCATTATTTAAAGACTTTGCTGCATTATTTAAGTACTCTGGTGCATTATTTAAGGACTCTGCTGCATTATTTAAAGACTTTGCTGCATTATTTAAGTACTCTGGTGCATTATTTAAGGACTTTGTTGCTTTATTTAAGGACTTTGCTGCATTATTTAAGGACTTTGTTGCATTATTTAAGGACTCTGCTGCATTATTTAAGGACTTTGCTGCATTATTTAAGTATGCTGCTGCAGTATTTAAGGCCTCTGCTGCATTATTTAAGGACTCTGCTGCATTTTTAAGGACGTTGCTGCATTATTTAAGGACTTTATTGCATTATTTAAGGATTCTGCTGCATTATTTAAGGAATTTGCTGCATTATTTAAGGACTCTGCTGCATTATTTAAGGACTTTGTTGCATTATTTAATGACTCTGCTGGGGTATTTAAGGACTCTGCTGCATTATTTAAGGACTTTGTTGCATTATTTAAGGACTCTGCTGCATTATTTAAGGACTTTGCTGCATTATTTAAGGACTTTGTTGCATTATTTAAGGACTCTGCTGCATTCTTTAAGGACTTCGTTGCATTATTTAAGGACTCTGCTGCATTATTTAAAGACTTTGCTGCATTATTTAAGTACTCTGGTGCATTATTTAAGGACTCTGCTGCATTATTTAAGGACTTAGCTGCATTATTTAAGGACTCTGCTGCATTATTTAAGGACTTTGCTGCATTATTTAAGTATGCTGCTGCGGTATTTAAGGCCTCTGCTGCATTATTTAAGGACTCTGCTGCATTATTAAGGACGTTGCTGCATTATTTAAGGACTTTATTGCATTATTTAAGGATTCTGCTGCATTATTTAAGGAATTTGCTGCATTATTTAAGGACTCTGCTGCATTATTTAAGGACTTTGTTGCATTATTTAATGACTCTGCTGGGGTATTTAAGGACTCTGCTGCATTATTTAAGGGCTTTGCTGCATTATTTAAGGACTCTGCTGCAGTATTTAAGGACTCTGCTGCATTATTTAAGGACTTTGATGCATTATTTAAGGACGCTGCTGCAGAATTTAAGGAATCTGCTGCATTATTTAAGGACTTTGTTGCATTATTTAAGGACTATGCTGCATTATGTAAGGACTCTGCTGCATTATTTAAGGACTTTGCTGCATTATTTAATTACTCTGCTGCATTATTTAAGGACTTTGTTGCATTATTTAAGGACTCTGCTGCATTATTTTAGGACTTTGCTGCATTATTTAAGGACTTTGATGCATTATTTATGGACGCTGCTGCAGAATTTAAGTAATCTGCTGCATTATTTAAGGACTCTGCTGCATTATTTAAG
This sequence comes from Phyllobates terribilis, assembly GCF_046119375.1. NCBI lineage: Eukaryota > Metazoa > Chordata > Amphibia > Anura > Dendrobatidae > Phyllobates > Phyllobates terribilis. The sequence goes on along the minus strand of NW_027362988.1, from coordinate 217,373 downwards.
GACTGTGCTGCATTGCTTAAGGACTCTGCTGCATTATTTAAGGACTTTGCTGCATTATTTAAGGACTTTGTTGCATTATTTAAGGACTCTGCTGCATTATTTAAGGACTTTGTTGCATTATTTAAGGACTCTGTTGCATTATTTAAGGACTTTGCTGCATTATTTAAGTACTCTGGTGCATTATTTAAGGACTTTGTTGCACTATTTAAGGACTCTGCTGCATTATTTAAGGACTTTGTTGCATTATTTAAGGACTCTGCTGCATTATTTAAGGACTTTGCTGCATTATTTAAGGACTCTGCTGCATTATTTAAGGACTTTGTTGCATTATTTAATGACTCTGCTGCGGTATTTAAGGACTCTTCTGCATTTTTTAAGGACTTTGCTGCATTATTTAAGGACTCTGCTTCATTATTTAAGGACTTTGTTGCATTATTTAAGGACTGTGCTGCATTGCTTAAGGACTCTGCTGCATTATTTAAGGACGTTGCTGCATTATTTAAGGACTTTGTTGCATTATTTAAGGACTCTGCTGCATTATTTAAGGACTTTGTTGCATTATTTAAGGACTCTGTTGCATTATTTAAGGACTTTGCTGCATTATTTAAGTACTCTGGTGCATTATTTAAGGACTTTGTTGCATTATTTAAGGACTCTGCTGCATTATTTAAGGACTTTGTTGCATTATTTAAGGACTCTGCTGCATTATTTAAGGACTTTGCTGCATTATTTAAGGACTCTTCTGCATTATTAAGGACGGTGCTGCATTATTTAAGTACTTTATTGCATTATTTAAGGATTCTGCTGCATTACTTAAAGAATTTGCTGCATTATTTAAGGACTCTGCTGCATTATTTAAGGACTTTGTTGCATCATTTAATGACTCTGCTGCAGTATTTAAAGACTCTGTTGCATTATTTAAGGACTTTGATGCATTATTTAAGGAGGCTGCTGCAGAATTTAAGGAATCTGCTGCATTATTTAAGGACTTTGTTGCATTATTTAAGGACTCTGTTGCATTATTTAAGGACTTTGCTGCATTATTTAAGTACTCTGGTGCATTATTTAAGGACTTTGTTGCATTATTTAAGGACTCTGCTGCATTATTTAAGGACTTTGTTGCATTATTTAAGGACTCTGCTGCATTATTTAAGGACTTTGCTGCATTATTTAAGGACTCTTCTGCATTATTAAGGACGGTGCTGCATTATTTAAGTACTTTATTGCATTATTTAAGGATTCTGCTGCATTACTTAAAGAATTTGCTGCATTATTTAAGGACTCTGCTGCATTATTTAAGGACTTTGTTGCATCATTTAATGACTCTGCTGCAGTATTTAAAGACTCTGCTGCATTATTTAAGGACTTTGTTGCATTATTTAATGACTCTGCTGCGGTATTTAAGGACTCTGCTGCATTATTTAAGGACTTTGCTGCATTATTTAAGGACTTTGCTGCAGTAATTAAGGAATCTGCTGCATTATTTAAGGACTTTGTTGCATTATTTAAGGACTGTGCTGCATTGCTTAAGGACTCTGCTGCATTATTTAAGGACTTTGCTGCATTATTTAAGGACTTTGTTGCATTATTTAAGGACTCTGCTACATTATTTAAGGACTTTGTTGCATTATTTAAGGACTCTGTTGCATTATTTAAGGACTTTGCTGCATTATTTAAGTACTCTGGTGCATTATTTAAGGACTTTGTTGCATTATTTAAGGACTCTGCTGCATTATTTAAGGACTTTGTTGCATTATTTAAGGACTCTGTTGCATTATTTAAGGACTTTGCTGCATTATTTAAGTACTCTGGTGCATTATTTAAGGACTTTGTTGCATTATTTAAGGACTCTGCTGCATTATTTAAGGACTTTGTTGCATTATTTAAGGACTCTGCTGCATTATTTAAGGACTTTGCTGCATTATTTAAGGACTCTGTTGCATTATTTAAGGACTTTGCTGCATTATTTAAGTACTCTGGTGCATTATTTAAGGACTTTATTGCATTATTTAAGGATTCTGCTGCATTATTTAAGGAATTTGCTGCATTATTTAAGAACTTTGCTGCAGTATTTAAGGACTCTGCTGCATTATTTAAGGACTTTATTGCATTATTTAAGGACCCTGCTGCAGAATTTAAGGAATCTGCTGCATTACTTAAGGACTTTGTTGCATTATTTAAGGACTCTGCTGCATTATTTAAGGACTTTGCTGCATTATTTAAGGACTTTGATGTATTATTTAAGGACGCCGCTGCAGAATTTAAGTAATCTGCTGCATTATTTAAGGACTCTGCTGCATTATTTAAGGACTTTGCTGCATTATTTAAGGACTCTGCTGTATTATTAAGCACGTTGCTGCATTAATTAAGGACTTTATTGCATTATTTAAGGAATTTGATGCATTATTTAAGGACTCTGCTGCATTATTTAAGGACTTTGCTGCATTATTTAAGGACTCTGCTTCATTATTTAAGGACTTTGTTGCATTATTTAAGGACTCTGCTGCATTATTTAAAGACTTTGCTGCATTATTTAAGTACTCTGGTGCATTATTTAAGGACTCTGCTGCATTATTTAAAGACTTTGCTGCATTATTTAAGTACTCTGGTGCATTATTTAAGGACTTTGTTGCTTTATTTAAGGACTTTGCTGCATTATTTAAGGACTTTGTTGCATTATTTAAGGACTCTGCTGCATTATTTAAGGACTTTGCTGCATTATTTAAGTATGCTGCTGCAGTATTTAAGGCCTCTGCTGCATTATTTAAGGACTCTGCTGCATTTTTAAGGACGTTGCTGCATTATTTAAGGACTTTATTGCATTATTTAAGGATTCTGCTGCATTATTTAAGGAATTTGCTGCATTATTTAAGGACTCTGCTGCATTATTTAAGGACTTTGTTGCATTATTTAATGACTCTGCTGGGGTATTTAAGGACTCTGCTGCATTATTTAAGGACTTTGTTGCATTATTTAAGGACTCTGCTGCATTATTTAAGGACTTTGCTGCATTATTTAAGGACTTTGATGCATTATTTAAGGACGCTGCTGCAGAATTTAAGTAATCTGCTGCATTATTTAAGGACTCTGCTGCATTATTTAAGGACTTTGCTGCATTATTTAAGGACTCTGCTGCATTATTTAAGGACTTTGTTGCATTATTTAATGACTCTGCTGCGGTATTTAAGGACTCTGCTGTATTATTTAAGGACTTTGCTGCATTATTTAAGGACTCTGCTTCATTATTTAAGGACTTTGTTGCATTATTTAAGGACTCTGCTGCATTCTTTAAGGACTTCGTTGCATTATTTAAGGACTCTGCTGCATTATTTAAAGACTTTGCTGCATTATTTAAGTACTCTGGTGCATTATTTAAGGACTCTGCTGCATTATTTAAGGACTTAGCTGCATTATTTAAGGACTCTGCAGCATTATTTAAGGACTTTGCTGCATTATTTAAGTATGCTGCTGCGGTATTTAAGGCCTCTGCTGCATTATTTAAGGACTCTGCTGCATTATTAAGGACGTTGCTGCATTATTTAAGGACTTTATTGCATTATTTAAGGATTCTGCTGCATTATTTAAGGAATTTGCTGCATTATTTAAGGACTCTGCTGCATTATTTAAGGACTTTGTTGCATTATTTAATGACTCTGCTGGGGTATTTAAGGACTCTGCTGCATTATTTAAGGGCTTTGCTGCATTATTTAAGGACTCTGCTGCAGTATTTAAGGACTCTGCTGCATTATTTAAGGACTTTGATGCATTATTTAAGGACGCTGCTGCAGAATTTAAGGAATCTGCTGCATTATTTAAGGACTTTGTTGCATTATTTAAGGACTATGCTGCATTATGTAAGGACTCTGCTGCATTATTTAAGGACTTTGCTGCATTATTTAATTACTCTGCTGCATTATTTAAGGACTTTGTTGCATTATTTAAGGACTCTGCTGCATTATTTAAGGACTTTGCTGCATTATTTAATGACTTTGATGCATTATTTATGGACGCTGCTGCAGAATTTAAGTAATCTGCTGCATTATTTAAGGACTCTGCTGCATTATTTAAGGACTTTGCTGCATTATTTAAGGACTCTGCTGCATTATTTAAGGACTTTGTTGCATTATTTAATGACTCTGCTGCGGTATTTAAGGACTCTGCTGCATTATTTAAGGACTTTGCTGCATTATTTAAGGACTTTGCTGCAGTAATTAAGGAATCTGCTGCATTATTTAAGGACTTTGTTGTATTATTTAAGGACTGTGCTGCATTGCTTAAGGACTCTGCTGCATTATTTAAGGACTTTGCTGCATTATTTAAGGACTTTGTTGCATTATTTAAGGACTCTGCTGCATTATTTAAGGACTTTGTTGCATTATTTAAGGACTCTGTTGCATTATTTAAGGACTTTGCTGCATTATTTAAGTACTCTGGTGCATTATTTAAGGACTTTGTTGCACTATTTAAGGACTCTGCTGCATTATTTAAGGACTTTGTTGCATTATTTAAGGACTCTGCTGCATTATTTAAGGACTTTGCTGCATTATTTAAGGACTCTGCTGCATTATTTAAGGACTTTGTTGCATTATTTAATGACTCTGCTGCGGTATTTAAGGACTCTTCTGCATTTTTTAAGGACTTTGCTGCATTATTTAAGGACTCTGCTTCATTATTTAAGGACTTTGTTGCATTATTTAAGGACTCTGCTGCATTATTTAAGGACTTTGCTGCATTATTTAAGGACTCTGCTGCATTATTTAAGGACTTTGTTGCACTATTTAATGACTCTGCTGCGGTATTTAAGGACTCTTCTGCATTATTTAAGGACTTTGCTGCATTATTTAAGGACTCTGCTTCATTATTTAAGGACTTTGTTGCATTATTTAAGGACTCTGCTGCATTATTTAAGGACTTTGTTGCATTATTTAAGGACTCTGCTGCATTATTTAAAGACTTTGCTGCATTATTTAAGTACTCTGGTGCATTATTTAAGGACTCTGCTGCATTATTTAAAGACTTTTCTGCACTATTTAAGGACTCTGCTGCATTATTTAAGGACTTTGTTGCATTATTTAAGGACTCTGCTGCATTATTTAAGGACTTTGCTGCATTATTTAAGTATGCTGCTGCGGTATTTAAGGCCTCTGCTGCATTATTTAAGGACTTTGCTGCATTATTTAAGGACTCTTCTGCATTATTAAGGACGGTGCTGCATTATTTAAGTACTTTATTGCATTATTTAAGGATTCTGCTGCATTATTTAAAGAATTTGCTGCATTATTTAAGGACTCTGCTGCATTATTTAAGGACTTTGTTGCATCATTTAATGACTCTGCTGCAGTATTTAAAGACTCTGTTGCATTATTTAAGGACTTTGATGCATTATTTAAGGAGGCTGCTGCAGAATTTAAGGAATCTGCTGCATTATTTAAGGACTTTGTTGCATTATTTAAGGACTCTGCTGCATTATTTAAGGACGCTGCTGCAGTATTTAAGGCCTCTTCTGCATTATTTAAGGATTTTGCTGCATTATTTAAGGACTCTACTGCATTATTAAGGACGTTGCTGCATTATTTAAGGACTTTATTGCATTATTTAAGGATTCTGCTGCATTATTTAAGGAATTAGCTGCATTATTTAAGTACTCTGCTGCATTATTTAAGGAGTTGGTTGCATTATTTAAGGACTTTGTTGCATTATTTAAGGATTCTGCTGCATTATTTAAGGACTTTGTTGCATTATTTAAGGACGCTGCTGCGGTATTTAAGGACTCTGCTACATTATATAAGGACTTTGCTGCATTATTTCAGGACTCGGCTGCATTATTAAGGGCGTTGCTGCATTTTATTTAAGGAATTTATTGCATTATTTAAGGACTCTGTGCATTATTTAAGGAATTTGCTGCATTATTTAAGGACTCTGCTGCATTATTTAATGACTCTGCTGCGGTATTTAAGGACTCTGCTGCATTATTTAAGCACTCTGCTGCTTTATTTATGGACTTTGCTGCATTATTTAAGGACTCTGCTGTGGTATTTTAAGACTCTGCTGCATTATTTAAGGACTTTGATGCATTATTTAAGAACTCTGCCGCAGTATTTAAGGACTCTGCTGCATTATTTAAGGTCTTTGATGCATTATTTAAGGACTCTTCTGAATTATTTAAGGACTTTGCTGCATTATTTAAGGACTTTGATGCATTATTTAAGGACGCTGCTGCATTATTTAAGGACTTTGCTGCATTATTTAAGGACTTTGATGTATTATTTAAGGACGCCGCTGCAGAATTTAAGTAATCTGCTGCATTATTTAAGGACTCTGCTGCATTATTTAAGGACTTTGCTGCATTATTTAAGGACTCTGCTGTATTATTAAGCACGTTGCTGCATTAATTAAGGACTTTATTGCATTATTTAAGGAATTTGATGCATTATTTAAGGACTCTGCTGCATTATTTAAGGACTTTGCTGCATTATTTAAGGACTCTGCTTCATTATTTAAGGACTTTGTTGCATTATTTAAGGACTCTGCTGCATTATTTAAAGACTTTGCTGCATTATTTAAGTACTCTGGTGCATTATTTAAGGACTCTGCTGCATTATTTAAAGACTTTGCTGCATTATTTAAGTACTCTGGTGCATTATTTAAGGACTTTGTTGCTTTATTTAAGGACTTTGCTGCATTATTTAAGGACTTTGTTGCATTATTTAAGGACTCTGCTGCATTATTTAAGGACTTTGCTGCATTATTTAAGTATGCTGCTGCAGTATTTAAGGCCTCTGCTGCATTATTTAAGGACTCTGCTGCATTTTTAAGGACGTTGCTGCATTATTTAAGGACTTTATTGCATTATTTAAGGATTCTGCTGCATTATTTAAGGAATTTGCTGCATTATTTAAGGACTCTGCTGCATTATTTAAGGACTTTGTTGCATTATTTAATGACTCTGCTGGGGTATTTAAGGACTCTGCTGCATTATTTAAGGACTTTGTTGCATTATTTAAGGACTCTGCTGCATTATTTAAGGACTTTGCTGCATTATTTAAGGACTTTGTTGCATTATTTAAGGACTCTGCTGCATTCTTTAAGGACTTCGTTGCATTATTTAAGGACTCTGCTGCATTATTTAAAGACTTTGCTGCATTATTTAAGTACTCTGGTGCATTATTTAAGGACTCTGCTGCATTATTTAAGGACTTAGCTGCATTATTTAAGGACTCTGCTGCATTATTTAAGGACTTTGCTGCATTATTTAAGTATGCTGCTGCGGTATTTAAGGCCTCTGCTGCATTATTTAAGGACTCTGCTGCATTATTAAGGACGTTGCTGCATTATTTAAGGACTTTATTGCATTATTTAAGGATTCTGCTGCATTATTTAAGGAATTTGCTGCATTATTTAAGGACTCTGCTGCATTATTTAAGGACTTTGTTGCATTATTTAATGACTCTGCTGGGGTATTTAAGGACTCTGCTGCATTATTTAAGGGCTTTGCTGCATTATTTAAGGACTCTGCTGCAGTATTTAAGGACTCTGCTGCATTATTTAAGGACTTTGATGCATTATTTAAGGACGCTGCTGCAGAATTTAAGGAATCTGCTGCATTATTTAAGGACTTTGTTGCATTATTTAAGGACTATGCTGCATTATGTAAGGACTCTGCTGCATTATTTAAGGACTTTGCTGCATTATTTAATTACTCTGCTGCATTATTTAAGGACTTTGTTGCATTATTTAAGGACTCTGCTGCATTATTTTAGGACTTTGCTGCATTATTTAAGGACTTTGATGCATTATTTATGGACGCTGCTGCAGAATTTAAGTAATCTGCTGCATTATTTAAGGACTCTGCTGCATTATTTAAGGACTCTGCTGCATTATTTAAGGACTGTGCTGCATTGCTTAAGGACTCTGCTGCATTATTTAAGGACTTTGCTGCATTATTTAAGGACTTTGTTGCATTATTTAAGGACTCTGCTGCATTATTTAAGGACTTTGTTGCATTATTTAAGGACTCTGTTGCATTATTTAAGGACTTTGCTGCATTATTTAAGTACTCTGGTGCATTATTTAAGGACTTTGTTGCACTATTTAAGGACTCTGCTGCATTATTTAAGGACTTTGTTGCATTATTTAAGGACTCTGCTGCATTATTTAAGGACTTTGCTGCATTATTTAAGGACTCTGCTGCATTATTTAAGGACTTTGTTGCATTATTTAATGACTCTGCTGCGGTATTTAAGGACTCTTCTGCATTTTTTAAGGACTTTGCTGCATTATTTAAGGACGCTGCTTCATTATTTAAGGACTTTGTTGCATTATTTAAGGACTGTGCTGCATTGCTTAAGGACTCTGCTGCATTATTTAAGGACGTTGCTGCATTATTTAAGGACTTTGTTGCATTATTTAAGGACTCTGCTGCATTATTTAAGGACTTTGTTGCATTATTTAAGGACTCTGTTGCATTATTTAAGGACTTTGCTGCATTATTTAAGTACTCTGGTGCATTATTTAAGGACTTTGTTGCATTATTTAAGGACTCTGCTGCATTATTTAAGGACTTTGTTGCATTATTTAAGGACTCTGCTGCATTATTTAAGGACTTTGCTGCATTATTTAAGGACTCTTCTGCATTATTAAGGACGGTGCTGCATTATTTAAGTACTTTATTGCATTATTTAAGGATTCTGCTGCATTACTTAAAGAATTTGCTGCATTATTTAAGGACTCTGCTGCATTATTTAAGGACTTTGTTGCATCATTTAATGACTCTGCTGCAGTATTTAAAGACTCTGTTGCATTATTTAAGGACTTTGATGCATTATTTAAGGAGGCTGCTGCAGAATTTAAGGAATCTGCTGCATTATTTAAGGACTTTGTTGCATTATTTAAGGACTCTGTTGCATTATTTAAGGACTTTGCTGCATTATTTAAGTACTCTGGTGCATTATTTAAGGACTTTGTTGCATTATTTAAGGACTCTGCTGCATTATTTAAGGACTTTGTTGCATTATTTAAGGACTCTGCTGCATTATTTAAGGACTTTGCTGCATTATTTAAGGACTCTTCTGCATTATTAAGGACGGTGCTGCATTATTTAAGTACTTTATTGCATTATTTAAGGATTCTGCTGCATTACTTAAAGAATTTGCTGCATTATTTAAGGACTCTGCTGCATTATTTAAGGACTTTGTTGCATCATTTAATGACTCTGCTGCAGTATTTAAAGACTCTGCTGCATTATTTAAGGACTTTGTTGCATTATTTAATGACTCTGCTGCGGTATTTAAGGACTCTGCTGCATTATTTAAGGACTTTGCTGCATTATTTAAGGACTTTGCTGCAGTAATTAAGGAATCTGCTGCATTATTTAAGGACTTTGTTGCATTATTTAAGGACTGTGCTGCATTGCTTAAGGACTCTGCTGCATTATTTAAGGACTTTGCTGCATTATTTAAGGACTTTGTTGCATTATTTAAGGACTCTGCTACATTATTTAAGGACTTTGTTGCATTATTTAAGGACTCTGTTGCATTATTTAAGGACTTTGCTGCATTATTTAAGTACTCTGGTGCATTATTTAAGGACTTTGTTGCATTATTTAAGGACTCTGCTGCATTATTTAAGGACTTTGTTGCATTATTTAAGGACTCTGTTGCATTATTTAAGGACTTTGCTGCATTATTTAAGTACTCTGGTGCATTATTTAAGGACTTTGTTGCATTATTTAAGGACTCTGCTGCATTATTTAAGGACTTTGTTGCATTATTTAAGGACTCTGCTGCATTATTTAAGGACTTTGCTGCATTATTTAAGGACTCTGTTGCATTATTTAAGGACTTTGCTGCATTATTTAAGTACTCTGGTGCATTATTTAAGGACTTTATTGCATTATTTAAGGATTCTGCTGCATTATTTAAGGAATTTGCTGCATTATTTAAGAACTTTGCTGCAGTATTTAAGGACTCTGCTGCATTATTTAAGGACTTTATTGCATTATTTAAGGACCCTGCTGCAGAATTTAAGGAATCTGCTGCATTACTTAAGGACTTTGTTGCATTATTTAAGGACTCTGCTGCATTATTTAAGGACTTTGCTGCATTATTTAAGGACTTTGATGTATTATTTAAGGACGCCGCTGCAGAATTTAAGTAATCTGCTGCATTATTTAAGGACTCTGCTGCATTATTTAAGGACTTTGCTGCATTATTTAAGGACTCTGCTGTATTATTAAGCACGTTGCTGCATTAATTAAGGACTTTATTGCATTATTTAAGGAATTTGATGCATTATTTAAGGACTCTGCTGCATTATTTAAGGACTTTGCTGCATTATTTAAGGACTCTGCTTCATTATTTAAGGACTTTGTTGCATTATTTAAGGACTCTGCTGCATTATTTAAAGACTTTGCTGCATTATTTAAGTACTCTGGTGCATTATTTAAGGACTCTGCTGCATTATTTAAAGACTTTGCTGCATTATTTAAGTACTCTGGTGCATTATTTAAGGACTTTGTTGCTTTATTTAAGGACTTTGCTGCATTATTTAAGGACTTTGTTGCATTATTTAAGGACTCTGCTGCATTATTTAAGGACTTTGCTGCATTATTTAAGTATGCTGCTGCAGTATTTAAGGCCTCTGCTGCATTATTTAAGGACTCTGCTGCATTTTTAAGGACGTTGCTGCATTATTTAAGGACTTTATTGCATTATTTAAGGATTCTGCTGCATTATTTAAGGAATTTGCTGCATTATTTAAGGACTCTGCTGCATTATTTAAGGACTTTGTTGCATTATTTAATGACTCTGCTGGGGTATTTAAGGACTCTGCTGCATTATTTAAGGACTTTGTTGCATTATTTAAGGACTCTGCTGCATTATTTAAGGACTTTGCTGCATTATTTAAGGACTTTGATGCATTATTTAAGGACGCTGCTGCAGAATTTAAGTAATCTGCTGCATTATTTAAGGACTCTGCTGCATTATTTAAGGACTTTGCTGCATTATTTAAGGACTCTGCTGCATTATTTAAGGACTTTGTTGCATTATTTAATGACTCTGCTGCGGTATTTAAGGACTCTGCTGTATTATTTAAGGACTTTGCTGCATTATTTAAGGACTCTGCTTCATTATTTAAGGACTTTGTTGCATTATTTAAGGACTCTGCTGCATTCTTTAAGGACTTCGTTGCATTATTTAAGGACTCTGCTGCATTATTTAAAGACTTTGCTGCATTATTTAAGTACTCTGGTGCATTATTTAAGGACTCTGCTGCATTATTTAAGGACTTAGCTGCATTATTTAAGGACTCTGCAGCATTATTTAAGGACTTTGCTGCATTATTTAAGTATGCTGCTGCGGTATTTAAGGCCTCTGCTGCATTATTTAAGGACTCTGCTGCATTATTAAGGACGTTGCTGCATTATTTAAGGACTTTATTGCATTATTTAAGGATTCTGCTGCATTATTTAAGGAATTTGCTGCATTATTTAAGGACTCTGCTGCATTATTTAAGGACTTTGTTGCATTATTTAATGACTCTGCTGGGGTATTTAAGGACTCTGCTGCATTATTTAAGGGCTTTGCTGCATTATTTAAGGACTCTGCTGCAGTATTTAAGGACTCTGCTGCATTATTTAAGGACTTTGATGCATTATTTAAGGACGCTGCTGCAGAATTTAAGGAATCTGCTGCATTATTTAAGGACTTTGTTGCATTATTTAAGGACTATGCTGCATTATGTAAGGACTCTGCTGCATTATTTAAGGACTTTGCTGCATTATTTAATTACTCTGCTGCATTATTTAAGGACTTTGTTGCATTATTTAAGGACTCTGCTGCATTATTTAAGGACTTTGCTGCATTATTTAATGACTTTGATGCATTATTTATGGACGCTGCTGCAGAATTTAAGTAATCTGCTGCATTATTTAAGGACTCTGCTGCATTATTTAAGGACTTTGCTGCATTATTTAAGGACTCTGCTGCATTATTTAAGGACTTTGTTGCATTATTTAATGACTCTGCTGCGGTATTTAAGGACTCTGCTGCATTATTTAAGGACTTTGCTGCATTATTTAAGGACTTTGCTGCAGTAATTAAGGAATCTGCTGCATTATTTAAGGACTTTGTTGCATTATTTAAGGACTGTGCTGCATTGCTTAAGGACTCTGCTGCATTATTTAAGGACTTTGCTGCATTATTTAAGGACTTTGTTGCATTATTTAAGGACTCTGCTGCATTATTTAAGGACTTTGTTGCATTATTTAAGGACTCTGTTGCATTATTTAAGGACTTTGCTGCATTATTTAAGTACTCTGGTGCATTATTTAAGGACTTTGTTGCACTATTTAAGGACTCTGCTGCATTATTTAAGGACTTTGTTGCATTATTTAAGGACTCTGCTGCATTATTTAAGGACTTTGCTGCATTATTTAAGGACTCTGCTGCATTATTTAAGGACTTTGTTGCATTATTTAATGACTCTGCTGCGGTATTTAAGGACTCTTCTGCATTTTTTAAGGACTTTGCTGCATTATTTAAGGACTCTGCTTCATTATTTAAGGACTTTGTTGCATTATTTAAGGACTCTGCTGCATTATTTAAGGACTTTGCTGCATTATTTAAGGACTCTGCTGCATTATTTAAGGACTTTGTTGCACTATTTAATGACTCTGCTGCGGTATTTAAGGACTCTTCTGCATTATTTAAGGACTTTGCTGCATTATTTAAGGACTCTGCTTCATTATTTAAGGACTTTGTTGCATTATTTAAGGACTCTGCTGCATTATTTAAGGACTTTGTTGCATTATTTAAGGACTCTGCTGCATTATTTAAAGACTTTGCTGCATTATTTAAGTACTCTGGTGCATTATTTAAGGACTCTGCTGCATTATTTAAAGACTTTTCTGCATTATTTAAGTACTCTGGTGCATTATTTAAGGACTTTGTTGCATTATTTAAGTATGCTGCTGCGGTATTTAAGGCCTCTGCTGCATTATTTAAGGACTCTGCTGCATTATTAAGGACGTTGCTGCATTATTTAAGGACTTTATTGCATTATTTAAGGATTCTGCTAAATTATTTAAGGAATTTGCTGCATTATTTAAGGACTCTGCTGCATTATTTAAGGACTTTGTTGCATTATTTAATGACTCTGCTGGGGTATTTAAGGACTCTGCTGCATTATTTAAGGGCTTTGCTGCATTATTTAAGGACTCTGCTGCAGTATTTAAGGACTCTGCTGCATTATTTAAGGACTTTGATGCATTATTTAAGGACGCTGCTGCAGAATTTAAGGAATCTGCTGCATTATTTAAGGACTTTGTTGCATTATTTAAGGACTATGCTGCATTATGTAAGGACTCTGCTGCATTATTTAAGGACTTTGCTGCATTATTTAATTACTCTGCTGCATTATTTAAGGACTCTGTTGCATTATTTAAGGACTCTGCAGCATTATTTAAGGACTTTGCTGCATTATTTAAGGACTTTGATGCATTATTTAAGGACGCTGCTGCAGAATTTAAGTAATCTGCTGCATTATTTAAGGACTCTGCTGCATTATTTAAGGACTTTGCTGCATTATTTAAGGACTCTGCTGCATTATTTAAGGACTTTGTTGCATTATTTAATGACTCTGCTGCGGTATTTAAGGACTCTGCTGCATTATTTAAGGACTTTGCTGCATTATTTAAGGACTTTGCGGCAGTAATTAAGGAATCTGCTGCATTATTTAAGGACTTTGTTGCATTATTTAAGGACTGTGCTGCATTGCTTAAGGACTCTGCTGCATTATTTAAGGACGTTGCTGCATTATTTAAGGACTTTGTTGCATTATTTAAGGACTCTGCTGCATTATTTAAGGACTTTGTTGCATTATTTAAGGACTCTGTTGCATTATTTAAGGACTTTGCTGCATTATTTAAGTACTCTGGTGCATTATTTAAGGACTTTGTTGCATTATTTAAGGACTCTGCTGCATTATTTAAGGACTTTGTTGCATTATTTAAGGACTCTGCTGCATTATTTAAGGACTTTGCTGCATTATTTAAGTATGCTGCTGCGGTATTTAAGGCCTCTGCTGCATTATTTAAGGACTTTGCTGCATTATTTAAGGACTCTTCTGCATTATTAAGGACGGTGCTGCATTATTTAAGTACTTTATTGCATTATTTAAGGATTCTGCTGCATTATTTAAAGAATTTGCTGCATTATTTAAGGACTCTGCTGCATTATTTAAGGACTTTGTTGCATCATTTAATGACTCTGCTGCAGTATTTAAAGACTCTGTTGCATTATTTAAGGACTTTGATGCATTATTTAAGGAGGCTGCTGCAGAATTTAAGGAATCTGCTGCATTATTTAAGGACTTTGTTGCATTATTTAAGGACTCTGCTGCATTATTTAAGGACGCTGCTGCAGTATTTAAGGCCTCTTCTGCATTATTTAAGGATTTTGCTGCATTATTTAAGGACTCTACTGCATTATTAAGGACGTTGCTGCATTATTTAAGGACTTTATTGCATTATTTAAGGATTCTGCTGCATTATTTAAGGAATTAGCTGCATTATTTAAGTACTCTGCTGCATTATTTAAGGAGTTGGTTGCATTATTTAAGGACTTTGTTGCATTATTTAAGGATTCTGCTGCATTATTTAAGGACTTTGTTGCATTATTTAAGGACTCTGCTGCATTATTTAAGGACTTTGCTGCATTATTTAAGGACTTTGATGTATTATTTAAGGACGCCGCTGCAGAATTTAAGTAATCTGCTGCATTATTTAAGGACTCTGCTGCATTATTTAAGGACTTTGCTGCATTATTTAAGGACTCTGCTGTATTATTAAGCACGTTGCTGCATTAATTAAGGACTTTATTGCATTATTTAAGGAATTTGATGCATTATTTAAGGACTCTGCTGCATTATTTAAGGACTTTGCTGCATTATTTAAGGACTCTGCTTCATTATTTAAGGACTTTGTTGCATTATTTAAGGACTCTGCTGCATTATTTAAAGACTTTGCTGCATTATTTAAGTACTCTGGTGCATTATTTAAGGACTCTGCTGCATTATTTAAAGACTTTGCTGCATTATTTAAGTACTCTGGTGCATTATTTAAGGACTTTGTTGCTTTATTTAAGGACTTTGCTGCATTATTTAAGGACTTTGTTGCATTATTTAAGGACTCTGCTGCATTATTTAAGGACTTTGCTGCATTATTTAAGTATGCTGCTGCAGTATTTAAGGCCTCTGCTGCATTATTTAAGGACTCTGCTGCATTTTTAAGGACGTTGCTGCATTATTTAAGGACTTTATTGCATTATTTAAGGATTCTGCTGCATTATTTAAGGAATTTGCTGCATTATTTAAGGACTCTGCTGCATTATTTAAGGACTTTGTTGCATTATTTAATGACTCTGCTGGGGTATTTAAGGACTCTGCTGCATTATTTAAGGACTTTGTTGCATTATTTAAGGACTCTGCTGCATTATTTAAGGACTTTGCTGCATTATTTAAGGACTTTGATGCATTATTTAAGGACGCTGCTGCAGAATTTAAGTAATCTGCTGCATTATTTAAGGACTCTGCTGCATTATTTAAGGACTTTGCTGCATTATTTAAGGACTCTGCTGCATTATTTAAGGACTTTGTTGCATTATTTAATGACTCTGCTGCGGTATTTAAGGACTCTGCTGTATTATTTAAGGACTTTGCTGCATTATTTAAGGACTCTGCTTCATTATTTAAGGACTTTGTTGCATTATTTAAGGACTCTGCTGCATTCTTTAAGGACTTCGTTGCATTATTTAAGGACTCTGCTGCATTATTTAAAGACTTTGCTGCATTATTTAAGTACTCTGGTGCATTATTTAAGGACTCTGCTGCATTATTTAAGGACTTAGCTGCATTATTTAAGGACTCTGCAGCATTATTTAAGGACTTTGCTGCATTATTTAAGTATGCTGCTGCGGTATTTAAGGCCTCTGCTGCATTATTTAAGGACTCTGCTGCATTATTAAGGACGTTGCTGCATTATTTAAGGACTTTATTGCATTATTTAAGGATTCTGCTGCATTATTTAAGGAATTTGCTGCATTATTTAAGGACTCTGCTGCATTATTTAAGGACTTTGTTGCATTATTTAATGACTCTGCTGGGGTATTTAAGGACTCTGCTGCATTATTTAAGGGCTTTGCTGCATTATTTAAGGACTCTGCTGCAGTATTTAAGGACTCTGCTGCATTATTTAAGGACTTTGATGCATTATTTAAGGACGCTGCTGCAGAATTTAAGGAATCTGCTGCATTATTTAAGGACTTTGTTGCATTATTTAAGGACTATGCTGCATTATGTAAGGACTCTGCTGCATTATTTAAGGACTTTGCTGCATTATTTAATTACTCTGCTGCATTATTTAAGGACTTTGTTGCATTATTTAAGGACTCTGCTGCATTATTTAAGGACTTTGCTGCATTATTTAATGACTTTGATGCATTATTTATGGACGCTGCTGCAGAATTTAAGTAATCTGCTGCATTATTTAAGGACTCTGCTGCATTATTTAAGGACTTTGCTGCATTATTTAAGGACTCTGCTGCATTATTTAAGGACTTTGTTGCATTATTTAATGACTCTGCTGCGGTATTTAAGGACTCTGCTGCATTATTTAAGGACTTTGCTGCATTATTTAAGGACTTTGCTGCAGTAATTAAGGAATCTGCTGCATTATTTAAGGACTTTGTTGCATTATTTAAGGACTGTGCTGCATTGCTTAAGGACTCTGCTGCATTATTTAAGGACTTTGCTGCATTATTTAAGGACTTTGTTGCATTATTTAAGGACTCTGCTGCATTATTTAAGGACTTTGTTGCATTATTTAAGGACTCTGTTGCATTATTTAAGGACTTTGCTGCATTATTTAAGTACTCTGGTGCATTATTTAAGGACTTTGTTGCACTATTTAAGGACTCTGCTGCATTATTTAAGGACTTTGTTGCATTATTTAAGGACTCTGCTGCATTATTTAAGGACTTTGCTGCATTATTTAAGGACTCTGCTGCATTATTTAAGGACTTTGTTGCATTATTTAATGACTCTGCTGCGGTATTTAAGGACTCTTCTGCATTTTTTAAGGACTTTGCTGCATTATTTAAGGACTCTGCTTCATTATTTAAGGACTTTGTTGCATTATTTAAGGACTCTGCTGCATTATTTAAGGACTTTGCTGCATTATTTAAGGACTCTGCTGCATTATTTAAGGACTTTGTTGCACTATTTAATGACTCTGCTGCGGTATTTAAGGACTCTTCTGCATTATTTAAGGACTTTGCTGCATTATTTAAGGACTCTGCTTCATTATTTAAGGACTTTGTTGCATTATTTAAGGACTCTGCTGCATTATTTAAGGACTTTGTTGCATTATTTAAGGACTCTGCTGCATTATTTAAAGACTTTGCTGCATTATTTAAGTACTCTGGTGCATTATTTAAGGACTCTGCTGCATTATTTAAAGACTTTTCTGCATTATTTAAGTACTCTGGTGCATTATTTAAGGACTTTGTTGCATTATTTAAGTATGCTGCTGCGGTATTTAAGGCCTCTGCTGCATTATTTAAGGACTCTGCTGCATTATTAAGGACGTTGCTGCATTATTTAAGGACTTTATTGCATTATTTAAGGATTCTGCTAAATTATTTAAGGAATTTGCTGCATTATTTAAGGACTCTGCTGCATTATTTAAGGACTTTGTTGCATTATTTAATGACTCTGCTGGGGTATTTAAGGACTCTGCTGCATTATTTAAGGGCTTTGCTGCATTATTTAAGGACTCTGCTGCAGTATTTAAGGACTCTGCTGCATTATTTAAGGACTTTGATGCATTATTTAAGGACGCTGCTGCAGAATTTAAGGAATCTGCTGCATTATTTAAGGACTTTGTTGCATTATTTAAGGACTATGCTGCATTATGTAAGGACTCTGCTGCATTATTTAAGGACTTTGCTGCATTATTTAATTACTCTGCTGCATTATTTAAGGACTCTGTTGCATTATTTAAGGACTCTGCAGCATTATTTAAGGACTTTGCTGCATTATTTAAGGACTTTGATGCATTATTTAAGGACGCTGCTGCAGAATTTAAGTAATCTGCTGCATTATTTAAGGACTCTGCTGCATTATTTAAGGACTTTGCTGCATTATTTAAGGACTCTGCTGCATTATTTAAGGACTTTGTTGCATTATTTAATGACTCTGCTGCGGTATTTAAGGACTCTGCTGCATTATTTAAGGACTTTGCTGCATTATTTAAGGACTTTGCGGCAGTAATTAAGGAATCTGCTGCATTATTTAAGGACTTTGTTGCATTATTTAAGGACTGTGCTGCATTGCTTAAGGACTCTGCTGCATTATTTAAGGACGTTGCTGCATTATTTAAGGACTTTGTTGCATTATTTAAGGACTCTGCTGCATTATTTAAGGACTTTGTTGCATTATTTAAGGACTCTGTTGCATTATTTAAGGACTTTGCTGCATTATTTAAGTACTCTGGTGCATTATTTAAGGACTTTGTTGCATTATTTAAGGACTCTGCTGCATTATTTAAGGACTTTGTTGCATTATTTAAGGACTCTGCTGCATTATTTAAGGACTTTGCTGCATTATTTAAGTATGCTGCTGCGGTATTTAAGGCCTCTGCTGCATTATTTAAGGACTTTGCTGCATTATTTAAGGACTCTTCTGCATTATTAAGGACGGTGCTGCATTATTTAAGTACTTTATTGCATTATTTAAGGATTCTGCTGCATTATTTAAAGAATTTGCTGCATTATTTAAGGACTCTGCTGCATTATTTAAGGACTTTGTTGCATCATTTAATGACTCTGCTGCAGTATTTAAAGACTCTGTTGCATTATTTAAGGACTTTGATGCATTATTTAAGGAGGCTGCTGCAGAATTTAAGGAATCTGCTGCATTATTTAAGGACTTTGTTGCATTATTTAAGGACTCTGCTGCATTATTTAAGGACGCTGCTGCAGTATTTAAGGCCTCTTCTGCATTATTTAAGGATTTTGCTGCATTATTTAAGGACTCTACTGCATTATTAAGGACGTTGCTGCATTATTTAAGGACTTTATTGCATTATTTAAGGATTCTGCTGCATTATTTAAGGAATTAGCTGCATTATTTAAGTACTCTGCTGCATTATTTAAGGAGTTGGTTGCATTATTTAAGGACTTTGTTGCATTATTTAAGGATTCTGCTGCATTATTTAAGGACTTTGTTGCATTATTTAAGGACGCTGCTGCGGTATTTAAGGACTCTGCTACATTATATAAGGACTTTGCTGCATTATTTCAGGACTCGGCTGCATTATTAAGGGCGTTGCTGCATTTTATTTAAGGAATTTATTGCATTATTTAAGGACTCTGTGCATTATTTAAGGAATTTGCTGCATTATTTAAGGACTCTGCTGCATTATTTAATGACTCTGCTGCGGTATTTAAGGACTCTGCTGCATTATTTAAGCACTCTGCTGCTTTATTTATGGACTTTGCTGCATTATTTAAGGACTCTGCTGTGGTATTTTAAGACTCTGCTGCATTATTTAAGGACTTTGATGCATTATTTAAGAACTCTGCCGCAGTATTTAAGGACTCTGCTGCATTATTTAAGGTCTTTGATGCATTATTTAAGGACTCTTCTGAATTATTTAAGGACTTTGCTGCATTATTTAAGGACTTTGATGCATTATTTAAGGACGCTGCTGCATTATTTAAGGACTTTGCTGCATTATTTAAGGACTTTGATGTATTATTTAAGGACGCCGCTGCAGAATTTAAGTAATCTGCTGCATTATTTAAGGACTCTGCTGCATTATTTAAGGACTTTGCTGCATTATTTAAGGACTCTGCTGTATTATTAAGCACGTTGCTGCATTAATTAAGGACTTTATTGCATTATTTAAGGAATTTGATGCATTATTTAAGGACTCTGCTGCATTATTTAAGGACTTTGCTGCATTATTTAAGGACTCTGCTTCATTATTTAAGGACTTTGTTGCATTATTTAAGGACTCTGCTGCATTATTTAAAGACTTTGCTGCATTATTTAAGTACTCTGGTGCATTATTTAAGGACTCTGCTGCATTATTTAAAGACTTTGCTGCATTATTTAAGTACTCTGGTGCATTATTTAAGGACTTTGTTGCTTTATTTAAGGACTTTGCTGCATTATTTAAGGACTTTGTTGCATTATTTAAGGACTCTGCTGCATTATTTAAGGACTTTGCTGCATTATTTAAGTATGCTGCTGCAGTATTTAAGGCCTCTGCTGCATTATTTAAGGACTCTGCTGCATTTTTAAGGACGTTGCTGCATTATTTAAGGACTTTATTGCATTATTTAAGGATTCTGCTGCATTATTTAAGGAATTTGCTGCATTATTTAAGGACTCTGCTGCATTATTTAAGGACTTTGTTGCATTATTTAATGACTCTGCTGGGGTATTTAAGGACTCTGCTGCATTATTTAAGGACTTTGTTGCATTATTTAAGGACTCTGCTGCATTATTTAAGGACTTTGCTGCATTATTTAAGGACTTTGTTGCATTATTTAAGGACTCTGCTGCATTCTTTAAGGACTTCGTTGCATTATTTAAGGACTCTGCTGCATTATTTAAAGACTTTGCTGCATTATTTAAGTACTCTGGTGCATTATTTAAGGACTCTGCTGCATTATTTAAGGACTTAGCTGCATTATTTAAGGACTCTGCTGCATTATTTAAGGACTTTGCTGCATTATTTAAGTATGCTGCTGCGGTATTTAAGGCCTCTGCTGCATTATTTAAGGACTCTGCTGCATTATTAAGGACGTTGCTGCATTATTTAAGGACTTTATTGCATTATTTAAGGATTCTGCTGCATTATTTAAGGAATTTGCTGCATTATTTAAGGACTCTGCTGCATTATTTAAGGACTTTGTTGCATTATTTAATGACTCTGCTGGGGTATTTAAGGACTCTGCTGCATTATTTAAGGGCTTTGCTGCATTATTTAAGGACTCTGCTGCAGTATTTAAGGACTCTGCTGCATTATTTAAGGACTTTGATGCATTATTTAAGGACGCTGCTGCAGAATTTAAGGAATCTGCTGCATTATTTAAGGACTTTGTTGCATTATTTAAGGACTATGCTGCATTATGTAAGGACTCTGCTGCATTATTTAAGGACTTTGCTGCATTATTTAATTACTCTGCTGCATTATTTAAGGACTTTGTTGCATTATTTAAGGACTCTGCTGCATTATTTTAGGACTTTGCTGCATTATTTAAGGACTTTGATGCATTATTTATGGACGCTGCTGCAGAATTTAAGTAATCTGCTGCATTATTTAAGGACTCTGCTGCATTATTTAAGGACTCTGCTGCATTATTTAAGGACTCTGCTGCATTATTTAAGGACTTTGTTGCATTATTTAATGACTCTGCTGCGGTATTTAAGGACTCTGCTGCATTATTTAAGGACTTTGCTGCATTATTTAAGGACTTTGCTGCAGTAATTAAGGAATCTGCTGCATTATTTAAGGACTTTGTTGCATTATTTAAGGACTGTGCTGCATTGCTTAAGGACTCTGCTGCATTATTTAAGGACTTTGCTGCATTATTTAAGGACTTTGTTGCATTATTTAAGGACTCTGCTGCATTATTTAAGGACTTTGTTGCATTATTTAAGGACTCTGTTGCATTATTTAAGGACTTTGCTGCATTATTTAAGTACTCTGGTGCATTATTTAAGGACTTTGTTGCACTATTTAAGGACTCTGCTGCATTATTTAAGGACTTTGTTGCATTATTTAAGGACTCTGCTGCATTATTTAAGGACTTTGCTGCATTATTTAAGGACTCTGCTGCATTATTTAAGGACTTTGTTGCATTATTTAATGACTCTGCTGCGGTATTTAAGGACTCTTCTGCATTTTTTAAGGACTTTGCTGCATTATTTAAGGACTCTGCTTCATTATTTAAGGACTTTGTTGCATTATTTAAGGACTGTGCTGCATTGCTTAAGGACTCTGCTGCATTATTTAAGGATGTTGCTGCATTATTTAAGGACTTTGTTGCATTATTTAAGGACTCTGCTGCATTATTTAAGGACTTTGTTGCATTATTTAAGGACTCTGTTGCATTATTTAAGGACTTTGCTGCATTATTTAAGTACTCTGGTGCATTATTTAAGGACTTTGTTGCATTATTTAAGGACTCTGCTGCATTATTTAAGGACTTTGTTGCATTATTTAAGGACTCTGCTGCATTATTTAAGGACTTTGCTGCATTATTTAAGGACTCTTCTGCATTATTAAGGACGGTGCTGCATTATTTAAGTACTTTATTGCATTATTTAAGGATTCTGCTGCATTACTTAAAGAATTTGCTGCATTATTTAAGGACTCTGCTGCATTATTTAAGGACTTTGTTGCATCATTTAATGACTCTGCTGCAGTATTTAAAGACTCTGTTGCATTATTTAAGGACTTTGATGCATTATTTAAGGAGGCTGCTGCAGAATTTAAGGAATCTGCTGCATTATTTAAGGACTTTGTTGCATTATTTAAGGACTCTGCAGCATTATTTAAGGACGCTGCTGCAGTATTTAAGGCCTCTTCTGCATTATTTAAGGATTTTGCTGCATTATTTAAGGACTCTACTGCATTATTAAGGACGTTGCTGCATTATTTAAGGACTTTATTGCATTATTTAAGGATTCTGCTGCATTATTTAAGGAATTAGCTGCATTATTTAAGTACTCTGCTGCATTATTTAAGGAGTTGGTTGCATTATTTAAGGACTTTGTTGCATTATTTAAGGATTCTGCTGCATTATTTAAGGACTTTGTTGCATTATTTAAGGACGCTGCTGCGGTATTTAAGGACTCTGCTACATTATATAAGGACTTTGCTGCATTATTTCAGGACTCGGCTGCATTATTAAGGGCGTTGCTGCATTTTATTTAAGGAATTTATTGCATTATTTAAGGACTCTGTGCATTATTTAAGGAATTTGCTGCATTATTTAAGGACTCTGCTGCATTATTTAATGACTCTGCTGCGGTATTTAAGGACTCTGCTGCATTATTTAAGCACTCTGCTGCTTTATTTATGGACTTTGCTGCATTATTTAAGGACTCTGCTGTGGTATTTTAAGACTCTGCTGCATTATTTAAGGACTTTGATGCATTATTTAAGAACTCTGCCGCAGTATTTAAGGACTCTGCTGCATTATTTAAGGTCTTTGATGCATTATTTAAGGACTCTTCTGAATTATTTAAGGACTTTGCTGCATTATTTAAGGACTTTGATGCATTATTTAAGGACGCTGCTGCATTATTTAAGGACTTTCCTGCATTATTTAAGGACTTTGATGTATTATTTAAGGACGCCGCTGCAGAATTTAAGTAATCTGCTGCATTATTTAAGGACTCTGCTGCATTATTTAAGGACTTTGCTGCATTATTTAAGGACTCTGCTGTATTATTAAGCACGTTGCTGCATTAATTAAGGACTTTATTGCATTATTTAAGGAATTTGATGCATTATTTAAGGACTCTGCTGCATTATTTAAGGACTTTGCTGCATTATTTAAGGACTCTGCTTCATTATTTAAGGACTTTGTTGCATTATTTAAGGACTCTGCTGCATTATTTAAAGACTTTGCTGCATTATTTAAGTACTCTGGTGCATTATTTAAGGACTCTGCTGCATTATTTAAAGACTTTGCTGCATTATTTAAGTACTCTGGTGCATTATTTAAGGACTTTGTTGCTTTATTTAAGGACTTTGCTGCATTATTTAAGGACTTTGTTGCATTATTTAAGGACTCTGCTGCATTATTTAAGGACTTTGCTGAATTATTTAAGTATGCTGCTGCAGTATTTAAGGCCTCTGCTGCATTATTTAAGGACTCTGCTGCATTTTTAAGGACGTTGCTGCATTATTTAAGGACTTTATTGCATTATTTAAGGATTCTGCTGCATTATTTAAGGAATTTGCTGCATTATTTAAGGACTCTGCTGCATTATTTAAGGACTTTGTTGCATTATTTAATGACTCTGCTGGGGTATTTAAGGACTCTGCTGCATTATTTAAGGACTTTGTTGCATTATTTAAGGACTCTGCTGCATTATTTAAGGACTTTGCTGCATTATTTAAGGACTTTGATGCATTATTTAAGGACGCTGCTGCAGAATTTAAGTAATCTGCTGCATTATTTAAGGATTCTGCTGCATTTTTTAAGGACTTTGCTGCATTATTTAAGGACTCTGCTGCATTATTTAAGGACTTTGTTGCATTATTTAATGACTCTGCTGCGGTATTTAAGGACTCTGCTGTATTATTTAAGGACTTTGCTGCATTATTTAAGGACTCTGCTTCATTATTTAAGGACTTTGTTGCATTATTTAAGGACTCTGCTGCATTCTTTAAGGACTTCGTTGCATTATTTAAGGACTCTGCTGCATTATTTAAAGACTTTGCTGCATTATTTAAGTACTCTGGTGCATTATTTAAGGACTCTGCTGCATTATTTAAGGACTTAGCTGCATTATTTAAGGACTCTGCTGCATTATTTAAGGACTTTGCTGCATTATTTAAGTATGCTGCGGCGGTATTTAAGGCCTCTGCTGCATTATTTAAGGACTCTGCTGCATTATTAAGGACGTTGCTGCATTATTTAAGGACTTTATTGCATTATTTAAGGATTCTGCTGCATTATTTAAGGAATTTGCTGCATTATTTAAGGACTCTGCTGCATTATTTAAGGACTTTGTTGCATTATTTAATGACTCTGCTGGGGTATTTAAGGACTCTGCTGCATTATTTAAGGGCTTTGCTGCATTATTTAAGGACTCTGCAGCATTATTTAAGGACGCTGCTGCAGTATTTAAGGCCTCTTCTGCATTATTTAAGGATTTTGCTGCATTATTTAAGGACTCTACTGCATTATTAAGGACGTTGCTGCATTATTTAAGGACTTTATTGCATTATTTAAGGATTCTGCTGCATTATTTAAGGAATTAGCTGCATTATTTAAGTACTCTGCTGCATTATTTAAGGAGTTGGTTGCATTATTTAAGGACTTTGTTGCATTATTTAAGGATTCTGCTGCATTATTTAAGGACTTTGTTGCATTATTTAAGGACGCTGCTGCGGTATTTAAGGACTCTGCTACATTATATAAGGACTTTGCTGCATTATTTCAGGACTCGGCTGCATTATTAAGGGCGTTGCTGCATTTTATTTAAGGAATTTATTGCATTATTTAAGGACTCTGTGCATTATTTAAGGAATTTGCTGCATTATTTAAGGACTCTGCTGCATTATTTAATGACTCTGCTGCGGTATTTAAGGACTCTGCTGCATTATTTAAGCACTCTGCTGCTTTATTTATGGACTTTGCTGCATTATTTAAGGACTCTGCTGTGGTATTTTAAGACTCTGCTGCATTATTTAAGGACTTTGATGCATTATTTAAGAACTCTGCCGCAGTATTTAAGGACTCTGCTGCATTATTTAAGGTCTTTGATGCATTATTTAAGGACTCTTCTGAATTATTTAAGGACTTTGCTGCATTATTTAAGGACTTTGATGCATTATTTAAGGACGCTGCTGCATTATTTAAGGACTTTCCTGCATTATTTAAGGACTTTGATGTATTATTTAAGGACGCCGCTGCAGAATTTAAGTAATCTGCTGCATTATTTAAGGACTCTGCTGCATTATTTAAGGACTTTGCTGCATTATTTAAGGACTCTGCTGTATTATTAAGCACGTTGCTGCATTAATTAAGGACTTTATTGCATTATTTAAGGAATTTGATGCATTATTTAAGGACTCTGCTGCATTATTTAAGGACTTTGCTGCATTATTTAAGGACTCTGCTTCATTATTTAAGGACTTTGTTGCATTATTTAAGGACTCTGCTGCATTATTTAAAGACTTTGCTGCATTATTTAAGTACTCTGGTGCATTATTTAAGGACTCTGCTGCATTATTTAAAGACTTTGCTGCATTATTTAAGTACTCTGGTGCATTATTTAAGGACTTTGTTGCTTTATTTAAGGACTTTGCTGCATTATTTAAGGACTTTGTTGCATTATTTAAGGACTCTGCTGCATTATTTAAGGACTTTGCTGCATTATTTAAGTATGCTGCTGCAGTATTTAAGGCCTCTGCTGCATTATTTAAGGACTCTGCTGCATTTTTAAGGACGTTGCTGCATTATTTAAGGACTTTATTGCATTATTTAAGGATTCTGCTGCATTATTTAAGGAATTTGCTGCATTATTTAAGGACTCTGCTGCATTATTTAAGGACTTTGTTGCATTATTTAATGACTCTGCTGGGGTATTTAAGGACTCTGCTGCATTATTTAAGGACTTTGTTGCATTATTTAAGGACTCTGCTGCATTATTTAAGGACTTTGCTGCATTATTTAAGGACTTTGATGCATTATTTAAGGACGCTGCTGCAGAATTTAAGTAATCTGCTGCATTATTTAAGGATTCTGCTGCATTTTTTAAGGACTTTGCTGCATTATTTAAGGACTCTGCTGCATTATTTAAGGACTTTGTTGCATTATTTAATGACTCTGCTGCGGTATTTAAGGACTCTGCTGTATTATTTAAGGACTTTGCTGCATTATTTAAGGACTCTGCTTCATTATTTAAGGACTTTGTTGCATTATTTAAGGACTCTGCTGCATTCTTTAAGGACTTCGTTGCATTATTTAAGGACTCTGCTGCATTATTTAAAGACTTTGCTGCATTATTTAAGTACTCTGGTGCATTATTTAAGGACTCTGCTGCATTATTTAAGGACTTAGCTGCATTATTTAAGGACTCTGCTGCATTATTTAAGGACTTTGCTGCATTATTTAAGTATGCTGCTGCGGTATTTAAGGCCTCTGCTGCATTATTTAAGGACTCTGCTGCATTATTAAGGACGTTGCTGCATTATTTAAGGACTTTATTGCATTATTTAAGGATTCTGCTGCATTATTTAAGGAATTTGCTGCATTATTTAAGGACTCTGCTGCATTATTTAAGGACTTTGTTGCATTATTTAATGACTCTGCTGGGGTATTTAAGGACTCTGCTGCATTATTTAAGGGCTTTGCTGCATTATTTAAGGACTCTGCTGCAGTATTTAAGGACTCTGCTGCATTATTTAAGGACTTTGATGCATTATTTAAGGACGCTGCTGCAGAATTTAAGGAATCTGCTGCATTATTTAAGGACTTTGTTGCATTATTTAAGGACTATGCTGCATTATGTAAGGACTCTGCTGCATTATTTAAGGACTTTGCTGCATTATTTAATTACTCTGCTGCATTATTTAAGGACGTTGTTGCATTATTTAAGGACTCTGCTGCATTATTTAAGGACTTTGCTGCATTATTTAAGGACTTTGATGCATTATTTATGGACGCTGCTGCAGAATTTAAGTAATCTGCTGCATTATTTAAGGACTCTGCTGCATTATTTAAGGACTCTGCTGCATTATTTAAGGACTTTGTTGCATTATTTAATGACTCTGCTGCGGTATTTAAGGACTCTGCTGCATTATTTAAGGACTTTGCTGCATTATTTAAGGACTTTGCTGCAGTAATTAAGGAATCTGCTGCATTATTTAAGGACTTTGTTGCATTATTTAAGGACTGTGCTGCATTGCTTAAGGACTCTGCTGCATTATTTAAGGACTTTGCTGCATTATTTAAGGACTTTGTTGCATTATTTAAGGACTCTGCTGCATTATTTAAGGACTTTGTTGCATTATTTAAGGACTCTGTTGCATTATTTAAGGACTTTGCTGCATTATTTAAGTACTCTGGTGCATTATTTAAGGACTTTGTTGCACTATTTAAGGACTCTGCTGCATTATTTAAGGACTTTGTTGCATTATTTAAGGACTCTGCTGCATTATTTAAGGACTTTGCTGCATTATTTAAGGACTCTGCTGCATTATTTAAGGACTTTGCTGCATTATTTAAGTATGCTGCTGCGGTATTTAAGGCCTCTGCTGCATTATTTAAGGACTTTGCTGCATTATTTAAGGACTCTTCTGCATTATTAAGGACGGTGCTGCATTATTTAAGTACTTTATTGCATTATTTAAGGATTCTGCTGCATTATTTAAAGAATTTGCTGCATTATTTAAGGACTCTGCTGCATTATTTAAGGACTTTGTTGCATCATTTAATGACTCTGCTGCAGTATTTAAAGACTCTGTTGCATTATTTAAGGACTTTGATGCATTATTTAAGGAGGCTGCTGCAGAATTTAAGGAATCTGCTGCATTATTTAAGGACTTTGTTGCATTATTTAAGGACTCTGCTGCATTATTTAAGGACGCTGCTGCAGTATTTAAGGCCTCTTCTGCATTATTTAAGGATTTTGCTGCATTATTTAAGGACTCTACTGCATTATTAAGGACGTTGCTGCATTATTTAAGGACTTTATTGCATTATTTAAGGATTCTGCTGCATTATTTAAGGAATTAGCTGCATTATTTAAGTACTCTGCTGCATTATTTAAGGAGTTGGTTGCATTATTTAAGGACTTTGTTGCATTATTTAAGGATTCTGCTGCATTATTTAAGGACTTTGTTGCATTATTTAAGGACGCTGCTGCGGTATTTAAGGACTCTGCTACATTATATAAGGACTTTGCTGCATTATTTCAGGACTCGGCTGCATTATTAAGGGCGTTGCTGCATTTTATTTAAGGAATTTATTGCATTATTTAAGGACTCTGTGCATTATTTAAGGAATTTGCTGCATTATTTAAGGACTCTGCTGCATTATTTAATGACTCTGCTGCGGTATTTAAGGACTCTGCTGCATTATTTAAGCACTCTGCTGCTTTATTTATGGACTTTGCTGCATTATTTAAGGACTCTGCTGTGGTATTTTAAGACTCTGTTGCATTATTTAAGGACTTTGATGCATTATTTAAGAACTCTGCCGCAGTATTTAAGGACTCTGCTGCATTATTTAAGGTCTTTGATGCATTATTTAAGGACTCTTCTGAATTATTTAAGGACTTTGCTGCATTATTTAAGGACTTTGATGCATTATTTAAGGACGCTGCTGCATTATTTAAGGACTTTGCTGCATTATTTAAGGACTTTGATGTATTATTTAAGGACGCCGCTGCAGAATTTAAGTAATCTGCTGCATTATTTAAGGACTCTGCTGCATTATTTAAGGACTTTGCTGCATTATTTAAGGACTCTGCTGTATTATTAAGCACGTTGCTGCATTAATTAAGGACTTTATTGCATTATTTAAGGAATTTGATGCATTATTTAAGGACTCTGCTGCATTATTTAAGGACTTTGCTGCATTATTTAAGGACTCTGCTTCATTATTTAAGGACTTTGTTGCATTATTTAAGGACTCTGCTGCATTATTTAAAGACTTTGCTGCATTATTTAAGTACTCTGGTGCATTATTTAAGGACTCTGCTGCATTATTTAAAGACTTTGCTGCATTATTTAAGTACTCTGGTGCATTATTTAAGGACTTTGTTGCTTTATTTAAGGACTTTGCTGCATTATTTAAGGACTTTGTTGCATTATTTAAGGACTCTGCTGCATTATTTAAGGACTTTGCTGCATTATTTAAGTATGCTGCTGCAGTATTTAAGGCCTCTGCTGCATTATTTAAGGACTCTGCTGCATTTTTAAGGACGTTGCTGCATTATTTAAGGACTTTATTGCATTATTTAAGGATTCTGCTGCATTATTTAAGGAATTTGCTGCATTATTTAAGGACTCTGCTGCATTATTTAAGGACTTTGTTGCATTATTTAATGACTCTGCTGGGGTATTTAAGGACTCTCCTGCATTATTTAAGGACTTTGTTGCATTATTTAAGGACTCTGCTGCATTATTTAAGGACTTTGCTGCATTATTTAAGGACTTTGATGCATTATTTAAGGACGCTGCTGCAGAATTTAAGTAATCTGCTGCATTATTTAAGGACTCTGCTGCATTATTTAAGGACTTTGCTGCATTATTTAAGGACTCTGCTGCATTATTTAAGGACTTTGTTGCATTATTTAATGACTCTGCTGCGGTATTTAAGGACTCTGCTGTATTATTTAAGGACTTTGCTGCATTATTTAAGGACTCTGCTTCATTATTTAAGGACTTTGTTGCATTATTTAAGGACTCTGCTGCATTCTTTAAGGACTTCGTTGCATTATTTAAGGACTCTGCTGCATTATTTAAAGACTTTGCTGCATTATTTAAGTACTCTGGTGCATTATTTAAGGACTCTGCTGCATTATTTAAGGACTTAGCTGCATTATTTAAGGACTCTGCTGCATTATTTAAGGACTTTGCTGCATTATTTAAGTATGCTGCTGCGGTATTTAAGGCCTCTGCTGCATTATTTAAGGACTCTGCTGCATTATTAAGGACGTTGCTGCATTATTTAAGGACTTTATTGCATTATTTAAGGATTCTGCTGCATTATTTAAGGAATTTGCTGCATTATTTAAGGACTCTGCTGCATTATTTAAGGACTTTGTTGCATTATTTAATGACTCTGCTGGGGTATTTAAGGACTCTGCTGCATTATTTAAGGGCTTTGCTGCATTATTTAAGGACTCTGCTGCAGTATTTAAGGACTCTGCTGCATTATTTAAGGACTTTGATGCATTATTTAAGGACGCTGCTGCAGAATTTAAGGAATCTGCTGCATTATTTAAGGACTTTGTTGCATTATTTAAGGACTATGCTGCATTATGTAAGGACTCTGCTGCATTATTTAAGGACTTTGCTGCATTATTTAATTACTCTGCTGCATTATTTAAGGACTTTGTTGCATTATTTAAGGACTCTGCTGCATTATTTTAGGACTTTGCTGCATTATTTAAGGACTTTGATGCATTATTTATGGACGCTGCTGCAGAATTTAAGTAATCTGCTGCATTATTTAAGGACTCTGCTGCATTATTTAAGGACTCTGCTGCATTATTTAAGGACTCTGCTGCATTATTTAAGGACTTTGTTGCATTATTTAATGACTCTGCTGCGGTATTTAAGGACTCTGCTGCATTATTTAAGGACTTTGCTGCATTATTTAAGGACTTTTCTGCAGTAATTAAGGAATCTGCTGCATTATTTAAGGACTTTGTTGCATTATTTAAGGACTGTGCTGCATTGCTTAAGGACTCTGCTGCATTATTTAAGGACTTTGCTGCATTATTTAAGGACTTTGTTGCATTATTTAAGGACTCTGCTGCATTATTTAAGGACTTTGTTGCATTATTTAAGGACTCTGTTGCATTATTTAAGGACTTTGCTGCATTATTTAAGTACTCTGGTGCATTATTTAAGGACTTTGTTGCACTATTTAAGGACTCTGCTGCATTATTTAAGGACTTTGTTGCATTATTTAAGGACTCTGCTGCATTATTTAAGGACTTTGCTGCATTATTTAAGGACTCTGCTGCATTATTTAAGGACTTTGTTGCATTATTTAATGACTCTGCTGCGGTATTTAAGGACTCTTCTGCATTTTTTAAGGACTTTGCTGCATTATTTAAGGACTCTGCTTCATTATTTAAGGACTTTGTTGCATTATTTAAGGACTGTGCTGCATTGCTTAAGGACTCTGCTGCATTATTTAAGGACGTTGCTGCATTATTTAAGGACTTTGTTGCATTATTTAAGGACTCTGCTGCATTATTTAAGGACTTTGTTGCATTATTTAAGGACTCTGTTGCATTATTTAAGGACTTTGCTGCATTATTTAAGTACTCTGGTGCATTATTTAAGGACTTTGTTGCATTATTTAAGGACTCTGCTGCATTATTTAAGGACTTTGTTGCATTATTTAAGGACTCTGCTGCATTATTTAAGGACTTTGCTGCATTATTTAAGTATGCTGCTGCGGTATTTAAGGCCTCTGCTGCATTATTTAAGGACTTTGCTGCATTATTTAAGGACTCTTCTGCATTATTAAGGACGGTGCTGCATTATTTAAGTACTTTATTGCATTATTTAAGGATTCTGCTGCATTATTTAAAGAATTTGCTGCATTATTTAAGGACTCTGCTGCATTATTTAAGGACTTTGTTGCATCATTTAATGACTCTGCTGCAGTATTTAAAGACTCTGTTGCATTATTTAAGGACTTTGATGCATTATTTAAGGAGGCTGCTGCAGAATTTAAGGAATCTGCTGCATTATTTAAGGACTTTGTTGCATTATTTAAGGACTCTGCTGCATTATTTAAGGACGCTGCTGCAGTATTTAAGGCCTCTTCTGCATTATTTAAGGATTTTGCTGCATTATTTAAGGACTCTACTGCATTATTAAGGACGTTGCTGCATTATTTAAGGACTTTATTGCATTATTTAAGGATTCTGCTGCATTATTTAAGGAATTAGCTGCATTATTTAAGTACTCTGCTGCATTATTTAAGGAGTTGGTTGCATTATTTAAGGACTTTGTTGCATTATTTAAGGATTCTGCTGCATTATTTAAGGACTTTGTTGCATTATTTAAGGACGCTGCTGCGGTATTTAAGGACTCTGCTACATTATATAAGGACTTTGCTGCATTATTTCAGGACTCGGCTGCATTATTAAGGGCGTTGCTGCATTTTATTTAAGGAATTTATTGCATTATTTAAGGACTCTGTGCATTATTTAAGGAATTTGCTGCATTATTTAAGGACTCTGCTGCATTATTTAATGACTCTGCTGCGGTATTTAAGGACTCTGCTGCATTATTTAAGCACTCTGCTGCTTTATTTATGGACTTTGCTGCATTATTTAAGGACTCTGCTGTGGTATTTTAAGACTCTGCTGCATTATTTAAGGACTTTGATGCATTATTTAAGAACTCTGCCGCAGTATTTAAGGACTCTGCTGCATTATTTAAGGTCTTTGATGCATTATTTAAGGACTATTCTGAATTATTTAAGGACTTTGCTGCATTATTTAAGGACTTTGATGCATTATTTAAGGACGCTGCTGCATTATTTAAGGACTTTGCTGCATTATTTAAGGACTTTGATGTATTATTTAAGGACGCCGCTGCAGAATTTAAGTAATCTGCTGCATTATTTAAGGACTCTGCTGCATTATTTAAGGACTTTGCTGCATTATTTAAGGACTCTGCTGTATTATTAAGCACGTTGCTGCATTAATTAAGGACTTTATTGCATTATTTAAGGAATTTGATGCATTATTTAAGGACTCTGCTGCATTATTTAAGGACTTTGCTGCATTATTTAAGGACTCTGCTTCATTATTTAAGGACTTTGTTGCATTATTTAAGGACTCTGCTGCATTATTTAAAGACTTTGCTGCATTATTTAAGTACTCTGGTGCATTATTTAAGGACTCTGCTGCATTATTTAAAGACTTTGCTGCATTATTTAAGTACTCTGGTGCATTATTTAAGGACTTTGTTGCTTTATTTAAGGACTTTGCTGCATTATTTAAGGACTTTGTTGCATTATTTAAGGACTCTGCTGCATTATTTAAGGACTTTGCTGCATTATTTAAGTATGCTGCTGCAGTATTTAAGGCCTCTGCTGCATTATTTAAGGACTCTGCTGCATTTTTAAGGACGTTGCTGCATTATTTAAGGACTTTATTGCATTATTTAAGGATTCTGCTGCATTATTTAAGGAATTTGCTGCATTATTTAAGGACTCTGCTGCATTATTTAAGGACTTTGTTGCATTATTTAATGACTCTGCTGGGGTATTTAAGGACTCTGCTGCATTATTTAAGGACTTTGTTGCATTATTTAAGGACTCTGCTGCATTATTTAAGGACTTTGCTGCATTATTTAAGGACTTTGATGCATTATTTAAGGACGCTGCTGCAGAATTTAAGTAATCTGCTGCATTATTTAAGGACTCTGCTGCATTATTTAAGGACTTTGCTGCATTATTTAAGGACTCTGCTGCATTATTTAAGGACTTTGTTGCATTATTTAATGACTCTGCTGCGGTATTTAAGGACTCTGCTGTATTATTTAAGGACTTTGCTGCATTATTTAAGGACTCTGCTTCATTATTTAAGGACTTTGATGCATTATTTAAGGACGCTGCTGCAGAATTTAAGGAATCTGCTGCATTATTTAAGGACTTTGTTGCATTATTTAAGGACTATGCTGCATTATGTAAGGACTCTGCTGCATTATTTAAGGACTTTGCTGCATTATTTAATTACTCTGCTGCATTATTTAAGGACTTTGTTGCATTATTTAAGGACTCTGCTGCATTATTTAAGGACTTTGCTGCATTATTTAAGGACTTTGATGCATTATTTATGGACGCTGCTGCAGAATTTAAGTAATCTGCTGCATTATTTAAGGACTCTGCTGCATTATTTAAGGACTCTGCTGCATTATTTAAGGACTTTGTTGCATTATTTAATGACTCTGCTGCGGTATTTAAGGACTCTGCTGCATTATTTAAGGACTTTGCTGCATTATTTAAGGACTTTGCTGCAGTAATTAAGGAATCTGCTGCATTATTTAAGGACTTTGTTGCATTATTTAAGGACTGTGCTGCATTGCTTAAGGACTCTGCTGCATTATTTAAGGACTTTGCTGCATTATTTAAGGACTTTGTTGCATTATTTAAGGACTCTGCTGCATTATTTAAGGACTTTGTTGCATTATTTAAGGACTCTGTTGCATTATTTAAGGACTTTGCTGCATTATTTAAGTACTCTGGTGCATTATTTAAGGACTTTGTTGCACTATTTAAGGACTCTGCTGCATTATTTAAGGACTTTGTTGCATTATTTAAGGACTCTGCTGCATTATTTAAGGACTTTGCTGCATTATTTAAGGACTCTGCTGCATTATTTAAGGACTTTGCTGCATTATTTAAGTATGCTGCTGCGGTATTTAAGGCCTCTGCTGCATTATTTAAGGACTTTGCTGCATTATTTAAGGACTCTTCTGCATTATTAAGGACGGTGCTGCATTATTTAAGTACTTTATTGCATTATTTAAGGATTCTGCTGCATTATTTAAAGAATTTGCTGCATTATTTAAGGACTCTGCTGCATTATTTAAGGACTTTGTTGCATCATTTAATGACTCTGCTGCAGTATTTAAAGACTCTGTTGCATTATTTAAGGACTTTGATGCATTATTTAAGGAGGCTGCTGCAGAATTTAAGGAATCTGCTGCATTATTTAAGGACTTTGTTGCATTATTTAAGGACTCTGCTGCATTATTTAAGGACGCTGCTGCAGTATTTAAGGCCTCTTCTGCATTATTTAAGGATTTTGCTGCATTATTTAAGGACTCTACTGCATTATTAAGGACGTTGCTGCATTATTTAAGGACTTTATTGCATTATTTAAGGATTCTGCTGCATTATTTAAGGAATTAGCTGCATTATTTAAGTACTCTGCTGCATTATTTAAGGAGTTGGTTGCATTATTTAAGGACTTTGTTGCATTATTTAAGGATTCTGCTGCATTATTTAAGGACTTTGTTGCATTATTTAAGGACGCTGCTGCGGTATTTAAGGACTCTGCTACATTATATAAGGACTTTGCTGCATTATTTCAGGACTCGGCTGCATTATTAAGGGCGTTGCTGCATTTTATTTAAGGAATTTATTGCATTATTTAAGGACTCTGTGCATTATTTAAGGAATTTGCTGCATTATTTAAGGACTCTGCTGCATTATTTAATGACTCTGCTGCGGTATTTAAGGACTCTGCTGCATTATTTAAGCACTCTGCTGCTTTATTTATGGACTTTGCTGCATTATTTAAGGACTCTGCTGTGGTATTTTAAGACTCTGCTGCATTATTTAAGGACTTTGATGCATTATTTAAGAACTCTGCCGCAGTATTTAAGGACTCTGCTGCATTATTTAAGGTCTTTGATGCATTATTTAAGGACTCTTCTGAATTATTTAAGGACTTTGCTGCATTATTTAAGGACTTTGATGCATTATTTAAGGACGCTGCTGCATTATTTAAGGACTTTGCTGCATTATTTAAGGACTTTGATGTATTATTTAAGGACGCCGCTGCAGAATTTAAGTAATCTGCTGCATTATTTAAGGACTCTGCTGCATTATTTAAGGACTTTGCTGCATTATTTAAGGACTCTGCTGTATTATTAAGCACGTTGCTGCATTAATTAAGGACTTTATTGCATTATTTAAGGAATTTGATGCATTATTTAAGGACTCTGCTGCATTATTTAAGGACTTTGCTGCATTATTTAAGGACTCTGCTTCATTATTTAAGGACTTTGTTGCATTATTTAAGGACTCTGCTGCATTATTTAAAGACTTTGCTGCATTATTTAAGTACTCTGGTGCATTATTTAAGGACTCTGCTGCATTATTTAAAGACTTTGCTGCATTATTTAAGTACTCTGGTGCATTATTTAAGGACTTTGTTGCTTTATTTAAGGACTTTGCTGCATTATTTAAGGACTTTGTTGCATTATTTAAGGACTCTGCTGCATTATTTAAGGACTTTGCTGCATTATTTAAGTATGCTGCTGCAGTATTTAAGGCCTCTGCTGCATTATTTAAGGACTCTGCTGCATTTTTAAGGACGTTGCTGCATTATTTAAGGACTTTATTGCATTATTTAAGGATTCTGCTGCATTATTTAAGGAATTTGCTGCATTATTTAAGGACTCTGCTGCATTATTTAAGGACTTTGTTGCATTATTTAATGACTCTGCTGGGGTATTTAAGGACTCTCCTGCATTATTTAAGGACTTTGTTGCATTATTTAAGGACTCTGCTGCATTATTTAAGGACTTTGCTGCATTATTTAAGGACTTTGATGCATTATTTAAGGACGCTGCTGCAGAATTTAAGTAATCTGCTGCATTATTTAAGGACTCTGCTGCATTATTTAAGGACTTTGCTGCATTATTTAAGGACTCTGCTGCATTATTTAAGGACTTTGTTGCATTATTTAATGACTCTGCTGCGGTATTTAAGGACTCTGCTGTATTATTTAAGGACTTTGCTGCATTATTTAAGGACTCTGCTTCATTATTTAAGGACTTTGTTGCATTATTTAAGGACTCTGCTGCATTCTTTAAGGACTTCGTTGCATTATTTAAGGACTCTGCTGCATTATTTAAAGACTTTGCTGCATTATTTAAGTACTCTGGTGCATTATTTAAGGACTCTGCTGCATTATTTAAGGACTTAGCTGCATTATTTAAGGACTCTGCTGCATTATTTAAGGACTTTGCTGCATTATTTAAGTATGCTGCTGCGGTATTTAAGGCCTCTGCTGCATTATTTAAGGACTCTGCTGCATTATTAAGGACGTTGCTGCATTATTTAAGGACTTTATTGCATTATTTAAGGATTCTGCTGCATTATTTAAGGAATTTGCTGCATTATTTAAGGACTCTGCTGCATTATTTAAGGACTTTGTTGCATTATTTAATGACTCTGCTGGGGTATTTAAGGACTCTGCTGCATTATTTAAGGGCTTTGCTGCATTATTTAAGGACTCTGCTGCAGTATTTAAGGACTCTGCTGCATTATTTAAGGACTTTGATGCATTATTTAAGGACGCTGCTGCAGAATTTAAGGAATCTGCTGCATTATTTAAGGACTTTGTTGCATTATTTAAGGACTATGCTGCATTATGTAAGGACTCTGCTGCATTATTTAAGGACTTTGCTGCATTATTTAATTACTCTTCTGCATTATTTAAGGACTTTGTTGCATTATTTAAGGACTCTGCTGCATTATTTTAGGACTTTGCTGCATTATTTAAGGACTTTGATGCATTATTTATGGACGCTGCTGCAGAATTTAAGTAATCTGCTGCATTATTTAAGGACTCTGCTGCATTATTTAAGGACTCTGCTGCATTATTTAAGGACTCTGCTGCATTATTTAAGGACTTTGTTGCATTATTTAATGACTCTGCTGCGGTATTTAAGGACTCTGCTGCATTATTTAAGGACTTTGCTGCATTATTTAAGGACTTTGCTGCAGTAATTAAGGAATCTGCTGCATTATTTAAGGACTTTGTTGCATTATTTAAGGACTGTGCTGCATTGCTTAAGGACTCTGCTGCATTATTTAAGGACTTTGCTGCATTATGTAAGGACTCTGCTGCATTATTTAAGGACTTTGCTGCATTATTTAATTACTCTGCTGCATTATTTAAGGACTTTGTTGCATTATTTAAGGACTCTGCTGCATTATTTAAGGACTTTGCTGCATTATTTAAGGACTTTGATGCATTATTTATGGACGCTGCTGCAGAATTTAAGTAATCTGCTGCATTATTTAAGGACTCTGCTGCATTATTTAAGGACTCTGCTGCATTATTTAAGGACTTTGTTGCATTATTTAATGACTCTGCTGCGGTATTTAAGGACTCTGCTGCATTATTTAAGGACTTTGCTGCATTATTTAAGGACTTTGCTGCAGTAATTAAGGAATCTGCTGCATTATTTAAGGACTTTGTTGCATTATTTAAGGACTGTGCTGCATTGCTTAAGGACTCTGCTGCATTATTTAAGGACTTTGCTGCATTATTTAAGGACTTTGTTGCATTATTTAAGGACTCTGCTGCATTATTTAAGGACTTTGTTGCATTATTTAAGGACTCTGTTGCATTATTTAAGGACTTTGCTGCATTATTTAAGTACTCTGGTGCATTATTTAAGGACTTTGTTGCACTATTTAAGGACTCTGCTGCATTATTTAAGGACTTTGTTGCATTATTTAAGGACTCTGCTGCATTATTTAAGGACTTTGCTGCATTATTTAAGGACTCTGCTGCATTATTTAAGGACTTTGCTGCATTATTTAAGTATGCTGCTGCGGTATTTAAGGCCTCTGCTGCATTATTTAAGGACTTTGCTGCATTATTTAAGGACTCTTCTGCATTATTAAGGACGGTGCTGCATTATTTAAGTACTTTATTGCATTATTTAAGGATTCTGCTGCATTATTTAAAGAATTTGCTGCATTATTTAAGGACTCTGCTGCATTATTTAAGGACTTTGTTGCATCATTTAATGACTCTGCTGCAGTATTTAAAGACTCTGTTGCATTATTTAAGGACTTTGATGCATTATTTAAGTACTCTGGTGCATTATTTAAGGACTTTGTTGCTTTATTTAAGGACTTTGCTGCATTATTTAAGGACTTTGTTGCATTATTTAAGGACTCTGCTGCATTATTTAAGGACTTTGCTGCATTATTTAAGTATGCTGCTGCAGTATTTAAGGCCTCTGCTGCATTATTTAAGGACTCTGCTGCATTTTTAAGGACGTTGCTGCATTATTTAAGGACTTTATTGCATTATTTAAGGATTCTGCTGCATTATTTAAGGAATTTGCTGCATTATTTAAGGACTCTGCTGCATTATTTAAGGACTTTGTTGCATTATTTAATGACTCTGCTGGGGTATTTAAGGACTCTGCTGCATTATTTAAGGACTTTGTTGCATTATTTAAGGACTCTGCTGCATTATTTAAGGACTTTGCTGCATTATTTAAGGACTTTGATGCATTATTTAAGGACGCTGCTGCAGAATTTAAGTAATCTGCTGCATTATTTAAGGACTCTGCTGCATTATTTAAGGACTTTGCTGCATTATTTAAGGACTCTGCTGCATTATTTAAGGACTTTGTTGCATTATTTAATGACTCTGCTGCGGTATTTAAGGACTCTGCTGTATTATTTAAGGACTTTGCTGCATTATTTAAGGACTCTGCTTCATTATTTAAGGACTTTGATGCATTATTTAAGGACGCTGCTGCAGAATTTAAGGAATCTGCTGCATTATTTAAGGACTTTGTTGCATTATTTAAGGACTATGCTGCATTATGTAAGGACTCTGCTGCATTATTTAAGGACTTTGCTGCATTATTTAATTACTCTGCTGCATTATTTAAGGACTTTGTTGCATTATTTAAGGACTCTGCTGCATTATTTAAGGACTTTGCTGCATTATTTAAGGACTTTGATGCATTATTTATGGACGCTGCTGCAGAATTTAAGTAATCTGCTGCATTATTTAAGGACTCTGCTGCATTATTTAAGGACTCTGCTGCATTATTTAAGGACTTTGTTGCATTATTTAATGACTCTGCTGCGGTATTTAAGGACTCTGCTGCATTATTTAAGGACTTTGCTGCATTATTTAAGGACTTTGCTGCAGTAATTAAGGAATCTGCTGCATTATTTAAGGACTTTGTTGCATTATTTAAGGACTGTGCTGCATTGCTTAAGGACTCTGCTGCATTATTTAAGGACTTTGCTGCATTATTTAAGGACTTTGTTGCATTATTTAAGGACTCTGCTGCATTATTTAAGGACTTTGTTGCATTATTTAAGGACTCTGTTGCATTATTTAAGGACTTTGCTGCATTATTTAAGTACTCTGGTGCATTATTTAAGGACTTTGTTGCACTATTTAAGGACTCTGCTGCATTATTTAAGGACTTTGTTGCATTATTTAAGGACTCTGCTGCATTATTTAAGGACTTTGCTGCATTATTTAAGGACTCTGCTGCATTATTTAAGGACTTTGCTGCATTATTTAAGTATGCTGCTGCGGTATTTAAGGCCTCTGCTGCATTATTTAAGGACTTTGCTGCATTATTTAAGGACTCTTCTGCATTATTAAGGACGGTGCTGCATTATTTAAGTACTTTATTGCATTATTTAAGGATTCTGCTGCATTATTTAAAGAATTTGCTGCATTATTTAAGGACTCTGCTGCATTATTTAAGGACTTTGTTGCATCATTTAATGACTCTGCTGCAGTATTTAAAGACTCTGTTGCATTATTTAAGGACTTTGATGCATTATTTAAGGAGGCTGCTGCAGAATTTAAGGAATCTGCTGCATTATTTAAGGACTTTGTTGCATTATTTAAGGACTCTGCTGCATTATTTAAGGACGCTGCTGCAGTATTTAAGGCCTCTTCTGCATTATTTAAGGATTTTGCTGCATTATTTAAGGACTCTACTGCATTATTAAGGACGTTGCTGCATTATTTAAGGACTTTATTGCATTATTTAAGGATTCTGCTGCATTATTTAAGGAATTAGCTGCATTATTTAAGTACTCTGCTGCATTATTTAAGGAGTTGGTTGCATTATTTAAGGACTTTGTTGCATTATTTAAGGATTCTGCTGCATTATTTAAGGACTTTGTTGCATTATTTAAGGACGCTGCTGCGGTATTTAAGGACTCTGCTACATTATATAAGGACTTTGCTGCATTATTTCAGGACTCGGCTGCATTATTAAGGGCGTTGCTGCATTTTATTTAAGGAATTTATTGCATTATTTAAGGACTCTGTGCATTATTTAAGGAATTTGCTGCATTATTTAAGGACTCTGCTGCATTATTTAATGACTCTGCTGCGGTATTTAAGGACTCTGCTGCATTATTTAAGCACTCTGCTGCTTTATTTATGGACTTTGCTGCATTATTTAAGGACTCTGCTGTGGTATTTTAAGACTCTGCTGCATTATTTAAGGACTTTGATGCATTATTTAAGAACTCTGCCGCAGTATTTAAGGACTCTGCTGCATTATTTAAGGTCTTTGATGCATTATTTAAGGACTCTTCTGAATTATTTAAGGACTTTGCTGCATTATTTAAGGACGCTGCTGCATTATTTAAGGACTTTGCTGCATTATTTAAGGACTTTGATGTATTATTTAAGGACGCCGCTGCAGAATTTAAGTAATCTGCTGCATTATTTAAGGACTCTGCTGCATTATTTAAGGACTTTGCTGCATTATTTAAGGACTTTGATGTATTATTTAAGGACGCCGCTGCAGAATTTAAGTAATCTGCTGCATTATTTAAGGACTCTGCTGCATTATTTAAGGACTTTGCTGCATTATTTAAAGACTCTGCTGTATTATTAAGCACGTTGCTGCATTAATTAAGGACTTTATTGCATTATTTAAGGAATTTGATGCATTATTTAAGGACTCTGCTGCATTATTTAAGGACTTTGCTGCATTATTTAAGGACTCTGCTTCATTATTTAAGGACTTTGTTGCATTATTTAAGGACTCTGCTGCATTATTTAAAGACTTTGCTGCATTATTTAAGTACTCTGGTGCATTATTTAAGGACTCTGCTGCATTATTTAAAGACTTTGCTGCATTATTTAAGTACTCTGGTGCATTATTTAAGGACTTTGTTGCTTTATTTAAGGACTTTGCTGCATTATTTAAGGACTTTGTTGCATTATTTAAGGACTCTGCTGCATTATTTAAGGACTTTGCTGCATTATTTAAGTATGCTGCTGCAGTATTTAAGGCCTCTGCTGCATTATTTAAGGACTCTGCTGCATTTTTAAGGACGTTGCTGCATTATTTAAGGACTTTATTGCATTATTTAAGGATTCTGCTGCATTATTTAAGGAATTTGCTGCATTATTTAAGGACTCTGCTGCATTATTTAAGGACTTTGTTGCATTATTTAATGACTCTGCTGGGGTATTTAAGGACTCTCCTGCATTATTTAAGGACTTTGTTGCATTATTTAAGGAC
Source organism: Phyllobates terribilis (assembly GCF_046119375.1). Taxonomy (NCBI): domain Eukaryota; kingdom Metazoa; phylum Chordata; class Amphibia; order Anura; family Dendrobatidae; genus Phyllobates; species Phyllobates terribilis. Next base: position 174,796 of record NW_027362988.1, on the reverse strand, counting down.
TCTGCTGCATTATTTAAGGACTTTGCTGCATTATTTAAGGACTTTGATGCATTATTTAAGGACGCTGCTGCAGAATTTAAGTAATCTGCTGCATTATTTAAGGACTCTGCTGCATTATTTAAGGACTTTGCTGCATTATTTAAGGACTCTGCTGCATTATTTAAGGACTTTGTTGCATTATTTAATGACTCTGCTGCGGTATTTAAGGACTCTGCTGTATTATTTAAGGACTTTGCTGCATTATTTAAGGACTCTGCTTCATTATTTAAGGACTTTGTTGCATTATTTAAGGACTCTGCTGCATTCTTTAAGGACTTCGTTGCATTATTTAAGGACTCTGCTGCATTATTTAAAGACTTTGCTGCATTATTTAAGTACTCTGGTGCATTATTTAAGGACTCTGCTGCATTATTTAAGGACTTAGCTGCATTATTTAAGGACTCTGCTGCATTATTTAAGGACTTTGCTGCATTATTTAAGTATGCTGCTGCGGTATTTAAGGCCTCTGCTGCATTATTTAAGGACTCTGCTGCATTATTAAGGACGTTGCTGCATTATTTAAGGACTTTATTGCATTATTTAAGGATTCTGCTGCATTATTTAAGGAATTTGCTGCATTATTTAAGGACTCTGCTGCATTATTTAAGGACTTTGTTGCATTATTTAATGACTCTGCTGGGGTATTTAAGGACTCTGCTGCATTATTTAAGGGCTTTGCTGCATTATTTAAGGACTCTGCTGCAGTATTTAAGGACTCTGCTGCATTATTTAAGGACTTTGATGCATTATTTAAGGACGCTGCTGCAGAATTTAAGGAATCTGCTGCATTATTTAAGGACTTTGTTGCATTATTTAAGGACTATGCTGCATTATGTAAGGACTCTGCTGCATTATTTAAGGACTTTGCTGCATTATTTAATTACTCTTCTGCATTATTTAAGGACTTTGTTGCATTATTTAAGGACTCTGCTGCATTATTTTAGGACTTTGCTGCATTATTTAAGGACTTTGATGCATTATTTATGGACGCTGCTGCAGAATTTAAGTAATCTGCTGCATTATTTAAGGACTCTGCTGCATTATTTAAGGACTCTGCTGCATTATTTAAGGACTTTGTTGCATTATTTAATGACTCTGCTGCGGTATTTAAGGACTCTGCTGCATTATTTAAGGACTTTGCTGCATTATTTAAGGACTTTGCTGCAGTAATTAAGGAATCTGCTGCATTATTTAAGGACTTTGTTGCATTATTTAAGGACTGTGCTGCATTGCTTAAGGACTCTGCTGCATTATTTAAGGACTTTGCTGCATTATGTAAGGACTCTGCTGCATTATTTAAGGACTTTGCTGCATTATTTAATTACTCTGCTGCATTATTTAAGGACTTTGTTGCATTATTTAAGGACTCTGCTGCATTATTTAAGGACTTTGCTGCATTATTTAAGGACTTTGATGCATTATTTATGGACGCTGCTGCAGAATTTAAGTAATCTGCTGCATTATTTAAGGACTCTGCTGCATTATTTAAGGACTCTGCTGCATTATTTAAGGACTTTGTTGCATTATTTAATGACTCTGCTGCGGTATTTAAGGACTCTGCTGCATTATTTAAGGACTTTGCTGCATTATTTAAGGACTTTGCTGCAGTAATTAAGGAATCTGCTGCATTATTTAAGGACTTTGTTGCATTATTTAAGGACTGTGCTGCATTGCTTAAGGACTCTGCTGCATTATTTAAGGACTTTGCTGCATTATTTAAGGACTTTGTTGCATTATTTAAGGACTCTGCTGCATTATTTAAGGACTTTGTTGCATTATTTAAGGACTCTGTTGCATTATTTAAGGACTTTGCTGCATTATTTAAGTACTCTGGTGCATTATTTAAGGACTTTGTTGCACTATTTAAGGACTCTGCTGCATTATTTAAGGACTTTGTTGCATTATTTAAGGACTCTGCTGCATTATTTAAGGACTTTGCTGCATTATTTAAGGACTCTGCTGCATTATTTAAGGACTTTGCTGCATTATTTAAGTATGCTGCTGCGGTATTTAAGGCCTCTGCTGCATTATTTAAGGACTTTGCTGCATTATTTAAGGACTCTTCTGCATTATTAAGGACGGTGCTGCATTATTTAAGTACTTTATTGCATTATTTAAGGATTCTGCTGCATTATTTAAAGAATTTGCTGCATTATTTAAGGACTCTGCTGCATTATTTAAGGACTTTGTTGCATCATTTAATGACTCTGCTGCAGTATTTAAAGACTCTGTTGCATTATTTAAGGACTTTGATGCATTATTTAAGGAGGCTGCTGCAGAATTTAAGGAATCTGCTGCATTATTTAAGGACTTTGTTGCATTATTTAAGGACTCTGCTGCATTATTTAAGGACGCTGCTGCAGTATTTAAGGCCTCTTCTGCATTATTTAAGGATTTTGCTGCATTATTTAAGGACTCTACTGCATTATTAAGGACGTTGCTGCATTATTTAAGGACTTTATTGCATTATTTAAGGATTCTGCTGCATTATTTAAGGAATTAGCTGCATTATTTAAGTACTCTGCTGCATTATTTAAGGAGTTGGTTGCATTATTTAAGGACTTTGTTGCATTATTTAAGGATTCTGCTGCATTATTTAAGGACTTTGTTGCATTATTTAAGGACGCTGCTGCGGTATTTAAGGACTCTGCTACATTATATAAGGACTTTGCTGCATTATTTCAGGACTCGGCTGCATTATTAAGGGCGTTGCTGCATTTTATTTAAGGAATTTATTGCATTATTTAAGGACTCTGTGCATTATTTAAGGAATTTGCTGCATTATTTAAGGACTCTGCTGCATTATTTAATGACTCTGCTGCGGTATTTAAGGACTCTGCTGCATTATTTAAGCACTCTGCTGCTTTATTTATGGACTTTGCTGCATTATTTAAGGACTCTGCTGTGGTATTTTAAGACTCTGCTGCATTATTTAAGGACTTTGATGCATTATTTAAGAACTCTGCCGCAGTATTTAAGGACTCTGCTGCATTATTTAAGGTCTTTGATGCATTATTTAAGGACTCTTCTGAATTATTTAAGGACTTTGCTGCATTATTTAAGGACTTTGATGCATTATTTAAGGACGCTGCTGCATTATTTAAGGACTTTGCTGCATTATTTAAGGACTTTGATGTATTATTTAAGGACGCCGCTGCAGAATTTAAGTAATCTGCTGCATTATTTAAGGACTCTGCTGCATTATTTAAGGACTTTGCTGCATTATTTAAGGACTCTGCTGTATTATTAAGCACGTTGCTGCATTAATTAAGGACTTTATTGCATTATTTAAGGAATTTGATGCATTATTTAAGGACTCTGCTGCATTATTTAAGGACTTTGCTGCATTATTTAAGGACTCTGCTTCATTATTTAAGGACTTTGTTGCATTATTTAAGGACTCTGCTGCATTATTTAAAGACTTTGCTGCATTATTTAAGTACTCTGGTGCATTATTTAAGGACTCTGCTGCATTATTTAAAGACTTTGCTGCATTATTTAAGTACTCTGGTGCATTATTTAAGGACTTTGTTGCTTTATTTAAGGACTTTGCTGCATTATTTAAGGACTTTGTTGCATTATTTAAGGACTCTGCTGCATTATTTAAGGACTTTGCTGCATTATTTAAGTATGCTGCTGCAGTATTTAAGGCCTCTGCTGCATTATTTAAGGACTCTGCTGCATTTTTAAGGACGTTGCTGCATTATTTAAGGACTTTATTGCATTATTTAAGGATTCTGCTGCATTATTTAAGGAATTTGCTGCATTATTTAAGGACTCTGCTGCATTATTTAAGGACTTTGTTGCATTATTTAATGACTCTGCTGGGGTATTTAAGGACTCTGCTGCATTATTTAAGGACTTTGTTGCATTATTTAAGGACTCTGCTGCATTATTTAAGGACTTTGCTGCATTATTTAAGGACTTTGATGCATTATTTAAGGACGCTGCTGCAGAATTTAAGTAATCTGCTGCATTATTTAAGGACTCTGCTGCATTATTTAAGGACTTTGCTGCATTATTTAAGGACTCTGCTGCATTATTTAAGGACTTTGTTGCATTATTTAATGACTCTGCTGCGGTATTTAAGGACTCTGCTGTATTATTTAAGGACTTTGCTGCATTATTTAAGGACTCTGCTTCATTATTTAAGGACTTTGTTGCATTATTTAAGGACTCTGCTGCATTCTTTAAGGACTTCGTTGCATTATTTAAGGACTCTGCTGCATTATTTAAAGACTTTGCTGCATTATTTAAGTACTCTGGTGCATTATTTAAGGACTCTGCTGCATTATTTAAGGACTTAGCTGCATTATTTAAGGACTCTGCTGCATTATTTAAGGACTTTGCTGCATTATTTAAGTATGCTGCTGCGGTATTTAAGGCCTCTGCTGCATTATTTAAGGACTCTGCTGCATTATTAAGGACGTTGCTGCATTATTTAAGGACTTTATTGCATTATTTAAGGATTCTGCTGCATTATTTAAGGAATTTGCTGCATTATTTAAGGACTCTGCTGCATTATTTAAGGACTTTGTTGCATTATTTAATGACTCTGCTGGGGTATTTAAGGACTCTGCTGCATTATTTAAGGGCTTTGCTGCATTATTTAAGGACTCTGCTGCAGTATTTAAGGACTCTGCTGCATTATTTAAGGACTTTGATGCATTATTTAAGGACGCTGCTGCAGAATTTAAGGAATCTGCTGCATTATTTAAGGACTTTGTTGCATTATTTAAGGACTATGCTGCATTATGTAAGGACTCTGCTGCATTATTTAAGGACTTTGCTGCATTATTTAATTACTCTGCTGCATTATTTAAGGACTTTGTTGCATTATTTAAGGACTCTGCTGCATTATTTTAGGACTTTGCTGCATTATTTAAGGACTTTGATGCATTATTTATGGACGCTGCTGCAGAATTTAAGTAATCTGCTGCATTATTTAAGGACTCTGCTGCATTATTTAAGGACTCTGCTGCATTATTTAAGGACTTTGTTGCATTATTTAATGACTCTGCTGCGGTATTTAAGGACTCTGCTGCATTATTTAAGGACTTTGCTGCATTATTTAAGGACTTTGCTGCAGTAATTAAGGAATCTGCTGCATTATTTAAGGACTTTGTTGCATTATTTAAGGACTGTGCTGCATTGCTTAAGGACTCTGCTGCATTATTTAAGGACTTTGCTGCATTATTTAAGGACTTTGTTGCATTATTTAAGGACTCTGCTGCATTATTTAAGGACTTTGTTGCATTATTTAAGGACTCTGTTGCATTATTTAAGGACTTTGCTGCATTATTTAAGTACTCTGGTGCATTATTTAAGGACTTTGTTGCACTATTTAAGGACTCTGCTGCATTATTTAAGGACTTTGTTGCATTATTTAAGGACTCTGCTGCATTATTTAAGGACTTTGCTGCATTATTTAAGGACTCTGCTGCATTATTTAAGGACTTTGTTGCATTATTTAATGACTCTGCTGCGGTATTTAAGGACTCTTCTGCATTTTTTAAGGACTTTGCTGCATTATTTAAGGACTCTGCTTCATTATTTAAGGACTTTGTTGCATTATTTAAGGACTGTGCTGCATTGCTTAAGGACTCTGCTGCATTATTTAAGGACGTTGCTGCATTATTTAAGGACTTTGTTGCATTATTTAAGGACTCTGCTGCATTATTTAAGGACTTTGTTGCATTATTTAAGGACTCTGTTGCATTATTTAAGGACTTTGCTGCATTATTTAAGTACTCTGGTGCATTATTTAAGGACTTTGTTGCATTATTTAAGGACTCTGCTGCATTATTTAAGGACTTTGTTGCATTATTTAAGGACTCTGCTGCATTATTTAAGGACTTTGCTGCATTATTTAAGTATGCTGCTGCGGTATTTAAGGCCTCTGCTGCATTATTTAAGGACTTTGCTGCATTATTTAAGGACTCTTCTGCATTATTAAGGACGGTGCTGCATTATTTAAGTACTTTATTGCATTATTTAAGGATTCTGCTGCATTATTTAAAGAATTTGCTGCATTATTTAAAGACTCTGCTGCATTATTTAAGGACTTTGTTGCATCATTTAATGACTCTGCTGCAGTATTTAAAGACTCTGTTGCATTATTTAAGGACTTTGATGCATTATTTAAGGAGGCTGCTGCAGAATTTAAGGAATCTGCTGCATTATTTAAGGACTTTGTTGCATTATTTAAGGACTCTGCTGCATTATTTAAGGACGCTGCTGCAGTATTTAAGGCCTCTTCTGCATTATTTAAGGATTTTGCTGCATTATTTAAGGACTCTACTGCATTATTAAGGACGTTGCTGCATTATTTAAGGACTTTATTGCATTATTTAAGGATTCTGCTGCATTATTTAAGGAATTAGCTGCATTATTTAAGTACTCTGCTGCATTATTTAAGGAGTTGGTTGCATTATTTAAGGACTTTGTTGCATTATTTAAGGATTCTGCTGCATTATTTAAGGACTTTGTTGCATTATTTAAGGACGCTGCTGCGGTATTTAAGGACTCTGCTACATTATATAAGGACTTTGCTGCATTATTTCAGGACTCGGCTGCATTATTAAGGGCGTTGCTGCATTTTATTTAAGGAATTTATTGCATTATTTAAGGACTCTGTGCATTATTTAAGGAATTTGCTGCATTATTTAAGGACTCTGCTGCATTATTTAATGACTCTGCTGCGGTATTTAAGGACTCTGCTGCATTATTTAAGCACTCTGCTGCTTTATTTATGGACTTTGCTGCATTATTTAAGGACTCTGCTGTGGTATTTTAAGACTCTGCTGCATTATTTAAGGACTTTGATGCATTATTTAAGAACTCTGCCGCAGTATTTAAGGACTCTGCTGCATTATTTAAGGTCTTTGATGCATTATTTAAGGACTCTTCTGAATTATTTAAGGACTTTGCTGCATTATTTAAGGACTTTGATGCATTATTTAAGGACGCTGCTGCATTATTTAAGGACTTTGCTGCATTATTTAAGGACTTTGATGTATTATTTAAGGACGCCGCTGCAGAATTTAAGTAATCTGCTGCATTATTTAAGGACTCTGCTGCATTATTTAAGGACTTTGCTGCATTATTTAAGGACTCTGCTGTATTATTAAGCACGTTGCTGCATTAATTAAGGACTTTATTGCATTATTTAAGGAATTTGATGCATTATTTAAGGACTCTGCTGCATTATTTAAGGACTTTGCTGCATTATTTAAGGACTCTGCTTCATTATTTAAGGACTTTGTTGCATTATTTAAGGACTCTGCTGCATTATTTAAAGACTTTGCTGCATTATTTAAGTACTCTGGTGCATTATTTAAGGACTCTGCTGCATTATTTAAAGACTTTGCTGCATTATTTAAGTACTCTGGTGCATTATTTAAGGACTTTGTTGCTTTATTTAAGGACTTTGCTGCATTATTTAAGGACTTTGTTGCATTATTTAAGGACTCTGCTGCATTATTTAAGGACTTTGCTGCATTATTTAAGTATGCTGCTGCAGTATTTAAGGCCTCTGCTGCATTATTTAAGGACTCTGCTGCATTTTTAAGGACGTTGCTGCATTATTTAAGGACTTTATTGCATTATTTAAGGATTCTGCTGCATTATTTAAGGAATTTGCTGCATTATTTAAGGACTCTGCTGCATTATTTAAGGACTTTGTTGCATTATTTAATGACTCTGCTGGGGTATTTAAGGACTCTCCTGCATTATTTAAGGACTTTGTTGCATTATTTAAGGACTCTGCTGCATTATTTAAGGACTTTGCTGCATTATTTAAGGACTTTGATGCATTATTTAAGGACGCTGCTGCAGAATTTAAGTAATCTGCTGCATTATTTAAGGACTCTGCTGCATTATTTAAGGACTTTGCTGCATTATTTAAGGACTCTGCTGCATTATTTAAGGACTTTGTTGCATTATTTAATGACTCTGCTGCGGTATTTAAGGACTCTGCTGTATTATTTAAGGACTTTGCTGCATTATTTAAGGACTCTGCTTCATTATTTAAGGACTTTGTTGCATTATTTAAGGACTCTGCTGCATTCTTTAAGGACTTCGTTGCATTATTTAAGGACTCTGCTGCATTATTTAAAGACTTTGCTGCATTATTTAAGTACTCTGGTGCATTATTTAAGGACTCTGCTGCATTATTTAAGGACTTAGCTGCATTATTTAAGGACTCTGCTGCATTATTTAAGGACTTTGCTGCATTATTTAAGTATGCTGCTGCGGTATTTAAGGCCTCTGCTGCATTATTTAAGGACTCTGCTGCATTATTAAGGACGTTGCTGCATTATTTAAGGACTTTATTGCATTATTTAAGGATTCTGCTGCATTATTTAAGGAATTTGCTGCATTATTTAAGGACTCTGCTGCATTATTTAAGGACTTTGTTGCATTATTTAATGACTCTGCTGGGGTATTTAAGGACTCTGCTGCATTATTTAAGGGCTTTGCTGCATTATTTAAGGACTCTGCTGCAGTATTTAAGGACTCTGCTGCATTATTTAAGGACTTTGATGCATTATTTAAGGACGCTGCTGCAGAATTTAAGGAATCTGCTGCATTATTTAAGGACTTTGTTGCATTATTTAAGGACTATGCTGCATTATGTAAGGACTCTGCTGCATTATTTAAGGACTTTGCTGCATTATTTAATTACTCTTCTGCATTATTTAAGGACTTTGTTGCATTATTTAAGGACTCTGCTGCATTATTTTAGGACTTTGCTGCATTATTTAAGGACTTTGATGCATTATTTATGGACGCTGCTGCAGAATTTAAGTAATCTGCTGCATTATTTAAGGACTCTGCTGCATTATTTAAGGACTCTGCTGCATTATTTAAGGACTTTGTTGCATTATTTAATGACTCTGCTGCGGTATTTAAGGACTCTGCTGCATTATTTAAGGACTTTGCTGCATTATTTAAGGACTTTGCTGCAGTAATTAAGGAATCTGCTGCATTATTTAAGGACTTTGTTGCATTATTTAAGGACTGTGCTGCATTGCTTAAGGACTCTGCTGCATTATTTAAGGACTTTGCTGCATTATGTAAGGACTCTGCTGCATTATTTAAGGACTTTGCTGCATTATTTAATTACTCTGCTGCATTATTTAAGGACTTTGTTGCATTATTTAAGGACTCTGCTGCATTATTTAAGGACTTTGCTGCATTATTTAAGGACTTTGATGCATTATTTATGGACGCTGCTGCAGAATTTAAGTAATCTGCTGCATTATTTAAGGACTCTGCTGCATTATTTAAGGACTCTGCTGCATTATTTAAGGACTTTGTTGCATTATTTAATGACTCTGCTGCGGTATTTAAGGACTCTGCTGCATTATTTAAGGACTTTGCTGCATTATTTAAGGACTTTGCTGCAGTAATTAAGGAATCTGCTGCATTATTTAAGGACTTTGTTGCATTATTTAAGGACTGTGCTGCATTGCTTAAGGACTCTGCTGCATTATTTAAGGACTTTGCTGCATTATTTAAGGACTTTGTTGCATTATTTAAGGACTCTGCTGCATTATTTAAGGACTTTGTTGCATTATTTAAGGACTCTGTTGCATTATTTAAGGACTTTGCTGCATTATTTAAGTACTCTGGTGCATTATTTAAGGACTTTGTTGCACTATTTAAGGACTCTGCTGCATTATTTAAGGACTTTGTTGCATTATTTAAGGACTCTGCTGCATTATTTAAGGACTTTGCTGCATTATTTAAGGACTCTGCTGCATTATTTAAGGACTTTGCTGCATTATTTAAGTATGCTGCTGCGGTATTTAAGGCCTCTGCTGCATTATTTAAGGACTTTGCTGCATTATTTAAGGACTCTTCTGCATTATTAAGGACGGTGCTGCATTATTTAAGTACTTTATTGCATTATTTAAGGATTCTGCTGCATTATTTAAAGAATTTGCTGCATTATTTAAGGACTCTGCTGCATTATTTAAGGACTTTGTTGCATCATTTAATGACTCTGCTGCAGTATTTAAAGACTCTGTTGCATTATTTAAGGACTTTGATGCATTATTTAAGGAGGCTGCTGCAGAATTTAAGGAATCTGCTGCATTATTTAAGGACTTTGTTGCATTATTTAAGGACTCTGCTGCATTATTTAAGGACGCTGCTGCAGTATTTAAGGCCTCTTCTGCATTATTTAAGGATTTTGCTGCATTATTTAAGGACTCTACTGCATTATTAAGGACGTTGCTGCATTATTTAAGGACTTTATTGCATTATTTAAGGATTCTGCTGCATTATTTAAGGAATTAGCTGCATTATTTAAGTACTCTGCTGCATTATTTAAGGAGTTGGTTGCATTATTTAAGGACTTTGTTGCATTATTTAAGGATTCTGCTGCATTATTTAAGGACTTTGTTGCATTATTTAAGGACGCTGCTGCGGTATTTAAGGACTCTGCTACATTATATAAGGACTTTGCTGCATTATTTCAGGACTCGGCTGCATTATTAAGGGCGTTGCTGCATTTTATTTAAGGAATTTATTGCATTATTTAAGGACTCTGTGCATTATTTAAGGAATTTGCTGCATTATTTAAGGACTCTGCTGCATTATTTAATGACTCTGCTGCGGTATTTAAGGACTCTGCTGCATTATTTAAGCACTCTGCTGCTTTATTTATGGACTTTGCTGCATTATTTAAGGACTCTGCTGTGGTATTTTAAGACTCTGCTGCATTATTTAAGGACTTTGATGCATTATTTAAGAACTCTGCCGCAGTATTTAAGGACTCTGCTGCATTATTTAAGGTCTTTGATGCATTATTTAAGGACTCTTCTGAATTATTTAAGGACTTTGCTGCATTATTTAAGGACTTTGATGCATTATTTAAGGACGCTGCTGCATTATTTAAGGACTTTGCTGCATTATTTAAGGACTTTGATGTATTATTTAAGGACGCCGCTGCAGAATTTAAGTAATCTGCTGCATTATTTAAGGACTCTGCTGCATTATTTAAGGACTTTGCTGCATTATTTAAGGACTCTGCTGTATTATTAAGCACGTTGCTGCATTAATTAAGGACTTTATTGCATTATTTAAGGAATTTGATGCATTATTTAAGGACTCTGCTGCATTATTTAAGGACTTTGCTGCATTATTTAAGGACTCTGCTTCATTATTTAAGGACTTTGTTGCATTATTTAAGGACTCTGCTGCATTATTTAAAGACTTTGCTGCATTATTTAAGTACTCTGGTGCATTATTTAAGGACTCTGCTGCATTATTTAAAGACTTTGCTGCATTATTTAAGTACTCTGGTGCATTATTTAAGGACTTTGTTGCTTTATTTAAGGACTTTGCTGCATTATTTAAGGACTTTGTTGCATTATTTAAGGACTCTGCTGCATTATTTAAGGACTTTGCTGCATTATTTAAGTATGCTGCTGCAGTATTTAAGGCCTCTGCTGCATTATTTAAGGACTCTGCTGCATTTTTAAGGACGTTGCTGCATTATTTAAGGACTTTATTGCATTATTTAAGGATTCTGCTGCATTATTTAAGGAATTTGCTGCATTATTTAAGGACTCTGCTGCATTATTTAAGGACTTTGTTGCATTATTTAATGACTCTGCTGGGGTATTTAAGGACTCTGCTGCATTATTTAAGGACTTTGTTGCATTATTTAAGGACTCTGCTGCATTATTTAAGGACTTTGCTGCATTATTTAAGGACTTTGATGCATTATTTAAGGACGCTGCTGCAGAATTTAAGTAATCTGCTGCATTATTTAAGGACTCTGCTGCATTATTTAAGGACTTTGCTGCATTATTTAAGGACTCTGCTGCATTATTTAAGGACTTTGTTGCATTATTTAATGACTCTGCTGCGGTATTTAAGGACTCTGCTGTATTATTTAAGGACTTTGCTGCATTATTTAAGGACTCTGCTTCATTATTTAAGGACTTTGTTGCATTATTTAAGGACTCTGCTGCATTCTTTAAGGACTTCGTTGCATTATTTAAGGACTCTGCTGCATTATTTAAAGACTTTGCTGCATTATTTAAGTACTCTGGTGCATTATTTAAGGACTCTGCTGCATTATTTAAGGACTTAGCTGCATTATTTAAGGACTCTGCTGCATTATTTAAGGACTTTGCTGCATTATTTAAGTATGCTGCTGCGGTATTTAAGGCCTCTGCTGCATTATTTAAGGACTCTGCTGCATTATTAAGGACGTTGCTGCATTATTTAAGGACTTTATTGCATTATTTAAGGATTCTGCTGCATTATTTAAGGAATTTGCTGCATTATTTAAGGACTCTGCTGCATTATTTAAGGACTTTGTTGCATTATTTAATGACTCTGCTGGGGTATTTAAGGACTCTGCTGCATTATTTAAGGGCTTTGCTGCATTATTTAAGGACTCTGCTGCAGTATTTAAGGACTCTGCTGCATTATTTAAGGACTTTGATGCATTATTTAAGGACGCTGCTGCAGAATTTAAGGAATCTGCTGCATTATTTAAGGACTTTGTTGCATTATTTAAGGACTATGCTGCATTATGTAAGGACTCTGCTGCATTATTTAAGGACTTTGCTGCATTATTTAATTACTCTGCTGCATTATTTAAGGACTTTGTTGCATTATTTAAGGACTCTGCTGCATTATTTTAGGACTTTGCTGCATTATTTAAGGACTTTGATGCATTATTTATGGACGCTGCTGCAGAATTTAAGTAATCTGCTGCATTATTTAAGGACTCTGCTGCATTATTTAAGGACTCTGCTGCATTATTTAAGGACTTTGTTGCATTATTTAATGACTCTGCTGCGGTATTTAAGGACTCTGCTGCATTATTTAAGGACTTTGCTGCATTATTTAAGGACTTTGCTGCAGTAATTAAGGAATCTGCTGCATTATTTAAGGACTTTGTTGCATTATTTAAGGACTGTGCTGCATTGCTTAAGGACTCTGCTGCATTATTTAAGGACTTTGCTGCATTATTTAAGGACTTTGTTGCATTATTTAAGGACTCTGCTGCATTATTTAAGGACTTTGTTGCATTATTTAAGGACTCTGTTGCATTATTTAAGGACTTTGCTGCATTATTTAAGTACTCTGGTGCATTATTTAAGGACTTTGTTGCACTATTTAAGGACTCTGCTGCATTATTTAAGGACTTTGTTGCATTATTTAAGGACTCTGCTGCATTATTTAAGGACTTTGCTGCATTATTTAAGGACTCTGCTGCATTATTTAAGGACTTTGTTGCATTATTTAATGACTCTGCTGCGGTATTTAAGGACTCTTCTGCATTTTTTAAGGACTTTGCTGCATTATTTAAGGACTCTGCTTCATTATTTAAGGACTTTGTTGCATTATTTAAGGACTGTGCTGCATTGCTTAAGGACTCTGCTGCATTATTTAAGGACGTTGCTGCATTATTTAAGGACTTTGTTGCATTATTTAAGGACTCTGCTGCATTATTTAAGGACTTTGTTGCATTATTTAAGGACTCTGTTGCATTATTTAAGGACTTTGCTGCATTATTTAAGTACTCTGGTGCATTATTTAAGGACTTTGTTGCATTATTTAAGGACTCTGCTGCATTATTTAAGGACTTTGTTGCATTATTTAAGGACTCTGCTGCATTATTTAAGGACTTTGCTGCATTATTTAAGTATGCTGCTGCGGTATTTAAGGCCTCTGCTGCATTATTTAAGGACTTTGCTGCATTATTTAAGGACTCTTCTGCATTATTAAGGACGGTGCTGCATTATTTAAGTACTTTATTGCATTATTTAAGGATTCTGCTGCATTATTTAAAGAATTTGCTGCATTATTTAAAGACTCTGCTGCATTATTTAAGGACTTTGTTGCATCATTTAATGACTCTGCTGCAGTATTTAAAGACTCTGTTGCATTATTTAAGGACTTTGATGCATTATTTAAGGAGGCTGCTGCAGAATTTAAGGAATCTGCTGCATTATTTAAGGACTTTGTTGCATTATTTAAGGACTCTGCTGCATTATTTAAGGACGCTGCTGCAGTATTTAAGGCCTCTTCTGCATTATTTAAGGATTTTGCTGCATTATTTAAGGACTCTACTGCATTATTAAGGACGTTGCTGCATTATTTAAGGACTTTATTGCATTATTTAAGGATTCTGCTGCATTATTTAAGGAATTAGCTGCATTATTTAAGTACTCTGCTGCATTATTTAAGGAGTTGGTTGCATTATTTAAGGACTTTGTTGCATTATTTAAGGATTCTGCTGCATTATTTAAGGACTTTGTTGCATTATTTAAGGACGCTGCTGCGGTATTTAAGGACTCTGCTACATTATATAAGGACTTTGCTGCATTATTTCAGGACTCGGCTGCATTATTAAGGGCGTTGCTGCATTTTATTTAAGGAATTTATTGCATTATTTAAGGACTCTGTGCATTATTTAAGGAATTTGCTGCATTATTTAAGGACTCTGCTGCATTATTTAATGACTCTGCTGCGGTATTTAAGGACTCTGCTGCATTATTTAAGCACTCTGCTGCTTTATTTATGGACTTTGCTGCATTATTTAAGGACTCTGCTGTGGTATTTTAAGACTCTGCTGCATTATTTAAGGACTTTGATGCATTATTTAAGAACTCTGCCGCAGTATTTAAGGACTCTGCTGCATTATTTAAGGTCTTTGATGCATTATTTAAGGACTCTTCTGAATTATTTAAGGACTTTGCTGCATTATTTAAGGACTTTGATGCATTATTTAAGGACGCTGCTGCATTATTTAAGGACTTTGCTGCATTATTTAAGGACTTTGATGTATTATTTAAGGACGCCGCTGCAGAATTTAAGTAATCTGCTGCATTATTTAAGGACTCTGCTGCATTATTTAAGGACTTTGCTGCATTATTTAAGGACTCTGCTGTATTATTAAGCACGTTGCTGCATTAATTAAGGACTTTATTGCATTATTTAAGGAATTTGATGCATTATTTAAGGACTCTGCTGCATTATTTAAGGACTTTGCTGCATTATTTAAGGACTCTGCTTCATTATTTAAGGACTTTGTTGCATTATTTAAGGACTCTGCTGCATTATTTAAAGACTTTGCTGCATTATTTAAGTACTCTGGTGCATTATTTAAGGACTCTGCTGCATTATTTAAAGACTTTGCTGCATTATTTAAGTACTCTGGTGCATTATTTAAGGACTCTGCTGCATTATTTAAGGACTCTGCTGCATTATTTAAGGACTTTGTTGCATTATTTAATGACTCTGCTGCGGTATTTAAGGACTCTGCTGCATTATTTAAGGACTTTGCTGCATTATTTAAGGACTTTGCTGCAGTAATTAAGGAATCTGCTGCATTATTTAAGGACTTTGTTGCATTATTTAAGGACTGTGCTGCATTGCTTAAGGACTCTGCTGCATTATTTAAGGACTTTGCTGCATTATTTAAGGACTTTGTTGCATTATTTAAGGACTCTGCTGCATTATTTAAGGACTTTGTTGCATTATTTAAGGACTCTGTTGCATTATTTAAGGACTTTGCTGCATTATTTAAGTACTCTGGTGCATTATTTAAGGACTTTGTTGCACTATTTAAGGACTCTGCTGCATTATTTAAGGACTTTGTTGCATTATTTAAGGACTCTGCTGCATTATTTAAGGACTTTGCTGCATTATTTAAGGACTCTGCTGCATTATTTAAGGACTTTGCTGCATTATTTAAGTATGCTGCTGCGGTATTTAAGGCCTCTGCTGCATTATTTAAGGACTTTGCTGCATTATTTAAGGACTCTTCTGCATTATTAAGGACGGTGCTGCATTATTTAAGTACTTTATTGCATTATTTAAGGATTCTGCTGCATTATTTAAAGAATTTGCTGCATTATTTAAGGACTCTGCTGCATTATTTAAGGACTTTGTTGCATCATTTAATGACTCTGCTGCAGTATTTAAAGACTCTGTTGCATTATTTAAGGACTTTGATGCATTATTTAAGGAGGCTGCTGCAGAATTTAAGGAATCTGCTGCATTATTTAAGGACTTTGTTGCATTATTTAAGGACTCTGCTGCATTATTTAAGGACGCTGCTGCAGTATTTAAGGCCTCTTCTGCATTATTTAAGGATTTTGCTGCATTATTTAAGGACTCTACTGCATTATTAAGGACGTTGCTGCATTATTTAAGGACTTTATTGCATTATTTAAGGATTCTGCTGCATTATTTAAGGAATTAGCTGCATTATTTAAGTACTCTGCTGCATTATTTAAGGAGTTGGTTGCATTATTTAAGGACTTTGTTGCATTATTTAAGGATTCTGCTGCATTATTTAAGGACTTTGTTGCATTATTTAAGGACGCTGCTGCGGTATTTAAGGACTCTGCTACATTATATAAGGACTTTGCTGCATTATTTCAGGACTCGGCTGCATTATTAAGGGCGTTGCTGCATTTTATTTAAGGAATTTATTGCATTATTTAAGGACTCTGTGCATTATTTAAGGAATTTGCTGCATTATTTAAGGACTCTGCTGCATTATTTAATGACTCTGCTGCGGTATTTAAGGACTCTGCTGCATTATTTAAGCACTCTGCTGCTTTATTTATGGACTTTGCTGCATTATTTAAGGACTCTGCTGTGGTATTTTAAGACTCTGCTGCATTATTTAAGGACTTTGATGCATTATTTAAGAACTCTGCCGCAGTATTTAAGGACTCTGCTGCATTATTTAAGGTCTTTGATGCATTATTTAAGGACTCTTCTGAATTATTTAAGGACTTTGCTGCATTATTTAAGGACGCTGCTGCATTATTTAAGGACTTTGCTGCATTATTTAAGGACTTTGATGTATTATTTAAGGACGCCGCTGCAGAATTTAAGTAATCTGCTGCATTATTTAAGGACTCTGCTGCATTATTTAAGGACTTTGCTGCATTATTTAAGGACTTTGATGTATTATTTAAGGACGCCGCTGCAGAATTTAAGTAATCTGCTGCATTATTTAAGGACTCTGCTGCATTATTTAAGGACTTTGCTGCATTATTTAAGGACTCTGCTGTATTATTAAGCACGTTGCTGCATTAATTAAGGACTTTATTGCATTATTTAAGGAATTTGATGCATTATTTAAGGACTCTGCTGCATTATTTAAGGACTTTGCTGCATTATTTAAGGACTCTGCTTCATTATTTAAGGACTTTGTTGCATTATTTAAGGACTCTGCTGCATTATTTAAAGACTTTGCTGCATTATTTAAGTACTCTGGTGCATTATTTAAGGACTCTGCTGCATTATTTAAAGACTTTGCTGCATTATTTAAGTACTCTGGTGCATTATTTAAGGACTTTGTTGCTTTATTTAAGGACTTTGCTGCATTATTTAAGGACTTTGTTGCATTATTTAAGGACTCTGCTGCATTATTTAAGGACTTTGCTGCATTATTTAAGTATGCTGCTGCAGTATTTAAGGCCTCTGCTGCATTATTTAAGGACTCTGCTGCATTTTTAAGGACGTTGCTGCATTATTTAAGGACTTTATTGCATTATTTAAGGATTCTGCTGCATTATTTAAGGAATTTGCTGCATTATTTAAGGACTCTGCTGCATTATTTAAGGACTTTGTTGCATTATTTAATGACTCTGCTGGGGTATTTAAGGACTCTCCTGCATTATTTAAGGACTTTGTTGCATTATTTAAGGACTCTGCTGCATTATTTAAGGACTTTGCTGCATTATTTAAGGACTTTGATGCATTATTTAAGGACGCTGCTGCAGAATTTAAGTAATCTGCTGCATTATTTAAGGACTCTGCTGCATTATTTAAGGACTTTGCTGCATTATTTAAGGACTCTGCTGCATTATTTAAGGACTTTGTTGCATTATTTAATGACTCTGCTGCGGTATTTAAGGACTCTGCTGTATTATTTAAGGACTTTGCTGCATTATTTAAGGACTCTGCTTCATTATTTAAGGACTTTGTTGCATTATTTAAGGACTCTGCTGCATTCTTTAAGGACTTCGTTGCATTATTTAAGGACTCTGCTGCATTATTTAAAGACTTTGCTGCATTATTTAAGTACTCTGGTGCATTATTTAAGGACTCTGCTGCATTATTTAAGGACTTAGCTGCATTATTTAAGGACTCTGCTGCATTATTTAAGGACTTTGCTGCATTATTTAAGTATGCTGCTGCGGTATTTAAGGCCTCTGCTGCATTATTTAAGGACTCTGCTGCATTATTAAGGACGTTGCTGCATTATTTAAGGACTTTATTGCATTATTTAAGGATTCTGCTGCATTATTTAAGGAATTTGCTGCATTATTTAAGGACTCTGCTGCATTATTTAAGGACTTTGTTGCATTATTTAATGACTCTGCTGGGGTATTTAAGGACTCTGCTGCATTATTTAAGGGCTTTGCTGCATTATTTAAGGACTCTGCTGCAGTATTTAAGGACTCTGCTGCATTATTTAAGGACTTTGATGCATTATTTAAGGACGCTGCTGCAGAATTTAAGGAATCTGCTGCATTATTTAAGGACTTTGTTGCATTATTTAAGGACTATGCTGCATTATGTAAGGACTCTGCTGCATTATTTAAGGACTTTGCTGCATTATTTAATTACTCTTCTGCATTATTTAAGGACTTTGTTGCATTATTTAAGGACTCTGCTGCATTATTTTAGGACTTTGCTGCATTATTTAAGGACTTTGATGCATTATTTATGGACGCTGCTGCAGAATTTAAGTAATCTGCTGCATTATTTAAGGACTCTGCTGCATTATTTAAGGACTCTGCTGCATTATTTAAGGACTTTGTTGCATTATTTAATGACTCTGCTGCGGTATTTAAGGACTCTGCTGCATTATTTAAGGACTTTGCTGCATTATTTAAGGACTTTGCTGCAGTAATTAAGGAATCTGCTGCATTATTTAAGGACTTTGTTGCATTATTTAAGGACTGTGCTGCATTGCTTAAGGACTCTGCTGCATTATTTAAGGACTTTGCTGCATTATGTAAGGACTCTGCTGCATTATTTAAGGACTTTGCTGCATTATTTAATTACTCTGCTGCATTATTTAAGGACTTTGTTGCATTATTTAAGGACTCTGCTGCATTATTTAAGGACTTTGCTGCATTATTTAAGGACTTTGATGCATTATTTATGGACGCTGCTGCAGAATTTAAGTAATCTGCTGCATTATTTAAGGACTCTGCTGCATTATTTAAGGACTCTGCTGCATTATTTAAGGACTTTGTTGCATTATTTAATGACTCTGCTGCGGTATTTAAGGACTCTGCTGCATTATTTAAGGACTTTGCTGCATTATTTAAGGACTTTGCTGCAGTAATTAAGGAATCTGCTGCATTATTTAAGGACTTTGTTGCATTATTTAAGGACTGTGCTGCATTGCTTAAGGACTCTGCTGCATTATTTAAGGACTTTGCTGCATTATTTAAGGACTTTGTTGCATTATTTAAGGACTCTGCTGCATTATTTAAGGACTTTGTTGCATTATTTAAGGACTCTGTTGCATTATTTAAGGACTTTGCTGCATTATTTAAGTACTCTGGTGCATTATTTAAGGACTTTGTTGCACTATTTAAGGACTCTGCTGCATTATTTAAGGACTTTGTTGCATTATTTAAGGACTCTGCTGCATTATTTAAGGACTTTGCTGCATTATTTAAGGACTCTGCTGCATTATTTAAGGACTTTGCTGCATTATTTAAGTATGCTGCTGCGGTATTTAAGGCCTCTGCTGCATTATTTAAGGACTTTGCTGCATTATTTAAGGACTCTTCTGCATTATTAAGGACGGTGCTGCATTATTTAAGTACTTTATTGCATTATTTAAGGATTCTGCTGCATTATTTAAAGAATTTGCTGCATTATTTAAGGACTCTGCTGCATTATTTAAGGACTTTGTTGCATCATTTAATGACTCTGCTGCAGTATTTAAAGACTCTGTTGCATTATTTAAGGACTTTGATGCATTATTTAAGGAGGCTGCTGCAGAATTTAAGGAATCTGCTGCATTATTTAAGGACTTTGTTGCATTATTTAAGGACTCTGCTGCATTATTTAAGGACGCTGCTGCAGTATTTAAGGCCTCTTCTGCATTATTTAAGGATTTTGCTGCATTATTTAAGGACTCTACTGCATTATTAAGGACGTTGCTGCATTATTTAAGGACTTTATTGCATTATTTAAGGATTCTGCTGCATTATTTAAGGAATTAGCTGCATTATTTAAGTACTCTGCTGCATTATTTAAGGAGTTGGTTGCATTATTTAAGGACTTTGTTGCATTATTTAAGGATTCTGCTGCATTATTTAAGGACTTTGTTGCATTATTTAAGGACGCTGCTGCGGTATTTAAGGACTCTGCTACATTATATAAGGACTTTGCTGCATTATTTCAGGACTCGGCTGCATTATTAAGGGCGTTGCTGCATTTTATTTAAGGAATTTATTGCATTATTTAAGGACTCTGTGCATTATTTAAGGAATTTGCTGCATTATTTAAGGACTCTGCTGCATTATTTAATGACTCTGCTGCGGTATTTAAGGACTCTGCTGCATTATTTAAGCACTCTGCTGCTTTATTTATGGACTTTGCTGCATTATTTAAGGACTCTGCTGTGGTATTTTAAGACTCTGCT
Organism: Phyllobates terribilis; assembly: GCF_046119375.1. Taxonomy (NCBI): domain Eukaryota; kingdom Metazoa; phylum Chordata; class Amphibia; order Anura; family Dendrobatidae; genus Phyllobates; species Phyllobates terribilis. The sequence continues at coordinate 154,089 of NW_027362988.1, read as the reverse complement.
GCATTATTTAAGGACTTTGATGCATTATTTAAGAACTCTGCCGCAGTATTTAAGGACTCTGCTGCATTATTTAAGGTCTTTGATGCATTATTTAAGGACTCTTCTGAATTATTTAAGGACTTTGCTGCATTATTTAAGGACTTTGATGCATTATTTAAGGACGCTGCTGCATTATTTAAGGACTTTGCTGCATTATTTAAGGACTTTGATGTATTATTTAAGGACGCCGCTGCAGAATTTAAGTAATCTGCTGCATTATTTAAGGACTCTGCTGCATTATTTAAGGACTTTGCTGCATTATTTAAGGACTCTGCTGTATTATTAAGCACGTTGCTGCATTAATTAAGGACTTTATTGCATTATTTAAGGAATTTGATGCATTATTTAAGGACTCTGCTGCATTATTTAAGGACTTTGCTGCATTATTTAAGGACTCTGCTTCATTATTTAAGGACTTTGTTGCATTATTTAAGGACTCTGCTGCATTATTTAAAGACTTTGCTGCATTATTTAAGTACTCTGGTGCATTATTTAAGGACTCTGCTGCATTATTTAAAGACTTTGCTGCATTATTTAAGTACTCTGGTGCATTATTTAAGGACTTTGTTGCTTTATTTAAGGACTTTGCTGCATTATTTAAGGACTTTGTTGCATTATTTAAGGACTCTGCTGCATTATTTAAGGACTTTGCTGCATTATTTAAGTATGCTGCTGCAGTATTTAAGGCCTCTGCTGCATTATTTAAGGACTCTGCTGCATTTTTAAGGACGTTGCTGCATTATTTAAGGACTTTATTGCATTATTTAAGGATTCTGCTGCATTATTTAAGGAATTTGCTGCATTATTTAAGGACTCTGCTGCATTATTTAAGGACTTTGTTGCATTATTTAATGACTCTGCTGGGGTATTTAAGGACTCTGCTGCATTATTTAAGGACTTTGTTGCATTATTTAAGGACTCTGCTGCATTATTTAAGGACTTTGCTGCATTATTTAAGGACTTTGATGCATTATTTAAGGACGCTGCTGCAGAATTTAAGTAATCTGCTGCATTATTTAAGGACTCTGCTGCATTATTTAAGGACTTTGCTGCATTATTTAAGGACTCTGCTGCATTATTTAAGGACTTTGTTGCATTATTTAATGACTCTGCTGCGGTATTTAAGGACTCTGCTGTATTATTTAAGGACTTTGCTGCATTATTTAAGGACTCTGCTTCATTATTTAAGGACTTTGTTGCATTATTTAAGGACTCTGCTGCATTCTTTAAGGACTTCGTTGCATTATTTAAGGACTCTGCTGCATTATTTAAAGACTTTGCTGCATTATTTAAGTACTCTGGTGCATTATTTAAGGACTCTGCTGCATTATTTAAGGACTTAGCTGCATTATTTAAGGACTCTGCTGCATTATTTAAGGACTTTGCTGCATTATTTAAGTATGCTGCTGCGGTATTTAAGGCCTCTGCTGCATTATTTAAGGACTCTGCTGCATTATTAAGGACGTTGCTGCATTATTTAAGGACTTTATTGCATTATTTAAGGATTCTGCTGCATTATTTAAGGAATTTGCTGCATTATTTAAGGACTCTGCTGCATTATTTAAGGACTTTGTTGCATTATTTAATGACTCTGCTGGGGTATTTAAGGACTCTGCTGCATTATTTAAGGGCTTTGCTGCATTATTTAAGGACTCTGCTGCAGTATTTAAGGACTCTGCTGCATTATTTAAGGACTTTGATGCATTATTTAAGGACGCTGCTGCAGAATTTAAGGAATCTGCTGCATTATTTAAGGACTTTGTTGCATTATTTAAGGACTATGCTGCATTATGTAAGGACTCTGCTGCATTATTTAAGGACTTTGCTGCATTATTTAATTACTCTGCTGCATTATTTAAGGACTTTGTTGCATTATTTAAGGACTCTGCTGCATTATTTTAGGACTTTGCTGCATTATTTAAGGACTTTGATGCATTATTTATGGACGCTGCTGCAGAATTTAAGTAATCTGCTGCATTATTTAAGGACTCTGCTGCATTATTTAAGGACTCTGCTGCATTATTTAAGGACTCTGCTGCATTATTTAAGGACTTTGTTGCATTATTTAATGACTCTGCTGCGGTATTTAAGGACTCTGCTGCATTATTTAAGGACTTTGCTGCATTATTTAAGGACTTTGCTGCAGTAATTAAGGAATCTGCTGCATTATTTAAGGACTTTGTTGCATTATTTAAGGACTGTGCTGCATTGCTTAAGGACTCTGCTGCATTATTTAAGGACTTTGCTGCATTATTTAAGGACTTTGTTGCATTATTTAAGGACTCTGCTGCATTATTTAAGGACTTTGTTGCATTATTTAAGGACTCTGTTGCATTATTTAAGGACTTTGCTGCATTATTTAAGTACTCTGGTGCATTATTTAAGGACTTTGTTGCACTATTTAAGGACTCTGCTGCATTATTTAAGGACTTTGTTGCATTATTTAAGGACTCTGCTGCATTATTTAAGGACTTTGCTGCATTATTTAAGGACTCTGCTGCATTATTTAAGGACTTTGTTGCATTATTTAATGACTCTGCTGCGGTATTTAAGGACTCTTCTGCATTTTTTAAGGACTTTGCTGCATTATTTAAGGACTCTGCTTCATTATTTAAGGACTTTGTTGCATTATTTAAGGACTGTGCTGCATTGCTTAAGGACTCTGCTGCATTATTTAAGGACGTTGCTGCATTATTTAAGGACTTTGTTGCATTATTTAAGGACTCTGCTGCATTATTTAAGGACTTTGTTGCATTATTTAAGGACTCTGTTGCATTATTTAAGGACTTTGCTGCATTATTTAAGTACTCTGGTGCATTATTTAAGGACTTTGTTGCATTATTTAAGGACTCTGCTGCATTATTTAAGGACTTTGTTGCATTATTTAAGGACTCTGCTGCATTATTTAAGGACTTTGCTGCATTATTTAAGTATGCTGCTGCGGTATTTAAGGCCTCTGCTGCATTATTTAAGGACTTTGCTGCATTATTTAAGGACTCTTCTGCATTATTAAGGACGGTGCTGCATTATTTAAGTACTTTATTGCATTATTTAAGGATTCTGCTGCATTATTTAAAGAATTTGCTGCATTATTTAAGGACTCTGCTGCATTATTTAAGGACTTTGTTGCATCATTTAATGACTCTGCTGCAGTATTTAAAGACTCTGTTGCATTATTTAAGGACTTTGATGCATTATTTAAGGAGGCTGCTGCAGAATTTAAGGAATCTGCTGCATTATTTAAGGACTTTGTTGCATTATTTAAGGACTCTGCTGCATTATTTAAGGACTTTGCTGCATTATTTAAGTATGCTGCTGCGGTATTTAAGGCCTCTGCTGCATTATTTAAGGACTCTGCTGCATTATTAAGGACGTTGCTGCATTATTTAAGGACTTTATTGCATTATTTAAGGATTCTGCTGCATTATTTAAGGAATTTGCTGCATTATTTAAGGACTCTGCTGCATTATTTAAGGACTTTGTTGCATTATTTAATGACTCTGCTGGGGTATTTAAGGACTCTGCTGCATTATTTAAGGGCTTTGCTGCATTATTTAAGGACTCTGCTGCAGTATTTAAGGACTCTGCTGCATTATTTAAGGACTTTGATGCATTATTTAAGGACGCTGCTGCAGAATTTAAGGAATCTGCTGCATTATTTAAGGACTTTGTTGCATTATTTAAGGACTATGCTGCATTATGTAAGGAATCTGCTGCATTATTTAAGGACTTTGTTGCATTATTTAAGGACTGTGCTGCATTGCTTAAGGACTCTGCTGCATTATTTAAGGACTTTGCTGCATTATGTAAGGACTCTGCTGCATTATTTAAGGACTTTGCTGCATTATTTAATTACTCTGCTGCATTATTTAAGGACTTTGTTGCATTATTTAAGGACTCTGCTGCATTATTTAAGGACTTTGCTGCATTATTTAAGGACTTTGATGCATTATTTATGGACGCTGCTGCAGAATTTAAGTAATCTGCTGCATTATTTAAGGACTCTGCTGCATTATTTAAGGACTCTGCTGCATTATTTAAGGACTTTGTTGCATTATTTAATGACTCTGCTGCGGTATTTAAGGACTCTGCTGCATTATTTAAGGACTTTGCTGCATTATTTAAGGACTTTGCTGCAGTAATTAAGGAATCTGCTGCATTATTTAAGGACTTTGTTGCATTATTTAAGGACTGTGCTGCATTGCTTAAGGACTCTGCTGCATTATTTAAGGACTTTGCTGCATTATTTAAGGACTTTGTTGCATTATTTAAGGACTCTGCTGCATTATTTAAGGACTTTGTTGCATTATTTAAGGACTCTGTTGCATTATTTAAGGACTTTGCTGCATTATTTAAGTACTCTGGTGCATTATTTAAGGACTTTGTTGCACTATTTAAGGACTCTGCTGCATTATTTAAGGACTTTGTTGCATTATTTAAGGACTCTGCTGCATTATTTAAGGACTTTGCTGCATTATTTAAGGACTCTGCTGCATTATTTAAGGACTTTGCTGCATTATTTAAGTATGCTGCTGCGGTATTTAAGGCCTCTGCTGCATTATTTAAGGACTTTGCTGCATTATTTAAGGACTCTTCTGCATTATTAAGGACGGTGCTGCATTATTTAAGTACTTTATTGCATTATTTAAGGATTCTGCTGCATTATTTAAAGAATTTGCTGCATTATTTAAGGACTCTGCTGCATTATTTAAGGACTTTGTTGCATCATTTAATGACTCTGCTGCAGTATTTAAAGACTCTGTTGCATTATTTAAGGACTTTGATGCATTATTTAAGGAGGCTGCTGCAGAATTTAAGGAATCTGCTGCATTATTTAAGGACTTTGTTGCATTATTTAAGGACTCTGCTGCATTATTTAAGGACGCTGCTGCAGTATTTAAGGCCTCTTCTGCATTATTTAAGGATTTTGCTGCATTATTTAAGGACTCTACTGCATTATTAAGGACGTTGCTGCATTATTTAAGGACTTTATTGCATTATTTAAGGATTCTGCTGCATTATTTAAGGAATTAGCTGCATTATTTAAGTACTCTGCTGCATTATTTAAGGAGTTGGTTGCATTATTTAAGGACTTTGTTGCATTATTTAAGGATTCTGCTGCATTATTTAAGGACTTTGTTGCATTATTTAAGGACGCTGCTGCGGTATTTAAGGACTCTGCTACATTATATAAGGACTTTGCTGCATTATTTCAGGACTCGGCTGCATTATTAAGGGCGTTGCTGCATTTTATTTAAGGAATTTATTGCATTATTTAAGGACTCTGTGCATTATTTAAGGAATTTGCTGCATTATTTAAGGACTCTGCTGCATTATTTAATGACTCTGCTGCGGTATTTAAGGACTCTGCTGCATTATTTAAGCACTCTGCTGCTTTATTTATGGACTTTGCTGCATTATTTAAGGACTCTGCTGTGGTATTTTAAGACTCTGCTGCATTATTTAAGGACTTTGATGCATTATTTAAGAACTCTGCCGCAGTATTTAAGGACTCTGCTGCATTATTTAAGGTCTTTGATGCATTATTTAAGGACTCTTCTGAATTATTTAAGGACTTTGCTGCATTATTTAAGGACTTTGATGCATTATTTAAGGACTATGCTGCATTATGTAAGGACTCTGCTGCATTATTTAAGGACTTTGCTGCATTATTTAATTACTCTGCTGCATTATTTAAGGACTTTGTTGCATTATTTAAGGACTCTGCTGCATTATTTTAGGACTTTGCTGCATTATTTAAGGACTTTGATGCATTATTTATGGACGCTGCTGCAGAATTTAAGTAATCTGCTGCATTATTTAAGGACTCTGCTGCATTATTTAAGGACTCTGCTGCATTATTTAAGGACTCTGCTGCATTATTTAAGGACTTTGTTGCATTATTTAATGACTCTGCTGCGGTATTTAAGGACTCTGCTGCATTATTTAAGGACTTTGCTGCATTATTTAAGGACTTTGCTGCAGTAATTAAGGAATCTGCTGCATTATTTAAGGACTTTGTTGCATTATTTAAGGACTGTGCTGCATTGCTTAAGGACTCTGCTGCATTATTTAAGGACTTTGCTGCATTATTTAAGGACTTTGTTGCATTATTTAAGGACTCTGCTGCATTATTTAAGGACTTTGTTGCATTATTTAAGGACTCTGTTGCATTATTTAAGGACTTTGCTGCATTATTTAAGTACTCTGGTGCATTATTTAAGGACTTTGTTGCACTATTTAAGGACTCTGCTGCATTATTTAAGGACTTTGTTGCATTATTTAAGGACTCTGCTGCATTATTTAAGGACTTTGCTGCATTATTTAAGGACTCTGCTGCATTATTTAAGGACTTTGTTGCATTATTTAATGACTCTGCTGCGGTATTTAAGGACTCTTCTGCATTTTTTAAGGACTTTGCTGCATTATTTAAGGACTCTGCTTCATTATTTAAGGACTTTGTTGCATTATTTAAGGACTGTGCTGCATTGCTTAAGGACTCTGCTGCATTATTTAAGGACGTTGCTGCATTATTTAAGGACTTTGTTGCATTATTTAAGGACTCTGCTGCATTATTTAAGGACTTTGTTGCATTATTTAAGGACTCTGTTGCATTATTTAAGGACTTTGCTGCATTATTTAAGTACTCTGGTGCATTATTTAAGGACTTTGTTGCATTATTTAAGGACTCTGCTGCATTATTTAAGGACTTTGTTGCATTATTTAAGGACTCTGCTGCATTATTTAAGGACTTTGCTGCATTATTTAAGTATGCTGCTGCGGTATTTAAGGCCTCTGCTGCATTATTTAAGGACTTTGCTGCATTATTTAAGGACTCTTCTGCATTATTAAGGACGGTGCTGCATTATTTAAGTACTTTATTGCATTATTTAAGGATTCTGCTGCATTATTTAAAGAATTTGCTGCATTATTTAAGGACTCTGCTGCATTATTTAAGGACTTTGTTGCATCATTTAATGACTCTGCTGCAGTATTTAAAGACTCTGTTGCATTATTTAAGGACTTTGATGCATTATTTAAGGAGGCTGCTGCAGAATTTAAGGAATCTGCTGCATTATTTAAGGACTTTGTTGCATTATTTAAGGACTCTGCTGCATTATTTAAGGACTTTGCTGCATTATTTAAGTATGCTGCTGCGGTATTTAAGGCCTCTGCTGCATTATTTAAGGACTCTGCTGCATTATTAAGGACGTTGCTGCATTATTTAAGGACTTTATTGCATTATTTAAGGATTCTGCTGCATTATTTAAGGAATTTGCTGCATTATTTAAGGACTCTGCTGCATTATTTAAGGACTTTGTTGCATTATTTAATGACTCTGCTGGGGTATTTAAGGACTCTGCTGCATTATTTAAGGGCTTTGCTGCATTATTTAAGGACTCTGCTGCAGTATTTAAGGACTCTGCTGCATTATTTAAGGACTTTGATGCATTATTTAAGGACGCTGCTGCAGAATTTAAGGAATCTGCTGCATTATTTAAGGACTTTGTTGCATTATTTAAGGACTATGCTGCATTATGTAAGGAATCTGCTGCATTATTTAAGGACTTTGTTGCATTATTTAAGGACTGTGCTGCATTGCTTAAGGACTCTGCTGCATTATTTAAGGACTTTGCTGCATTATGTAAGGACTCTGCTGCATTATTTAAGGACTTTGCTGCATTATTTAATTACTCTGCTGCATTATTTAAGGACTTTGTTGCATTATTTAAGGACTCTGCTGCATTATTTAAGGACTTTGCTGCATTATTTAAGGACTTTGATGCATTATTTATGGACGCTGCTGCAGAATTTAAGTAATCTGCTGCATTATTTAAGGACTCTGCTGCATTATTTAAGGACTCTGCTGCATTATTTAAGGACTTTGTTGCATTATTTAATGACTCTGCTGCGGTATTTAAGGACTCTGCTGCATTATTTAAGGACTTTGCTGCATTATTTAAGGACTTTGCTGCAGTAATTAAGGAATCTGCTGCATTATTTAAGGACTTTGTTGCATTATTTAAGGACTGTGCTGCATTGCTTAAGGACTCTGCTGCATTATTTAAGGACTTTGCTGCATTATTTAAGGACTTTGTTGCATTATTTAAGGACTCTGCTGCATTATTTAAGGACTTTGTTGCATTATTTAAGGACTCTGTTGCATTATTTAAGGACTTTGCTGCATTATTTAAGTACTCTGGTGCATTATTTAAGGACTTTGTTGCACTATTTAAGGACTCTGCTGCATTATTTAAGGACTTTGTTGCATTATTTAAGGACTCTGCTGCATTATTTAAGGACTTTGCTGCATTATTTAAGGACTCTGCTGCATTATTTAAGGACTTTGCTGCATTATTTAAGTATGCTGCTGCGGTATTTAAGGCCTCTGCTGCATTATTTAAGGACTTTGCTGCATTATTTAAGGACTCTTCTGCATTATTAAGGACGGTGCTGCATTATTTAAGTACTTTATTGCATTATTTAAGGATTCTGCTGCATTATTTAAAGAATTTGCTGCATTATTTAAGGACTCTGCTGCATTATTTAAGGACTTTGTTGCATCATTTAATGACTCTGCTGCAGTATTTAAAGACTCTGTTGCATTATTTAAGGACTTTGATGCATTATTTAAGGAGGCTGCTGCAGAATTTAAGGAATCTGCTGCATTATTTAAGGACTTTGTTGCATTATTTAAGGACTCTGCTGCATTATTTAAGGACGCTGCTGCAGTATTTAAGGCCTCTTCTGCATTATTTAAGGATTTTGCTGCATTATTTAAGGACTCTACTGCATTATTAAGGACGTTGCTGCATTATTTAAGGACTTTATTGCATTATTTAAGGATTCTGCTGCATTATTTAAGGAATTAGCTGCATTATTTAAGTACTCTGCTGCATTATTTAAGGAGTTGGTTGCATTATTTAAGGACTTTGTTGCATTATTTAAGGATTCTGCTGCATTATTTAAGGACTTTGTTGCATTATTTAAGGACGCTGCTGCGGTATTTAAGGACTCTGCTACATTATATAAGGACTTTGCTGCATTATTTCAGGACTCGGCTGCATTATTAAGGGCGTTGCTGCATTTTATTTAAGGAATTTATTGCATTATTTAAGGACTCTGTGCATTATTTAAGGAATTTGCTGCATTATTTAAGGACTCTGCTGCATTATTTAATGACTCTGCTGCGGTATTTAAGGACTCTGCTGCATTATTTAAGCACTCTGCTGCTTTATTTATGGACTTTGCTGCATTATTTAAGGACTCTGCTGTGGTATTTTAAGACTCTGCTGCATTATTTAAGGACTTTGATGCATTATTTAAGAACTCTGCCGCAGTATTTAAGGACTCTGCTGCATTATTTAAGGTCTTTGATGCATTATTTAAGGACTCTTCTGAATTATTTAAGGACTTTGCTGCATTATTTAAGGACTTTGATGCATTATTTAAGGACGCTGCTGCATTATTTAAGGACTTTGCTGCATTATTTAAGGACTTTGATGTATTATTTAAGGACGCCGCTGCAGAATTTAAGTAATCTGCTGCATTATTTAAGGACTCTGCTGCATTATTTAAGGACTTTGCTGCATTATTTAAGGACTCTGCTGTATTATTAAGCACGTTGCTGCATTAATTAAGGACTTTATTGCATTATTTAAGGAATTTGATGCATTATTTAAGGACTCTGCTGCATTATTTAAGGACTTTGCTGCATTATTTAAGGACTCTGCTTCATTATTTAAGGACTTTGTTGCATTATTTAAGGACTCTGCTGCATTATTTAAAGACTTTGCTGCATTATTTAAGTACTCTGGTGCATTATTTAAGGACTCTGCTGCATTATTTAAAGACTTTGCTGCATTATTTAAGTACTCTGGTGCATTATTTAAGGACTTTGTTGCTTTATTTAAGGACTTTGCTGCATTATTTAAGGACTTTGTTGCATTATTTAAGGACTCTGCTGCATTATTTAAGGACTTTGCTGCATTATTTAAGTATGCTGCTGCAGTATTTAAGGCCTCTGCTGCATTATTTAAGGACTCTGCTGCATTTTTAAGGACGTTGCTGCATTATTTAAGGACTTTATTGCATTATTTAAGGATTCTGCTGCATTATTTAAGGAATTTGCTGCATTATTTAAGGACTCTGCTGCATTATTTAAGGACTTTGTTGCATTATTTAATGACTCTGCTGGGGTATTTAAGGACTCTGCTGCATTATTTAAGGACTTTGTTGCATTATTTAAGGACTCTGCTGCATTATTTAAGGACTTTGCTGCATTATTTAAGGACTTTGATGCATTATTTAAGGACGCTGCTGCAGAATTTAAGTAATCTGCTGCATTATTTAAGGACTCTGCTGCATTATTTAAGGACTTTGCTGCATTATTTAAGGACTCTGCTGCATTATTTAAGGACTTTGTTGCATTATTTAATGACTCTGCTGCGGTATTTAAGGACTCTGCTGTATTATTTAAGGACTTTGCTGCATTATTTAAGGACTCTGCTTCATTATTTAAGGACTTTGTTGCATTATTTAAGGACTCTGCTGCATTCTTTAAGGACTTCGTTGCATTATTTAAGGACTCTGCTGCATTATTTAAAGACTTTGCTGCATTATTTAAGTACTCTGGTGCATTATTTAAGGACTCTGCTGCATTATTTAAGGACTTAGCTGCATTATTTAAGGACTCTGCTGCATTATTTAAGGACTTTGCTGCATTATTTAAGTATGCTGCTGCGGTATTTAAGGCCTCTGCTGCATTATTTAAGGACTCTGCTGCATTATTAAGGACGTTGCTGCATTATTTAAGGACTTTATTGCATTATTTAAGGATTCTGCTGCATTATTTAAGGAATTTGCTGCATTATTTAAGGACTCTGCTGCATTATTTAAGGACTTTGTTGCATTATTTAATGACTCTGCTGGGGTATTTAAGGACTCTGCTGCATTATTTAAGGGCTTTGCTGCATTATTTAAGGACTCTGCTGCAGTATTTAAGGACTCTGCTGCATTATTTAAGGACTTTGATGCATTATTTAAGGACGCTGCTGCAGAATTTAAGGAATCTGCTGCATTATTTAAGGACTTTGTTGCATTATTTAAGGACTATGCTGCATTATGTAAGGACTCTGCTGCATTATTTAAGGACTTTGCTGCATTATTTAATTACTCTGCTGCATTATTTAAGGACTTTGTTGCATTATTTAAGGACTCTGCTGCATTATTTTAGGACTTTGCTGCATTATTTAAGGACTTTGATGCATTATTTATGGACGCTGCTGCAGAATTTAAGTAATCTGCTGCATTATTTAAGGACTCTGCTGCATTATTTAAGGACTCTGCTGCATTATTTAAGGACTCTGCTGCATTATTTAAGGACTTTGTTGCATTATTTAATGACTCTGCTGCGGTATTTAAGGACTCTGCTGCATTATTTAAGGACTTTGCTGCATTATTTAAGGACTTTGCTGCAGTAATTAAGGAATCTGCTGCATTATTTAAGGACTTTGTTGCATTATTTAAGGACTGTGCTGCATTGCTTAAGGACTCTGCTGCATTATTTAAGGACTTTGCTGCATTATTTAAGGACTTTGTTGCATTATTTAAGGACTCTGCTGCATTATTTAAGGACTTTGTTGCATTATTTAAGGACTCTGTTGCATTATTTAAGGACTTTGCTGCATTATTTAAGTACTCTGGTGCATTATTTAAGGACTTTGTTGCACTATTTAAGGACTCTGCTGCATTATTTAAGGACTTTGTTGCATTATTTAAGGACTCTGCTGCATTATTTAAGGACTTTGCTGCATTATTTAAGGACTCTGCTGCATTATTTAAGGACTTTGTTGCATTATTTAATGACTCTGCTGCGGTATTTAAGGACTCTTCTGCATTTTTTAAGGACTTTGCTGCATTATTTAAGGACTCTGCTTCATTATTTAAGGACTTTGTTGCATTATTTAAGGACTGTGCTGCATTGCTTAAGGACTCTGCTGCATTATTTAAGGACGTTGCTGCATTATTTAAGGACTTTGTTGCATTATTTAAGGACTCTGCTGCATTATTTAAGGACTTTGTTGCATTATTTAAGGACTCTGTTGCATTATTTAAGGACTTTGCTGCATTATTTAAGTACTCTGGTGCATTATTTAAGGACTTTGTTGCATTATTTAAGGACTCTGCTGCATTATTTAAGGACTTTGTTGCATTATTTAAGGACTCTGCTGCATTATTTAAGGACTTTGCTGCATTATTTAAGTATGCTGCTGCGGTATTTAAGGCCTCTGCTGCATTATTTAAGGACTTTGCTGCATTATTTAAGGACTCTTCTGCATTATTAAGGACGGTGCTGCATTATTTAAGTACTTTATTGCATTATTTAAGGATTCTGCTGCATTATTTAAAGAATTTGCTGCATTATTTAAGGACTCTGCTGCATTATTTAAGGACTTTGTTGCATCATTTAATGACTCTGCTGCAGTATTTAAAGACTCTGTTGCATTATTTAAGGACTTTGATGCATTATTTAAGGAGGCTGCTGCAGAATTTAAGGAATCTGCTGCATTATTTAAGGACTTTGTTGCATTATTTAAGGACTCTGCTGCATTATTTAAGGACGCTGCTGCAGTATTTAAGGCCTCTTCTGCATTATTTAAGGATTTTGCTGCATTATTTAAGGACTCTACTGCATTATTAAGGACGTTGCTGCATTATTTAAGGACTTTATTGCATTATTTAAGGATTCTGCTGCATTATTTAAGGAATTAGCTGCATTATTTAAGTACTCTGCTGCATTATTTAAGGAGTTGGTTGCATTATTTAAGGACTTTGTTGCATTATTTAAGGATTCTGCTGCATTATTTAAGGACTTTGTTGCATTATTTAAGGACGCTGCTGCGGTATTTAAGGACTCTGCTACATTATATAAGGACTTTGCTGCATTATTTCAGGACTCGGCTGCATTATTAAGGGCGTTGCTGCATTTTATTTAAGGAATTTATTGCATTATTTAAGGACTCTGTGCATTATTTAAGGAATTTGCTGCATTATTTAAGGACTCTGCTGCATTATTTAATGACTCTGCTGCGGTATTTAAGGACTCTGCTGCATTATTTAAGCACTCTGCTGCTTTATTTATGGACTTTGCTGCATTATTTAAGGACTCTGCTGTGGTATTTTAAGACTCTGCTGCATTATTTAAGGACTTTGATGCATTATTTAAGAACTCTGCCGCAGTATTTAAGGACTCTGCTGCATTATTTAAGGTCTTTGATGCATTATTTAAGGACTCTTCTGAATTATTTAAGGACTTTGCTGCATTATTTAAGGACTTTGATGCATTATTTAAGGACGCTGCTGCATTATTTAAGGACTTTGCTGCATTATTTAAGGACTTTGATGTATTATTTAAGGACGCCGCTGCAGAATTTAAGTAATCTGCTGCATTATTTAAGGACTCTGCTGCATTATTTAAGGACTTTGCTGCATTATTTAAGGACTCTGCTGTATTATTAAGCACGTTGCTGCATTAATTAAGGACTTTATTGCATTATTTAAGGAATTTGATGCATTATTTAAGGACTCTGCTGCATTATTTAAGGACTTTGCTGCATTATTTAAGGACTCTGCTTCATTATTTAAGGACTTTGTTGCATTATTTAAGGACTCTGCTGCATTATTTAAATACTTTGCTGCATTATTTAAGTACTCTGGTGCATTATTTAAGGACTCTGCTGCATTATTTAAAGACTTTGCTGCATTATTTAAGTACTCTGGTGCATTATTTAAGGACTTTGTTGCTTTATTTAAGGACTTTGCTGCATTATTTAAGGACTTTGTTGCATTATTTAAGGACTCTGCTGCATTATTTAAGGACTTTGCTGCATTATTTAAGTATGCTGCTGCAGTATTTAAGGCCTCTGCTGCATTATTTAAGGACTCTGCTGCATTTTTAAGGACGTTGCTGCATTATTTAAGGACTTTATTGCATTATTTAAGGATTCTGCTGCATTATTTAAGGAATTTGCTGCATTATTTAAGGACTCTGCTGCATTATTTAAGGACTTTGTTGCATTATTTAATGACTCTGCTGGGGTATTTAAGGACTCTGCTGCATTATTTAACGACTTTGTTGCATTATTTAAGGACTCTGCTGCATTATTTAAGGACTTTGCTGCATTATTTAAGGACTTTGATGCATTATTTAAGGACGCTGCTGCAGAATTTAAGTAATCTGCTGCATTATTTAAGGACTCTGCTGCATTATTTAAGGACTTTGCTGCATTATTTAAGGACTCTGCTGCATTATTTAAGGACTTTGTTGCATTATTTAATGACTCTGCTGCGGTATTTAAGGACTCTGCTGTATTATTTAAGGACTTTGCTGCATTATTTAAGGACTCTGCTTCATTATTTAAGGACTTTGTTGCATTATTTAAGGACTCTGCTGCATTCTTTAAGGACTTCGTTGGATTATTTAAGGACTCTGCTGCATTATTTAAAGACTTTGCTGCATTATTTAAGTACTCTGGTGCATTATTTAAGGACTCTGCTGCATTATTTAAGGACTTAGCTGCATTATTTAAGGACTCTGCTGCATTATTTAAGGACTTTGCTGCATTATTTAAGTATGCTGCTGCGGTATTTAAGGCCTCTGCTGCATTATTTAAGGACTCTGCTGCATTATTAAGGACGTTGCTGCATTATTTAAGGACTTTATTGCATTATTTAAGGATTCTGCTGCATTATTTAAGGAATTTGCTGCATTATTTAAGGACTCTGCTGCATTATTTAAGGACTTTGTTGCATTATTTAATGACTCTGCTGGGGTATTTAAGGACTCTGCTGCATTATTTAAGGGCTTTGCTGCATTATTTAAGGACTCTGCTGCAGTATTTAAGGACTCTGCTGCATTATTTAAGGACTTTGATGCATTATTTAAGGACGCTGCTGCAGAATTTAAGGAATCTGCTGCATTATTTAAGGACTTTGTTGCATTATTTAAGGACTATGCTGCATTATGTAAGGACTCTGCTGCATTATTTAAGGACTTTGCTGCATTATTTAATTACTCTGCTGCATTATTTAAGGACTTTGTTGCATTATTTAAGGACTCTGCTGCATTATTTAAGGACTTTGCTGCATTATTTAAGGACTTTGATGCATTATTTATGGACGCTGCTGCAGTATTTAAGTAATCTGCTGCATAATTTAAGGACTCTGCTGCATTATTTAAGGACTCTGCTGCATTATTTAAGGACTTTGTTGCATTATTTAATGACTCTGCTGCGGTATTTAAGGACTCTGCTGCATTATTTAAGGACTTTGCTGCATTATTTAAGGACTTTGCTGCAGTAATTAAGGAATCTGCTGCATTATTTAAGGACTTTGTTGCATTATTTAAGGACTGTGCTGCATTGCTTAAGGACTCTGCTGCATTATTTAAGGACTTTGCTGCATTATTTAAGGACTTTGTTGCATTATTTAAGGACTCTGCTGCATTATTTAAGGACTTTGTTGCATTATTTAAGGACTCTGTTGCATTATTTAAGGACTTTGCTGCATTATTTAAGTACTCTGGTGCATTATTTAAGGACTTTGTTGCACTATTTAAGGACTCTGCTGCATTATTTAAGGACTTTGTTGCATTATTTAAGGACTCTGCTGCATTATTTAAGGACTTTGCTGCATTATTTAAGGACTCTGCTGCATTATTTAAGGACTTTGTTGCATTATTTAATGACTCTGCTGCGGTATTTAAGGACTCTTCTGCATTTTTTAAGGACTTTGCTGCATTATTTAAGGACTCTGCTTCATTATTTAAGGACTTTGTTGCATTATTTAAGGACTCTGCTGCATTATTTAAGGAATTTGCTGCATTATTTAAGGACTCTGCTGCATTATTTAAGGACTTTGTTGCACTATTTAATGACTCTGCTGCGGTATTTAAGGACTCTTCTGCATTATTTAAGGACTTTGCTGCATTATTTAAGGACTCTGCTTCATTATTTAAGGACTTTGTTGCATTATTTAAGGACTCTGCTGCATTATTTAAGGACTTTGTTGCATTATTTAAGGACTCTGCTGCATTATTTAAAGACTTTGCTGCATTATTTAAGTACTCTGGTGCATTATTTAAGGACTCTGCTGCATTATTTAAAGACTTTTCTGCATTATTTAAGTACTCTGGTGCATTATTTAAGGACTTTGTTGCATTATTTAAGTATGCTGCTGCGGTATTTAAGGCCTCTGCTGCATTATTTAAGGACTCTGCTGCATTATTAAGGACGTTGCTGCATTATTTAAGGACTTTATTGCATTATTTAAGGATTCTGCTAAATTATTTAAGGAATTTGCTGCATTATTTAAGGACTCTGCTGCATTATTTAAGGACTTTGTTGCATTATTTAATGACTCTGCTGGGGTATTTAAGGACTCTGCTGCATTATTTAAGGGCTTTGCTGCATTATTTAAGGACTCTGCTGCAGTATTTAAGGACTCTGCTGCATTATTTAAGGACTTTGATGCATTATTTAAGGACGCTGCTGCAGAATTTAAGGAATCTGCTGCATTATTTAAGGACTTTGTTGCATTATTTAAGGACTATGCTGCATTATGTAAGGACTCTGCTGCATTATTTAAGGACTTTGCTGCATTATTTAATTACTCTGCTGCATTATTTAAGGACTCTGTTGCATTATTTAAGGACTCTGCTGCATTATTTAAGGACTTTGCTGCATTATTTAAGGACTTTGATGCATTATTTAAGGACGCTGCTGCAGAATTTAAGTAATCTGCTGCATTATTTAAGGACTCTGCTGCATTATTTAAGGACTTTGCTGCATTATTTAAGGACTCTGCTGCATTATTTAAGGACTTTGTTGCATTATTTAATGACTCTGCTGCGGTATTTAAGGACTCTGCTGCATTATTTAAGGACTTTGCTGCATTATTTAAGGACTTTGCGGCAGTAATTAAGGAATCTGCTGCATTATTTAAGGACTTTGTTGCATTATTTAAGGACTGTGCTGCATTGCTTAAGGACTCTGCTGCATTATTTAAGGACGTTGCTGCATTATTTAAGGACTTTGTTGCATTATTTAAGGACTCTGCTGCATTATTTAAGGACTTTGTTGCATTATTTAAGGACTCTGTTGCATTATTTAAGGACTTTGCTGCATTATTTAAGTACTCTGGTGCATTATTTAAGGACTTTGTTGCATTATTTAAGGACTCTGCTGCATTATTTAAGGACTTTGTTGCATTATTTAAGGACTCTGCTGCATTATTTAAGGACTTTGCTGCATTATTTAAGTATGCTGCTGCGGTATTTAAGGCCTCTGCTGCATTATTTAAGGACTTTGCTGCATTATTTAAGGACTCTTCTGCATTATTAAGGACGGTGCTGCATTATTTAAGTACTTTATTGCATTATTTAAGGATTCTGCTGCATTATTTAAAGAATTTGCTGCATTATTTAAGGACTCTGCTGCATTATTTAAGGACTTTGTTGCATCATTTAATGGCTCTGCTGCAGTATTTAAAGACTCTGTTGCATTATTTAAGGACTTTGATGCATTATTTAAGGAGGCTGCTGCAGAATTTAAGGAATCTGCTGCATTATTTAAGGACTTTGTTGCATTATTTAAGGACTCTGCTGCATTATTTAAGGACGCTGCTGCAGTATTTAAGGCCTCTTCTGCATTATTTAAGGATTTTGCTGCATTATTTAAGGACTCTACTGCATTATTAAGGACGTTGCTGCATTATTTAAGGACTTTATTGCATTATTTAAGGATTCTGCTGCATTATTTAAGGAATTAGCTGCATTATTTAAGTACTCTGCTGCATTATTTAAGGAGTTGGTTGCATTATTTAAGGACTTTGTTGCATTATTTAAGGATTCTGCTGCATTATTTAAGGACTTTGTTGCATTATTTAAGGACGCTGCTGCGGTATTTAAGGAATCTGCTACATTATATAAGGACTTTGCTGCATTATTTCAGGACTCGGCTGCATTATTAAGGGCGTTGCTGCATTTTATTTAAGGAATTTATTGCATTATTTAAGGACTCTGTGCATTATTTAAGGAATTTGCTGCATTATTTAAGGACTCTGCTGCATTATTTAATGACTCTGCTGCGGTATTTAAGGACTCTGCTGCATTATTTAAGCACTCTGCTGCTTTATTTATGGACTTTGCTGCATTATTTAAGGACTCTGCTGTGGTATTTTAAGACTCTGCTGCATTATTTAAGGACTTTGATGCATTATTTAAGAACTCTGCCGCAGTATTTAAGGACTCTGCTGCATTATTTAAGGTCTTTGATGCATTATTTAAGGACTCTTCTGAATTATTTAAGGACTTTGCTGCATTATTTAAGGACTTTGATGCATTATTTAAGGACGCTGCTGCAGAATTTAAGTAATCTGCTGCATTATTTAAGGACTCTGCTGCATTATTTAAGGACTTTGCTGCATTATTTAAGGACTCTGCTGCATTATTTAAGGACTTTGTTGCATTATTTAATGACTCTGCTGCGGTATTTAAGGACTCTGCTGCATTATTTAAGGACTTTGCTGCATTATTTAAGGACTTTGCTGCAGTAATTAAGGAATCTGCTGCATTATTTAAGGACTTTGTTGCATTATTTAAGGACTGTGCTGCATTGCTTAAGGACTCTGCTGCATTATTTAAGGACTTTGCTGCATTATTTAAGGACTTTGTTGCATTATTTAAGGACTCTGCTGCATTATTTAAGGACTTTGTTGCATTATTTAAGGACTCTGTTGCATTATTTAAGGACTTTGCTGCATTATTTAAGTACTCTGGTGCATTATTTAAGGACTTTGTTGCATTATTTAAGGACTCTGCTGCATTATTTAAGGACTTTGTTGCATTATTTAAGGACTCTGTTGCATTATTTAAGGACTTTGCTGCACTATTTAAGGACTCTGCTGCATTATTTAAGGACTTTGTTGCATTATTTAAGGACTCTGCTGCATTATTTAAGGACTTTGCTGCATTATTTAAGGACTCTGCTGCATTATTTAAGGACTTTGTTGCATTATTTAATGACTCTGCTGCGGTATTTAAGGACTCTTCTGCATTTTTTAAGGACTTTGCTGCATTATTTAAGGACTCTGCTTCATTATTTAAGGACTTTGTTGCATTATTTAAGGACTGTGCTGCATTGCTTAAGGACTCTGCTGCATTATTTAAGGACGTTGCTGCATTATTTAAGGACTTTGTTGCATTATTTAAGGACTCTGCTGCATTATTTAAGGACTTTGTTGCATTATTTAAGGACTCTGTTGCATTATTTAAGGACTTTGCTGCATTATTTAAGTACTCTGGTGCATTATTTAAGGACTTTGTTGCATTATTTAAGGACTCTGCTGCATTATTTAAGGACTTTGTTGCATTATTTAAGGACTCTGCTGCATTATTTAAGGACTTTGCTGCATTATTTAAGTATGCTGCTGCGGTATTTAAGGCCTCTGCTGCATTATTTAAGGACTTTGCTGCATTATTTAAGGACTCTTCTGCATTATTAAGGACGGTGCTGCATTATTTAAGTACTTTATTGCATTATTTAAGGATTCTGCTGCATTATTTAAAGAATTTGCTGCATTATTTAAGGACTCTGCTGCATTATTTAAGGACTTTGTTGCATCATTTAATGACTCTGCTGCAGTATTTAAAGACTCTGTTGCATTATTTAAGGACTTTGATGCATTATTTAAGGAGGCTGCTGCAGAATTTAAGGAATCTGCTGCATTATTTAAGGACTTTGTTGCATTATTTAAGGACTCTGCTGCATTATTTAAGGACGCTGCTGCAGTATTTAAGGCCTCTTCTGCATTATTTAAGGATTTTGCTGCATTATTTAAGGACTCTACTGCATTATTAAGGACGTTGCTGCATTATTTAAGGACTTTATTGCATTATTTAAGGATTCTGCTGCATTATTTAAGGAATTAGCTGCATTATTTAAGTACTCTGCTGCATTATTTAAGGAGTTGGTTGCATTATTTAAGGACTTTGTTGCATTATTTAAGGATTCTGCTGCATTATTTAAGGACTTTGTTGCATTATTTAAGGACGCTGCTGCGGTATTTAAGGACTCTGCTACATTATATAAGGACTTTGCTGCATTATTTCAGGACTCGGCTGCATTATTAAGGGCGTTGCTGCATTTTATTTAAGGAATTTATTGCATTATTTAAGGACTCTGTGCATTATTTAAGGAATTTGCTGCATTATTTAAGGACTCTGCTGCATTATTTAATGACTCTGCTGCGGTATTTAAGGACTCTGCTGCATTATTTAAGCACTCTGCTGCTTTATTTATGGACTTTGCTGCATTATTTAAGGACTCTGCTGTGGTATTTTAAGACTCTGCTGCATTATTTAAGGACTTTGATGCATTATTTAAGAACTCTGCCGCAGTATTTAAGGACTCTGCTGCATTATTTAAGGTCTTTGATGCATTATTTAAGGACTCTTCTGAATTATTTAAGGACTTTGCTGCATTATTTAAGGACTTTGATGCATTATTTAAGGACGCTGCTGCATTATTTAAGGACTTTGCTGCATTATTTAAGGACTTTGATGTATTATTTAAGGACGCCGGTGCAGAATTTAAGTAATCTGCTGCATTATTTAAGGACTCTGCTGCATTATTTAAGGACTTTGCTGCATTATTTAAGGACTCTGCTGTATTATTAAGCACGTTGCTGCATTAATTAAGGACTTTATTGCATTATTTAAGGAATTTGATGCATTATTTAAGGACTCTGCTGCATTATTTAAGGACTTTGCTGCATTATTTAAGGACTCTGCTTCATTATTTAAGGACTTTGTTGCATTATTTAAGGACTCTGCTGCATTATTTAAATACTTTGCTGCATTATTTAAGTACTCTGGTGCATTATTTAAGGACTCTGCTGCATTATTTAAAGACTTTGCTGCATTATTTAAGTACTCTGGTGCATTATTTAAGGACTTTGTTGCTTTATTTAAGGACTTTGCTGCATTATTTAAGGACTTTGTTGCATTATTTAAGGACTCTGCTGCATTATTTAAGGACTTTGCTGCATTATTTAAGTATGCTGCTGCAGTATTTAAGGCCTCTGCTGCATTATTTAAGGACTCTGCTGCATTTTTAAGGACGTTGCTGCATTATTTAAGGACTTTATTGCATTATTTAAGGATTCTGCTGCATTATTTAAGGAATTTGCTGCATTATTTAAGGACTCTGCTGCATTATTTAAGGACTTTGTTGCATTATTTAATGACTCTGCTGGGGTATTTAAGGACTCTGCTGCATTATTTAAGGACTTTGTTGCATTATTTAAGGACTCTGCTGCATTATTTAAGGACTTTGCTGCATTATTTAAGGACTTTGATGCATTATTTAAGGACGCTGCTGCAGAATTTAAGTAATCTGCTGCATTATTTAAGGACTCTGCTGCATTATTTAAGGACTTTGCTGCATTATTTAAGGACTCTGCTGCATTATTTAAGGACTTTGTTGCATTATTTAATGACTCTGCTGCGGTATTTAAGGACTCTGCTGTATTATTTAAGGACTTTGCTGCATTATTTAAGGACTCTGCTTCATTATTTAAGGACTTTGTTGCATTATTTAAGGACTCTGCTGCATTCTTTAAGGACTTCGTTGCATTATTTAAGGACTCTGCTGCATTATTTAAAGACTTTGCTGCATTATTTAAGTACTCTGGTGCATTATTTAAGGACTCTGCTGCATTATTTAAGGACTTAGCTGCATTATTTAAGGACTCTGCTGCATTATTTAAGGACTTTGCTGCATTATTTAAGTATGCTGCTGCGGTATTTAAGGCCTCTGCTGCATTATTTAAGGACTCTGCTGCATTATTAAGGACGTTGCTGCATTATTTAAGGACTTTATTGCATTATTTAAGGATTCTGCTGCATTATTTAAGGAATTTGCTGCATTATTTAAGGACTCTGCTGCATTATTTAAGGACTTTGTTGCATTATTTAATGACTCTGCTGGGGTATTTAAGGACTCTGCTGCATTATTTAAGGGCTTTGCTGCATTATTTAAGGACTCTGCTGCAGTATTTAAGGACTCTGCTGCATTATTTAAGGACTTTGATGCATTATTTAAGGACGCTGCTGCAGAATTTAAGGAATCTGCTGCATTATTTAAGGACTTTGTTGCATTATTTAAGGACTATGCTGCATTATGTAAGGACTCTGCTGCATTATTTAAGGACTTTGCTGCATTATTTAATTACTCTGCTGCATTATTTAAGGACTCTGTTGCATTATTTAAGGACTCTGCTGCATTATTTAAGGACTTTGCTGCATTATTTAAGGACTTTGATGCATTATTTAAGGACGCTGCTGCAGAATTTAAGTAATCTGCTGCATTATTTAAGGACTCTGCTGCATTATTTAAGGACTTTGCTGCATTATTTAAGGACTCTGCTGCATTATTTAAGGACTTTGTTGCATTATTTAATGACTCTGCTGCGGTATTTAAGGACTCTGCTGCATTATTTAAGGACTTTGCTGCATTATTTAAGGACTTTGCGGCAGTAATTAAGGAATCTGCTGCATTATTTAAGGACTTTGTTGCATTATTTAAGGACTGTGCTGCATTGCTTAAGGACTCTGCTGCATTATTTAAGGACGTTGCTGCATTATTTAAGGACTTTGTTGCATTATTTAAGGACTCTGCTGCATTATTTAAGGACTTTGTTGCATTATTTAAGGACTCTGTTGCATTATTTAAGGACTTTGCTGCATTATTTAAGTACTCTGGTGCATTATTTAAGGACTTTGTTGCATTATTTAAGGACTCTGCTGCATTATTTAAGGACTTTGTTGCATTATTTAAGGACTCTGCTGCATTATTTAAGGACTTTGCTGCATTATTTAAGTATGCTGCTGCGGTATTTAAGGCCTCTGCTGCATTATTTAAGGACTTTGCTGCATTATTTAAGGACTCTTCTGCATTATTAAGGACGGTGCTGCATTATTTAAGTACTTTATTGCATTATTTAAGGATTCTGCTGCATTATTTAAAGAATTTGCTGCATTATTTAAGGACTCTGCTGCATTATTTAAGGACTTTGTTGCATCATTTAATGGCTCTGCTGCAGTATTTAAAGACTCTGTTGCATTATTTAAGGACTTTGATGCATTATTTAAGGAGGCTGCTGCAGAATTTAAGGAATCTGCTGCATTATTTAAGGACTTTGTTGCATTATTTAAGGACTCTGCTGCATTATTTAAGGACGCTGCTGCAGTATTTAAGGCCTCTTCTGCATTATTTAAGGATTTTGCTGCATTATTTAAGGACTCTACTGCATTATTAAGGACGTTGCTGCATTATTTAAGGACTTTATTGCATTATTTAAGGATTCTGCTGCATTATTTAAGGAATTAGCTGCATTATTTAAGTACTCTGCTGCATTATTTAAGGAGTTGGTTGCATTATTTAAGGACTTTGTTGCATTATTTAAGGATTCTGCTGCATTATTTAAGGACTTTGTTGCATTATTTAAGGACGCTGCTGCGGTATTTAAGGAATCTGCTACATTATATAAGGACTTTGCTGCATTATTTCAGGACTCGGCTGCATTATTAAGGGCGTTGCTGCATTTTATTTAAGGAATTTATTGCATTATTTAAGGACTCTGTGCATTATTTAAGGAATTTGCTGCATTATTTAAGGACTCTGCTGCATTATTTAATGACTCTGCTGCGGTATTTAAGGACTCTGCTGCATTATTTAAGCACTCTGCTGCTTTATTTATGGACTTTGCTGCATTATTTAAGGACTCTGCTGTGGTATTTTAAGACTCTGCTGCATTATTTAAGGACTTTGATGCATTATTTAAGAACTCTGCCGCAGTATTTAAGGACTCTGCTGCATTATTTAAGGTCTTTGATGCATTATTTAAGGACTCTTCTGAATTATTTAAGGACTTTGCTGCATTATTTAAGGACTTTGATGCATTATTTAAGGACGCTGCTGCAGAATTTAAGTAATCTGCTGCATTATTTAAGGACTCTGCTGCATTATTTAAGGACTTTGCTGCATTATTTAAGGACTCTGCTGCATTATTTAAGGACTTTGTTGCATTATTTAATGACTCTGCTGCGGTATTTAAGGACTCTGCTGCATTATTTAAGGACTTTGCTGCATTATTTAAGGACTTTGCTGCAGTAATTAAGGAATCTGCTGCATTATTTAAGGACTTTGTTGCATTATTTAAGGACTGTGCTGCATTGCTTAAGGACTCTGCTGCATTATTTAAGGACTTTGCTGCATTATTTAAGGACTTTGTTGCATTATTTAAGGACTCTGCTGCATTATTTAAGGACTTTGTTGCATTATTTAAGGACTCTGTTGCATTATTTAAGGACTTTGCTGCATTATTTAAGTACTCTGGTGCATTATTTAAGGACTTTGTTGCATTATTTAAGGACTCTGCTGCATTATTTAAGGACTTTGTTGCATTATTTAAGGACTCTGTTGCATTATTTAAGGACTTTGCTGCACTATTTAAGGACTCTGCTGCATTATTTAAGGACTTTGTTGCATTATTTAAGGACTCTGCTGCATTATTTAAGGACTTTGCTGCATTATTTAAGGACTCTGCTGCATTATTTAAGGACTTTGTTGCATTATTTAATGACTCTGCTGCGGTATTTAAGGACTCTTCTGCATTTTTTAAGGACTTTGCTGCATTATTTAAGGACTCTGCTTCATTATTTAAGGACTTTGTTGCATTATTTAAGGACTGTGCTGCATTGCTTAAGGACTCTGCTGCATTATTTAAGGACGTTGCTGCATTATTTAAGGACTTTGTTGCATTATTTAAGGACTCTGCTGCATTATTTAAGGACTTTGTTGCATTATTTAAGGACTCTGTTGCATTATTTAAGGACTTTGCTGCATTATTTAAGTACTCTGGTGCATTATTTAAGGACTTTGTTGCATTATTTAAGGACTCTGCTGCATTATTTAAGGACTTTGTTGCATTATTTAAGGACTCTGCTGCATTATTTAAGGACTTTGCTGCATTATTTAAGTATGCTGCTGCGGTATTTAAGGCCTCTGCTGCATTATTTAAGGACTTTGCTGCATTATTTAAGGACTCTTCTGCATTATTAAGGACGGTGCTGCATTATTTAAGTACTTTATTGCATTATTTAAGGATTCTGCTGCATTATTTAAAGAATTTGCTGCATTATTTAAGGACTCTGCTGCATTATTTAAGGACTTTGTTGCATCATTTAATGACTCTGCTGCAGTATTTAAAGACTCTGTTGCATTATTTAAGGACTTTGATGCATTATTTAAGGAGGCTGCTGCAGAATTTAAGGAATCTGCTGCATTATTTAAGGACTTTGTTGCATTATTTAAGGACTCTGCTGCATTATTTAAGGACGCTGCTGCAGTATTTAAGGCCTCTTCTGCATTATTTAAGGATTTTGCTGCATTATTTAAGGACTCTACTGCATTATTAAGGACGTTGCTGCATTATTTAAGGACTTTATTGCATTATTTAAGGATTCTGCTGCATTATTTAAGGAATTAGCTGCATTATTTAAGTACTCTGCTGCATTATTTAAGGAGTTGGTTGCATTATTTAAGGACTTTGTTGCATTATTTAAGGATTCTGCTGCATTATTTAAGGACTTTGTTGCATTATTTAAGGACGCTGCTGCGGTATTTAAGGACTCTGCTACATTATATAAGGACTTTGCTGCATTATTTCAGGACTCGGCTGCATTATTAAGGGCGTTGCTGCATTTTATTTAAGGAATTTATTGCATTATTTAAGGACTCTGTGCATTATTTAAGGAATTTGCTGCATTATTTAAGGACTCTGCTGCATTATTTAATGACTCTGCTGCGGTATTTAAGGACTCTGCTGCATTATTTAAGCACTCTGCTGCTTTATTTATGGACTTTGCTGCATTATTTAAGGACTCTGCTGTGGTATTTTAAGACTCTGCTGCATTATTTAAGGACTTTGATGCATTATTTAAGAACTCTGCCGCAGTATTTAAGGACTCTGCTGCATTATTTAAGGTCTTTGATGCATTATTTAAGGACTCTTCTGAATTATTTAAGGACTTTGCTGCATTATTTAAGGACTTTGATGCATTATTTAAGGACGCTGCTGCATTATTTAAGGACTTTGCTGCATTATTTAAGGACTTTGATGTATTATTTAAGGACGCCGGTGCAGAATTTAAGTAATCTGCTGCATTATTTAAGGACTCTGCTGCATTATTTAAGGACTTTGCTGCATTATTTAAGGACTCTGCTGTATTATTAAGCACGTTGCTGCATTAATTAAGGACTTTATTGCATTATTTAAGGAATTTGATGCATTATTTAAGGACTCTGCTGCATTATTTAAGGACTTTGCTGCATTATTTAAGGACTCTGCTTCATTATTTAAGGACTTTGTTGCATTATTTAAGGACTCTGCTGCATTATTTAAATACTTTGCTGCATTATTTAAGTACTCTGGTGCATTATTTAAGGACTCTGCTGCATTATTTAAAGACTTTGCTGCATTATTTAAGTACTCTGGTGCATTATTTAAGGACTTTGTTGCTTTATTTAAGGACTTTGCTGCATTATTTAAGGACTTTGTTGCATTATTTAAGGACTCTGCTGCATTATTTAAGGACTTTGCTGCATTATTTAAGTATGCTGCTGCAGTATTTAAGGCCTCTGCTGCATTATTTAAGGACTCTGCTGCATTTTTAAGGACGTTGCTGCATTATTTAAGGACTTTATTGCATTATTTAAGGATTCTGCTGCATTATTTAAGGAATTTGCTGCATTATTTAAGGACTCTGCTGCATTATTTAAGGACTTTGTTGCATTATTTAATGACTCTGCTGGGGTATTTAAGGACTCTGCTGCATTATTTAACGACTTTGTTGCATTATTTAAGGACTCTGCTGCATTATTTAAGGACTTTGCTGCATTATTTAAGGACTTTGATGCATTATTTAAGGACGCTGCTGCAGAATTTAAGTAATCTGCTGCATTATTTAAGGACTCTGCTGCATTATTTAAGGACTTTGCTGCATTATTTAAGGACTCTGCTGCATTATTTAAGGACTTTGTTGCATTATTTAATGACTCTGCTGCGGTATTTAAGGACTCTGCTGTATTATTTAAGGACTTTGCTGCATTATTTAAGGACTCTGCTTCATTATTTAAGGACTTTGTTGCATTATTTAAGGACTCTGCTGCATTCTTTAAGGACTTCGTTGCATTATTTAAGGACTCTGCTGCATTATTTAAAGACTTTGCTGCATTATTTAAGTACTCTGGTGCATTATTTAAGGACTCTGCTGCATTATTTAAGGACTTAGCTGCATTATTTAAGGACTCTGCTGCATTATTTAAGGACTTTGCTGCATTATTTAAGTATGCTGCTGCGGTATTTAAGGCCTCTGCTGCATTATTTAAGGACTCTGCTGCATTATTAAGGACGTTGCTGCATTATTTAAGGACTTTATTGCATTATTTAAGGATTCTGCTGCATTATTTAAGGAATTTGCTGCATTATTTAAGGACTCTGCTGCATTATTTAAGGACTTTGTTGCATTATTTAATGACTCTGCTGGGGTATTTAAGGACTCTGCTGCATTATTTAAGGGCTTTGCTGCATTATTTAAGGACTCTGCTGCAGTACTTAAGGACTCTGCTGCATTATTTAAGGACTTTGATGCATTATTTAAGGACGCTGCTGCAGAATTTAAGGAATCTGCTGCATTATTTAAGGACTTTGTTGCATTATTTAAGGACTATGCTGCATTATGTAAGGACTCTGCTGCATTATTTAAGGACTTTGCTGCATTATTTAATTACTCTGCTGCATTATTTAAGGACTCTGTTGCATTATTTAAGGACTCTGCTGCATTATTTAAGGACTTTGCTGCATTATTTAAGGACTTTGATGCATTATTTAAGGACGCTGCTGCAGAATTTAAGTAATCTGCTGCATTATTTAAGGACTCTGCTGCATTATTTAAGGACTTTGCTGCATTATTTAAGGACTCTGCTGCATTATTTAAGGACTTTGTTGCATTATTTAATGACTCTGCTGCGGTATTTAAGGACTCTGCTGCATTATTTAAGGACTTTGCTGCATTATTTAAGGACTTTGCGGCAGTAATTAAGGAATCTGCTGCATTATTTAAGGACTTTGTTGCATTATTTAAGGACTGTGCTGCATTGCTTAAGGACTCTGCTGCATTATTTAAGGACGTTGCTGCATTATTTAAGGACTTTGTTGCATTATTTAAGGACTCTGCTGCATTATTTAAGGACTTTGTTGCATTATTTAAGGACTCTGTTGCATTATTTAAGGACTTTGCTGCATTATTTAAGTACTCTGGTGCATTATTTAAGGACTTTGTTGCATTATTTAAGGACTCTGCTGCATTATTTAAGGACTTTGTTGCATTATTTAAGGACTCTGCTGCATTATTTAAGGACTTTGCTGCATTATTTAAGTATGCTGCTGCGGTATTTAAGGCCTCTGCTGCATTATTTAAGGACTTTGCTGCATTATTTAAGGACTCTTCTGCATTATTAAGGACGGTGCTGCATTATTTAAGTACTTTATTGCATTATTTAAGGATTCTGCTGCATTATTTAAAGAATTTGCTGCATTATTTAAGGACTCTGCTGCATTATTTAAGGACTTTGTTTCATCATTTAATGGCTCTGCTGCAGTATTTAAAGACTCTGTTGCATTATTTAAGGACTTTGATGCATTATTTAAGGAGGCTGCTGCAGAATTTAAGGAATCTGCTGCATTATTTAAGGACTTTGTTGCATTATTTAAGGACTCTGCTGCATTATTTAAGGACGCTGCTGCAGTATTTAAGGCCTCTTCTGCATTATTTAAGGATTTTGCTGCATTATTTAAGGACTCTACTGCATTATTAAGGACGTTGCTGCATTATTTAAGGACTTTATTGCATTATTTAAGGATTCTGCTGCATTATTTAAGGAATTAGCTGCATTATTTAAGTACTCTGCTGCATTATTTAAGGAGTTGGTTGCATTATTTAAGGACTTTGTTGCATTATTTAAGGATTCTGCTGCATTATTTAAGGACTTTGCTGCATTATTTAAGGACTCTGCTTCATTATTTAAGGACTTTGTTGCATTATTTAAGGACTCTGCTGCATTATTTAAGGACTTTGTTGCATTATTTAAGGACTCTGCTGCATTATTTAAAGACTTTGCTGCATTATTTAAGTACTCTGGTGCATTATTTAAGGACTCTGCTGCATTATTTAAAGACTTTTCTGCATTATTTAAGTACTCTGGTGCATTATTTAAGGACTTTGTTGCATTATTTAAGTATGCTGCTGCGGTATTTAAGGCCTCTGCTGCATTATTTAAGGACTCTGCTGCATTATTAAGGACGTTGCTGCATTATTTAAGGACTTTATTGCATTATTTAAGGATTCTGCTAAATTATTTAAGGAATTTGCTGCATTATTTAAGTACTCTGCTGCATTATTTAAGGAGTTGGTTGCATTATTTAAGGACTTTGTTGCATTATTTAAGGATTCTGCTGCATTATTTAAGGACTTTGTTGCATTATTTAAGGACGCTGCTGCGGTATTTAAGGACTCTGCTACATTATATAAGGACTTTGCTGCATTATTTCAGGACTCGGCTGAATTATTAAGGGCGTTGCTGCATTTTATTTAAGGAATTTATTGCATTATTTAAGGACTCTGTGCATTATTTAAGGAATTTGCTGCATTATTTAAGGACTCTGCTGCATTATTTAATGACTCTGCTGCGGTATTTAAGGACTCTGCTGCATTATTTAAGCACTCTGCTGCTTTATTTATGGACTTTGCTGCATTATTTAAGGACTCTGCTGTGGTATTTTAAGACTCTGCTGCATTATTTAAGGACTTTGATGCATTATTTAAGAACTCTGCCGCAGTATTTAAGGACTCTGCTGCATTATTTAAGGTCTTTGATGCATTATTTAAGGACTCTTCTGAATTATTTAAGGACTTTGCTGCATTATTTAAGGACTTTGATGCATTATTTAAGGACGCTGCTGCATTATTTAAGGACTTTGCTGCATTATTTAAGGACTTTGATGTATTATTTAAGGACGCCGGTGCAGAATTTAAGTAATCTGCTGCATTATTTAAGGACTCTGCTGCATTATTTAAGGACTTTGCTGCATTATTTAAGGACTCTGCTGTATTATTAAGCACGTTGCTGCATTAATTAAGGACTTTATTGCATTATTTAAGGAATTTGATGCATTATTTAAGGACTCTGCTGCATTATTTAAGGACTTTGCTGCATTATTTAAGGACTCTGCTTCATTATTTAAGGACTTTGTTGCATTATTTAAGGACTCTGCTGCATTATTTAAAGACTTTGCTGCATTATTTAAGTACTCTGGTGCATTATTTAAGGACTCTGCTGCATTATTTAAAGACTTTGCTGCATTATTTAAGTACTCTGGTGCATTATTTAAGGACTTTGTTGCTTTATTTAAGGACTTTGCTGCATTATTTAAGGACTTTGTTGCATTATTTAAGGACTCTGCTGCATTATTTAAGGACTTTGCTGCATTATTTAAGTATGCTGCTGCAGTATTTAAGGCCTCTGCTGCATTATTTAAGGACTCTGCTGCATTTTTAAGGACGTTGCTGCATTATTTAAGGACTTTATTGCATTATTTAAGGATTCTGCTGCATTATTTAAGGAATTTGCTGCATTATTTAAGGACTCTGCTGCATTATTTAAGGACTTTGTTGCATTATTTAATGACTCTGCTGGGGTATTTAAGGACTCTGCTGCATTATTTAAGGACTTTGTTGCATTATTTAAGGACTCTGCTGCATTATTTAAGGACTTTGCTGCATTATTTAAGGACTTTGATGCATTATTTAAGGACGCTGCTGCAGAATTTAAGTAATCTGCTGCATTATTTAAGGACTCTGCTGCATTATTTAAGGACTTTGCTGCATTATTTAAGGACTCTGCTGCATTATTTAAGGACTTTGTTGCATTATTTAATGACTCTGCTGCGGTATTTAAGGACTCTGCTGTATTATTTAAGGACTTTGCTGCATTATTTAAGGACTCTGCTTCATTATTTAAGGACTTTGTTGCATTATTTAAGGACTCTGCTGCATTCTTTAAGGACTTTGATGCATTATTTAAGGACGCTGCTGCAGAATTTAAGGAATCTGCTGCATTATTTAAGGACTTTGTTGCATTATTTAAGGACTATGCTGCATTATGTAAGGACTCTGCTGCATTATTTAAGGACTTTGCTGCATTATTTAATTACTCTGCTGCATTATTTAAGGACTTTGTTGCATTATTTAAGGACTCTGCTGCATTATTTAAGGACTTTGCTGCATTATTTAAGGACTTTGATGCATTATTTATGGACGCTGCTGCAGAATTTAAGTAATCTGCTGCATTATTTAAGGACTCTGCTGCATTATTTAAGGACTCTGCTGCATTATTTAAGGACTTTGTTGCATTATTTAATGACTCTGCTGCGGTATTTAAGGACTCTGCTGCATTATTTAAGGACTTTGCTGCATTATTTAAGGACTTTGCTGCAGTAATTAAGGAATCTGCTGCATTATTTAAGGACTTTGTTGCATTATTTAAGGACTGTGCTGCATTGCTTAAGGACTCTGCTGCATTATTTAAGGACTTTGCTGCATTATTTAAGGACTTTGTTGCATTATTTAAGGACTCTGCTGCATTATTTAAGGACTTTGTTGCATTATTTAAGGACTCTGTTGCATTATTTAAGGACTTTGCTGCATTATTTAAGTACTCTGGTGCATTATTTAAGGACTTTGTTGCACTATTTAAGGACTCTGCTGCATTATTTAAGGACTTTGTTGCATTATTTAAGGACTCTGCTGCATTATTTAAGGACTTTGCTGCATTATTTAAGGACTCTGCTGCATTATTTAAGGACTTTGTTGCATTATTTAATGACTCTGCTGCGGTATTTAAGGACTCTTCTGCATTTTTTAAGGACTTTGCTGCATTATTTAAGGACTCTGCTTCATTATTTAAGGACTTTGTTGCATTATTTAAGGACTCTGCTGCATTATTTAAGGACTTTGCTGCATTATTTAAGGACTCTGCTGCATTATTTAAGGACTTTGTTGCACTATTTAATGACTCTGCTGCGGTATTTAAGGACTCTTCTGCATTATTTAAGGACTTTGCTGCATTATTTAAGGACTCTGCTTCATTATTTAAGGACTTTGTTGCATTATTTAAGGACTCTGCTGCATTATTTAAGGACTTTGTTGCATTATTTAAGGACTCTGCTGCATTATTTAAAGACTTTGCTGCATTATTTAAGTACTCTGGTGCATTATTTAAGGACTCTGCTGCATTATTTAAAGACTTTTCTGCATTATTTAAGTACTCTGGTGCATTATTTAAGGACTTTGTTGCATTATTTAAGTATGCTGCTGCGGTATTTAAGGCCTCTGCTGCATTATTTAAGGACTCTGCTGCATTATTAAGGACGTTGCTGCATTATTTAAGGACTCTGCTGCATTATTTAAGGTCTTTGATGCATTATTTAAGGACTCTTCTGAATTATTTAAGGACTTTGCTGCATTATTTAAGGACTTTGATGCATTATTTAAGGACGCTGCTGCATTATTTAAGGACTTTGCTGCATTATTTAAGGACTTTGATGTATTATTTAAGGACGCCGGTGCAGAATTTAAGTAATCTGCTGCATTATTTAAGGACTCTGCTGCATTATTTAAGGACTTTGCTGCATTATTTAAGGACTCTGCTGTATTATTAAGCACGTTGCTGCATTAATTAAGGACTTTATTGCATTATTTAAGGAATTTGATGCATTATTTAAGGACTCTGCTGCATTATTTAAGGACTTTGCTGCATTATTTAAGGACTCTGCTTCATTATTTAAGGACTTTGTTGCATTATTTAAGGACTCTGCTGCATTATTTAAATACTTTGCTGCATTATTTAAGTACTCTGGTGCATTATTTAAGGACTCTGCTGCATTATTTAAAGACTTTGCTGCATTATTTAAGTACTCTGGTGCATTATTTAAGGACTTTGTTGCTTTATTTAAGGACTTTGCTGCATTATTTAAGGACTTTGTTGCATTATTTAAGGACTCTGCTGCATTATTTAAGGACTTTGCTGCATTATTTAAGTATGCTGCTGCAGTATTTAAGGCCTCTGCTGCATTATTTAAGGACTCTGCTGCATTTTTAAGGACGTTGCTGCATTATTTAAGGACTTTATTGCATTATTTAAGGATTCTGCTGCATTATTTAAGGAATTTGCTGCATTATTTAAGGACTCTGCTGCATTATTTAAGGACTTTGTTGCATTATTTAATGACTCTGCTGGGGTATTTAAGGACTCTGCTGCATTATTTAAGGACTTTGTTGCATTATTTAAGGACTCTGCTGCATTATTTAAGGACTTTGCTGCATTATTTAAGGACTTTGATGCATTATTTAAGGACGCTGCTGCAGAATTTAAGTAATCTGCTGCATTATTTAAGGACTCTGCTGCATTATTTAAGGACTTTGCTGCATTATTTAAGGACTCTGCTGCATTATTTAAGGACTTTGTTGCATTATTTAATGACTCTGCTGCGGTATTTAAGGACTCTGCTGTATTATTTAAGGACTTTGCTGCATTATTTAAGGACTCTGCTTCATTATTTAAGGACTTTGTTGCATTATTTAAGGACTCTGCTGCATTCTTTAAGGACTTCGTTGCATTATTTAAGGACTCTGCTGCATTATTTAAAGACTTTGCTGCATTATTTAAGTACTCTGGTGCATTATTTAAGGACTCTGCTGCATTATTTAAGGACTTAGCTGCATTATTTAAGGACTCTGCTGCATTATTTAAGGACTTTGCTGCATTATTTAAGTATGCTGCTGCGGTATTTAAGGCCTCTGCTGCATTATTTAAGGACTCTGCTGCATTATTAAGGACGTTGCTGCATTATTTAAGGACTTTATTGCATTATTTAAGGATTCTGCTGCATTATTTAAGGAATTTGCTGCATTATTTAAGGACTCTGCTGCATTATTTAAGGACTTTGTTGCATTATTTAATGACTCTGCTGGGGTATTTAAGGACTCTGCTGCATTATTTAAGGGCTTTGCTGCATTATTTAAGGACTCTGCTGCAGTATTTAAGGACTCTGCTGCATTATTTAAGGACTTTGATGCATTATTTAAGGACGCTGCTGCAGAATTTAAGGAATCTGCTGCATTATTTAAGGACTTTGTTGCATTATTTAAGGACTATGCTGCATTATGTAAGGACTCTGCTGCATTATTTAAGGACTTTGCTGCATTATTTAATTACTCTGCTGCATTATTTAAGGACTCTGTTGCATTATTTAAGGACTCTGCTGCATTATTTAAGGACTTTGCTGCATTATTTAAGGACTTTGATGCATTATTTAAGGACGCTGCTGCAGAATTTAAGTAATCTGCTGCATTATTTAAGGACTCTGCTGCATTATTTAAGGACTTTGCTGCATTATTTAAGGACTCTGCTGCATTATTTAAGGACTTTGTTGCATTATTTAATGACTCTGCTGCGGTATTTAAGGACTCTGCTGCATTATTTAAGGACTTTGCTGCATTATTTAAGGACTTTGCGGCAGTAATTAAGGAATCTGCTGCATTATTTAAGGACTTTGTTGCATTATTTAAGGACTGTGCTGCATTGCTTAAGGACTCTGCTGCATTATTTAAGGACGTTGCTGCATTATTTAAGGACTTTGTTGCATTATTTAAGGACTCTGCTGCATTATTTAAGGACTTTGTTGCATTATTTAAGGACTCTGTTGCATTATTTAAGGACTTTGCTGCATTATTTAAGTACTCTGGTGCATTATTTAAGGACTTTGTTGCATTATTTAAGGACTCTGCTGCATTATTTAAGGACTTTGTTGCATTATTTAAGGACTCTGCTGCATTATTTAAGGACTTTGCTGCATTATTTAAGTATGCTGCTGCGGTATTTAAGGCCTCTGCTGCATTATTTAAGGACTTTGCTGCATTATTTAAGGACTCTTCTGCATTATTAAGGACGGTGCTGCATTATTTAAGTACTTTATTGCATTATTTAAGGATTCTGCTGCATTATTTAAAGAATTTGCTGCATTATTTAAGGACTCTGCTGCATTATTTAAGGACTTTGTTGCATCATTTAATGGCTCTGCTGCAGTATTTAAAGACTCTGTTGCATTATTTAAGGACTTTGATGCATTATTTAAGGAGGCTGCTGCAGAATTTAAGGAATCTGCTGCATTATTTAAGGACTTTGTTGCATTATTTAAGGACTCTGCTGCATTATTTAAGGACGCTGCTGCAGTATTTAAGGCCTCTTCTGCATTATTTAAGGATTTTGCTGCATTATTTAAGGACTCTACTGCATTATTAAGGACGTTGCTGCATTATTTAAGGACTTTATTGCATTATTTAAGGATTCTGCTGCATTATTTAAGGAATTAGCTGCATTATTTAAGTACTCTGCTGCATTATTTAAGGAGTTGGTTGCATTATTTAAGGACTTTGTTGCATTATTTAAGGATTCTGCTGCATTATTTAAGGACTTTGTTGCATTATTTAAGGACGCTGCTGCGGTATTTAAGGAATCTGCTACATTATATAAGGACTTTGCTGCATTATTTCAGGACTCGGCTGCATTATTAAGGGCGTTGCTGCATTTTATTTAAGGAATTTATTGCATTATTTAAGGACTCTGTGCATTATTTAAGGAATTTGCTGCATTATTTAAGGACTCTGCTGCATTATTTAATGACTCTGCTGCGGTATTTAAGGACTCTGCTGCATTATTTAAGCACTCTGCTGCTTTATTTATGGACTTTGCTGCATTATTTAAGGACTCTGCTGTGGTATTTTAAGACTCTGCTGCATTATTTAAGGACTTTGATGCATTATTTAAGAACTCTGCCGCAGTATTTAAGGACTCTGCTGCATTATTTAAGGTCTTTGATGCATTATTTAAGGACTCTTCTGAATTATTTAAGGACTTTGCTGCATTATTTAAGGACTTTGATGCATTATTTAAGGACGCTGCTGCAGAATTTAAGTAATCTGCTGCATTATTTAAGGACTCTGCTGCATTATTTAAGGACTTTGCTGCATTATTTAAGGACTCTGCTGCATTATTTAAGGACTTTGTTGCATTATTTAATGACTCTGCTGCGGTATTTAAGGACTCTGCTGCATTATTTAAGGACTTTGCTGCATTATTTAAGGACTTTGCTGCAGTAATTAAGGAATCTGCTGCATTATTTAAGGACTTTGTTGCATTATTTAAGGACTGTGCTGCATTGCTTAAGGACTCTGCTGCATTATTTAAGGACTTTGCTGCATTATTTAAGGACTTTGTTGCATTATTTAAGGACTCTGCTGCATTATTTAAGGACTTTGTTGCATTATTTAAGGACTCTGTTGCATTATTTAAGGACTTTGCTGCATTATTTAAGTACTCTGGTGCATTATTTAAGGACTTTGTTGCATTATTTAAGGACTCTGCTGCATTATTTAAGGACTTTGTTGCATTATTTAAGGACTCTGTTGCATTATTTAAGGACTTTGCTGCATTATTTAAGTACTCTGGTGCATTATTTAAGGACTTTGTTGCACTATTTAAGGACTCTGCTGCATTATTTAAGGACTTTGTTGCATTATTTAAGGACTCTGCTGCATTATTTAAGGACTTTGCTGCATTATTTAAGGACTCTGCTGCATTATTTAAGGACTTTGTTGCATTATTTAATGACTCTGCTGCGGTATTTAAGGACTCTTCTGCATTTTTTAAGGACTTTGCTGCATTATTTAAGGACTCTGCTTCATTATTTAAGGACTTTGTTGCATTATTTAAGGACTCTGCTGCATTATTTAAGGACTTTGCTGCATTATTTAAGGACTCTGCTGCATTATTTAAGGACTTTGTTGCACTATTTAATGACTCTGCTGCGGTATTTAAGGACTCTTCTGCATTATTTAAGGACTTTGCTGCATTATTTAAGGACTCTGCTTCATTATTTAAGGACTTTGTTGCATTATTTAAGGACTCTGCTGCATTATTTAAGGACTTTGTTGCATTATTTAAGGACTCTGCTGCATTATTTAAAGACTTTGCTGCATTATTTAAGTACTCTGGTGCATTATTTAAGGACTCTGCTGCATTATTTAAAGACTTTTCTGCATTATTTAAGTACTCTGGTGCATTATTTAAGGACTTTGTTGCATTATTTAAGTATGCTGCTGCGGTATTTAAGGCCTCTGCTGCATTATTTAAGGACTCTGCTGCATTATTAAGGACGTTGCTGCATTATTTAAGGACTCTGCTGCATTATTTAAGGTCTTTGATGCATTATTTAAGGACTCTTCTGAATTATTTAAGGACTTTGCTGCATTATTTAAGGACTTTGATGCATTATTTAAGGACGCTGCTGCATTATTTAAGGACTTTGCTGCATTATTTAAGGACTTTGATGTATTATTTAAGGACGCCGGTGCAGAATTTAAGTAATCTGCTGCATTATTTAAGGACTCTGCTGCATTATTTAAGGACTTTGCTGCATTATTTAAGGACTCTGCTGTATTATTAAGCACGTTGCTGCATTAATTAAGGACTTTATTGCATTATTTAAGGAATTTGATGCATTATTTAAGGACTCTGCTGCATTATTTAAGGACTTTGCTGCATTATTTAAGGACTCTGCTTCATTATTTAAGGACTTTGTTGCATTATTTAAGGACTCTGCTGCATTATTTAAATACTTTGCTGCATTATTTAAGTACTCTGGTGCATTATTTAAGGACTCTGCTGCATTATTTAAAGACTTTGCTGCATTATTTAAGTACTCTGGTGCATTATTTAAGGACTTTGTTGCTTTATTTAAGGACTTTGCTGCATTATTTAAGGACTTTGTTGCATTATTTAAGGACTCTGCTGCATTATTTAAGGACTTTGCTGCATTATTTAAGTATGCTGCTGCAGTATTTAAGGCCTCTGCTGCATTATTTAAGGACTCTGCTGCATTTTTAAGGACGTTGCTGCATTATTTAAGGACTTTATTGCATTATTTAAGGATTCTGCTGCATTATTTAAGGAATTTGCTGCATTATTTAAGGACTCTGCTGCATTATTTAAGGACTTTGTTGCATTATTTAATGACTCTGCTGGGGTATTTAAGGACTCTGCTGCATTATTTAAGGACTTTGTTGCATTATTTAAGGACTCTGCTGCATTATTTAAGGACTTTGCTGCATTATTTAAGGACTTTGATGCATTATTTAAGGACGCTGCTGCAGAATTTAAGTAATCTGCTGCATTATTTAAGGACTCTGCTGCATTATTTAAGGACTTTGCTGCATTATTTAAGGACTCTGCTGCATTATTTAAGGACTTTGTTGCATTATTTAATGACTCTGCTGCGGTATTTAAGGACTCTGCTGTATTATTTAAGGACTTTGCTGCATTATTTAAGGACTCTGCTTCATTATTTAAGGACTTTGTTGCATTATTTAAGGACTCTGCTGCATTCTTTAAGGACTTCGTTGCATTATTTAAGGACTCTGCTGCATTATTTAAAGACTTTGCTGCATTATTTAAGTACTCTGGTGCATTATTTAAGGACTCTGCTGCATTATTTAAGGACTTAGCTGCATTATTTAAGGACTCTGCTGCATTATTTAAGGACTTTGCTGCATTATTTAAGTATGCTGCTGCGGTATTTAAGGCCTCTGCTGCATTATTTAAGGACTCTGCTGCATTATTAAGGACGTTGCTGCATTATTTAAGGACTTTATTGCATTATTTAAGGATTCTGCTGCATTATTTAAGGAATTTGCTGCATTATTTAAGGACTCTGCTGCATTATTTAAGGACTTTGTTGCATTATTTAATGACTCTGCTGGGGTATTTAAGGACTCTGCTGCATTATTTAAGGGCTTTGCTGCATTATTTAAGGACTCTGCTGCAGTATTTAAGGACTCTGCTGCATTATTTAAGGACTTTGATGCATTATTTAAGGACGCTGCTGCAGAATTTAAGGAATCTGCTGCATTATTTAAGGACTTTGTTGCATTATTTAAGGACTATGCTGCATTATGTAAGGACTCTGCTGCATTATTTAAGGACTTTGCTGCATTATTTAATTACTCTGCTGCATTATTTAAGGACTCTGTTGCATTATTTAAGGACTCTGCTGCATTATTTAAGGACTTTGCTGCATTATTTAAGGACTTTGATGCATTATTTAAGGACGCTGCTGCAGAATTTAAGTAATCTGCTGCATTATTTAAGGACTCTGCTGCATTATTTAAGGACTTTGCTGCATTATTTAAGGACTCTGCTGCATTATTTAAGGACTTTGTTGCATTATTTAATGACTCTGCTGCGGTATTTAAGGACTCTGCTGCATTATTTAAGGACTTTGCTGCATTATTTAAGGACTTTGCGGCAGTAATTAAGGAATCTGCTGCATTATTTAAGGACTTTGTTGCATTATTTAAGGACTGTGCTGCATTGCTTAAGGACTCTGCTGCATTATTTAAGGACGTTGCTGCATTATTTAAGGACTTTGTTGCATTATTTAAGGACTCTGCTGCATTATTTAAGGACTTTGTTGCATTATTTAAGGACTCTGTTGCATTATTTAAGGACTTTGCTGCATTATTTAAGTACTCTGGTGCATTATTTAAGGACTTTGTTGCATTATTTAAGGACTCTGCTGCATTATTTAAGGACTTTGTTGCATTATTTAAGGACTCTGCTGCATTATTTAAGGACTTTGCTGCATTATTTAAGTATGCTGCTGCGGTATTTAAGGCCTCTGCTGCATTATTTAAGGACTTTGCTGCATTATTTAAGGACTCTTCTGCATTATTAAGGACGGTGCTGCATTATTTAAGTACTTTATTGCATTATTTAAGGATTCTGCTGCATTATTTAAAGAATTTGCTGCATTATTTAAGGACTCTGCTGCATTATTTAAGGACTTTGTTGCATCATTTAATGGCTCTGCTGCAGTATTTAAAGACTCTGTTGCATTATTTAAGGACTTTGATGCATTATTTAAGGAGGCTGCTGCAGAATTTAAGGAATCTGCTGCATTATTTAAGGACTTTGTTGCATTATTTAAGGACTCTGCTGCATTATTTAAGGACGCTGCTGCAGTATTTAAGGCCTCTTCTGCATTATTTAAGGATTTTGCTGCATTATTTAAGGACTCTACTGCATTATTAAGGACGTTGCTGCATTATTTAAGGACTTTATTGCATTATTTAAGGATTCTGCTGCATTATTTAAGGAATTAGCTGCATTATTTAAGTACTCTGCTGCATTATTTAAGGAGTTGGTTGCATTATTTAAGGACTTTGTTGCATTATTTAAGGATTCTGCTGCATTATTTAAGGACTTTGTTGCATTATTTAAGGACGCTGCTGCGGTATTTAAGGAATCTGCTACATTATATAAGGACTTTGCTGCATTATTTCAGGACTCGGCTGCATTATTAAGGGCGTTGCTGCATTTTATTTAAGGAATTTATTGCATTATTTAAGGACTCTGTGCATTATTTAAGGAATTTGCTGCATTATTTAAGGACTCTGCTGCATTATTTAATGACTCTGCTGCGGTATTTAAGGACTCTGCTGCATTATTTAAGCACTCTGCTGCTTTATTTATGGACTTTGCTGCATTATTTAAGGACTCTGCTGTGGTATTTTAAGACTCTGCTGCATTATTTAAGGACTTTGATGCATTATTTAAGAACTCTGCCGCAGTATTTAAGGACTCTGCTGCATTATTTAAGGTCTTTGATGCATTATTTAAGGACTCTTCTGAATTATTTAAGGACTTTGCTGCATTATTTAAGGACTTTGATGCATTATTTAAGGACGCTGCTGCAGAATTTAAGTAATCTGCTGCATTATTTAAGGACTCTGCTGCATTATTTAAGGACTTTGCTGCATTATTTAAGGACTCTGCTGCATTATTTAAGGACTTTGTTGCATTATTTAATGACTCTGCTGCGGTATTTAAGGACTCTGCTGCATTATTTAAGGACTTTGCTGCATTATTTAAGGACTTTGCTGCAGTAATTAAGGAATCTGCTGCATTATTTAAGGACTTTGTTGCATTATTTAAGGACTGTGCTGCATTGCTTAAGGACTCTGCTGCATTATTTAAGGACTTTGCTGCATTATTTAAGGACTTTGTTGCATTATTTAAGGACTCTGCTGCATTATTTAAGGACTTTGTTGCATTATTTAAGGACTCTGTTGCATTATTTAAGGACTTTGCTGCATTATTTAAGTACTCTGGTGCATTATTTAAGGACTTTGTTGCATTATTTAAGGACTCTGCTGCATTATTTAAGGACTTTGTTGCATTATTTAAGGACTCTGTTGCATTATTTAAGGACTTTGCTGCACTATTTAAGGACTCTGCTGCATTATTTAAGGACTTTGTTGCATTATTTAAGGACTCTGCTGCATTATTTAAGGACTTTGCTGCATTATTTAAGGACTCTGCTGCATTATTTAAGGACTTTGTTGCATTATTTAATGACTCTGCTGCGGTATTTAAGGACTCTTCTGCATTTTTTAAGGACTTTGCTGCATTATTTAAGGACTCTGCTTCATTATTTAAGGACTTTGTTGCATTATTTAAGGACTGTGCTGCATTGCTTAAGGACTCTGCTGCATTATTTAAGGACGTTGCTGCATTATTTAAGGACTTTGTTGCATTATTTAAGGACTCTGCTGCATTATTTAAGGACTTTGTTGCATTATTTAAGGACTCTGTTGCATTATTTAAGGACTTTGCTGCATTATTTAAGTACTCTGGTGCATTATTTAAGGACTTTGTTGCATTATTTAAGGACTCTGCTGCATTATTTAAGGACTTTGTTGCATTATTTAAGGACTCTGCTGCATTATTTAAGGACTTTGCTGCATTATTTAAGTATGCTGCTGCGGTATTTAAGGCCTCTGCTGCATTATTTAAGGACTTTGCTGCATTATTTAAGGACTCTTCTGCATTATTAAGGACGGTGCTGCATTATTTAAGTACTTTATTGCATTATTTAAGGATTCTGCTGCATTATTTAAAGAATTTGCTGCATTATTTAAGGACTCTGCTGCATTATTTAAGGACTTTGTTGCATCATTTAATGACTCTGCTGCAGTATTTAAAGACTCTGTTGCATTATTTAAGGACTTTGATGCATTATTTAAGGAGGCTGCTGCAGAATTTAAGGAATCTGCTGCATTATTTAAGGACTTTGTTGCATTATTTAAGGACTCTGCTGCATTATTTAAGGACGCTGCTGCAGTATTTAAGGCCTCTTCTGCATTATTTAAGGATTTTGCTGCATTATTTAAGGACTCTACTGCATTATTAAGGACGTTGCTGCATTATTTAAGGACTTTATTGCATTATTTAAGGATTCTGCTGCATTATTTAAGGAATTAGCTGCATTATTTAAGTACTCTGCTGCATTATTTAAGGAGTTGGTTGCATTATTTAAGGACTTTGTTGCATTATTTAAGGATTCTGCTGCATTATTTAAGGACTTTGTTGCATTATTTAAGGACGCTGCTGCGGTATTTAAGGACTCTGCTACATTATATAAGGACTTTGCTGCATTATTTCAGGACTCGGCTGCATTATTAAGGGCGTTGCTGCATTTTATTTAAGGAATTTATTGCATTATTTAAGGACTCTGTGCATTATTTAAGGAATTTGCTGCATTATTTAAGGACTCTGCTGCATTATTTAATGACTCTGCTGCGGTATTTAAGGACTCTGCTGCATTATTTAAGCACTCTGCTGCTTTATTTATGGACTTTGCTGCATTATTTAAGGACTCTGCTGTGGTATTTTAAGACTCTGCTGCATTATTTAAGGACTTTGATGCATTATTTAAGAACTCTGCCGCAGTATTTAAGGACTCTGCTGCATTATTTAAGGTCTTTGATGCATTATTTAAGGACTCTTCTGAATTATTTAAGGACTTTGCTGCATTATTTAAGGACTTTGATGCATTATTTAAGGACGCTGCTGCATTATTTAAGGACTTTGCTGCATTATTTAAGGACTTTGATGTATTATTTAAGGACGCCGGTGCAGAATTTAAGTAATCTGCTGCATTATTTAAGGACTCTGCTGCATTATTTAAGGACTTTGCTGCATTATTTAAGGACTCTGCTGTATTATTAAGCACGTTGCTGCATTAATTAAGGACTTTATTGCATTATTTAAGGAATTTGATGCATTATTTAAGGACTCTGCTGCATTATTTAAGGACTTTGCTGCATTATTTAAGGACTCTGCTTCATTATTTAAGGACTTTGTTGCATTATTTAAGGACTCTGCTGCATTATTTAAATACTTTGCTGCATTATTTAAGTACTCTGGTGCATTATTTAAGGACTCTGCTGCATTATTTAAAGACTTTGCTGCATTATTTAAGTACTCTGGTGCATTATTTAAGGACTTTGTTGCTTTATTTA
Source organism: Phyllobates terribilis (assembly GCF_046119375.1). Classification (NCBI taxonomy): domain Eukaryota; kingdom Metazoa; phylum Chordata; class Amphibia; order Anura; family Dendrobatidae; genus Phyllobates; species Phyllobates terribilis. Next base: position 110,390 of record NW_027362988.1, on the reverse strand, counting down.
AGGACTTTGCTGCATTATTTAAGGACTTTGTTGCATTATTTAAGGACTCTGCTGCATTATTTAAGGACTTTGCTGCATTATTTAAGTATGCTGCTGCAGTATTTAAGGCCTCTGCTGCATTATTTAAGGACTCTGCTGCATTTTTAAGGACGTTGCTGCATTATTTAAGGACTTTATTGCATTATTTAAGGATTCTGCTGCATTATTTAAGGAATTTGCTGCATTATTTAAGGACTCTGCTGCATTATTTAAGGACTTTGTTGCATTATTTAATGACTCTGCTGGGGTATTTAAGGACTCTGCTGCATTATTTAACGACTTTGTTGCATTATTTAAGGACTCTGCTGCATTATTTAAGGACTTTGCTGCATTATTTAAGGACTTTGATGCATTATTTAAGGACGCTGCTGCAGAATTTAAGTAATCTGCTGCATTATTTAAGGACTCTGCTGCATTATTTAAGGACTTTGCTGCATTATTTAAGGACTCTGCTGCATTATTTAAGGACTTTGTTGCATTATTTAATGACTCTGCTGCGGTATTTAAGGACTCTGCTGTATTATTTAAGGACTTTGCTGCATTATTTAAGGACTCTGCTTCATTATTTAAGGACTTTGTTGCATTATTTAAGGACTCTGCTGCATTCTTTAAGGACTTCGTTGCATTATTTAAGGACTCTGCTGCATTATTTAAAGACTTTGCTGCATTATTTAAGTACTCTGGTGCATTATTTAAGGACTCTGCTGCATTATTTAAGGACTTAGCTGCATTATTTAAGGACTCTGCTGCATTATTTAAGGACTTTGCTGCATTATTTAAGTATGCTGCTGCGGTATTTAAGGCCTCTGCTGCATTATTTAAGGACTCTGCTGCATTATTAAGGACGTTGCTGCATTATTTAAGGACTTTATTGCATTATTTAAGGATTCTGCTGCATTATTTAAGGAATTTGCTGCATTATTTAAGGACTCTGCTGCATTATTTAAGGACTTTGTTGCATTATTTAATGACTCTGCTGGGGTATTTAAGGACTCTGCTGCATTATTTAAGGGCTTTGCTGCATTATTTAAGGACTCTGCTGCAGTACTTAAGGACTCTGCTGCATTATTTAAGGACTTTGATGCATTATTTAAGGACGCTGCTGCAGAATTTAAGGAATCTGCTGCATTATTTAAGGACTTTGTTGCATTATTTAAGGACTATGCTGCATTATGTAAGGACTCTGCTGCATTATTTAAGGACTTTGCTGCATTATTTAATTACTCTGCTGCATTATTTAAGGACTCTGTTGCATTATTTAAGGACTCTGCTGCATTATTTAAGGACTTTGCTGCATTATTTAAGGACTTTGATGCATTATTTAAGGACGCTGCTGCAGAATTTAAGTAATCTGCTGCATTATTTAAGGACTCTGCTGCATTATTTAAGGACTTTGCTGCATTATTTAAGGACTCTGCTGCATTATTTAAGGACTTTGTTGCATTATTTAATGACTCTGCTGCGGTATTTAAGGACTCTGCTGCATTATTTAAGGACTTTGCTGCATTATTTAAGGACTTTGCGGCAGTAATTAAGGAATCTGCTGCATTATTTAAGGACTTTGTTGCATTATTTAAGGACTGTGCTGCATTGCTTAAGGACTCTGCTGCATTATTTAAGGACGTTGCTGCATTATTTAAGGACTTTGTTGCATTATTTAAGGACTCTGCTGCATTATTTAAGGACTTTGTTGCATTATTTAAGGACTCTGTTGCATTATTTAAGGACTTTGCTGCATTATTTAAGTACTCTGGTGCATTATTTAAGGACTTTGTTGCATTATTTAAGGACTCTGCTGCATTATTTAAGGACTTTGTTGCATTATTTAAGGACTCTGCTGCATTATTTAAGGACTTTGCTGCATTATTTAAGTATGCTGCTGCGGTATTTAAGGCCTCTGCTGCATTATTTAAGGACTTTGCTGCATTATTTAAGGACTCTTCTGCATTATTAAGGACGGTGCTGCATTATTTAAGTACTTTATTGCATTATTTAAGGATTCTGCTGCATTATTTAAAGAATTTGCTGCATTATTTAAGGACTCTGCTGCATTATTTAAGGACTTTGTTTCATCATTTAATGGCTCTGCTGCAGTATTTAAAGACTCTGTTGCATTATTTAAGGACTTTGATGCATTATTTAAGGAGGCTGCTGCAGAATTTAAGGAATCTGCTGCATTATTTAAGGACTTTGTTGCATTATTTAAGGACTCTGCTGCATTATTTAAGGACGCTGCTGCAGTATTTAAGGCCTCTTCTGCATTATTTAAGGATTTTGCTGCATTATTTAAGGACTCTACTGCATTATTAAGGACGTTGCTGCATTATTTAAGGACTTTATTGCATTATTTAAGGATTCTGCTGCATTATTTAAGGAATTAGCTGCATTATTTAAGTACTCTGCTGCATTATTTAAGGAGTTGGTTGCATTATTTAAGGACTTTGTTGCATTATTTAAGGATTCTGCTGCATTATTTAAGGACTTTGCTGCATTATTTAAGGACTCTGCTTCATTATTTAAGGACTTTGTTGCATTATTTAAGGACTCTGCTGCATTATTTAAGGACTTTGTTGCATTATTTAAGGACTCTGCTGCATTATTTAAAGACTTTGCTGCATTATTTAAGTACTCTGGTGCATTATTTAAGGACTCTGCTGCATTATTTAAAGACTTTTCTGCATTATTTAAGTACTCTGGTGCATTATTTAAGGACTTTGTTGCATTATTTAAGTATGCTGCTGCGGTATTTAAGGCCTCTGCTGCATTATTTAAGGACTCTGCTGCATTATTAAGGACGTTGCTGCATTATTTAAGGACTTTATTGCATTATTTAAGGATTCTGCTAAATTATTTAAGGAATTTGCTGCATTATTTAAGTACTCTGCTGCATTATTTAAGGAGTTGGTTGCATTATTTAAGGACTTTGTTGCATTATTTAAGGATTCTGCTGCATTATTTAAGGACTTTGTTGCATTATTTAAGGACGCTGCTGCGGTATTTAAGGACTCTGCTACATTATATAAGGACTTTGCTGCATTATTTCAGGACTCGGCTGAATTATTAAGGGCGTTGCTGCATTTTATTTAAGGAATTTATTGCATTATTTAAGGACTCTGTGCATTATTTAAGGAATTTGCTGCATTATTTAAGGACTCTGCTGCATTATTTAATGACTCTGCTGCGGTATTTAAGGACTCTGCTGCATTATTTAAGCACTCTGCTGCTTTATTTATGGACTTTGCTGCATTATTTAAGGACTCTGCTGTGGTATTTTAAGACTCTGCTGCATTATTTAAGGACTTTGATGCATTATTTAAGAACTCTGCCGCAGTATTTAAGGACTCTGCTGCATTATTTAAGGTCTTTGATGCATTATTTAAGGACTCTTCTGAATTATTTAAGGACTTTGCTGCATTATTTAAGGACTTTGATGCATTATTTAAGGACGCTGCTGCATTATTTAAGGACTTTGCTGCATTATTTAAGGACTTTGATGTATTATTTAAGGACGCCGGTGCAGAATTTAAGTAATCTGCTGCATTATTTAAGGACTCTGCTGCATTATTTAAGGACTTTGCTGCATTATTTAAGGACTCTGCTGTATTATTAAGCACGTTGCTGCATTAATTAAGGACTTTATTGCATTATTTAAGGAATTTGATGCATTATTTAAGGACTCTGCTGCATTATTTAAGGACTTTGCTGCATTATTTAAGGACTCTGCTTCATTATTTAAGGACTTTGTTGCATTATTTAAGGACTCTGCTGCATTATTTAAAGACTTTGCTGCATTATTTAAGTACTCTGGTGCATTATTTAAGGACTCTGCTGCATTATTTAAAGACTTTGCTGCATTATTTAAGTACTCTGGTGCATTATTTAAGGACTTTGTTGCTTTATTTAAGGACTTTGCTGCATTATTTAAGGACTTTGTTGCATTATTTAAGGACTCTGCTGCATTATTTAAGGACTTTGCTGCATTATTTAAGTATGCTGCTGCAGTATTTAAGGCCTCTGCTGCATTATTTAAGGACTCTGCTGCATTTTTAAGGACGTTGCTGCATTATTTAAGGACTTTATTGCATTATTTAAGGATTCTGCTGCATTATTTAAGGAATTTGCTGCATTATTTAAGGACTCTGCTGCATTATTTAAGGACTTTGTTGCATTATTTAATGACTCTGCTGGGGTATTTAAGGACTCTGCTGCATTATTTAAGGACTTTGTTGCATTATTTAAGGACTCTGCTGCATTATTTAAGGACTTTGCTGCATTATTTAAGGACTTTGATGCATTATTTAAGGACGCTGCTGCAGAATTTAAGTAATCTGCTGCATTATTTAAGGACTCTGCTGCATTATTTAAGGACTTTGCTGCATTATTTAAGGACTCTGCTGCATTATTTAAGGACTTTGTTGCATTATTTAATGACTCTGCTGCGGTATTTAAGGACTCTGCTGTATTATTTAAGGACTTTGCTGCATTATTTAAGGACTCTGCTTCATTATTTAAGGACTTTGTTGCATTATTTAAGGACTCTGCTGCATTCTTTAAGGACTTTGATGCATTATTTAAGGACGCTGCTGCAGAATTTAAGGAATCTGCTGCATTATTTAAGGACTTTGTTGCATTATTTAAGGACTATGCTGCATTATGTAAGGACTCTGCTGCATTATTTAAGGACTTTGCTGCATTATTTAATTACTCTGCTGCATTATTTAAGGACTTTGTTGCATTATTTAAGGACTCTGCTGCATTATTTAAGGACTTTGCTGCATTATTTAAGGACTTTGATGCATTATTTATGGACGCTGCTGCAGAATTTAAGTAATCTGCTGCATTATTTAAGGACTCTGCTGCATTATTTAAGGACTCTGCTGCATTATTTAAGGACTTTGTTGCATTATTTAATGACTCTGCTGCGGTATTTAAGGACTCTGCTGCATTATTTAAGGACTTTGCTGCATTATTTAAGGACTTTGCTGCAGTAATTAAGGAATCTGCTGCATTATTTAAGGACTTTGTTGCATTATTTAAGGACTGTGCTGCATTGCTTAAGGACTCTGCTGCATTATTTAAGGACTTTGCTGCATTATTTAAGGACTTTGTTGCATTATTTAAGGACTCTGCTGCATTATTTAAGGACTTTGTTGCATTATTTAAGGACTCTGTTGCATTATTTAAGGACTTTGCTGCATTATTTAAGTACTCTGGTGCATTATTTAAGGACTTTGTTGCACTATTTAAGGACTCTGCTGCATTATTTAAGGACTTTGTTGCATTATTTAAGGACTCTGCTGCATTATTTAAGGACTTTGCTGCATTATTTAAGGACTCTGCTGCATTATTTAAGGACTTTGTTGCATTATTTAATGACTCTGCTGCGGTATTTAAGGACTCTTCTGCATTTTTTAAGGACTTTGCTGCATTATTTAAGGACTCTGCTTCATTATTTAAGGACTTTGTTGCATTATTTAAGGACTCTGCTGCATTATTTAAGGACTTTGCTGCATTATTTAAGGACTCTGCTGCATTATTTAAGGACTTTGTTGCACTATTTAATGACTCTGCTGCGGTATTTAAGGACTCTTCTGCATTATTTAAGGACTTTGCTGCATTATTTAAGGACTCTGCTTCATTATTTAAGGACTTTGTTGCATTATTTAAGGACTCTGCTGCATTATTTAAGGACTTTGTTGCATTATTTAAGGACTCTGCTGCATTATTTAAAGACTTTGCTGCATTATTTAAGTACTCTGGTGCATTATTTAAGGACTCTGCTGCATTATTTAAAGACTTTTCTGCATTATTTAAGTACTCTGGTGCATTATTTAAGGACTTTGTTGCATTATTTAAGTATGCTGCTGCGGTATTTAAGGCCTCTGCTGCATTATTTAAGGACTCTGCTGCATTATTAAGGACGTTGCTGCATTATTTAAGGACTTTATTGCATTATTTAAGGATTCTGCTAAATTATTTAAGGAATTTGCTGCATTATTTAAGGACTCTGCTGCATTATTTAAGGACTTTGTTGCATTATTTAATGACTCTGCTGGGGTATTTAAGGACTCTGCTGCATTATTTAAGGGCTTTGCTGCATTATTTAAGGACTCTGCTGCAGTATTTAAGGACTCTGCTGCATTATTTAAGGACTTTGATGCATTATTTAAGGACGCTGCTGCAGAATTTAAGGAATCTGCTGCATTATTTAAGGACTTTGTTGCATTATTTAAGGACTATGCTGCATTATGTAAGGACTCTGCTGCATTATTTAAGGACTTTGCTGCATTATTTAATTACTCTGCTGCATTATTTAAGGACTCTGTTGCATTATTTAAGGACTCTGCTGCATTATTTAAGGACTTTGCTGCATTATTTAAGGACTCTGCTTCATTATTTAAGGACTTTGTTGCATTATTTAAGGACTCTGCTGCATTATTTAAAGACTTTGCTGCATTATTTAAGTACTCTGGTGCATTATTTAAGGACTCTGCTGCATTATTTAAAGACTTTGCTGCATTATTTAAGTACTCTGGTGCATTATTTAAGGACTTTGTTGCTTTATTTAAGGACTTTGCTGCATTATTTAAGGACTTTGTTGCATTATTAAAGGACTCTGCTGCATTATTTAAGGACTTTGCTGCATTATTTAAGTATGCTGCTGCAGTATTTAAGGCCTCTGCTGCATTATTTAAGGACTCTGCTGCATTTTTAAGGACGTTGCTGCATTATTTAAGGACTTTATTGCATTATTTAAGGATTCTGCTGCATTATTTAAGGAATTTGCTGCATTATTTAAGGACTCTGCTGCATTATTTAAGGACTTTGTTGCATTATTTAATGACTCTGCTGGGGTATTTAAGGACTCTGCTGCATTATTTAAGGACTTTGTTGCATTATTTAAGGACTCTGCTGCATTATTTAAGGACTTTGCTGCATTATTTAAGGACTTTGATGCATTATTTAAGGACGCTGCTGCAGAATTTAAGTAATCTGCTGCATTATTTAAGGACTCTGCTGCATTATTTAAGGACTTTGCTGCATTATTTAAGGACTCTGCTGCATTATTTAAGGACTTTGTTGCATTATTTAATGACTCTGCTGCGGTATTTAAGGACTCTGCTGTATTATTTAAGGACTATGCTGCATTATTTAAGGACTCTGCTTCATTATTTAAGGACTTTGTTGCATTATTTAAGGACTCTGCTGCATTCTTTAAGGACTTCGTTGCATTATTTAAGGACTCTGCTGCATTATTTAAAGACTTTGCTGCACTATTTAAGTACTCTGGTGCATTATTTAAGGACTCTGCTGCATTATTTAAGGACTTAGCTGCATTATTTAAGGACTCTGCTGCATTATTTAAGGACTTTGCTGCATTATTTAAGTATGCTGCTGCGGTATTTAAGGCCTCTGCTGCATTATTTAAGGACTCTGCTGCATTATTAAGGACGTTGCTGCATTATTTAAGGACTTTATTGCATTATTTAAGGATTCTGCTGCATTATTTAAGGAATTTGCTGCATTATTTAAGGACTCTGCTGCATTATTTAAGGACTTTGTTGCATTATTTAATGACTCTGCTGGGGTATTTAAGGACTCTGCTGCATTATTTAAGGGCTTTGCTGCATTATTTAAGGACTCTGCTGCAGTATTTAAGGACTCTGCTGCATTATTTAAGGACTTTGATGCATTATTTAAGGACGCTGCTGCAGAATTTAAGGAATCTGCTGCATTATTTAAGGACTTTGTTGCATTATTTAAGGACTATGCTGCATTATGTAAGGACTCTGCTGCATTATTTAAGGACTTTGCTGCATTATTTAATTACTCTGCTGCATTATTTAAGGACTTTGTTGCATTATTTAAGGACTCTGCTGCATTATTTAAGGACTTTGCTGCATTATTTAAGGACTTTGATGCATTATTTATGGACGCTGCTGCAGAATTTAAGTAATCTGCTGCATTATTTAAGGACTCTGCTGCATTATTTAAGGACTCTGCTGCATTATTTAAGGACTTTGTTGCATTATTTAATGACTCTGCTGCGGTATTTAAGGACTCTGCTGCATTATTTAAGGACTTTGCTGCATTATTTAAGGACTTTGCTGCAGTAATTAAGGAATCTGCTGCATTATTTAAGGACTTTGTTGCATTATTTAAGGACTGTGCTGCATTGCTTAAGGACTCTGCTGCATTATTTAAGGACTTTGCTGCATTATTTAAGGACTTTGTTGCATTATTTAAGGACTCTGCTGCATTATTTAAGGACTTTGTTGCATTATTTAAGGACTCTGTTGCATTATTTAAGGACTTTGCTGCATTATTTAAGTACTCTGGTGCATTATTTAAGGACTTTGTTGCACTATTTAAGGACTCTGCTGCATTATTTAAGGACTTTGTTGCATTATTTAAGGACTCTGCTGCATTATTTAAGGACTTTGCTGCATTATTTAAGGACTCTGCTGCATTATTTAAGGACTTTGTTGCATTATTTAATGACTCTGCTGCGGTATTTAAGGACTCTTCTGCATTTTTTAAGGACTTTGCTGCATTATTTAAGGACTCTGCTTCATTATTTAAGGACTTTGTTGCATTATTTAAGGACTCTGCTGCATTATTTAAGGACTTTGCTGCATTATTTAAGGACTCTGCTGCATTATTTAAGGACTTTGTTGCACTATTTAATGACTCTGCTGCGGTATTTAAGGACTCTTCTGCATTATTTAAGGACTTTGCTGCATTATTTAAGGACTCTGCTTCATTATTTAAGGACTTTGTTGCATTATTTAAGGACTCTGCTGCATTATTTAAGGACTTTGTTGCATTATTTAAGGACTCTGCTGCATTATTTAAAGACTTTGCTGCATTATTTAAGTACTCTGGTGCATTATTTAAGGACTCTGCTGCATTATTTAAAGACTTTTCTGCATTATTTAAGTACTCTGGTGCATTATTTAAGGACTTTGTTGCATTATTTAAGTATGCTGCTGCGGTATTTAAGGCCTCTGCTGCATTATTTAAGGACTCTGCTGCATTATTAAGGACGTTGCTGCATTATTTAAGGACTTTATTGCATTATTTAAGGATTCTGCTAAATTATTTAAGGAATTTGCTGCATTATTTAAGTACTCTGCTGCATTATTTAAGGAGTTGGTTGCATTATTTAAGGACTTTGTTGCATTATTTAAGGATTCTGCTGCATTATTTAAGGACTTTGTTGCATTATTTAAGGACGCTGCTGCGGTATTTAAGGACTCTGCTACATTATATAAGGACTTTGCTGCATTATTTCAGGACTCGGCTGCATTATTAAGGGCGTTGCTGCATTTTATTTAAGGAATTTATTGCATTATTTAAGGACTCTGTGCATTATTTAAGGAATTTGCTGCATTATTTAAGGACTCTGCTGCATTATTTAATGACTCTGCTGCGGTATTTAAGGACTCTGCTGCATTATTTAAGCACTCTGCTGCTTTATTTATGGACTTTGCTGCATTATTTAAGGACTCTGCTGTGGTATTTTAAGACTCTGCTGCATTATTTAAGGACTTTGATGCATTATTTAAGAACTCTGCCGCAGTATTTAAGGACTCTGCTGCATTATTTAAGGTCTTTGATGCATTATTTAAGGACTCTTCTGAATTATTTAAGGACTTTGCTGCATTATTTAAGGACTTTGATGCATTATTTAAGGACGCTGCTGCATTATTTAAGGACTTTGCTGCATTATTTAAGGACTTTGATGTATTATTTAAGGACGCCGGTGCAGAATTTAAGTAATCTGCTGCATTATTTAAGGACTCTGCTGCATTATTTAAGGACTTTGCTGCATTATTTAAGGACTCTGCTGTATTATTAAGCACGTTGCTGCATTAATTAAGGACTTTATTGCATTATTTAAGGAATTTGATGCATTATTTAAGGACTCTGCTGCATTATTTAAGGACTTTGCTGCATTATTTAAGGACTCTGCTTCATTATTTAAGGACTTTGTTGCATTATTTAAGGACTCTGCTGCATTATTTAAAGACTTTGCTGCATTATTTAAGTACTCTGGTGCATTATTTAAGGACTCTGCTGCATTATTTAAAGACTTTGCTGCATTATTTAAGTACTCTGGTGCATTATTTAAGGACTTTGTTGCTTTATTTAAGGACTTTGCTGCATTATTTAAGGACTTTGTTGCATTATTTAAGGACTCTGCTGCATTATTTAAGGACTTTGCTGCATTATTTAAGTATGCTGCTGCAGTATTTAAGGCCTCTGCTGCATTATTTAAGGACTCTGCTGCATTTTTAAGGACGTTGCTGCATTATTTAAGGACTTTATTGCATTATTTAAGGATTCTGCTGCATTATTTAAGGAATTTGCTGCATTATTTAAGGACTCTGCTGCATTATTTAAGGACTTTGTTGCATTATTTAATGACTCTGCTGGGGTATTTAAGGACTCTGCTGCATTATTTAAGGACTTTGTTGCATTATTTAAGGACTCTGCTGCATTATTTAAGGACTTTGCTGCATTATTTAAGGACTTTGATGCATTATTTAAGGACGCTGCTGCAGAATTTAAGTAATCTGCTGCATTATTTAAGGACTCTGCTGCATTATTTAAGGACTTTGCTGCATTATTTAAGGACTCTGCTGCATTATTTAAGGACTTTGTTGCATTATTTAATGACTCTGCTGCGGTATTTAAGGACTCTGCTGTATTATTTAAGGACTTTGCTGCATTATTTAAGGACTCTGCTTCATTATTTAAGGACTTTGTTGCATTATTTAAGGACTCTGCTGCATTCTTTAAGGACTTCGTTGCATTATTTAAGGACTCTGCTGCATTATTTAAAGACTTTGCTGCATTATTTAAGTACTCTGGTGCATTATTTAAGGACTCTGCTGCATTATTTAAGGACTTAGCTGCATTATTTAAGGACTCTGCTGCATTATTTAAGGACTTTGCTGCATTATTTAAGTATGCTGCTGCGGTATTTAAGGCCTCTGCTGCATTATTTAAGGACTCTGCTGCATTATTAAGGACGTTGCTGCATTATTTAAGGACTTTATTGCATTATTTAAGGATTCTGCTGCATTATTTAAGGAATTTGCTGCATTATTTAAGGACTCTGCTGCATTATTTAAGGACTTTGTTGCATTATTTAATGACTCTGCTGGGGTATTTAAGGACTCTGCTGCATTATTTAAGGGCTTTGCTGCATTATTTAAGGACTCTGCTGCAGTATTTAAGGACTCTGCTGCATTATTTAAGGACTTTGATGCATTATTTAAGGACGCTGCTGCAGAATTTAAGGAATCTGCTGCATTATTTAAGGACTTTGTTGCATTATTTAAGGACTATGCTGCATTATGTAAGGACTCTGCTGCATTATTTAAGGACTTTGCTGCATTATTTAATTACTCTGCTGCATTATTTAAGGACTTTGTTGCATTATTTAAGGACTCTGCTGCATTATTTAAGGACTTTGCTGCATTATTTAAGGACTTTGATGCATTATTTATGGACGCTGCTGCAGAATTTAAGTAATCTGCTGCATTATTTAAGGACTCTGCTGCATTATTTAAGGACTCTGCTGCATTATTTAAGGACTTTGTTGCATTATTTAATGACTCTGCTGCGGTATTTAAGGACTCTGCTGCATTATTTAAGGACTTTGCTGCATTATTTAAGGACTTTGCTGCAGTAATTAAGGAATCTGCTGCATTATTTAAGGACTTTGTTGCATTATTTAAGGACTGTGCTGCATTGCTTAAGGACTCTGCTGCATTATTTAAGGACTTTGCTGCATTATTTAAGGACTTTGTTGCATTATTTAAGGACTCTGCTGCATTATTTAAGGACTTTGTTGCATTATTTAAGGACTCTGTTGCATTATTTAAGGACTTTGCTGCATTATTTAAGTACTCTGGTGCATTATTTAAGGACTTTGTTGCACTATTTAAGGACTCTGCTGCATTATTTAAGGACTTTGTTGCATTATTTAAGGACTCTGCTGCATTATTTAAGGACTTTGCTGCATTATTTAAGGACTCTGCTGCATTATTTAAGGACTTTGTTGCATTATTTAATGACTCTGCTGCGGTATTTAAGGACTCTTCTGCATTTTTTAAGGACTTTGCTGCATTATTTAAGGACTCTGCTTCATTATTTAAGGACTTTGTTGCATTATTTAAGGACTCTGCTGCATTATTTAAGGACTTTGCTGCATTATTTAAGGACTCTGCTGCATTATTTAAGGACTTTGTTGCACTATTTAATGACTCTGCTGCGGTATTTAAGGACTCTTCTGCATTATTTAAGGACTTTGCTGCATTATTTAAGGACTCTGCTTCATTATTTAAGGACTTTGTTGCATTATTTAAGGACTCTGCTGCATTATTTAAGGACTTTGCTGCATTATTTAAGGACTCTGCTGCATTATTTAAGGACTTTGTTGCACTATTTAATGACTCTGCTGCGGTATTTAAGGACTCTTCTGCATTATTTAAGGACTTTGCTGCATTATTTAAGGACTCTGCTTCATTATTTAAGGACTTTGTTGCATTATTTAAGGACTCTGCTGCATTATTTAAGGACTTTGTTGCATTATTTAAGGACTCTGCTGCATTATTTAAAGACTTTGCTGCATTATTTAAGTACTCTGGTGCATTATTTAAGGACTCTGCTGCATTATTTAAAGACTTTTCTGCATTATTTAAGTACTCTGGTGCATTATTTAAGGACTTTGTTGCATTATTTAAGTATGCTGCTGCGGTATTTAAGGCCTCTGCTGCATTATTTAAGGACTCTGCTGCATTATTAAGGACGTTGCTGCATTATTTAAGGACTTTATTGCATTATTTAAGGATTCTGCTAAATTATTTAAGGAATTTGCTGCATTATTTAAGGACTCTGCTGCATTATTTAAGGACTTTGTTGCATTATTTAATGACTCTGCTGGGGTATTTAAGGACTCTGCTGCATTATTTAAGGGCTTTGCTGCATTATTTAAGGACTCTGCTGCAGTATTTAAGGACTCTGCTGCATTATTTAAGGACTTTGATGCATTATTTAAGGACGCTGCTGCAGAATTTAAGGAATCTGCTGCATTATTTAAGGACTTTGTTGCATTATTTAAGGACTATGCTGCATTATGTAAGGACTCTGCTGCATTATTTAAGGACTTTGCTGCATTATTTAATTACTCTGCTGCATTATTTAAGGACTCTGTTGCATTATTTAAGGACTCTGCTGCATTATTTAAGGACTTTGCTGCATTATTTAAGGACTCTGCTTCATTATTTAAGGACTTTGTTGCATTATTTAAGGACTCTGCTGCATTATTTAAAGACTTTGCTGCATTATTTAAGTACTCTGGTGCATTATTTAAGGACTCTGCTGCATTATTTAAAGACTTTGCTGCATTATTTAAGTACTCTGGTGCATTATTTAAGGACTTTGTTGCTTTATTTAAGGACTTTGCTGCATTATTTAAGGACTTTGTTGCATTATTTAAGGACTCTGCTGCATTATTTAAGGACTTTGCTGCATTATTTAAGTATGCTGCTGCAGTATTTAAGGCCTCTGCTGCATTATTTAAGGACTCTGCTGCATTTTTAAGGACGTTGCTGCATTATTTAAGGACTTTATTGCATTATTTAAGGATTCTGCTGCATTATTTAAGGAATTTGCTGCATTATTTAAGGACTCTGCTGCATTATTTAAGGACTTTGTTGCATTATTTAATGACTCTGCTGGGGTATTTAAGGACTCTGCTGCATTATTTAAGGACTTTGTTGCATTATTTAAGGACTCTGCTGCATTATTTAAGGACTTTGCTGCATTATTTAAGGACTTTGATGCATTATTTAAGGACGCTGCTGCAGAATTTAAGTAATCTGCTGCATTATTTAAGGACTCTGCTGCATTATTTAAGGACTTTGCTGCATTATTTAAGGACTCTGCTGCATTATTTAAGGACTTTGTTGCATTATTTAATGACTCTGCTGCGGTATTTAAGGACTCTGCTGTATTATTTAAGGACTATGCTGCATTATTTAAGGACTCTGCTTCATTATTTAAGGACTTTGTTGCATTATTTAAGGACTCTGCTGCATTCTTTAAGGACTTTGTTGCATTATTTAAAGACTTTGCTGCATTATTTAAGTACTCTGGTGCATTATTTAAGGACTCTGCTGCATTATTTAAGGACTTAGCTGCATTATTTAAGGACTCTGCTGCATTATTTAAGGACTTTGCTGCATTATTTAAGTATGCTGCTGCGGTATTTAAGGCCTCTGCTGCATTATTTAAGGACTCTGCTGCATTATTAAGGACGTTGCTGCATTATTTAAGGACTTTATTGCATTATTTAAGGATTCTGCTGCATTATTTAAGGAATTTGCTGCATTATTTAAGGACTCTGCTGCATTATTTAAGGACTTTGTTGCATTATTTAATGACTCTGCTGGGGTATTTAAGGACTCTGCTGCATTATTTAAGGGCTTTGCTGCATTATTTAAGGACTCTGCTGCAGTATTTAAGGACTCTGCTGCATTATTTAAGGACTTTGATGCATTATTTAAGGACGCTGCTGCAGAATTTAAGGAATCTGCTGCATTATTTAAGGACTTTGTTGCATTATTTAAGGACTATGCTGCATTATGTAAGGACTCTGCTGCATTATTTAAGGACTTTGCTGCATTATTTAATTACTCTGCTGCATTATTTAAGGACTTTGTTGCATTATTTAAGGACTCTGCTGCATTATTTAAGGACTTTGCTGCATTATTTAAGGACTTTGATGCATTATTTATGGACGCTGCTGCAGAATTTAAGTAATCTGCTGCATTATTTAAGGACTCTGCTGCATTATTTAAGGACTCTGCTGCATTATTTAAGGACTTTGTTGCATTATTTAATGACTCTGCTGCGGTATTTAAGGACTCTGCTGCATTATTTAAGGACTTTGCTGCATTATTTAAGGACTTTGCTGCAGTAATTAAGGAATCTGCTGCATTATTTAAGGACTTTGTTGCATTATTTAAGGACTGTGCTGCATTGCTTAAGGACTCTGCTGCATTATTTAAGGACTTTGCTGCATTATTTAAGGACTTTGTTGCATTATTTAAGGACTCTGCTGCATTATTTAAGGACTTTGTTGCATTATTTAAGGACTCTGTTGCATTATTTAAGGACTTTGCTGCATTATTTAAGTACTCTGGTGCATTATTTAAGGACTTTGTTGCACTATTTAAGGACTCTGCTGCATTATTTAAGGACTTTGTTGCATTATTTAAGGACTCTGCTGCATTATTTAAGGACTTTGCTGCATTATTTAAGGACTCTGCTGCATTATTTAAGGACTTTGTTGCATTATTTAATGACTCTGCTGCGGTATTTAAGGACTCTTCTGCATTTTTTAAGGACTTTGCTGCATTATTTAAGGACTCTGCTTCATTATTTAAGGACTTTGTTGCATTATTTAAGGACTCTGCTGCATTATTTAAGGACTTTGCTGCATTATTTAAGGACTCTGCTGCATTATTTAAGGACTTTGTTGCACTATTTAATGACTCTGCTGCGGTATTTAAGGACTCTTCTGCATTATTTAAGGACTTTGCTGCATTATTTAAGGACTCTGCTTCATTATTTAAGGACTTTGTTGCATTATTTAAGGACTCTGCTGCATTATTTAAGGACTTTGTTGCATTATTTAAGGACTCTGCTGCATTATTTAAAGACTTTGCTGCATTATTTAAGTACTCTGGTGCATTATTTAAGGACTCTGCTGCATTATTTAAAGACTTTTCTGCATTATTTAAGTACTCTGGTGCATTATTTAAGGACTTTGTTGCATTATTTAAGTATGCTGCTGCGGTATTTAAGGCCTCTGCTGCATTATTTAAGGACTCTGCTGCATTATTAAGGACGTTGCTGCATTATTTAAGGACTTTATTGCATTATTTAAGGATTCTGCTAAATTATTTAAGGAATTTGCTGCATTATTTAAGTACTCTGCTGCATTATTTAAGGAGTTGGTTGCATTATTTAAGGACTTTGTTGCATTATTTAAGGATTCTGCTGCATTATTTAAGGACTTTGTTGCATTATTTAAGGACGCTGCTGCGGTATTTAAGGACTCTGCTACATTATATAAGGACTTTGCTGCATTATTTCAGGACTCGGCTGCATTATTAAGGGCGTTGCTGCATTTTATTTAAGGAATTTATTGCATTATTTAAGGACTCTGTGCATTATTTAAGGAATTTGCTGCATTATTTAAGGACTCTGCTGCATTATTTAATGACTCTGCTGCGGTATTTAAGGACTCTGCTGCATTATTTAAGCACTCTGCTGCTTTATTTATGGACTTTGCTGCATTATTTAAGGACTCTGCTGTGGTATTTTAAGACTCTGCTGCATTATTTAAGGACTTTGATGCATTATTTAAGAACTCTGCCGCAGTATTTAAGGACTCTGCTGCATTATTTAAGGTCTTTGATGCATTATTTAAGGACTCTTCTGAATTATTTAAGGACTTTGCTGCATTATTTAAGGACTTTGATGCATTATTTAAGGACGCTGCTGCATTATTTAAGGACTTTGCTGCATTATTTAAGGACTTTGATGTATTATTTAAGGACGCCGGTGCAGAATTTAAGTAATCTGCTGCATTATTTAAGGACTCTGCTGCATTATTTAAGGACTTTGCTGCATTATTTAAGGACTCTGCTGTATTATTAAGCACGTTGCTGCATTAATTAAGGACTTTATTGCATTATTTAAGGAATTTGATGCATTATTTAAGGACTCTGCTGCATTATTTAAGGACTTTGCTGCATTATTTAAGGACTCTGCTTCATTATTTAAGGACTTTGTTGCATTATTTAAGGACTCTGCTGCATTATTTAAAGACTTTGCTGCATTATTTAAGTACTCTGGTGCATTATTTAAGGACTCTGCTGCATTATTTAAAGACTTTGCTGCATTATTTAAGTACTCTGGTGCATTATTTAAGGACTTTGTTGCTTTATTTAAGGACTTTGCTGCATTATTTAAGGACTTTGTTGCATTATTTAAGGACTCTGCTGCATTATTTAAGGACTTTGCTGCATTATTTAAGTATGCTGCTGCAGTATTTAAGGCCTCTGCTGCATTATTTAAGGACTCTGCTGCATTTTTAAGGACGTTGCTGCATTATTTAAGGACTTTATTGCATTATTTAAGGATTCTGCTGCATTATTTAAGGAATTTGCTGCATTATTTAAGGACTCTGCTGCATTATTTAAGGACTTTGTTGCATTATTTAATGACTCTGCTGGGGTATTTAAGGACTCTGCTGCATTATTTAAGGACTTTGTTGCATTATTTAAGGACTCTGCTGCATTATTTAAGGACTTTGCTGCATTATTTAAGGACTTTGATGCATTATTTAAGGACGCTGCTGCAGAATTTAAGTAATCTGCTGCATTATTTAAGGACTCTGCTGCATTATTTAAGGACTTTGCTGCATTATTTAAGGACTCTGCTGCATTATTTAAGGACTTTGTTGCATTATTTAATGACTCTGCTGCGGTATTTAAGGACTCTGCTGTATTATTTAAGGACTTTGCTGCATTATTTAAGGACTCTGCTTCATTATTTAAGGACTTTGTTGCATTATTTAAGGACTCTGCTGCATTCTTTAAGGACTTCGTTGCATTATTTAAGGACTCTGCTGCATTATTTAAAGACTTTGCTGCATTATTTAAGTACTCTGGTGCATTATTTAAGGACTCTGCTGCATTATTTAAGGACTTAGCTGCATTATTTAAGGACTCTGCTGCATTATTTAAGGACTTTGCTGCATTATTTAAGTATGCTGCTGCGGTATTTAAGGCCTCTGCTGCATTATTTAAGGACTCTGCTGCATTATTAAGGACGTTGCTGCATTATTTAAGGACTTTATTGCATTATTTAAGGATTCTGCTGCATTATTTAAGGAATTTGCTGCATTATTTAAGGACTCTGCTGCATTATTTAAGGACTTTGTTGCATTATTTAATGACTCTGCTGGGGTATTTAAGGACTCTGCTGCATTATTTAAGGGCTTTGCTGCATTATTTAAGGACTCTGCTGCAGTATTTAAGGACTCTGCTGCATTATTTAAGGACTTTGATGCATTATTTAAGGACGCTGCTGCAGAATTTAAGGAATCTGCTGCATTATTTAAGGACTTTGTTGCATTATTTAAGGACTATGCTGCATTATGTAAGGACTCTGCTGCATTATTTAAGGACTTTGCTGCATTATTTAATTACTCTGCTGCATTATTTAAGGACTTTGTTGCATTATTTAAGGACTCTGCTGCATTATTTAAGGACTTTGCTGCATTATTTAAGGACTTTGATGCATTATTTATGGACGCTGCTGCAGAATTTAAGTAATCTGCTGCATTATTTAAGGACTCTGCTGCATTATTTAAGGACTCTGCTGCATTATTTAAGGACTTTGTTGCATTATTTAATGACTCTGCTGCGGTATTTAAGGACTCTGCTGCATTATTTAAGGACTTTGCTGCATTATTTAAGGACTTTGCTGCAGTAATTAAGGAATCTGCTGCATTATTTAAGGACTTTGTTGCATTATTTAAGGACTGTGCTGCATTGCTTAAGGACTCTGCTGCATTATTTAAGGACTTTGCTGCATTATTTAAGGACTTTGTTGCATTATTTAAGGACTCTGCTGCATTATTTAAGGACTTTGTTGCATTATTTAAGGACTCTGTTGCATTATTTAAGGACTTTGCTGCATTATTTAAGTACTCTGGTGCATTATTTAAGGACTTTGTTGCACTATTTAAGGACTCTGCTGCATTATTTAAGGACTTTGTTGCATTATTTAAGGACTCTGCTGCATTATTTAAGGACTTTGCTGCATTATTTAAGGACTCTGCTGCATTATTTAAGGACTTTGTTGCATTATTTAATGACTCTGCTGCGGTATTTAAGGACTCTTCTGCATTTTTTAAGGACTTTGCTGCATTATTTAAGGACTCTGCTTCATTATTTAAGGACTTTGTTGCATTATTTAAGGACTCTGCTGCATTATTTAAGGACTTTGCTGCATTATTTAAGGACTCTGCTGCATTATTTAAGGACTTTGTTGCACTATTTAATGACTCTGCTGCGGTATTTAAGGACTCTTCTGCATTATTTAAGGACTTTGCTGCATTATTTAAGGACTCTGCTTCATTATTTAAGGACTTTGTTGCATTATTTAAGGACTCTGCTGCATTATTTAAGGACTTTGCTGCATTATTTAAGGACTCTGCTGCATTATTTAAGGACTTTGTTGCACTATTTAATGACTCTGCTGCGGTATTTAAGGACTCTTCTGCATTATTTAAGGACTTTGCTGCATTATTTAAGGACTCTGCTTCATTATTTAAGGACTTTGTTGCATTATTTAAGGACTCTGCTGCATTATTTAAGGACTTTGTTGCATTATTTAAGGACTCTGCTGCATTATTTAAAGACTTTGCTGCATTATTTAAGTACTCTGGTGCATTATTTAAGGACTCTGCTGCATTATTTAAAGACTTTTCTGCATTATTTAAGTACTCTGGTGCATTATTTAAGGACTTTGTTGCATTATTTAAGTATGCTGCTGCGGTATTTAAGGCCTCTGCTGCATTATTTAAGGACTCTGCTGCATTATTAAGGACGTTGCTGCATTATTTAAGGACTTTATTGCATTATTTAAGGATTCTGCTAAATTATTTAAGGAATTTGCTGCATTATTTAAGGACTCTGCTGCATTATTTAAGGACTTTGTTGCATTATTTAATGACTCTGCTGGGGTATTTAAGGACTCTGCTGCATTATTTAAGGGCTTTGCTGCATTATTTAAGGACTCTGCTGCAGTATTTAAGGACTCTGCTGCATTATTTAAGGACTTTGATGCATTATTTAAGGACGCTGCTGCAGAATTTAAGGAATCTGCTGCATTATTTAAGGACTTTGTTGCATTATTTAAGGACTATGCTGCATTATGTAAGGACTCTGCTGCATTATTTAAGGACTTTGCTGCATTATTTAATTACTCTGCTGCATTATTTAAGGACTCTGTTGCATTATTTAAGGACTCTGCTGCATTATTTAAGGACTTTGCTGCATTATTTAAGGACTCTGCTTCATTATTTAAGGACTTTGTTGCATTATTTAAGGACTCTGCTGCATTATTTAAAGACTTTGCTGCATTATTTAAGTACTCTGGTGCATTATTTAAGGACTCTGCTGCATTATTTAAAGACTTTGCTGCATTATTTAAGTACTCTGGTGCATTATTTAAGGACTTTGTTGCTTTATTTAAGGACTTTGCTGCATTATTTAAGGACTTTGTTGCATTATTTAAGGACTCTGCTGCATTATTTAAGGACTTTGCTGCATTATTTAAGTATGCTGCTGCAGTATTTAAGGCCTCTGCTGCATTATTTAAGGACTCTGCTGCATTTTTAAGGACGTTGCTGCATTATTTAAGGACTTTATTGCATTATTTAAGGATTCTGCTGCATTATTTAAGGAATTTGCTGCATTATTTAAGGACTCTGCTGCATTATTTAAGGACTTTGTTGCATTATTTAATGACTCTGCTGGGGTATTTAAGGACTCTGCTGCATTATTTAAGGACTTTGTTGCATTATTTAAGGACTCTGCTGCATTATTTAAGGACTTTGCTGCATTATTTAAGGACTTTGATGCATTATTTAAGGACGCTGCTGCAGAATTTAAGTAATCTGCTGCATTATTTAAGGACTCTGCTGCATTATTTAAGGACTTTGCTGCATTATTTAAGGACTCTGCTGCATTATTTAAGGACTTTGTTGCATTATTTAATGACTCTGCTGCGGTATTTAAGGACTCTGCTGTATTATTTAAGGACTATGCTGCATTATTTAAGGACTCTGCTTCATTATTTAAGGACTTTGTTGCATTATTTAAGGACTCTGCTGCATTCTTTAAGGACTTTGTTGCATTATTTAAGGACTCTGCTGCATTATTTAAAGACTTTGCTGCATTATTTAAGTACTCTGGTGCATTATTTAAGGACTCTGCTGCATTATTTAAGGACTTAGCTGCATTATTTAAGGACTCTGCTGCATTATTTAAGGACTTTGCTGCATTATTTAAGTATGCTGCTGCGGTATTTAAGGCCTCTGCTGCATTATTTAAGGACTCTGCTGCAATATTAAGGACGTTGCTGCATTATTTAAGGACTTTATTGCATTATTTAAGGATTCTGCTGCATTATTTAAGGAATTTGCTGCATTATTTAAGGACTCTGCTGCATTATTTAAGGACTTTGTTGCATTATTTAATGACTCTGCTGGGGTATTTAAGGACTCTGCTGCATTATTTAAGGGCTTTGCTGCATTATTTAAGGACTCTGCTGCAGTATTTAAGGACTCTGCTGCATTATTTAAGGACTTTGATGCATTATTTAAGGACGCTGCTGCAGAATTTAAGGAATCTGCTGCATTATTTAAGGACTTTGTTGCATTATTTAAGGACTATGCTGCATTATGTAAGGACTCTGCTGCATTATTTAAGGACTTTGCTGCATTATTTAATTACTCTGCTGCATTATTTAAGGACTTTGTTGCATTATTTAAGGACTCTGCTGCATTATTTAAGGACTTTGCTGCATTATTTAAGGACTTTGATGCATTATTTATGGACGCTGCTGCAGAATTTAAGTAATCTGCTGCATTATTTAAGGACTCTGCTGCATTATTTAAGGACTCTGCTGCATTATTTAAGGACTTTGTTGCATTATTTAATGACTCTGCTGCGGTATTTAAGGACTCTGCTGCATTATTTAAGGACTTTGCTGCATTATTTAAGGACTTTGCTGCAGTAATTAAGGAATCTGCTGCATTATTTAAGGACTTTGTTGCATTATTTAAGGACTGTGCTGCATTGCTTAAGGACTCTGCTGCATTATTTAAGGACTTTGCTGCATTATTTAAGGACTTTGTTGCATTATTTAAGGACTCTGCTGCATTATTTAAGGACTTTGTTGCATTATTTAAGGACTCTGTTGCATTATTTAAGGACTTTGCTGCATTATTTAAGTACTCTGGTGCATTATTTAAGGACTTTGTTGCACTATTTAAGGACTCTGCTGCATTATTTAAGGACTTTGTTGCATTATTTAAGGACTCTGCTGCATTATTTAAGGACTTTGCTGCATTATTTAAGGACTCTGCTGCATTATTTAAGGACTTTGTTGCATTATTTAATGACTCTGCTGCGGTATTTAAGGACTCTTCTGCATTTTTTAAGGACTTTGCTGCATTATTTAAGGACTCTGCTTCATTATTTAAGGACTTTGTTGCATTATTTAAGGACTCTGCTGCATTATTTAAGGACTTTGCTGCATTATTTAAGGACTCTGCTGCATTATTTAAGGACTTTGTTGCACTATTTAATGACTCTGCTGCGGTATTTAAGGACTCTTCTGCATTATTTAAGGACTTTGCTGCATTATTTAAGGACTCTGCTTCATTATTTAAGGACTTTGTTGCATTATTTAAGGACTCTGCTGCATTATTTAAGGACTTTGTTGCATTATTTAAGGACTCTGCTGCATTATTTAAAGACTTTGCTGCATTATTTAAGTACTCTGGTGCATTATTTAAGGACTCTGCTGCATTATTTAAAGACTTTTCTGCATTATTTAAGTACTCTGGTGCATTATTTAAGGACTTTGTTGCATTATTTAAGTATGCTGCTGCGGTATTTAAGGCCTCTGCTGCATTATTTAAGGACTCTGCTGCATTATTAAGGACGTTGCTGCATTATTTAAGGACTTTATTGCATTATTTAAGGATTCTGCTAAATTATTTAAGGAATTTGCTGCATTATTTAAGTACTCTGCTGCATTATTTAAGGAGTTGGTTGCATTATTTAAGGACTTTGTTGCATTATTTAAGGATTCTGCTGCATTATTTAAGGACTTTGTTGCATTATTTAAGGACGCTGCTGCGGTATTTAAGGACTCTGCTACATTATATAAGGACTTTGCTGCATTATTTCAGGACTCGGCTGCATTATTAAGGGCGTTGCTGCATTTTATTTAAGGAATTTATTGCATTATTTAAGGACTCTGTGCATTATTTAAGGAATTTGCTGCATTATTTAAGGACTCTGCTGCATTATTTAATGACTCTGCTGCGGTATTTAAGGACTCTGCTGCATTATTTAAGCACTCTGCTGCTTTATTTATGGACTTTGCTGCATTATTTAAGGACTCTGCTGTGGTATTTTAAGACTCTGCTGCATTATTTAAGGACTTTGATGCATTATTTAAGAACTCTGCCGCAGTATTTAAGGACTCTGCTGCATTATTTAAGGTCTTTGATGCATTATTTAAGGACTCTTCTGAATTATTTAAGGACTTTGCTGCATTATTTAAGGACTTTGATGCATTATTTAAGGACGCTGCTGCATTATTTAAGGACTTTGCTGCATTATTTAAGGACTTTGATGTATTATTTAAGGACGCCGGTGCAGAATTTAAGTAATCTGCTGCATTATTTAAGGACTCTGCTGCATTATTTAAGGACTTTGCTGCATTATTTAAGGACTCTGCTGTATTATTAAGCACGTTGCTGCATTAATTAAGGACTTTATTGCATTATTTAAGGAATTTGATGCATTATTTAAGGACTCTGCTGCATTATTTAAGGACTTTGCTGCATTATTTAAGGACTCTGCTTCATTATTTAAGGACTTTGTTGCATTATTTAAGGACTCTGCTGCATTATTTAAAGACTTTGCTGCATTATTTAAGTACTCTGGTGCATTATTTAAGGACTCTGCTGCATTATTTAAAGACTTTGCTGCATTATTTAAGTACTCTGGTGCATTATTTAAGGACTTTGTTGCTTTATTTAAGGACTTTGCTGCATTATTTAAGGACTTTGTTGCATTATTTAAGGACTCTGCTGCATTATTTAAGGACTTTGCTGCATTATTTAAGGACTCTGCTGCATTATTTAAGGACTTTGTTGCATTATTTAATGACTCTGCTGCGGTATTTAAGGACTCTGCTGTATTATTTAAGGACTTTGCTGCATTATTTAAGGACTCTGCTTCATTATTTAAGGACTTTGTTGCATTATTTAAGGACTCTGCTGCATTCTTTAAGGACTTCGTTGCATTATTTAAGGACTCTGCTGCATTATTTAAAGACTTTGCTGCATTATTTAAGTACTCTGGTGCATTATTTAAGGACTCTGCTGCATTATTTAAGGACTTAGCTGCATTATTTAAGGACTCTGCTGCATTATTTAAGGACTTTGCTGCATTATTTAAGTATGCTGCTGCGGTATTTAAGGCCTCTGCTGCATTATTTAAGGACTCTGCTGCATTATTAAGGACGTTGCTGCATTATTTAAGGACTTTATTGCATTATTTAAGGATTCTGCTGCATTATTTAAGGAATTTGCTGCATTATTTAAGGACTCTGCTGCATTATTTAAGGACTTTGTTGCATTATTTAATGACTCTGCTGGGGTATTTAAGGACTCTGCTGCATTATTTAAGGGCTTTGCTGCATTATTTAAGGACTCTGCTGCAGTATTTAAGGACTCTGCTGCATTATTTAAGGACTTTGATGCATTATTTAAGGACGCTGCTGCAGAATTTAAGGAATCTGCTGCATTATTTAAGGACTTTGTTGCATTATTTAAGGACTATGCTGCATTATGTAAGGACTCTGCTGCATTATTTAAG
The DNA here is from genome assembly GCF_046119375.1 of Phyllobates terribilis. Classification (NCBI taxonomy): domain Eukaryota; kingdom Metazoa; phylum Chordata; class Amphibia; order Anura; family Dendrobatidae; genus Phyllobates; species Phyllobates terribilis. The sequence goes on along the minus strand of NW_027362988.1, from coordinate 85,572 downwards.
GACTTTGCTGCATTATTTAATTACTCTGCTGCATTATTTAAGGACTTTGTTGCATTATTTAAGGACTCTGCTGCATTATTTAAGGACTTTGCTGCATTATTTAAGGACTTTGATGCATTATTTATGGACGCTGCTGCAGAATTTAAGTAATCTGCTGCATTATTTAAGGACTCTGCTGCATTATTTAAGGACTCTGCTGCATTATTTAAGGACTTTGTTGCATTATTTAATGACTCTGCTGCGGTATTTAAGGACTCTGCTGCATTATTTAAGGACTTTGCTGCATTATTTAAGGACTTTGCTGCAGTAATTAAGGAATCTGCTGCATTATTTAAGGACTTTGTTGCATTATTTAAGGACTGTGCTGCATTGCTTAAGGACTCTGCTGCATTATTTAAGGACTTTGCTGCATTATTTAAGGACTTTGTTGCATTATTTAAGGACTCTGCTGCATTATTTAAGGACTTTGTTGCATTATTTAAGGACTCTGTTGCATTATTTAAGGACTTTGCTGCATTATTTAAGTACTCTGGTGCATTATTTAAGGACTTTGTTGCACTATTTAAGGACTCTGCTGCATTATTTAAGGACTTTGTTGCATTATTTAAGGACTCTGCTGCATTATTTAAGGACTTTGCTGCATTATTTAAGGACTCTGCTGCATTATTTAAGGACTTTGTTGCATTATTTAATGACTCTGCTGCGGTATTTAAGGACTCTTCTGCATTTTTTAAGGACTTTGCTGCATTATTTAAGGACTCTGCTTCATTATTTAAGGACTTTGTTGCATTATTTAAGGACTCTGCTGCATTATTTAAGGACTTTGCTGCATTATTTAAGGACTCTGCTGCATTATTTAAGGACTTTGTTGCACTATTTAATGACTCTGCTGCGGTATTTAAGGACTCTTCTGCATTATTTAAGGACTTTGCTGCATTATTTAAGGACTCTGCTTCATTATTTAAGGACTTTGTTGCATTATTTAAGGACTCTGCTGCATTATTTAAGGACTTTGCTGCATTATTTAAGGACTCTGCTGCATTATTTAAGGACTTTGTTGCACTATTTAATGACTCTGCTGCGGTATTTAAGGACTCTTCTGCATTATTTAAGGACTTTGCTGCATTATTTAAGGACTCTGCTTCATTATTTAAGGACTTTGTTGCATTATTTAAGGACTCTGCTGCATTATTTAAGGACTTTGTTGCATTATTTAAGGACTCTGCTGCATTATTTAAAGACTTTGCTGCATTATTTAAGTACTCTGGTGCATTATTTAAGGACTCTGCTGCATTATTTAAAGACTTTTCTGCATTATTTAAGTACTCTGGTGCATTATTTAAGGACTTTGTTGCATTATTTAAGTATGCTGCTGCGGTATTTAAGGCCTCTGCTGCATTATTTAAGGACTCTGCTGCATTATTAAGGACGTTGCTGCATTATTTAAGGACTTTATTGCATTATTTAAGGATTCTGCTAAATTATTTAAGGAATTTGCTGCATTATTTAAGGACTCTGCTGCATTATTTAAGGACTTTGTTGCATTATTTAATGACTCTGCTGGGGTATTTAAGGACTCTGCTGCATTATTTAAGGGCTTTGCTGCATTATTTAAGGACTCTGCTGCAGTATTTAAGGACTCTGCTGCATTATTTAAGGACTTTGATGCATTATTTAAGGACGCTGCTGCAGAATTTAAGGAATCTGCTGCATTATTTAAGGACTTTGTTGCATTATTTAAGGACTATGCTGCATTATGTAAGGACTCTGCTGCATTATTTAAGGACTTTGCTGCATTATTTAATTACTCTGCTGCATTATTTAAGGACTCTGTTGCATTATTTAAGGACTCTGCTGCATTATTTAAGGACTTTGCTGCATTATTTAAGGACTCTGCTTCATTATTTAAGGACTTTGTTGCATTATTTAAGGACTCTGCTGCATTATTTAAAGACTTTGCTGCATTATTTAAGTACTCTGGTGCATTATTTAAGGACTCTGCTGCATTATTTAAAGACTTTGCTGCATTATTTAAGTACTCTGGTGCATTATTTAAGGACTTTGTTGCTTTATTTAAGGACTTTGCTGCATTATTTAAGGACTTTGTTGCATTATTTAATGACTCTGCTGCATTATTTAAGGACTTTGCTGCATTATTTAAGTATGCTGCTGCAGTATTTAAGGCCTCTGCTGCATTATTTAAGGACTCTGCTGCATTTTTAAGGACGTTGCTGCATTATTTAAGGACTTTATTGCATTATTTAAGGATTCTGCTGCATTATTTAAGGAATTTGCTGCATTATTTAAGGACTCTGCTGCATTATTTAAGGACTTTGTTGCATTATTTAATGACTCTGCTGGGGTATTTAAGGACTCTGCTGCATTATTTAAGGACTTTGTTGCATTATTTAAGGACTCTGCTGCATTATTTAAGGACTTTGCTGCATTATTTAAGGACTTTGATGCATTATTTAAGGACGCTGCTGCAGAATTTAAGTAATCTGCTGCATTATTTAAGGACTCTGCTGCATTATTTAAGGACTTTGCTGCATTATTTAAGGACTCTGCTGCATTATTTAAGGACTTTGTTGCATTATTTAATGACTCTGCTGCGGTATTTAAGGACTCTGCTGTATTATTTAAGGACTATGCTGCATTATTTAAGGACTCTGCTTCATTATTTAAGGACTTTGTTGCATTATTTAAGGACTCTGCTGCATTCTTTAAGGACTTTGTTGCATTATTTAAGGACTCTGCTGCATTATTTAAAGACTTTGCTGCATTATTTAAGTACTCTGGTGCATTATTTAAGGACTCTGCTGCATTATTTAAGGACTTAGCTGCATTATTTAAGGACTCTGCTGCATTATTTAAGGACTTTGCTGCATTATTTAAGTATGCTGCTGCGGTATTTAAGGCCTCTGCTGCATTATTTAAGGACTCTGCTGCATTATTAAGGACGTTGCTGCATTATTTAAGGACTTTATTGCATTATTTAAGGATTCTGCTGCATTATTTAAGGAATTTGCTGCATTATTTAAGGACTCTGCTGCATTATTTAAGGACTTTGTTGCATTATTTAATGACTCTGCTGGGGTATTTAAGGACTCTGCTGCATTATTTAAGGGCTTTGCTGCATTATTTAAGGACTCTGCTGCAGTATTTAAGGACTCTGCTGCATTATTTAAGGACTTTGATGCATTATTTAAGGACGCTGCTGCAGAATTTAAGGAATCTGCTGCATTATTTAAGGACTTTGTTGCATTATTTAAGGACTATGCTGCATTATGTAAGGACTCTGCTGCATTATTTAAGGACTTTGCTGCATTATTTAATTACTCTGCTGCATTATTTAAGGACTTTGTTGCATTATTTAAGGACTCTGCTGCATTATTTAAGGACTTTGCTGCATTATTTAAGGACTTTGATGCATTATTTATGGACGCTGCTGCAGAATTTAAGTAATCTGCTGCATTATTTAAGGACTCTGCTGCATTATTTAAGGACTCTGCTGCATTATTTAAGGACTTTGTTGCATTATTTAATGACTCTGCTGCGGTATTTAAGGACTCTGCTGCATTATTTAAGGACTTTGCTGCATTATTTAAGGACTTTGCTGCAGTAATTAAGGAATCTGCTGCATTATTTAAGGACTTTGTTGCATTATTTAAGGACTGTGCTGCATTGCTTAAGGACTCTGCTGCATTATTTAAGGACTTTGCTGCATTATTTAAGGACTTTGTTGCATTATTTAAGGACTCTGCTGCATTATTTAAGGACTTTGTTGCATTATTTAAGGACTCTGTTGCATTATTTAAGGACTTTGCTGCATTATTTAAGTACTCTGGTGCATTATTTAAGGACTTTGTTGCACTATTTAAGGACTCTGCTGCATTATTTAAGGACTTTGTTGCATTATTTAAGGACTCTGCTGCATTATTTAAGGACTTTGCTGCATTATTTAAGGACTCTGCTGCATTATTTAAGGACTTTGTTGCATTATTTAATGACTCTGCTGCGGTATTTAAGGACTCTTCTGCATTTTTTAAGGACTTTGCTGCATTATTTAAGGACTCTGCTTCATTATTTAAGGACTTTGTTGCATTATTTAAGGACTCTGCTGCATTATTTAAGGACTTTGCTGCATTATTTAAGGACTCTGCTGCATTATTTAAGGACTTTGTTGCACTATTTAATGACTCTGCTGCGGTATTTAAGGACTCTTCTGCATTATTTAAGGACTTTGCTGCATTATTTAAGGACTCTGCTTCATTATTTAAGGACTTTGTTGCATTATTTAAGGACTCTGCTGCATTATTTAAGGACTTTGTTGCATTATTTAAGGACTCTGCTGCATTATTTAAAGACTTTGCTGCATTATTTAAGTACTCTGGTGCATTATTTAAGGACTCTGCTGCATTATTTAAAGACTTTTCTGCATTATTTAAGTACTCTGGTGCATTATTTAAGGACTTTGTTGCATTATTTAAGTATGCTGCTGCGGTATTTAAGGCCTCTGCTGCATTATTTAAGGACTCTGCTGCATTATTAAGGACGTTGCTGCATTATTTAAGGACTTTATTGCATTATTTAAGGATTCTGCTAAATTATTTAAGGAATTTGCTGCATTATTTAAGTACTCTGCTGCATTATTTAAGGAGTTGGTTGCATTATTTAAGGACTTTGTTGCATTATTTAAGGATTCTGCTGCATTATTTAAGGACTTTGTTGCATTATTTAAGGACGCTGCTGCGGTATTTAAGGACTCTGCTACATTATATAAGGACTTTGCTGCATTATTTCAGGACTCGGCTGCATTATTAAGGGCGTTGCTGCATTTTATTTAAGGAATTTATTGCATTATTTAAGGACTCTGTGCATTATTTAAGGAATTTGCTGCATTATTTAAGGACTCTGCTGCATTATTTAATGACTCTGCTGCGGTATTTAAGGACTCTGCTGCATTATTTAAGCACTCTGCTGCTTTATTTATGGACTTTGCTGCATTATTTAAGGACTCTGCTGTGGTATTTTAAGACTCTGCTGCATTATTTAAGGACTTTGATGCATTATTTAAGAACTCTGCCGCAGTATTTAAGGACTCTGCTGCATTATTTAAGGTCTTTGATGCATTATTTAAGGACTCTTCTGAATTATTTAAGGACTTTGCTGCATTATTTAAGGACTTTGATGCATTATTTAAGGACGCTGCTGCATTATTTAAGGACTTTGCTGCATTATTTAAGGACTTTGATGTATTATTTAAGGACGCCGGTGCAGAATTTAAGTAATCTGCTGCATTATTTAAGGACTCTGCTGCATTATTTAAGGACTTTGCTGCATTATTTAAGGACTCTGCTGTATTATTAAGCACGTTGCTGCATTAATTAAGGACTTTATTGCATTATTTAAGGAATTTGATGCATTATTTAAGGACTCTGCTGCATTATTTAAGGACTTTGCTGCATTATTTAAGGACTCTGCTTCATTATTTAAGGACTTTGTTGCATTATTTAAGGACTCTGCTGCATTATTTAAAGACTTTGCTGCATTATTTAATTACTCTGGTGCATTATTTAAGGACTCTGCTGCATTATTTAAAGACTTTGCTGCATTATTTAAGTACTCTGGTGCATTATTTAAGGACTTTGTTGCTTTATTTAAGGACTTTGCTGCATTATTTAAGGACTTTGTTGCATTATTTAAGGACTCTGCTGCATTATTTAAGGACTTTGCTGCATTATTTAAGTATGCTGCTGCAGTATTTAAGGCCTCTGCTGCATTATTTAAGGACTCTGCTGCATTTTTAAGGACGTTGCTGCATTATTTAAGGACTGTATTGCATTATTTAAGGATTCTGCTGCATTATTTAAGGAATTTGCTGCATTATTTAAGGACTCTGCTGCATTATTTAAGGACTTTGTTGCATTATTTAATGACTCTGCTGGGGTATTTAAGGACTCTGCTGCATTATTTAAGGACTTTGTTGCATTATTTAAGGACTCTGCTGCATTATTTAAGGACTTTGCTGCATTATTTAAGGACTTTGATGCATTATTTAAGGACGCTGCTGCAGAATTTAAGTAATCTGCTGCATTATTTAAGGACTCTGCTGCATTATTTAAGGACTTTGCTGCATTATTTAAGGACTCTGCTGCATTATTTAAGGACTTTGTTGCATTATTTAATGACTCTGCTGCGGTATTTAAGGACTCTGCTGTATTATTTAAGGACTTTGCTGCATTATTTAAGGACTCTGCTTCATTATTTAAGGACTTTGTTGCATTATTTAAGGACTCTGCTGCATTCTTTAAGGACTTCGTTGCATTATTTAAGGACTCTGCTGCATTATTTAAAGACTTTGCTGCATTATTTAAGTACTCTGGTGCATGATTTAAGGACTCTGCTGCATTATTTAAGGACTTAGCTGCATTATTTAAGGACTCTGCTGCATTATTTAAGGACTTTGCTGCATTATTTAAGTATGCTGCTGCGGTATTTAAGGCCTCTGCTGCATTATTTAAGGACTCTGCTGCATTATTAAGGACGTTGCTGCATTATTTAAGGACTTTATTGCATTATTTAAGGATTCTGCTGCATTATTTAAGGAATTTGCTGCATTATTTAAGGACTCTGCTGCATTATTTAAGGACTTTGTTGCATTATTTAATGACTCTGCTGGGGTATTTAAGGACTCTGCTGCATTATTTAAGGGCTTTGCTGCATTATTTAAGGACTCTGCTGCAGTATTTAAGGACTCTGCTGCATTATTTAAGGACTTTGATGCATTATTTAAGGACGCTGCTGCAGAATTTAAGGAATCTGCTGCATTATTTAAGGACTTTGTTGCATTATTTAAGGACTATGCTGCATTATGTAAGGACTCTGCTGCATTATTTAAGGACTTTGCTGCATTATTTAATTACTCTGCTGCATTATTTAAGGACTTTGTTGCATTATTTAAGGACTCTGCTGCATTATTTAAGGACTTTGCTGCATTATTTAAGGACTTTGATGCATTATTTATGGACGCTGCTGCAGAATTTAAGTAATCTGCTGCATTATTTAAGGACTCTGCTGCATTATTTAAGGACTCTGCTGCATTATTTAAGGACTTTGTTGCATTATTTAATGACTCTGCTGCGGTATTTAAGGACTCTGCTGCATTATTTAAGGACTTTGCTGCATTATTTAAGGACTTTGCTGCAGTAATTAAGGAATCTGCTGCATTATTTAAGGACTTTGTTGCATTATTTAAGGACTGTGCTGCATTGCTTAAGGACTCTGCTGCATTATTTAAGGACTTTGCTGCATTATTTAAGGACTTTGTTGCATTATTTAAGGACTCTGCTGCATTATTTAAGGACTTTGTTGCATTATTTAAGGACTCTGTTGCATTATTTAAGGACTTTGCTGCATTATTTAAGTACTCTGGTGCATTATTTAAGGACTTTGTTGCACTATTTAAGGACTCTGCTGCATTATTTAAGGACTTTGTTGCATTATTTAAGGACTCTGCTGCATTATTTAAGGACTTTGCTGCATTATTTAAGGACTCTGCTGCATTATTTAAGGACTTTGTTGCATTATTTAATGACTCTGCTGCGGTATTTAAGGACTCTTCTGCATTTTTTAAGGACTTTGCTGCATTATTTAAGGACTCTGCTTCATTATTTAAGGACTTTGTTGCATTATTTAAGGACTCTGCTGCATTATTTAAGGACTTTGCTGCATTATTTAAGGACTCTGCTGCATTATTTAAGGACTTTGTTGCACTATTTAATGACTCTGCTGCGGTATTTAAGGACTCTTCTGCATTATTTAAGGACTTTGCTGCATTATTTAAGGACTCTGCTTCATTATTTAAGGACTTTGTTGCATTATTTAAGGACTCTGCTGCATTATTTAAGGACTTTGCTGCATTATTTAAGGACTCTGCTGCATTATTTAAGGACTTTGTTGCACTATTTAATGACTCTGCTGCGGTATTTAAGGACTCTTCTGCATTATTTAAGGACTTTGCTGCATTATTTAAGGACTCTGCTTCATTATTTAAGGACTTTGTTGCATTATTTAAGGACTCTGCTGCATTATTTAAGGACTTTGTTGCATTATTTAAGGACTCTGCTGCATTATTTAAAGACTTTGCTGCATTATTTAAGTACTCTGGTGCATTATTTAAGGACTCTGCTGCATTATTTAAAGACTTTTCTGCATTATTTAAGTACTCTGGTGCATTATTTAAGGACTTTGTTGCATTATTTAAGTATGCTGCTGCGGTATTTAAGGCCTCTGCTGCATTATTTAAGGACTCTGCTGCATTATTAAGGACGTTGCTGCATTATTTAAGGACTTTATTGCATTATTTAAGGATTCTGCTAAATTATTTAAGGAATTTGCTGCATTATTTAAGGACTCTGCTGCATTATTTAAGGACTTTGTTGCATTATTTAATGACTCTGCTGGGGTATTTAAGGACTCTGCTGCATTATTTAAGGGCTTTGCTGCATTATTTAAGGACTCTGCTGCAGTATTTAAGGACTCTGCTGCATTATTTAAGGACTTTGATGCATTATTTAAGGACGCTGCTGCAGAATTTAAGGAATCTGCTGCATTATTTAAGGACTTTGTTGCATTATTTAAGGACTATGCTGCATTATGTAAGGACTCTGCTGCATTATTTAAGGACTTTGCTGCATTATTTAATTACTCTGCTGCATTATTTAAGGACTCTGTTGCATTATTTAAGGACTCTGCTGCATTATTTAAGGACTTTGCTGCATTATTTAAGGACTCTGCTTCATTATTTAAGGACTTTGTTGCATTATTTAAGGACTCTGCTGCATTATTTAAAGACTTTGCTGCATTATTTAAGTACTCTGGTGCATTATTTAAGGACTCTGCTGCATTATTTAAAGACTTTGCTGCATTATTTAAGTACTCTGGTGCATTATTTAAGGACTTTGTTGCTTTATTTAAGGACTTTGCTGCATTATTTAAGGACTTTGTTGCATTATTTAAGGACTCTGCTGCATTATTTAAGGACTTTGCTGCATTATTTAAGTATGCTGCTGCAGTATTTAAGGCCTCTGCTGCATTATTTAAGGACTCTGCTGCATTTTTAAGGACGTTGCTGCATTATTTAAGGACTTTATTGCATTATTTAAGGATTCTGCTGCATTATTTAAGGAATTTGCTGCATTATTTAAGGACTCTGCTGCATTATTTAAGGACTTTGTTGCATTATTTAATGACTCTGCTGGGGTATTTAAGGACTCTGCTGCATTATTTAAGGACTTTGTTGCATTATTTAAGGACTCTGCTGCATTATTTAAGGACTTTGCTGCATTATTTAAGGACTTTGATGCATTATTTAAGGACGCTGCTGCAGAATTTAAGTAATCTGCTGCATTATTTAAGGACTCTGCTGCATTATTTAAGGACTTTGCTGCATTATTTAAGGACTCTGCTGCATTATTTAAGGACTTTGTTGCATTATTTAATGACTCTGCTGCGGTATTTAAGGACTCTGCTGTATTATTTAAGGACTATGCTGCATTATTTAAGGACTCTGCTTCATTATTTAAGGACTTTGTTGCATTATTTAAGGACTCTGCTGCATTCTTTAAGGACTTCGTTGCATTATTTAAGGACTCTGCTGCATTATTTAAAGACTTTGCTGCATTATTTAAGTACTCTGGTGCATTATTTAAGGACTCTGCTGCATTATTTAAGGACTTAGCTGCATTATTTAAGGACTCTGCTGCATTATTTAAGGACTTTGCTGCATTATTTAAGTATGCTGCTGCGGTATTTAAGGCCTCTGCTGCATTATTTAAGGACTCTGCTGCATTATTAAGGACGTTGCTGCATTATTTAAGGACTTTATTGCATTATTTAAGGATTCTGCTGCATTATTTAAGGAATTTGCTGCATTATTTAAGGACTCTGCTGCATTATTTAAGGACTTTGTTGCATTATTTAATGACTCTGCTGGGGTATTTAAGGACTCTGCTGCATTATTTAAGGGCTTTGCTGCATTATTTAAGGACTCTGCTGCAGTATTTAAGGACTCTGCTGCATTATTTAAGGACTTTGATGCATTATTTAAGGACGCTGCTGCAGAATTTAAGGAATCTGCTGCATTATTTAAGGACTTTGTTGCATTATTTAAGGACTATGCTGCATTATGTAAGGACTCTGCTGCATTATTTAAGGACTTTGCTGCATTATTTAATTACTCTGCTGCATTATTTAAGGACTTTGTTGCATTATTTAAGGACTCTGCTGCATTATTTAAGGACTTTGCTGCATTATTTAAGGACTTTGATGCATTATTTATGGACGCTGCTGCAGAATTTAAGTAATCTGCTGCATTATTTAAGGACTCTGCTGCATTATTTAAGGACTCTGCTGCATTATTTAAGGACTTTGTTGCATTATTTAATGACTCTGCTGCGGTATTTAAGGACTCTGCTGCATTATTTAAGGACTTTGCTGCATTATTTAAGGACTTTGCTGCAGTAATTAAGGAATCTGCTGCATTATTTAAGGACTTTGTTGCATTATTTAAGGACTGTGCTGCATTGCTTAAGGACTCTGCTGCATTATTTAAGGACTTTGCTGCATTATTTAAGGACTTTGTTGCATTATTTAAGGACTCTGCTGCATTATTTAAGGACTTTGTTGCATTATTTAAGGACTCTGTTGCATTATTTAAGGACTTTGCTGCATTATTTAAGTACTCTGGTGCATTATTTAAGGACTTTGTTGCACTATTTAAGGACTCTGCTGCATTATTTAAGGACTTTGTTGCATTATTTAAGGACTCTGCTGCATTATTTAAGGACTTTGCTGCATTATTTAAGGACTTTGCTGCATTATTTAAGGACTCTGCTGCATTATTTAAGGACTTTGTTGCATTATTTAATGACTCTGCTGCGGTATTTAAGGACTCTTCTGCATTTTTTAAGGACTTTGCTGCATTATTTAAGGACTCTGCTTCATTATTTAAGGACTTTGTTGCATTATTTAAGGACTCTGCTGCATTATTTAAGGACTTTGCTGCATTATTTAAGGACTCTGCTGCATTATTTAAGGACTTTGTTGCACTATTTAATGACTCTGCTGCGGTATTTAAGGACTCTTCTGCATTATTTAAGGACTTTGCTGCATTATTTAAGGACTCTGCTTCATTATTTAAGGACTTTGTTGCATTATTTAAGGACTCTGCTGCATTATTTAAGGACTTTGTTGCATTATTTAAGGACTCTGCTGCATTATTTAAAGACTTTGCTGCATTATTTAAGTACTCTGGTGCATTATTTAAGGACTCTGCTGCATTATTTAAAGACTTTTCTGCATTATTTAAGTACTCTGGTGCATTATTTAAGGACTTTGTTGCATTATTTAAGTATGCTGCTGCGGTATTTAAGGCCTCTGCTGCATTATTTAAGGACTCTGCTGCATTATTAAGGACGTTGCTGCATTATTTAAGGACTTTATTGCATTATTTAAGGATTCTGCTAAATTATTTAAGGAATTTGCTGCATTATTTAAGGACTCTGCTGCATTATTTAAGGACTTTGTTGCATTATTTAATGACTCTGCTGGGGTATTTAAGGACTCTGCTGCATTATTTAAGGGCTTTGCTGCATTATTTAAGGACTCTGCTGCAGTATTTAAGGACTCTGCTGCATTATTTAAGGACTTTGATGCATTATTTAAGGACGCTGCTGCAGAATTTAAGGAATCTGCTGCATTATTTAAGGACTTTGTTGCATTATTTAAGGACTATGCTGCATTATGTAAGGACTCTGCTGCATTATTTAAGGACTTTGCTGCATTATTTAATTACTCTGCTGCATTATTTAAGGACTCTGTTGCATTATTTAAGGACTCTGCTGCATTATTTAAGGACTTTGCTGCATTATTTAAGGACTTTGATGCATTATTTAAGGACGCTGCTGCAGAATTTAAGTAATCTGCTGCATTATTTAAGGACTCTGCTGCATTATTTAAGGACTTTGCTGCATTATTTAAGGACTCTGCTGCATTATTTAAGGACTTTGTTGCATTATTTAATGACTCTGCTGCGGTATTTAAGGACTCTGCTGCATTATTTAAGGACTTTGCTGCATTATTTAAGGACTTTGCGGCAGTAATTAAGGAATCTGCTGCATTATTTAAGAACTTTGTTGCATTATTTAAGGACTGTGCTGCATTGCTTAAGGACTCTGCTGCATTATTTAAGGACGTTGCTGCATTATTTAAGGACTTTGTTGCATTATTTAAGGACTCTGCTGCATTATTTAAGGACTTTGTTGCATTATTTAAGGACTCTGTTGCATTATTTAAGGACTTTGCTGCATTATTTAAGTACTCTGGTGCATTATTTAAGGACTTTGTTGCATTATTTAAGGACTCTGCTGCATTATTTAAGGACTTTGTTGCATTATTTAAGGACTCTGCTGCATTATTTAAGGACTTTGCTGCATTATTTAAGTATGCTGCTGCGGTATTTAAGGCCTCTGCTGCATTATTTAAGGACTTTGCTGCATTATTTAAGGACTCTTCTGCATTATTAAGGACGGTGCTGCATTATTTAAGTACTTTATTGCATTATTTAAGGATTCTGCTGCATTATTTAAAGAATTTGCTGCATTATTTAAGGACTCTGCTGCATTATTTAAGGACTTTGTTGCATCATTTAATGGCTCTGCTGCAGTATTTAAAGACTCTGTTGCATTATTTAAGGACTTTGATGCATTATTTAAGGAGGCTGCTGCAGAATTTAAGGAATCTGCTGCATTATTTAAGGACTTTGTTGCATTATTTAAGGACTCTGCTGCATTATTTAAGGACGCTGCTGCAGTATTTAAGGCCTCTTCTGCATTATTTAAGGATTTTGCTGCATTATTTAAGGACTCTACTGCATTATTAAGGACGTTGCTGCATTATTTAAGGACTTTATTGCATTATTTAAGGATTCTGCTGCATTATTTAAGGAATTAGCTGCATTATTTAAGTACTCTGCTGCATTATTTAAGGAGTTGGTTGCATTATTTAAGGACTTTGTTGCATTATTTAAGGATTCTGCTGCATTATTTAAGGACTTTGTTGCATTATTTAAGGACGCTGCTGCGGTATTTAAGGACTCTGCTACATTATATAAGGACTTTGCTGCATTATTTCAGGACTCGGCTGCATTATTAAGGGCGTTGCTGCATTTTATTTAAGGAATTTATTGCATTATTTAAGGACTCTGTGCATTATTTAAGGAATTTGCTGCATTATTTAAGGACTCTGCTGCATTATTTAAGGACTTTGATGCATTATTTAAGGACGCTGCTGCAGAATTTAAGGAATCTGCTGCATTATTTAAGGACTTTGTTGCATTATTTAAGGACTATGCTGCATTATGTAAGGACTCTGCTGCATTATTTAAGGACTTTGCTGCATTATTTAATTACTCTGCTGCATTATTTAAGGACTTTGTTGCATTATTTAAGGACTCTGCTGCATTATTTAAGGACTTTGCTGCATTATTTAAGGACTTTGATGCATTATTTATGGACTCTGCTGCAGAATTTAAGTAATCTGCTGCATTATTTAAGGACTCTGCTGCATTATTTAAGGACTCTGCTGCATTATTTAAGGACTTTGTTGCATTATTTAATGACTCTGCTGCGGTATTTAAGGACTCTGCTGCATTATTTAAGGACTTTGCTGCATTATTTAAGGACTTTGCTGCAGTAATTAAGGAATCTGCTGCATTATTTAAGGACTTTGTTGCATTATTTAAGGACTGTGCTGCATTGCTTAAGGACTCTGCTGCATTATTTAAGGACTTTGCTGCATTATTTAAGGACTTTGTTGCATTATTTAAGGACTCTGCTGCATTATTTAAGGACTTTGTTGCATTATTTAAGGACTCTGTTGCATTATTTAAGGACTTTGCTGCATTATTTAAGTACTCTGGTGCATTATTTAAGGACTTTGTTGCACTATTTAAGGACTCTGCTGCATTATTTAAGGACTTTGTTGCATTATTTAAGGACTCTGCTGCATTATTTAAGGACTTTGCTGCATTATTTAAGGACTCTGCTGCATTATTTAAGGACTTTGTTGCATTATTTAATGACTCTGCTGCGGTATTTAAGGACTCTTCTGCATTTTTTAAGGACTTTGCTGCATTATTTAAGGACTCTACTGCATTATTAAGGACGTTGCTGCATTATTTAAGGACTTTATTGCATTATTTAAGGATTCTGCTGCATTATTTAAGGAATTAGCTGCATTATTTAAGTACTCTGCTGCATTATTTAAGGAGTTGGTTGCATTATTTAAGGACTTTGTTGCATTATTTAAGGATTCTGCTGCATTATTTAAGGACTTTGTTGCATTATTTAAGGACGCTGCTGCGGTATTTAAGGACTCTGCTACATTATATAAGGACTTTGCTGCATTATTTCAGGACTCGGCTGCATTATTAAGGGCGTTGCTGCATTTTATTTAAGGAATTTATTGCATTATTTAAGGACTCTGTGCATTATTTAAGGAATTTGCTGCATTATTTAAGGACTCTGCTGCATTATTTAATGACTCTGCTGCGGTATTTAAGGACTCTGCTGCATTATTTAAGCACTCTGCTGCTTTATTTATGGACTTTGCTGCATTATTTAAGGACTCTGCTGTGGTATTTTAAGACTCTGCTGCATTATTTAAGGACTTTGATGCATTATTTAAGAACTCTGCCGCAGTATTTAAGGACTCTGCTGCATTATTTAAGGTCTTTGATGCATTATTTAAGGACTCTTCTGAATTATTTAAGGACTTTGCTGCATTATTTAAGGACTTTGATGCATTATTTAAGGACTCTGCTGCATTATTTAAGGACTTTGCTGCATTATTTAAGGACTCTGCTGTATTATTAAGCACGTTGCTGCATTAATTAAGGACTTTATTGCATTATTTAAGGAATTTGATGCATTATTTAAGGACTCTGCTGCATTATTTAAGGACTTTGCTGCATTATTTAAGGACTCTGCTTCATTATTTAAGGACTTTGTTGCATTATTTAAGGACTCTGCTGCATTATTTAAAGACTTTGCTGCATTATTTAAGTACTCTGGTGCATTATTTAAGGACTCTGCTGCATTATTTAAAGACTTTGCTGCATTATTTAAGTACTCTGGTGCATTATTTAAGGACTTTGTTGCTTTATTTAAGGACTTTGCTGCATTATTTAAGGACTTTGTTGCATTATTTAAGGACTCTGCTGCATTATTTAAGGACTTTGCTGCATTATTTAAGTATGCTGCTGCAGTATTTAAGGCCTCTGCTGCATTATTTAAGGACTCTGCTGCATTTTTAAGGACGTTGCTGCATTATTTAAGGACTTTATTGCATTATTTAAGGATTCTGCTGCATTATTTAAGGAATTTGCTGCATTATTTAAGGACTCTGCTGCATTATTTAAGGACTTTGTTGCATTATTTAATGACTCTGCTGGGGTATTTAAGGACTCTGCTGCATTATTTAAGGACTTTGTTGCATTATTTAAGGACTCTGCTGCATTATTTAAGGACTTTGCTGCATTATTTAAGGACTTTGATGCATTATTTAAGGACGCTGCTGCATTATTTAAGGACTTTGTTGCATTATTTAATGACTCTGCTGCGGTATTTAAGGACTCTGCTGTATTATTTAAGGACTTTGCTGCATTATTTAAGGACTCTGCTTCATTATTTAAGGACTTTGTTGCATTATTTAAGGACTCTGCTGCATTCTTTAAGGACTTCGTTGCATTATTTAAGGACTCTGCTGCATTATTTAAAGACTTTGCTGCATTATTTAAGTACTCTGGTGCATTATTTAAGGACTCTGCTGCATTATTTAAGGACTTAGCTGCATTATTTAAGGACTCTGCTGCATTATTTAAGGACTTTGCTGCATTATTTAAGTATGCTGCTGCGGTATTTAAGGCCTCTGCTGCATTATTTAAGGACTCTGCTGCATTATTAAGGACGTTGCTGCATTATTTAAGGACTTTATTGCATTATTTAAGGATTCTGCTGCATTATTTAAGGAATTTGCTGCATTATTTAAGGACTCTGCTGCATTATTTAAGGACTTTGTTGCATTATTTAATGACTCTGCTGGGGTATTTAAGGACTCTGCTGCATTATTTAAGGGCTTTGCTGCATTATTTAAGGACTCTGCTGCAGTATTTAAGGACTCTGCTGCATTATTTAAGGACTTTGATGCATTATTTAAGGACGCTGCTGCAGAATTTAAGGAATCTGCTGCATTATTTAAGGACTTTGTTGCATTATTTAAGGACTATGCTGCATTATGTAAGGACTCTGCTGCATTATTTAAGGACTTTGCTGCATTATTTAATTACTCTGCTGCATTATTTAAGGACTTTGTTGCATTATTTAAGGACTCTGCTGCATTATTTTAGGACTTTGCTGCATTATTTAAGGACTTTGATGCATTATTTATGGACGCTGCTGCAGAATTTAAGTAATCTGCTGCATTATTTAAGGACTTTGTTGCATTATTTAAGGACTATGCTGCATTATGTAAGGACTCTGCTGCATTATTTAAGGACTTTGCTGCATTATTTAATTACTCTGCTGCATTATTTAAGGACTTTGCTGCATTATTTAAGGACTCTGCTGCATTATTTAAGGACTTTGTTGCATTATTTAATGACTCTGCTGCGGTATTTAAGGACTCTGCTGCATTATTTAAGGACTTTGCTGCATTATTTAAGGACTTTGCTGCAGTAATTAAGGAATCTGCTGCATTATTTAAGGACTTTGTTGCATTATTTAAGGACTGTGCTGCATTGCTTAAGGACTCTGCTGCATTATTTAAGGACTTTGCTGCATTATTTAAGGACTTTGTTGCATTATTTAAGGACTCTGCTGCATTATTTAAGGACTTTGTTGCATTATTTAAGGACTCTGTTGCATTATTTAAGGACTTTGCTGCATTATTTAAGTACTCTGGTGCATTATTTAAGGACTTTGTTGCATTATTTAAGGACTCTGCTGCATTATTTAAGGACTTTGTTGCATTATTTAAGGACTCTGTTGCATTATTTAAGGACTTTGCTGCACTATTTAAGGACTCTGCTGCATTATTTAAGGACTTTGTTGCATTATTTAAGGACTCTGCTGCATTATTTAAGGACTTTGCTGCATTATTTAAGGACTCTGCTGCATTATTTAAGGACTTTGTTGCATTATTTAATGACTCTGCTGCGGTATTTAAGGACTCTTCTGCATTTTTTAAGGACTTTGCTGCATTATTTAAGGACTCTGCTTCATTATTTAAGGACTTTGTTGCATTATTTAAGGACTGTGCTGCATTGCTTAAGGACTCTGCTGCATTATTTAAGGACGTTGCTGCATTATTTAAGGACTTTGTTGCATTATTTAAGGACTCTGCTGCATTATTTAAGGACTTTGTTGCATTATTTAAGGACTCTGTTGCATTATTTAAGGACTTTGCTGCATTATTTAAGTACTCTGGTGCATTATTTAAGGACTTTGTTGCATTATTTAAGGACTCTGCTGCATTATTTAAGGACTTTGTTGCATTATTTAAGGACTCTGCTGCATTATTTAAGGACTTTGCTGCATTATTTAAGTATGCTGCTGCGGTATTTAAGGCCTCTGCTGCATTATTTAAGGACTTTGCTGCATTATTTAAGGACTCTTCTGCATTATTAAGGACGGTGCTGCATTATTTAAGTACTTTATTGCATTATTTAAGGATTCTGCTGCATTATTTAAAGAATTTGCTGCATTATTTAAGGACTCTGCTGCATTATTTAAGGACTTTGTTGCATCATTTAATGACTCTGCTGCAGTATTTAAAGACTCTGTTGCATTATTTAAGGACTTTGATGCATTATTTAAGGAGGCTGCTGCAGAATTTAAGGAATCTGCTGCATTATTTAAGGACTTTGTTGCATTATTTAAGGACTCTGCTGCATTATTTAAGGACGCTGCTGCAGTATTTAAGGCCTCTTCTGCATTATTTAAGGATTTTGCTGCATTATTTAAGGACTCTACTGCATTATTAAGGACGTTGCTGCATTATTTAAGGACTTTATTGCATTATTTAAGGATTCTGCTGCATTATTTAAGGAATTAGCTGCATTATTTAAGTACTCTGCTGCATTATTTAAGGAGTTGGTTGCATTATTTAAGGACTTTGTTGCATTATTTAAGGATTCTGCTGCATTATTTAAGGACTTTGTTGCATTATTTAAGGACGCTGCTGCGGTATTTAAGGACTCTGCTACATTATATAAGGACTTTGCTGCATTATTTCAGGACTCGGCTGCATTATTAAGGGCGTTGCTGCATTTTATTTAAGGAATTTATTGCATTATTTAAGGACTCTGTGCATTATTTAAGGAATTTGCTGCATTATTTAAGGACTCTGCTGCATTATTTAATGACTCTGCTGCGGTATTTAAGGACTCTGCTGCATTATTTAAGCACTCTGCTGCTTTATTTATGGACTTTGCTGCATTATTTAAGGACTCTGCTGTGGTATTTTAAGACTCTGCTGCATTATTTAAGGACTTTGATGCATTATTTAAGAACTCTGCCGCAGTATTTAAGGACTCTGCTGCATTATTTAAGGTCTTTGATGCATTATTTAAGGACTCTTCTGAATTATTTAAGGACTTTGCTGCATTATTTAAGGACTTTGATGCATTATTTAAGGACTCTGCTGCATTATTTAAGGACTTTGCTGCATTATTTAAGGACTCTGCTGTATTATTAAGCACGTTGCTGCATTAATTAAGGACTTTATTGCATTATTTAAGGAATTTGATGCATTATTTAAGGACTCTGCTGCATTATTTAAGGACTTTGCTGCATTATTTAAGGACTCTGCTTCATTATTTAAGGACTTTGTTGCATTATTTAAGGACTCTGCTGCATTATTTAAAGACTTTGCTGCATTATTTAAGTACTCTGGTGCATTATTTAAGGACTCTGCTGCATTATTTAAAGACTTTGCTGCATTATTTAAGTACTCTGGTGCATTATTTAAGGACTTTGTTGCTTTATTTAAGGACTTTGCTGCATTATTTAAGGACTTTGTTGCATTATTTAAGGACTCTGCTGCATTATTTAAGGACTTTGTTGCATTATTTAATGACTCTGCTGCGGTATTTAAGGACTCTGCTGCATTATTTAAGGACTTTGCTGCATTATTTAAGGACTTTGCTGCAGTAATTAAGGAATCTGCTGCATTATTTAAGGACTTTGTTGCATTATTTAAGGACTGTGCTGCATTGCTTAAGGACTCTGCTGCATTATTTAAGGACTTTGCTGCATTATTTAAGGACTTTGTTGCATTATTTAAGGACTCTGCTGCATTATTTAAGGACTTTGTTGCATTATTTAAGGACTCTGTTGCATTATTTAAGGACTTTGCTGCATTATTTAAGTACTCTGGTGCATTATTTAAGGACTTTGTTGCACTATTTAAGGACTCTGCTGCATTATTTAAGGACTTTGTTGCATTATTTAAGGACTCTGCTGCATTATTTAAGGACTTTGCTGCATTATTTAAGGACTCTGCTGCATTATTTAAGGACTTTGTTGCATTATTTAATGACTCTGCTGCGGTATTTAAGGACTCTTCTGCATTTTTTAAGGACTTTGCTGCATTATTTAAGGACTCTGCTTCATTATTTAAGGACTTTGTTGCATTATTTAAGGACTCTGCTGCATTATTTAAGGACTTTGCTGCATTATTTAAGGACTCTGCTGCATTATTTAAGGACTTTGTTGCACTATTTAATGACTCTGCTGCGGTATTTAAGGACTCTTCTGCATTATTTAAGGACTTTGCTGCATTATTTAAGGACTCTGCTTCATTATTTAAGGACTTTGTTGCATTATTTAAGGACTCTGCTGCATTATTTAAGGACTTTGTTGCATTATTTAAGGACTATGCTGCATTATGTAAGGACTCTGCTGCATTATTTAAGGACTTTGTTGCATTATTTAAGGACTCTGCTGCATTATTTAAGGACGCTGCTGCAGTATTTAAGGCCTCTTCTGCATTATTTAAGGATTTTGCTGCATTATTTAAGGACTCTACTGCATTATTAAGGACGTTGCTGCATTATTTAAGGACTTTATTGCATTATTTAAGGATTCTGCTGCATTATTTAAGGAATTAGCTGCATTATTTAAGTACTCTGCTGCATTATTTAAGGAGTTGGTTGCATTATTTAAGGACTTTGTTGCATTATTTAAGGATTCTGCTGCATTATTTAAGGACTTTGTTGCATTATTTAAGGACGCTGCTGCGGTATTTAAGGACTCTGCTACATTATATAAGGACTTTGCTGCATTATTTCAGGACTCGGCTGCATTATTAAGGGCGTTGCTGCATTTTATTTAAGGAATTTATTGCATTATTTAAGGACTCTGTGCATTATTTAAGGAATTTGCTGCATTATTTAAGGACTCTGCTGCATTATTTAATGACTCTCCTGCGGTATTTAAGGACTCTGCTGCATTATTTAAGCACTCTGCTGCTTTATTTATGGACTTTGCTGCATTATTTAAGGACTCTGCTGTGGTATTTTAAGACTCTGCTGCATTATTTAAGGACTTTGATGCATTATTTAAGAACTCTGCCGCAGTATTTAAGGACTCTGCTGCATTATTTAAGGTCTTTGATGCATTATTTAAGGACTCTTCTGAATTATTTAAGGACTTTGCTGCATTATTTAAGGACTTTGATGCATTATTTAAGGACGCTGCTGCAGAATTTAAGTAATCTGCTGCATTATTTAAGGACTCTGCTGCATTATTTAAGGACTTTGCTGCATTATTTAAGGACTCTGCTGCATTATTTAAGGACTTTGTTGCATTATTTAATGACTCTGCTGCGGTATTTAAGGACTCTGCTGCATTATTTAAGGACTTTGCTGCATTATTTAAGGACTTTGCTGCAGTAATTAAGGAATCTGCTGCATTATTTAAGGACTTTGTTGCATTATTTAAGGACTGTGCTGCATTGCTTAAGGACTCTGCTGCATTATTTAAGGACTTTGCTGCATTATTTAAGGACTTTGTTGCATTATTTAAGGACTCTGCTGCATTATTTAAGGACTTTGTTGCATTATTTAAGGACTCTGTTGCATTATTTAAGGACTTTGCTGCATTATTTAAGTACTCTGGTGCATTATTTAAGGACTTTGTTGCATTATTTAAGGACTCTGCTGCATTATTTAAGGACTTTGTTGCATTATTTAAGGACTCTGTTGCATTATTTAAGGACTTTGCTGCACTATTTAAGGACTCTGCTGCATTATTTAAGGACTTTGTTGCATTATTTAAGGACTCTGCTGCATTATTTAAGGACTTTGCTGCATTATTTAAGGACTCTGCTGCATTATTTAAGGACTTTGTTGCATTATTTAATGACTCTGCTGCGGTATTTAAGGACTCTTCTGCATTTTTTAAGGACTTTGCTGCATTATTTAAGGACTCTGCTTCATTATTTAAGGACTTTGTTGCATTATTTAAGGACTGTGCTGCATTGCTTAAGGACTCTGCTGCATTATTTAAGGACGTTGCTGCATTATTTAAGGACTTTGTTGCATTATTTAAGGACTCTGCTGCATTATTTAAGGACTTTGTTGCATTATTTAAGGACTCTGTTGCATTATTTAAGGACTTTGCTGCATTATTTAAGTACTCTGGTGCATTATTTAAGGACTTTGTTGCATTATTTAAGGACTCTGCTGCATTATTTAAGGACTTTGTTGCATTATTTAAGGACTCTGCTGCATTATTTAAGGACTTTGCTGCATTATTTAAGTATGCTGCTGCGGTATTTAAGGCCTCTGCTGCATTATTTAAGGACTTTGCTGCATTATTTAAGGACTCTTCTGCATTATTAAGGACGGTGCTGCATTATTTAAGTACTTTATTGCATTATTTAAGGATTCTGCTGCATTATTTAAAGAATTTGCTGCATTATTTAAGGACTCTGCTGCATTATTTAAGGACTTTGTTGCATCATTTAATGACTCTGCTGCAGTATTTAAAGACTCTGTTGCATTATTTAAGGACTTTGATGCATTATTTAAGGAGGCTGCTGCAGAATTTAAGGAATCTGCTGCATTATTTAAGGACTTTGTTGCATTATTTAAGGACTCTGCTGCATTATTTAAGGACGCTGCTGCAGTATTTAAGGCCTCTTCTGCATTATTTAAGGATTTTGCTGCATTATTTAAGGACTCTACTGCATTATTAAGGACGTTGCTGCATTATTTAAGGACTTTATTGCATTATTTAAGGATTCTGCTGCATTATTTAAGGAATTAGCTGCATTATTTAAGTACTCTGCTGCATTATTTAAGGAGTTGGTTGCATTATTTAAGGACTTTGTTGCATTATTTAAGGATTCTGCTGCATTATTTAAGGACTTTGTTGCATTATTTAAGGACGCTGCTGCGGTATTTAAGGACTCTGCTACATTATATAAGGACTTTGCTGCATTATTTCAGGACTCGGCTGCATTATTAAGGGCGTTGCTGCATTTTATTTAAGGAATTTATTGCATTATTTAAGGACTCTGTGCATTATTTAAGGAATTTGCTGCATTATTTAAGGACTCTGCTGCATTATTTAATGACTCTGCTGCGGTATTTAAGGACTCTGCTGCATTATTTAAGCACTCTGCTGCTTTATTTATGGACTTTGCTGCATTATTTAAGGACTCTGCTGTGGTATTTTAAGACTCTGCTGCATTATTTAAGGACTTTGATGCATTATTTAAGAACTCTGCCGCAGTATTTAAGGACTCTGCTGCATTATTTAAGGTCTTTGATGCATTATTTAAGGACTCTTCTGAATTATTTAAGGACTTTGCTGCATTATTTAAGGACTTTGATGCATTATTTAAGGACTCTGCTGCATTATTTAAGGACTTTGCTGCATTATTTAAGGACTCTGCTGTATTATTAAGCACGTTGCTGCATTAATTAAGGACTTTATTGCATTATTTAAGGAATTTGATGCATTATTTAAGGACTCTGCTGCATTATTTAAGGACTTTGCTGCATTATTTAAGGACTCTGCTTCATTATTTAAGGACTTTGTTGCATTATTTAAGGACTCTGCTGCATTATTTAAAGACTTTGCTGCATTATTTAAGTACTCTGGTGCATTATTTAAGGACTCTGCTGCATTATTTAAAGACTTTGCTGCATTATTTAAGTACTCTGGTGCATTATTTAAGGACTTTGTTGCTTTATTTAAGGACTTTGCTGCATTATTTAAGGACTTTGTTGCATTATTTAAGGACTCTGCTGCATTATTTAAGGACTTTGCTGCATTATTTAAGTATGCTGCTGCAGTATTTAAGGCCTCTGCTGCATTATTTAAGGACTCTGCTGCATTTTTAAGGACGTTGCTGCATTATTTAAGGACTTTATTGCATTATTTAAGGATTCTGCTGCATTATTTAAGGAATTTGCTGCATTATTTAAGGACTCTGCTGCATTATTTAAGGACTTTGTTGCATTATTTAATGACTCTGCTGGGGTATTTAAGGACTCTGCTGCATTATTTAAGGACTTTGTTGCATTATTTAAGGACTCTGCTGCATTATTTAAGGACTTTGCTGCATTATTTAAGGACTTTGATGCATTATTTAAGGACGCTGCTGCATTATTTAAGGACTTTGTTGCATTATTTAATGACTCTGCTGCGGTATTTAAGGACTCTGCTGTATTATTTAAGGACTTTGCTGCATTATTTAAGGACTCTGCTTCATTATTTAAGGACTTTGTTGCATTATTTAAGGACTCTGCTGCATTCTTTAAGGACTTCGTTGCATTATTTAAGGACTCTGCTGCATTATTTAAAGACTTTGCTGCATTATTTAAGTACTCTGGTGCATTATTTAAGGACTCTGCTGCATTATTTAAGGACTTAGCTGCATTATTTAAGGACTCTGCTGCATTATTTAAGGACTTTGCTGCATTATTTAAGTATGCTGCTGCGGTATTTAAGGCCTCTGCTGCATTATTTAAGGACTCTGCTGCATTATTAAGGACGTTGCTGCATTATTTAAGGACTTTATTGCATTATTTAAGGATTCTGCTGCATTATTTAAGGAATTTGCTGCATTATTTAAGGACTCTGCTGCATTATTTAAGGACTTTGTTGCATTATTTAATGACTCTGCTGGGGTATTTAAGGACTCTGCTGCATTATTTAAGGGCTTTGCTGCATTATTTAAGGACTCTGCTGCAGTATTTAAGGACTCTGCTGCATTATTTAAGGACTTTGATGCATTATTTAAGGACGCTGCTGCAGAATTTAAGGAATCTGCTGCATTATTTAAGGACTTTGTTGCATTATTTAAGGACTATGCTGCATTATGTAAGGACTCTGCTGCATTATTTAAGGACTTTGCTGCATTATTTAATTACTCTGCTGCATTATTTAAGGACTTTGTTGCATTATTTAAGGACTCTGCTGCATTATTTTAGGACTTTGCTGCATTATTTAAGGACTTTGATGCATTATTTATGGACGCTGCTGCAGAATTTAAGTAATCTGCTGCATTATTTAAGGACTTTGTTGCATTATTTAAGGACTATGCTGCATTATGTAAGGACTCTGCTGCATTATTTAAGGACTTTGCTGCATTATTTAATTACTCTGCTGCATTATTTAAGGACTTTGCTGCATTATTTAAGGACTCTGCTGCATTATTTAAGGACTTTGTTGCATTATTTAATGACTCTGCTGCGGTATTTAAGGACTCTGCTGCATTATTTAAGGACTTTGCTGCATTATTTAAGGACTTTGCTGCAGTAATTAAGGAATCTGCTGCATTATTTAAGGACTTTGTTGCATTATTTAAGGACTGTGCTGCATTGCTTAAGGACTCTGCTGCATTATTTAAGGACTTTGCTGCATTATTTAAGGACTTTGTTGCATTATTTAAGGACTCTGCTGCATTATTTAAGGACTTTGTTGCATTATTTAAGGACTCTGTTGCATTATTTAAGGACTTTGCTGCATTATTTAAGTACTCTGGTGCATTATTTAAGGACTTTGTTGCATTATTTAAGGACTCTGCTGCATTATTTAAGGACTTTGTTGCATTATTTAAGGACTCTGTTGCATTATTTAAGGACTTTGCTGCACTATTTAAGGACTCTGCTGCATTATTTAAGGACTTTGTTGCATTATTTAAGGACTCTGCTGCATTATTTAAGGACTTTGCTGCATTATTTAAGGACTCTGCTGCATTATTTAAGGACTTTGTTGCATTATTTAATGACTCTGCTGCGGTATTTAAGGACTCTTCTGCATTTTTTAAGGACTTTGCTGCATTATTTAAGGACTCTGCTTCATTATTTAAGGACTTTGTTGCATTATTTAAGGACTGTGCTGCATTGCTTAAGGACTCTGCTGCATTATTTAAGGACGTTGCTGCATTATTTAAGGACTTTGTTGCATTATTTAAGGACTCTGCTGCATTATTTAAGGACTTTGTTGCATTATTTAAGGACTCTGTTGCATTATTTAAGGACTTTGCTGCATTATTTAAGTACTCTGGTGCATTATTTAAGGACTTTGTTGCATTATTTAAGGACTCTGCTGCATTATTTAAGGACTTTGTTGCATTATTTAAGGACTCTGCTGCATTATTTAAGGACTTTGCTGCATTATTTAAGTATGCTGCTGCGGTATTTAAGGCCTCTGCTGCATTATTTAAGGACTTTGCTGCATTATTTAAGGACTCTTCTGCATTATTAAGGACGGTGCTGCATTATTTAAGTACTTTATTGCATTATTTAAGGATTCTGCTGCATTATTTAAAGAATTTGCTGCATTATTTAAGGACTCTGCTGCATTATTTAAGGACTTTGTTGCATCATTTAATGACTCTGCTGCAGTATTTAAAGACTCTGTTGCATTATTTAAGGACTTTGATGCATTATTTAAGGAGGCTGCTGCAGAATTTAAGGAATCTGCTGCATTATTTAAGGACTTTGTTGCATTATTTAAGGACTCTGCTGCATTATTTAAGGACGCTGCTGCAGTATTTAAGGCCTCTTCTGCATTATTTAAGGATTTTGCTGCATTATTTAAGGACTCTACTGCATTATTAAGGACGTTGCTGCATTATTTAAGGACTTTATTGCATTATTTAAGGATTCTGCTGCATTATTTAAGGAATTAGCTGCATTATTTAAGTACTCTGCTGCATTATTTAAGGAGTTGGTTGCATTATTTAAGGACTTTGTTGCATTATTTAAGGATTCTGCTGCATTATTTAAGGACTTTGTTGCATTATTTAAGGACGCTGCTGCGGTATTTAAGGACTCTGCTACATTATATAAGGACTTTGCTGCATTATTTCAGGACTCGGCTGCATTATTAAGGGCGTTGCTGCATTTTATTTAAGGAATTTATTGCATTATTTAAGGACTCTGTGCATTATTTAAGGAATTTGCTGCATTATTTAAGGACTCTGCTGCATTATTTAATGACTCTGCTGCGGTATTTAAGGACTCTGCTGCATTATTTAAGCACTCTGCTGCTTTATTTATGGACTTTGCTGCATTATTTAAGGACTCTGCTGTGGTATTTTAAGACTCTGCTGCATTATTTAAGGACTTTGATGCATTATTTAAGAACTCTGCCGCAGTATTTAAGGACTCTGCTGCATTATTTAAGGTCTTTGATGCATTATTTAAGGACTCTTCTGAATTATTTAAGGACTTTGCTGCATTATTTAAGGACTTTGATGCATTATTTAAGGACTCTGCTGCATTATTTAAGGACTTTGCTGCATTATTTAAGGACTCTGCTGTATTATTAAGCACGTTGCTGCATTAATTAAGGACTTTATTGCATTATTTAAGGAATTTGATGCATTATTTAAGGACTCTGCTGCATTATTTAAGGACTTTGCTGCATTATTTAAGGACTCTGCTTCATTATTTAAGGACTTTGTTGCATTATTTAAGGACTCTGCTGCATTATTTAAAGACTTTGCTGCATTATTTAAGTACTCTGGTGCATTATTTAAGGACTCTGCTGCATTATTTAAAGACTTTGCTGCATTATTTAAGTACTCTGGTGCATTATTTAAGGACTTTGTTGCTTTATTTAAGGACTTTGCTGCATTATTTAAGGACTTTGTTGCATTATTTAAGGACTCTGCTGCATTATTTAAGGACTTTGCTGCATTATTTAAGTATGCTGCTGCAGTATTTAAGGCCTCTGCTGCATTATTTAAGGACTCTGCTGCATTTTTAAGGACGTTGCTGCATTATTTAAGGACTTTATTGCATTATTTAAGGATTCTGCTGCATTATTTAAGGAATTTGCTGCATTATTTAAGGACTCTGCTGCATTATTTAAGGACTTTGTTGCATTATTTAATGACTCTGCTGGGGTATTTAAGGACTCTGCTGCATTATTTAAGGACTTTGTTGCATTATTTAAGGACTCTGCTGCATTATTTAAGGACTTTGCTGCATTATTTAAGGACTTTGATGCATTATTTAAGGACGCTGCTGCATTATTTAAGGACTTTGTTGCATTATTTAATGACTCTGCTGCGGTATTTAAGGACTCTGCTGTATTATTTAAGGACTTTGCTGCATTATTTAAGGACTCTGCTTCATTATTTAAGGACTTTGTTGCATTATTTAAGGACTCTGCTGCATTCTTTAAGGACTTCGTTGCATTATTTAAGGACTCTGCTGCATTATTTAAAGACTTTGCTGCATTATTTAAGTACTCTGGTGCATTATTTAAGGACTCTGCTGCATTATTTAAGGACTTAGCTGCATTATTTAAGGACTCTGCTGCATTATTTAAGGACTTTGCTGCATTATTTAAGTATGCTGCTGCGGTATTTAAGGCCTCTGCTGCATTATTTAAGGACTCTGCTGCATTATTAAGGACGTTGCTGCATTATTTAAGGACTTTATTGCATTATTTAAGGATTCTGCTGCATTATTTAAGGAATTTGCTGCATTATTTAAGGACTCTGCTGCATTATTTAAGGACTTTGTTGCATTATTTAATGACTCTGCTGGGGTATTTAAGGACTCTGCTGCATTATTTAAGGGCTTTGCTGCATTATTTAAGGACTCTGCTGCAGTATTTAAGGACTCTGCTGCATTATTTAAGGACTTTGATGCATTATTTAAGGACGCTGCTGCAGAATTTAAGGAATCTGCTGCATTATTTAAGGACTTTGTTGCATTATTTAAGGACTATGCTGCATTATGTAAGGACTCTGCTGCATTATTTAAGGACTTTGCTGCATTATTTAATTACTCTGCTGCATTATTTAAGGACTTTGTTGCATTATTTAAGGACTCTGCTGCATTATTTTAGGACTTTGCTGCATTATTTAAGGACTTTGATGCATTATTTATGGACGCTGCTGCAGAATTTAAGTAATCTGCTGCATTATTTAAGGACTCTGCTGCATTATTTAAGGACTCTGCTGCATTATTTAAGGACTCTGCTGCATTATTTAAGGACTTTGTTGCATTATTTAATGACTCTGCTGCGGTATTTAAGGACTCTGCTGCATTATTTAAGGACTTTGCTGCATTATTTAAGGACTTTGCTGCAGTAATTAAGGAATCTGCTGCATTATTTAAGGACTTTGTTGCATTATTTAAGGACTGTGCTGCATTGCTTAAGGACTCTGCTGCATTATTTAAGGACTTTGCTGCATTATTTAAGGACTTTGTTGCATTATTTAAGGACTCTGCTGCATTATTTAAGGACTTTGTTGCATTATTTAAGGACTCTGTTGCATTATTTAAGGACTTTGCTGCATTATTTAAGTACTCTGGTGCATTATTTAAGGACTTTGTGGCACTATTTAAGGACTCTGCTGCATTATTTAAGGACTTTGTTGCATTATTTAAGGACTCTGCTGCATTATTTAAGGACTTTGCTGCATTATTTAAGGACTCTGCTGCATTATTTAAGGACTTTGTTGCATTATTTAATGACTCTGCTGCGGTATTTAAGGACTCTTCTGCATTTTTTAAGGACTTTGCTGCATTATTTAAGGACTCTGCTTCATTATTTAAGGACTTTGTTGCATTATTTAAGGACTGTGCTGCATTGCTTAAGGACTCTGCTGCATTATTTAAGGACGTTGCTGCATTATTTAAGGACTTTGTTGCATTATTTAAGGACTCTGCTGCATTATTTAAGGACTTTGTTGCATTATTTAAGGACTTTGCTGCATTATTTAAGTACTCTGGTGCATTATTTAAGGACTTTGTTGCATTATTTAAGGACTCTGCTGCATTATTTAAGGACTTTGTTGCATTATTTAAGGACTCTGCTGCATTATTTAAGGACTTTGCTGCATTATTTAAGTATGCTGCTGCGGTATTTAAGGCCTCTGCTGCATTATTTAAGGACTTTGCTGCATTATTTAAGGACTCTTCTGCATTATTAAGGACGGTGCTGCATTATTTAAGTACTTTATTGCATTATTTAAGGATTCTGCTGCATTATTTAAAGAATTTGCTGCATTATTTAAGGACTCTGCTGCATTATTTAAGGACTTTGTTGCATCATTTAATGACTCTGCTGCAGTATTTAAAGACTCTGTTGCATTATTTAAGGACTTTGATGCATTATTTAAGGAGGCTGCTGCAGAATTTAAGGAATCTGCTGCATTATTTAAGGACTTTGTTGCATTATTTAAGGACTCTGCTGCATTATTTAAGGACGCTGCTGCAGTATTTAAGGCCTCTTCTGCATTATTTAAGGATTTTGCTGCATTATTTAAGGACTCTACTGCATTATTAAGGACGTTGCTGCATTATTTAAGGACTTTATTGCATTATTTAAGGATTCTGCTGCATTATTTAAGGAATTAGCTGCATTATTTAAGTACTCTGCTGCATTATTTAAGGAGTTGGTTGCATTATTTAAGGACTTTGTTGCATTATTTAAGGATTCTGCTGCATTATTTAAGGACTTTGTTGCATTATTTAAGGACGCTGCTGCGGTATTTAAGGACTCTGCTACATTATATAAGGACTTTGCTGCATTATTTCAGGACTCGGCTGCATTATTAAGGGCGTTGCTGCATTTTATTTAAGGAATTTATTGCATTATTTAAGGACTCTGTGCATTATTTAAGGAATTTGCTGCATTATTTAAGGACTCTGCTGCATTATTTAATGACTCTGCTGCGGTATTTAAGGACTCTGCTGCATTATTTAAGCACTCTGCTGCTTTATTTATGGACTTTGCTGCATTATTTAAGGACTCTGCTGTGGTATTTTAAGACTCTGCTGCATTATTTAAGGACTTTGATGCATTATTTAAGAACTCTGCCGCAGTATTTAAGGACTCTGCTGCATTATTTAAGGTCTTTGATGCATTATTTAAGGACTCTTCTGAATTATTTAAGGACTTTGCTGCATTATTTAAGGACTTTGATGCATTATTTAAGGATGCTGCTGCATTATTTAAGGACTTTGCTGCATTATTTAAGGACTTTGATGTATTATTTAAGGACGCCGCTGCAGAATTTAAGTAATCTGCTGCATTATTTAAGGACTCTGCTGCATTATTTAAGGACTTTGCTGCATTATTTAAGGACTCTGCTGTATTATTAAGCACGTTGCTGCATTAATTAAGGACTTTATTGCATTATTTAAGGAATTTGATGCATTATTTAAGGACTCTGCTGCATTATTTAAGGACTTTGCTGCATTATTTAAGGACTCTGCTTCATTATTTAAGGACTTTGTTGCATTATTTAAGGACTCTGCTGCATTATTTAAAGACTTTGCTGCATTATTTAAGTACTCTGGTGCATTATTTAAGGACTCTGCTGCATTATTTAAAGACTTTGCTGCATTATTTAAGTACTCTGGTGCATTATTTAAGGACTTTGTTGCTTTATTTAAGGACTTTGCTGCATTATTTAAGGACTTTGTTGCATTATTTAAGGACTCTGCTGCATTATTTAAGGACTTTGCTGCATTATTTAAGTATGCTGCTGCAGTATTTAAGGCCTCTGCTGCATTATTTAAGGACTCTGCTGCATTTTTAAGGACGTTGCTGCATTATTTAAGGACTTTATTGCATTATTTAAGGATTCTGCTGCATTATTTAAGGAATTTGCTGCATTATTTAAGGACTCTGCTGCATTATTTAAGGACTTTGTTGCATTATTTAATGACTCTGCTGGGGTATTTAAGGACTCTGCTGCATTATTTAAGGACTTTGTTGCATTATTTAAGGACTCTGCTGCATTATTTAAGGACTTTGCTGCATTATTTAAGGACTTTGATGCATTATTTAAGGACGCTGCTGCAGAATTTAAGTAATCTGCTGCATTATTTAAGGACTCTGCTGCATTATTTAAGGACTTTGCTGCATTATTTAAGGACTCTGCTGCATTATTTAAGGACTTTGTTGCATTATTTAATGACTCTGCTGCGGTATTTAAGGACTCTGCTGTATTATTTAAGGACTTTGCTGCATTATTTAAGGACTCTGCTTCATTATTTAAGGACTTTGTTGCATTATTTAAGGACTCTGCTGCATTCTTTAAGGACTTCGTTGCATTATTTAAGGACTCTGCTGCATTATTTAAAGACTTTGCTGCATTATTTAAGTACTCTGGTGCATTATTTAAGGACTCTGCTGCATTATTTAAGGACTTAGCTGCATTATTTAAGGACTCTGCTGCATTATTTAAGGACTTTGCTGCATTATTTAAGTATGCTGCTGCGGTATTTAAGGCCTCTGCTGCATTATTTAAGGACTCTGCTGCATTATTAAGGACGTTGCTGCATTATTTAAGGACTTTATTGCATTATTTAAGGATTCTGCTGCATTATTTAAGGAATTTGCTGCATTATTTAAGGACTCTGCTGCATTATTTAAGGACTTTGTTGCATTATTTAATGACTCTGCTGGGGTATTTAAGGACTCTGCTGCATTATTTAAGGGCTTTGCTGCATTATTTAAGGACTCTGCTGCAGTATTTAAGGACTCTGCTGCATTATTTAAGGACTTTGATGCATTATTTAAGGACGCTGCTGCAGAATTTAAGGAATCTGCTGCATTATTTAAGGACTTTGTTGCATTATTTAAGGACTATGCTGCATTATGTAAGGACTCTGCTGCATTATTTAAGGACTTTGCTGCATTATTTAATTACTCTGCTGCATTATTTAAGGACTTTGTTGCATTATTTAAGGACTCTGCTGCATTATTTAAGGACTTTGCTGCATTATTTAAGGACTTTGATGCATTATTTATGGACGCTGCTGCAGTATTTAAGTAATCTGCTGCATTATTTAAGGACTCTGCTGCATTATTTAAGGACTCTGCTGCATTATTTAAGGACTTTGTTGCATTATTTAATGACTCTGCTGCGGTATTTAAGGACTCTGCTGCATTATTTAAGGACTTTGCTGCATTATTTAAGGACTTTGCTGCAGTAATTAAGGAATCTGCTGCATTATTTAAGGACTTTGTTGCATTATTTAAGGACTGTGCTGCATTGCTTAAGGACTCTGCTGCATTATTTAAGGACTTTGCTGCATTATTTAAGGACTTTGTTGCATTATTTAAGGACTCTGCTGCATTATTTAAGGACTTTGTTGCATTATTTAAGGACTCTGTTGCATTATTTAAGGACTTTGCTGCATTATTTAAGTACTCTGGTGCATTATTTAAGGACTTTGTTGCACTATTTAAGGACTCTGCTGCATTATTTAAGGACTTTGTTGCATTATTTAAGGACTCTGCTGCATTATTTAAGGACTTTGCTGCATTATTTAAGGACTCTGCTGCATTATTTAAGGACTTTGTTGCATTATTTAATGACTCTGCTGCGGTATTTAAGGACTCTTCTGCATTTTTTAAGGACTTTGCTGCATTATTTAAGGACTCTGCTTCATTATTTAAGGACTTTGTTGCATTATTTAAGGACTCTGCTGCATTATTTAAGGACTTTGCTGCATTATTTAAGGACTCTGCTGCATTATTTAAGGACTTTGTTGCACTATTTAATGACTCTGCTGCGGTATTTAAGGACTCTTCTGCATTATTTAAGGACTTTGCTGCATTATTTAAGGACTCTGCTTCATTATTTAAGGACTTTGTTGCATTATTTAAGGACTCTGCTGCATTATTTAAGGACTTTGTTGCATTATTTAAGGACTCTGCTGCATTATTTAAAGACTTTGCTGCATTATTTAAGTATGCTGCTGCGGTATTTAAGGCCTCTGCTGCATTATTTAAGGGCTCTGCTGCATTATTAAGGACGTTGCTGCATTATTTAAGGACTTTATTGCATTATTTAAGGATTCTGCTAAATTATTTAAGGAATTTGCTGCATTATTTAAGGACTCTGCTGCATTATTTAAGGACTTTGTTGCATTATTTAATGACTCTGCTGGGGTATTTAAGGACTCTGCTGCATTATTTAAGGGCTTTGCTGCATTATTTAAGGACTCTGCTGCAGTATTTAAGGACTCTGCTGCATTATTTAAGGACTTTGATGCATTATTTAAGGACGCTGCTGCAGAATTTAAGGAATCTGCTGCATTATTTAAGGACTTTGTTGCATTATTTAAGGACTATGCTGCATTATGTAAGGACTCTGCTGCATTATTTAAGGACTTTGCTGCATTATTTAATTACTCTGCTGCATTATTTAAGGACTCTGTTGCATTATTTAAGGACTCTGCTGCATTATTTAAGGACTTTGCTGCATTATTTAAGGACTTTGATGCATTATTTAAGGACGCTGCTGCAGAATTTAAGTAATCTGCTGCATTATTTAAGGACTCTGCTGCATTATTTAAGGACTTTGCTGCATTATTTAAGGACTCTGCTGCATTATTTAAGGACTTTGTTGCATTATTTAATGACTCTGCTGCGGTATTTAAGGACTCTGCTGCATTATTTAAGGACTTTGCTGCATTATTTAAGGACTTTGCGGCAGTAATTAAGGAATCTGCTGCATTATTTAAGGACTTTGTTGCATTATTTAAGGACTGTGCTGCATTGCTTAAGGACTCTGCTGCATTATTTAAGGACGTTGCTGCATTATTTAAGGACTTTGTTGCATTATTTAAGGACTCTGCTGCATTATTTAAGGACTTTGTTGCATTATTTAAGGACTCTGTTGCATTATTTAAGGACTTTGCTGCATTATTTAAGTACTCTGGTGCATTATTTAAGGACTTTGTTGCATTATTTAAGGACTCTGCTGCATTATTTAAGGACTTTGTTGCATTATTTAAGGACTCTGCTGCATTATTTAAGGACTTTGCTGCATTATTTAAGTATGCTGCTGCGGTATTTAAGGCCTCTGCTGCATTATTTAAGGACTTTGCTGCATTATTTAAGGACTCTTCTGCATTATTAAGGACGGTGCTGCATTATTTAAGTACTTTATTGCATTATTTAAGGATTCTGCTGCATTATTTAAAGAATTTGCTGCATTATTTAAGGACTCTGCTGCATTATTTAAGGACTTTGTTGCATCATTTAATGACTCTGCTGCAGTATTTAAAGACTCTGTTGCATTATTTAAGGACTTTGATGCATTATTTAAGGAGGCTGCTGCAGAATTTAAGGAATCTGCTGCATTATTTAAGGACTTTGTTGCATTATTTAAGGACTCTGCTGCATTATTTAAGGACGCTGCTGCAGTATTTAAGGCCTCTTCTGCATTATTTAAGGATTTTGCTGCATTATTTAAGGACTCTACTGCATTATTAAGGACGTTGCTGCATTATTTAAGGACTTTATTGCATTATTTAAGGATTCTGCTGCATTATTTAAGGAATTAGCTGCATTATTTAAGTACTCTGCTGCATTATTTAAGGAGTTGGTTGCATTATTTAAGGACTTTGTTGCATTATTTAAGGATTCTGCTGCATTATTTAAGGACTTTGTTGCATTATTTAAGGACGCTGCTGCGGTATTTAAGGACTCTGCTACATTATATAAGGACTTTGCTGCATTATTTCAGGACTCGGCTGCATTATTAAGGGCGTTGCTGCATTTTATTTAAGGAATTTATTGCATTATTTAAGGACTCTGTGCATTATTTAAGGAATTTGCTGCATTATTTAAGGACTCTGCTGCATTATTTAATGACTCTGCTGCGGTATTTAAGGACTCTGCTGCATTATTTAAGCACTCTGCTGCTTTATTTATGGACTTTGCTGCATTATTTAAGGACTCTGCTGTGGTATTTTAAGACTCTGCTGCATTATTTAAGGACTTTGATGCATTATTTAAGAACTCTGCCGCAGTATTTAAGGACTCTGCTGCATTATTTAAGGTCTTTGATGCATTATTTAAGGACTCTTCTGAATTATTTAAGGACTTTGCTGCATTATTTAAGGACTTTGATGCATTATTTAAGGACGCTGCTGCATTATTTAAGGACTTTGCTGCATTATTTAAGGACTTTGATGTATTATTTAAGGACGCCGCTGCAGAATTTAAGTAATCTGCAGCATTATTTAAGGACTCTGCTGCATTATTTAAGGACTTTGCTGCATTATTTAAGGACTCTGCTGTATTATTAAGCACGTTGCTGCATTAATTAAGGACTTTATTGCATTATTTAAGGAATTTGATGCATTATTTAAGGACTCTGCTGCATTATTTAAGGACTTTGCTGCATTATTTAAGGACTCTGCTTCATTATTTAAGGACTTTGTTGCATTATTTAAGGACTCTGCTGCATTATTTAAAGACTTTGCTGCATTATTTAAGTACTCTGGTGCATTATTTAAGGACTCTGCTGCATTATTTAAAGACTTTGCTGCATTATTTAAGTACTCTGGTGCATTATTTAAGGACTTTGTTGCTTTATTTAAGGACTTTGCTGCATTATTTAAGGACTTTGTTGCATTATTTAAGGACTCTGCTGCATTATTTAAGGACTTTGCTGCATTATTTAAGTATGCTGCTGCAGTATTTAAGGCCTCTGCTGCATTATTTAAGGACTCTGCTGCATTTTTAAGGACGTTGCTGCATTATTTAAGGACTTTATTGCATTATTTAAGGATTCTGCTGCATTATTTAAGGAATTTGCTGCATTATTTAAGGACTCTGCTGCATTATTTAAGGACTTTGTTGCATTATTTAATGACTCTGCTGGGGTATTTAAGGACTCTGCTGCATTATTTAAGGACTTTGTTGCATTATTTAAGGACTCTGCTGCATTATTTAAGGACTTTGCTGCATTATTTAAGGACTTTGATGCATTATTTAAGGACGCTGCTGCAGAATTTAAGTAATCTGCTGCATTATTTAAGGACTCTGCTGCATTATTTAAGGACTTTGCTGCATTATTTAAGGACTCTGCTGCATTATTTAAGGACTTTGTTGCATTATTTAATGACTCTGCTGCGGTATTTAAGGACTCTGCTGTATTATTTAAGGACTTTGCTGCATTATTTAAGGACTCTGCTTCATTATTTAAGGACTTTGTTGCATTATTTAAGGACTCTGCTGCATTCTTTAAGGACTTCGTTGCATTATTTAAGGACTCTGCTGCATTATTTAAAGACTTTGCTGCATTATTTAAGTACTCTGGTGCATTATTTAAGGACTCTGCTGCATTATTTAAGGACTTAGCTGCATTATTTAAGGACTCTGCTGCATTATTTAAGGACTTTGCTGCATTATTTAAGTATGCTGCTGCGGTATTTAAGGCCTCTGCTGCATTATTTAAGGACTCTGCTGCATTATTAAGGACGTTGCTGCATTATTTAAGGACTTTATTGCATTATTTAAGGATTCTGCTGCATTATTTAAGGAATTTGCTGCATTATTTAAGGACTCTGCTGCATTATTTAAGGACTTTGTTGCATTATTTAATGACTCTGCTGGGGTATTTAAGGACTCTGCTGCATTATTTAAGGGCTTTGCTGCATTATTTAAGGACTCTGCTGCAGTATTTAAGGACTCTGCTGCATTATTTAAGGACTTTGATGCATTATTTAAGGGCGCTGCTGCAGAATTTAAGGAATCTGCTGCATTATTTAAGGACTTTGTTGCATTATTTAAGGACTATGCTGCATTATGTAAGGACTCTGCTGCATTATTTAAGGACTTTGCTGCATTATTTAATTACTCTGCTGCATTATTTAAGGACTTTGTTGCATTATTTAAGGACTCTGCTGCATTATTTAAGGACTTTGCTGCATTATTTAAGGACTTTGATGCATTATTTATGGACGCTGCTGCAGTATTTAAGTAATCTGCTGCATTATTTAAGGACTCTGCTGCATTATTTAAGGACTCTGCTGCATTATTTAAGGACTTTGTTGCATTATTTAATGACTCTGCTGCGGTATTTAAGGACTCTGCTGCATTATTTAAGGACTTTGCTGCATTATTTAAGGACTTTGCTGCAGTAATTAAGGAATCTGCTGCATTATTTAAGGACTTTGTTGCATTATTTAAGGACTGTGCTGCATTGCTTAAGGACTCTGCTGCATTATTTAAGGACTTTGCTGCATTATTTAAGGACTTTGTTGCATTATTTAAGGACTCTGCTGCATTATTTAAGGACTTTGTTGCATTATTTAAGGACTCTGTTGCATTATTTAAGGACTTTGCTGCATTATTTAAGTACTCTGGTGCATTATTTAAGGACTTTGTTGCACTATTTAAGGACTCTGTTGCATTATTTAAGGACTCTGCTGCATTATTTAAGGACTTTGCTGCATTATTTAAGGACTTTGATGCATTATTTAAGGACGCTGCTGCAGAATTTAAGTAATCTGCTGCATTATTTAAGGACTCTGCTGCATTATTTAAGGACTTTGCTGCATTATTTAAGGACTCTGCTGCATTATTTAAGGACTTTGTTGCATTATTTAATGACTCTGCTGCGGTATTTAAGGACTCTGCTGCATTATTTAAGGACTTTGCTGCATTATTTAAGGACTTTGCGGCAGTAATTAAGGAATCTGCTGCATTATTTAAGGACTTTGTTGCATTATTTAAGGACTGTGCTGCATTGCTTAAGGACTCTGCTGCATTATTTAAGGACGTTGCTGCATTATTTAAGGACTTTGTTGCATTATTTAAGGACTCTGCTGCATTATTTAAGGACTTTGTTGCATTATTTAAGGACTCTGTTGCATTATTTAAGGACTTTGCTGCATTATTTAAGTACTCTGGTGCATTATTTAAGGACTTTGTTGCATTATTTAAGGACTCTGCTGCATTATTTAAGGACTTTGTTGCATTATTTAAGGACTCTGCTGCATTATTTAAGGACTTTGCTGCATTATTTAAGGACTTTGATGCATTATTTATGGACGCTGCTGCAGTATTTAAGTAATCTGCTGCATTATTTAAGGACTCTGCTGCATTATTTAAGGACTCTGCTGCATTATTTAAGGACTTTGTTGCATTATTTAATGACTCTGCTGCGGTATTTAAGGACTCTGCTGCATTATTTAAGGACTTTGCTGCATTATTTAAGGACTTTGCTGCAGTAATTAAGGAATCTGCTGCATTATTTAAGGACTTTGTTGCATTATTTAAGGACTGTGCTGCATTGCTTAAGGACTCTGCTGCATTATTTAAGGACTTTGCTGCATTATTTAAGGACTTTGTTGCATTATTTAAGGACTCTGCTGCATTATTTAAGGACTTTGTTGCATTATTTAAGGACTCTGTTGCATTATTTAAGGACTTTGCTGCATTATTTAAGTACTCTGGTGCATTATTTAAGGACTTTGTTGCACTATTTAAGGACTCTGCTGCATTATTTAAGGACTTTGTTGCATTATTTAAGGACTCTGCTGCATTATTTAAGGACTTTGCTGCATTATTTAAGGACTCTGCTGCATTATTTAAGGACTTTGTTGCATTATTTAATGACTCTGCTGCGGTATTTAAGGACTCTTCTGCATTTTTTAAGGACTTTGCTGCATTATTTAAGGACTCTGCTTCATTATTTAAGGACTTTGTTGCATTATTTAAGGACTCTGCTGCATTATTTAAGGACTTTGCTGCATTATTTAAGGACTCTGCTGCATTATTTAAGGACTTTGTTGCACTATTTAATGACTCTGCTGCGGTATTTAAGGACTCTTCTGCATTATTTAAGGACTTTGCTGCATTATTTAAGGACTCTGCTTCATTATTTAAGGACTTTGTTGCATTATTTAAGGACTCTGCTGCATTATTTAAGGACTTTGTTGCATTATTTAAGGACTCTGCTGCATTATTTAAAGACTTTGCTGCATTATTTAAGTACTCTGGTGCATTATTTAAGGACTCTGCTGCATTATTTAAAGACTTTTCTGCATTATTTAAGTACTCTGGTGCATTATTTAAGGACTTTGTTGCATTATTTAAGTATGCTGCTGCGGTATTTAAGGCCTCTGCTGCATTATTTAAGGACTCTGCTGCATTATTAAGGACGTTGCTGCATTATTTAAGGACTTTATTGCATTATTTAAGGATTCTGCTAAATTATTTAAGGAATTTGCTGCATTATTTAAGGACTCTGCTGCATTATTTAAGGACTTTGTTGCATTATTTAATGACTCTGCTGGGGTATTTAAGGACTCTGCTGCATTATTTAAGGGCTTTGCTGCATTATTTAAGGACTCTGCTGCAGTATTTAAGGACTCTGCTGCATTATTTAAGGACTTTGATGCATTATTTAAGGACGCTGCTGCAGAATTTAAGGAATCTGCTGCATTATTTAAGGACTTTGTTGCATTATTTAAGGACTATGCTGCATTATGTAAGGACTCTGCTGCATTATTTAAGGACTTTGCTGCATTATTTAATTACTCTGCTGCATTATTTAAGGACTCTGTTGCATTATTTAAGGACTCTGCTGCATTATTTAAGGACTTTGCTGCATTATTTAAGGACTTTGATGCATTATTTAAGGACGCTGCTGCAGAATTTAAGTAATCTGCTGCATTATTTAAGGACTCTGCTGCATTATTTAAGGACTTTGCTGCATTATTTAAGGACTCTGCTGCATTATTTAAGGACTTTGTTGCATTATTTAATGACTCTGCTGCGGTATTTAAGGACTCTGCTGCATTATTTAAGGACTTTGCTGCATTATTTAAGGACTTTGCGGCAGTAATTAAGGAATCTGCTGCATTATTTAAGGACTTTGTTGCATTATTTAAGGACTGTGCTGCATTGCTTAAGGACTCTGCTGCATTATTTAAGGACGTTGCTGCATTATTTAAGGACTTTGTTGCATTATTTAAGGACTCTGCTGCATTATTTAAGGACTTTGTTGCATTATTTAAGGACTCTGTTGCATTATTTAAGGACTTTGCTGCATTATTTAAGTACTCTGGTGCATTATTTAAGGACTTTGTTGCATTATTTAAGGACTCTGCTGCATTATTTAAGGACTTTGTTGCATTATTTAAGGACTCTGCTGCATTATTTAAGGACTTTGCTGCATTATTTAAGTATGCTGCTGCGGTATTTAAGGCCTCTGCTGCATTATTTAAGGACTTTGCTGCATTATTTAAGGACTCTGCTGCATTATTTAAGGACTTTGTTGCATTATTTAATGACTCTGCTGCGGTATTTAAGGACTCTGCTGTATTATTTAAGGACTTTGCTGCATTATTTAAGGACTCTGCTTCATTATTTAAGGACTTTGTTGCATTATTTAAGGACTCTGCTGCATTCTTTAAGGACTTCGTTGCATTATTTAAGGACTCTGCTGCATTATTTAAAGACTTTGCTGCATTATTTAAGTACTCTGGTGCATTATTTAAGGACTCTGCTGCATTATTTAAGGACTTAGCTGCATTATTTAAGGACTCTGCTGCATTATTTAAGGACTTTGCTGCATTATTTAAGTATGCTGCTGCGGTATTTAAGGCCTCTGCTGCATTATTTAAGGACTCTGCTGCATTATTAAGGACGTTGCTGCATTATTTAAGGACTTTATTGCATTATTTAAGGATTCTGCTGCATTATTTAAGGAATTTGCTGCATTATTTAAGGACTCTGCTGCATTATTTAAGGACTTTGTTGCATTATTTAATGACTCTGCTGGGGTATTTAAGGACTCTGCTGCATTATTTAAGGGCTTTGCTGCATTATTTAAGGACTCTGCTGCAGTATTTAAGGACTCTGCTGCATTATTTAAGGACTTTGATGCATTATTTAAGGGCGCTGCTGCAGAATTTAAGGAATCTGCTGCATTATTTAAGGACTTTGTTGCATTATTTAAGGACTATGCTGCATTATGTAAGGACTCTGCTGCATTATTTAAGGACTTTGCTGCATTATTTAATTACTCTGCTGCATTATTTAAGGACTTTGTTGCATTATTTAAGGACTCTGCTGCATTATTTAAGGACTTTGCTGCATTATTTAAGGACTTTGATGCATTATTTATGGACGCTGCTGCAGTATTTAAGTAATCTGCTGCATTATTTAAGGACTCTGCTGCATTATTTAAGGACTCTGCTGCATTATTTAAGGACTTTGTTGCATTATTTAATGACTCTGCTGCGGTATTTAAGGACTCTGCTGCATTATTTAAGGACTTTGCTGCATTATTTAAGGACTCTGCTGTATTATTAAGCACGTTGCTGCATTAATTAAGGACTTTATTGCATTATTTAAGGAATTTGATGCATTATTTAAGGACTCTGCTGCATTATTTAAGGACTTTGCTGCATTATTTAAGGACTCTGCTTCATTATTTAAGGACTTTGTTGCATTATTTAAGGACTCTGCTGCATTATTTAAAGACTTTGCTGCATTATTTAAGTACTCTGGTGCATTATTTAAGGACTCTGCTGCATTATTTAAAGACTTTGCTGCATTATTTAAGTACTCTGGTGCATTATTTAAGGACTTTGTTGCTTTATTTAAGGACTTTGCTGCATTATTTAAGGACTTTGTTGCATTATTTAAGGACTCTGCTGCATTATTTAAGGACTTTGCTGCATTATTTAAGTATGCTGCTGCAGTATTTAAGGCCTCTGCTGCATTATTTAAGGACTCTGCTGCATTTTTAAGGACGTTGCTGCATTATTTAAGGACTTTATTGCATTATTTAAGGATTCTGCTGCATTATTTAAGGAATTTGCTGCATTATTTAAGGACTCTGCTGCATTATTTAAGGACTTTGTTGCATTATTTAATGACTCTGCTGGGGTATTTAAGGACTCTGCTGCATTATTTAAGGACTTTGTTGCATTATTTAAGGACTCTGCTGCATTATTTAAGGACTTTGCTGCATTATTTAAGGACTTTGATGCATTATTTAAGGACGCTGCTGCAGAATTTAAGTAATCTGCTGCATTATTTAAGGACTCTGCTGCATTATTTAAGGACTTTGCTGCATTATTTAAGGACTCTGCTGCATTATTTAAGGACTTTGTTGCATTATTTAATGACTCTGCTGCGGTATTTAAGGACTCTGCTGTATTATTTAAGGACTTTGCTGCATTATTTAAGGACTCTGCTTCATTATTTAAGGACTTTGTTGCATTATTTAAGGACTCTGCTGCATTCTTTAAGGACTTCGTTGCATTATTTAAGGACTCTGCTGCATTATTTAAAGACTTTGCTGCATTATTTAAGTACTCTGGTGCATTATTTAAGGACTCTGCTGCATTATTTAAGGACTTAGCTGCATTATTTAAGGACTCTGCTGCATTATTTAAGGACTTTGCTGCATTATTTAAGTATGCTGCTGCGGTATTTAAGGCCTCTGCTGCATTATTTAAGGACTCTGCTGCATTATTAAGGACGTTGCTGCATTATTTAAGGACTTTATTGCATTATTTAAGGATTCTGCTGCATTATTTAAGGAATTTGCTGCATTATTTAAGGACTCTGCTGCATTATTTAAGGACTTTGTTGCATTATTTAATGACTCTGCTGGGGTATTTAAGGACTCTGCTGCATTATTTAAGGGCTTTGCTGCATTATTTAAGGACTCTGCTGCAGTATTTAAGGACTCTGCTGCATTATTTAAGGACTTTGATGCATTATTTAAGGACGCTGCTGCAGAATTTAAGGAATCTGCTGCATTATTTAAGGACTTTGTTGCATTATTTAAGGACTATGCTGCATTATGTAAGGACTCTGCTGCATTATTTAAGGACTTTGCTGCATTATTTAATTACTCTGCTGCATTATTTAAGGACTTTGTTGCATTATTTAAGGACTCTGCTGCATTATTTAAGGACTTTGCTGCATTATTTAAGGACTTTGATGCATTATTTATGGACGCTGCTGCAGTATTTAAGTAATCTGCTGCATTATTTAAGGACTCTGCTGCATTATTTAAGGACTCTGCTGCATTATTTAAGGACTTTGTTGCATTATTTAATGACTCTGCTGCGGTATTTAAGGACTCTGCTGCATTATTTAAGGACTTTGCTGCATTATTTAAGGACTTTGCTGCAGTAATTAAGGAATCTGCTGCATTATTTAAGGACTTTGTTGCATTATTTAAGGACTGTGCTGCATTGCTTAAGGACTCTGCTGCATTATTTAAGGACTTTGCTGCATTATTTAAGGACTTTGTTGCATTATTTAAGGACTCTGCTGCATTATTTAAGGACTTTGTTGCATTATTTAAGGACTCTGTTGCATTATTTAAGGACTTTGCTGCATTATTTAAGTACTCTGGTGCATTATTTAAGGACTTTGTTGCACTATTTAAGGACTCTGCTGCATTATTTAAGGACTTTGTTGCATTATTTAAGGACTCTGCTGCATTATTTAAGGACTTTGCTGCATTATTTAAGGACTCTGCTGCATTATTTAAGGACTTTGTTGCATTATTTAATGACTCTGCTGCGGTATTTAAGGACTCTTCTGCATTTTTTAAGGACTTTGCTGCATTATTTAAGGACTCTGCTTCATTATTTAAGGACTTTGTTGCATTATTTAAGGACTCTGCTGCATTATTTAAGGACTTTGCTGCATTATTTAAGGACTCTGCTGCATTATTTAAGGACTTTGTTGCACTATTTAATGACTCTGCTGCGGTATTTAAGGACTCTTCTGCATTATTTAAGGACTTTGCTGCATTATTTAAGGACTCTGCTTCATTATTTAAGGACTTTGTTGCATTATTTAAGGACTCTGCTGCATTATTTAAGGACTTTGTTGCATTATTTAAGGACTCTGCTGCATTATTTAAAGACTTTGCTGCATTATTTAAGTATGCTGCTGCGGTATTTAAGGCCTCTGCTGCATTATTTAAGGGCTCTGCTGCATTATTAAGGACGTTGCTGCATTATTTAAGGACTTTATTGCATTATTTAAGGA
Source organism: Phyllobates terribilis (assembly GCF_046119375.1). Taxonomy (NCBI): domain Eukaryota; kingdom Metazoa; phylum Chordata; class Amphibia; order Anura; family Dendrobatidae; genus Phyllobates; species Phyllobates terribilis. Next base: position 41,182 of record NW_027362988.1, on the reverse strand, counting down.
TTCTGCTAAATTATTTAAGGAATTTGCTGCATTATTTAAGGACTCTGCTGCATTATTTAAGGACTTTGTTGCATTATTTAATGACTCTGCTGGGGTATTTAAGGACTCTGCTGCATTATTTAAGGGCTTTGCTGCATTATTTAAGGACTCTGCTGCAGTATTTAAGGACTCTGCTGCATTATTTAAGGACTTTGATGCATTATTTAAGGACGCTGCTGCAGAATTTAAGGAATCTGCTGCATTATTTAAGGACTTTGTTGCATTATTTAAGGACTATGCTGCATTATGTAAGGACTCTGCTGCATTATTTAAGGACTTTGCTGCATTATTTAATTACTCTGCTGCATTATTTAAGGACTCTGTTGCATTATTTAAGGACTCTGCTGCATTATTTAAGGACTTTGCTGCATTATTTAAGGACTTTGATGCATTATTTAAGGACGCTGCTGCAGAATTTAAGTAATCTGCTGCATTATTTAAGGACTCTGCTGCATTATTTAAGGACTTTGCTGCATTATTTAAGGACTCTGCTGCATTATTTAAGGACTTTGTTGCATTATTTAATGACTCTGCTGCGGTATTTAAGGACTCTGCTGCATTATTTAAGGACTTTGCTGCATTATTTAAGGACTTTGCGGCAGTAATTAAGGAATCTGCTGCATTATTTAAGGACTTTGTTGCATTATTTAAGGACTGTGCTGCATTGCTTAAGGACTCTGCTGCATTATTTAAGGACGTTGCTGCATTATTTAAGGACTTTGTTGCATTATTTAAGGACTCTGCTGCATTATTTAAGGACTTTGTTGCATTATTTAAGGACTCTGTTGCATTATTTAAGGACTTTGCTGCATTATTTAAGTACTCTGGTGCATTATTTAAGGACTTTGTTGCATTATTTAAGGACTCTGCTGCATTATTTAAGGACTTTGTTGCATTATTTAAGGACTCTGCTGCATTATTTAAGGACTTTGCTGCATTATTTAAGTATGCTGCTGCGGTATTTAAGGCCTCTGCTGCATTATTTAAGGACTTTGCTGCATTATTTAAGGACTCTTCTGCATTATTAAGGACGGTGCTGCATTATTTAAGTACTTTATTGCATTATTTAAGGATTCTGCTGCATTATTTAAAGAATTTGCTGCATTATTTAAGGACTCTGCTGCATTATTTAAGGACTTTGTTGCATCATTTAATGACTCTGCTGCAGTATTTAAAGACTCTGTTGCATTATTTAAGGACTTTGATGCATTATTTAAGGAGGCTGCTGCAGAATTTAAGGAATCTGCTGCATTATTTAAGGACTTTGTTGCATTATTTAAGGACTCTGCTGCATTATTTAAGGACGCTGCTGCAGTATTTAAGGCCTCTTCTGCATTATTTAAGGATTTTGCTGCATTATTTAAGGACTCTACTGCATTATTAAGGACGTTGCTGCATTATTTAAGGACTTTATTGCATTATTTAAGGATTCTGCTGCATTATTTAAGGAATTAGCTGCATTATTTAAGTACTCTGCTGCATTATTTAAGGAGTTGGTTGCATTATTTAAGGACTTTGTTGCATTATTTAAGGATTCTGCTGCATTATTTAAGGACTTTGTTGCATTATTTAAGGACGCTGCTGCGGTATTTAAGGACTCTGCTACATTATATAAGGACTTTGCTGCATTATTTCAGGACTCGGCTGCATTATTAAGGGCGTTGCTGCATTTTATTTAAGGAATTTATTGCATTATTTAAGGACTCTGTGCATTATTTAAGGAATTTGCTGCATTATTTAAGGACTCTGCTGCATTATTTAATGACTCTGCTGCGGTATTTAAGGACTCTGCTGCATTATTTAAGCACTCTGCTGCTTTATTTATGGACTTTGCTGCATTATTTAAGGACTCTGCTGTGGTATTTTAAGACTCTGCTGCATTATTTAAGGACTTTGATGCATTATTTAAGAACTCTGCCGCAGTATTTAAGGACTCTGCTGCATTATTTAAGGTCTTTGATGCATTATTTAAGGACTCTTCTGAATTATTTAAGGACTTTGCTGCATTATTTAAGGACTTTGATGCATTATTTAAGGACGCTGCTGCATTATTTAAGGACTTTGCTGCATTATTTAAGGACTTTGATGTATTATTTAAGGACGCCGCTGCAGAATTTAAGTAATCTGCAGCATTATTTAAGGACTCTGCTGCATTATTTAAGGACTTTGCTGCATTATTTAAGGACTCTGCTGTATTATTAAGCACGTTGCTGCATTAATTAAGGACTTTATTGCATTATTTAAGGAATTTGATGCATTATTTAAGGACTCTGCTGCATTATTTAAGGACTTTGCTGCATTATTTAAGGACTCTGCTTCATTATTTAAGGACTTTGTTGCATTATTTAAGGACTCTGCTGCATTATTTAAAGACTTTGCTGCATTATTTAAGTACTCTGGTGCATTATTTAAGGACTCTGCTGCATTATTTAAAGACTTTGCTGCATTATTTAAGTACTCTGGTGCATTATTTAAGGACTTTGTTGCTTTATTTAAGGACTTTGCTGCATTATTTAAGGACTTTGTTGCATTATTTAAGGACTCTGCTGCATTATTTAAGGACTTTGCTGCATTATTTAAGTATGCTGCTGCAGTATTTAAGGCCTCTGCTGCATTATTTAAGGACTCTGCTGCATTTTTAAGGACGTTGCTGCATTATTTAAGGACTTTATTGCATTATTTAAGGATTCTGCTGCATTATTTAAGGAATTTGCTGCATTATTTAAGGACTCTGCTGCATTATTTAAGGACTTTGTTGCATTATTTAATGACTCTGCTGGGGTATTTAAGGACTCTGCTGCATTATTTAAGGACTTTGTTGCATTATTTAAGGACTCTGCTGCATTATTTAAGGACTTTGCTGCATTATTTAAGGACTTTGATGCATTATTTAAGGACGCTGCTGCAGAATTTAAGTAATCTGCTGCATTATTTAAGGACTCTGCTGCATTATTTAAGGACTTTGCTGCATTATTTAAGGACTCTGCTGCATTATTTAAGGACTTTGTTGCATTATTTAATGACTCTGCTGCGGTATTTAAGGACTCTGCTGTATTATTTAAGGACTTTGCTGCATTATTTAAGGACTCTGCTTCATTATTTAAGGACTTTGTTGCATTATTTAAGGACTCTGCTGCATTCTTTAAGGACTTCGTTGCATTATTTAAGGACTCTGCTGCATTATTTAAAGACTTTGCTGCATTATTTAAGTACTCTGGTGCATTATTTAAGGACTCTGCTGCATTATTTAAGGACTTAGCTGCATTATTTAAGGACTCTGCTGCATTATTTAAGGACTTTGCTGCATTATTTAAGTATGCTGCTGCGGTATTTAAGGCCTCTGCTGCATTATTTAAGGACTCTGCTGCATTATTAAGGACGTTGCTGCATTATTTAAGGACTTTATTGCATTATTTAAGGATTCTGCTGCATTATTTAAGGAATTTGCTGCATTATTTAAGGACTCTGCTGCATTATTTAAGGACTTTGTTGCATTATTTAATGACTCTGCTGGGGTATTTAAGGACTCTGCTGCATTATTTAAGGGCTTTGCTGCATTATTTAAGGACTCTGCTGCAGTATTTAAGGACTCTGCTGCATTATTTAAGGACTTTGATGCATTATTTAAGGGCGCTGCTGCAGAATTTAAGGAATCTGCTGCATTATTTAAGGACTTTGTTGCATTATTTAAGGACTATGCTGCATTATGTAAGGACTCTGCTGCATTATTTAAGGACTTTGCTGCATTATTTAATTACTCTGCTGCATTATTTAAGGACTTTGTTGCATTATTTAAGGACTCTGCTGCATTATTTAAGGACTTTGCTGCATTATTTAAGGACTTTGATGCATTATTTATGGACGCTGCTGCAGTATTTAAGTAATCTGCTGCATTATTTAAGGACTCTGCTGCATTATTTAAGGACTCTGCTGCATTATTTAAGGACTTTGTTGCATTATTTAATGACTCTGCTGCGGTATTTAAGGACTCTGCTGCATTATTTAAGGACTTTGCTGCATTATTTAAGGACTTTGCTGCAGTAATTAAGGAATCTGCTGCATTATTTAAGGACTTTGTTGCATTATTTAAGGACTGTGCTGCATTGCTTAAGGACTCTGCTGCATTATTTAAGGACTTTGCTGCATTATTTAAGGACTTTGTTGCATTATTTAAGGACTCTGCTGCATTATTTAAGGACTTTGTTGCATTATTTAAGGACTCTGTTGCATTATTTAAGGACTTTGCTGCATTATTTAAGTACTCTGGTGCATTATTTAAGGACTTTGTTGCACTATTTAAGGACTCTGTTGCATTATTTAAGGACTCTGCTGCATTATTTAAGGACTTTGCTGCATTATTTAAGGACTTTGATGCATTATTTAAGGACGCTGCTGCAGAATTTAAGTAATCTGCTGCATTATTTAAGGACTCTGCTGCATTATTTAAGGACTTTGCTGCATTATTTAAGGACTCTGCTGCATTATTTAAGGACTTTGTTGCATTATTTAATGACTCTGCTGCGGTATTTAAGGACTCTGCTGCATTATTTAAGGACTTTGCTGCATTATTTAAGGACTTTGCGGCAGTAATTAAGGAATCTGCTGCATTATTTAAGGACTTTGTTGCATTATTTAAGGACTGTGCTGCATTGCTTAAGGACTCTGCTGCATTATTTAAGGACGTTGCTGCATTATTTAAGGACTTTGTTGCATTATTTAAGGACTCTGCTGCATTATTTAAGGACTTTGTTGCATTATTTAAGGACTCTGTTGCATTATTTAAGGACTTTGCTGCATTATTTAAGTACTCTGGTGCATTATTTAAGGACTTTGTTGCATTATTTAAGGACTCTGCTGCATTATTTAAGGACTTTGTTGCATTATTTAAGGACTCTGCTGCATTATTTAAGGACTTTGCTGCATTATTTAAGGACTTTGATGCATTATTTATGGACGCTGCTGCAGTATTTAAGTAATCTGCTGCATTATTTAAGGACTCTGCTGCATTATTTAAGGACTCTGCTGCATTATTTAAGGACTTTGTTGCATTATTTAATGACTCTGCTGCGGTATTTAAGGACTCTGCTGCATTATTTAAGGACTTTGCTGCATTATTTAAGGACTTTGCTGCAGTAATTAAGGAATCTGCTGCATTATTTAAGGACTTTGTTGCATTATTTAAGGACTGTGCTGCATTGCTTAAGGACTCTGCTGCATTATTTAAGGACTTTGCTGCATTATTTAAGGACTTTGTTGCATTATTTAAGGACTCTGCTGCATTATTTAAGGACTTTGTTGCATTATTTAAGGACTCTGTTGCATTATTTAAGGACTTTGCTGCATTATTTAAGTACTCTGGTGCATTATTTAAGGACTTTGTTGCACTATTTAAGGACTCTGCTGCATTATTTAAGGACTTTGTTGCATTATTTAAGGACTCTGCTGCATTATTTAAGGACTTTGCTGCATTATTTAAGGACTCTGCTGCATTATTTAAGGACTTTGTTGCATTATTTAATGACTCTGCTGCGGTATTTAAGGACTCTTCTGCATTTTTTAAGGACTTTGCTGCATTATTTAAGGACTCTGCTTCATTATTTAAGGACTTTGTTGCATTATTTAAGGACTCTGCTGCATTATTTAAGGACTTTGCTGCATTATTTAAGGACTCTGCTGCATTATTTAAGGACTTTGTTGCACTATTTAATGACTCTGCTGCGGTATTTAAGGACTCTTCTGCATTATTTAAGGACTTTGCTGCATTATTTAAGGACTCTGCTTCATTATTTAAGGACTTTGTTGCATTATTTAAGGACTCTGCTGCATTATTTAAGGACTTTGTTGCATTATTTAAGGACTCTGCTGCATTATTTAAAGACTTTGCTGCATTATTTAAGTACTCTGGTGCATTATTTAAGGACTCTGCTGCATTATTTAAAGACTTTTCTGCATTATTTAAGTACTCTGGTGCATTATTTAAGGACTTTGTTGCATTATTTAAGTATGCTGCTGCGGTATTTAAGGCCTCTGCTGCATTATTTAAGGACTCTGCTGCATTATTAAGGACGTTGCTGCATTATTTAAGGACTTTATTGCATTATTTAAGGATTCTGCTAAATTATTTAAGGAATTTGCTGCATTATTTAAGGACTCTGCTGCATTATTTAAGGACTTTGTTGCATTATTTAATGACTCTGCTGGGGTATTTAAGGACTCTGCTGCATTATTTAAGGGCTTTGCTGCATTATTTAAGGACTCTGCTGCAGTATTTAAGGACTCTGCTGCATTATTTAAGGACTTTGATGCATTATTTAAGGACGCTGCTGCAGAATTTAAGGAATCTGCTGCATTATTTAAGGACTTTGTTGCATTATTTAAGGACTATGCTGCATTATGTAAGGACTCTGCTGCATTATTTAAGGACTTTGCTGCATTATTTAATTACTCTGCTGCATTATTTAAGGACTCTGTTGCATTATTTAAGGACTCTGCTGCATTATTTAAGGACTTTGCTGCATTATTTAAGGACTTTGATGCATTATTTAAGGACGCTGCTGCAGAATTTAAGTAATCTGCTGCATTATTTAAGGACTCTGCTGCATTATTTAAGGACTTTGCTGCATTATTTAAGGACTCTGCTGCATTATTTAAGGACTTTGTTGCATTATTTAATGACTCTGCTGCGGTATTTAAGGACTCTGCTGCATTATTTAAGGACTTTGCTGCATTATTTAAGGACTTTGCGGCAGTAATTAAGGAATCTGCTGCATTATTTAAGGACTTTGTTGCATTATTTAAGGACTGTGCTGCATTGCTTAAGGACTCTGCTGCATTATTTAAGGACGTTGCTGCATTATTTAAGGACTTTGTTGCATTATTTAAGGACTCTGCTGCATTATTTAAGGACTTTGTTGCATTATTTAAGGACTCTGTTGCATTATTTAAGGACTTTGCTGCATTATTTAAGTACTCTGGTGCATTATTTAAGGACTTTGTTGCATTATTTAAGGACTCTGCTGCATTATTTAAGGACTTTGTTGCATTATTTAAGGACTCTGCTGCATTATTTAAGGACTTTGCTGCATTATTTAAGTATGCTGCTGCGGTATTTAAGGCCTCTGCTGCATTATTTAAGGACTTTGCTGCATTATTTAAGGACTCTGCTGCATTATTTAAGGACTTTGTTGCATTATTTAATGACTCTGCTGCGGTATTTAAGGACTCTGCTGTATTATTTAAGGACTTTGCTGCATTATTTAAGGACTCTGCTTCATTATTTAAGGACTTTGTTGCATTATTTAAGGACTCTGCTGCATTCTTTAAGGACTTCGTTGCATTATTTAAGGACTCTGCTGCATTATTTAAAGACTTTGCTGCATTATTTAAGTACTCTGGTGCATTATTTAAGGACTCTGCTGCATTATTTAAGGACTTAGCTGCATTATTTAAGGACTCTGCTGCATTATTTAAGGACTTTGCTGCATTATTTAAGTATGCTGCTGCGGTATTTAAGGCCTCTGCTGCATTATTTAAGGACTCTGCTGCATTATTAAGGACGTTGCTGCATTATTTAAGGACTTTATTGCATTATTTAAGGATTCTGCTGCATTATTTAAGGAATTTGCTGCATTATTTAAGGACTCTGCTGCATTATTTAAGGACTTTGTTGCATTATTTAATGACTCTGCTGGGGTATTTAAGGACTCTGCTGCATTATTTAAGGGCTTTGCTGCATTATTTAAGGACTCTGCTGCAGTATTTAAGGACTCTGCTGCATTATTTAAGGACTTTGATGCATTATTTAAGGGCGCTGCTGCAGAATTTAAGGAATCTGCTGCATTATTTAAGGACTTTGTTGCATTATTTAAGGACTATGCTGCATTATGTAAGGACTCTGCTGCATTATTTAAGGACTTTGCTGCATTATTTAATTACTCTGCTGCATTATTTAAGGACATTGTTGCATTATTTAAGGACTCTGCTGCATTATTTAAGGACTTTGATGCATTATTTAAGGACTTTGATGCATTATTTATGGACGCTGCTGCAGTATTTAAGTAATCTGCTGCATTATTTAAGGACTCTGCTGCATTATTTAAGGACTCTGCTGCATTATTTAAGGACTTTGTTGCATTATTTAATGACTCTGCTGCGGTATTTAAGGACTCTGCTGCATTATTTAAGGACTTTGCTGCATTATTTAAGGACTTTGCTGCAGTAATTAAGGAATCTGCTGCATTATTTAAGGACTTTGTTGCATTATTTAAGGACTGTGCTGCATTGCTTAAGGACTCTGCTGCATTATTTAAGGACTTTGCTGCATTATTTAAGGACTTTGTTGCATTATTTAAGGACTCTGCTGCATTATTTAAGGACTTTGTTGCATTATTTAAGGACTCTGTTGCATTATTTAAGGACTTTGCTGCATTATTTAAGTACTCTGGTGCATTATTTAAGGACTTTGTTGCACTATTTAAGGACTCTGTTGCATTATTTAAGGACTCTGCTGCATTATTTAAGGACTTTGCTGCATTATTTAAGGACTTTGATGCATTATTTAAGGACGCTGCTGCAGAATTTAAGTAATCTGCTGCATTATTTAAGGACTCTGCTGCATTATTTAAGGACTTTGCTGCATTATTTAAGGACTCTGCTGCATTATTTAAGGACTTTGTTGCATTATTTAATGACTCTGCTGCGGTATTTAAGGACTCTGCTGCATTATTTAAGGACTTTGCTGCATTATTTAAGGACTTTGCGGCAGTAATTAAGGAATCTGCTGCATTATTTAAGGACTTTGTTGCATTATTTAAGGACTGTGCTGCATTGCTTAAGGACTCTGCTGCATTATTTAAGGACGTTGCTGCATTATTTAAGGACTTTGTTGCATTATTTAAGGACTCTGCTGCATTATTTAAGGACTTTGTTGCATTATTTAAGGACTCTGTTGCATTATTTAAGGACTTTGCTGCATTATTTAAGTACTCTGGTGCATTATTTAAGGACTTTGTTGCATTATTTAAGGACTCTGCTGCATTATTTAAGGACTTTGTTGCATTATTTAAGGACTCTGCTGCATTATTTAAGGACTTTGCTGCATTATTTAAGGACTTTGATGCATTATTTATGGACGCTGCTGCAGTATTTAAGTAATCTGCTGCATTATTTAAGGACTCTGCTGCATTATTTAAGGACTCTGCTGCATTATTTAAGGACTTTGTTGCATTATTTAATGACTCTGCTGCGGTATTTAAGGACTCTGCTGCATTATTTAAGGACTTTGCTGCATTATTTAAGGACTTTGCTGCAGTAATTAAGGAATCTGCTGCATTATTTAAGGACTTTGTTGCATTATTTAAGGACTGTGCTGCATTGCTTAAGGACTCTGCTGCATTATTTAAGGACTTTGCTGCATTATTTAAGGACTTTGTTGCATTATTTAAGGACTCTGCTGCATTATTTAAGGACTTTGTTGCATTATTTAAGGACTCTGTTGCATTATTTAAGGACTTTGCTGCATTATTTAAGTACTCTGGTGCATTATTTAAGGACTTTGTTGCACTATTTAAGGACTCTGCTGCATTATTTAAGGACTTTGTTGCATTATTTAAGGACTCTGCTGCATTATTTAAGGACTTTGCTGCATTATTTAAGGACTCTGCTGCATTATTTAAGGACTTTGTTGCATTATTTAATGACTCTGCTGCGGTATTTAAGGACTCTTCTGCATTTTTTAAGGACTTTGCTGCATTATTTAAGGACTCTGCTTCATTATTTAAGGACTTTGTTGCATTATTTAAGGACTCTGCTGCATTATTTAAGGACTTTGCTGCATTATTTAAGGACTCTGCTGCATTATTTAAGGACTTTGTTGCACTATTTAATGACTCTGCTGCGGTATTTAAGGACTCTTCTGCATTATTTAAGGACTTTGCTGCATTATTTAAGGACTCTGCTTCATTATTTAAGGACTTTGTTGCATTATTTAAGGACTCTGCTGCATTATTTAAGGACTTTGTTGCATTATTTAAGGACTCTGCTGCATTATTTAAAGACTTTGCTGCATTATTTAAGTACTCTGGTGCATTATTTAAGGACTCTGCTGCATTATTTAAAGACTTTTCTGCATTATTTAAGTACTCTGGTGCATTATTTAAGGACTTTGTTGCATTATTTAAGTATGCTGCTGCGGTATTTAAGGCCTCTGCTGCATTATTTAAGGACTCTGCTGCATTATTAAGGACGTTGCTGCATTATTTAAGGACTTTATTGCATTATTTAAGGATTCTGCTAAATTATTTAAGGAATTTGCTGCATTATTTAAGGACTCTGCTGCATTATTTAAGGACTTTGTTGCATTATTTAATGACTCTGCTGGGGTATTTAAGGACTCTGCTGCATTATTTAAGGGCTTTGCTGCATTATTTAAGGACTCTGCTGCAGTATTTAAGGACTCTGCTGCATTATTTAAGGACTTTGATGCATTATTTAAGGACGCTGCTGCAGAATTTAAGGAATCTGCTGCATTATTTAAGGACTTTGTTGCATTATTTAAGGACTATGCTGCATTATGTAAGGACTCTGCTGCATTATTTAAGGACTTTGCTGCATTATTTAATTACTCTGCTGCATTATTTAAGGACTCTGTTGCATTATTTAAGGACTCTGCTGCATTATTTAAGGACTTTGCTGCATTATTTAAGGACTTTGATGCATTATTTAAGGACGCTGCTGCAGAATTTAAGTAATCTGCTGCATTATTTAAGGACTCTGCTGCATTATTTAAGGACTTTGCTGCATTATTTAAGGACTCTGCTGCATTATTTAAGGACTTTGTTGCATTATTTAATGACTCTGCTGCGGTATTTAAGGACTCTGCTGCATTATTTAAGGACTTTGCTGCATTATTTAAGGACTTTGCGGCAGTAATTAAGGAATCTGCTGCATTATTTAAGGACTTTGTTGCATTATTTAAGGACTGTGCTGCATTGCTTAAGGACTCTGCTGCATTATTTAAGGACGTTGCTGCATTATTTAAGGACTTTGTTGCATTATTTAAGGACTCTGCTGCATTATTTAAGGACTTTGTTGCATTATTTAAGGACTCTGTTGCATTATTTAAGGACTTTGCTGCATTATTTAAGTACTCTGGTGCATTATTTAAGGACTTTGTTGCATTATTTAAGGACTCTGCTGCATTATTTAAGGACTTTGTTGCATTATTTAAGGACTCTGCTGCATTATTTAAGGACTTTGCTGCATTATTTAAGTATGCTGCTGCGGTATTTAAGGCCTCTGCTGCATTATTTAAGGACTTTGCTGCATTATTTAAGGACTCTTCTGCATTATTAAGGACGGTGCTGCATTATTTAAGTACTTTATTGCATTATTTAAGGATTCTGCTGCATTATTTAAAGAATTTGCTGCATTATTTAAGGACTCTGCTGCATTATTTAAGGACTTTGTTGCATCATTTAATGACTCTGCTGCAGTATTTAAAGACTCTGTTGCATTATTTAAGGACTTTGATGCATTATTTAAGGAGGCTGCTGCAGAATTTAAGGAATCTGCTGCATTATTTAAGGACTTTGTTGCATTATTTAAGGACTCTGCTGCATTATTTAAGGACGCTGCTGCAGTATTTAAGGCCTCTTCTGCATTATTTAAGGATTTTGCTGCATTATTTAAGGACTCTACTGCATTATTAAGGACGTTGCTGCATTATTTAAGGACTTTATTGCATTATTTAAGGATTCTGCTGCATTATTTAAGGAATTAGCTGCATTATTTAAGTACTCTGCTGCATTATTTAAGGAGTTGGTTGCATTATTTAAGGACTTTGTTGCATTATTTAAGGATTCTGCTGCATTATTTAAGGACTTTGTTGCATTATTTAAGGACGCTGCTGCGGTATTTAAGGACTCTGCTACATTATATAAGGACTTTGCTGCATTATTTCAGGACTCGGCTGCATTATTAAGGGCGTTGCTGCATTTTATTTAAGGAATTTATTGCATTATTTAAGGACTCTGTGCATTATTTAAGGAATTTGCTGCATTATTTAAGGACTCTGCTGCATTATTTAATGACTCTGCTGCGGTATTTAAGGACTCTGCTGCATTATTTAAGCACTCTGCTGCTTTATTTATGGACTTTGCTGCATTATTTAAGGACTCTGCTGTGGTATTTTAAGACTCTGCTGCATTATTTAAGGACTTTGATGCATTATTTAAGAACTCTGCCGCAGTATTTAAGGACTCTGCTGCATTATTTAAGGTCTTTGATGCATTATTTAAGGACTCTTCTGAATTATTTAAGGACTTTGCTGCATTATTTAAGGACTTTGATGCATTATTTAAGGACGCTGCTGCATTATTTAAGGACTTTGCTGCATTATTTAAGGACTTTGATGTATTATTTAAGGACGCCGCTGCAGAATTTAAGTAATCTGCTGCATTATTTAAGGACTCTGCTGCATTATTTAAGGACTTTGCTGCATTATTTAAGGACTCTGCTGTATTATTAAGCACGTTGCTGCATTAATTAAGGACTTTATTGCATTATTTAAGGAATTTGATGCATTATTTAAGGACTCTGCTGCATTATTTAAGGACTTTGCTGCATTATTTAAGGACTCTGCTTCATTATTTAAGGACTTTGTTGCATTATTTAAGGACTCTGCTGCATTATTTAAAGACTTTGCTGCATTATTTAAGTACTCTGGTGCATTATTTAAGGACTCTGCTGCATTATTTAAAGACTTTGCTGCATTATTTAAGTACTCTGGTGCATTATTTAAGGACTTTGTTGCTTTATTTAAGGACTTTGCTGCATTATTTAAGGACTTTGTTGCATTATTTAAGGACTCTGCTGCATTATTTAAGGACTTTGCTGCATTATTTAAGTATGCTGCTGCAGTATTTAAGGCCTCTGCTGCATTATTTAAGGACTCTGCTGCATTTTTAAGGACGTTGCTGCATTATTTAAGGACTTTATTGCATTATTTAAGGATTCTGCTGCATTATTTAAGGAATTTGCTGCATTATTTAAAGACTCTGCTGCATTATTTAAGGACTTTGTTGCATTATTTAATGACTCTGCTGGGGTATTTAAGGACTCTGCTGCATTATTTAAGGACTTTGTTGCATTATTTAAGGACTCTGCTGCATTATTTAAGGACTTTGCTGCATTATTTAAGGACTTTGATGCATTATTTAAGGACGCTGCTGCAGAATTTAAGTAATCTGCTGCATTATTTAAGGACTCTGCTGCATTATTTAAGGACTTTGCTGCATTATTTAAGGACTCTGCTGCATTATTTAAGGACTTTGTTGCATTATTTAATGACTCTGCTGCGGTATTTAAGGACTCTGCTGTATTATTTAAGGACTTTGCTGCATTATTTAAGGACTCTGCTTCATTATTTAAGGACTTTGTTGCATTATTTAAGGACTCTGCTGCATTCTTTAAGGACTTCGTTGCATTATTTAAGGACTCTGCTGCATTATTTAAAGACTTTGCTGCATTATTTAAGTACTCTGGTGCATTATTTAAGGACTCTGCTGCATTATTTAAGGACTTAGCTGCATTATTTAAGGACTCTGCTGCATTATTTAAGGACTTTGCTGCATTATTTAAGTATGCTGCTGCGGTATTTAAGGCCTCTGCTGCATTATTTAAGGACTCTGCTGCATTATTAAGGACGTTGCTGCATTATTTAAGGACTTTATTGCATTATTTAAGGATTCTGCTGCATTATTTAAGGAATTTGCTGCATTATTTAAGGACTCTGCTGCATTATTTAAGGACTTTGTTGCATTATTTAATGACTCTGCTGGGGTATTTAAGGACTCTGCTGCATTATTTAAGGGCTTTGCTGCATTATTTAAGGACTCTGCTGCAGTATTTAAGGACTCTGCTGCATTATTTAAGGACTTTGATGCATTATTTAAGGGCGCTGCTGCAGAATTTAAGGAATCTGCTGCATTATTTAAGGACTTTGTTGCATTATTTAAGGACTATGCTGCATTATGTAAGGACTCTGCTGCATTATTTAAGGACTTTGCTGCATTATTTAATTACTCTGCTGCATTATTTAAGGACTTTGTTGCATTATTTAAGGACTCTGCTGCATTATTTAAGGACTTTGCTGCATTATTTAAGGACTTTGATGCATTATTTATGGACGCTGCTGCAGTATTTAAGTAATCTGCTGCATTATTTAAGGACTCTGCTGCATTATTTAAGGACTCTGCTGCATTATTTAAGGACTTTGTTGCATTATTTAATGACTCTGCTGCGGTATTTAAGGACTCTGCTGCATTATTTAAGGACTTTGCTGCATTATTTAAGGACTTTGCTGCAGTAATTAAGGAATCTGCTGCATTATTTAAGGACTTTGTTGCATTATTTAAGGACTGTGCTGCATTGCTTAAGGACTCTGCTGCATTATTTAAGGACTTTGCTGCATTATTTAAGGACTTTGTTGCATTATTTAAGGACTCTGCTGCATTATTTAAGGACTTTGTTGCATTATTTAAGGACTCTGTTGCATTATTTAAGGACTTTGCTGCATTATTTAAGTACTCTGGTGCATTATTTAAGGACTTTGTTGCACTATTTAAGGACTCTGCTGCATTATTTAAGGACTTTGTTGCATTATTTAAGGACTCTGCTGCATTATTTAAGGACTTTGCTGCATTATTTAAGGACTCTGCTGCATTATTTAAGGACTTTGTTGCATTATTTAATGACTCTGCTGCGGTATTTAAGGACTCTTCTGCATTTTTTAAGGACTTTGCTGCATTATTTAAGGACTCTGCTTCATTATTTAAGGACTTTGTTGCATTATTTAAGGACTCTGCTGCATTATTTAAGGACTTTGCTGCATTATTTAAGGACTCTGCTGCATTATTTAAGGACTTTGTTGCACTATTTAATGACTCTGCTGCGGTATTTAAGGACTCTTCTGCATTATTTAAGGACTTTGCTGCATTATTTAAGGACTCTGCTTCATTATTTAAGGACTTTGTTGCATTATTTAAGGACTCTGCTGCATTATTTAAGGACTTTGTTGCATTATTTAAGGACTCTGCTGCATTATTTAAAGACTTTGCTGCATTATTTAAGTACTCTGGTGCATTATTTAAGGACTCTGCTGCATTATTTAAAGACTTTTCTGCATTATTTAAGTACTCTGGTGCATTATTTAAGGACTTTGTTGCATTATTTAAGTATGCTGCTGCGGTATTTAAGGCCTCTGCTGCATTATTTAAGGACTCTGCTGCATTATTAAGGACGTTGCTGCATTATTTAAGGACTTTATTGCATTATTTAAGGATTCTGCTAAATTATTTAAGGAATTTGCTGCATTATTTAAGGACTCTGCTGCATTATTTAAGGACTTTGTTGCATTATTTAATGACTCTGCTGGGGTATTTAAGGACTCTGCTGCATTATTTAAGGGCTTTGCTGCATTATTTAAGGACTCTGCTGCAGTATTTAAGGACTCTGCTGCATTATTTAAGGACTTTGATGCATTATTTAAGGACGCTGCTGCAGAATTTAAGGAATCTGCTGCATTATTTAAGGACTTTGTTGCATTATTTAAGGACTATGCTGCATTATGTAAGGACTCTGCTGCATTATTTAAGGACTTTGCTGCATTATTTAATTACTCTGCTGCATTATTTAAGGACTCTGTTGCATTATTTAAGGACTCTGCTGCATTATTTAAGGACTTTGCTGCATTATTTAAGGACTTTGATGCATTATTTAAGGACGCTGCTGCAGAATTTAAGTAATCTGCTGCATTATTTAAGGACTCTGCTGCATTATTTAAGGACTTTGCTGCATTATTTAAGGACTCTGCTGCATTATTTAAGGACTTTGTTGCATTATTTAATGACTCTGCTGCGGTATTTAAGGACTCTGCTGCATTATTTAAGGACTTTGCTGCATTATTTAAGGACTTTGCGGCAGTAATTAAGGAATCTGCTGCATTATTTAAGGACTTTGTTGCATTATTTAAGGACTGTGCTGCATTGCTTAAGGACTCTGCTGCATTATTTAAGGACGTTGCTGCATTATTTAAGGACTTTGTTGCATTATTTAAGGACTCTGCTGCATTATTTAAGGACTTTGTTGCATTATTTAAGGACTCTGTTGCATTATTTAAGGACTTTGCTGCATTATTTAAGTACTCTGGTGCATTATTTAAGGACTTTGTTGCATTATTTAAGGACTCTGCTGCATTATTTAAGGACTTTGTTGCATTATTTAAGGACTCTGCTGCATTATTTAAGGACTTTGCTGCATTATTTAAGTATGCTGCTGCGGTATTTAAGGCCTCTGCTGCATTATTTAAGGACTTTGCTGCATTATTTAAGGACTCTTCTGCATTATTAAGGACGGTGCTGCATTATTTAAGTACTTTATTGCATTATTTAAGGATTCTGCTGCATTATTTAAAGAATTTGCTGCATTATTTAAGGACTCTGCTGCATTATTTAAGGACTTTGTTGCATCATTTAATGGCTCTGCTGCAGTATTTAAAGACTCTGTTGCATTATTTAAGGACTTTGATGCATTATTTAAGGAGGCTGCTGCAGAATTTAAGGAATCTGCTGCATTATTTAAGGACTTTGTTGCATTATTTAAGGACTCTGCTGCATTATTTAAGGACGCTGCTGCAGTATTTAAGGCCTCTTCTGCATTATTTAAGGATTTTGCTGCATTATTTAAGGACTCTACTGCATTATTAAGGACTTTGCTGCATTATTTAAGGACTTTGTTGCATTATTTAAGGACTCTGCTGCATTATTTAAGGACTTTGCTGCATTATTTAAGTATGCTGCTGCAGTATTTAAGGCCTCTGCTGCATTATTTAAGGACTCTGCTGCATTTTTAAGGACGTTGCTGCATTATTTAAGGACTTTATTGCATTATTTAAGGATTCTGCTGCATTATTTAAGGAATTTGCTGCATTATTTAAGGACTCTGCTGCATTATTTAAGGACTTTGTTGCATTATTTAATGACTCTGCTGGGGTATTTAAGGACTCTGCTGCATTATTTAAGGACTTTGTTGCATTATTTAAGGACTCTGCTGCATTATTTAAGGACTTTGCTGCATTATTTAAGGACTTTGATGCATTATTTAAGGACGCTGCTGCAGAATTTAAGTAATCTGCTGCATTATTTAAGGACTCTGCTGCATTATTTAAGGACTTTGCTGCATTATTTAAGGACTCTGCTGCATTATTTAAGGACTTTGTTGCATTATTTAATGACTCTGCTGCGGTATTTAAGGACTCTGCTGTATTATTTAAGGACTTTGCTGCATTATTTAAGGACTCTGCTTCATTATTTAAGGACTTTGTTGCATTATTTAAGGACTCTGCTGCATTCTTTAAGGACTTCGTTGCATTATTTAAGGACTCTGCTGCATTATTTAAAGACTTTGCTGCATTATTTAAGTACTCTGGTGCATTATTTAAGGACTCTGCTGCATTATTTAAGGACTTAGCTGCATTATTTAAGGACTCTGCTGCATTATTTAAGGACTTTGCTGCATTATTTAAGTATGCTGCTGCGGTATTTAAGGCCTCTGCTGCATTATTTAAGGACTCTGCTGCATTATTAAGGACGTTGCTGCATTATTTAAGGACTTTATTGCATTATTTAAGGATTCTGCTGCATTATTTAAGGAATTTGCTGCATTATTTAAGGACTCTGCTGCATTATTTAAGGACTTTGTTGCATTATTTAATGACTCTGCTGGGGTATTTAAGGACTCTGCTGCATTATTTAAGGGCTTTGCTGCATTATTTAAGGACTCTGCTGCAGTATTTAAGGACTCTGCTGCATTATTTAAGGACTTTGATGCATTATTTAAGGGCGCTGCTGCAGAATTTAAGGAATCTGCTGCATTATTTAAGGACTTTGTTGCATTATTTAAGGACTATGCTGCATTATGTAAGGACTCTGCTGCATTATTTAAGGACTTTGCTGCATTATTTAATTACTCTGCTGCATTATTTAAGGACTTTGTTGCATTATTTAAGGACTCTGCTGCATTATTTAAGGACTTTGCTGCATTATTTAAGGACTTTGATGCATTATTTATGGACGCTGCTGCAGTATTTAAGTAATCTGCTGCATTATTTAAGGACTCTGCTGCATTATTTAAGGACTCTGCTGCATTATTTAAGGACTTTGTTGCATTATTTAATGACTCTGCTGCGGTATTTAAGGACTCTGCTGCATTATTTAAGGACTTTGCTGCATTATTTAAGGACTTTGCTGCAGTAATTAAGGAATCTGCTGCATTATTTAAGGACTTTGTTGCATTATTTAAGGACTGTGCTGCATTGCTTAAGGACTCTGCTGCATTATTTAAGGACTTTGCTGCATTATTTAAGGACTTTGTTGCATTATTTAAGGACTCTGCTGCATTATTTAAGGACTTTGTTGCATTATTTAAGGACTCTGTTGCATTATTTAAGGACTTTGCTGCATTATTTAAGTACTCTGGTGCATTATTTAAGGACTTTGTTGCACTATTTAAGGACTCTGCTGCATTATTTAAGGACTTTGTTGCATTATTTAAGGACTCTGCTGCATTATTTAAGGACTTTGCTGCATTATTTAAGGACTCTGCTGCATTATTTAAGGACTTTGTTGCATTATTTAATGACTCTGCTGCGGTATTTAAGGACTCTTCTGCATTTTTTAAGGACTTTGCTGCATTATTTAAGGACTCTGCTTCATTATTTAAGGACTTTGTTGCATTATTTAAGGACTCTGCTGCATTATTTAAGGACTTTGCTGCATTATTTAAGGACTCTGCTGCATTATTTAAGGACTTTGTTGCACTATTTAATGACTCTGCTGCGGTATTTAAGGACTCTTCTGCATTATTTAAGGACTTTGCTGCATTATTTAAGGACTCTGCTTCATTATTTAAGGACTTTGTTGCATTATTTAAGGACTCTGCTGCATTATTTAAGGACTTTGTTGCATTATTTAAGGACTCTGCTGCATTATTTAAAGACTTTGCTGCATTATTTAAGTACTCTGGTGCATTATTTAAGGACTCTGCTGCATTATTTAAAGACTTTTCTGCATTATTTAAGTACTCTGGTGCATTATTTAAGGACTTTGTTGCATTATTTAAGTATGCTGCTGCGGTATTTAAGGCCTCTGCTGCATTATTTAAGGACTCTGCTGCATTATTAAGGACGTTGCTGCATTATTTAAGGACTTTATTGCATTATTTAAGGATTCTGCTAAATTATTTAAGGAATTTGCTGCATTATTTAAGGACTCTGCTGCATTATTTAAGGACTTTGTTGCATTATTTAATGACTCTGCTGGGGTATTTAAGGACTCTGCTGCATTATTTAAGGGCTTTGCTGCATTATTTAAGGACTCTGCTGCAGTATTTAAGGACTCTGCTGCATTATTTAAGGACTTTGATGCATTATTTAAGGACGCTGCTGCAGAATTTAAGGAATCTGCTGCATTATTTAAGGACTTTGTTGCATTATTTAAGGACTATGCTGCATTATGTAAGGACTCTGCTGCATTATTTAAGGACTTTGCTGCATTATTTAATTACTCTGCTGCATTATTTAAGGACTCTGTTGCATTATTTAAGGACTCTGCTGCATTATTTAAGGACTTTGCTGCATTATTTAAGGACTTTGATGCATTATTTAAGGACGCTGCTGCAGAATTTAAGTAATCTGCTGCATTATTTAAGGACTCTGCTGCATTATTTAAGGACTTTGCTGCATTATTTAAGGACTCTGCTGCATTATTTAAGGACTTTGTTGCATTATTTAATGACTCTGCTGCGGTATTTAAGGACTCTGCTGCATTATTTAAGGACTTTGCTGCATTATTTAAGGACTTTGCGGCAGTAATTAAGGAATCTGCTGCATTATTTAAGGACTTTGTTGCATTATTTAAGGACTGTGCTGCATTGCTTAAGGACTCTGCTGCATTATTTAAGGACGTTGCTGCATTATTTAAGGACTTTGTTGCATTATTTAAGGACTCTGCTGCATTATTTAAGGACTTTGTTGCATTATTTAAGGACTCTGTTGCATTATTTAAGGACTTTGCTGCATTATTTAAGTACTCTGGTGCATTATTTAAGGACTTTGTTGCATTATTTAAGGACTCTGCTGCATTATTTAAGGACTTTGTTGCATTATTTAAGGACTCTGCTGCATTATTTAAGGACTTTGCTGCATTATTTAAGTATGCTGCTGCGGTATTTAAGGCCTCTGCTGCATTATTTAAGGACTTTGCTGCATTATTTAAGGACTCTTCTGCATTATTAAGGACGGTGCTGCATTATTTAAGTACTTTATTGCATTATTTAAGGATTCTGCTGCATTATTTAAAGAATTTGCTGCATTATTTAAGGACTCTGCTGCATTATTTAAGGACTTTGTTGCATCATTTAATGGCTCTGCTGCAGTATTTAAAGACTCTGTTGCATTATTTAAGGACTTTGATGCATTATTTAAGGAGGCTGCTGCAGAATTTAAGGAATCTGCTGCATTATTTAAGGACTTTGTTGCATTATTTAAGGACTCTGCTGCATTATTTAAGGACGCTGCTGCAGTATTTAAGGCCTCTTCTGCATTATTTAAGGATTTTGCTGCATTATTTAAGGACTCTACTGCATTATTAAGGACGTTGCTGCATTATTTAAGGACTTTATTGCATTATTTAAGGATTCTGCTGCATTATTTAAGGAATTAGCTGCATTATTTAAGTACTCTGCTGCATTATTTAAGGAGTTGGTTGCATTATTTAAGGACTTTGTTGCATTATTTAAGGATTCTGCTGCATTATTTAAGGACTTTGTTGCATTATTTAAGGACGCTGCTGCGGTATTTAAGGAATCTGCTACATTATATAAGGACTTTGCTGCATTATTTCAGGACTCGGCTGCATTATTAAGGGCGTTGCTGCATTTTATTTAAGGAATTTATTGCATTATTTAAGGACTCTGTGCATTATTTAAGGAATTTGCTGCATTATTTAAGGACTCTGCTGCATTATTTAATGACTCTGCTGCGGTATTTAAGGACTCTGCTGCATTATTTAAGCACTCTGCTGCTTTATTTATGGACTTTGCTGCATTATTTAAGGACTCTGCTGTGGTATTTTAAGACTCTGCTGCATTATTTAAGGACTTTGATGCATTATTTAAGAACTCTGCCGCAGTATTTAAGGACTCTGCTGCATTATTTAAGGTCTTTGATGCATTATTTAAGGACTCTTCTGAATTATTTAAGGACTTTGCTGCATTATTTAAGGACTTTGATGCATTATTTAAGGACGCTGCTGCAGAATTTAAGTAATCTGCTGCATTATTTAAGGACTCTGCTGCATTATTTAAGGACTTTGCTGCATTATTTAAGGACTCTGCTGCATTATTTAAGGACTTTGTTGCATTATTTAATGACTCTGCTGCGGTATTTAAGGACTCTGCTGCATTATTTAAGGACTTTGCTGCATTATTTAAGGACTTTGCTGCAGTAATTAAGGAATCTGCTGCATTATTTAAGGACTTTGTTGCATTATTTAAGGACTGTGCTGCATTGCTTAAGGACTCTGCTGCATTATTTAAGGACTTTGCTGCATTATTTAAGGACTTTGTTGCATTATTTAAGGACTCTGCTGCATTATTTAAGGACTTTGTTGCATTATTTAAGGACTCTGTTGCATTATTTAAGGACTTTGCTGCATTATTTAAGTACTCTGGTGCATTATTTAAGGACTTTGTTGCATTATTTAAGGACTCTGCTGCATTATTTAAGGACTTTGTTGCATTATTTAAGGACTCTGTTGCATTATTTAAGGACTTTGCTGCACTATTTAAGGACTCTGCTGCATTATTTAAGGACTTTGTTGCATTATTTAAGGACTCTGCTGCATTATTTAAGGACTTTGCTGCATTATTTAAGGACTCTGCTGCATTATTTAAGGACTTTGTTGCATTATTTAATGACTCTGCTGCGGTATTTAAGGACTCTTCTGCATTTTTTAAGGACTTTGCTGCATTATTTAAGGACTCTGCTTCATTATTTAAGGACTTTGTTGCATTATTTAAGGACTGTGCTGCATTGCTTAAGGACTCTGCTGCATTATTTAAGGACGTTGCTGCATTATTTAAGGACTTTGTTGCATTATTTAAGGACTCTGCTGCATTATTTAAGGACTTTGTTGCATTATTTAAGGACTCTGTTGCATTATTTAAGGACTTTGCTGCATTATTTAAGTACTCTGGTGCATTATTTAAGGACTTTGTTGCATTATTTAAGGACTCTGCTGCATTATTTAAGGACTTTGTTGCATTATTTAAGGACTCTGCTGCATTATTTAAGGACTTTGCTGCATTATTTAAGTATGCTGCTGCGGTATTTAAGGCCTCTGCTGCATTATTTAAGGACTTTGCTGCATTATTTAAGGACTCTTCTGCATTATTAAGGACGGTGCTGCATTATTTAAGTACTTTATTGCATTATTTAAGGATTCTGCTGCATTATTTAAAGAATTTGCTGCATTATTTAAGGACTCTGCTGCATTATTTAAGGACTTTGTTGCATCATTTAATGGCTCTGCTGCAGTATTTAAAGACTCTGTTGCATTATTTAAGGACTTTGATGCATTATTTAAGGAGGCTGCTGCAGAATTTAAGGAATCTGCTGCATTATTTAAGGACTTTGTTGCATTATTTAAGGACTCTGCTGCATTATTTAAGGACGCTGCTGCAGTATTTAAGGCCTCTTCTGCATTATTTAAGGATTTTGCTGCATTATTTAAGGACTCTACTGCATTATTAAGGACGTTGCTGCATTATTTAAGGACTTTATTGCATTATTTAAGGATTCTGCTGCATTATTTAAGGAATTAGCTGCATTATTTAAGTACTCTGCTGCATTATTTAAGGAGTTGGTTGCATTATTTAAGGACTTTGTTGCATTATTTAAGGATTCTGCTGCATTATTTAAGGACTTTGTTGCATTATTTAAGGACGCTGCTGCGGTATTTAAGGACTCTGCTACATTATATAAGGACTTTGCTGCATTATTTCAGGACTCGGCTGCATTATTAAGGGCGTTGCTGCATTTTATTTAAGGAATTTATTGCATTATTTAAGGACTCTGTGCATTATTTAAGGAATTTGCTGCATTATTTAAGGACTCTGCTGCATTATTTAAGGACTTTGATGCATTATTTAAGGACGCTGCTGCAGAATTTAAGGAATCTGCTGCATTATTTAAGGACTTTGTTGCATTATTTAAGGACTATGCTGCATTATGTAAGGACTCTGCTGCATTATTTAAGGACTTTGCTGCATTATTTAATTACTCTGCTGCATTATTTAAGGACTTTGTTGCATTATTTAAGGACTCTGCTGCATTATTTAAGGACTTTGCTGCATTATTTAAGGACTCTGATGCATTATTTATGGACGCTGCTGCAGAATTTAAGTAATCTGCTGCATTATTTAAGGACTCTGCTGCATTATTTAAGGACTCTGCTGCATTATTTAAGGACTTTGTTGCATTATTTAATGACTCTGCTGCGGTATTTAAGGACTCTGCTGCATTATTTAAGGACTTTGCTGCATTATTTAAGGACTTTGCTGCAGTAATTAAGGAATCTGCTGCATTATTTAAGGACTTTGTTGCATTATTTAAGGACTGTGCTGCATTGCTTAAGGACTCTGCTGCATTATTTAAGGACTTTGCTGCATTATTTAAGGACTTTGTTGCATTATTTAAGGACTCTGCTGCATTATTTAAGGACTTTGTTGCATTATTTAAGGACTCTGTTGCATTATTTAAGGACTTTGCTGCATTATTTAAGTACTCTGGTGCATTATTTAAGGACTTTGTTGCACTATTTAAGGACTCTGCTGCATTATTTAAGGACTTTGTTGCATTATTTAAGGACTCTGCTGCATTATTTAAGGACTTTGCTGCATTATTTAAGGACTCTGCTGCATTATTTAAGGACTTTGTTGCATTATTTAATGACTCTGCTGCGGTATTTAAGGACTCTTCTGCATTTTTTAAGGACTTTGCTGCATTATTTAAGGACTCTGCTTCATTATTTAAGGACTTTGTTGCATTATTTAAGGACTCTGCTGCATTATTTAAGGACTTTGCTGCATTATTTAAGGACTCTGCTGCATTATTTAAGGACTTTGTTGCACTATTTAATGACTCTGCTGCGGTATTTAAGGACTCTTCTGCATTATTTAAGGACTTTGCTGCATTATTTAAGGACTCTGCTTCATTATTTAAGGACTTTGTTGCATTATTTAAGGACTCTGCTGCATTATTTAAGGACTTTGTTGCATTATTTAAGGACTATGCTGCATTATGTAAGGACTCTGCTGCATTATTTAAGGACTTTGTTGCATTATTTAAGGACTCTGCTGCATTATTTAAGGACGCTGCTGCAGTATTTAAGGCCTCTTCTGCATTATTTAAGGATTTTGCTGCATTATTTAAGGACTCTACTGCATTATTAAGGACGTTGCTGCATTATTTAAGGACTTTATTGCATTATTTAAGGATTCTGCTGCATTATTTAAGGAATTAGCTGCATTATTTAAGTACTCTGCTGCATTATTTAAGGAGTTGGTTGCATTATTTAAGGACTTTGTTGCATTATTTAAGGATTCTGCTGCATTATTTAAGGACTTTGTTGCATTATTTAAGGACGCTGCTGCGGTATTTAAGGACTCTGCTACATTATATAAGGACTTTGCTGCATTATTTCAGGACTCGGCTGCATTATTAAGGGCGTTGCTGCATTTTATTTAAGGAATTTATTGCATTATTTAAGGACTCTGTGCATTATTTAAGGAATTTGCTGCATTATTTAAGGACTCTGCTGCATTATTTAATGACTCTCCTGCGGTATTTAAGGACTCTGCTGCATTATTTAAGCACTCTGCTGCTTTATTTATGGACTTTGCTGCATTATTTAAGGACTCTGCTGTGGTATTTTAAGACTCTGCTGCATTATTTAAGGACTTTGATGCATTATTTAAGAACTCTGCCGCAGTATTTAAGGACTCTGCTGCATTATTTAAGGTCTTTGATGCATTATTTAAGGACTCTTCTGAATTATTTAAGGACTTTGCTGCATTATTTAAGGACTTTGATGCATTATTTAAGGACGCTGCTGCAGAATTTAAGTAATCTGCTGCATTATTTAAGGACTCTGCTGCATTATTTAAGGACTTTGCTGCATTATTTAAGGACTCTGCTGCATTATTTAAGGACTTTGTTGCATTATTTAATGACTCTGCTGCGGTATTTAAGGACTCTGCTGCATTATTTAAGGACTTTGCTGCATTATTTAAGGACTTTGCTGCAGTAATTAAGGAATCTGCTGCATTATTTAAGGACTTT
Source organism: Phyllobates terribilis (assembly GCF_046119375.1). NCBI lineage: Eukaryota > Metazoa > Chordata > Amphibia > Anura > Dendrobatidae > Phyllobates > Phyllobates terribilis. The sequence goes on along the minus strand of NW_027362988.1, from coordinate 15,687 downwards.
GTTGCATTATTTAAGGACTGTGCTGCATTGCTTAAGGACTCTGCTGCATTATTTAAGGACTTTGCTGCATTATTTAAGGACTTTGTTGCATTATTTAAGGACTCTGCTGCATTATTTAAGGACTTTGTTGCATTATTTAAGGACTCTGTTGCATTATTTAAGGACTTTGCTGCATTATTTAAGTACTCTGGTGCATTATTTAAGGACTTTGTTGCATTATTTAAGGACTCTGCTGCATTATTTAAGGACTTTGTTGCATTATTTAAGGACTCTGTTGCATTATTTAAGGACTTTGCTGCACTATTTAAGGACTCTGCTGCATTATTTAAGGACTTTGTTGCATTATTTAAGGACTCTGCTGCATTATTTAAGGACTTTGCTGCATTATTTAAGGACTCTGCTGCATTATTTAAGGACTTTGTTGCATTATTTAATGACTCTGCTGCGGTATTTAAGGACTCTTCTGCATTTTTTAAGGACTTTGCTGCATTATTTAAGGACTCTGCTTCATTATTTAAGGACTTTGTTGCATTATTTAAGGACTGTGCTGCATTGCTTAAGGACTCTGCTGCATTATTTAAGGACGTTGCTGCATTATTTAAGGACTTTGTTGCATTATTTAAGGACTCTGCTGCATTATTTAAGGACTTTGTTGCATTATTTAAGGACTCTGTTGCATTATTTAAGGACTTTGCTGCATTATTTAAGTACTCTGGTGCATTATTTAAGGACTTTGTTGCATTATTTAAGGACTCTGCTGCATTATTTAAGGACTTTGTTGCATTATTTAAGGACTCTGCTGCATTATTTAAGGACTTTGCTGCATTATTTAAGTATGCTGCTGCGGTATTTAAGGCCTCTGCTGCATTATTTAAGGACTTTGCTGCATTATTTAAGGACTCTTCTGCATTATTAAGGACGGTGCTGCATTATTTAAGTACTTTATTGCATTATTTAAGGATTCTGCTGCATTATTTAAAGAATTTGCTGCATTATTTAAGGACTCTGCTGCATTATTTAAGGACTTTGTTGCATCATTTAATGACTCTGCTGCAGTATTTAAAGACTCTGTTGCATTATTTAAGGACTTTGATGCATTATTTAAGGAGGCTGCTGCAGAATTTAAGGAATCTGCTGCATTATTTAAGGACTTTGTTGCATTATTTAAGGACTCTGCTGCATTATTTAAGGACGCTGCTGCAGTATTTAAGGCCTCTTCTGCATTATTTAAGGATTTTGCTGCATTATTTAAGGACTCTACTGCATTATTAAGGACGTTGCTGCATTATTTAAGGACTTTATTGCATTATTTAAGGATTCTGCTGCATTATTTAAGGAATTAGCTGCATTATTTAAGTACTCTGCTGCATTATTTAAGGAGTTGGTTGCATTATTTAAGGACTTTGTTGCATTATTTAAGGATTCTGCTGCATTATTTAAGGACTTTGTTGCATTATTTAAGGACGCTGCTGCGGTATTTAAGGACTCTGCTACATTATATAAGGACTTTGCTGCATTATTTCAGGACTCGGCTGCATTATTAAGGGCGTTGCTGCATTTTATTTAAGGAATTTATTGCATTATTTAAGGACTCTGTGCATTATTTAAGGAATTTGCTGCATTATTTAAGGACTCTGCTGCATTATTTAATGACTCTGCTGCGGTATTTAAGGACTCTGCTGCATTATTTAAGCACTCTGCTGCTTTATTTATGGACTTTGCTGCATTATTTAAGGACTCTGCTGTGGTATTTTAAGACTCTGCTGCATTATTTAAGGACTTTGATGCATTATTTAAGAACTCTGCCGCAGTATTTAAGGACTCTGCTGCATTATTTAAGGTCTTTGATGCATTATTTAAGGACTCTTCTGAATTATTTAAGGACTTTGCTGCATTATTTAAGGACTTTGATGCATTATTTAAGGACTCTGCTGCATTATTTAAGGACTTTGCTGCATTATTTAAGGACTCTGCTGTATTATTAAGCACGTTGCTGCATTAATTAAGGACTTTATTGCATTATTTAAGGAATTTGATGCATTATTTAAGGACTCTGCTGCATTATTTAAGGACTTTGCTGCATTATTTAAGGACTCTGCTTCATTATTTAAGGACTTTGTTGCATTATTTAAGGACTCTGCTGCATTATTTAAAGACTTTGCTGCATTATTTAAGTACTCTGGTGCATTATTTAAGGACTCTGCTGCATTATTTAAAGACTTTGCTGCATTATTTAAGTACTCTGGTGCATTATTTAAGGACTTTGTTGCTTTATTTAAGGACTTTGCTGCATTATTTAAGGACTTTGTTGCATTATTTAAGGACTCTGCTGCATTATTTAAGGACTTTGCTGCATTATTTAAGTATGCTGCTGCAGTATTTAAGGCCTCTGCTGCATTATTTAAGGACTCTGCTGCATTTTTAAGGACGTTGCTGCATTATTTAAGGACTTTATTGCATTATTTAAGGATTCTGCTGCATTATTTAAGGAATTTGCTGCATTATTTAAGGACTCTGCTGCATTATTTAAGGACTTTGTTGCATTATTTAATGACTCTGCTGGGGTATTTAAGGACTCTGCTGCATTATTTAAGGACTTTGTTGCATTATTTAAGGACTCTGCTGCATTATTTAAGGACTTTGCTGCATTATTTAAGGACTTTGATGCATTATTTAAGGACGCTGCTGCATTATTTAAGGACTTTGTTGCATTATTTAATGACTCTGCTGCGGTATTTAAGGACTCTGCTGTATTATTTAAGGACTTTGCTGCATTATTTAAGGACTCTGCTTCATTATTTAAGGACTTTGTTGCATTATTTAAGGACTCTGCTGCATTCTTTAAGGACTTCGTTGCATTATTTAAGGACTCTGCTGCATTATTTAAAGACTTTGCTGCATTATTTAAGTACTCTGGTGCATTATTTAAGGACTCTGCTGCATTATTTAAGGACTTAGCTGCATTATTTAAGGACTCTGCTGCATTATTTAAGGACTTTGCTGCATTATTTAAGTATGCTGCTGCGGTATTTAAGGCCTCTGCTGCATTATTTAAGGACTCTGCTGCATTATTAAGGACGTTGCTGCATTATTTAAGGACTTTATTGCATTATTTAAGGATTCTGCTGCATTATTTAAGGAATTTGCTGCATTATTTAAGGACTCTGCTGCATTATTTAAGGACTTTGTTGCATTATTTAATGACTCTGCTGGGGTATTTAAGGACTCTGCTGCATTATTTAAGGGCTTTGCTGCATTATTTAAGGACTCTGCTGCAGTATTTAAGGACTCTGCTGCATTATTTAAGGACTTTGATGCATTATTTAAGGACGCTGCTGCAGAATTTAAGGAATCTGCTGCATTATTTAAGGACTTTGTTGCATTATTTAAGGACTATGCTGCATTATGTAAGGACTCTGCTGCATTATTTAAGGACTTTGCTGCATTATTTAATTACTCTGCTGCATTATTTAAGGACTTTGTTGCATTATTTAAGGACTCTGCTGCATTATTTTAGGACTTTGCTGCATTATTTAAGGACTTTGATGCATTATTTATGGACGCTGCTGCAGAATTTAAGTAATCTGCTGCATTATTTAAGGACTTTGTTGCATTATTTAAGGACTATGCTGCATTATGTAAGGACTCTGCTGCATTATTTAAGGACTTTGCTGCATTATTTAATTACTCTGCTGCATTATTTAAGGACTTTGCTGCATTATTTAAGGACTCTGCTGCATTATTTAAGGACTTTGTTGCATTATTTAATGACTCTGCTGCGGTATTTAAGGACTCTGCTGCATTATTTAAGGACTTTGCTGCATTATTTAAGGACTTTGCTGCAGTAATTAAGGAATCTGCTGCATTATTTAAGGACTTTGTTGCATTATTTAAGGACTGTGCTGCATTGCTTAAGGACTCTGCTGCATTATTTAAGGACTTTGCTGCATTATTTAAGGACTTTGTTGCATTATTTAAGGACTCTGCTGCATTATTTAAGGACTTTGTTGCATTATTTAAGGACTCTGTTGCATTATTTAAGGACTTTGCTGCATTATTTAAGTACTCTGGTGCATTATTTAAGGACTTTGTTGCATTATTTAAGGACTCTGCTGCATTATTTAAGGACTTTGTTGCATTATTTAAGGACTCTGTTGCATTATTTAAGGACTTTGCTGCACTATTTAAGGACTCTGCTGCATTATTTAAGGACTTTGTTGCATTATTTAAGGACTCTGCTGCATTATTTAAGGACTTTGCTGCATTATTTAAGGACTCTGCTGCATTATTTAAGGACTTTGTTGCATTATTTAATGACTCTGCTGCGGTATTTAAGGACTCTTCTGCATTTTTTAAGGACTTTGCTGCATTATTTAAGGACTCTGCTTCATTATTTAAGGACTTTGTTGCATTATTTAAGGACTGTGCTGCATTGCTTAAGGACTCTGCTGCATTATTTAAGGACGTTGCTGCATTATTTAAGGACTTTGTTGCATTATTTAAGGACTCTGCTGCATTATTTAAGGACTTTGTTGCATTATTTAAGGACTCTGTTGCATTATTTAAGGACTTTGCTGCATTATTTAAGTACTCTGGTGCATTATTTAAGGACTTTGTTGCATTATTTAAGGACTCTGCTGCATTATTTAAGGACTTTGTTGCATTATTTAAGGACTCTGCTGCATTATTTAAGGACTTTGCTGCATTATTTAAGTATGCTGCTGCGGTATTTAAGGCCTCTGCTGCATTATTTAAGGACTTTGCTGCATTATTTAAGGACTCTTCTGCATTATTAAGGACGGTGCTGCATTATTTAAGTACTTTATTGCATTATTTAAGGATTCTGCTGCATTATTTAAAGAATTTGCTGCATTATTTAAGGACTCTGCTGCATTATTTAAGGACTTTGTTGCATCATTTAATGACTCTGCTGCAGTATTTAAAGACTCTGTTGCATTATTTAAGGACTTTGATGCATTATTTAAGGAGGCTGCTGCAGAATTTAAGGAATCTGCTGCATTATTTAAGGACTTTGTTGCATTATTTAAGGACTCTGCTGCATTATTTAAGGACGCTGCTGCAGTATTTAAGGCCTCTTCTGCATTATTTAAGGATTTTGCTGCATTATTTAAGGACTCTACTGCATTATTAAGGACGTTGCTGCATTATTTAAGGACTTTATTGCATTATTTAAGGATTCTGCTGCATTATTTAAGGAATTAGCTGCATTATTTAAGTACTCTGCTGCATTATTTAAGGAGTTGGTTGCATTATTTAAGGACTTTGTTGCATTATTTAAGGATTCTGCTGCATTATTTAAGGACTTTGTTGCATTATTTAAGGACGCTGCTGCGGTATTTAAGGACTCTGCTACATTATATAAGGACTTTGCTGCATTATTTCAGGACTCGGCTGCATTATTAAGGGCGTTGCTGCATTTTATTTAAGGAATTTATTGCATTATTTAAGGACTCTGTGCATTATTTAAGGAATTTGCTGCATTATTTAAGGACTCTGCTGCATTATTTAATGACTCTGCTGCGGTATTTAAGGACTCTGCTGCATTATTTAAGCACTCTGCTGCTTTATTTATGGACTTTGCTGCATTATTTAAGGACTCTGCTGTGGTATTTTAAGACTCTGCTGCATTATTTAAGGACTTTGATGCATTATTTAAGAACTCTGCCGCAGTATTTAAGGACTCTGCTGCATTATTTAAGGTCTTTGATGCATTATTTAAGGACTCTTCTGAATTATTTAAGGACTTTGCTGCATTATTTAAGGACTTTGATGCATTATTTAAGGACTCTGCTGCATTATTTAAGGACTTTGCTGCATTATTTAAGGACTCTGCTGTATTATTAAGCACGTTGCTGCATTAATTAAGGACTTTATTGCATTATTTAAGGAATTTGATGCATTATTTAAGGACTCTGCTGCATTATTTAAGGACTTTGCTGCATTATTTAAGGACTCTGCTTCATTATTTAAGGACTTTGTTGCATTATTTAAGGACTCTGCTGCATTATTTAAAGACTTTGCTGCATTATTTAAGTACTCTGGTGCATTATTTAAGGACTCTGCTGCATTATTTAAAGACTTTGCTGCATTATTTAAGTACTCTGGTGCATTATTTAAGGACTTTGTTGCTTTATTTAAGGACTTTGCTGCATTATTTAAGGACTTTGTTGCATTATTTAAGGACTCTGCTGCATTATTTAAGGACTTTGCTGCATTATTTAAGTATGCTGCTGCAGTATTTAAGGCCTCTGCTGCATTATTTAAGGACTCTGCTGCATTTTTAAGGACGTTGCTGCATTATTTAAGGACTTTATTGCATTATTTAAGGATTCTGCTGCATTATTTAAGGAATTTGCTGCATTATTTAAGGACTCTGCTGCATTATTTAAGGACTTTGTTGCATTATTTAATGACTCTGCTGGGGTATTTAAGGACTCTGCTGCATTATTTAAGGACTTTGTTGCATTATTTAAGGACTCTGCTGCATTATTTAAGGACTTTGCTGCATTATTTAAGGACTTTGATGCATTATTTAAGGACGCTGCTGCATTATTTAAGGACTTTGTTGCATTATTTAATGACTCTGCTGCGGTATTTAAGGACTCTGCTGTATTATTTAAGGACTTTGCTGCATTATTTAAGGACTCTGCTTCATTATTTAAGGACTTTGTTGCATTATTTAAGGACTCTGCTGCATTCTTTAAGGACTTCGTTGCATTATTTAAGGACTCTGCTGCATTATTTAAAGACTTTGCTGCATTATTTAAGTACTCTGGTGCATTATTTAAGGACTCTGCTGCATTATTTAAGGACTTAGCTGCATTATTTAAGGACTCTGCTGCATTATTTAAGGACTTTGCTGCATTATTTAAGTATGCTGCTGCGGTATTTAAGGCCTCTGCTGCATTATTTAAGGACTCTGCTGCATTATTAAGGACGTTGCTGCATTATTTAAGGACTTTATTGCATTATTTAAGGATTCTGCTGCATTATTTAAGGAATTTGCTGCATTATTTAAGGACTCTGCTGCATTATTTAAGGACTTTGTTGCATTATTTAATGACTCTGCTGGGGTATTTAAGGACTCTGCTGCATTATTTAAGGGCTTTGCTGCATTATTTAAGGACTCTGCTGCAGTATTTAAGGACTCTGCTGCATTATTTAAGGACTTTGATGCATTATTTAAGGACGCTGCTGCAGAATTTAAGGAATCTGCTGCATTATTTAAGGACTTTGTTGCATTATTTAAGGACTATGCTGCATTATGTAAGGACTCTGCTGCATTATTTAAGGACTTTGCTGCATTATTTAATTACTCTGCTGCATTATTTAAGGACTTTGTTGCATTATTTAAGGACTCTGCTGCATTATTTTAGGACTTTGCTGCATTATTTAAGGACTTTGATGCATTATTTATGGACGCTGCTGCAGAATTTAAGTAATCTGCTGCATTATTTAAGGACTCTGCTGCATTATTTAAGGACTCTGCTGCATTATTTAAGGACTCTGCTGCATTATTTAAGGACTTTGTTGCATTATTTAATGACTCTGCTGCGGTATTTAAGGACTCTGCTGCATTATTTAAGGACTTTGCTGCATTATTTAAGGACTTTGCTGCAGTAATTAAGGAATCTGCTGCATTATTTAAGGACTTTGTTGCATTATTTAAGGACTGTGCTGCATTGCTTAAGGACTCTGCTGCATTATTTAAGGACTTTGCTGCATTATTTAAGGACTTTGTTGCATTATTTAAGGACTCTGCTGCATTATTTAAGGACTTTGTTGCATTATTTAAGGACTCTGTTGCATTATTTAAGGACTTTGCTGCATTATTTAAGTACTCTGGTGCATTATTTAAGGACTTTGTGGCACTATTTAAGGACTCTGCTGCATTATTTAAGGACTTTGTTGCATTATTTAAGGACTCTGCTGCATTATTTAAGGACTTTGCTGCATTATTTAAGGACTCTGCTGCATTATTTAAGGACTTTGTTGCATTATTTAATGACTCTGCTGCGGTATTTAAGGACTCTTCTGCATTTTTTAAGGACTTTGCTGCATTATTTAAGGACTCTGCTTCATTATTTAAGGACTTTGTTGCATTATTTAAGGACTGTGCTGCATTGCTTAAGGACTCTGCTGCATTATTTAAGGACGTTGCTGCATTATTTAAGGACTTTGTTGCATTATTTAAGGACTCTGCTGCATTATTTAAGGACTTTGTTGCATTATTTAAGGACTCTGTTGCATTATTTAAGGACTTTGCTGCATTATTTAAGTACTCTGGTGCATTATTTAAGGACTTTGTTGCATTATTTAAGGACTCTGCTGCATTATTTAAGGACTTTGTTGCATTATTTAAGGACTCTGCTGCATTATTTAAGGACTTTGCTGCATTATTTAAGTATGCTGCTGCGGTATTTAAGGCCTCTGCTGCATTATTTAAGGACTTTGCTGCATTATTTAAGGACTCTTCTGCATTATTAAGGACGGTGCTGCATTATTTAAGTACTTTATTGCATTATTTAAGGATTCTGCTGCATTATTTAAAGAATTTGCTGCATTATTTAAGGACTCTGCTGCATTATTTAAGGACTTTGTTGCATCATTTAATGACTCTGCTGCAGTATTTAAAGACTCTGTTGCATTATTTAAGGACTTTGATGCATTATTTAAGGAGGCTGCTGCAGAATTTAAGGAATCTGCTGCATTATTTAAGGACTTTGTTGCATTATTTAAGGACTCTGCTGCATTATTTAAGGACGCTGCTGCAGTATTTAAGGCCTCTTCTGCATTATTTAAGGATTTTGCTGCATTATTTAAGGACTCTACTGCATTATTAAGGACGTTGCTGCATTATTTAAGGACTTTATTGCATTATTTAAGGATTCTGCTGCATTATTTAAGGAATTAGCTGCATTATTTAAGTACTCTGCTGCATTATTTAAGGAGTTGGTTGCATTATTTAAGGACTTTGTTGCATTATTTAAGGATTCTGCTGCATTATTTAAGGACTTTGTTGCATTATTTAAGGACGCTGCTGCGGTATTTAAGGACTCTGCTACATTATATAAGGACTTTGCTGCATTATTTCAGGACTCGGCTGCATTATTAAGGGCGTTGCTGCATTTTATTTAAGGAATTTATTGCATTATTTAAGGACTCTGTGCATTATTTAAGGAATTTGCTGCATTATTTAAGGACTCTGCTGCATTATTTAATGACTCTGCTGCGGTATTTAAGGACTCTGCTGCATTATTTAAGCACTCTGCTGCTTTATTTATGGACTTTGCTGCATTATTTAAGGACTCTGCTGTGGTATTTTAAGACTCTGCTGCATTATTTAAGGACTTTGATGCATTATTTAAGAACTCTGCCGCAGTATTTAAGGACTCTGCTGCATTATTTAAGGTCTTTGATGCATTATTTAAGGACTCTTCTGAATTATTTAAGGACTTTGCTGCATTATTTAAGGACTTTGATGCATTATTTAAGGACGCTGCTGCATTATTTAAGGACTTTGCTGCATTATTTAAGGACTTTGATGTATTATTTAAGGACGCCGCTGCAGAATTTAAGTAATCTGCTGCATTATTTAAGGACTCTGCTGCATTATTTAAGGACTTTGCTGCATTATTTAAGGACTCTGCTGTATTATTAAGCACGTTGCTGCATTAATTAAGGACTTTATTGCATTATTTAAGGAATTTGATGCATTATTTAAGGACTCTGCTGCATTATTTAAGGACTTTGCTGCATTATTTAAGGACTCTGCTTCATTATTTAAGGACTTTGTTGCATTATTTAAGGACTCTGCTGCATTATTTAAAGACTTTGCTGCATTATTTAAGTACTCTGGTGCATTATTTAAGGACTCTGCTGCATTATTTAAAGACTTTGCTGCATTATTTAAGTACTCTGGTGCATTATTTAAGGACTTTGTTGCTTTATTTAAGGACTTTGCTGCATTATTTAAGGACTTTGTTGCATTATTTAAGGACTCTGCTGCATTATTTAAGGACTTTGCTGCATTATTTAAGTATGCTGCTGCAGTATTTAAGGCCTCTGCTGCATTATTTAAGGACTCTGCTGCATTTTTAAGGACGTTGCTGCATTATTTAAGGACTTTATTGCATTATTTAAGGATTCTGCTGCATTATTTAAGGAATTTGCTGCATTATTTAAGGACTCTGCTGCATTATTTAAGGACTTTGTTGCATTATTTAATGACTCTGCTGGGGTATTTAAGGACTCTGCTGCATTATTTAAGGACTTTGTTGCATTATTTAAGGACTCTGCTGCATTATTTAAGGACTTTGCTGCATTATTTAAGGACTTTGATGCATTATTTAAGGACGCTGCTGCAGAATTTAAGTAATCTGCTGCATTATTTAAGGACTCTGCTGCATTATTTAAGGACTTTGCTGCATTATTTAAGGACTCTGCTGCATTATTTAAGGACTTTGTTGCATTATTTAATGACTCTGCTGCGGTATTTAAGGACTCTGCTGTATTATTTAAGGACTTTGCTGCATTATTTAAGGACTCTGCTTCATTATTTAAGGACTTTGTTGCATTATTTAAGGACTCTGCTGCATTCTTTAAGGACTTCGTTGCATTATTTAAGGACTCTGCTGCATTATTTAAAGACTTTGCTGCATTATTTAAGTACTCTGGTGCATTATTTAAGGACTCTGCTGCATTATTTAAGGACTTAGCTGCATTATTTAAGGACTCTGCTGCATTATTTAAGGACTTTGCTGCATTATTTAAGTATGCTGCTGCGGTATTTAAGGCCTCTGCTGCATTATTTAAGGACTCTGCTGCATTATTAAGGACGTTGCTGCATTATTTAAGGACTTTATTGCATTATTTAAGGATTCTGCTGCATTATTTAAGGAATTTGCTGCATTATTTAAGGACTCTGCTGCATTATTTAAGGACTTTGTTGCATTATTTAATGACTCTGCTGGGGTATTTAAGGACTCTGCTGCATTATTTAAGGGCTTTGCTGCATTATTTAAGGACTCTGCTGCAGTATTTAAGGACTCTGCTGCATTATTTAAGGACTTTGATGCATTATTTAAGGACGCTGCTGCAGAATTTAAGGAATCTGCTGCATTATTTAAGGACTTTGTTGCATTATTTAAGGACTATGCTGCATTATGTAAGGACTCTGCTGCATTATTTAAGGACTTTGCTGCATTATTTAATTACTCTGCTGCATTATTTAAGGACTTTGTTGCATTATTTAAGGACTCTGCTGCATTATTTAAGGACTTTGCTGCATTATTTAAGGACTTTGATGCATTATTTATGGACGCTGCTGCAGTATTTAAGTAATCTGCTGCATTATTTAAGGACTCTGCTGCATTATTTAAGGACTCTGCTGCATTATTTAAGGACTTTGTTGCATTATTTAATGACTCTGCTGCGGTATTTAAGGACTCTGCTGCATTATTTAAGGACTTTGCTGCATTATTTAAGGACTTTGCTGCAGTAATTAAGGAATCTGCTGCATTATTTAAGGACTTTGTTGCATTATTTAAGGACTGTGCTGCATTGCTTAAGGACTCTGCTGCATTATTTAAGGACTTTGCTGCATTATTTAAGGACTTTGTTGCATTATTTAAGGACTCTGCTGCATTATTTAAGGACTTTGTTGCATTATTTAAGGACTCTGTTGCATTATTTAAGGACTTTGCTGCATTATTTAAGTACTCTGGTGCATTATTTAAGGACTTTGTTGCACTATTTAAGGACTCTGCTGCATTATTTAAGGACTTTGTTGCATTATTTAAGGACTCTGCTGCATTATTTAAGGACTTTGCTGCATTATTTAAGGACTCTGCTGCATTATTTAAGGACTTTGTTGCATTATTTAATGACTCTGCTGCGGTATTTAAGGACTCTTCTGCATTTTTTAAGGACTTTGCTGCATTATTTAAGGACTCTGCTTCATTATTTAAGGACTTTGTTGCATTATTTAAGGACTCTGCTGCATTATTTAAGGACTTTGCTGCATTATTTAAGGACTCTGCTGCATTATTTAAGGACTTTGTTGCACTATTTAATGACTCTGCTGCGGTATTTAAGGACTCTTCTGCATTATTTAAGGACTTTGCTGCATTATTTAAGGACTCTGCTTCATTATTTAAGGACTTTGTTGCATTATTTAAGGACTCTGCTGCATTATTTAAGGACTTTGTTGCATTATTTAAGGACTCTGCTGCATTATTTAAAGACTTTGCTGCATTATTTAAGTACTCTGGTGCATTATTTAAGGACTCTGCTGCATTATTTAAAGACTTTTCTGCATTATTTAAGTACTCTGGTGCATTATTTAAGGACTTTGTTGCATTATTTAAGTATGCTGCTGCGGTATTTAAGGCCTCTGCTGCATTATTTAAGGACTCTGCTGCATTATTAAGGACGTTGCTGCATTATTTAAGGACTTTATTGCATTATTTAAGGATTCTGCTAAATTATTTAAGGAATTTGCTGCATTATTTAAGGACTCTGCTGCATTATTTAAGGACTTTGTTGCATTATTTAATGACTCTGCTGGGGTATTTAAGGACTCTGCTGCATTATTTAAGGGCTTTGCTGCATTATTTAAGGACTCTGCTGCAGTATTTAAGGACTCTGCTGCATTATTTAAGGACTTTGATGCATTATTTAAGGACGCTGCTGCAGAATTTAAGGAATCTGCTGCATTATTTAAGGACTTTGTTGCATTATTTAAGGACTATGCTGCATTATGTAAGGACTCTGCTGCATTATTTAAGGACTTTGCTGCATTATTTAATTACTCTGCTGCATTATTTAAGGACTCTGTTGCATTATTTAAGGACTCTGCTGCATTATTTAAGGACTTTGCTGCATTATTTAAGGACTTTGATGCATTATTTAAGGACGCTGCTGCAGAATTTAAGTAATCTGCTGCATTATTTAAGGACTCTGCTGCATTATTTAAGGACTTTGCTGCATTATTTAAGGACTCTGCTGCATTATTTAAGGACTTTGTTGCATTATTTAATGACTCTGCTGCGGTATTTAAGGACTCTGCTGCATTATTTAAGGACTTTGCTGCATTATTTAAGGACTTTGCGGCAGTAATTAAGGAATCTGCTGCATTATTTAAGGACTTTGTTGCATTATTTAAGGACTGTGCTGCATTGCTTAAGGACTCTGCTGCATTATTTAAGGACGTTGCTGCATTATTTAAGGACTTTGTTGCATTATTTAAGGACTCTGCTGCATTATTTAAGGACTTTGTTGCATTATTTAAGGACTCTGTTGCATTATTTAAGGACTTTGCTGCATTATTTAAGTACTCTGGTGCATTATTTAAGGACTTTGTTGCATTATTTAAGGACTCTGCTGCATTATTTAAGGACTTTGTTGCATTATTTAAGGACTCTGCTGCATTATTTAAGGACTTTGCTGCATTATTTAAGTATGCTGCTGCGGTATTTAAGGCCTCTGCTGCATTATTTAAGGACTTTGCTGCATTATTTAAGGACTCTTCTGCATTATTAAGGACGGTGCTGCATTATTTAAGTACTTTATTGCATTATTTAAGGATTCTGCTGCATTATTTAAAGAATTTGCTGCATTATTTAAGGACTCTGCTGCATTATTTAAGGACTTTGTTGCATCATTTAATGACTCTGCTGCAGTATTTAAAGACTCTGTTGCATTATTTAAGGACTTTGATGCATTATTTAAGGAGGCTGCTGCAGAATTTAAGGAATCTGCTGCATTATTTAAGGACTTTGTTGCATTATTTAAGGACTCTGCTGCATTATTTAAGGACGCTGCTGCAGTATTTAAGGCCTCTTCTGCATTATTTAAGGATTTTGCTGCATTATTTAAGGACTCTACTGCATTATTAAGGACGTTGCTGCATTATTTAAGGACTTTATTGCATTATTTAAGGATTCTGCTGCATTATTTAAGGAATTAGCTGCATTATTTAAGTACTCTGCTGCATTATTTAAGGAGTTGGTTGCATTATTTAAGGACTTTGTTGCATTATTTAAGGATTCTGCTGCATTATTTAAGGACTTTGTTGCATTATTTAAGGACGCTGCTGCGGTATTTAAGGACTCTGCTACATTATATAAGGACTTTGCTGCATTATTTCAGGACTCGGCTGCATTATTAAGGGCGTTGCTGCATTTTATTTAAGGAATTTATTGCATTATTTAAGGACTCTGTGCATTATTTAAGGAATTTGCTGCATTATTTAAGGACTCTGCTGCATTATTTAATGACTCTGCTGCGGTATTTAAGGACTCTGCTGCATTATTTAAGCACTCTGCTGCTTTATTTATGGACTTTGCTGCATTATTTAAGGACTCTGCTGTGGTATTTTAAGACTCTGCTGCATTATTTAAGGACTTTGATGCATTATTTAAGAACTCTGCCGCAGTATTTAAGGACTCTGCTGCATTATTTAAGGTCTTTGATGCATTATTTAAGGACTCTTCTGAATTATTTAAGGACTTTGCTGCATTATTTAAGGACTTTGATGCATTATTTAAGGACGCTGCTGCATTATTTAAGGACTTTGCTGCATTATTTAAGGACTTTGATGTATTATTTAAGGACGCCGCTGCAGAATTTAAGTAATCTGCTGCATTATTTAAGGACTCTGCTGCATTATTTAAGGACTTTGCTGCATTATTTAAGGACTCTGCTGTATTATTAAGCACGTTGCTGCATTAATTAAGGACTTTATTGCATTATTTAAGGAATTTGATGCATTATTTAAGGACTCTGCTGCATTATTTAAGGACTTTGCTGCATTATTTAAGGACTCTGCTTCATTATTTAAGGACTTTGTTGCATTATTTAAGGACTCTGCTGCATTATTTAAAGACTTTGCTGCATTATTTAAGTACTCTGGTGCATTATTTAAGGACTCTGCTGCATTATTTAAAGACTTTGCTGCATTATTTAAGTACTCTGGTGCATTATTTAAGGACTTTGTTGCTTTATTTAAGGACTTTGCTGCATTATTTAAGGACTTTGTTGCATTATTTAAGGACTCTGCTGCATTATTTAAGGACTTTGCTGCATTATTTAAGTATGCTGCTGCAGTATTTAAGGCCTCTGCTGCATTATTTAAGGACTCTGCTGCATTTTTAAGGACGTTGCTGCATTATTTAAGGACTTTATTGCATTATTTAAGGATTCTGCTGCATTATTTAAGGAATTTGCTGCATTATTTAAGGACTCTGCTGCATTATTTAAGGACTTTGTTGCATTATTTAATGACTCTGCTGGGGTATTTAAGGACTCTGCTGCATTATTTAAGGACTTTGTTGCATTATTTAAGGACTCTGCTGCATTATTTAAGGACTTTGCTGCATTATTTAAGGACTTTGATGCATTATTTAAGGACGCTGCTGCAGAATTTAAGTAATCTGCTGCATTATTTAAGGACTCTGCTGCATTATTTAAGGACTTTGCTGCATTATTTAAGGACTCTGCTGCATTATTTAAGGACTTTGTTGCATTATTTAATGACTCTGCTGCGGTATTTAAGGACTCTGCTGTATTATTTAAGGACTTTGCTGCATTATTTAAGGACTCTGCTTCATTATTTAAGGACTTTGTTGCATTATTTAAGGACTCTGCTGCATTCTTTAAGGACTT